>NC_140645.1:6292180-8692180 GCF_978046115.1 Saccoglossus kowalevskii | reverse complement strand
ATTCTGCGCGAGATTTATACACTCGTTTGAAGTCTCGAATAATACTTGTCTGAGAAAAAGTTTTCTCTTCGCACAAGGGTGAGTTCTTTTTGATGGAATTTCTAACGGTGGAGAGCAAGAGGTAAGTTTATTATACAAAAGTTTTATTCCGAAACTAAGCGCATCGCCACACTTCTAGAACATAAAATAAACGTGCTTGGTATTTGATGGTATTTAGTTTGATTTGTATGGCAATCAAGCTAGTATTAATGTTTTCCACGCCGTATTAAATTTAATCATTCAAATTTCATTGAAATGTGTGAATCGTATAACTATCGAGTAGTACGCCCTCTACATTGCGCAAAAGATTTGCGCAATAATAACCAAAGTCGCAAATAGTTTGTTGGTGTTAGATGGCGCACTTTAAAATTGATTATAATATCTTCTCCCTGTGACGCTGCAACCTGAGGTCAACCACACTCAATCTTCAATTTTACCAAGATTACATCCAGAGACGTTACTATCGGATTATCGTTGTAAACTAGGGGGGGAGTTACTCGGGGGTTGTTCTTGTTTCGTTAGTACAAAATTATTTGATTTGCAATACAACTGATAGCAGAATTATATTTTTCGGAAGATTTTTTTTTTGCGTAAAACTAAATTGTTTTAAAAAGGGGCAGTATAAACATATATCTACACTGAAGTGGTATATGTATATGTGCCGCCAAAAGGTTCCCAAATTCACCACTTCTGTCTAAAAAGGAGTATGTTATTTTACCCTGTCTGTCTGTCCGCCAATGAAGCTGATTTTTTCTTTCCGTAACTTCATTTCCGAGTCGATCGTCAAAGTCCATCCCCGGAAGTCCACCTGCTTTCCCTTGGTACCATTATGCTTACTGTCTGGAAAGGGGTGTCAAATATCCATAGTTTGTCTGAAAAAGGGGTAGGCAATTTGAGTTTAATTCGGTCTAATGAGTGGTAGGGGTTTCAAACAACCAGTTACACACCCATGTCAGTACCCCCCCCCCCCCGGTGGAGTCCGGTCAAACCCTTGCGGTAGCCATGTTTGTTTTTATTATTAGAAGACGCTTACTCGCGTAATCACTCCGTATTTAGATTTCGCATTTCCTTATATGATAGGATTACGGCACGCTGTAACTTATGGCGTTAAGGTGATAGATGTATTATAATATGAATTATTTTGTATTATGTTAATGTTTATTTTAGTACACGTCGATTGTGCTCGTAGAGGGAGGCATATCAGCTAATTAATGCCACTGACTCGAAACAGATTTATTAATAGTTAGCAAAACATATCGCGTATTACCATTGTCTATACATTTACACCATTTTAATCATTTTTTGTTGATTATTGCCAATTCAACACGTAATTAATACCTCATATTTAGGAAAAACATGAATCAATCAATCATGAATCAAGTTGTTATAATTGTGCCATTTAATGGTAATATATGCGTGACTACAGGGTTGATACTAGAATGTATGTATACTCTGAGATTGTACTGTATTTACTACAGTAAACTGCAGGCAGTCCAGTGGTTTCCCTGACACAGTTTAAAAAGACCACAATCCGGTGATCGAATTTCAAAGTGGTTTTTGGTTTGACAGATCAAAGATCGGATTGAGTTACCATTTTCTCCTAAACTCCGTTAAATGTCTCATTCCCCACTTTTTTCTATCACTTTTTGTTTGTAGTTTGGCGTCTGTCAAGTCAAATTGTTCACTTGAGTTTACGTAGAATGCAATGATTTTTCAATGGCTGCGTTAGAGTAGAGCCTTTGGAGTATATGTTTTGTTTGTACATCCATGGCATCCTTTAGGACTGCAAGCTCTCATGCAGGGTTACCTAGGTGACCTGGTAGATTACAGCAATAAGTGGCAGATAAAACCAAAATAATGATTTTTAATAAGAGAAACCGCATTATTAATGAGAATATTTATTATGGCGGTTCAGAAGTTGAAGTAGTTGGCAATTTCAACTATCTTGGGATTATTTTTACTCCTAATGGGAAGTTTAAGGCGGCATGCAATACACTTAAAGAAAACGCAGAAAGTGTTGTTTGCACTCAAGAAATAGATGACTTCTGTGTCAAGTTATACGTTTAAAACGGCCTTAAACCTTTTTGATAAATTAATCACTCCGATTTTAAATTGTGTGGTGCCAGGTTTGGTGGAAGAGATTACCAAAAATAAAATTTTTGAAACTGTCAATTTTTCAATCTGTAGATTCTTATTAGGCATCAGTAAAAGCACAACTAAATTGTAAATTTTAGGAGAGCTTGGGAAATACCCATTATTCATTAAAATTCATGCGCAAATGGTAAAATATTGGTTTAGACAAAACATTCCCAGCACACCACAAATTATAGTAATGGCATTAAAGGAGATGGAAGTACTCAAACTTGGTTGGATTAATCATTGCAGATTATAATTTAAATAGTTACATCAGACAACAAGAAAAGTCTGATAAAGATCTATTGAATAAAAAACTTAATGTCTTACTTAAAGAAAAGTACACAGACCAGTGGAAATGTGAACTATTTAAGACGTAAGAATGAATGGTGAGACAAATAAATTAGCCACATCCAGAAAATTTTAAATTGAATTTAAAATAGAAAATTATTTAACGGAGATCAGCAATGTTAAACTTAGAGAACTTGTATGCAAATTCAGGATTTCAGATCATAAGTTACTTATAGAGACTGGCAGACATAGACGAATACCAAGGGCTGAACGTAAATGCAAAACCTGTAATGTAATTGAGAGTGAATATCATTTCATGATGAAATGTATTATATTGAATGTCGTAAAAGACTTATATTACGGAGCAAAAATTAAATTAAATTTTTTGACACATTGCCCTATTAAGTTCAATTTATTGAAATTATGAAGAAGTGCTCTATCGATGTTGCACAATTTATCCAGTCAGGTATGAAAATCAGAGATGAATTATACATGTAACAGCTCCACCAACCTAAGTAGTATTAGTGCTTTATAGTAGCTTTTATTCGTCCTTTAAGTAATACATTTTTGTGTATTTGTAGTTTTTATTTTAATCTTGTTTTTATTTGTTCTTAAATTTCTTTTGTTTATACAACCATAAAAACAACTTCTGTAGTGTGTTTTTCGTATTGAATAAAATTATTATTATTATTATTATTATAATTATTATTATTATTGTGATGTCTTGCCAGTCATTCCGCTACATCATTTAATCAATCATAAACATTTATAATGCACCGGGATCCAAAACTAATTTATTTTTCAAAGTCTTTTTTCTAAATAAGTTGTCATCAGTGACTTGACGCATGTCAGATGGAAAGGTGTTCCAAAGTTGAGGAGCGTCATGTAAAAAGGCACCATCCATATGTTTTCAATTTATATTAAGATCGAAGAACGAAGCGCGGGCGTGTATATAAATGAAGGACACTGAAGTAGTTTGGAACAAGGCTGTACATGGCTTTAAACGTTAGCAGAATAATTTTGTACTCAATACTGTGATGTAAAACTGGTACGGTGATGATTCTAGCAGCCGTGTTTTGGGTTCTTTGAAAGTCCAAATACTGTGAATTCCCATAATTAAATTTGGCAGTGAGTATTGCATGAATTTAAGTTTGACAAGAGTCATGTTTAATGTGCAATACCACTCACATAGATAGATTTGTCCTGATTACTCCACATGTTTTATGTGTAACACCACTCACATAGATAGATTGTTCTGATTACTCCATATGTTTTATGTGTAATACCACTCACATAGATAATGTTTCATGAGTAACATCATTCACATAGATAGATTTATCCTGATCACTCCACATGTTTTATGAGTAACACTACTCACATAAATAGATTTGTCCTGATCACTCCACATGTTTTATGAGTAACATCACTCACATAAATAGATTTATCCTGATCACTCCACATGTTTTATGAGTAACACTACTCACATAAATAGATTTGTCCTGATCACTCCACATGTTTTATGAGTAACATCACTCACTTAGATAGAGTTGTCCTCATCACTCCACATGTTTTATGAGTAACATCACTCACATAAATAGATTTGTCCTGATTACTCCACATGTTTTGTGTAATACCGCTCACATAGATAGATTTGTTCGGATTACTCCACATGTTTTATGTGTAATACCGCTCACATAGATAGATTTGTTCGGATTACTCCACATGTTTTATGTTTAACACCACTCACATAGATATATTTGTCCTGATTACTTCACATGTTTTATGTGTAATACCGCTCACATAGATAGATTTGTCCTGATTACTCCACATGTTTTATTTCGTATTGCAATTTTACAATGCGAGATTCTAGTATTCGTATTGCAATTTTACAATGCGAGATTCTAGTATTCGTATTGCAATTTTACATTGCGAGATTCTAGTATTCGTATTGCAATTTTACAATGCGAGATTCTAGTATTCGTATTGCAATTTTACATTGCGAGATTCTGGAATTCGTATTGCAATTTTACAATGCAAGATTCTAGTATTCGTATTGCAATTTTACAATGCGAGATTCTAGTATTCGTATTGCAATTTTACAATGCGAGATTCTAGTATTCGTATTGCAATTTTACAAAGCGAGATTCTAGTATTCGTATTGCAATTTTACAATGCGAGATTCTAGTATTCGTATTGCAATTTTACAATGCAAGATTCTAGTATTCGTATTGCAATTTTACAATGCAAGATTCTAGTATTTGTATTGCAATTTTACAATGCGAGATTCTAGTATTCGTATTGCAATTTTACAATGCGAGATTCTAGTATTCAGTATTCGTATTGCAATTTTACAATGCGAGATTCTAGTATTCAGTATTCGTATTGCAATTTTACAATGCGAGATTCTAGTATTCGTATTGCAATTTTACAATGCGAGATTCTAGTATTCGTATTGCAATTTTACAAAGCGAGATTCTAGTATTCGTATTGCAATTTTACAATGCGAGATTCTAGTATTCGTATTGCAATTTTACAATGCAAGATTCTAGTATTCGTATTGCAATTTTACAATGCAAGATTCTAGTATTTGTATTGCAATTTTACAATGCGAGATTCTAGTATTCGTATTGCAATTTTACAATGCGAGATTCTAGTATTCGTATTGCAATTTTACAATGCGAGATTCTAGTATTCGTATTGCAATTTTACATTGCGAGATTCTGGAATTCGTATTGCAATTTTACAATGCGAGATTCCAGTATTCGTATTGCAATTTTACAATGCGAGATTCTAGTATTCGTATTGCAATTTTACATTGCGAGATTCTGGAATTCGTATTGCAATTTTACAATGCGAGATTCCAGTATTCGTATTGCAATTTTACAATGCGAGATTCTAGTATTCGTATTGCAATTTTACAATGCGAGATTCTAGTATTCGTATTGCAATTTTACAATGCGAGATTCTAGTATTCGTATTGCAATTTTACAATGCGAGATTCTAGTATTCGTATCGCAATTTTACAATGCGAGATTCTAGTATTCGTATTGCAATTTTACATTTCGAGATTCTGGAATTCGTATTGCAATTTTACAATGCGAGATTTTAGTATTCGTATTGCAATTTTACAATGCGAGATTCTAGTATTCGTATTGCAATTTTACAATGCGAGATTCTAGTATTCGTATTGCAATTTTACAATGCGAGATTCTAGTATTCGTATTGCAATTTTACAATGCGAGATTCTAGTATTCGTATTGCAATTTTACAATGCGAGATTCTAGTATTCGTATTGCAATTTTACAATGCGAGATTCTAGTATTCGTATTGCAATTTTACAATGCGAGATTCTAGTATTCGTATTGCAATTTTACAATGCGAGATTCTAGTATTCGTATTGCAATTTTACAATGCGAGATTCTAGTATTCATATTGCAATTTTACAATGCGAGATTCTAGTATTCGTATTGCAATTTTACAATGCGAGATTCTAGTATTCGTATTGCAATTTTACGATGCGAGATTCTAGTATTCGTATTGCAATTTTACATTGCGAGATTCTGGAATTCGTATTGCAGTTTTACGATGTGAGATTCTAGTATTCGTATTGCAATTTTACAATGCGAGATTCTAGTATTCGTATTGCAATTTTACATTGCGAGATTCAAGTATTCGTATTGCAATTTTACAATGCGAGATTCTAGTATTCGTATTGCAATTTTACAATGCGAGATTCTAGTATTCATATTGCAATTTTACAATGCGAGATTCTAGTATTCGTATTGCAATTTTACAATGCGAGATTCTAGTATTCGTAGTGCAATTTTACAATGCGAGATTCCAGTATTCGTATTGCAATTTTACATTGCGAGATTCTGGAATTCGTATTGCAATTTTACAATGCGAGATTCTAGTATTCGTATAGCAATTTTACAATGCGAGATTCTAGTATTCGTATTGCAATTTTACAATGCGAGATTCTAGTATTCGTATTGCAATTTTACAATGCGAGATTCTAGTATTCGTATTGCAATTTTACAATGCAAGATTCTAGTATTCGTATTGCAATTTTACATTGCGAGATTCTAGTATTCGTATTGCAATTTGACAATGCGAGATTCTAGTATTCGTATTGCAATTTGACAATGCGAGATTCTAGTATTCGTATTGCAATTTTACATTGCGAGATTCTGGAATTCGTATTGCAATTTTACAATGCGAGATTCTAGTATTTGTATAGCAATTTTACAATGCGAGATTCTAGTATTCGTATTGCAATTTTACAATGCGAGATTCTAGTATTCGTATTGCAATTTTACAAAGCGAGATTCTAGTATTCGTATTGCAATTTTACAATGCGAGATTCCAGTATTCGTATTGCAATTTTACAATGCGAGATTCTAGTATTCGTATTGCAATTTTACAATGCGAGATTCTAGTATTCAGTATTCGTATTGCAATTTTACAATGCGAGATTCTAGTATTCGTATTGCAATTTTACAATGCGAGATTCTAGTATTCGTAGTGCAATTTTACAATGCGAGATTCCAGTATTCGTATTGCAATTTTACATTGCGAGATTCTAGTATTCGTATTGCAATTTTACAATGCGAGATTCTAGTATTCGTATAGCAATTTTACAATGCGAGATTCTAGTATTCGTATTGCAATTTTACAATGCGAGATTCTAGTATTCGTATTGCAATTTTACAATGCGAGATTCTAGTATTCGTATTGCAATTTTACAATGCAAGATTCTAGTATTCGTATTGCAATTTTACATTGCGAGATTCTAGTATTCGTATTGCAATTTGACAATGCGAGATTCTAGTATTCGTATTGCAATTTTACAATGCGAGATTCTAGTATTCGTATTGCAATTTTACATTGCGAGATTCTGGAATTCGTATTGCAATTTTACAATGCGAGATTCTAGTATTTGTATAGCAATTTTACAATGCGAGATTCTAGTATTCGTATTGCAATTTTACAATGCGAGATTCTAGTATTCGTATTGCAATTTTACAAAGCGAGATTCTAGTATTCGTATTGCAATTTTACAATGCGAGATTCTAGTATTCGTATTGCAATTTTACAATGCAAGATTCTAGTATTCGTATTGCAATTTTACAATGCGAGATTCTAGTATTTGTATTGCAATTTTACAATGCGAGATTCTAGTATTCGTATTGCAATTTTACAATGCGAGATTCTAGTATTCGTATTGCAATTTTACAATGCGAGATTCTAGTATTCGTATTGCAATTTTACAATGCGAGATTCTAGTATTCGTATTGCAATTTTACAATGCGAGATTCTAGTATTCGTATTGCAATTTTACAATGCGAGATTCTAGTATTCGTATTGCAATTTTACAATGCGAGATTCCAGTATTCGTATTGCAATTTTACAATGCGAGATTCTAGTATTCGTATTGCAATTTTACAATGCGAGATTCTAGTATTCGTATTGCAATTTTACAATGCGAGATTCTAGTATTCGTATTGCAATTTTACAATGCGAGATTCTAGTATTCGTATTGCAATTTTACAATGCGAGATTCTAGTATTCGTATTGCAATTTTACAATGCGAGATTCCAGTATTCGTATTGCAATTTTACAATGCGAGATTCTAGTATTCGTATTGCAATTTTACAATGCGAGATTCTAGTATTCGTATTGCAATTTTACAATGCGAGATTCCAGTATTCGTATTGCAATTTTACAATGCGAGATTCCAGTATTCGTATTGCAATTTTACAATGCGAGATTCTAGTATTCGTATTGCAATTTTACAATGCGAGATTCCAGTATTCGTATTGCAATTTTACAATGCGAGATTCCAGTATTCGTATTGCAATTTTACAATGCGAGATTCCAGTATTCGTATTGCAATTTTACAATGCGAGATTCTAGTATTCGTATTGCAATTTTACAATGCGAGATTCTAGTATTCGTATTGCAATTTTACAATGCGAGATTCCAGTATTCGTATTGCAATTTTACAATGCGAGATTCCAGTATTCGTATTGCAATTTTACAATGCGAGATTCTAGTATTCGTATTGCAATTTTACAATGCGAGATTCCAGTATTCGTATTGCAATTTTACAATGCGAGATTCTAGTATTCGTATTGCAATTTTACAATGCGAGATTCCAGTATTCGTATTGCAATTTTACAATGCGAGATTCCAGTATTCGTATTGCAATTTTACAATGCGAGATTCCAGTATTCGTATTGCAATTTTACAATGCGAGATTCTAGTATTCGTATTGCAATTTTACAATGCGAGATTCCAGTATTCGTATTGCAATTTTACAATGCGAGATTCTAATATTCGTATTGCAATTGTTTATTGTTTATTGTCTTTTAGGCCACAGGCCCATATGACTGTACATAACAAAAACAAAAGAATACACAAGCACTGGAGAATGTACAGAAATTGTAAAATACATATATATATATATAACAAAATTATTATACCGATAGTAACGAAAACTCCCTTCTAAGGTTGAATGCTTTATGTAGAAATTTACCAAGATTACGTAGTACCTTTGCTGATTTTGAGCGCATTAGACTGTAATATTTTTCTGGATTGGGAAGATGCCAAAAATACTCAGGAATTAACAGTTTTCGCATAGAGTGAAATAATGGGCAAATAAGAACAAAATGGTATTCGTCCTCTACATTAGATAAACAAAACTCGCATATTCTTTCATTAATTTCCAACCCTGTATAGCGTCCCTCGTCAATGCGCAGTCTATGACTAGAACAGCGAATACGTGCTAGAGCATGTCTGTGTTTAGCCTCTGTGACTACAAAAAGATATCTCTCTGGTTCAAGCATGGTTTTAAAATTACAATATGACCTTAGTTTGGCAGTGCAACATATTTCACTGTACCAATCCTGCCTATGAATATCAATTACCCGCTGCTTGAACTGTACCAAGAACAGGTTTACATCCCCCACGCCCTGGGATATCCAAACCATACCAAAGCCGTACATATGAAGTATATTTTTAATTTCAGTGGCCCATGATGTCCTTCCATTTTCATCTATTTTATACATTAGTCTGTAAGCATGCTTTACAACCCTCCCTTCAGGAAGTTCTGTGACTCGTAACCAGTATTTTATACATTTTAACAAGGAGTTTACAAAAATGGGTAACCGCCCACATTCCCCAAGTACGGCTTCAGTACATGTTTTGTCACCAACCCCAAGAAAATGTTTACAAAATTTCAACTGTACTCTTTCAGCCTGAATATATTGCTTAAACCCCCAAATTTCTGCCCCGTACAAAAGAATTGGTAAAATTAAAGCATCGAATAGTCTGAAATAAACATCATAATTAAGTATACCAACTTAAATAAACTAAATAAAGAAAACATTGTTTTGCGTGCTTGTGTGGCCAAATTTGCAACAGCTTTAGACCAGCTGTTTCTACATGACAGCAATAACCCAAGATATTTGTAGGAATTTACAGTTTTAATTGATTCATCATTCATAAACCATCTTTCTTTAGTTGAGTTATGGCCACCTTTCCGAAACACTACAATTTTAGTTTTCTTTTTATTTACAGTTATTTTCCATTTAATACAAAAGCGTTCTAAAATATTAATCAGCCGCTGCAATCCCACAATTGAATCAGCAAATATGACTACATCATCGGCATACAATAAAGCAAATAAATCAAACATTTCTTGCGTTAGCTGAACCCCCTGTATCCCACATTCCCAATCATATTATATAATTCATCTATAAACAAAGAAAAAAGAACAGGACTCAATACACTGCCCTGTCTAACACTAATAGTACAAGGAAAGTAATCAGAAATCCCACCATCAAGTCTGATGCACGATTTGACATCACTGTACATTGACTTGACAATGGTTAACATTTTACTTGATATACCAATATTATGTAATTTGATAAAAAGTCGGCTATGGTCAACAGAGTCAAAAGCTCTGGCAAAATCAACAAATATACAGTAAAATTTTCTTCTTTTTTTTAAGATAATTTTGAACGATTGCATACAAGACCAATATGTTGTCAACAGTACAAAAACCTTTACGAAATCCTGCCTGCACTCCAGAGATGGCCCCAGTATCCTCTGCCCATTCATAAAGTCTGTTGTTTAGTATGCTACAGAATATTTTTCCGAAGACATCCAATAATGTGATTCCCCTATAGTTATTGGGATCAGATTTTGAACCTTTTTTCAAAAGTGGAATAATTACCCCACGTGACCACCCTTCAGGAAATTTCCCCGTTTCAAAAACATTGTTAAATAATTCACTCATGAGTGGTAATAAATGATTTACAGAACATTTAAAAAAATCGGCAGGAATTCCGTCTGGACCAGTAGCTTTCCCATTTTTCAGTGATTTCACTGCTTTGATAAATTTATCATTAGTGATCCAATCATTCAAATCTCCACAATTACCATTTTCAGCATAATGCTGCTCAAGCATTGAATCAAAAGTGATGTCCCCGTTGTTTACAACCTGTGGCTTATTTATCTGTGCTTAAATGTTCCAACCAACAATTAGACGAAATTTGTGGACTACTAGAGGTACCCCTACAATACCGACCAATCACGGACCACATACCATCCCGACCAACCACATTATCCCAACATTTTTGTTCTCGATTTAATAGCAAGTCTGTGTGAGTTTTCTTATTAAAATTACAAATGCTTTTGAAAGTATTTCGAGCAAATTTGTATTGCAACAGTGCTTCGTCAGTGTGCATTTTCCTGAACAACGTAAGACATCTGAACATTTCCCGTTTGGCATCGTGGCAGGATTTATTGAACCATGGTGGTTGGTTGTTCATATTTTTAGAGGTACCGCGACATTCCATTCCTTCCCCAGCTAGTTGTAATGCACCCTTAATACAATCAATTACCCTGTCGTTATTTTCGCCTACATAATCATGTGCTTTATCTAGTAGCCCCACCACTTCGTCTGAATTCAACTTATCTACAAAATTCTGTTTTATATCCTCCTTCCAACGATACTTTTTCCATTCATTAGCTTGGGGAGTATGTATTACCTGACCACTATCATTACAATTACATTGCAAAGTACATTCAAGGGGGAAATGATCTGACTCGGTTCTATTTGACACCCGAAAATTGGAAACTACATCAAATAACCCAGACGAAGCAATCACATAATCCACAGTACGTTTGCCACATGCATGTTTGCTATAAATGTAATATTACCTAGTATGTCTTCACCCACTCTACCATTAAGAATATGTATGCCAAAAGTACAACATAACGAAACTAAACTCTTTCCAAAGTTATTTGTTAATTTATCCCTAGCTTTACGTGGCATACAAAATGAGTCGTTCTCGTAGAGATGTGGGAGAAATTGAATGCAATTTGTATCATCATTTGCACTAAAATCGGGTTCGTCTGCTATCCTCGCATTAAAATCACCCACGAGCAAAATATCTGTACAATTATAAATGGTTTTCAACCTTGTTAACTCTTGTTCAAGGATACTGATTCAATTAGTCTCATTTTCGTACACCCTAGAACCTTCTGGTGGTATATATACAGCCCCAAACAATATGTCATTGCCCCATCCGAAATAGTGTGACTTTAATATTAGAAATATAGCATCTTTCATCCCTGTATTTAACACCTTGATACCAGTGATCATATCTTTAGAAATACCAACAGTAACACCCCCACTAGGCCTGCCCCTTGAGAGCCGATTGTTCTCCCTGATGCATGACATCAATTTAAATTCAGGGAAATACTCGTGAACATCGACATTCCCATGTGTAAGCCAAGTTTCAACCAAACAAAATATATTGAATTGCGTACAATACTGGATAAAACTTGCGTCATGTAAAAGGCTCAATAAACCATGTACATTGCAAGACATGTAACTAATTACTTTACCCATACCTTCATTAATTTTACCCGTGCCAGACCCCTATCTTGAAATACTAGTACCCTGTCTAACAACACTGAGTCACTGGCATTGCTATAAGTATATACACACCTTTTCCCACCTTCATAGCTGACAAGCTTTTTGTAGTTAACAAAGGCACGTATATTGTTTGCAATTAGTTCTTTTCTCTTTGCAAATAGTTTATTTCTGATATACCTGGTTTCTTGTGAGAAATGTTCATCAATAAAAATGTTGGTACCATGCAGTTCTTTTTTCTTTGATAGAATGTTCTTCTCATCTTTGAATCGAGCACACATTGCAATAAGTGGTCTCCTACCCCGGACTCCGGTTTCAACCCTGTGAACTCTTTCAAAATCAACGCCTGTAATATTCAATTTCTCGGCTAACAATTTCTTCACTTTATCCTCATCTACGCCGCGAATTACAATGTTATTCTGTTTTTGACGGTCTTCCAGTTCTGACTTCTGTGTTGTTAGGATGCTTGCAATTATAGTTTGTATGCTCCTCGGGGAGTTAAGATAACTAATAATAAGTTTGACTTTTTATACGGCCAATTCACCAGGGCATTAATGTGTAGAGATCGTTGAGTGTCATTGGTGTTCACTTTCTCGCGTGTACTTAGTTGCCGTTCCCGTCCTGTTTTACTGCCCTCCACGGCATTCATTTTATTATACACAGGAACACAAGCGTCAAAGAGGCAAGAGACTGAAACTAAATAAACTGCGTATTATTATTAGATCGTAAACACTGCTCCCTAGGAAGACAACGTACACGAAATGGATATGTAATTAGCATAACACAATATCGGGGTCATTAAACGTGGAATGCACTTAAGTGCTTAACATAATGATATATTTGCTCAGAGCTTATTGCTTTTAATGCACCAAATATTTAGTATGTGATGGGAATGTGCTGCTGAAAGTACGTGTACCGTATGCAAATGAGTTATAATTATACAGTCAGTGCATGACGGGTAGGTCATGTTTTTGCAGTGACCAATCACAAACCTCGAACATTAAACAGAGCTTTAGGGCTGACGAATAGGAACATGGGGTGGCTAAAAACTTCGCAATTTATTGCAGTTTGGGTTTATATTTCTTATACCGGGTGGCGATGCTGTAAAAATGAATTATTTTGCTTTCTACCTTTCTCTGTCAAATGTACGTAAACAAGACAACAAACAACACAGACAGCCGCCGCCACCGCCATCGTCCCTGACTTCTAACAGTGTCACGATGACATCGCTGTTGAGAGATATGTTATGCGATATGCATGATGGGGACACGTTAGTGGCCATAGTAACACATTCGCATGCTGTTCCCTGTTATGGCATGCCGCGATTCATATGTCTTCACACAAGTGGTAAATTTGTGCCCGGTCATCGGCGTCAAATAACATTTTCTGCCCCGGAGGCATTCTTGATAGATTTTTTTTTTTAAAGTTATCTGTGATAATCATAAAAGTGATATAAATATTGATGGGTAAGTAACTCACGGATCGCGTAGACTGTAAAACAACGAAAAATGGCCAACAAAGACACTTCGTTTACAAAATTTGGTTGAAAAAATTGGCTATTTTTTTTTCTTATGTATCGCCATTCTTGGTGACTTTGTTTCAGTGGAAAAAAAATATTGATTTATGAACAGCATATCGATTTTGTTGCATTTTTAGTCCCCGTTCGAAAACGGGAATTTATGGATTGATTTCCGTGCGTGTGTCCGTACGGTTCGTATCCAGCTATTTGACACATGGTTTGGCCGATCAAGTATGCACATATGCACAAAGATTTGTATCATGGACCGAGAATGCCAAGAATTAGCAAAATTTCACATTTTCTTCTATTCCTGAACCGGATTTCAGCCGCATGTGGACGGATATATGATTTAAATTTAGTACATACATTGAATACACCGTTAAATACAATGGGGGCCTTCTTGATGCACGTAATTTTATTTTCCGAATCGAGTTCAAAATAATCGACTAGCTGCCATTTTGTTTCAAAAAATGCAGTCAATAATCATTATTTCATCATACGGTACTAGTAATTCAACATTTATATACAATTTGATTGCCTTCCCTTAATACTCATTCCTGTCACGTGTACTGCAATATCCATCTCTCATCATCACTTGATCTGTTTTACAGCCTGTATCCATGACGTATACACAATACATGATGTATCCAACGTAAACTATCATTACGTCACGTAGATGACGTATACTATACCCGGCTTGATTATTGGTTGGTTTCCTATTTACAATTATATGTAAAATATCAGTCCGCCACTCATTCTTGAGCAATGCCGTTTGTAATGTTATGTTACCCAAATTTGTCTCGGAGATGATTTTTTTGTTCATATTTAGAACGGACAATGAATGTATAACAGGCACTGATACTGAATGAAAGCGCTAGACACGTAACTTGCAGCTACGTGTTTTTGTTTTGTTTTTTTGTTTTTGTTTTTCTTACCGTAGACGGCGTACTTTAATTTGTAATTAAATGGTGGTAATCGTTTCGCCGCGTCCTGTTCGATAGCGACGTACACAACATATGTAAAATATACATTGTTTGTTTACAAGAAATTCGGACACGCGATGCGCGACGACCACCGCCCGGCTTTAAGTTGCCATCTACATTTAATTCTACGACTTTTCCAAGATGCATTCACCTGATACTTTCAATCAATCATGTAGATTTCTATCTTATCGCTGTAAATCTAACTGACCAAGAACAATTTATACAATCCTTACATCTTTTCACCAAACCACATGTAACAACTACATGTACTTTATTTCTCTAAATTCTCATAAGGACCTTTGGGGTCAACCATAAAATAATATGGGGGTGCCTGGAAAAGTATCACCAATACATTTTTCTCGGTGTGTTATCTCTACATTTGTTTTTCTTGAATGTGCCATTATATGATTTCCATCCGACGTCTTGCATAGGTTTAACTTGCACATTTTAAGCAAATCTTCCAGCCAGCCACCCCCTGATCTAAAATGGTCGAGCCCTCATGATTCAGCGTATCTCTGCATATGTTGACCGTGTAGTGAAGCATAGACGGGATACTAAGTAAGATGCGCCGGTCACACACTAAGTCACAACCTTTAGATGCCGCAAAAGGTCGCGGTTTTACAGTGATGAAAGGGTCTCTTGGGGTCTATGGTTGCTGTGCATTAGAAAGATTTCATTCAATCTATCGATTTTGGAACAAGTAGCGTTAATTGTACACAATACTGTAAATACATTTACTAAGACAGTCTTCAAAATTAGTTGGTTATGGCACGGTTACTAGAATAGACACGAAATTAAAATGTAGAGGGCGCTATTGATCAACTTGACGCACAGATTCATTTCATGCCGCTATATTTACCAAAATCTGATCAAAAAGTAATGCATTGTATGGCGTTTGTGTTTGTAACTTTCCAATAACAAATGTACCGATATGCAGTAAACGTTTCTATGGCCTGTGTCAATATGTTTGCGTGTCTGTATATATAAGGCGAGACCCGGGGGGGGCAGGGTCACTTGTGATATCAGTAAATATGTACTGGAGGGCAGTGCACTTAACGCAATGCGTTTCTAATTTCGTGTAAACAGCTTGGGACAGTAGTTATGTTCACGCACAACTCCTTGGCATGCAATATGGGGGTCAAAACGTTAACCCGTCCCAAGAAACCCTGTGTGAACGTCAATACAGGCGAACGAGATGTATACGCGAACGCTTGGTGCGAGCTCGGTCTAAGCGCCAAAAACACTACTGTAAACAATATCGATTTGGAAAATTCACTATTACCCGTATATTCACAACTATTCTCTTCGGTATGCCATTTCCGACATGACAATCGACGCGATTTCTTAACAAGTTTGGGTGCTAACTGTTGCCCCCCCCCCGTGCGTGCCTATATTCAAACATATGAGACCAGCTAGGACATACTAGTATATTGATAATTTTTTTTTTTTTTATTTTTTTTTTTATTTATTTATTTTTTTTTCATTTTTTTTCAGCCATCCTTATTTATTGCATACAATGAGAATTAGGTTACAGCACAATATCAATATCCATATACAACAAATGTAACCCATACAAAATAAACACTGAATACCCGTTACCAGTTAGGAGTGGGAACCCATTAACAATTAAAGTCTCCCCACTTGTCCAGGAAAATGGACATTGTATGGCTTCTATTTGATATTTCTAACTCTATCTTCTGCGTCTAACGTATATCAGATTTTATGAGATTAAAGCATGGTAGTTCCTTTTTTAATTCACGCGTATAGATATTCTTTCAACAATTAAAATTATATGGTTTAGTGTATTGATAATTCAGTTTACAATAAATACATCAGTTACTAGTAGTTTACATGCACGTTTACGGACATAAACATGGACATGGCCATATGAAGATATACGATGTGGTAGTACGAGTCAATGTGAGCCTCACGATCCTGGGACGGGTGCAGGATTTTGGGTTGAAGAGGCGCTGTGAACGAAGGTTAAAATTTCGACGCGCGCCAGATATGCCTTTCTCTAAGTTCGCCCTTGAAATCGACGAAAATGATACCCCTATTTGATAACTTGTCCGAAGGGGGTCAAATAACACAGACATCGCTAAATATGATGTTTTGTCTAACATTGTGTCCCCTTTATTGAACCTCTTGTCCCGTGACGTCATATTGCACCAAGATTAAGTCTAGGCGACACTAGTCTGAAATTGAAAACATGTCGGTCGATTACGACTAATAGTTTAATTGCGTTCAGGGCATTCTCTGCCAGTTACTAAGCACGTTACTATGGTAATGCATATATATATATATATATATATATATATATATATATATATATATATCAGTTCTTTTTATTTAGATCATGGCAATTTTTTGGTCAGAGCGCCCTCTAGTTTTGTGGAGAATCATGTTCATTTGGAATGCTCTGATTGGATGGAAGTTCAAGCCTAGCAAGGTGTGATAGAATTGGCCTGTTATGTTCAGATTCAAATAAGCATGAACCACTAATTTGACAGGGAAGTGATACTTATAATGCAGCAAGCTGTTCTAATTGCTGTTGTGGTAGAGTTTTTCTATTTTCCTGTCAAATGCATTTATTGGTCCACTGAAAAATGAAAATAATGTTCCCTGTAACTTAGACTCTTATTGATCAAGGCATTTTAAAAATCATGGGTGTTAACTCCCCTCAAGTTATGACCCGTTGTCCCCTACAGAATAATGGTTGCATCTAATATTAAAATAAAGATGGCGGAGTATAGCGTTGATTCATCTCGTTCTACTCTGGATTACTTGGAGTCAATAAAGATCCTAGAAAGTTAGTATTTATATGCCTGTGTGTTTTTTGTTTGTTTGTTTTTTCACTGTCTTTGACTTTCCCAGTATGTTTGTTGCTGTTGACAACAATTCAGTCCTCTGCCAGGCTTCAGTCAATGTTTTTCTTCACTACCTACCCAACTCCTCGTCGGGCACTATGTAGCTGGTGTGGTATATTTATCACAGACAGTAGGGCAATTGTCACATTTAGTGCTCCAAGAAAATATTCTCTGTCCATGTGTATTTATATAAATAGATGCAGTTTCTTTGGCTTGAATAACGATCACTGGCTTCGTACATACAGGTATACTGGTTTACCTGTTTCTAGTTGAAATATAGCCAATCTTATTAACCAAGACAGTTGGACATTTGCCACATGTCACAACACTCATTTCCAAGTGCCATAGCTTGAAACAAGTAGTCAAATCTGATATTGGCTGGAGCTTTAGTTTATATGGACATGGTAAATGGCAAACTAGATGGTCAGAAAGTAATAAAAATAATCACAGCTTTACTCCACCCACCCCACTATGAAGTAAAAGGCTGTTTATAAGGCCATGTATGATGGTTTCATTTTTCTTATGGAAAACAATTTTAATTAAAAACTTCTATGCTCCTGTACCCAACCGTGGGGGTTCATCACACTAAACAACAGGTGTCACTATTACTAAGATAAATGTACTTTTTTTTCATTAAAATTACTGATATATATATATATATATATATATATATATATATATAGGAGAATACGATCATATTTGGGTTATTAATTTATAATTTGCTGATATTTTGGAGTATAAATGTTCGCCCAACATCAACATGATCATCAACATTGAGGTAGTGTACGGTTCTGTCGAGTCTAGTTGTCTTCATCATCGCTGTACAAATTGAAATTAGAACCATTCCCACTGTAATCGCATTACTTATACACGGGTTTTCATTTTCGCTAATTTTGTTGATAAATAAAATCCTTTAAGTATAAACTTAAATCTATGCTAACATGTAGGATAACAATAGAAGTGAATTTCTTTTCTTGCCAATTTCGTGAACTTACATTCCAGTGAAATTAAATTACAGTGAAATTACATGCTGGAGATTTGGATGGAGAGTTCTTTGAGAGCAGCTGCACATAGTCTACATCTCGAAGTACTGACGTCATAACTCAATGTTTGATACTAAATTACTAAAGCATACATATGTGAAAAATAATTTTAAAAATATTAAGCCAAAAAAATATTAGTTTTTGACCCGGTCTGTGCTGCGGTGTGATGGGATGCGTATATTTGTCTATTTCTTCAAATATTTTGGCAAATACAAGCAAGTGGTTACTCATATCCTTCAAACTGTCAGTGCCACGCGCAATGACCAGATACAAACATAGCCTTCTCTACTAGCATTAATCACAGGAGTGGCAGTACTACTTCACGCTGACGATCAAATCAGTATCGACCCTCCTCAATTTGTTTCTATGATATAATTCTACAATGGTGAAGTCACGTGATTGCATATTTACACCGTCTCTGTGTCTACAGTTATTATCAGTCTTATATTCCAGTATGCACACTGAATTATTTGTAGTTTGAATGCCATGGCTTTACCGATGTGGGTAGTTTGCCAGCGACGGGAAATTTGATTGATACAAATTTCATGAAAGTCTTAGAAAATACACACTACACCTCTCCTGTCAATCGCGCCCTCTAGTGGCGGGTGACATGCTTGCAGTACTGTTCACAAAACGTCGATATCGTTTTTGATCTATAGTAGTACTATAAATAGCATTTATAAAGATAATGGTTTGGGAGATTTTACATTTGACGCCACAAGGGCGCTCCCTCACTAGAGGGCGCCAGTTACAGGAATGGTGTATTGCTGACACTTGCGTGGATTACGAAGTTATTACAACAAGACCCGTTCAATTTCAATTATTTCGTTTTTTATGAAAATAGAAATAATGAAACAATGTGTAAGGAACTGTACTTTGAACAAATAAAAGGGGAGTACGAACGTATTTGTAAAAATACAGTAGTTTGTCCTATGCTATTACAGGGGCAATATACCGTGTTCTTTGAGTCACGTGATAACGTCTGCACATCAGAGCTGATGACACTAGATTCTAGAGTTTGAGGTACATTTATTAAAATTACAATATTGCAAAATGAAATTTCAAATACAATTTTCATTTAAAAACTAGTTGAGTATGAATCCAAATTAGAACAGATTCATATATCATTTTGTAAATTTTAGGATTTCACAAACAAGCAAAATGATAGATGTCAGGGCAGAACTTGGCATATCATTATTGATGCTTGTACACACATGTTGAAGTTCTGAAAAAGAGCAAAAAATAGGGAATGTAACCATCTTGTACATTGTATTTTCAAATCAGATGAAAAAAACAAGTACACAGGCAACATTTATCAGTAAATTACTATATGAAACTGAACGATTTCATTCAATTTAAAAGACGGCGGTCGTCGCATCGATATTGGACTCGTGGTGACGTGTACAACGTGTGTAAAATACATTTTTTGTTTACATGAAAATCAAACACGTGCTGTGCGACGACTACCAAAAAAATAAATAATTTTACGAGTTCAGAATCCCAGCACATCCAGAGGAAAGAAGTATGAGTAGAGTAAAAGTAGAGTACGTATTCTGTGTTTTAATCAGTCAGGGTTACATATACTTTTCAGCCAATGCCAATATCTAATTTTATTTTTATTCAGACGGATTGCAACGTCGTCTGGAACGGAATAGACCAAACAGTCATTCAAAACGAAATAAGAGGACATAGGCGCAACAAAAGAGGTTCCCTAGGTAACGATGGAAAGCGTACCTGCGCCAGTACGAGCTCTCGCGAGATAGCGTGAGAGCGGGGTTATTCTTGTCAAAATGGCGGATAGTTGAACGTAAATAGAAGATCGGCAGGTGAACATTTGTTATTATATTTGTAAGTTCATGCATGATACTCCAGCGAAATCATCGAGAGTGTTCTATAAACCCATTAGAGGTAAGTGTATTTAACTCAAATAACAGATCTAGGTATTCTCGGTGTTTTGTAGCAAACTGATCGTCTTCTGACCGTTGGGTTCCCCGTTGGCCCGTGTTGGTGCATGCATTCCAGTGCGCTGTAGAGAGTTTGGGATTTTGCCAGCTACAAGTTTAAACGGAATTCTTACAAAATTGTTCACATATTCGGTAGGAAAAAATGCAAAATAATAGTAGGAGGTCGTTAAATTATTACAAATCATTCATAACTTTAGTTTACAATTGAAATAGGATATAAAAACAATATCTTGGCATCCTGGTCGGTCCACTCGTACATGGGAGTCACCGTCCGATGATCTATGAGGTTCTTGTGCACGTTTTACGTTGTAATCGTGTCATTCAGGTGACTTATTTGATCGTACAACTTCTATTTTCATAGCTCCGTTTCGATCAAAGCGTCAAAATCCGTACCAGCAATTTATATGATTATTTCCGATTTGAGCCTTACAACCGACATTATAAGTGATCATAACGGGTGTGAGCGTAAATACAGCTGTGTTAACGCATTTCTATTGTCCCCAGTCTTCATGACAGTACATGTCTATCATCTGAGGTTGAACACAACAGTAGTTCGTGACTAGATGAAGTGTTGAAATATCCATGTAACATTGGTTTGCATTAAACTGGCAGCACAGGATTTGTTGAAGCTTAACAATCTATGAAATAAATACAGTTTTTACATCATCACCTGCCTCTCTGTCAATTGGAGTCAGCTGAAAATAATCTCTGCAGGCGGGAAAATAATTAAAAAAATAAACGAAAATCCGATCCAGACAGAAGTAATACCACCAAATACGTCTGGTCGATTTGATTTCTAAAATCGGCACACACTGGCAACTATTGCTTGTAAAATATCATTAAATTTACGATTTTTCATGAAAACTGCATTTTTATTTAATTTTGATCTAAATTTATGATATGCAGACTTGAGATTTAGAAAAAGTACCACAACTGCAAGTGATTATAGTAGATTTCCTTTCGGTCATGTTCTGGTCATCAAAGTACATCAAAGAAAGTGAATAAATAAAATAATTTAACAAGGCTAATTTAATAAAATAAAAATTTGCTATTTATTTTTTATTCACGACATAAAAACCTAATAAAATCTGTGCTGCCTTAGTTTTTAACTGATTTGCATTGACCAAAAACATTAATACTTTTTTTTTCTAATCATAAATACTATAAAATCTATGGTATCTAAGTCACTGATCTTATTCACAGATATTATATTGAGTTTGTCTGAATTTCTTCACAGATGAAAGTTTCACATAGTAAACCAATATCATCTCATCTAGAGGTTAATTATTCACTGGGTTTTAAAATATTTGCTTATTTCGCTGACTGGAAAATGCGCTAAATTAAAACCCAGTGAATATGTAAAATTTAGCATATCTAAATGATAAAACTGTGAATTTAAAACCCACTGAATATGCCTGAAATGGTAAATCAGCGAAATTTATTAAACCCAGTGAAAATTAGTCATTTTACAGTACTTTGTATAAAGAGTTAGAAAACTGGAAAGTCATAGTTTCGAGAGCTTTATTTGTTTTTGGTTATGCAGAAAATTAAGCCTTTCAACCACAGGTTACCACTGTGATATACATATAATGATATAACAGAAAAGTTTTTTGAAACAAAATTTTGAATCACAAAATTCATTTGACAAATTTGTCAATGGACAAATGAATGTGTGTAATTACAGTACTGAGTCTTCAAGGAAAGAACCAAAAGTTGTGATTTAGTCACCACCATATTGTTCCTAACCGCAAAACGACCTAAATATTGCCAGCTAAGTTGCTGACTGGTTTGTTCTGTACATGTATATCTCAAGATTGTTAAATGTATACATTTTTGCTCTTTAGAAGCACTTCTTAAATAGTAGATAGACAAACACTGAAAATTGCATTTATTCTATACTGAACCATTAAAATATGACTTATTTTGACTATACCACTTTTATTTATGTAAGAGAATATGTTTTGGCATAAAAAATAATGGCATTCAAACGATTAATAATAGTTTAGCCTTCAATGTAATAATACGGCACTTATTATTACTACATGTTTGTTTTTTTCTTGAAAACTTGTAATAAATTGTTAAATGCTTCGTGAGTCAAACCGTTACTTCTTGATGAGTTGCCTGGAACACATGCGGATGTGTAGAAGGTCTTTCAGATTATTCTTTGCATTACTCTGGTGAAGTGGGTGATAAACATGTACTTCTTGCTGTATCAAGCTATTCCAGTTTCTATCCCCACCCCCTAGTATAGTACATTGTCATTCAGGAAAGTACCTGTACAGTATACAGTGTGTATGAGCATTGAATTAGGTTACGATAAAGCAATGGGTCCTTTTGTAATCTAATGCAGATCTTGAACTTCATTATTATCAGAACACTTAAAAATTGAATATTATTTTGAAGGGCATCAAGGCATCCAGATGTGGGATATTTAATGGTACATGTATATACATTCTGAAAACGTCTTGTAAAAGTTGTGTTGTTTCCAGTAATTTAGGTTGAACCAAATGTCTCATGGTTAGACAAATAAAATTGCCTTCACACATTGCTATGAAATTAAATTCTGCTTAGGGTGTATGCTAAACACAACTACTGAATAACACAGTGTTCATCCCTGGAAAAATGTCTATCAATGTGATCGATTAAAATAGGGAGTAGGGTATATGCTGTAGTTGGGGAGGGTTTCTGCTGTAATAGGGAAGGGTATATGCTGTAATACCCTGTGGAGAACCTTAGTAACCTAAAATATATGTAGTATTTGATGGTACTTTACTTGAAGTAAAAGTTCAAAAACAAAACTTTGAATGTGGGAATTCTGAATGTATACAGGATAAAACAAGAATCAGGTGTGCACCACAGAGAAATCTTTAATAGTTGGAAATGTTTGAACTTTGAATTTGAGACGGCATCCAGATTCAGTAATTTGATAAAATTGCCAAGGCATGTAGATACATGTAAAATAACATGCTGTACTTTTTGAAGGACACCATTGTAAACTGCGTCTGGACTTATTGCCTTTGATGTCTCTATGATAAATATTATAGAATTTACTTAAATTAATATATTCCATGGACTTCCAATCAAAGATACATGTAGCTTGATAAATCGTTTGTTTATAAAAATAATGTAATAAATTCAAAGTCTGAGCTTTAATATACAAGTACATTGTATATATTCACATTTCCTTCCCAATGTCTTATAAAATTTGAGTTGTCTCCTATAGTTTAGGTCATTAACCAAATGTTTCATGACAACTTAAAAATGTACTAAAATTTTAGTATACAAGTGTATATTCACATTTTATTCCTTGTTTCATTTTATTTTTCATAGTTATAATACATTTGATTGGTGTAATGTATACCCACTTAAACTAATTTTTGCTGCTAGAAATTTAGGCAATTTAATGATAATTTAATCATTGCATTTGTGAATACAAAATTTGGCAAAAATCACTGTTACTCTGCAAAATGTTTCCGGCTACAATATTTTGTGATTTTCACTGCCTTGTGAAATTCACGAAAATGCAAAATTGAAGCAATTTAAAGTATCTAATTATGAGAGTTGATGAAGACTTACATGCCATGACAGATTCTGCCTTGATAGTGTTTTCTAATTATAAACCAGAAATGAATGTGTATTCCCTTTTGGCCTTGTCTTATTAACTTTATCAATAGAATCACCTCGATTAAAAGTACATTGGTCTGTAGAATTCAAAGCTCCCAACCTTTGTACAATTGTAGCACCTAAGCACTGTGATCATTTTCAGCAGTAGATTTGTGCACAGTTTAATAAATAGAAGGACAAAATTTTCACTGTCACTTATTGTCTAAAAAAAAAAAAAAAACTCCAGTGACATTAATGTCATTACTGCAAAATGTAATCACGCAAAATTTGTGAAAAGTGGAAACCAATTCTGGTAAAGACTGTATTTCATAATTTCAGTAAGCATTTCAACAAATGTTTAAAAGTCAAAGCTTTAGAAAGATGATTAATAAGGATGATTAGAATGTTGATTATTATATGAAAGCTAGAGAATTTTGAGTGATGGGCTATGCATGTCTAATATAATTATAATCACAAACAATATTAGAAACATGTTTTGAAAAAAGTTGTTTCGGTTACATGTACACAACTAATATCATATGCAGTGTACCAGACTGATTTTGTTGGTTTCATGGGTCATAATGGAATCCTAAAAATCAAGTTGAGTTAGGTTGATACATGTAAACTGAGGAAGAGATACTCAACAACTAAAATTATTATTGTATATGGTTGTGGGGAGCTTCTAAAAGGACAAACTGAACTGTTATGACACGTCATTTTATTTCATTTTCATACTTAATTTGTTTAAAGCGGGAGGGTCGTCACCTTCGCACACGCGGGAATTGAGTCCCAAGCGACGATAACAACACGCGCTAAAAATGCAAAGGCTCATGCGTAGACGCTTGTTTGTGAACAATAACTTGCTATGGCCATCTGACGCAGGGACGACTCCCCTGCTTTAAAATGAGAATTTCATATTACCAAATTACAAATTTCATTCCAAGCCTATGAAGGTCACTCTATCAATGTATGATTTTCTGTTGTGTCACTGGTACGCTGTCAGTGAATGAGTGTAATTAGCAACATGTATGTCATAAACAATCTTCAGTGAAGTGTCTGCTTAAAGGGCACACTGGTAATATGTTATGTGTAAACCACTCATTGACACGTCAGTTCATTCTGACCACAACATTGACCAGCCCTGACATAACACCATGTGTGTATAACCACAAATAACACATACCCTAAATGACATTGTGTATTACAGCTACATGTACTAGGCTTGAAATACTGTACAAATGTAAATAAATTGCACTTGGAATTTATTTTTGTTTAATATTTACACTGAAGGAATGAATCAGTGGAATTTTTTTCTTATGCTTTACACTAAAGTCATCCGGAATCAGTAAAAATAAACTTCCCACAAAACAGTCAAAATGTCATTTCAGCAAAAATTAATTTCAGCTACATTGTAAAATAAAGTATTTTACAGTAGTTCAATTAACAACAAGGCTCAAAATTAAGTTACATTGATGTGTTAACATTAAAACATTTTTAAAGCATGTACATGTATCATCAATAATTTCACAATCTTTGTAGACTTGTTACCCATATTAGTAATACATTTGTACATTGTATAAGGGATATTTCGACAGATTATTCTGTATTACCGTAAAATTATTTTATTTTTTGCATGGAATTTATCTCACTATTTTTAATAGAGGAATGATTAGTGGAAATAAAATCCAGCGAATATACCTGTTTTTCTATATTTTACATTCATCTCATCAAATATCAGTGAAAATAAAATCCATACAAAACATCCAAAAAATTTTTTTCAGCAAAAATTAATTCCAGCTAAAACATGGGAATGGAAATATTTCACAGTATTTAGATATGTGTCAGTTTTAAAAGCAAACTAAGCTGCCTTTAAGCAAGCTAAATGTAAAATTTCGCTCAGACCGTACTGTACCATATCCAGAATCCCAAATAAATTAAAATGTATTTTTATCAAGGGAAGCTTTCAATAACTTCATCAGATGTATTGTTGATCGCTGAAACCCGATCTGAAGATACCGGTAATTCTGACATCACTGTGAGGAAGGTCATGAAACATCATACAGAGTAAATCATAAAAATAACATATTGTACTATCTGACTTACACCTCCAGGGTTTGTCAGTTTTTGCTGAGTAGCATAAAAGTTGGCAGGGGGGAATTCCGATGATGTGTCAATTATTTAAACTTACCATAGTGAGTGGCCTCGCAAAGAAGTTGAGACGAGTGACAGTGTAGTATGTATGAAATATAGTGATGATAGGGTAATTTACCATTACAACACCTTGATTGATATTTCTGCATATTCTGAGGGAGTGGAACTGAAACATTTGGTGAGTCAAAATGAATGATTATAATAATAATCTTCCCTGAGCCTGCTGGTGCACAGCCGCACAAGTACGAGTGTGCAAAGCCAAAGCTCTCACTGAATAATATATGTATGCAAACAAAAATATATTATTATATTTTTTTTTTAATTTAACATGCTGGTAGACGAACAGATGTGCATGTGTCCAAAAAAAACCATGTAGCATGATATACAGAGAACAATTCAAACTGTAGGGTAGTAGTTCTTATCCTAGACCCACCTTAATATTTTTTTACAAAATTTGTAGTCCCAAGTAATTTTTCTCCATGCTAAATTCCATGGATTTTTTGGTGTACATTATTCATTTTCTCGTATTTATAGGTATATTATTCTACTGTAAACGTAACCAAGCACTATAAACAGCCGTCAAGATGATGATGGGAGATCAGTTGATCCTTGAAGAGGATTATGATGAACACTATCAACCCACCGAAGATGGTGAGTTCCGTGATTTCTAATTGAGTATATAAACTGTATATTTACTTCACATATAAATCCTTTTGATTATCTCCCTATTTTATCATGTACATTGTACAAGAAAAAAAAATAATTTTGCTGTTGAATCAGACAATCCGAAAAAAAATACTCGAATTATTTTTCACAGAATAGTGCAAATTTCGTTGATAAATATCTCTGATTTATTATAGATTATAAAAGTACCGGTACATTTGCTCAATTTTACTTTTTGCTGATTTGTGCCCACAACCATAATTTTTAATACATGTATGATGTGTATTTAGTTTTTGTTGTTTGTTGTATTAAATTACTCAGTACCACAGCATTTTACTATTTGCGGCACACTTCATCCGTATGCAAAACTTGTAAAATAAAATGTGTGAGAAGCAGGTTTCTAACTGCAAAAATTTGATGCACGACAGACATTTTGCCACTACTATGAACATACCCTTCACCTTATTTCACTATATTTAATATCACCTAGTTCTGAATTGTGTTAACTTTAGATATAATATTGTACTTGAACTTTTAGGATATTTTATTTTACATATTTACCTTTTAAGACACTGCTGTCATTTTTGCCATAGAGGGCTCACTCTAATCAAGTTTCAGTAGACCACTTTCTCGGAAGTAGTGCGACTGGGGTGCAGAAAGATACATTTTTTTTGTCCTGGTGGCAAATACAAACATTTCAGTATACTAATATTAAGTAGAAAGAAATTCCATTTTTTTGACACTAATTGGTACATGTATATCCACAAGTGCAATATTACCACTGAATTATTGCATTACACCCCACATCCGATATGTGTATACATGCAAAAATGCTATTTCTTTAATTTCCGGGAAAGTGGTTTATTAAAAATGGTTGGTGTTTCATGATTTTGCTGACACACCCGATCACCATAAACACAATTTTGTTGGCCTACTGTATGACATTATCTTTAAAACTCACTTGTCCAAAATGTGTATGTTGGCTATATACTTACTGTAGACTGTTACAGAAAGTGTTTTTTCTGAATAGCAATTTTACCAGTACTTGTCCTGGGCTATAGGACTGACTTCCCTTAGTGTCTAGTCCTGATGTACCTTTTTTCATTCTTACAGAAATAATTGAGTATGCGCAGGTGATTGGTATAGATCCTATAAAGGAGCCTCATCTGATGTGGGTTGCCAGGGAAGGAATTAACGCACCTTTACCACCAGACTGGAAACCATGGTGAGTAGTTTTCATATTTGTGAAAGTGGTAACCACATAGCGCAGTATTGGATGAAAAGTAGATTAAAAAAGTTTTGCATCAACTCTGAATCCAATGTGCTCTTTAATTAACAGGACTGATTTTTTGCGGATCCCAGGTCAAAATGGAATCACCAAAAATCAAAATCAGTTTGTTGACTGCAGAAAACAAAATAGTATCATGTGGTCTTTGATATCCTTAGTTTTACACTTTTTTGACTCCTGCGTATATCTCAAATACTGATCTGTGATCATTGCATTTTGATGAAATAAAGTAACATTAACATGCAGTCATGTTTAGTTTAGTGTTAAAATCTGCACATATTAATTAACTAGTGTGCATAAATATAAATTATTAAATTTTCAGCTTTTCCATCAATATCTCAAGTACTAATCGTCTTATTTCAATGAATCATAGTACGTAAATGATCTAAAACAATATGGAAGTCTTCTTACACTGTAGTTTTGGGTTTAAATATATTCATAATTACCTAATTTGCATAATAATTCAATTTTTGGCTATTCATAAATTTTTTAAAAACTAATCATCCTATTCTAATGAAACTCATCACGTAGGTGCCCTGGGACAATGCACAGACATGATTAGTTTTGGGCGTCATTTTATGCAAACTGTAAAATACTTTATTTTAACTGGAATTAATTTTCGCTGAAAAGGCTTTTTGGGTGTTTTGTTTGGAATTTATTTTCTCTGATTTTTGATGAGTTGAATGTGAAATATAGGAAAAAAGGTATATTCGCTGGATTTTATTTTCACTGAATCAGCCCTTCAGTGAAAATAATGAAAATAAATTCAAAGCGGAAATAAAGTATTGTACAGTATTTGAACAGTATGTGTAGAAAACAATTTGTGTGATGACCCTTTTGCATCACATGAATATGAGATTTCCAGTCTTGATTACTACAATTACTTACATTATTCATTGAGGCTTACTATTACATGTAGTAATGCAGAGTGAGCATTTATACATTGCTAAGATAGCGATACATTCTGTCAATCATTAAAAATTATGATGATCGCAACTGTATAGTTTCTTTGTGACAATCAAAACGCTCAATTGTCATAAATATCCCATTCTGTGTGAGTTCAATGTGTACGCCAATCAAACCAATGTTTGCAAAGAATTCTTTGGAAGGTTTGCCTGAATAAATAAGTGAGTTTATTGCAGTATTCAAAAACAGAAAACGAACATACTTGCGAATAACGAAGGACACTATTAAAACAAAATAGCTTTAGATGCACACAAACCAGTCAACTCACTGATTTCTTGTAATATACGCGTAACTTTACTTTGGACTGCTCTTCGCGTATCACACCAGTTGCCTACACTTATCTAGTTATCTTTTAAACTTTTTTGTGTAATCCAATAGTTTGGCTATCTGACTCTGCACCACCATGTTTAGTCCCTAATTTACTAATAACAATTATGAGAATTAAACTACTAGTATTATTTTTATTTACAGTCAAGACCAAACTGGCGGGGATATATACTACTTCAACTTTATGTCTGGTGAGAGTGTGTGGGACCATCCGTGTGACGAATATTATAGAAAGATGGTTGTGGAGGAAAGAATGAAACCTACACCAAGTAGACAGACGCCGCAGAAAAAAGACAAAAAGAAAAAAGAGAAAGAAAAAGTTAAAGATTCCAAGAAAAGTTTTAAAGAAACTGATAAAAGAGCAATGAGTGCTGTGAGTATTTTTTTGTTTTTTAAATAAAAATTGCTGTGCCAATGTAAATAATGAAAAGTTAGTGTGCTAGATTTACCATATTGTATTAGAATTGCTTCTTTAATCTTTTACTTTAACCACCAGTTCTCTCTTTTCATCACAAATTCATAAAATAGTCCCATTTATAGTCTTCACTTTTCTTTAGAAAATTGGGACAAAAATATCAATATTTTTTTAGTATAAATACTCAAATTTTGTCTGTTGGCTCTAAGAGTAAGGTTTATTTCCAGAAATATAGAATATAAGAAAAAAAAATATAAGAAAAAAAGTGCAGAAATTTTGGACGAGAAAGTCTGGTGGTGAAAAGCTTAATTGAAACACACATAAATCATAAATTGCATGAATCTTGTGTTTGATTTTTAAAATATGATCTATTTTGATGTATGACTACACAAGCAAACACAGATGTTGTTTTGAACCACATTGCTTTTTACTCTCTATTGGTACGTCATTTTTCAGAGAGCATTTGCTACAAATATTATTGAACATTTATGTTCTACTGGTATATGCATCAAGCCGTTTCTACTAAGATGACATACATCCATCAAAAAGTTTAAACCAATGCTAGATATAAGATAACAGGAACAACTTGATTTCAATGTTCAAATTGTGAATTTACCACTGCCTAGTTAGAAATCAGAAGAATCCTGATCTGAGTTCATAGTACGTTTTTGTATATTTCCTACAGGGTGGTGGTTTAGGACCACTGAAAGGTGAAGTAGGTGGTAGTTTTGGTGGTATGTCAAACACAATGGGTAGTGCTCCTGGTAGATTCAGTAGCACAATGAGATCAGATCCATTAGCAACAGCCGGTGGACTAGGATCATCACTCGGTGTAAGTTCTGGGTAACGTGGATATACTAGTGTACCCCTTCAGCAAAGTCATATCATGTCAATATGTAAACCTGTGTGTGACTGTGTGCATTTGAGGCATTTTGCCAGGCTCTTTTTTTCTCATGCCTTCTTACTTTCCCTTTTAATTTTTCCTTGGATCACTTTCTTCTTTATTATTCCATTCTTTTTTGCTTCCTACTCCTCTTTCTCTGCTTCTTTCTTCCTTCATACCACCATCCCTGCCCCTGCTTCCTTCTTTCCTTGTGAGTTGACACTTTTATTTTAAGGCATGTGTATCACAGCAGTCGCTTTCAATGTATTCAAACACTGGCAAGTTCACCATTCATATCATAACACACATCTTAAAGCCATTGGATGTCAGAATAACCTGATCAGACAATGTAGGATTAGACTTTACTCTTCAATACCATCAGATTATACAATCAGGTGTTGTACATCACACTTGTTAGATTTTGTTATTTACATCAGAATTATCAGGAAAATCTGATCGTGTAAGCTTGTTGTAAATTGATTTAGACTGACACTGTCGATACAGAGTAGGATTATGTATAAAGGAGAGAGTCTAACAATATCAAATGTCATTATCTCTGCAGAGTAAAGGTGCTTCTCTCAGTAAATCTGCTGGATTTGAACTGACTGGTACAGGTAGAAGTTTTCTAAAAAAGAGCGGAAAAGAAGAAAATATACAAATGTTACAATTAGACGATGATGAGGTCAGTGTTATGTAGGACTAATCACTAAAATACACTCTGAAATCATTCCTATAGCTATACTGGGGCCTATCACAAGAAATACTTCTCAATCTGAATTTGCTCGAATTCCAAAACAAAAATACTGTATAATCTGTATTAGAAGCTGCAATTCCTATTAAAATGGTATATTGCAACAGAGAGGATACAGCTTCTATTAGAGCATCTACACATACGAAAATGGTGAACTTTTAGTTCTCAATTGTTCAAAAAAGAATGGATACGACTTTTATTAGGAGTGCGGCTTCTAATACAGATTTTATGGTACTATACATTCAATTTACAATGATTTCTAACATGTATGATTATTGGTAATTATTTTGGTTTCCCACTGATTGTGTGTTCAAGTTTAATTATTTAACCTTTTTAATTAGTGTGAATGTGCAAAAAATCACCGCTGAGTAATTTGGAATAAGGACGAATTCTTGAATATTTCATGCAAAACATGCATATAGAGACCTTAAATTTGGTATATAACGATAGTCCCATTCCCAAGAAAAAAAAAATAATCTGAGAGTACAAGTTCACCGTGTTAATATTTCATGTTTCTTAACTGCCAGGGATTGCTTATTTTGTGTCTTGCAGGAAGAGACTCCAAGACTGGATTTAAAATTAGACATGGACTTGAACGATGTTGGCCAACTTGGTTATGAGGTAAAATAAAATTTATAATCTGACATCTATCTTTGTTTTCATATTAAGTTATATTACTATAATTATATTATTATGCCATTTATGGGGATTTGATCAATACAAAATGTTATGTTGCACAGTTTTTATATTGAACAGTTATTCTCCATGCAAACTGCTTATGCTTCATCCCAGAATAAATAATATATACAACCGAGAACAAAATAGCATGTACATTATATGTATGCTACAGATTTGGAGACGTGTAAAATACACAGGTTATCAATTGTTATTTATCGCCACATTTCTTGCTTACATGGTAGCTCTTTCTAATTTTACTCACTTCAAAGAAAATACAGTGTATGATGCAGTTTATGCAGATGCAACATTAAATGTGACCCCCTCCCCTCTCCTTAGTGTTCATACTATTCCACAAATGTGTGAAACGGGCACGTAGCACCCCTGTCACACATGTGGGACAATCGTACCTCACATTCTATTTTTTCCTTGGTTGTGTATATTTTTTTTCTAATTTTCACTTTACATCATACTGACCATTTCTTTATTTACCTCAACTGCTTATCAAGGAGACCTCACAGGTATTCATCATAATTCAGACATTACTATATGTTGTAATGCATGGTTGTCCCCGTCTATTTGCACTTGTTTACGTTCTGAGCATGCTCAGTGATTGATTGACAAAAACCAAAAATCAAATAATGCCATTGTTTGCTGCTATAGTTATCGAATATACATGTATGTGTTCATATTAACAAAACATGTGCAGCAGATCACAAGCCTGTGTTGATCTGTGAGCGACCTTTGTCATCACATTTTCGCATGCTGGTTGGCAAAAATGTATATAACGGTAATAACGTCAAAGTGTGATGCCCTATACTGTTTAAAACAATGCCTTGACAAGTTTTGTTGTACTATATACTAGAGTGAAAATGAATTATTCTGTGTCTGTATAAATGAAATTTTCTTCTTTTATTCTTACATTAAATCATATAAATTGTGTTTTCTTCTAAACTGTGTTCTTGTGTAATGTCTACATTTGATATTAAGAACTAACACTTGTATTTTCCTTCTGATAGACTTCAGAACCAGAAGAGGAGCTGATGAAACTAAAAGATGATACATCAGGTGACAGTGATGATCATGGTTCTGTTGTAAGTATTTATACACTACACTTTACAATTCATATTTAAACAGATGAAAGTTTAAAGCAAATAGAAGGGTTTATATCATCTTCTCAATGCTTTCTTTATTATGGGTTAATGCCGATAGAATACCAAAAATAAAAAAAAATAAAGAATTAAAATCAGTAAACATTCTTTTATTGAGAAACATATGTCCAACATATGGTAGTGCCAAAAATTGTTTTTTATGGTGAAATTATTTCTTCATATTTTAAAATTTTGCTTGATGACATTTTTTTTTTTCAGTTTCCAGAGTTATTTATTTATTAACAGTTATTTACAATGTGAGATTTTTCCCCCATAATGCATTGTGCACATGTACTCAGTAGCAACACAAATGTGTGTCAAACAGCCTTAAAGGGACAGTGTCATAACACTCTGTCAAATCCTGCAAATATACCCTTTTTTTGAAATTATTCATTCAATTCATTGAAAAGTCAGCAAAAATTAACTCCATACAAAACACCCAAAAAGTCAGCCTAAAGTATTTGACATTACAACTTGTATGCTTACATTGTGTAGGATTTTGGTATAAGTCCCAAGTTAACAGATAGGCTGAGTGTGATGGAAGCTGAAAACCTGACTCCTGTACCAGAGGCCGCAATAAAAGTAGGTCATGCTGCTTTTTTACATATTTTACATTTCAGGTTTCTGGTGTGCATGTTATTCTGTTTGGTTTCATTGTTTCAAGTTTGCAATATGCACAACCACCACTGATTTAGAAAACAGTTTTATGGATTCTGTAGCATTTCAAATCTAACATTTTCCTACCTAGTGGTGGCGTGGTAGATAGACATATGGAAGACAATTTTTTGAAAAAAAATGTTGAAGTGAGAAAAGTTGATTTTGGCATGAACTTTTTTTTTTTAATGTTACCTCCTTAGTTCAGCATATTTGTTATGTTTTTTTAGTATCATCAGTTATCAAGTTCACTGCCGACGAGGGGAGGAGGATTGCTTGGCGAGTTGAAGAATACAAGTAAATTAAACACTACCACAGGAAGTCTTGGCAAAAAGATTTCAACATCAGAAGAGAATAAAAAGAAACGAGAAGACGAGGAACGCAAGAAAAAAGCAGAAATCCAAGCAACAGCAGCTCAGAGGTAAGAACTAATCATATTACAGTGGTATCGTTTGTTGCTCAAATTACCTCACTAATTATGTCATGTGATTAATTGCTTGTGAAAATTTTCGATTCAAACAAAAAAATATGTAAACTAAAACTATTTCTCAAAGGTTTTGTGCATGAAATAAATTTTCTCAGAATTCACAAAAAAACACTGAAATTCACAGTTGAGGTTGAAAATGTCATTATTGTCTGCACACCTTGACCTCATTTGATCTTGTTCATGCACTGTACCATGTTCTATGATTACGTTATTTTTAGTTTTGTAATCATGACAAATGCTATTAAGTGGTAGTTCAATTTCTGATTTCTTAAACTGGTAGTGTTGTGGTTGTGATGGGAGACTACAGGTATTGTCCCTCTATCAGCTGGTCTGGAAACAAACCAAATTTTTGGCAATATGTCATAAAGAATAACAATTCACACCAAGTCATGCATGTTATTAAAAAATTACCTGTAAAACTACCTGTAAATTATAAAATAATTACTATAAATAATCAACAACAAATAAACTACAAGTCTATACCTGCAGACTAGCAACTGCTGTTTTTCATTTTGATAAAGTTTTAGACAGACAGTTTCAATTTTCTTGCTATAGTCCTGCTCACCATATGTCTAGTTAAGAATTCCAATATTAATTATTATACCACTTTTGGTCACGTGCATCATTGTTCTCGCCAACGATTTATTCTTGCAAACAGGGTGAATTTATATGCAAATTGTAAAAAGCAACGCATTCGCAAATATGCAAAGTGTAAACGGTCACACTTTCATTCATATGCAAAGTGTAAATGCTACACTTTGTATCAAAAGTGTAGCGTTTACAATTAACATATCAATAGAAGTGTAACCGTTTACAATTTGCATATCAATCAAAGCGTTACCGTTTACAATTTGCATTACAAATTAAACAAAGTATATGCATTTAATCACACAAATCACAATGAGGGTGCAAATCGCACTAATTTAATTATACTTTCTATGGAAAAAAAAAGTACTACAACACTACAATTCAATATTGACACATTTGTTTCCGTCCTGGATCTTAATTTTAATTTGTTTAGAACAACAATCATTTGAACGACACATTTCTCTGAATTCTGCATGTGATGTTGCAGTCACTGGTTCAGCTGGTGGCTGTTCATATCTTTCAACCTTAGGCTTGTGTACGGAATCGGAATCGTCAATTACGATGGCTGATGTACTTGCTTTCGGTAGTGGAGGTTGGAGAGCATCAGATACGATTTTCTGAAGGGAGTTACTTGTTCGTTTATATGTTCTCAACCATCATCTGATCTCTGACCAGTGCGTTCTTTGATTAGTTGCTCATCAAAGCCTTTTTCATACAACGAAGTCGCCGCAGTAACCTAAAAGTATGAAAAGAATGATTTGAGAAGTAAATATACCGACATTTATTTGCATCGTGTTTGAAATACGTTTTCACAATGTACAATATTTGTTTTCAATCGGCGAAATTCAAACACATTTGAACCCATCCCAAGATCCCACCCACCCCAGAATCACTTGAGACAAACTTACCTTACCCGAGTGTCCAGTATGATACCCATCTATTCCAGCCAGATCACACATTCTTTTTGGATATTGTCGTAAAGTATTTACTCCAATCTTCTGTTTAGAAAATTTGAGCCCTCCGCTGGACGTCAGTGGACGTCGGTAGAAGGGACCTTTCGGTGGAATACATTGCAAATAACGTTTCAATAACTGAACAACACAACGCGTGTTGGAAGGATCGCCGTATTGGCGCACATTTTTATACAGGATTTTCCGCGAGTAATACAGTCCTTGATTATTTTTACACGGTCTACCATTAAATTCAATATAGTCAGCTTGATTGTCTGATCCTTGTACGAACTGTTCGGCTGTAAGGTTACTATGTTCGTCGACTGCTCGGAGAGCGAACACTTTACACACATAAAAGTAGACCGCATAACTCAAATTTGTAGCAGACTGTGGAAAAAACCTTATCCCACAATTTGTTTTCATCATCATCTGTGTATGGTTCAGCTTGACGTTTAATAACACCTATTCCTCGTCTGTCTATACTCTTCATTACACCGTCCATGGTGTTATGGAATTCCATAAATTCCCGAGCATGTGTATCCATAAAGCACAAGTCAACTCTTTTGCATTCGTCACGTAAATATCTCTGAATTGCGCTACAAAGCACACGCAGGCTATTAGATGGATATTCTGTTCCGTCTTGTCGACGAGCCTCGACAACAAAGCGACACAACCAAAATGAAAGTTCACGTACACCAAGTTCGCTGCGTAATCTGGGAACAAATGAGAACACGTCACTACTGCTTACCCCGTGCTTCTCGACTCGTTCATTTCTGGCTCAGCCCCATTCATCCCACACAGACACTCCCCAGTTAGTACATCTACGCGTGTTTTTTGGCACTCGCGAATTCTGAATGGCAGCTATCTGTTCATTGTCTACAGGTAAACCGAAACGTTGACGTTCTTGTTGTTTTGTTAACTTAAATCTTCTTTTTCGTCGTATTGAGAGCAAAATCTCTCAATGTCATCGTTGTACTCCGAATCGGAGATGTCACTGTATTCGACCATCACTGAGCGCTGCCTGCATTCGAAATCACAAGACCATGCTTTGACACGTGCAAAATTCAAATGTATTCAAAATATTGACCAATGAGTGGAGTTTATTTGAAAAGACCATTCAGCAAATGAGGCTTATTGGCCATATCACTTAACATCCAACCGTATTCGATGAACGCAGATGAGCTTTACTAATTTGAATCTCAAAGAGCATTCTCATGCAAATTTAGGTGGCACAATCTCACGCACAACCGAAACAGTCACTAAAAATTTCTTGCAATTTAATCGTTTTATGCATGGGGATGCGTGGTATAAGCCGTTAATCGCAACTCGTTGTCGTGCGTTTACAACTATAAAGGCCACTGTGGCCTTTATAGTTGTAAACGCACTCCAACTCGTGCGATTAACTATACTAATTTGAGAAAACAGCACATTGACAGAACAACCAACTTACTAGACTTCAAACCTTACCTGGTTACACTGGTATCCTGGGTGAGTGTGCCATAAGACTCAGTGGGGAGGTCACAGCTAAAAAATACCTAAACATGAATGTAAATTTATTTATGGAAAGGTGAAAAAAGTTGACTTCAGCATCCCAAGGATTAAAGGGCAATAGTCGTTGTGTCACACATGCGCGAGATATATAGGCAGTGTTCTCCACGAGGGGTTTAAGAGGGGCGCAGCGTCCCTCTTAATTTATTTGCGCCCCTCTTCAATTTATAGCGCCCCTCTATTTATCTTCAGCGCCCTCCTTTGTTTTCGGTAAACAGCTGTTTCACGAGTCCCGGAAGATGTCCCAACGACGTTATTGAGAGACCTCTTATTAATTGACAAGCGATAAAACAAAGAACTAAGAGACAGATAGTGGCATAGGTGACAACTAGGACAATGGATTGAATGTCTAGGGAAAAACTGGCTGAATAAATAAACAAAAAACAATGGATAGATGCGTGAAGTGATTGTCTCAAGCATTGCGTTATTCACGCAATGGGAGAGTCAAAACAAGTTCCCTCATCATTCCTGAAGTAGCTTAGATACTTGAGAACCGAAGAACCAGCAACAATTTATTGGTCTAAATGCTTGTTACTTGCCTTTTATTGGTGAAAAGTAAAAAGAATCATCAAATAAATCACCAAAACAAAATGTACGGTAAACACTGAAACAACAAGGATGACACTGTATCTGATTTGACCTTTGTCCTCAGTACCCATAACGCAATCAATATAATGATCAATTTATTTACAGTCATTGGATTCGATTTTTTCTTTTTTTTTAAATGGTAATTTTGTTATGTGAAAATATGTTTCTTCTTATTACTTGGGTTTTTCAACTATTACAATATGTCAGAGCATTTATAAAACTTTTGAAAATGAAAATACTTGAAAGAAATTTAAAAGAAATGAATGAAAGGCTAGAATTTCACAACTTGTTCCATTGCAGAGAATAAAATTGATATTCTTCATTTGTCAAAGTTGATATTTTTTTACATCAAGTGGCTTAATTTATTCATCAAAATAATTCAAGACCATTAATATAGTACTTGTACACAGTATTTAAGGTTGCTGTAAATATAAAAGTGCTAAGAATTTTCTTTGAAATGTTTGATTGGTATGCTAATTATATGCAACTTAGATATGCTAATTATATGCAAATTAGTGCCCCTCTTTAAATTTTATTTGTGGAGAACACTGATAGGTCTCATATAAACAAGGATGGCGACTTTGGCTGTTTAATTAGGTATTTTTTGGGTGATTGGAAGTTATCGAAGGAGTTGCCGATGGTAATTAGTACAAGACGTGCCCAGGTCCGACCTCATACTTGTGATTTCCATTAGAAGAGTGGACTGGATTGTGGGAAATCAATGTTTATCAACACAAATGTCGCACATGCGCGTCGCGACGACCACCACCCTTTAACATCTGGAACTGTCACCTAGTTAAAAAATTTGTAAAAAAAATGACAAATGTAATGTGTGTTCACCCACAGGAGGATGGAACATGACAAACACTTTAAAGACGAGGAAGATAAAACGAAGAGGGACCACGAGAGGGAGCTTGCTGATTTGAAGGCAAGACTCAGTAAGGAATTAGAAAATGCTAAATTAGATTTACTAAATGATAAAGAAGATGCTCTCAGAGAATTTAAACAAAAGATAAAACAAGAACAAGATAAAGAAGAACGAGAAATTGAACAAGAAAGAGACGCAAATATTAAGTAAGTAAAATGGGTACAATTAGTGCCATTTCAGAACCAAGTTAGTTTTTTTCTGTGTTAGTGCTAGCTGTGGGTACTAGCATATTACTTTAATTTTCGCTATTTTCGCTGAAGGAATTATTCAGTGAAAATAAAATCCAACGATATACCTTTTTTCCTATATTTCACATTAAACTCGTCAGAAATCAGTGAAAATAAATGCAAAATGCCAAAAAAATCTTTTCAGCGAAAATTAATTCTAGCTCAAATAAAGTATTTTACAGTATGTTATTGGCTAAATAAAGTTATCATTAGCCACATTCAAGTTGTAATACTGTGGAATACTTTATTTTTTCGCTGGAATTAATTTTCACTGAAAAGGCTTTTTGGGCGTTTTGTATGGAATTTATTTTCACTGATTTTTGATGAGTTTAATGTGAAATAAGGAAAAAAAAAGTATATTCGCTGGATTTTATTTTCACAGAATCATCCCTTCAGCGAAAATAGCGAAAATTAATTCCAAGCGAAAATAAAGTATTCTACAGTACTTGTATTTATTATGCATGTCATAATTGTCTCACTAGATACATGTAGGTATCCTGCTTTGTGTAGTAGATAATATTTCCTATATTGTAATTTCAGATTTTAAGTTAAGTTATTATGGCTAGTCAATTACGAATCACATTAGTCACATTAAATTGCAGTAATCATATACGTGGCTAATATGCAGCGCTAACACAGTTTATATAACCTATATTCCCAATATACCTACATGTATGCTGCCTTTTGGAATCACGTTAGTTTTATATATTAATTAACTAATTTTCAGCATCTTGAACACATGTGACTTTCTCACCGTTTCTCACATTATCATGTCATGGGAAAAGTGGGACAATGAAAACATTTCATTGAATAACAAAATTTGAAAATGTATTATGCGTCATTAGCTAAAACACAATCCACAGAATGGCAGACATAGCTTATTAAAATATACATCTGATACAGGAAACAATAGAAAACATTTACTGTTCATACTATACAGATGTGTTGAAAGTGTAATGAATATGTCTTCTTTATATGGAAAGTGTGTATCACATTTACATCACATTCAAACAGAATTAGCTATTATTTTAGCATGACAGAAATTGAATCCCATCACTCAACACAAATATTTGCATAAAGCAAAATAGTTTTCGTTGCCATTTCGGATTTTTTTTTTTAATTACTTCTGCAGGCAGGAAAAAGATGTATAATAATATTATCACAAGAATACTGCATAATATGCACCCAGGCAATACAACGATTTTATGATCGGCACCAAGTGGAGGTTGATACATTCCTATACTGCCAGAGTGTACATTAATCTCATAGTGTGACTGATTATTATCTTCCATGTATTCACAGCAAACCGAAATGTGTTGATCCTCAAAGTTTGAAGGTCTCGTAATTTCTACCAAATCAAACAGTCATCTACAGTATTCAAGATTCTAAAAAAATTGGACATTTTGTATTAATCCCTCTGGTATTCAATTATAAATAAATTACTGGTAATACAACTGTATGTACTTTATTTACATCACCACATTTGGGTATTACTGTGAATTGATTTAAATATGTCAGATACTGTTTGCAAAGTCAGAGAAAACTGCAAATTTTGTAACAATTTCACTTTGGTCCTTGTGAATGTCCTTATCCGTTTTGTGGAAACATGCAATCTGGGACCCATATTGAACATAATTTGCAGTATTTTGACAACGATGTGATTGATTGATGTATGTTTATTACAGAACATTGAGGAAAGATGTGAGAGACTCACATGAAGACGAGGAAGCTAGGCTGCAAGAAAGTAAATCGGATTCCTTACGCAAACTACGTGATAAGATCCGAAGAGAACAAGAGGAAGAAGAAAAGAAACTTAGGTTAGTTGATGTGGGTTGTCATGGAAATGGCTCAGCCTGGCATTTCAATCACAATTATAAACAAGACAGTTATTCATAATTTACTACAGTTATAATAGCATGTGAACCAGTCTGCCCTCTAAGCTGATATTATATATCACTGATGCACAGATATTTTATTTTATGCAATAGGTTATACTTATTCTCTGGCATGTCATTTATGAAGCAGAAAATTAGAAATGCATCCATCTATATTTAGGGAATTTGTAATTGAGTCAAATATAATACCCCCAAAAAATGTGTAAAAACAAAGGCAATCAGGTGTAACAACAGTTTGTGCTTTCAGAAACTCCCAACAGCCACATATCTATTTGCAGAAATGTGTTGGACATTGACCAATCACATGCCAGTTTGTGTATATGTTAATGATAAGTTAACATGCTTATCTTTGACAAATCATATATGTGTATCTGTTAATTTATTCTAATGATTTACTTATAAACATACTTGACTTTGACCAATTACGTGCAAGAATATGAGTTGCTAATTTATACTAATGATACATTAACATATTTGACTTTAACCAATTACATGCCAGTATATGAGAATGTATTAATGATGACATTAACATATTTGATTTTGACTAATTACATGCCAGTATATGAGTATGCTAATTTATGCTAATTGTTACAGAAATGAGTTGGAGCAGTCAATGCAAAAACTTAAAGATGAACTGCAAGATTTACAAAAGAATGATAAAACTAACTTAGAAGAAGAAAAACAGAAAGCCTTGGATAAAATCCAGAAAGAAGTGGAAGAAGCTGTCAAAGCAGAGAAGAGGAAGTTGGAAGAGATGAAAGTCAAGGTGTGTGTTTCTTCTACAACTTTGTCCAATTGTCCAGTCACATTATTTACTGTGTTCTTCTTAAGTTCAGTTATTCTGTTATATTCACAATGCATGTACCTGTTTTGCTCTCACTTTTGAGTAAAAATTTCCCACGAGAAAGTGTCTGAAGAGCATCTGTTAGGACTGTGTAAACAAAAGTTTTGTACAGAAGGATGATAGAGGGCATTCTTTATTCAAACTTAAAATTGTGCTAATTCTCTACAGGGAGTGGATGAAACAAAGGAGAAACTTGACTCTGATCTGCAGACGATGATTGATGACCTAGAAAAGAAACACTCAAATAAGATGGAACAGAAGAGAAAACAATTGGTGGAAAAACATGAAAGGGTAATTAAGTTCTTTCTTTCTAATTATTATTTGAATCGGACAGCGTTGTGCATGAAACATTACATATTGTGAATATTGTGAATTTAAATCAAGTAACAATGAATAATAGAACTCATATACGTTTAAAATAATCAAAATAGTGAAATGAAATACAAATAAAAATGTTTTTTTTACAATACCGTATTTCCCCTATTAAAATTGTGAAATTAAATACGAATAAAAAAGATTCTTTACAATACCATTAGTAGCACATGCGCCTACATAAAATGTATTAGCCAAAAATTTAATAATGCTTTATTGGGTTAATATATTGACAAAATTGTCAAACAACAAAGGAAAAAAATAATTAAATGTTGTGTGTCACAAAATAAAAATATGTCAAGTAGTTTGATAATTACAGAACAGTGTCTGTAATCAAAATAATTCATATTTTAATAATTTAGATTACAATAAATGTATACATGCACTCAGATTGGAGATTTGTTCCTGATGAAGCAAATATGGTTCTAATTGTAGTAGAAAGCACATTGGGGATGTGATCTGTTTATCAAAACAAATATTTTAAAAGTATGTATTTCCATCATTGGCGTCACTATACTATGTCTGAGACTACTAGAGAATTAAGATTGTTGGTTTTCATTGCTTTCTGTTGAACAGGAAATGGATGACTTAGTAGCTGAACTCCAAGAAGCACAATCGGAAGAAAAGAAAAGAGAGGAGTCTAAACTGAGAGCATCCAGAGAGAAGCAGTCAGCAGTTGAAGAACTTGGTGAAGGGGTAAGTTTTGTAAACCACTCTAAAGGGTGGTGGTCACAATGCATGTTTGAATTTCAATGTAAATAAACAATGTATTTTACACATGCTATGTACGACGATATGATTCCCATATCGATCAGGATGCGACATGACGACCTTTAACATTGCGACAAATTTCTGTTAACATTGCAAGTTTTGGAAATTTGATGTCGATGAAGATAGAACAGGTTATTTTTTATGACAGTCACAAAATTTTCACAAAATTTTCTTTTTGTAAAAGTGCTCAAAGTAAACAAATTTTGTAGCAAAAATTCAGAGGCTCCAAAGTGTTCAGAATGTTATTGGTGTGTACTGTAAAGTGTACTTTGAAGGTATTTATTGTACATTGTATGTATACTGGAAATTTGAATTCACTCAAGTCTCAAAGGGGTACAGAAAAAATACTACAAGTATATATCATTTGTTGGGGCACTGACTCAGACGTGCTAAATGTTGAGGATACCGTAAAATTGAAAAATCTATTTTTGTTATAGCTGGAAAATGTACTTAAGGAAAGAAAACAAGAATTGAAAGACGAACACAGAAAAGAATTGGAAAAACTGAGGAAGGAACATGAACGAGAAATCAAGAAAATCCGACAGGAGTATGAAGAAAAAGTAAGTTAAAAACTAAATATTCATACATCTTTTTAACTGCTGGCAGGGAGAAGATATCTTATTATTGAAACCACACAGTCAATTTCACTTGTGACGAAAACAAAAAACAGCTATTTGCAGATTCAAGTTCATCTTTGGTCATTGCCAGTTCTTGTGAAATGATCTCTAAAATAAGTCTAAATATCGGCGTATTCCATCATGCCTTGACAACGAAAGTTTGATTTGAGGTGTTTGAGGTGACAAGGTTATAGTCACCTAAGTAAATTTAGACTAAAATCATTTATTTGGTGAAAGATTAATTTCTTTTTTTGCAATTAGTTATCAATTTTTTTTATCAAGACCTGTAACCAAGTGGAAAGTACATTCATTTGGATCAATATTTACAAAGATATCACAGAATATTGCAAAATATCCCACCAAAGTATTGTGTTCAAAGGTTTAATATATGGTCACATTGACCTTTACAAATGGTTGGCAAAACGAACACGATTAGAGTGATTACTTTATTAAAGCACATAATGTTCTGGTGGTCAAATGAATTAGAGTTCTACACACAAACTAACAAATAGTTATTTCATTCACAAAAGGAGATTCATGAAAAGAAAACGTTGGCCGATAAGATCGAGGCAGAGAAGAAGAAACTTATAAAGGACAATGACAAAGTATTGGCGGAACTAAGACGTGAATTTGAAAAGAAGAAAGAAAAATTACATGGAAAACACGAAGAGCAGGATATGACTTTGAAGGAGATGACTGAGTCATTGGATCAAAGAAGGAAAGATCTGGAACGAGAATTGAAAGAGCTAGAGAAAGAGGTAAAAAAAAAATGTTGTATATCATAAGGTTATCCTGAGTATACTGTGAAGTATAGGGCTCATACCACTAATTGAATTTCCATAGACGACAATGTTAACATATGACGAGATTGCTATATGAAAATGACGAAGAAAGTTGAAAATATGGCTCAAAAATGGGAAATCAACATGCCAGTAATCAACCATATGAAAAAAACTAACATGTTGGCCAGCTCAAACTCTTGCAAATCTCAGGTAAACAAGACACACCTACTGTATTTGGATTGCACCAAGAGAAATCACTGCAAAAACACCAAGATTAGAACATCCATTAACACACAGAATAAACCCACAGGTACACAGCCGCTAAGTAGTAAACAAAAGACCACATGTTGGTCTCACCTCTGACCCAGGTGATTACGCCCTCAAACAGGGAGCACCTGAGAAAAATAATATTTAAAAAATTTCATTGGTTCTTGCTGGGCATTTAAATTGAGGGCTACGAGCAGCCATTGGTTAATTAGTGGCATGAGACCTATACACAAAGGCAGTACAGTAATCTCATTAATGCGATCTCGTACTGCCTGAGATCGAAAAAAATTAATCTTAGTCCCAGCCATGACTGAGTGCTCGGAATCACACCCTGGGCGGTGAACCTGTATAGAGAAATATATTGAATGATAAAAATTGTGGTCAGTATAAGTCAGAAGTGGAGGGAAGGTGATATTTTGTTTCTAGCTCAAGAAGGAATAACAAAATGTGTATCTAGAAATCAATTGAACACAGAACGTTTTCTGGGACGCATGTGTATATACTGCTGCAATTGGTCTCTTTTTAAAATGCTACATCTCCATTAAAAAATTGCTGCTCTTTGAATTTTTCTTTCAACAATGGTTAAAAATAAATACCATAGCATCATACACATGCAGAATATGCTTATCATCTGCCATGTTTTAGTCAACTAACAGATCTACAAAGTAAGGTGCATTTTCAACATGAGCCAAATGGGTTCCAATGTACAGGTAATCCTTTTGAAAACCTGATGGTTTAACATTATTGAGCATGTGACGAGATCTCGCCATGTGAACATAGCTAACAGAATGCTGTTGATTTTATGATAAATCCAGTCATAACGATAACAATAATTCAATTCATAGGAAAATGAACTTGAAAGGAGACAAGAAAAATTGAGAGAAGAAATGGACAAATACGAACAAGAACAAGACGTAAGTTGAGAACTATTTGTTATTCACACTCGTCAGAAATTCGATGTGATTCAATCTTTGTGTGACAGTTCTGGACATAGAATATATTTTTAAATGCAATTGCAAGTGCTAACTAAGCATTTTGCCACAGAATCAGTATTCCATGTTTGTGACTATGTGACAAGGCTGGATAACCATCTTAACATTATGTTGATATCAATTTACTGTGCTCTCCTGGTGTCAACATAAACACCAATATTTGTCACATCTGTACTGTTCCTGTACTGTAAATTATTTTGTTTTCACTGCTAGAAATGTTTTCAGCATTTTATGGCATTCACGGGAGTCACCAACATTCTGTGTCATTGAACCTTGTCACTGCAACAAAATCTGTGATTTTTAAAAATTTGCGCAATTCGTGAAAATTTGTCTCATGCAAAATTAAAGCGTTTCACAGTAGACTTTCTGTACAAAATGGGAGACAAAAATAACAGAATAGATTGTCTGTAATTGCTGGCTGTCAGCTGAGAATGAACACGCTGCATTCATCTAGTATACTGAGTGATCATGGAGTGTTTTCATCAGTTGCATGTGGCACGCACCTATGGCATTAATGTAGACCACAGACTTGTCACATTTCATTTTAACCTTGTGTATAATTCTCCTCCTCATAGGATGCTTTCAGTAAGAGAGCCACCGATGCCAACGCTAGAGATCTTGAAAAAATGCAGGCAGAAAGAAAAGAACTGCAGAATGGCATCAAAGATGAAAAGAAAGATTTTGACAAACTTAAAAAAGACAAATCAAAGTTAGAAGCCGAGATACGAAAAATGAAGAGAACTCGAGAACAACAGGCTAAGAAATTGAGGTATGAATCCTTTGTCTTCTATCTTACCGTGACCTCCTCTTCATTGTTTGTAGTGGATAGAAGGATCTGCCTTCCTCATAAACATCGCCCTCTTAACGACGAATCTCTTCTTTAACATAAAAATAATGAGTGCATTTTATTCATAAATGTAACTATAGACTACTCTCCCGGAACGTATCAAAACTGGGGTGAAAAAATACTGCTTTGTCATGGTGGAAAATACAAACTTGTCAGTTTGCTGATAGTCTGTAAGGGAATTTATTTTTTGTGACGTTGATTGGTACTCCCAGAAACACAATATCTAACATGCAAGTTTATGTTACACCCCCAAACGGGAAAGTTGTCTATATGTGGTCAGTGTAATGTTTTTCATCTTACAATCTAAAAAACATTGTAATACATGATCCATTAGAGAAATTCAGCTGACTGTAAACCTAAAATTGAGCATTTTACAGATGCATATAAATGTTACGTTTTCTTTATTTTGAAAGCATACATTGTATTTACCCCACATTCAAACACTTTCCTTTGTTTATATCGGCTGCAGTAAAAATAAATGTTCCGCATGAAGGAAATTTACACACGTCACTTAACTCAAATCACTCTGGCATAAATCACCTAAAATATTTTTTGCAGATATTATGTTATGTCTCTCTAAATTATGAATAAAAGATGTGTCATTACAAGAAAACTGCAAAGGATGTACTCAGGCAGTACTGGATTGCACTGACCTCTGTTACACACTGGTCAATATAATTGGCTGTACTGTGATGCATGCCCTCATATGTTGCTGTGAGTGGTGCTTCTATCTCAGATTACTTAGTTACTAGAGGTGTGATAGAGAAAAGAAGTACTATAAAATACTTTATTTTATCTGGAATTAATTTTCGCTGAAAAGGCTTTTTTTGGGCATTTTGTATGGAATTTATATTCACTGATTTTTGATGAGGTGAATGTGAAATATAGGAAAAAAACTATAATTCGCTGGATTTTATTTTCACGGAATCATCCCTTCAACGAAAATAGTGGAAATGAATTCCAAGCGAAAATAAAGTATTCTACAGTATATTGATTTTTTCTATCCATACCTCATTATATCTTTTTTTTTTCTCACAGCAAAATGTCGCAGAGATTGGAGAATACAGAGATCGATATGGTAAACAGTGCTGTTCCCAGGACGCCAAAAACTCCAGGATTGCAATTGGACGAACTGGAACCATCATCACCAGAACCAGAAGGAGAGGTGGGAAACATTCATTTGTATATCAACACCATTCTTTCCATACACCATCTCACCCCTCCCTGTGAGGTCTTGTTTACAATGTGCATGCATGCATGTGCAGTTACTGTTTGGCAAGAACTAGTCATTCACTCGAACATATAAAGGATGTTGTTGTCCGCTGATGTAATTAAATATACATGTGTGTGACTCAGTTAACAAAACAACATGTTATTATTTATTTATGGAAACTAATTCAGCTAAAAATAACTGTTCTCTCAGGGAATGAATTTAAATGAAAATATTTCAGCAAACTAAAGATTTGGATTTGGATAAAGACTATGGATTTGGAAATGATAAATAGCTATTCTTGGTGTTGACTTGCATGAGTGATAGATGAGTGGAATGATCACTTTTCTCTAATGATATGTCCTGCTGCTTACTCACTATTTTGACGTATATTTCAGGAACGTGAGATGGTACATCCTAGAGATCTATTCAAATCTGATGATGATGATGAGGAACACTTCACAGATGGTAAGTAATAACACCAAACACATCTAGATAAGAATGGAATGACTGTATCTTGAAAATAAACCCCTGCAACAATTGTCTTAGACTCACAAAACACAGATATAGGCAAATTCTGACATGGTATCTGTTAATTTTGTTTTTAATGGGAATGGTGTGGATGATTTTTGATCCCATCCTCCATATCTCCCAAATCTACTACTTTCTATGTATAAATTCTCAATAGACCAGACCAGTTTTTGCCCCCTGCCACCCAAAAACAAAACAAAAAACTTAGCATGTGTATTGTGTGAATCCTGTCTGAAGTGTACAATGAATATAATTTGCTGACTTTACAGATTGAAGTGTTTTAATCACAGAATTGAAGAAGAAATTGTCTTTTTTTTTAATTTGTAGAGGAGGATGAAGAAGAAGAGGAGAAAAAACGACCTCGGAAGAAAGTATCCGAAAAACCAAGACGCTCAAGTAAAAGAAGTTTGGTAAGTAACCTTATATTATATCAGGTGTTGGAGCTTTTGGCAATACTTGCAATTTTTTATTGAGGCTTTCAGCAGTTGATGTACAATGTATTATTTTAATAAATGTATGCAGGATTATATCTAGAGGGACACAATTAACAGTAGCCAAGAGTGCACTAACTATCATGGCTACCATTTTCTAAAATGAGTGTCCAAACTGAGCACTGAAAATTTATAAAAAAATAATGATATCTTGTTTTTTGTCATCAACCTGTTTGTCAAAAAGAAGGGTTTACTTCACAAATTAACTTCCAAAGTTCTATTTTGTACCACACATATTGATTCTGTATTTTAGAAATCCAATGTTACCTTGAAAGTTCACAAACTTCTCATAAAATATAGAAAACATTTACATTCATACGTACATGTACAACCATGTATATTCAACAAACTGATGCAAACAAGCTCACGGACAACCAGATGTAAAAACGACCTCCCTTGTCTGTCAGGAGCACATTCAGTAACTTGCCAACCATGGAATATTCCATCACAGCCAGTTATTATGTTATAAGTGTGTGAATACTTTATTTGTAGGCTGATCTACCAGAATACAGACAACGACACATAAACCAACACCAACAAAACAGACGTGCATGGAAAGACTATGACTCGGATGAATCTGAAGACTACAGGGGATTCAATGCTAAGCTACAGGGACACTATGGGTAGGTATACTCTTAAACTCCAGTAAATGTGAAGTGTGTATCCATCTTTCATGAATATTCATCAGATCATTTAATTTGCACAAATGCATCAGTAATCAAAAAGCTAGAATAGTGACAGGCGTATTTATAACGGGTGTTGAACTGGGTAAAGGTGGGGGGGGGGGGGGTAAAGGGAATAAACTTTCTAACAAATCACTGAAAAGCCACCACACAGTAATATATAGGGTTGAAAGGAGTTTTATTGTCTGTGCATGTTGTCCACATGTGATACGTTACATGGGATGAACAGCATTCTTTGTTTATTTTAGTTCTACTGTACTAGACCGCCCAGTGTTCTCAACTCAGAAAATCATGATTTTTAGGGGTCAGCGCTTACCCGAGCACTAGTCTCGAAAAGAGTGCAAATGACAATTTTAATTCACCATGTGACAGATTGAGGGGGATACTCCTTCTTTGAGGGTAAATTAAATGATGAAATTAATTGCGTGGTCATTGACTTTTACAATGAAGAAACAGAAATGGTCACAAAAATGTGCAATATTAATTACGTACCACCCAAATTTATGAGATTAAAAATATTAGAGTCTGTTGGAACACATTCAAAATCTTCATCATTGTTGAATGTGTTGGAATGTACGTAAACTCTCGATGAAATACACTTTTCGCCATGATGTTTTTTTTTTGCATGATTTGACCTGCAACAGAAGATTTCATATTTGTGACAAATCCTACTTATTTTTTGCATTACAATATCAATACTAACAACTTTTCATTATTATTACAGTGATTTGAAGGTGAGACTATCACTAGAAAACGATGCCATTGCCAGAGCCAAGGAGTTTTTAAGACGCCAAAAAACATCACTAAAAAGACGTCAACTAGCCTTACAGGAAGCACGACAAGAATTGAGGAGAGATCTTACAGACCAGCAAATCGATGGCGCAACAGACTCGGCTTCTTTCTTAGAGGATGTGCAGATTAACCTGGAGAAGGTCAGTCAAATGAACAGCAGACAAGTTATTTTTGCTTTCATCTTTTTTTCTGAATTAAATTATCTGATATGTATTAATTAGCAGTGGTTATCATGCAACAGGCATGTACGTACTTCACAAAAGTAAATTTTAAAATATTCGTTGGTGCAAATTACATACCATTGATCTTTTTAGTCGCCATTCTAACATAGTATTATGTTTCATGGTCTTGTCTATATGCATTCTAAATCAATGATTGGCATGTCAAAACTGATTTTGTTAAAACATAACGAGAAACATATGCAGGTCAATTTGATTTGATTTGTCAAATACCTGTCATCGACAGTGAATCATTTTTTGAGATTCATGTATATACAGATCTTTATTCTCAATGGCCATAACTTTATTGCAAAAACATAAAGAAACTATGTCATCATAATTCCCATCTCTTTAGATTCATCTAACACAGATCTACATTAAAATTGGCCTCAATATTGCAAAAATAGACAGTGGCTATGTCATCAACGTTTAAATCATGAGATTGATAATTTTTTATTAAAATCGAGCGATGTCATTGCAGTACAGACAAATTTCACAAAACTTCAGATTTACAGTTAGGCTGCCTTTGGTAGAATGTGAAAAGAATCTGATATGTGTATTTTATCATAATTGTTTTGACAGGAGGCACTGGAGCTTGACAAAGCCATGGTTAATATGAGTACTGGACATCGACTTGTCAGAGAAAAAGAACACAAATTAAAATTATTAGAAGAATCTTTAGCTGATGTGGTAAGTAACACAACATCACCAGATTCTATTTCACCTTCTAGAAAAGTTTGGTCTAAAAAGTTCACAATCAGTCGTTGTAGCGTGGCATGTACTTATTAAGTGATCCATGTTTGTAATAGGGTTCATACAGTACTAGAATATTTTTGAAAATCCAGTAATAATGCCTTTTAGTTCTGGGAAATGTACAATACTCATAAAAATATATTAAGATGTAAAAAATGAATTGTTTGCACAATCATTGTAAAACTCCAGCTTTTTCATTACGGCTGCTATATATCTTACATTGACAACAAAAAAAAGGAACAGAAAATGATCTTTGTTGAAATGAAACATTCCAGGAAAATTCTGGAATTTTATTTTGTTTCAGTTTTAGGAACCCAGTTATAAATATGTAACATTTTGACCGTTGTAAAGTTTCACACAGACACTCAGAATTACTCAATGTAAATCAAGATTATGGGGATATTGTTTTGCAAATACTGCGCCCTCTATTGTTAACATACTTGATGTTTAAAGAATTTGTTTAAATTCCTATTTTTGAAATCATAGAATGGCATACTTCATCTTGAGGTTAAAAGTTGCATTTTGATTTGCATCCTAAAATATTATTGTGGTCTTGGCAATAATCTATGAAAATGTGTGAATATACATACATAATTGCTTGAAATATTTGAGAATTATTCAGATTTGCTGGTATTCTAAATCACTGATTATAGGAATTATGAATGGATGTGAATGTTTGTGAATCCACACACAGTAGAATATTATAAAAAAAATGTGAATCTGAAACCACCAACATTTGGCCTTGCAATCACTAGATTTTTAGCTCCGCTGTCGACTTTGTCGAGCGGAGCTTATCATATGAGTGATTGTCTGGCGTCGTCCGTGTCAATGTTTTACTTTTTAGCTCCGCTGTCGACTTTGTCGAGCGGAGCTTATCATATGAGTGATTGTCCGTCGTCGTCCGTGTCAATGTTTTACTTTTTCGACTTCTTCTTGAAAACTACAAGCCTGAATACTTTGATACTTGGTGTATATGTACCTTGGGGAGACCTCTCAGGTTTGTTCATTTCATGTTGATATCTTCAATTCTCTAATTTTGGTGAATATTTTTGTAATTTTTGGTAAAAAGTGATATTTTCGACTTCTTGTTAAAAACCGCAAGTGCAATTGCTTTGATATTACATGTATAGGTACTACATGTGGACCTCTCTCAGATTTGTTCATTTTGTAATGATATCTTTAATTCTCTAATTTTGGTGAATATTTTTGTCATTTTTGGTAAAAAGTGATATTTTTCGACTTCTTGTTAAAAACTGTAAGTTCGTTTGCTTTGATATTACATATATAGGTACTACATGTGGACCTCTCTCAGATTTGCTCATTTTGTGATGATATCTTCAATTCTCTAATTTTGGTGAATATTTTTGTCATTTTTGGTAAAAAGTGATATTTTCGACTTCTTGTTAAAAACTGTAAGTCTGTTTGCTTTGATATTACATATATAGATACTACATGTAGACCTTTCTCAGATTTGTTCATTTTGTGATGATATCTTCAATTCTCTAATTTTGGTGAATATTTTTGTCATTTTTGGTAAAAAGTGATATTTTCGACTTCTTGTTAAAAACCAAAAATTCAATTGCTTTGATATTACATATATATATATACTACATGTAGACCTTTCACAGATTTGTTCTTTTTGTGATGATATCTTCAATTCTCTAATTTTGGTGAATATTTTTGTCATTTTTGGTAAAAAGTGATATTTTCGACTTCTTGTTAAAAACTAAAAATTCAATTGCTTTGATATTACATATATATATATACTACATGTAGACCTTTCACAGATTTGTTCTTTTCGTGATGATATCTTCAATTCTCTAATTTTGGTGAATATTTTTGTCATTTTTGGTAGAAAGTGATATTTTCGACTTCTTGTTAAAAACTGTAAGTCCGATTGCTTTGATACTAGTATACATATTCTAATGATGTCTTCAGTTCTTTAATTGAAATGTGCATTGCTAACAGCGGAGCTATCTCAGCCAATAGGCTGCTTGTTTTAAATATTATTATTGGTTTTTTGCAGACTGTGAGTGCTGATAACACAGAGAGTCTATTACTAGATATAGAACAGACTGTGGCTCCGAGAGCGGCTAAAGCACCAGAGTTTAACTTAAGTGATTCTGAGAATAGTAGTGGAGTTAGTAGCAGTGATTTTAATGAAGATTATGGTGAGCATTTTCAAGTAATTGTATCATGTCATATTGAATATTTATGTGAACGCATGTCAAAGTAATCCTTTCGTCATCTTTAACCCTTTCACCACCAGTGTCTTCTTCTGCCAAAAGTATCTAGACTTGAAAATGTCATGTGTTCTTGCAGCTATGAATAACCATAGAAACATAACATCTGATTTTTGTTTATCATAATTTGTTGGATCTTTCCATTAGGTGTCAGTAAACACCATCCGAAACGCCATCCACCATCACGTCTCTTAAATGATCTTGGCATCTTCGAAAATCAGCTCCGATCAAAGAAGAAGACACGAGCAACAGCAGTGGATCTGGAACCCATCTCAGCGTCTCTGGGAAAAATAAACCAGCAGCTTGGTGATGTGATGGGAGTGATTACGTCACACAGGTACAACCCACAGTCGTCTTCCCCTGCAGGTTTCCAGCCGTACAATGCAGCCATTATGTCACCTTGGCAAGGTAGAACGCAAAGTGCACCGGATGTTAGGTTTGATACTATCGGTATAGCTACGCCACCCGTGGAGGATACAGAACAGGGGCTTAGAAGGAAATGGCAGACCTACTTTGGAGGTAAGTTTGCATGTAAAAGTATAGAATCCCCTATGACAATAATGCTAAAAGACCTGACCTTGTTTTGGATTTCATTTCTTCAACAGACTAGATGTTTGTGTTTCTCAGTCACCCCTTGACCCATTTTGCAAAAATTTCACCACAAAGACAATTCTAAGTTTCTTATGCATGTCACTTTGTTAATAAAAAATCTTACAAGATGGCTAGCTTGTTGAATTTTTCCCCTTCAAAAAACTCACTAGCACACTTGTGTGGCTCAGAAACATAAGAAAAAACATATCCAGATTGCTGTAACACTAACCAATTTACCGTGATCTGGCATCAAGTTTTTGATTATCTTTGTGTTATTACTACACACACTTGCAAATAAAATGTTTGTTGTTGTAGATTACAAGCCATATAGCAGTACACCTATTGGAGCCGCTGTAACTGGGAATGTACCGAGTGCTTCATTTGGAGGATACATACCTGGCAGGTAAGCAAGTCATGGCAATACTATCCCTTGAATCATAACGTGGACAAGTGAAGGAAACATTTTATTACAGAGATTTTGAAACAAAAAGTCAGAATCCACCATGAACTAGTCTATCATCTTAAACCTACGTTTAGCTATCAATAAATTGATTTAAGGATTTTACAGTAAGAAATCATATTATACTTGATTTCTTCTAAAACCCTAAGAAGGCCTTAGACAGTAACATGTTGACAGGGCAGGCTTGAATAGGTGAAGTAATGACTATTATATTAACTGTATTGCAGGCAACTAGTTAGCAAGAGAGAGGTGAAAGTCAGGTTTGAAGATACCAATAGATCTAAGAATAGGACAGAGATAGGGTACAATCCTAGCTGTAGAAGTGTGGGTTATGTCAACTCCAAGAAGCAGTCAGCAACCACTGGTGCATCACAGTTAGCAACACATAGTTATGAAACTCAGGGCAGAATAAATCAAAAGATATATTGTAATGAATATTCAGAACAAGCTAGTAACAGGTATTATCAAAGCCAGGATGAGTGTAGATACAATGAGTGGGTAGGAGAGAAGAGAGTTGAGAACTTACAGGGAAAATCTAGTGTAGGCTTGGTTTTTGATGTTGGGTTAGCTGATTTAAGAAGATATCTTGATGGTGTGTCGAGGGCAAGGAGAAATGAAGCCACAAGGGCTGACTTTTATAGCAGAGGATGGACTAAGACTAGGAATTCATGTCCAGTCGGGTATGTAAACAATAACAATAACGCTGATGATATTCGTGAATCTGGGAGTAGTGATGATGAGAACAGAGATCCACTGAGAGAAAACACTGGAAATCTTGTGTCAAGGACGAGGAGAAATGAGGCCACAAGGGTTGAATACTATAGCAGGGGATGGACTAAGAGTTCATGCCCTGCCGAGTATGCAAACATTAACAATAATGCTGACGATATTTGTGAATCTGGAAGTAGTCATGACGATCATGTTGGATATGTAAACAATAACAATAATGCTGACAACATTCATGAATCTGAGAGTAGTGATGAACGAAATCAAGATCCCCCAGGCGAAAGCAGTGGAACATTTGCATTTACTGATGGTGGCTACGTGAGGGTTAATGCTACAGAGTTAGAGGAAGCCTTCATCGATACTGACAATGCTAAGGATACTTTGGTACCAAGTGTGAAACCTGTTGATATATCAAAATTGAAAGCTCACTGGGAGTGGTTAGATGAGTTTACATCACATGATAGTAAACAGTGGGTTGAAGATTGCCGAGTTAGGCGTGATATACGAGTGCCATTACCGACAACACAGCTCACACCGTGGGTCAATGACTACAGGGTCAGACAGAAAGCATGCTTAGATGAAGAAGACCAACCACTTTCAATGGAAGACTTTTCTGATGTTGAAAAGTTGAGAATAGATCAGGTTGCTTCACCTGCTGACCAATACAGAGCATGTCACCTGACAAGAAATCCTGACATCTCTACCTTTCGGGATCACCATGTTTCTCCCGTGTCAGATAGAACATATCCTCTTTATGATTTAGCAGTTAATGACATGAAGCACAAATCTGATAACCTTCTGTCTGATCTAAGGAAGCAAACATTAAAGTTGGATGGTCTACACTTGCACAGGCAGAGTACAAGAAAAACAAAAACTGTTGATAACTACAAACCTGGTCGGTCACAGAATTGCAACGGGTTGCATCGCGGCGACTTAACTGTAATGGTATCGGAAAGAAATCGTCTAAAACTACACGATTGTGGAGGTGGAAATCAGAATGAACATACAGAAACAATGGCTTCTTTTAGCAGCCCTATGCAAACACTAGAGATTGGTCAAACATCTTATGATAAAGCTGGTGTTAATAGGAAGCAACAACATGTCAATATTTCTTGCCAGAAATGTAGAAAAGATAATAATAATCCACCATATTGTGATGATCCAAAGATTGGTCGTCAGCAGTTTGACAACTCGCTACAAAGATCTAGTTTTCAAAACATGTTAGATGATATACATAGACGGATAAAACATAGTCGATATGATTATGATAATTTTCAAAGAACCAACAAGTCTAAAACACTTTCGGATAGTCATAAACTGCAATCCCCAGATAGTAAGCACCTGCCTCCTCAACTCAGGGGAGCAAACATGCAGACTATGGAAAAAGAAAAGTTGCTGCAGTTATATAGTCCTCAACATGGAAAGGGTATTGAACAGTTGCAAAATATGCAAATACATCGACAGCTGCGCACACCAGATTCGATGCATGGTGTGAAATGTATCCTAAGGCACACTGACATAACAAAGCAGTTATCCCCCACAAAGGGCTTTAATGATCAGACTATATCCGCTGACTGCATAAACTTTAGCGGTCACGATGGCCAGTCATCACCATGGCAACAAAAGTTGAACACTATTGAAAGTCAGAATGCTAGGAGTTTGAGTAATTCATTGACTAGACACAGGAAGTGGTTAGAGGAGTTCAAATATCAAACCAATGATAGGTACACAATGACATATTTTGTATAGCGTTACAGTATTTTAGAATCACCGAGTTGCAACATTTTTGTTTTCAAAATTTTCTAGTGATCATATTCCACGTCAACCGATACTACTACCTTAATATCTGTGTTAATTTTTCTTTGATTTATGGAAATCTAAATTTTAATTAACATTCAATGTGGGGCAATCACTTAGGGCTTTTGTGAGCCTTTGAAATTTATCTGTTTTTACAAATGAAACAGCTGTCTCATCAATTTGTTCAAACATGTATTATTTATGAAAATTTGAAGAAAAAAAAATTATTCATTTAAGTATTTAAATTTGCCTTCACCCTCCTTAATAATTGTTGCCTGTTTGCAATGAATTGTGTCCTCCAGTGACGTAGCATTTTGGTGCCCTCAAAATAACATCACAGGGTAAATGTCATTGAAATATACAACTTTATTTGGTCGTGTTGTATATTGCAAAGCATTTAAAAATAGTATTTTTTTGCTATATGTTTACATCATGAAAGGGCTTTGTTGCTGGAGAGCATCATTCATAAGAAGATGTATGGACGTGCAATTTATTAAAATCTATTTTTGTATTTATCAACAGAGACTTGCTCCGCAATGCTCCCAACACTAGTTATAATAACTGGATGCCAGAACCGGGCTCTACTGAGAATATGTTACAGCAGCAAAGTGATTGGTTGAGAGAATTCAGGAAAGATTCTGGCCTTCCCTCCCAAAAATTAAGAAGTGCAGACAGCATGTATCCTTTCAATAATTGATTCTGATGTCATCAAGGTTTATAATATGTATCATAGACACTAGATGTAACATTTCTCATACAAATGTGATTTTGATGTGCAAAGTTACTGGTATGTCGAAATGTTCCAAGATGTTTTATCACATACATACAAAATCCCAAAAGATTTTAATTAGTTATGTTTTTCGTTGGACGATTTTGAAACCAAAACCTGCGTATGCTACACATTATGGCCAGGTCATAAACTAGTTAGTTTTGAATGAATTTAATACATCGTGTTTTAAAAACCGAGTCACACAAACGGCTTAGAATTTACAGTACATTTTCTTTTGTAACTCCATGCAAGTAAACGATAATATATAATCATTTTTTGATTTTCAAACAAAAACAAGTCCATCGTAGTACAGTAGTACTGAAATTATGTTGTGAACTTATTTGATATGCACAGTCTGTTTTTTAAAGCCGGTTACGTAAACTACCCGATACTCCAAAAGGTAGTGATTTGATGGATGTAAACTTGTAGCATATGCTCACAAACGCTTCTGTCATAGATTGTGACTTCTGTATAAAACTTTACTTTCCTTGACCATAGTCAACAGGAGCAACTACAGCTTTGGTTCGTCATCCACAGGACCCAAGCAAGCTTTTGTAGCGAGTAGCAGTGTCAGGCCTAGTGGGGCACCAACGCATCAACCACGGTCTGGTAAAGTTAGACTGGAGTTAGACGAAAATAATCAACTGCAAATACGACAGTACTGATGTGATGTCAAAGAAACGTGTTTTTGCAATCGAATGAACTAACTGTGTAATGTTTTATTCCGTCCTTGTGTCTAACTTTCCAAGATATCCGCGACGTCTACGCTGTAACCAAGAACAAGACTACCACATGACTTTAACGACAGTATTGCCTCTTAAATTAAAGTACAGAATGCTGAAAAATGCATTAGATTAATTAAATGTGTGACTTACTAAATACCTGAAGACTACTAACTGTTATTAGTGTTGACATAGTGGACTGATGTTTTCCAAGACTATCGTAGACAACCATGTTGAATTACCGTGTATCTTTCATTCAGATAGTTATGCAAATAGTGGGAAGGTTGAAGCCCGGGAGTCAAACATCTTAAAATGTTATGCAATGACCCCAGAGGTCACATATCGTTGAACTTTATGCATGACCCCCAAGAGGTCAAACATCCAAGAACTTCAAGCCTGACCCCAGGAGTCACACATCCTGGTAGCATGACCTCTTACACATATTGGTTTATAATATTCGGTCTTAAATTTCACCAGCAAAATATTTGTTAGTTTAATTTTAGGAAAACATTCTTTGCTTAGAAAAAGAGAGATGCACTATAATGATATTTTGAGTAAAAAATGTGGTACTTATAAATATAAAAAATTGTGCCTTTAATATAGCTTGTTCCAATAGTTATTCGCAATCGCTTTTTGATTCATCAAATACCAACTAGTGCATCCACATGTTCACTATTTTATTTGGTGCTGTGCCAGGCCTTTGAAGTTTAGAGAGCTCTTACCGTTTAAGGGATAAGTCATTTGGGTGGGTTGAGTTTGATGTCACATACGTTACTTACGAGTAGGAATCTTACTAATGTGAATATCTACAACTCTGATGTGTATTATAGCGACATATTTGTCACATTGCATCAGGTTTCATATGACTTCCATGTGATGTATTCCAAAATACATTATATACGCTGTTTTTTTAATTACTTAGATACTTAGATGAATGTCATACAGACTACTTTGTGTAGTAGAGTGTTGAATGGTACTGTAAATGAATGAATGAACTATAGTAGTATACAGGAAAAGGTGATGATCAGTTATGTATATTTGCATCAAATTTGGGGAAATGAGAAAGGAATGTTAATGATCATGAGACTTAGCTTTTGGTTATTTAAATATAAAAAATGAATCAAAATCCATATTTTTAGTTTGTAAATACTTTTTTTCAAATTATAAATTTATCTATTCTGTGTTGGCAACTACTTTTCCCAGTAAAGACAGCAGTAAAATTTTAGATGTCGGTGGAGATTCTATTTTTGCTGTTACTGACTGACTGCTGAGAGTCATGTTTTTTTTCACTGATAATTTGTCTGGCCTAGAATCCTGGTTATTTTCATTTGGAGAATAATTCTGGATTCTACTCTAGACTAAAAATGTGTTTTGAAATATGGCATAGCTTTCAAGAACAGTGTCAGTATGTTGTTATTTTCTGGGTCATTGAAGATTGAACAAATATGATTTGTTCTTTAGTGTATAACCCCCTCCCCTCATCCATTTTGAATTTCTGGTGGAGTCTGAGGTCATGTTGAATGTTAAAGACCTTCACTCTTGAAAATAAAGTATTTTTATAATACAGTTCCCTTAGAATTTACATAGTGAAAACCCATTTATTTTTCACTGAAATTTAATTTCACTATTTTGATGTTTTGCACAGTTTCACTGGGTTTTATTTTCACAAACAATGAGTGCTATTGTTATTGTTATTTTACATAGATTTATTGATAATTTTAATTATCAGTGAAAATAGTGAAATTAGAACCCAGTGAATAATCAATGCATTTACAGTATTTCCCCCTCAGGTATGAAAACCACCCAAGTATTGCTGTTAAATATTTTTTAAATGCCACATTGTTTTTTTAATTTGGGGATTTTAAAATATACTTATGCATTATGATATTTATATATATAACATTTTTTTAAATGTAATATTTTGGACGTGTTAATTTCAAATTGTTAATTATAATTTGAGCTGCAATAAATTGTTACTAAGTTTGAAATTAGCTGATAATAGTTTTTATTTTTGAAATGTTTGCGTTTTCTTGAATATGCATGCACATTTTTAGTGATGGTGAAAATACAAATGGTTGCCCAACACTTCCCCCCCTGGTTTGGTTTATCTGACTATCTTAACACAGGTACATGTAGGTTACATACTCTCCAATAAGAATTGGACTTCTTTATAATATTTTGCTTATTAGGTCCCATTGAATGGTAGTCTAAAACAGGAACTTGTGTTTTTGGTTTTGCTCTGTGTGTGTGTGTGTGCGTGCATCCGATATAATTCCTCCGATGCCTGAACCAATTACATACGCATACATCATCCTTCTATTAGGCTGAATGGAGGCCACGATGTAAAAAAATCATCGAATTCAAGCATTTCTCCAATCTAGAATCATATTTCGGCCATGATGGATTTTATTCAATGTACATACATAGAACATCATGGGACTTTAAAGCATGTCATTTTGTTTTTTAGATCAGACTCAAAATGACTGACTAGTGGCCATTTTGTTTTATTGAATGCAGTTCCAGAGCCATATTGCTGACATGCTCTGACTGTTCATTTTCAGTCTTTGTACTACTATGTAATGCAATTACTTGTTTTATTTAAAGTTGATATGAGCATCAAGCATTTGGTTTTGTGATTTGATCCAAAATGGTCCCAACTGGTGACCATGTTATATTTTTTTATGTGTCCTTAAACGATTAATCTGATGTGTCTTGCCATTTTTTTTTGTAGTGACTTTATTTGCACATTACAACAATTTGGTGGGTATATTCAAATTTCTGTTTGAATTTGAATTTTTTTTTTAAGTTTTCATGATCAAATTATTGCTTATGAAATAACGTTTCAACTGGTACTGGTATTATTACGTTGCGTGTGACAGTATTCCCTCATAAACTAAGATTGACCACTGGGGCGCTCTTTCCTTCAAAATTGTCAGTGTAATGGACCTTTTATTACAACAAAGCTGTTTCAAAGAAATTTAAACTTTAAACCCCTTGTTTTTAATGATATTGGATGGTGAATTATTTTCACTTTCAACAAATGGCATCCACTCACGGTGAGAATTGTAAGTCATCTGCTTAGTCCTAGTTGTTAGTAAATTATAGTGAGCTAGTTTTTTATTTGCTGCTGTTCTAAGATAGAGACTTGTCAAAAATACCATTACTATAATCGCGCCCTCTAGTGCCGTTGCACGTCTGTGATTTGTCTGTTCTATTTGTCAACTGTATTTGTGCGTGTAGTCGTTATTTATTATGAAGATTATCTTTTTGAGAGATTTTAGTGAATTCAATATGACAAACGACTCTACACGACTTCACAACACTGGAGGGCGCTCTTTACATATTTCGGGGATATGTTTGTTTTCGTGATCGTGATTGCTTATCATAGCAATTACGCTCTGGCTCAGGATTAAATATGGCGATCACACGATTGAGTGCAAATATGCAAATTCTAGAAAAAGCTTGCAATTTTGAGCGTGCGAAATACAAACGATAGCATAGTTTCTTCACATTTTGTGCTATTTTGAAAAATAATAATAAACGCTTAAAAAAAATGAGAATCACAGGACATGATTACGTGTTTTTCGCAGAGCCTCTATTTCATTAATAACGCCAAACTAAACATATACATCCTACATTAAACATCAAAGAATGAATTATTCTGTCTAAATTTAGAACAAGTAACCACAATTTAACAATTGAGAAAGCAAGGCATATCCAGCCAAAGACTAGAAAATAGTATTTGTAAACAATGCTCGCTAAATGAGATTGAAGATGAATTACTATTTTTACTACTTTGTTCTAAATATCATTTACACCGACAAAAACTTCTTACAGGTCTTGAATTCCCAGATAAAATCACCAATTCATTCCAGAAACTTATATATCTACTTAAAAACAGGAATGAGGAAATGATCAGAAGCATTGATAGTATTGTAAACAGCTACTAGTAGGTGCTTCAAAACAAGAAATAAAATTGCATATTTTTTCTTTTGATGTTACTTGTACTACTTGTTTAGTTTTCGTTTCCTATATATTCAATTGCTAACAACTGATAGAAATGTTTCTTTCCTAAAGACGCAATACCATATTACTATTATTATATATTCATAACGCCGACACTAGAAAGCACTCCAGTTATCCTTGATATCGGCTTTTCATGTTTGGCATCCACGACCATGTTAAGTTGACCAAAGCACGCATATTTCGCTATCTGTTCGTTGTGGATCTATTCTATATGAAATAATAATCTATGTAACCAAATGTTAAGTATGTTATGGAAAGTCCTCTTGAAATTTAAAGTAATTTTACATCATGACCGAACCAGACACGGGTGCACTAGAACATATTGGTAACATTTACCAAACATTATTTCACCTGAATCATCGCATGCAATTCCCCATTACTTCGTTATGAGCCAATTAGGGACGACGTCAAAAGATCGATGTCGGATAAAAAACTTATTTGCTTTAGTTTGGGGGTGGGGGTTTTGACCTCAAAAAGTTTCCATCCTACAAAAACGATTTTATTTTTTAATGAAGTCAAAAAAAATCTTAGAGTATTTGTAGTTCGTTTTTTCTATCCAATCATGGACAAAAATAACATAAAATGAAAAAAAACACATCCAGTCCAAGACGAGAAAATGGTTTGGTCCGAGTGTAAATATGTGCGTCAAATGAGGTCAATTTCAGGTCATGGACCTAGAACCAACTGCTATGCCATACTATTGTTCGACTATCAATTTGTATTTAATGGTGAATGTAGTCTGATGCCATGATCAATATTTACCAATTAAGTTTCAGTGGGAGGGGGGGATGGGCTAAAGGAATTAAGTTTTAATCCTACATTGAACTTTTGATGTTGTTCCTTACAACGCATGCATCTATGACGCCAATTGAAAAACAAAATTGAAACAGAAAGATTGATGACGTTACTTTTAATCCCATAATTCCACGGTGCAATGCCAGTGATTGACTTCGTCTCCATAACAGACATACATGTAGTCTTTTTTTCTTATACTACCAAAAAATGTACGCATTGTCATCAAATATCATATTCGCTGATATGTTAAGATAAACCGTAAAACAAACCCTGTATTGATATCTTGTAAAAGCAAGGTTACCTGATACTATCAGGAAGCACACAATGTTGATATATGTCAAATAGTGAATTATTAACTGATTGACGATATTTGCCGTGACATTCACGATGGTAGCGGAGGCGATAATATATTGACGTCTTCTGGTTCGTAAGTCTCAAGTCCATCAAGGGGCACCGCTGTAGTTAATTATAAAGTCAATATCCGGATCATTACGTTAACGATCACTAATGATTCGTGGCGAAATAGTTCAGTGGCACACTGGTCAACAGGATGCTGACGATGATGCGCATGACAGCGTCGACCTCAGCACCGAGGAGGAAGAAGAGTATGCACCGCTGATTGACAGTGTAGAGACAAAGAAGATACGCCGTTACGTTTCTAATGTGCGCAGGGAAGACACAATAACGATAACATGGAATAATGTAAATGTATATGCACCTGAACCGAAGAAGAGGTTTTGTAAACGGGGAGATGGTGACCTGGAATTGTCCAGATCAACGCAAATATTGAATGAAGGTGAGAAGGCGTGTTTACATTCGATGATAATGTATAAAGTCGCTGCTGTTTGTAAACATTGTGGTCAATTGATACGGTCTTACCTTTCACCATTTACATCCCATAAACGCTTTGTCGCTAGAGGGCGCAACTATAACAGTCAGGACTATCCGTCGAACGGGGTATATACTAGTATACTGTAATACATACCTGAATACATTCCCCGACCGGGGGACAAGTGCATCTTGAATAGGATAAATATATCTCGGTCGGAATATTTTGTCTTTAAACGTCTCGGCCCACTAAAAATGACTAACAAACCTCCGATCAGGATATACATATTCCAATTGGGATAGAACAAAATCCTCTGGAAATAAATATCTTTTTTGTAGGTCTATACAGGGAGCCTGGTCAATAGAATAAGAAACAGTAGTGCCTGTTCTGATATGCGTCATCTGCTAATGCGATATAAATACTGATCGGGCTACAGAACAATTTATTTCTCAACCGTGATACGCGTATATTCTGATCGGGATATATATCTCTCTCTCGACGGATATTCCTGACTGTATATGGAGAATTCGTCAGTCGTCATTTGGGCCGCCATGTTAGACGAGACGTCATCAGTATACGAGACATGTGACATATTGGGGGTATGAGAAGCAGCGTTATAGTTTATTGTGGTTCCGCGTATAGACTTATATTACGAATTCCTACAGTGACATAGCATTGGTCACTATTTACCATCAAAACCTGCGTTATGGTTTTGGGGGTAGTATATTGCATCAATAATTTCGACAAGTAAAGTTGTTTTTTGTCAACTCTGAAAAAAAAAACTAAACCTAAATATGCACGGTGTTGTATTACGTCTTTAATAGAGCCACCGTGAGCTGCTCTACGTTTGAAACAGATTGAAAAAAAAAATGCACGCATTCAAGTCTTAGTCGAGTTACCGAAATTTCAAAGGTTTCTTCGCTTTAAAGTGTCTCTCTTCATTTCCAAGATAAGTGTAATACGTATTGATAACTAACACAATGCTTTATGTTGTTTATTTCATGTCCACACACGTCCATGTCACATCCGTTTAGTATCCGGCTACGCAGATTCCGGGAGCATATTGGGAATTATTGGAACGAGGTAACGCAAACAATCATACTTTATTCAAATTCATTTATTCGGCGGCGAATATATGTATATTTAAACTTTCTAAACCTGTGATGGTTTATAAACAGCGTCCCTGAGTAGACTCACACATAATACACTTAGTGATATTATCTAAGACCCGTAACAGTGATTGCCGTCTTCAATAGGCTGTTATTGGTCACATACTTGAGGGAGTTTGCCCATCATGATCAAAATTAACCTTTGACCTTGCGACGACTAGTCTGCTTCAGTCCACATATTTTAATGGCAAATACCAATAACGACGGTACGAACAGCGACCAAAACAGACTTGACCGCAAAGATAAAAAAATTATCTAGAGGCAATGATAACAATGCAAAAAAAACTTTTTCAGGAAATACCTATCTGTGGGTTTACAGTTCGACTTGTGCATATTTTCGGAAATGTATCTTTTTGAGATTTGTTATCCTTTTTTCACGATTTTATGTTATCGGCAGAGTAATAATAGAACATAATTTTTATTATCAGCGGTGCTGGAAAATCTACTTTGATGAACGTCTTAACTTCCCGTAACCGTGGTGATCTGATCATAGAGGGCGATATTCAGATAAATGGTCGTCCATTCACGAGCGCCCTCACTGGTCTCATGGCGTATGTACAGCAGGATGATTTGTTTATTCCTTCTCTGACTGTCAAAGAACATCTCCAGTTTCAGGTGACGTCATTAAATGTCGTAAATAGATTACATGGAATTGTATTGCCTAGCAATATTATTCTTTTACATGATAATTTTCATCAAAGAACGAGTCTGTAAGAAAGAATTATAAAATTGTCACGGTTAAAATTTACTTTTTGTCTTCAACTATTCACAGGCTTTGCTCAGAATGGATGCGGACATAGCAAAAAAGTCAAGAATGGAAAGAGTAGATGACGTTTTATCACAGGTGAGAACTCTGGATCCCATTTCGGAGTAGCACAAAATGTTGAGTACAATCTGCCCTTTGATATTTCAAAATAAGTTCTGAAATGGTTTCGGGTAAAAAGATGATTATAACAACAACATATTCGTCACGTGTTCGTTATGGAAACATTTGGTCTTACAGAAAACAGAAACATCTTAACTGTTAACCAGTTGGTCCAGTTAGTTTGATAATTGAATAAATACAATGTGAAATTTACAAACTATGGACAAGACCAGGAATCATGGTATCAAGAAACACAATTGAATGAATGTTGCGTTGAATTGTTATTCAGATGGGTCTGCTAGAGTGTTCTAATCACATAATTGGCGACAAGGCTCAAACTATGGGCATTTCTGGAGGGCAAGCAAAGAGATTATCAGTAGCAGCAGAGGTATTTATTTATCATTTTTTTATTTATTTTTTATTTTGGCATTTATTTAGTTAGTTAGTAAGTTACGCGATCATTCATTCATTCGTTTATATCAGGGTAAATTTGTGGGACTGAGGTAGAACATAAAATATGTAAAATATATGAATCCCTTGAAATAGAGGATGAATTCCACTTCGTTTTAAAATGCCCTATGTATGAAAACATTAGAAAAAAATGTTTACCCTCATGATCATATACTTATCCAACATTAGAATTTTTTTATTCCATTATGTCAAATAAATCTGACCAAATAATCACAAAACTAGCAATGTTTGTACATAAAGCACAAATTCTGAGACAAGAATGTATTAACATGAGGTGACTTTTGACCTCAGGAAATAATACATTATTATAATTATGTATTTATTTTTCTATATATTTTGTGAAATGGGCCAGTGGTCTTTAAGAACAAATAAAGATTCTTATTATTATATCGTTGGCAGCTTTTGACGAACCCGCCGTTAATGTTCCTCGATGAACCCACCACGGGCCTCGATTCGTTCATGGCACAGACCGTGGTAGCACATCTTGCTAAACTGGCAGAGGGCGGTCACACTATTATAGCAACAATCCACCAACCGTCGTCTGAAGTATATCAGCTGTTTGACAGGTGAGTTAGTGATATCCGCCGCATGTTGGCGTGTTTTTCTGCAAGAGATTACTGTGCGCCAGCAACGACCGAAAGTCGAAACGTGTTATCTACTGGGGACGGAGCAGCGGAACTCGGAACTTCGTATGTTCATTACGCCCTCAGTAGATAGTGCGAAACTTGCAGTAAAGTAATTGTATTTAGTGCCGTCGTTCGACCACACTATGCCTGGCTGTCTTGATGTCTGTGTTTGTGTTTAAAACATAAAAGCTGTTTAGTACAATAATTCTTTTGTAAATCAGAAATTAAATTTTCAACTTCTACTTCTAAGGCCATTGTCAGCATTTTTTTGGCAAAACATTTTTTTGTTAAAAACAGTTAATTATTAAGTAGTAGTAAATGATGCAATTATGTCCAGTTGACATCATCCAAGAGAATGTGACGTGCACTCAAAATCCACCCATTACTCAATCCTGAAATCTAACATCGAGGCTAACGTGTGTGATCAGCTGTGATCATTACATAGTATCTTTCACACTAGGTTGTTTGTCATGGCTGATGGACGCACAGTTTATCACGGGCCTAGACCAGACGCTGTATCCTACTTCACATCTTTTGGTTTTGAGTGTCCGACAAACTTCTGTCCAGCTGATTTCTTCATCAACACATTGTCTGATGTCAATGGAAACGAGGCTGAGAATAAACGTCAAATTAAGGTGAGCAAAATCTTTTATAGAGCAGGTGATTGTAGAGGAATGACGTCATTGATTACGACATACAGTAATTGAGGTAGTAACCTACTCATTTTTGGATCGGATGATCTCCATATCAGTGCAAGGCAGGTTTCGTGTCAATAAACTATTTTACAAAAAACTGTTGTCAATAATTGTATATACAGTAAATGAGTAATAGCGACCAGTTTTTCTCAGTTTGAATCAATAATATTATAATTTCTTTTATCTGATACATTGTTGTAGCATTTCTGTGATAAGTACGAGACATCTGAGTATGCTATCAACGTGAAAGAGTTCATTGACCGACAGGTTTTTCGAATAAGGCCCGCAGATGACCAACAGTTGGTGAGTATACCGCGAGCACTGCAGAGATCGTAAGATGCCAGACCCCAGCTAATCGGAAGATGTACGCGAGGTACTAACTCATTTTCATACGAAATATGCAAATTACGAACTGTTTGACGCCAGATCTGTTACATGGCGTGGACCGTGACTTGTCTAGGTTATGCATGTTTAATGTGTTGATGATGAGCGTGACGTGAGTCGAGAACACTTGCATGATTTATAACAAATACAAAATGTGATGTCATATTTGTTACGCATATCGCATAACATTGTTATAATACTTCCATTTTGGTGTAATTTATACATACCATATGTTGGTATACTACGTTTTATGAACTAATAGAACACAGTATTTTAGTCCGGGAGTAGACTGGTGTATGTTACATGTATAACACATTATCATATGTACTGATTTTATCGTTTGTGGGAGGTTCTTTGCGCAAGGCTCGCACAAAGGTAGGTCTTTGTGTAACGGCCCATAAATGACAAATACCCACTGTCTGTGATTGGCTCATTCAAAATGGAAACCATTATGATGTTAGCTAAACGCACGACCATACAGCATTTGTTTATTTTAAATCAATAAATTGGTAATATGATGACATCATATTCACTATTTATATATCGTGCGACATAACTGACTAAGCAGAGGGCGTCGATTTGAAGAAAAAAAATACAGTTTTCTTGATAGGCGACACTAACTCACATTTTTGTTTTATTTGTATTGTATCAGGGACACGTTTCAGAGAAGAAGACTACGATGTATGTATTCAAATTAAATTTTAACGGTTCGAAAAATAGTCGTGGGGTTCCCTTGGTAGAGAATGGAACCCTGTTTGATTGGTCAAAACAAGTCACGTGACTCTCTTGCTCTCGGCGAGATCTTGGCGGCCATTAATTGCTAATAAGATCTATTTAACAATGGTTCTGATGGTAAAAAGTAAAATATCACAATTGTGTTTAGCTAACCTGTAATCAAAATAGGAAATTCTGATAATTAATATTATTTTTTTAATGAAATTAGTCCCGTAGGAATTGTTTCAATATATCTATTATCAAAACAAAACAAAAAATATGTAGTACGTGAGGTTCTCTTTTATCGACTGACATGTTTGTATTTGGACCATGAAAAGGTGGGAATGTGCATCACCCTCGGATTTCGTCGATAGAAGGCGCATACAATTTCATTTTTTTTAAATAACAACACCTCCGAACTTTTAAAACTTATAGTTTGTATTCACAATAATCGTTAATAAAAGAAGAAATAACTTTCTATTTATTCCCTGAACAGATACAAGGCGGGTTGGTGTTCTCAGTTGTCTGCCGTACTGTGGCGCTGTTTAATTGTTATTCGTAGAGAACCAGTAGCACTGAGAGTGCGTCTTTTAAACAATATGGTGAGTGTTGTTACATTAAAATGTGGGATACATCGAATCCGATTTGGTGTAAAGTTGTGGGCAATTGAACTGAAACATTTAGATTTCAAGGTGGAATTTCGAACCATATAGTAGTGCCGAGGCCTGGAAATGTTTTATTTCATCATGATTACTAGTATCGAATGTAACGTGTGTTCGTTTGTTTGTGTTTTAGATACTCAGCATTGTTATAGGTCTTATATTTCTACAACTAGATTACAACCAAACCAGTATACAAAATATCACCGGATGTCTGTTTTTTGTCATGGCGGCTGTTAGTAACGATTCCTTCTTTCCTGTCGTCCAGGTGAGTCTCACACCCATCATGTGACATTTGAAATCTACGACTTGCATTTGCTGTAAAGATGATACACCATTCGCGGATTTCTGTTTCCAGTGTTTTTGCGTCCGATCACGTCATGAACATGCAGGATCGTTCCCAGTTTGTTCATAAAGTACACGGTCATCAGTTAGAATTTAAACTCAGAGGGCGGGATTCAAAGGTTCTGGAAGGTAGCACTAATTATGTAGTCATAAGGTATACGTAATTGGCTACCAAGGAAGCGTTTGGCGTCATAGGGAAACCGCAAAGTGATTCAGTGTTTCCATTTTATTGAAATATGAATCTCCAAACGTCACTAAATGGATTGTTTTTAATATTAACAGCTAGTGCCTAAAGAATGGCCTATTGTTCTCCGTGAACATTTCAACGGGATGTATCGAATTGATGTCTATTTCATTGCGAAATGGATGACTGAGGTAAGAATCTAACACACCAGTCTAAAAATTGCGCCCTCTGATAACAGAGAGATTCTGTGACATCAAAATGACTTATCCTCGGGGACGGAGCTACGTCACAGAACGTTCCACGTTGCTAAGATGCGCACCACTGCACCATGTATTTCTGTGGGGTAATCTTGTTAGACTGTTCAGGGGAGTCTGAACAACTATTCCAAAATACTATTTTCTGATAGTTTCGGTCTTTGTTTTCACCTTGATGGTTGCCAGGCAGTGAAAATGCCCGGATGTCCGCTCGAGAATATATGAAAAGGAAATGTCGTTTAAATCGACATTTCTGTGTTTTTTAAAAGTTTGTTTATCATCTAAATTATAGTAACATCTGTCAGAAACATCGTCGTCATTGACTGACGTCTTCAAATTAACGATCGAAGCTTTTAAATAGATTTCGTTACAAAAGCACTACGTTACCAGAGGGCGCAATTTTTAAGACAGGTGTATTACACGTCCATTTGATGTATGGTTATCCAATTACTGCTGATCTACTATATTATTGTTCTAGATCGCATAATGTTATTAAACGTATGTTTTTTTTTTGTATGCGTGAATAAATAATTTATTAATGTAAATTGTTGACTGTACTCCCGATGTTATATTTGCTTATATCTATTTTCCAAACAATGATCGCTGTGAAAGCAAACATTCGAGTTTGATTTGTCTATATTCTAATTTATTCACAGCTTCCAATCTGTATAGTTTTACCAATAATTTATACAAGTGTGATTTACTGGATGGTGGGTAAGTATACCAATTGTCTTACAACACAGAACACCAACTACGCCGGCGGTACAGTTGCCTGGGGCACTTGGCTGGTATAAGTAGGGCATACAAATGTTCTGCAAAATCAACCGACAACGACCCCTTCCAACTGTTTTTTTTTAAACAAATATACTCCTCCTTTTTTGATAAAAGCGGACTTCTCTAAAAATCTAAACATCCCTATTTTAGAGAAACGCAAGATGCGATGTCTTATCGTTCTGTTCGAAGCGCTCTGTGCATTTGAGGTATTCACTTGCTTGTTGTCTTGTTCCCCTGCTTGACTTATGAATAGCAATAATTTTTTTTGAAAAGTACCTTTATTTACTTTTTGCAAAGTACCCCTATTCCTGCTAAATTGCTAAATTCAAAACACAAATGCGTATGGAGTCCCTCGCCCAGCCAAGTGCCCCGGGACAGTAAACGTGAACCTCGCAAAGTATACTTTTCTCTGCGAAATTCAGGCCACACATGCGTACCCCTCGCCCAGCCAAGTGCCCCGGGACAGTCAACATAATCATTGCCATATTCACACATTACGCAACCACCGTTCAATTATATAATAATAAGAACCAATGCTGCCATATTCATTGTAAATTTTATTTTACTAATTAGTTATTTAGTTTTATTAGTTATTGTATTTTATTTAAATTTATTATTTATTTGTTGTTATAGTTTTTTTTTACTTATTCTTACTCATACAATGGTTGTCTTTTTGCTTTATATTTTTCACATATTGTAAAGCATATGTCCTATGTGAACATCTACGTATGTTTTTTTCTTCCCAGGATTTAACCCGATGATAGAAAGATATTTTATATGTCTAGGCATAATGTTGATTGTCACCAACACGGGTGTGTCTATAGGTAAATACCAATTATATTTTCAGAAAAGACATTCACAACATTTGACTTATCAGAACGTTCACCGTGACGTCACCGCGGGTGTAAACGTTCCTGAAAGGAAAGACCCAGTCTGCGCGTGTAAGTAGGCATAACGACGTTAATCTGATTGGCTTTGGAACATTACGCCAATTGTTATAGCCAATCCAGTTGTCTCAATTGGATTTGAAGGAAACGTTCAGTAAATATGTTATAAGTTAGCTATAAAATATGTAAATTGCTTTTCTGAAAGTACTGTACTGGTTTCATGGTTATTTACATAAATAACACCATCAAGACTCGGACATGGGCTGCCATCTTGGAATCAGTCGAGTTTTCTATTGAAATGGCCTATGTATGTATTGCCTAGCATGTTTATTTTGGATGAAGATATGTTGAATGTATATGTTATTGATTATGACTACAGAATTATTAAACACACGTCTCAAACAACCCGCGAAACACAACTAAAGTGCACAAACGCTACTGAAAACGTACTTAATGTTCATAAAGAGGATTTGATTTCGCATGTGCAGTGCATTCGATTTGGTAACGTCATTTACAAATGTGTTACTTGCATTCGTAGGTTACTTGGTATCTTCAATTAGCCCTTCGGTTACCATAGCAACGCAGTTGGGGTCAATGTTGTTGATTTTCTTTGTTTTATTCGGTGGATTTTTCCTTAGTATTGAGTAAGTATATTTGAATAAATTATACGATCATGGGAGATGACATGTCTGTGTACAATCAGGGCCTGGCCGATTAACACAGTTAATTTCTTATTATTACGACTAAAATTGTAGATGAAACAAACTGCAAGCCGGCAAGTCGACGGTGTAGTTCAAGAGGTGGATCAATGTTGGTGCCCCCTTCCTCTAAGGCACAATTAAACAAGAATGCGCCAGCCATAGAGGGCGCTCTCCAACTGGTATTAAAATACAATTGCATGTATATAAATCTGATTATCTGTTTATAATCTATGCTTTATTGTTAACCAAAAAAGGTTGACTATGTTTTACAGTTATCGGTAAAGTGGGTTATTATTCGTTGATTTGAAAAAGTTTTCTTTTTACTCATTCAAGAAAGATTTCCAATTAATTACATTTCAGTATGATTCCGAACTACTTTATATGGTTGAGGTACTTATCACATTATACCTTTGCGTTTGAGGCACTATGTATAAACCAGTGGTATGGCTTTGAAGGCTTAGGTAAGATATCATCATATGTCATGTGACATATCACGCGAGACTTGTAACAGAGGGCGCTCTTGGACTTTTCACAAATCGTACTCTTATTATGGTATACGCTTATGCCATTACTATAATAAGCTATTTAAACATAGAGGTATTGTGAATATATTAAGTAATGGATGAATGTACACATTATGACGCACAAAACCTCTAGATATAGAGGTTATTTAATGAGTATTACAAAAATGAAAGCACAACGGATAATTGGAACTTTGGTAACAATCAAATTATTGTTGCCTGTGGGCGAATGCACTTTTTTATATACCATTTTTACAAAACACAGTATAAGGGAACTAAGTCAGATATGTGTTAAAATATTTGAATTCAGCTTTCTGTGACATAATCTTAAGTTTCCTACTAGATTCAATTGCTCACAGGGGTGTGATATTGTGTGAATACAATTTTACATAATGATTGTCAATTTTGCGAAAATGAATACTGAAGGATTATACCGAAATCTACTTCATACTTCTTAGTCACAATTTTTACGGACACTGATAAAACCTCAATGTACTACACATTAAATATAACCCTCCCATTGTGATATTCCACACACACAAGTGAATGCATCGTTGTTGGGTGTGAATCATACAATGCCATCATGTCAGTAACTATCTGGTGTATACATAATTATATATTTGTTTTGTTCATGATAGAGTGTAATAATGCTACTCAGCTTGTTGATAGGTGCATAACTTCAGGTGATCAAGTGTTAGAGTTATATAGCTTTGTACCAGTGAGTATGGTCTTTATATATTGTTGATGACACACTAGGCAGACTTTTACTTAAATTACATGTACATAAATAAGAATATTATGTTGTTTCTTTTATTAATAAATGTAAATTTCAATTATACACATATTTTCATAAGTGATAGATGTACTGTGGCACTGCGTGATGACAGTGGCCCGCGTGACGACTGTGGCACTGCGCAACAACCAGGACGCTGTGTGGCGACCGTGGCACAACGTAACGTGTGTGGTGTCTCAAGACTATGGTGGTGTTGCATGGCGATTGTGGCGCTGCGTAACGACTGTAGCACTGTGTAACAGCTGTAGCGTTGCATAACGACTGTGGCGCTGCGTAACGACTGTGGCGCTGCATAACGACTGTGGCGCTGCGTAACGACTGTAGCACTGTGTAACAACTGTAGCGTTGCATAACGACTGTGGCGCTGCGTAACGGCTGTGGCGCTGCGTAACGACTGTGGCGCTGCATAACGACTGTGGCGCTGCGTAACGACTGTAGCACTGTGTAACAACTGTAGCGTTGCATAACGACTGTGGCGCTGCGTAACGGCTGTGGCGCTGCGTAACGGCTGTGGCGCTGCGTAACGGCTGCGGCGCTGCATAACGGCTGTGGCGCTGCATAACGACTGTGGCGCTGCGTAACGACTGTGGCGCTGCGTAACGGCTGTGGCGCTGCGTAACAACTGTGGCGCTGCATAACGACTGTGGCGCTGCGTAACGACTGTAGCACTGTGTAACAACTGTAGCGTTGCATAACGACTGTGGCGCTGCGTAACGGCTGTGGCGCTGCGTAACGGCTGTGGCGCTGCGTAACGGCTGCGGCGCTGCGTAACGGCTGTGGTGCTGCATAACGACTGTGGCGCTGCGTAACGGCTGTGGCGCTGCATAACGACTGTGGCGCTGCGTAACGACTGTGGCGCTGCGTAACGACTGTGGCGCTGCATAACGACTGTGGCGCTGCGTAACGGCTGTGGCGCTGCGTAACGGCTGTGGCGCTGCGTAACGGCTGCGGCGCTGCGTAACGGCTGTGGCGCTGCATAACGACTGTGGCGCTGCGTAACGACTGTGGCGCTGCGTAACGGCTGTGGCGCTGCGTAACAACTGTGGCGCTGCATAACGACTGTGGCGCTGCGTAACGACTGTAGCACTGTGTAACAACTGTAGCGTTGCATAACGACTGTGGCGCTGCGTAACGGCTGTGGCGCTGCGTAACGGCTGTGGCGCTGCGTAACGGCTGCGGCGCTGCGTAACGGCTGTGGTGCTGCATAACGACTGTGGCGCTGCGTAACGGCTGTGGCGCTGCATAACGACTGTGGCGCTGCGTAACGACTGTGGCGCTGCGTAACGACTGTGGCGCTGCATAACGACTGTGGCGCTGCGTAACGGCTGTGGCGCTGCGTAACGGCTGTGGCGCTGCATAACGACTGTGGCGCTGCGTAACGGCTGTGGCGCTGCGTAACGACTGTGGCGCTGCGTAACGACTGTGACACTGGGTAACGACTTGGCGCTGCGTAATAATCTAGGTGCTGCGTAATAACTGTGGCACTGCATAATGACTGTGGTGCGATGTCTGCTACGGTTCACGTGTTCAATTAGTAATATATGGGCGTGCTGATCTTGACAACGCTTCCCCTGCCGAAGCAACTTGATATCACTTATCAAAATTTAAGTTGCATATTTCAACGTGATTATTTGTCAACTAAAGTTTTGAACATTATCTTTCTATATATATGTGAGATTGACGTCACATCAAAGAGTACGTCACAGTTGCACACTTTTCGTATTGTCTAAGAACAGACCGACCAACCTATCTATATATAAAACATAACTTTTGTTTCAATTTCAGGATAACTTCAACATCAACATAACAAGTCTGTTCCTGTTGATGATTGGATATAGACTGGTTGCATTTATTATACTTCTACTGAGGTCTCGACGTCATAATTAATTCAGTGCATGTGGAATTTTGTCCCATTACCTTCGATTGGACTCGTTCGCAGAACGAACGAGACTGGAGTCACTGTGTGTAAAGACCGCGTGGTACTGAAACATGTAAACCTATTATTAATTCTTATTTTAATAAAAACAAATGACAACTATATAATATCTATGATCAATTGATTTGTTACATACACGAGGAGATTATTTGTGGATAACGACACTAATATTGTTATGCCATGTGTATGCGTTATATCTACCAATGAGATGGCATTACTTCACAACAAAGTGTTGATCCATACTGTATAACTGATACACTAACTATATGCCTAATGATGTCATATTGAATGATGCGGTTCCAAATATAAGTGGGATGTTTGTTGTTGCAAAGATTCACACATTTCTGCGACAATTGGTTATTCGTGTTTTAGTACGGCAGTTTTTTTTCAAATGAAGAACTCATATAGAAATACTATGCTATTAAGCCATAAAGTAAGCCCTAAACAGATGATTTGAAAAACACTACAATATATTTTTCCCAATTTTTCTGACGTTTCATGTTGTTTTTCTAACTTTCCAGGACATTTTCTGTCACTTTTTTCCCACTCTGTCTTTCGAGGCATTTTTACGACTTTTGATACAGCCTTTACTTTACGATTTTCCTATTTCTGTCTATTTCTGACTTGTTAGACAAATTTCTCGATGTTCTATTCAGGTTTACTGACTTTCTGAGAAGTGTTAGACTTCGAGTCAACCATTTGAATTTCTATTTAAGTTTTACCGTCTCTCTATGCAATGCTATAGACTCTATGCAACAATTTTCGTAGACAACAATAGAAAACTATTGTGACTTTAAATGTAAATATTCTGACTTTTCACTCGTACTTTCTAAATTCTATTCTAACTTAACATGCAAGTTTATTTTCGCACTTTCCATCAACATTACCAATACTATAGACAAGTCTTCCGAAAATTCAAACAACTTTTCTGGACAAGATTGTCCTGCTATCCCACTAGTTACAGAATTTCTCGGCATATATTATGCCTTTCATACTTTTCAATCATCTGCACTTTCAATACACCTTTTTCAGACAAGTCTCTGACTTCCCGGCCAAGGTACCCGTATATTGCAATGTTTTAAACTTTTATGAAGTTTCCTTTACTTTGCAGACAATTTTTTTTTTTTAATTTCCATTTAATTTTTCTGGTTTTACACCACTTTTCAACTTTTGACAGAGTTTTGACTTTTTTTAAAGTTGTCATGACTTTACAGACAATTGTTCTGACATGCTACAGACAATGTTTCTGAGTAAACTGAGAACTTTTCAGACAGTACTTTGCATATTCAAGACAAGTTTCATGAAATGCATTTCAACTTTGATCTATAAAAACAACAAGTTTTCTTGACGTTCATCAACATGTTTCAAGACGATGTTTCAGACTTATCAGCAGATTGTCATTCTTCCCAGCATCTATTCTGACTAGATATGCAACATTTTCCAATTCAATGTTTCAACAATTTTCTAAAATTTCCAGTTAAATTTTTTTTTGCTTTCCACACAAATTGCAGTCATTGCGTTTCACTTTTATGAAAACTTTCTAGACAATTATTTCTATTTCACATTAACATATTAATACACATTGTAATGCCTGACCTTTTTCCCTTCATTAACTTGTTATGTATCACATATGAAGCTCCATTAAAATGATTTCTAAGATCACCAAATATACCGGTATGTATATAGAAGAACTTTTCTCTCAGTTTTCATACAAATTACTGACTTTACACACCTTTTTTGACTTCATCATGGAATTTTCCATGAAATATTCACGCCAACTTTCAGTCCTTCTATACTACAAGTTACACTAGCAAGACAGACTTAACAATCAGCCTTTTACAACATTTGAAATCTGTAGACAACTTATTCCCCCCCCCCTGACTTTCTTTGCAGTTTTTCTGACTTTCCTTGCAACTTTTTAAGCGGAAACACTACATTTCTGTCATTACAAAATGGTATTACAGTATACCCAGTAGAACATGTTAATCTATCTGCATAAATCATGACAATCCTGCAAAGATAAAGTAGTAATTTTTTCATCACCAATCACAATACACAGTGAATAAGTTTATAAAGTTCATGATTTTATTACAGAAAAAAAGATAAATGATTTGACAGATTGATGAACTAACAGTTCCACTGCGAGATGTATACAGTCTGTTCAAAACAAACGCTCTGTACTTATCCTGTAAAAAAACTTGGAAAATAAACACACACAGTTTTATACTGGTTAAATAATGTACATTACACAATACCTATATACTTGTTACACGGTATTCACTGTTTATAGTTACCGTACACTCAAGTGATAGGGTACACCTGGTTAATGCATTGTAAAACCTGACTGCAAAAAAAAATTCACACGTTTTCCAGTTTGTGCATTTTGTATGACATGTCTTGGATGAAATTTCCCCAACACATGGACTGTCTTACAATAATTAATTGTCGCATAAAATTATTACTGTAATATACATAGTAACATATTTAATGTAGCGACTTAAAATTGCCAAAAAACAATTTGACTGAAACTGGAGAGCTAAACTTGAAAGGAACAGATCTCTGCTGTTCAGGTTCCATGGGTTTCTGAAAACGGTTTAATGTTCAGTAACAATGCTTACTCTTTGTAATGATTTGTGACAATGTTATTCACCGAAATTTGTTTTGTGTAAGAATTTCGAGCTAACCTTCTATCATGTTATAATGCAAGTGTTTGTGATGTAACCACTTCACAATGCTGTCTTTTCTGAACCCCAGACTGCATAGTCAACCGTGTATGTTGTGTATTCTGCGATATACAATTGGTATTAATAATTATAAAATTTGTTATGACTGATGACAGCATAAAATATGATGGGATCAATAAATGTTAGAAATCTTAAAAATTACTGGTAACATAGAAAATTAAAGTTTTGCAAATAGTTCAAAAATACAGAAAAAGTAATACAGCCTCTAAGTCTATTTCAGCAGGCAAGCAGAAAAGCAGACACTTCAACCAACAATGAAGTCAGTACTAAATATTGACTAGATCTTGCCACTGTCAAATGTATGCTAATCTATGCCAACACCATATATGGAAAGAATGTGTACATGATTCAGTAATTTCAGCGCTTCCAGTCTGGGCTTTTTATTTTTCAGAATTTGTCTTCGTCTTGTAAGAATTTATCAAAACAAGCAATGCTTATTATCTGGTGCGTCTCTGTCACACACATATGGTATTCCTGTTAAGTGAGTCAAGTGTTATCAAAACTAATCATCAGACTCTAGTTTTGTTGTTGTTATCATCGCTTGGGACTCAATTCCCACACGTGCGCAGGTGACGACCCTCCCGCTTTCAATTATGTCTACTCTTTATCATAGGAGGCGCCTATTTTCACATTAATCTAATATTTTCTGAATATACTTAAAAAACCAGTAGTGCAGAAACGTTTTAAATCCAAAGAGATTAGTTTTTTATCGTGTAATCTGGGTTGTGGGATAAAAATAAATAAAAAACGCGGACTGGGCCAAAGAAATGCCAGGAATGTGTGATACTGGCACAAAACATGCAATTTGTTTTAAGACACATTTCCAGCGGCCATTATGCATAGCATGCGACTAAGACAGGCATATGGAGATAGCAAAAGGGCAGTCTTCAATGGCAAGGCAAGGCAAGGCAAGTGGACAGCTACCAGTATTTAGAAACTTTAATAAGATTAACCCTTAATTAATGAAACAGAAATCCAAATTATCATCTACATCTAATCAGTTTGTATAGTGTAAGAACTCGGATCAGAGGTCAGAGGTCAGACAGCATTAGCAAAATATAAACTTTCAAACAATAGTTCAACATTGCACATTTTCCAAGAGTTGATTCTAATCATCTCAATCTTAAGCAATCTGGTAAAAAGAGGCTACACACAAGAGCTTCAGCAAATCTGTGTATATATACATACATATAATGTAAAAATAAAGCAAATAAAAATGAACATTCTTCCCCACCCATATAGACTTTTATCCAAAATATACCTACTTTACCTCTCAAATAGAATCACCCATCTATCTACATTATGATTGGCTCAGTGCAAATCAGCTGACCCAAAATGATAAACAGTACACCCCTGGAACAAAATGGTTCCGTCCAAATAAACATACTGCAATTGACATAGTCAAGGTTGCCTTTATAAACAATATACAGTATTAGCAACCAATCCCATCAGAACCAACCTACAACCCCTATATGTACATCAGATTCAAAATGGTTTATTCTAAAGGCCACTGCCCTGTGGTTTATTCACAAAAATGCAGGGGTTGCAGGTTACTTTCAATGGGTTAACTTGTCATATTTTGAGAGAAATTAATTGAATAATTCTTTTTTGATAAAAATGAAATTCAAAACACATCTAGTAAAGATGGTCAAGAGAAAAACTGAATACCAAAAACTGTTACTTTCTTTTACATCAATTTGTATTTTTTGTTTCCCTTATACCTTTTTTTATATCATCGCCAGTATTAACACAATTATACGAGACACTTGTCAGCATCCTAGTGAAGTTTTGGTTTATAAAAATATGTCATGACAACAGAGAGTAATCATTTTTTCTGATTACTCAAGATCAAAGGACCATCACTAGTTTATAATAGTTATTTTGTATTCCTAAGCTGGACTGGAAAAAATGGGTTACTATGAATAAACACTTCAAACAGCTTGAAAAATGGTTTTTGTTAATGTTTTGTGCTTGTGTTTACAAGTCAAGTCTATTCATCAAGACTTGCATACATCATAGTACATTACTGGTATCTGGTGAATTCTAGTTATTTTTGACGACTACTAGTTATCTTTGGTAAAGACCAGTTATGTTAGATGATACAAGTAATGTTTGGTAAATACCAGTTATGTTACATGAATACTGAATATGCATGGCTGGTAAATACTATTTATCTATTTGGAATACTTGTCACATTTGGTGAAGACTAGTTACAACTGGTGAAGCCTGTTTTAAATCAGTTAAATCCAGCTAGCAATGTATGTAAATAAATTGGTCTGAGATATTTGGTTCAAGTTACTCATACTTGTACGTGCCTAGATACGAATCGTAAAAAGAATTGTAAATAGTTTCCTAGGCAACCACCAATGGTTCATCATCAGAGAATCCGCGTATCATTGGGGAATCTTCTTCCTCACCTAGGAGAAAAAATAATAAAATAATTTAATTCAATTTCGTGAGAAGCAACGTTTTTATTAATTTTTCTGGAAAATTCTGCAGCATTTTAAACAGGGTGATTAATTTTAGTAAGCTGCCATGGCCTCAAATGGTGACTCATTGTCTCCTATCATCACCATTCACTGTTTAAATTACTATGGTTATATAGACCCAAAAGAACAGTTGGCGTGACGACAGCAGAGTATGAAACATTATTTAGAGGGCAAAGACAATTCTCATTCTAATTAACATCTAAGGCAGCCAAGTGTGTGCCAAGATCATGCTAAAAAGGAATAGGGCTTGTAATATAATTTTGATTTCAAGGCCTATGAATAAAAGAAACACTTACCAAGAGCATTATCGCCATCCACACCAGAGAATGTTGTTGTTCCAGATCTACTATCATAATGACTATTGGCAAACTGTGTGAAACTTCGCTGTAATCTTTGATGTCTCACAATGAAAACAACCAACGCAGCTGACAGCAGAGCTATCACAACTAAGGTTGGTATGATAATGGCAGCAAGCTTGGTCTTCTTTCCTTCTGTATGCTTACTAAAATGAGGCTCTATGAGATACGAGACATACTTTCAATATATTTTCTTCAAATTTGAATATAACTTATTTGTACACTGAGACATACACGTTACTTTCATTCATTCACTGACACTGTCCATCCTAACCTAGACATACAGGTTACTCTCATTCACTGACACTGTCCATTCTAACCTAGACATACAGGTTACTCTCATTCACTGACACTGTCCATCCTAACCTAGACATACAGGTTACTTTCATTCACTGACACTGTCCATTCTAACCTAGACATACAGGTTACTCTCATTCACTGACACTGTCCATCCTAAACTAGACATACAGGTTACTCTCATTCACTGACACTGTCCATCCTAACCTAGACATACAGGTTACTCTCATTCACTGACACTGTCCATCCTAACCTAGACATACAAGTTACTTTCATTCACTGACACTGTCCATCCTAACCTAGACATACAGGTTACTCTCATTCACTGACACTGTCCATTCTAACCTAGACATACAGGTTACTCTCATTCACTGACACTGTCCATCCTAACCTAGACATACAGGTTACTCTCATTCACTGACACTGTCCATCCTAACCTAGACATACAGGTTACTCTCATTCACTGACACTGTCCATCCTAACCTAGACATACAGGTTAATCTCATTCACTGACACTGTTCATTCTAACCTAGACATACAGGTTACTCTCATTCACTGACACTGTCCATCCTAACCTAGACATACAGGTTACCCTCATTCACTGACACTGTCCATCCTAACCTAGACATACAGGTTACTCTCATTCACTGACACTGTCCATCCTAACCTAGACATACAGGTTACTCTCATTCACTGACACTGTCCATCCTAACCTAGACATACAGGTTACTCTCATTCACTGGCACTGTCCATTCTAACCTAGACATACAGGTTACTCTCATTCACTGACACTGTCCATCCTAACCTAGACATACAGGTTACTCTCATTCACTGACACTGTCCATCCTAACCTAGACATACAGGTTACTCTCATTCACTGACACTGTCCATCCTAACCTAGACATACAGGTTACTCTCATTCACTGACACTGTCCATCCTAACCTAGACATACAGGTTAATCTCATTCACTGACACTGTCCATTCTAACCTAGACATACAGGTTACTTTCATTCACTGACACTGTCCATCCTAACCTAGACATACAGGTTACTCTCATTCACTGACACTGTCCATCCTAACCTAGACATACAGGTTACTCTCATTCACTGACACTGTCCATCCTAACCTAGACATACAGGTTACTCTCATTCACTGACACTGTCCATCCTAACCTAGACATACAGGTTACTTTCATTCACTGACACTGTCCATCCTAACCTAGACATACAGGTTACTCTCATTCACTGACACTGTCCATTCTAACCTACACATACAGGTTACTTTCATTTACTGACACTGTCCATCCTAACCTAGACATACAGGTTACTCTCATTCACTGACACTGTCCATCCTAACCTAGACATACAGGTTACTCTCATTCACTGACACTGTCCATCCTAACCTAGACATACAGGTTACTCTCATTCACTGACACTGTCCATCCTAACCTAGACATACAGGTTACTCTCATTCACTGACACTGTCCATTCTAACCTAGACATACAGGTTACTTTCATTCACTGACACTGTCCATCCTAACCTAGACATGCAGGTTACTCTCATTCACTGACACTGTCCATTCTAACCTAGACATACAGGTTACTTTCATTCACTGACACTGTCCATCCTAACCTAGACATACAGGTTACTCTCATTCACTGACACTGTCCATCCTAACCTAGACATACAGGTTACTCTCATTCACTGACACTGTCCATCCTAACCTAGACATACAGGTTACTCTCATTCACTGACACTGTCCATCCTAACCTAGACATACAGGTTACTCTCATTCACTGACACTGTCCATCCTAACCTAGACATACAGGTTACTCTCATTCACTGACACTGTCCATTCTAACCTAGACATACAGGTTACTCTCATTCACTGACACTGTCCATCCTAACCTAGACATACAGGTTACTCTCATTCACTGACACTGTCCATCCTAACCTAGACATACAGGTTAATCTCATTCACTGACACTGTCCATCCTAACCTAGACATACAGGTTAATCTCATTCACTGACACTGTCCATTCACTTTCACTGCTAAATACTGTACAACACTCACCATGAGAATCCGAATTGAGAATGAACACTTCTGAGAATTCACCATAGTATCCTTTGTACTCAGCCATACAAACTTTGAAGTAATAAGTTGTATTGGGTGAAACGCCAAGGACAACATAGGAAAGTTTCGTAGTTGTGTCTACAAAAGTCCAGTTGTTAGAAGAATCGGTCTCAAAGATGGCATAACCCTGTAAAATAATACATTACAATTGATTTTGGTTGCTGTACCATTCAAAGAGAGTTAAGGAATCTCAATTGTCTTGAGGTTGCTCAATACAGTTTATGGTTAGGTTTGAAGTGAACACACAGGAGTATGCACACACTCTATATTCCATGTATTAGCATAGGGCAAATTCTAATTGAATGGATCAAGTTTTAAGTTTTTCTCCCCTAGTGTCATGAATTAACTTTCCACATACAATATTAATATGTTCATCTCCAACAAGCAACCTCTCATCTGAGATAACTTTGCTCTTAGTAATGCACATTTCAATTAAAGAATTGAAGTTATAATCACAAAATAAAGAAATGTGAGAGAGGTCCAACTGTAGTACCTTTTCGTATAATATCAAAGCCATTCGCCTTGTAGATTTCACAAAGAAGTCGAAAATATCACTTTTTACCAAATATGACAAAAATATATATCAAAGTTAGAGAAATTGAAGATATCATCATGAAATCAACAAATCTGAGAGAGGTCCATCTGTAGTACCTCTATGTATAATATCAAAGCAATTGGACTTACAGTTTTACAAAGAAGTTGAATATATAACTTTTACAAAAATAATCTAAATTAGAGAATTAAAGATATCATCATGAAATGAACAAATCTATGTGAGGTAAAAAGCAAGATGGCAGGTAGCCTGTCATCTTTGATCCAATTGTGAAACAAGTTGTTGTGGATATATAATCTAAAATGTACAATGTATATCCCAAATTTGAACAAAAACTGACAAAACATGATTAAGATACTACATTTTCAAAAAACAAAATAGCTGCCAGTCAGCCATCTTAGATTGAGTTGCTAAACCACTGCATGTGCATATGCCCCAGATAAAGTATTAGGCACATGCAAAGAAAGAACATATTTGGTCCACAGGGTTCCGAAATATGATTCTGGATGGACAGACAGAGGGATGGACAGACGCCTGAATTATAAACAAGAAAAGGCTTATGACTGGGGAAGTATAGTAGATAACACAATCATGTTATAGTTGACCCACATTTTTGTACTGTTTTTTAACATTACACAAAAAATAGTTTTTAAGTTTGAAACCAGAGTTCAGGTGGCATGAGAGTTGCTTAACCACCTGTGTTGGCAGAGATAACCTTCCTTTTCCTGCCAAGCATTGACAGTTTGGTTTTGATCACGTTTCTCATTCAACATCATTAAATCAATGTGACACTGAAAGAAATGTATTCATAGCACTGTTTTAAATTTTTTAATCACTCACCAAGTTAGGATTGAACATCCTTTCTGGCTTTACCCAACTCAAATACACTGCCAGCTTGTCTTGAACAGCAATATTTACAGCTTTGAATTCTAATGGAGGTCCAACACTAACTGTAAAAGTGATATCAGCAAAGCTACTGTCAATGTCGTTTTCTAATATTAAGGTCAGTTTTAAATTGAATTTGTCCTTATTTGCACAAGTTTCTACATTTGTTCAGAGCTATTTTTCTTGATACGCAAAATCTAAATACTGTACTTGCTCTATTGGAAGTATACCCCTAATAGAATGCCATATACACTGTATTTGTAAAACAATTGCAGTAATCATACACTGGCTACGTGCACTCTATGTCATTTACATAAATGTGAATTAAGTGTAACTAACAGAGCAAATACTGTAAGTGGACAATGTGTGTTATAACAACCAAAATTCAGTTCTACTGTAAACAAAGTATTTGAGACCGCGTGTTCATTTTAGATAACCCCACAATTAGACCAAAAAGAAAAATCACACACAAGAAAAAAACAATGTTAGTACAGTCAAACCTGTCTATAGAAACTACATAAGAAACTGTCCTTTATAGAATAGAATAGAATAAAATAAAATAATGCTTTATTACATCCTTAATGAAATCTGATATTTCAGTTTTGGTAATTGCTGTATTAAAGCTTATTTTAAAATAAACTACAATTAAACTACACATACAATACAATAATAGACTTCAAATAAACAACAACTAAATCACACTGAAAATATAGCACAACAATACATTAATTAATTATCACCTGTATATGGGAGTACAATAACTAATTTGTAAAAAAAAAATGAAAAAAAAATTTTTTTTAGTTGTGGATTGTTGTGCACTTGTGAATTGGTTGTTATTCATTTGTTTTGTACTTGTGGATTATTACACACTGTCAGTTTGTGAATTTCTAGTTGTAGATTGACAGTTGTTTTGTTTTGCACTTGTAGTTGTGTTCCTGGATCAATTGGAAACAATTTGTAATACTCACATGTTTTTCCACTGATGATTTCAGTGAGTAAAGCGCCTTTTTCATGAGTACTCATTTTAATCAGGTACTCAGCACCAGGAATCAGATTTGTTAGATTAAAGCTCAACTTTGTCTTAGAAGTAGGAGATACAGTGACGTTTTGAAACAAGGAAGAATTGCCTCTTTTCTCACGATAGTATATGATGTATCCCTTTAAAAAAAAAAAAAAATACAATTTGAAATCAGTAATTTTCAGTAATCCATTAGTTATCTGACTTGTTAAATAGTTAACAGTCAGTAGGATGAGTAGCCAGGAGTGATAATGACATTCAAAGAGAAAAAACAAAACGTACTAGTTTTTCTGGGAGATCCCTTGGCGACCACCAGGATACATTAATAACAGTAAAATTGATCCCAGTTGCCAGGACATGTCGTGGTCTGAGACGATCATCTGAATAAATTAAAAAAACAAATTTCATAATTAAAGTGACAATGCACAGCAAGTAAAGCAAACTAAGTTCTAGTGTTTATGCAACAAAAAACATATTGTTGGTTCCCTGGTTGTGTGATTGAAAGGGGAAAGGGTTTTTATAACAAATCGGTCATGATTCTATTTGTATTAGTTTTTCAAGTTGAATCAACAAATATATTTCTATTTTGTTTTCCAGAGATATCTAGAATAAACACAGACAGATTCCAAGATGATATGAGTAATATCCTTGTGTGTTGTTTTCCAAGTTTCTTTGAACATTTTGTACACGTTCAAAGGTAACATAACCTGCCTACAACACTGAATAAATGTTTGATAAAAAAATAAAAGGTGTTATGGTTGGCCTCAAACTGCACATTATGACTGTATACCAACACAGATCAATATCTCTCCATTCCACACGTTACCTAAGCAACCAGAGAACCCAAGGATTCTGCAATTCAGAAACAACATGAAAAGAAGCTCACCAAATTTAGTTCGTCCAAAAATAACTGGACTCTTCAGTCCTATCCCATTAGGTCCAACGACACCAACTCTGAAAAGATACTCAACTCCAGATTCTAGTTTGTTCACTACATAGGTCAGGTTTTTGGTGGTCAGTTTGGAAGTCTTTAAATCTTCGCTGTTTTTACCATAGTAAATACCATATAACTAGGTATGAAGATAAGTAGCATAATTATACATGTGACAGAGGGTTCATCCATTTTGTTTACAGTAATGTAGTTTGAACATAAACATAAATATGTCAGAGCTATGAATTCAGAAGCTGATGCTTGATTATGATGATTTTTTAAAAATAAAATGTTTGACATTCAGTTATCTTATATCTGATCGTCAAACGAGTACTTGTCCACATTGAGAGATATTGCTCAGCAATAATTAAAACAAAATGGCCACCTGTCAGCCATTTCGAATACATCTGTATATCTATGATGTATAATGAATATATAAAATTTAAACATAATCAGTCAAAGCATGATATACGGCTCTAGAACAGCCTTAATTAAAACAAAATGGCCGCCAGTCAGCCATATGGAATCCAACCTGAAAAGCAAAATGACGTGCATCAAGGACCAATAATGTCTAATGTATGTACCAAGTTTGAATGAAATCTATCCATAAACAACCAAGATCCAGTTTCGGAATGTCAGAAATGTTTGGTTTTTGATGACTTTTTAGCACAAAAATCAAGGTCCCATGATGTCCAATATATGTACTAAGTTTGAACAAAATCCATCTGTAAACAGCTGAGAAATGCTTAATTTTGATGCTTTTTCAGTACAAAAATTTGGCCATCTTGAATCAGATCGAGAACCATATTGATGTGCATATGTATAATATTATGTATGATGTATGTGTTAAGTTTGAATGTAATCAGTCCAGACATGTCTAGATGTCTAAGATACACGGACACACTAACACACAGAGGTCAATCTATGAGACTGATAATAATGTCATCACAAAAATAATGCAAAGTATGCACCCAGGCAGTACAAGAGCGCATCGTTCTCTGCTGCACATCACCATACTGCCTTCATGCATACTTTGCGGTATTCTCGTAATATCCTCATAATATAATTTTATGAGCTAGAATGATTTTATTGTGGCAGTGAAAATTTTACCGGGATCTTTAAGACATGAAGTTAACAGTAAATTTTGAGAAAAATTGCTCTTACAGATACAATCAAACTACAAAAATTGCTAGCAGTGAATTAAATAGCGTACTTACCCACTGTCCAGTTTGATTAATTTTCCATGATAGTGATACAGAATTAAAATCCGTTCCAGTGACATTGAGATCTGACGGCACTGGCAGCGGATTTCCGTTTGTGTTTACCACAATACCAATAGTCTTTGGACTGACTGTATCATCATTATATGCCGCCACCCTGAATATATATTCTGTGCCAGGTGACAGACTGTTCACTGCAACAGATGAAGCATTTTTTCATTTAATATTTCACATCTCACAGTAATCGAGAACAGAAAACATAATATACATAAATTCAGTGTATGGACAACCTGTCGAAGCAGCAGAGTCAGAGGAATTGGCTAGAGTGTTAGGGTTCAGGTTAGGGGTGAGGGTTATTCTTTCCCTTTTCTGATGCATAAATTAGTCTAATTTAGATTGTTCTTATTGTGACTTGCGTGAATAGGTAAACCGTTTCAACAATGAACTGTTATCACTGTAAAAGTTGTTAAATTTTTCTTAAATTCTCAGTTTATTCCTTGAAAACTACTAATTTCTTGATTCTTGAAAAAGATCAATGCCAAAAGATCATATAACAAAATCAGTAAATTTCTTTGTCATGTCGCTGAACTGTCATTAACACATTTAAATGATCTATTGTAATTTAAACACATGTCACCATCCAGCATTTTGATTGGTTAATAAGCAGCTTGACCTATTAGGTCAAAGAACACAGTTTCAGGTCAACTCGAAAATCATAGTCGAGACCATTCGCTTACGAATAATTTGAATTTTACTAATACAATTCATAACAATCCAATGAATTTATTTTTTGTTTGTTATCATAATCACTACTGGGTAACACTGTTATCAACAATTGCAACACTTGTGAAACATAACGTACCGGTAGTTACTGAAACCATGGTCATTTGCTACTAAGCAATGCATTCATGTTTGCTTTTATTTGACATGTGTACGTTACAAACAAAATTAAAACCAATGCATGTTACATTAAAACCACTGAGTATTTTTTGTCATCATTTGAAAATACCAATATTTTTTGGTTGTTTGACTGTACATGTTTCAGCAGTTCGTCCTTTTACTCTTTCCTATACCTAAATTAGAGAGTTTAGAGTACATACTAACTGCATAGACTCCCATTGTGTGCTTTACACAAAGTCAAAAGTAAAACAGTATAAACATTTCTGCCTACCTACGTTGACTGTTACAATCAACTCAATAATGAGCAATAATTTTCACAAAACTCAAAATATTGTCTTATGTACATTCTACAATTCGTTTCGTATTACCTGTTACATCAGTTTGAGTGGTGGTGGTTTGTTTAGTGTCACAACTCGTGAGGTAACACGTGTTATAGTAGATTCTATAGCCCTAGATAAATAATAAAGACAATATATTAGTTTTAATGTTTCGAAAACCAAAACAGTAACATTGTCGCCTATGTTGCTGACCGGTTTGCTATTCGCGCCTGGTGATTGTTACACAATCAGAAAAAGTTGGGTCAAACCAACCTCAACAGGAGACGTTAAACTAATAGTGGTGGACGCACACACATTGAACATAAATCAATCACAATGCAATTGCCTTTTAATTTATTTCATTCAATCAGATAAATTGCTTTATAGTAAATGGTTATCCAAACAAAATATATGTACTGACAGTAATAAATGCCTGGTGTTCTAATACCCTCATAAATGAATGCATTTAGCTGGGCGGCACACCCTCGTAAAATTGGTTTGAACTAGCAAGTTCATAGCAACGAAAATTAATCAGTTTACAGTAAATTGTTGTTTCATTGGTTTTACAGCCTGGTTTAGTGAATATTTTCAAAATACCCAAACAGTGACATCAAATCATAGTGTATCTGATTGTTAAACAAGTACATATTGAGAGATATTGCCGAACAGGGACTAACAAAAAAACATGATGCAACATTGGTAGTGCATGTGCAATTGTTTTGCGGTGAATCACTTGACATTTCAATTTTGTCACATGTGTAATGACTTATAAAACCTGATTCTAAAAAAATATGTACATTTCAATGAAATGATTATGAGTGAAGGAAGAGAGCCTCATATACCTACCTTCACATTTGACGACTGAGCCGGTGCTGTCCAGTATAGGTGTACACTTCGTTCAGTTATACTACTCATAGGCGCATGTAAATTAGTTGGTGGTGCCAGCATTGCTAGAAATAATCAGTACTAGATATAAGAGCGAGGTACATCAGAATGTGACGGCCATTAGTGAGCAATAAAACATGGGGTACCTGGTACCACAAGTTATAGCACATAAACAAATCTGAGTCAAAGCAGATATACAAGGCAGAATTTTGATACATTTAAAAAGCCTGTCATTGATTGGGTTGGCAGTTAAGTGTTAGGGTTGGGTAGCCAATCAGGTACAGTCTTACAAGTAGCTTTAGGTGAGAAAAGATTTCACCGGAATTGTCATCAACTTTTTCACCATCAGACTTTCTCGCCCAATTTTTTTAATAATATTTCCGGAAATGAACCTGAATTTTGGAGTCAATAGACAAAATTTTAGTCAATTTTCAGTTTTTATTCAAAAAATTTGGATATTTTTGCACCAATTTTTCGAAGGAAAGTGCAGACTATAAACAGGACTGTTTTGTGAATTTAGGAAGAAAAGAGGGAGCTGGTGGTTAAAAGTAACTACCGGTACCATGAACGATTTCATTGGTTTTCAGATGATTTCACAATAATTTCATTGGTTTTCAGATGATTTCACAATAATTTCATTTCTTTCGTCAGAACAAGGTTCATATACTGAATCTGTACTATGAAGCCACACAGACATGCATCCATCCATCCATCCATACCCCTGGTTTGAAGATTGTATGATACTGTACAAGCTAAATTTTTAAACTCATCGTATACCATAATTTTTCCCGGCAAATGTTAGTATGATTTTTACCATTCATTACAGATCTGAATGACAAGTGCACTAAAATATGGAAAACGTTGTGTCCAAAAGCTTATAAAAATGTTGTTGATCCCAACTTATGTGCTAGTATTGAGCAGCTTCAGCAATTAAAATTGAACTCAACTAAAATAATATTAACCTTTTCACAACCAGACTTTCTCAAACCAAATTTTTCTGCATTTTTTTCTTACATTTCTGGAAACCCTAATTTTGGAGGTATGTACGGTACCCTCTAGAAGGCATTTGAGACCAGTTTTGAGACTCTCCCACAGAGGAACATGCCATTTGAGACCGTGTTTGAGACCGATTTAGAGACTCTCGGATGCCACATAGACCGGGAATGAGACCGTGTCTGAGACCAGCTTTAGAGACCGTCAATTCGCGCAGTCTGATTGGACAATCCTCTGACATCCGAAATTGTATTCTCTACTCTTTTCACCATAGATTTAGGAACAGAAAAATTGTTGACAGATGTGTTAGCTACGAGAAAATTAAGACGCTAAAAAAGAGAAAAGAAAACGTGAATACCTCGTGTAGAGAATAGTTTGACGACATACAAGACTGTATTATTATGATGTAGTGTCTTCTGAAACATGAAGCTGTGTTGATTGTTTGTAGCAGTTGACATAATCGTTAACAAACCCGGTATTATTCAATAAAACAGGCGCAAAATTCACCCAATTAGCCAGTTAACGGATAGTAACAATGGTCTGTGTCCATCGATAACAATCGTATTTGAATTATTTGGCAATACTAGGTTGGGGCAGGGAGCTCATTACAGCTCCCTGGTTGGGGCGAGTCATGGAGCTAAAAAAAATTTTTTTAGCTCCATGGGTGAGTGGGAGTACGTCATAGTTTAGAGAAAAGTTCCGCGATTTGCGTTCCTTAGTACTAAGTATCAACAGAGGTGCGTGAAACCGCAGCCACCATTGGCTGGCGGTGCCCAAAATAGTCGGCGTCCCGGCAACCAGGAGACGGCTGTTCATTTCCATTTATCTGTATCTAGTTCTTGGCGCCAATGAGCAGCGAACGAAATTACGTTTGTTGAACATTGGGTCGCATATGCACGAGTTCCTGTTTAGCGAGTTAACGTGTTTTTACCGATGATAACTACACCTCTGTGAATATTTCAACGCTAATATGCCCATTTTCATTTTAACAAAACATATTACTACTGGTTTATATTTTGTGTCCATCTCTAATTTTATTTATACAAGTTAAAATGGTTAGGTTGAAGTGCTCAGGTTCGTACATCTATTTAACCCTAAACCTCAAACCCAATACACAGCCCCTCTATCCCGGTCAAGCAACGCCAGACATTTTTTTTTGTGTTTCAATCCGGGGTTGCGGTTAAACAAACTTCTTGCCCACGACAGGGATAGAGAAACTCGTCACAAAACATGTACTTTATTTCTTCATATATTCTATGACTTCGTGTTTATGGTTTATCTCGGAAATGTGTGCTCTGTGTCCGAACTACATCAGTAACAACCATCGTAGTTTTCGTGTCCATTGTGGCAAATTTAACACCCCTGTGGGGTGTGACTACTTTTGAAGACTTCTATTGTTTTTACGTAATCGGCGGCGCGTGACGCAGGAATTCCTTTTTACAGGCGTGACCACGTATTTTTACTGACGTAAAATAAAATATTGACCATGGCTGTCTGAATTTATGACAGAAAATTATTCACACGTTCAGATGTTAACAGTGTGTGACTGTTAGTGAACAAGAGACAGACTAACTCCACCATTAAAAAATGAAGCAAACAATTGTCATCGAACTGTTATTGGCGAATACTAACCATGGGCTTGGCCACAGTCCCTCTATCACAGGGACTGTGGCTTGGCGGAGCTTAGTATTCTAATTTGACTGATTATTCAACGACGGCAACTGTCAATCGTTCATTAAATGTAGATAGTCCTAATCTTTTGTTTATGTGTATAGTTACTGATTTGAGCCCTGTAAAGTGAAATAAACAATTCATTTCCGGTGACGAGGCAGCTTGTTGGAATCCGTATTCAAGTCGGGTATACTAGTATGCACAGTTCATTCTAAAGTGACACGATATATGCTGCAATGTTCAATAAATATATTCACATACATAAATTAGGTTGCGTAGAGTAAATCTCTTGTCTCTGAGCGACCACATTTTACCCCAGACATGGAGCTAGAAAAGGATCTCTTTTTACCTCCATGCCCCAGATAACTAAGAGAACTGTATATTCAAATAATATTTATGTTGATTGTCCTTGCATTATTATTATTATTATTACTATTATTACTAATAATATTATCTTCCATAACCTCACAGGCAAGAGCATCTTGGATCGATTACCGGGTCGTAATATTTTTTTATCGTATTCACCTACGTGTTCGTGCCCATGCCTCATTTTATTATTTTGGCTGCGCAACGACGAAAGAACATCAGCGGCGACATTGTTTACATTTATACTGGAACTTGCTACCACAGTCCCTCAACTGTGTTGCTACAAAGTATCATCTAGGTTCCCATGCAATTTTGAATATGATTGATAGGTCGTTCACGGACATCAGGCAGAGAAACACGAATTGTGAAACTGCTTAAGATTTCTTTCGCAGCCACAGGTTATCGTCTATTTTTTGACAAACTAGAAAGAATTACAAACTATGCCGATCTAGTCAAACGCAAGAATGCGTAAATGTGCATTTTTATCGGATATATGCCCGAAACGCAATCACGGCAAAACTTGGTCGAGCAATATCACGACAAAATGTACTCTGTCCTTACTCATTTTGCATACGAAATTGTACGTGAATGTCTTATTGTAGTGCTTCGTTGATCCACAGTCCCTCTAGAGGGATAGAGGGACTGTGGTTGATCACTATAAAAATAATCATTCTCGCTACGATCCGGAAATAATGAGATAGAACATTACCGACTAGCACGGCGGCAGCGAATCTCTTTCGCTTATTTATTCAGAATTATGTACATCATAACTACAGGCAAAATTGTTGGGAACGGCTTCTGAATGCCGTTTATCGTTGACAAGTTGATTTCAACCGCCGGCTGTGTTTTCAAATAGACACTTTATATTCTGTCTGGTTTTGACGTTGCAAAGAAGTTTGTGTGTGTTTTCTTTCCTGTGATTCCTTTCATTGTATTATCTAACACAAACAACGCACTCGAATTCTTATTACCTCCATGGTGAAACCATGTGGTGATTCCTGTGTCACGGGCCGCCGATTACGTGAAAACAATAGAAGGCTTCAAAAGTAGTCACACCTCACAGAGGTGTTAAATTTGCCACAATGGACGCGAAAACTACTAGTACAATGGTTGTTACTGATGTAGTTTGGTAACGGAGTTATTTAGCACACATTTCCGAGATAAACCATAAACACGAATTCATAGAATATGTGGAGAAATAAAGTACATGTTTTGTGACGAGTTCCTCTATCCCTGTCGTGGACAAGAGGTTTGTTTAACCGCAACCCAGATTGAAAAAAAAAAAAAAAAAATGTCTGGCGTTGGCGTTGCTTGACCGGGATAGAGGGGCAGTGTATTGGGTCTAAGGTTTAGGGGTAAATAGAAGTACGAGCCCGAGCACTTCAATCTAACCATTTTAACTTGTATAAATAAAATTAGAGATGGACACGAAGTATAAACCAGTAGTAATATGTTTCGTTAAAATGAGAATGGGCATATCAGCGTTGAAATAATCACAGAAGTGTAGTTATCATCGGTAAAAACACGTTAACTCGCTTAACAGGAACTCGTGCGACCCAACGTTCAACAAACGTAATCTCGTTCGTTGCTCATTGGCGCCAAGAACTAATACAGCTAAAGCAGGCCTGCAGCTAAAGGGAAATGAACAGCCGTCTCCCTGGTTGCCAGGACGCCGCCTTTTTTGGGCACCGCCAGCCAATGGTAGCTGCGGTTTTACGCACCTTTGTTGATACTTAGTACTCACGCAAATCGCGGAACTTTTCTCTAAATTATGACGTACTCCCACTCACCCATGGAGTTAAAAATCTTTTTTTTCGTCCCAACCTAGCATTGACAAATAAAGAAACACTTGCAACTCAAATACAATCGTTAACGATGGCCACAGATCATTGTTACTACCCGTTAACTGGCTAACTGGGTGAATTTTGCGCCTGTTTTTCTGGATGATGTCGGGTTTGTTAACGAATACGTCAACTGCTACAAACAATTAACACAGTTACTAAATATTCCCAGCTTCATATTTCAGAATACACTAAATCATAATACAGTCTTGTATGTCGTCAAACTATTCTCCAGATGAGATATTCATGTTGTTGTCACGTTTTCTTTTCTCTTTTTTTAGCGTTTTAATTTTCTCGTACGCTAACAAATCTATCAACAACAATTTTTCCGTTCCTAAATCTATGGTGAAAAGAGTAGAATACAATTTCTGATGTCAGATGGTTGTCCAATCAGACTGCGCGAATTGACGGTCTCTAAAGCTGGTCTCAGACACGGTCTCATTCCCGGTCTATGTGGCATCCGAGAGTCTCTAAATCGGTCTCAAACACGGTCTCAAATGGCATGTTCCTCTGTGGGAGAGTCTCAAAACTGGTCTCAAATGCCTTCTAGAGGGTACCGTACATACCTCAATTTTGGAGCCAACAGACAAACCAATTTTTACTCAAAAATGTGGCTATTTTTTTCCTAGGAAGGAAAGTGCAGACTATAAACGGGACTATTTTGTGAATTTGTGATGAAAAAGGGGACTATTTTGTGAATTTGTGATAAAAAGAGGGGACTATTTTGTGAATTTGTGATGAAAAGAGGGGACTATTTTGTAAATTTGTGATGAAAAGAGGGGACTATTTTGTAAATTTGTGATGAAAAGAGGGGACTATTTTGTGAATTTGTGATGAAAAGAGGGGACTATTTTGTGAATTTGTGATGAAAAGAAGGAAATGGTGTTGAAATGGTTAAGTACAGTTTTGATTGTCCGAGTGATAAAGAGTTATAAATCAGAATTCAAAATGTGATCAAGTAGTTTGCAATATTCAGTTTTCTACCTCTGCAAACTGCTTCACTTTCTGTTCAATTACTCATTCTCTGTCAAATGTGCAATGTCAGGCAGAAATACATTCCACAAATCAGACAGACTGGATGCATCTCACCACATGACTCCAACATAAATACCCACCTCCTAATGTTATAGTTTGTTTCTCGGTAAAAAGACCAAGTCCAGCAGATGTTCTAGCTGCCATCTAGCATTGAAAAAACACAATATTATGCAAGGTTACAAAATAAACTGATTTTGTCAATCAAAGGAGAATTGACATTGTATTAGAATTGAACATATATCATTTCCATAGAATGTGATGGAAGAAACCTTGATGCGAGAATCATGATGGCAGAAACCTTGATGCGAGAATCATGATGGCAGAAACCTTGATGCGAGAATCATGATGGCAGAAACCTTGCAGCGAGAATCATTATTTGCATAATCCTACAAATGCATTGGTGATGTAAGAAGCAGGGTGGGGTTTCTACATCTTACCCTTCACCCCCCCGATATTTGTTGTCAGGATCCCTTATTCTTGTTGCTAGGCTTCTCCAATTCGTGTTGCCTGGATCCCTCAAACGTGTTGCCAGGGTTTCACATCGCTTCAGCTATTTTACACTTCACCCCTCCCTGATCTTTGTTGCCAGGGTTTCAGCAGTTACAAGTTGCGATATCACTGAAATTTCCACTATTTTATGATATTGCTCATCACAATAGCCAATCAAAGAAAGCTTAGAAAGAACTCCCGTGTGCTGAGAGTTTTGGAGACACATTAAAAATTGATTCAAAATTACTTATACTTGAGATATTGATGGAATAGCTGAAAACTAATTATGCAAATTAAGTAACTAATATGAACAGATTTAGGTGTAAAACTAATAAGGTCTGCACAATGTACCAAGTTTCATTGGAATGTGATTAGAACCAAAAAAATATTAATTATTATGCTAATTAGAGAATTAATATGAACAGATTTTAACCCCAAATTAATCAGGCTGTCTATTGTCCTAGAGCATTTATATACCAAGTTTTATTCAAATGTGATGATCCATACTTGAGATATTAGTATTAATTAATTATGTTAATTAGGTGATTAAGAAGCATAAATATTTACCAAAAACTAATATGGTGCATAGTCTTAGGTTCATTGAAATGTGATGGGTACTATTTAAAAGTTTCATTGAAATCCAATGAGTGGTTTTTAGACATCAGTGCAACAGCCATAGAACAGCAAAAAATTAACTAATTATGCAAATTAGGTACTGTAATTAATAGGCACAATTTTTTATCTCAAAATTAATCAGGTCTCTGCATAGTCCTAGAATATCTATGTCGCAAGTCTCATTGAAATGTGATGATTAGTACTTGAGATATCAGGTGAAAAGCTGAAAATTAACTAATTATGCTAATAAGGTGATTAATATGCACAAATATTTACCAAAAAACTAATTAGGTCTCTGCACAGTCCTCAAGTAACTATGTACCAAGTTTCATTGAAATTTGATTAGTGGTTCTTGAGATAACGGTGGAACAAAAAAAGTGACATACATACATACATACATACATACATACATACATACATACACACATACACACATACACACACACACACACACACACACACACACATACATACATACATACATACATACATACATACAGACATACAGACATACAGACATACAGACAGGGTAACTGCAAAGACTCCCTTTTGTGCTTCGCACACGGGAGTCAAAAATCCAGAGGCATTTGACAAATTGAAAATATTCATTCTTTACTTACCCATACAGAGTACGAAGCACGTTCAACCAGTTGATAGATATAAGTCTCTGTTTTATTTGCATCATAAATAGTCAATGGTGACTCAGGAGGCTTTTTTACATCTGTTCTCTGGTAACGAATCTTACAATGCAAAAAAAGAGTAAAGTTTAACCATTAACTTTAGCCATCTTTCACAAATTAATTGAACATAATTTTTCCTATGATATATACAATGTAGTAGATAATAATTAATATTCGTTGTCTTAGATAACTGAAATAGCTAGACATTTCAAGCAATGGCTCGTTATCAATAGCAAATGTTTAAACATATTGGTAGAACATAAGAACACGTTGCTCGTTTCCCAGGGAACCACCCTGCCTGCAAAATTCTGTCTGCACAGAATCCTGGCCGGTGTAGACGGCCTGGGGGGAGACCGTGAGCATCGTCGCTGAGGCAGATGAGCGGGTTTCTCGACGAGTTATTGAGCATTGGCTGTGCCCAAGCTTACTTTTCGGAGGAGGCTGAAGGAGTGGGAGAGGAGGGTGGGCGCAGCAAGGTGCCTCCCCGGCATGTGCCCGCTTGAAGTGAATGAATGAATAAGAACTAGTTAGCCATTCTCAATCTGATCTAAAAAATAAAATAACGTGCCTCATGAACCCGTAATGTCTAATGTATGTACCAAGTTTGAACAAAATCCATCCATAAATGCCAGAAATGCTTGACATTTGATGATTTTTTAGCACAAAAATGGCCACCATTCGGCCATTTTTAATAGGATCGTCAAACCAATATATCTGTATATCTATGACATGGTGTATAATGAATATATAAAATTTGAACATAATCAGTCACAGCAAGTCAGAGATATGGCACTAGAACCACATTCATTAAAACAAAATGCCCGCCAGTCGGTCATTTTGAATCTTATCTGAAAAACAAAATGATGTGCATCAAGGTCCTATAATATCCAACGCATATACCAAGTTTGAACAAAATCCATCTGTAAACAGCCGGGAAATGCTTGATTTTGATGATTTTTAGAACAAAAATTGCCGCTATTCGGCCATCTTGCATCAGATCGTGAAACAAATTGATGTGCATATGTATAATATCATGTATGATGTATGTGTGAAGTTTGATTGTGATTGGTCCAGGCATTTCTAAGATACATGTCCGAACTCACAGACACACGAATGGAAGCACGGGGGGTCAAAACATAAGTCTCCATTTTTGGACTGCGTTTGAACGGGAACTAAAAAAGGGCAAAATTTTTGGAAAGGACTTAAATATGACTTCAATGTAAAAAGAATGTATATATTCCATCAAAATATGAATAACATTGGTAATACTTGTCCACTAATATAGTGTTAAAATACTTGGAGATACAGTGTGTAGTGTGAGAAATTGAGAAGGTCCCTTACCTCGTATCCAATCAGGGTGCCATTGGATACTAATGGTGGACACACACAAATGGTGTTCTAATACTTGGCTATAGTGTGAGAAATTGAGAAGGTCCCTTACCTCATATCCAATCAGGGTGCCATTGGATACTAATGGTGGACACACACAAATGGTGTTCTAATACTTGGCTATAGTGTGAGAAATTGAGAAGGTCCCTTACCTCATATCCAATCAGAGTGCCATTGGATACTAACGGTGGACCCCAATTCACCTGCATTGACACTTCATCAAGTCCACTATGTACACTGAAGTCTTCTGGAACACTTGGCACTAAAATGAGAATCAAAGAAAGCATAGAAAGAATTGAAAGTATTGGAGACATATAAAGTAAAAATAGAAAATACTTAAAATTAATTCATAATTTAAGATTAGCCTTTCAAATAAGAATTTTGACCTCCATTCCAGTTGAGAATCTATGTGAAGTTTGATTCTATATACAACACTACTCTAGAATCCATCAGGTTTTCTAATTGTTTCACCCTCCAGTCTTTAGGTTTTGTTTCAAATTTTGTTTGTTAACATTTTTGAATTGTGTTCCAATATGCACAGAACCACAAAGATCAGCGCTTGTTCAGTATAACTGGAGCCTACTGTAATTCACAACTACAAAACAACACAAAGATCAGTGCTTGTTCAGTATAACTGGAGCCTACTGTAATTCACAACTACAAAACAACACAAAGATCAGTGCTTGTTCAGTATAACTGGAGCCTACTGTAATTCACAACTACAAAACAACACAAAGATCAGTGCTTGTTCAGTATAACTGGAGCCTACTGTAATTCACAACTACAAAACAACACAAAGATCAGTGCTTGTTCAGTATAACTGGAGCCTACTGTAATTCACAACTACAAAACAACACAAAGATCAGTGCTTGTTCAGTATAACTGGAGCCTACTGTAATTCACAACTACAAAACAACACAAAGATCAGTGCTTGTTCAGTATAACTGGAGCCTACTGTAATTCACAACTACAAAACAACACATTACATTTTTTGTACTTCGCAAATATTAATTATAATTTGAGCACACACTGTCAACAATTTGAAATGAACTTGCACTGCAACTTCCATTTGTCGACTATTCTGATTACTTACATCCATCAGGCGTTTGAACACGTATTACTCTCACTTTTGGGAACGGGGCTTTGCCGACTGGTTTAATGGCTACAGTGAATTCATAGATCAGTCCGGCTTTCAAGTGGGTTACACGTTGTGAAGTTCGCGTACTGGATACATTCATGAAGCTATCGTCAGTTGCAACACCAGCCTCCCTATGTAAAATGATAAAATTCAACTCATCTTTATTTAAACGCTGGACATTTACAAGAAACATATATGATTAGAAGAAATTAAGAATAACAAAGAAAAAGTAGAACTCCCTTGATAAACATATACATGTTGCAGTGACAATATTTTGAGTCAGAATCTGTCTATAGTTAATCTGTCTATAGTTAATCTGTCTATATAGTTAATCTGTCTATATAGTTAATCTGTCTATATAGTTAATCTGTCTATATAGTTAATCTGTCTATATAGTTAATGTGTCTATAGTTAATCTGTCTATAGTTAATCTGTCTATATAGTTAATCTGTCTATATAGTTAATCTGTCTATATAGTTAATCTGTCTATATAGTTAATGTGTCTATAGTTAATCTGTCTATAGTTAATCTGTCTATATAGTTAATCTGTCTATATAGTTAATCTGTCTATAGTTAATCTGTCTATAGTTAATCTGTCTATATAGTTAATCTGTCTATATAGTTAATCTGTCTATATAGTTAATCTGTCTATATAGTTAATCTGTCTATATAGTTAATATGTCTATAGTTAATCTGTCTATAGTTAATCGTTTTGGTATTAGTCAATATGTATCCAATTCTGAGATGTTCAATGTATTTACCAAGCCTGAACAAAATGTGTCCATGCACAACCAAGATTTGGTTTCGAAACAGGATGGTTGATTTGATGTATTTTTAACATTTAAATGTCCACCAGTCGGCCATCTTAAATTAGATCGTCAACCGAATGAAAGTGAACATGTGTGACATTAATCTTTATGAACTGGATTTGATCCAAAGGTCGTACAGGGAGGGGGGCAAGCTTGTGAGGGGTAGTAAAAGTGGTATCCTGTCCATAAAGGTTATATCATAAACCTTATAGGTATAATTATAAATTTACAGATATAATTTAGAATGACACATTTTGTTTTGATTGTTGAAAGTCAGGGTGCTGGGCTGGGATGGATATGGTAAATCATTGCCCTGATGTGAAGGCACACTTCCCATAGCATTACAAGGCTGGGCAATACAAGGTATACAATAACATGTATAAAGTTTGAATGTAATTGGTTGTCATGGTAAATTTTGTTTCTTATGCACAAGGCAGCTATGTTCTTATGTAAATTAGAACATATGGCATAATTTTATACATTTCGATCTTACCTCCAATAAACAATGTACTGGAAATCAAAAGTGGGAGTGGTCCTTGGTGCTCCCCATGATACCAGTACTGTGTCGTAGGACAAGGCATAGGCATCTACATACTCAATTGTAAAGTTCCTTGCTGCATAGAAAACAAATGGTAAGACGTTATACATGTACAATTCGTTGCTACACTCAATTTCATTGCTACATGTATTTAATAGATGGACATGGCTTCATCAATCATGCCCGGTTAAACACAGGCCTCCCATTGACTTTTTTTAGTTTAGCACACTCATCCTGGTACAGTTGATTAGCCTGTTATTGAGTCTGTGAGATTCGGAGTACAGCAGCTTTGGTCTCCCCATTGAAACTGTGGCACACTTGCCCAGGTTTTGATCAACCACAGGTAAGATATAAACCAGATATACCAATAATGAGTCAGATTCAATGAGGAAACCAAAGCCACTGTACCCTCGGTGATTGTGCCACAGATTTAACTAGCTCACAAATAGTGAAAATTAATCGATTTACAGTGTTATACTTACAGGGACACCCAGTCTCGTCAGAGAGGTCAAGACAATCTACAATAATGTCACATCTATGGTTGATATCAATGCATCTATCTCCATCCAGACACCTCCACTCTCCAATATCACATGGTGCTCTTGTTGGGGTTGACGTAGTTAAGTCTATAAAAACAAATCATTGCTAATAACACAGTCTTTGTTGCAATTAGGAGAAATATTATTCATGTCGAAAATAAAGTAATAAGACCGAAAAGCATGATGGCTGCTAGTTATGTATTGCTACATGCATAAAATAAGCAAACAAACTGGATATGAAAATCAATTGTTTGTGAATGAATTTGTAGTGCATGGTCAGTAATTGAGTGAATAATGGACTAATCTAATATCAACAGAAATCAGATTAATTAATGAATTCTAAATTTTCAATATATGTGGTCAGAAATTTCTATTTGCTATTCCTTATATTAGCACGAGTCAAACAAGAACGTGTACCGTGTTATCCTAAATAATCTATGTACAATTTTTTTTTTACTAATTTTTTTCATTATTTTGATTTTTTTTACTTTAATTTATAAAACATTTGCGACGGAAATATATGATAAATCATACAAAAATAATTAATTTTTCAAAAAATAAAATGCCAGTTTACCATTTTGAACTGACACATAATGAATCATCATGGACATGAATTAAATTTTAATGAAAAACAAAGCATGTCCAAAATTTTCCACATTTTCAAAAAAAAATAAGACGGCTGCCTGTCATCCATCTTTGATTTGAAAGCAAAACGAATCATCATGAACACGTAGACTAACCTGGATAATGTATGCACCAAATTTGAACAAAAATATCATTTTCAAGAAAAAACAAGGCCTGCCAGTCTGCCACTGCATGTGCACATGTTCAACATAAAGTACTAGGCAATGAACTGACAGAGATGAAATTTTAAGTACCCGTTTCGATCTCCGTTCAAATGGGGACTGAAAACAAGTTATCTATTATTATACACAGAGAAATAAATGGTTTATGGAAGACGTACAAGTTTGATTAATTTGATGAATAATTCTCTTTGTTTAATACAAAGCAATCGTCCAACCAATAGCATTGATATAAGTTGTGTCAATATCATATCATGAATTGCATGTAACATTTGATTGACAAACATAGGGGGCCACACTCAAACAGGTGTTTTTAGAACTACAGTTGCACTGAAATAATTTGGTAATATCCAGGTAGAACACTATTCAGGGATTTATGAACAATCACTGACAAGCCACAATCAATTGATAACAGTTCTAACTAGTGTGGTGCTTTCTAACAGACTTGATTTTGTAAGAATCCCAAGTCAAAATGGTATTCACCAAAATCTAATGATTTGAGGCACAACAATTTCATTGTCACTGATTTCCTTCATTTTTGCACTAATTTTGTTTATAAAATATGAATTTCATTAGATTACTATATCGATGTATGATTTTCTGTTTCTGTCAATAATGTGCCACTGATTTAGTTTAATGAACTAGTTGCATCACAGCTGATCTGTGTGTGTCAATGGCGGGTCATATCAACTTAGAGAGCACATTGGTAGGATTTACATAGTGTGGAGTATCACGGACTACATATGTATATGTACCAAGTTCCAAAGATATCCGTGAAACAGCTAAAAATTGACGACTTTATGCAAATTAGAAAATTAATATACACAAATTTCAACCCTAAACTAAAAATATATATTCAATATACCAGACCACTTATGTACAGAATCTCATTGTGGCATTCTTGAGATATCTGTGAAACAGCTAAAAACTGTCTACTTTATGCAAATTAGGAAATTAATATGCACAAATTTCAACCCTAACTAAACATATATACTCAGTATACCAGACCACCTAAGTACAGAATGTCATTGAAGTCTGATGAGGCGTTCTTGAGATATGTGTGAACAGCTTAAAATTTGCTAATTCATGCATTTCAACCCTGAACTATGGTAATCACATATGTAGATTACCCAAGGGCAAACAGATCTATCCGGGGTCCGTCCCAGAGACGAAAAAGCCGGTCCGCCACCCATTGGGGGATCTGCCACTCAGTGTTCTGGGACCAAATACCTCTTGAGAGGGCGTCTGCAGCGCTGTTGCGTTTTCTCCAGAAGGCTGGCTACTTCCTATCGGATCGTCTCCGCCTTGACCTCGTCCCTCGGCAAAAGACCTGAGGGGGGATGAGGAGTCAGGGGAGGATGAGACCGAAAAGAAATCCAATACCCACGTGACACTACTGCGAGCTTCCAGGGATTGGAAATTCTCTTGCGCCAAGCTGGTATGTGCTGCATAAGGTGCGACCCCACGAGAAGGAGCGGACGGGGGTTCGGAGCTAGTGCTTCCCAAACTCCAGCCTCCAGTACGGGATGACGAAGATAGGGAGACTGAGCCCGAGGACTCCGAGTCGTACCACCATCCATGTCCAGGCAGCCGATGAAACCTTCAAAAAGACTTCGCGGTCCCCTGGTCCCCGGAAGTGTCAGAACGCCCACCACCAAAACCACGTTTCTTGGGCTTTTTCTGATGCTTCCCACTACTGGTGTTCTTCTGCCCCTTCTAAGAAGACTATGTGCGCTTTGATTCTCGCTGGTTGTGGCCCCGAGCGAAGGACTTACTGCCTGAGCCACCTTGCGGTTTCGATTTGAACTGTTGACCAGAAGAACTAGCTACCGTGGCCAACAGGGAAGATTGTTTCAATTGGATACGTTGATCCTCAGCAACCGCCAAACCGTTCACCACATTCGCTAACAGGCCACCAAATAGCCGGTCAGCTCCCAAGGCCTTCTCCACAGACGATCAAACTTGCCTCCTGCTGGAGTAGGATAAGCACACAGACTCAGAACTGCCTCTCACTCAACTATAACCGCTCCTGCCAAGAGGGCAATATGGAGAGCAAGATATCCCACATAGCGACTCTCTGCGCAGCCAGGAACTGGCCCATCTGCCCGAGGATCGAGGGTTCGTTGATGAGCACTCAGACTGTCAGAACTTAGCACCTCAGACGCTCCAACACCAAAGAAACCCATTCTATAAAATTGATGGGTCTAAGTTCCGCCCGTAAAGCCTGAGTCACTAGTATGCTCTGGTGCCGGTCAAATGTCCATGCAACGTGGCCTTCCCAATCTGCACTACCCGCCTTAACGAATGTATGGGTAGCGGAGTCGGGTGGGAAACCCGATTGGTTGGGCTTCGTCTGACTGTCCCGACAAAGTGGGGACGAGAGATGACAAAGCGCTCGCCCCCCACTCCTGTTGGGGGAGTGGTAGCTGCACCCCATAAGAGGGTTGCATACCATCCTGTACAGAGGTACCAACACTATATAAACAGGTACCCTCCTTCGCAGAGTCACAAGTGGGAGCAATCTGCGTGGCTTGGTGAGACACAGGAAATAATGCCTGATCAGTCCGAGCCTGAGGGGGTGTGGGGAATACAGAGGAGGATGCGTAAGGCGATCCGCTCCAGGAAGAGGGCCCCCCCTCTATAAAAGAAGTGGATGCTCCCTTTCCGACTGATGTGAGTTATCCCCCTACTGAAGGAGAGATCACTGGAGAGATGGGACACACCTGACCCCCAGCCCTGGTGGTGGAGGGACAGGCAGTATCTCAGCCCGTGCACCCCTACCTGACTTGCGCCCCCCCCCCCCCAGGTCCGCCTGTGTCCTACCATGAGACTGCAGAAGGGAGTTGACTTTTGCAGCTAGATCTTGCATCCAGGATCTCCAAGTCACCTCAGCACCAAGGGAGAGCTAGTCACCTTGACTAATACCGGTAAGGGAAGGCAATGGGGCCTGTCCCTGTGATCTCCAAGCCACCTCAGCACCAAGGGAGAGCTAGTCACCTTGACTAATACCGGTAAGGGAAGGCAATGGGGCCTGTCCCTGTGATTGCACAAGCCACTCAGGCTGCGTCAGTACGATTAAGTCTCGGTGGATTGAACCGGTTCAGTCCCTAAAGGCCGTACTGATTTCACCTCAGTACTTGGTGTCGATGCCAGCGCCCCAGTGGGAACACACTTGTCGCGCGGAGATCGAAAATTCCCATTTATTGTGCAATTATTGATCGATGTTTATACAAATGTTTTCATGTTCTAGTTCGTGTTTATAGTTACTTATACAGGTTTCTCTGATTACGATCCGGCCTTTAGTCGCTGAGTTATAAGCATTACAAGTTTAGAAACAAACACAATCTTACCAGATTGACCATTTTAAAAGTCGGACCCATTGCGAACGTAGGAGAAGTAATCTCAACGGTCACGCGCGATTCACGCAAAACACGTGTCCGACCGAAAGCACGCTTCACTTGTGAGTTTTGTCTTGTACACAACGTTCATCCAGTTTCTAAATAAACGGAGTAGTCCTTCATTTTGACTGACTTCGCATACTGAGATTGTCTTGCTGTGTGTTAATAAGGGAAAGGACCTGTGCTGGACTTTATCCGTCCACAACATATGGTGCCGAGACCAGGATTATTGACACTTTTGTTCTTCGTTGTCCGGATACAACAATCTAGCTACAGCCATGACAAAGCTCAACCAACTAAGGAAGAAGCGGGACAAAGCTAGAAGGGTGCTTGTTAATGCACTAGAACCTGAAGAGGACTCAATTCGCACCTTCAATAGCCAACAAGACAAACCGTCAGTCTACGAACAAATAGCAAGTCGACTGTCGCGCCTACATCAACTAGAAGAAGACTCTATCGCCGCGCATCGTGAATTGTACGACCACTTAAAAGTAGATGATCCAGAATTCGACGAGGTTATAAAGGATAACCAGGAACTGTCCAACAGATGTGCTCGGGTCGATTCGTTCGTCGAGAAACACAGAGTTGTTTACAATCAACCGCAACAAAGTCAAATCAATGCCAGCGCGCGTAACCAGTCTCATAATTCTGCGGCCCAACATGTTCAATTCCCACCATCACTGACATACAGATCGTCTATGCAACTACCTAAATTGGAAATCCCTAAATTCAGCAGAGACGCACTCGAGTGGAACCAGTTTCACGACAATTTCTCATCTGCGATCGACAGTGATGACCGATTATCCGAAGTTCAGAAACTCACCTATTTGAAGAGTTTCCTCACAGACGAGGCCAAACGAACAATAGATGGCTTACAAACTACACAAGCCAACTATAAAATCGCCTTCGATTTGTTGAAAGAGCGCTACAGACAACCCAAGATGATTATCGACGCTCACATGCGGTCACTTTGGGCGCTACCGGCTCCGAACAACGATCCCACGAGTCTAAGACGCTTCCACGATGAGGTCGAGACTACGATACGCGGTCTACGAGTTCTACACATGAACGAGAGCAGTTACGGAGCTCTTTTGATCCCCATGTTGTTGGATAAATTGCCAATTACCTTCCAACAACAACTCGCATGCAATCACGGGGATGACGATTGGACACTCACCGGACTGACCGCTGTTATGCGAGCAGAAATACGAGCTCTCTCTGTCGGCAATAAATTCTCTACACTTTCCTGTGACGATGAGACTGATACAAAGTCTACAGTTGCCGCCTTCTACACAAATACACACGCGAAGAAACCCTACAAACCGAGAAAACCCGCCTATAAGCCGCCCGCTGAACGTAAATGCGTCTACTGTCAAGAAATGCACAACCCAACTTCATGCGTTAAAGTGGCCACCCCAGAACTAAGATTGCAGTATGTCAAAACCAATCAGCTGTGCTTTAATTGTTTGGGATCTCATAAAGCCAACTCCTGTAAGTTAAAGTATAGTTGCAAAATATGTAAGAAGCGACACCATACTTCGCTACATCGTCATAACAAACAATCGAACGACAATAGCTCAAACAATTCAGGCTCTGAAACTCCCCCTGTGAGTGTAAATTTTACCCATGCTTCACAGAAGTTGGCGAACCGAAGCGATCGGTACTCGGGCGATCGTAATATTACACCGAGTAATCCCCCAAACCATGTGTTGCTAAAAACAGCTACTATTCCAGTCTCTTACCGTGGTAAAATGGTCTACGCTACAGCTCTGTTTGATGAAGGAGCCGATCGTAGTTTTGTGACTCACAATCTCGCCCAAAGGCTTAACGCCAACGTACATTTCACTGAACAACTCAGATTGAAGTCGTTCAACAACCCGGATGCCGAATGCAAATCCGTGCCATGTACTACGTTACAACTACATACTAGAGACGGACAGAAAAAGCCCATCGATGTTCTATACGTTAAGGAAATTTCCGATAAGCTCACTAATGTTGTGACAACCAATATTACCAACATGCCCCATTTGCGAGGATTAAATCTAGCCCAAAAACCGATGCCCAGCGAGTCTACTATAAGAATAGACATTCTGATTGGAGCCGACAAGTACTGGGACTATGTCCGTAATGATGTTATTAGAGGCCCGGGACCCACCGCCGTCGATTCCGTGTTCGGATATTTACTTTCGGGGCCTGTCGACCGAAACCACATAACACGCGCCGCGGCATTCACTGGTCGAACACACGTACGAAATACGCGCTCCAATAGTGTAACCGCGTTCCATTTCACCGCCGAAGTACAAGCACTACGAACTAGTCAGGTGTTAGACAAGAACATTGCATCATTTTGGGACTTAGAATCTATAGGGATCCGTGAACAAATCAATCAAGATCCAGTAACAGTTGGTCACACAGAACAGTACAAGCAGTATAGTCAAAACTGCTTGGACGTAGTCAATGGTCGATTTAGCGCCAAGTTGCCATGGAAACCAAATCACGATCCCCTGCCAACTAACTACTACGCAACTGAACAGCGCACGCGAAACATGGTACGAAAATTACCACGTGACATTATTCAGGCGTATGATAAGGTGATTACCGATCAGCTGGATAAAGGTTGCATAGAGAAAGTTGTACCGGACAATAACAATACAGGTCACTATCTACCGCATAGGGCAATAAAACGAGAAAGTTCTGCCTCCACCCCAATTCGTGTCGTCTATGATTGCAGTGCTAAATCTGGGGCCGGTCAACCGAGTTTGAGTGATTGTTTAGAGATAGGCCCTCCCTTGTTGAACGACCTCACTGGTATCCTACTGCGCTTCAGAGCGAATCCGGTTGCCATAACAAGTGACATTGAAAAGGCCTTTCTACAAATTGGATTAAGTACAGAAGACCGCCAATACACTAAGTTCTTATGGCTATCGGACATCAAAAACGTCAACAGCGACTTTTCTACTTATCAATTTTGTTCTGTTTTATTTGGTGCAAGTCCAAGCCCGTTCATATTAAACGCGGCCATCAAAACACTCATCGACAATAACACTGACGTACCAGCCGCGAATGATCTTCAACAGAACATTTACGTAGACGATGTCATAACCGGGAGCACAAACACGAGTGAAGCCATCCAATACTATCACGATGCGACACAGTTATTGGCTACACGCGGGTTCAACTTAAGAAGTTGGAGTTCTAATGACGCTGCTATACGCGAACTCGCCGCCCATGATGGACGGGGGAAATCCGATAACCCCGTGACAGTTCTCGGTATGAAATGGGACACAAATCGCGACATACTACAATGTAAGCAAATCGAGTTGCCTAGTAACGACCCACTGATTACCAAACATGACATTGTTAGTTACACCGCTAGTTTGTATGATCCATTGGGTTTGTTGACGCCCGCGCATATCGCCGCTAAACGACTAATACAAACTTTATGGAAACAGAATCAACACTGGGACACTCCTATCTCTGATAAGTTACGCAACGATTGGGAAGTAATTGCTGAAAACCTCCAAGATAAACGTGAGAAGACGCTATTTCAATGAAACTGACAATACTGTCAACAACGAAGTTGAAATACATGCATTCGCGGATGCGTCTGGCAAAGCATACGGTGGAGTTGTATACGTAAAATCAGGAAATGAAACTTCGCTCGCCATGTCTAAGACACGCGTAACTCCAGTAAATAACCAGACATTGACCTTACCAAGGTTAGAGTTGATGGAAGCCGTAATTGCTACGCGTTTGAGCAAATTTGTATCTACAGCATTGTCTACAAAGTATAATGTTGCAAAATAGTTTCTCTGGTCAGACTCACAGATCATTTTGCACTGGTTAAATGCACGCGTAAAACAGGACACTTTCACTGCAAATCGCGTAAGTGAAATCGTCAGTTTTACCACAAGAGTTTAAGTACGTGCCGACCAAATGCAATCCAGCAGACCTGCTTACTCGCGGTATCACCTCCAAGGAATTATGCGATTCTGAATTGTGGTGGAAAGGTCCTCCGTGGCTGGGAAATCGTGATTCTTGGCCAACATGCGAGTTGTTTGACAAGCCAAACATATCCGTCAATCACGTAGCATTGACGCCAACTGGGGACATCGATTTCGCGCCGCTAGTTCATCAGGATATCCCCGCTACCTATGTCAACAAAGAATCAATGACGTCATCATTAGATAGAAGCCCCGCAGTGACGTCACAGACCCGGGAAAGCCTTACCCGTGAGAATACTCCATCGGTACCAGTCGGCAATCACAATGCATCGCGCACCGTAAACACTAAGGAAGTACCTGTTGGATTACAATATGTGATCAATCTGGATGATTACAATAACAATTACAACAAACTTTTGCGAATTACTGCTTATGTGTTGAGATTCGTACAACTACTTAAATCGAAAGAGAAATGCACCCAAGATAAACCCAGTGCCACGGAATTAAATAATGCAGAAATACACTGGATTACTGACATTCAACATGAACACTTTGCTGATATATTCGCGTCTACCAAAAATGACAATAAGAAATACGGTCATCTTAGTAGCCAACTGAAGCTATTTATCGCCGAGGATAAATTACTACGCCTAGGCGGTTGTCTTCAATAGGCAGATCTACCTTATAATACGAAACACCCGATATTGTTACCACGTGATCATCAGTTAACCCGACTTATCGTACGAGCTACACATGATCGTATCATGCACCGCGGACCCCAGTCTACGGTTAACGCCTTGCGAGATCGCTATTGGATAAATTCTATACGCCGCGTTGTGAATCACGTGCTCCACAAGTGTGTGGTCTGCCGGAAAGTCAGTGGACCAGCTTACGCAAAACCGATATCTACTCCGCTCCCAGAATGTCGGGTAACCGCGACACCTCCATTTCGAATCAGCGGTATTGATTATACTGGCGCCTTATACGTGAGAAGCGCACCCAACAAAACAGTAACTAAAGCGTATGTTTGTCTGTTTACTTGCGTGACTACAAGGGCAGTTCACCTTGAACTCGTACCGGACATGTCTACCCGATCTTTCTTACTAGCCTTTCGTCGATTCGCTGCCGCCGCTCAACTCCATCAATGTTAATATCGGACAATGCTACTACATTTATTTCCGCAGCTCACGAACTGAGACGACTAATGAACGACCCCGAAGTTCAAGCATTGTTAGCGCATCACCGTACAACGTGGAAGTTTATCCCGAAACGCGCGCCATGGGTAGGCGGCTTCTACGAGCGTATGATTGGAATAACCAAATCAACTTTAAAGAAAGTACTGGGAAAAGCATGCGTGACGTTTGACGAACTGCAAACTATATTAACAGAGGTAGAATCTGTCATAAATGACCGCCCGTTGACGCACATCGCTAGCCACGCAGACGACTTGGTACCACTTACCCCATCTCACCTTATGATCGGGAGGAATGTATACAGTCTACCGTATGACGCGTCAAACCACCTGAGTGATCCTATCTCTCTAACTCATCATAATGTAAATCTTCGCTTTGAACATTTGGCAAAACTACAACGCCAATTTGGGAAAAGGTGGTCAGCCGAGTATCTCACCGCGCTCCGAGAACGCCACACTCACACCGCCGGAGGTGTGAAAAACAACACTATAAAAGTGGGCGACATTGTACTCGTTCATAGCGATGTGGAGAAACAAGTGAATTGGCACATGGCAAAAGTTACCCGCTTACTACCCGGCAAAGATGGACTTGTACGTGTCGTCGAAATCAAGACCAAACTTGGAAAAACAAATCGTCCCGTTAATAAGTTGTATTTATTGGAGACGAGTCAAGTCGAAGAACAACGGACTAGCGCCATACAGTCGCCACCAACCGTCCCGGATGTCAACAACGAAGAGCTGACTGAGGGAAATCCAACTATGACGTCACCAGTTACCGGGAAACCCCCGAATGAGAACGGTGTCCCAGAAGACGCAACTGAGGACAGAGCAGACCAAATGTCCCCCGCCAAGAATTCAAACACAACGCAGTCATCGCGACCACGGAGAGAAGCATTTGAAGTCGCCAACCTGCGTCTGATGTACAATAATAAATAAACTGACATTTATTCATTTCTCAATTACAAATATAAGTATATTGATCTCAGTTTGACGTTATTATGTTTGAAACTTCCCATACTATGAGCTATAGTATTGCGTTAATGTTCATTTCATTGACAGGGTATTTGTTAATTCTGAACAATTGATTCATGTTTATGTTACAGACTTTACTTTTACTGTGAAATCGTCAATAATTGAGGCCATTTTGTCGGCCCCCGGAATATGTCGCGCGGAGATCGAAAATTCCCATTTATTGTGCAATTATTGATCGATGTTTATACAAATGTTTTCATGTTCTAGTTCGTGTTTATAGTTACTTATACATGTTTCTCTGATTACGATCCGGCCTTTAGTCGCTGAGTTATAAGCATTACAAGTTTAGAAACAAACACAATCTTACCAGATTGACCATTTTAAAAGTCGGACCCATTGCGAACGTAGGAGAAGTAATCTCAACGGTCACGCGCGATTCATGCAAAACACGTGTCCGACCGAAAGCACGCTTCACTTGTGAGTCTTGTTAGTTTTGTCTTGTACACAACGTTCATCCAGTTTCTAAATAAACGAAGTAGTCCTTCATTTTGACTGACTTCGCATACTGAGATTGTCTTGCTGTGTGTTAATAAGGGAAAGGACCTGTGCTGGACTTTATCCGTCCACAACAACACTGTTTAACAAGATAGGTAACCATTGTGGCTGTAAAATCTGATCCCCCAGCAAAAGCGGTTGAACGGTGTTTATCATCCGCGGTAATATCAAACAGGGAAACTAACTCCACGTTGGGAGAATTTAGATCCGCCGCTGGTGTTTCCACGTTATTGACCGACGTCTCCGCCACCTCAGAGATAGACGAATTTGAAGGTCTTGTCGCAAACGTCGACCCTGCTAGTCAGATCGTGACAATTCTCCAACCATCTCGGTTGTCGACCGGAGGCAAGCCTCGTCGCAATGACCAAGTGGAGGGAGAGATTTTTCACTCATTGAATCAGACATATCCTCGCTAGCTGCGGCTAGGGATTTCCCTTTCTTATCGCGACTTTTAAAAGCTTTAAATCGCTTGCCTTCAGCTTTCCACCTAGCCTCGCAATGCAACCATGTTTTGGGGTTCCATAAATTGCATAGCCCCTTTAGGCAGAACCCAGAGTCCCTGACACAGCCAAGGCACGAATGCCAATACATGTGCGGGTCTCAAACAGGCATTTGCTTAAAGCAGGTTGAGCATGTCTTACGTCCCGACTGCTGCGTCAGGACATTCTTCATCTTTTTTGTGATTTAGGCATTATGCAATCTGGAAAAATAGTACGCAATGAGATCGTGAAAAAATGAGAAAATTCACTGCACCAGAATTCGGAATCCTGTGAATATAAACTTAGCTGGCGATCAACTAAAAAACAGGTAAAAAACAGGGGCCCCTAATAATGGAATGCCTTTAATGGCTTTGGAGTCGATCAACCACACTATATTTCTAGATAACCTCAGTCAGCAAAACTGTAACCTGTACTCTTGTGCGTAGCAGTGGAGCTGAGAAATTTATCCGCACCCGCTGCAACGGAAACAAGCGAGAATGAACGGTACATGCCTCGCGCACGTGAGTGCCATGAGGGTGACCCCTCAGGAGAGGCCTTTATCAAAGGAATCCTACCCTAGGGTGTTCTTTGTGGACCCGGGTATATTCCCTAATTGTTTCCGTTCAGGGCTGTAATCTGTAATTAAGCCTAACAAGGCTTATTATTTTCACGAACTTTCTGGTAGGTGATGTAGTAAACATTGGGTGACTATTATGCAAATCAGATAATTAGTATGCACAGATTTTAACAAAAACCTAACCAGGTCTGTGAATTATTCCAGAGTATCTATAAATCAATCTGTTAAATAGTTATGGAGATATTAGCGAAACATACCAGTAAATACATACACAGATAAGGTAACTGCCATTGCATATTTTGCACTTGATAGTCAAAAACTGAATATCCCTTCCCCCTCATTATCAACACTGTCATGCACATTGTAGTCAAGCAACAAAGAACTCATAACTTGTAAATACAAAGTGTACAAGAAGTAAATATGCAACTTACGACAGTTCCTCTCATCCTCCCCAGACACACAGTCCCAGTAGCCGTTACATATATAAATGCGTGGTATACAATGTCCATCGTAACATCGGAATTTATCCCTTGTACAACGTGGTGGTGGTGTTGTTGTTGTTGGTACGTACACTGGGCCTACGTAAAAAGAAAAAGAAAAATTTGAATTCTTTTGGCTCAATAATTGGAACTGGATTTCGGTTATTTTGAAGTAAATCCAGCCTAAACAAAAATAGGGTTGTGAGACTGGGCATTAAGGAATTATTATCTATTATTACACAAAGTCAAGTACAGCTATACAACTATGCACTGAATATCCGTTTCCTTCCTATCATACATGCTACCTTATTAGGAAATATAAATTCAAAATATGAAATGAATTCCAATCAGTAATTCTGCATCACTCTACTGGATATCTGTATCCTATTTATTAGGAAATGTAAATTCCTAATATGAAATGAATTCCAATCAATAATTCTGCATCACTCTACTGGATATCTGTATCCTATTTATTAGAAAATATAAATTCCAAATATGAAATGAATTTCAATCAGTAATTCTGCATCACTCTACTGGATATCTGTATCCTATTTATTAGAAAATATAAATTCCAAATATGAAATGAATTTCAATCAGTAATTCTGCATCATTGTTCTGGATATTCATATCCTACCTTTATTAGATAATGCGAATACAGAAAAGCTAGGCTATATTTCAAAGATGACGGGCTAGTTTTGAAGCAACAACATAGCAAAAAAAGAGTTCTATTAGCTTTAACCAACTTACTCAGTTTTGAGATCCCAAGCGATTAAAAAATTTTTTTTAAAGGATAGTAGGCTAACATTAAACAAATCTGATTTATAAACAAGCAGGGTCTCAGATGACATAGCTCCGTCATCAGCAATGCACATTTTAATTAAAGAATTGAAGATATCATTACAAAATGAACAAATCTGAAAATCGAAACTATCACTTTTCACCAAAAATGAAAAAAATATTCATCAAAATTAGAAAATTGAATATATCATCACAATATGAACAAATCTGAGAGAGGTCTACCCAAGGTACATATACACCAAGTATCAAAGCATTCAGGCTTGTAGTTTCCAAGAAGAAGTCGAAAAAGTAAAAAGACGATGATGGACGCCAATGGACAATCACTCATATGATAAGCTCCGCTCAACAAAGTCGACAATGGAGCTAAAAAGTTGACGCAGGCGATAACAGACAATCACTTATATGATAAGCTTCACTCCACAAAGTCGACAGCGAAGTTAAAAATTGCTTTATTTTCAAATCCAGATAAAAAGTTTTGTCCCCAAACTTCCTTTCACATAAAAAATAAAATGACACAGTCCCCGTTAAGTTCTCTTTGTGCTCGTCATATTAAAGCGGAGGGGTTGTCGCGAGCGTGTCCTTGAAACTTGAGTTCCAAGTGGCGTATACAACAAATTGTTTATTTACATCGAAACACATGTTTCGTGTCATAGTAATATGGCCAAAATAAAAACAGCCGTTATTCAGTCATCTTTGACCTGATTATGAAAAACACTGATATGTATGATGTATGTGCCAAATACGAATGAAAATGGTACATAAATTGTGGAAATATAGTAGTAAGGCCAAAAAGTCAGATGGCTGTCAATTGGCCATCCTTGACCAGATTTTGATCCAATTGCGAAATAAATCGTCATGGACATGTATCCTAACATGTATAATCTACATGTATGTACCAAGTTTGAATGACAACTGACAAAGCATGTCCAAAATACAACATTTTCAATCAAAGAAAGCTTAGAAAGAACTCCCATGTGCTGAGAGTATTGGAGACACATTAAATATAATTTGAAATTACTTAGCTGAAAACTAATTATGCAAATCAGAAAATTAACATGAACAGATTTGATTGTAAAACTAATGAGGTCTGCGCAATGTAACAAAAACTCTATGTACCAAGTTTAATTGAAATGTGATTAGAACCCAAAAATTATGAATTATTATGCTAATTAGGGAAATAATATGAACAGAGTTTTACCCCAATCTAAATAGGTTTGTACATTGTCCTAGAGCATCTTTGTACTAAGTTTCATTAAAATGGAAATTAGTATTTAGATATCAGTGTGAAAGCTTAAAATTGGTTAATTATGCAAATTGGGTAATTAATATGTACAGATTTTAACCCACAATTATCCAGGTCTGTCTATTGTCCTACAGCATCCATGTATAAACATTCATTGATATGTGATGAATAGTACCTGAGATATCAGTGTGAAAGTTGGAAATTGGTTAATTATGCAAATTAGGTGATTAATATGCACAAATATTTACCAAAAACTAATTGGGTCTCTGCATAATTCTAGATTCATTGAAATGTGATGATTAGTACTTTAGATATCAGTAGAAAAGCTGAAAATTAATTATGCAAATTAGGTAATTAATATGCACAATTATTTACCCTGAAACTAATCAGGTCTCTGCACAGTCCTAAAGGATCTATGTACCAAGTTTCATTGAAATGCGATGATTAGTACTTGAGATGCCCGTGGAAAAGCTGAAAATTAACTAATTATGCAAATTAGGTGATTAATATGCACAAATATTTATCCAAAACAATCAATCTCTGCATAGTCCTTGAGTATGTAAGTACCAAGTTTCATTGAAATGTAATGCTCACTACTTATATCAAAAGCTACTATAGATTACTATAGATACTCACAGTATAAATTGTACATGACTTTGTGGTTTTGAACTAATTTTCAAAACTGTAACACAGTAATTAATTAACGTTATTTTGTTTTTATGCAATAATGATTTATTTAACATGGTTTTCCACAAAAATATTCATGAAAAAGAGGAAACTGGTAGTGAAAAGGTTAAGGAATAGTTGTACTTACTTGGACAAGCGTTTTCATCACTGTAATCTCCACAGTCGTTATCTCCGTCACACACCCAGTAGCTTGGAATACACCGGGTAGTAGCAAGGGGGCCACACTCAAATTCATACGGTGAACAGGTGTAGTATTGGGTATATGATTTTGTGGTGGTTGATGTCTCATTCGTCACTGAACAAAAAAATAAAGGATTAAGGATTACTAAAAATAAACACCGGTACATCACTGGCATAAATGTCACAATATTCATAAAAATTAGAGAATTAAAGATATCATCACGCAATGAGCAAATCTGAGAGAGGTTCACATGTAGTACCTAATTATGTAATATCGAAGCAATCAGACTTGCGGTTTTTAACAAGAAGTCGAAAATATCACTTTTTACCAAAAATTCCAAAAATATTCACCAAAATTAGAGAATAAAAGATATCGTCATTAAATGAACAAATCTGAGATAGGTCCACATGTAGTAGCTTTATATGCAATATCAAAGCAATCAGACTTACGGTGTTTAACAAGAAGTCACAGGGAGTTGGACAAACCTATGTATTTTAATAAGTTATTAAATAACAAGTCATTGAAAATGACACAGTCCCCGTTAAATTAAGTTCTCTTTGTGCTCGTCATATTAAAGCAGAGGGGTTGTCGCAAACGTGGCCTTGAAACTTGAGTTGCAAGTGGCGTATACAACAGATTGTTTATTTACATCAAAACACGTGTTCCGTATAGTAGTAATATGGCCAAAAAAAAAAAAAAAACAGCCGTTATTCGGCCATCTTTGATCTGATTTTGAAACACACTGATATGTATGATGTACATGTATGTGCCAAATACGAATGAAAATGGTACATAAATTGTGGAAATATAGTAGTAAGGCCAAAAAGTCAGATGGCTGTCAATCGGCCATCCTTGACCAGATTTTGAAACAAATTGTCATGGACATGCATCCTAACATATATAAAGTACATGTATGTGCCAAATTTGAATGAAAACTGACAGAGCACGTCCAAAATACCGCATAAAAAAAAAAAAAAAATGCCAGCCAGTCGATCATCTTTAAACCAATTGCGAAATAAATCGTCATGGACATGTATCCTAACATGTATAATCTATGTACCAAGTTTGTATGACAACTGACAAAGCATGTCCAAAATACAACATTTTCAAAAAACAAGATGGCTGCCAGTCGGCCATTTTAAATCAAATTGCTAAACCATTGCATGTGCATATGTCCCACGTAAGGTATTAGGCACATGCAAAGAATGAACGGAATCGGTCTACAGGATTCTTAACTATAACTCTGGACAGACTGAGGGACAGACGGACACATGGACGGATGGACAGACTCAGGAACTCACGGACGGTGGGGGCATGTATGATCTATGTACTAAATTTGAATGAAAACTGATAAAGCATGTCCAAAATACAACATTTTCAAAACACAAGATGGCTGCCAGTCGGCCATCTTTGATCCAATTGTGAAATAAACCATCATGAACATGTATCCTAACATGTTTAATCTATGTACTAAGTTTGAATGAAAACTGATAAAGCATGTCCAAAATACAACATTTTCAAAAAATAAGATGGCTGCCAGTCGGCCATTTTGAATCCAATCGCTAAACCACTGCATGTGCATATGTCCCACATAAAGTATTAGGCATATGCAAAGAATGCACGGAATCGGTCCAAGGGATTCTGAGATATGATTCCGGACGAACGCACAGACGCACAGAGACCGAATTATAAGTATAAATAAAATGTTATAAAACTTTTCTTTTACCCCCCTCCCCACGGTATCGATTTCAAGTAATCACTGGTCTTTGTTTATACCACTCTTTCCTTTATCTCAATCTTTGTTACGCGCTAATGTTATATGCAAATTTTAATGCGCGATGTAGACACACCCTATTATAGTAAAATATCCCAACGGTTGAAACGCGCCAGGACTGTGGCATAAAATCACGCATTCGAACCTTTCAAAGTTCGTTTTCTTTACATATATGGCATCTGTAATGACATGGATGGCATTAGAAAGTGACACAATTGCATTTGCACTTGAATATTTGTCACTGTAAACTGTTTTAATTTGGGGCGATTTAAAATTGTGAAATGGTTACATATTTGTGAAAATCATGAAATAAAAAAAGCAAATATTTAATGGTTTAACAGTATGAGATTCAAAATTGTGAAAAATTTCTGTATGACAAAATGTAGCAGAGATTTTTGCAAAAACAAGTCTTCATGATTGTCATAAATACCTCAAATTCTTGTGAATATACACAATGTATATAAAAAAGTATTATATTATGCTTACCAGGACCACAGTCATATTCATCTGAATAGTCACCACAGTCATTGACACCATCACACTTCCACCAATAGCTAACACAGTTACCATTTAAACAACTGAACTGCCATGTATTGCAGGAGGAGGGATAACTTGTAGATGGAGCAGAGGTAGTCACAACATCTAAAGGCATTAAACAAAACAATCTCTATTATGTCAACGAAAAAAAAGTAGACATTACACCCTCTTTCAAAACAACACATCTTCGGCTTCGACAAAATATGTAAAACCAACCAAAAAAGTATGTAGAATCGGGCAACAGGTAAGATAGAAGTAAACAAATACATTTTTTCTGATTTGTTTTGGAGGGTGGATTGTACGTAAGATAACTCCTTTTGTGATCCTAAGTTAATAACCATTCTGGTACTGCAATTGTATGGTGCAGCATTAAAAAAAGGTTTTTATCTCCATGTGCTGTCAGGAGGGCGCACATTTTGTTGGAATAATTCGTAATCTGTAATCTGGCACGATTTTGGGTGATTTTGACAGTTTTGATAAAAACTGGTTAAAGACTGGGTTAGAAAAGCTAGGTAGGGCTAGGTGGAGAGATCTAGGTAGGGCTAGGTGGAGAGAGCTAGGTAGGGCTAGGTGGAGAGAGCTAGGTAGGGCTAGGTGGAGAGAGCTAGGTTGGGCTAGGTGGAGAGAGCTAGGTTGGGCTAGGTGGAGAGAGCTAGGTAGGGCTAGGTGGAGAGAGCTAGGTAGGGCTAGGTGGAGAGAGCTAGGTTGGGCTGGGTGAAGTAAGCTAGAAAGGGCTGGGTAGAGGAAGCAAGGTACAAATGTAGGGCTGGGTGGGTAGGGAGAGCTAGGTAGGGCTGGGTGGATGGAGATAGCTAGGTAGGGCTGGGTGGGCAGAGAGAGCTAGGTAGGGTTGGGTGGATGGAGATAGCTAGGTAGGGCTAGGTGGGTAGGGAGAGCTAGGTAGGGCTGGGTGGATGGAGATAGCTAGGTAGGGCTGGGTGGGTAGGGAGAGCTAGGTAGGGCTGGGTGGATGGAGATAGCTAGGTAGGGCTGGGTGGGCAGAGAGAGCTAGGTAGGGTTGGGTGGATGGAGAGAGCTAGGTAGGGCTAGGTGGAGAGAGCTAGGTAGGGCTAGGTGGAGAGAGCTAAGTTGGGCTGGGTGAAGTAAGCTAGAAAGGGCTGGGTAGAGGAAGCAAGGTAGGGCTGGGTGGGTAGGGAGAGATAGGTAGGGCTGGGTGGGTAGGGAGAGATAGGTAGGGCTGGGTGGGTAGGGAGAGATAGGTAGGGCTGGGTGGATGGAGATAGCTAGGTAGGGCTGGGGGGGGGGCAGAGAGAGCTAGGTAGGGTTGGGTGGATGGAGATAGCTAGGTAGGGTTGGGTGGATAGAGAGAGCTAGGTAGGGCTGGGTGGATGGAGATAGCTAGGTAGGGCTGGGTGGATGGAGATAGCTAGGTAGGGCTGGGTGGATGGAGATAGCTAGGTATGGCTGGGTGGATGGCGATAGCTAGGTAGGGCTGGGTGGGTGGATGGAGATAGCTGGGTATGGCTGGGTGGATGGAGATAGCTGGGTATGGCTGGGTGGATGGAGATAGCTAGGTAGGGTTGGGTGGATAGAGAGAGCTAGGTAGGGCTGGGTGGATGGAGATAGCTAGGTAGGGCTGGGTGGATGGAGAGAGCTAGGTAGGGCTGGGGGGGCAGAGAGAGCTAGGTAGGGTTGGGTGGATGGAGATAGCTAGGTAGGGTTGGGTGGATGGAGATAGCTAGGTAGGGTTGGGTGGATAGAGAGAGCTAGGTAGGGCTGGGTGGATGGAGATAGCTAGGTAGGGCTGGGTGGATGGAGATAGCTAGGTAGGGCTGGGTGGATGGAGATAGCTAGGTATGGCTGGGTGGATGGCGATAGCTAGGTAGGGCTGGGTGGATGGAGATAGCTGGGTATAGCTGGGTGGATGGAGATAGCTGGGTATGGCTGGGTGGATGGAGATAGCTAGGTAGGGTTGGGTGGATAGAGAGAGCTAGGTAGGGCTGGGTGGATGGAGATAGCTAGGTAGGGCTGGGTGGATGGAGATAGCTAGGTAGGGCTGGGTGGATGGAGATAGCTAGGTAGGGCTGGGTGGATGGAGATAGCTAGGTAGGGCTGGGTGGATGGAGATAGCTAGGTATGGCTGGGTGGATGGAGATAGCTAGGTATGGCTGGGTGGATGGAGATAGCTAGGTATGGCTGGGTGGATGGAGATAGCTAGGTAGGGCTGGGTGGATGGAGATAGCTAGGTATGGCTGGGTGGATGGAGATAGCTAGGTATGGCTGGGTGGATGGAGATAGCTAGGTATGGCTGGGTGGATGGAGATAGCTAGGTATGGCTGGGTGGATGGAGATAGCTAGGTAGGGCTGGATGGATGGAGATAGCTAGGTAGGGCTGGGTGGGTAGGGAGAGATAGGTAGGGCTGGGTGGGTAGGGAGAGATAGGTAGGGCTGGGTGGATGGAGATAGCTAGGTAGGGCTGGGGGGGGCAGAGAGAGCTAGGTAGGGTTGGGTGGATGGAGATAGCTAGGTAGGGTTGGGTGGATAGAGAGAGCTAGGTAGGGCTGGGTGGATGGAGATAGCTAGGTAGGGCTGGGTGGATGGAGATAGCTAGGTAGGGCTGGGTGGATGGAGATAGCTAGGTATGGCTGGGTGGATGGCGATAGCTAGGTAGGGCTGGGTGGATGGAGATAGCTGGGTATGGCTGGGTGGATGGAGATAGCTGGGTATGGCTGGGTGGATGGAGATAGCTAGGTAGGGTTGGGTGGATAGAGAGAGCTAGGTAGGGCTGGGTGGATGGAGATAGCTAGGTAGGGCTGGGTGGATGGAGAGAGCTAGGTAGGGCTGGGGGGGCAGAGAGAGCTAGGTAGGGTTGGGTGGATGGAGATAGCTAGGTAGGGTTGGGTGGATAGAGAGAGCTAGGTAGGGCTGGGTGGATGGAGATAGCTAGGTAGGGCTGGGTGGATGGAGATAGCTAGGTAGGGCTGGGTGGATGGAGATAGCTAGGTATGGCTGGGTGGATGGCGATAGCTAGGTAGGGCTGGGTGGATGGAGATAGCTGGGTATGGCTGGGTGGATGGAGATAGCTGGGTATGGCTGGGTGGATGGAGATAGCTAGGTAGGGTTGGGTGGATAGAGAGAGCTAGGTAGGGCTGGGTGGATGGAGATAGCTAGGTAGGGCTGGGTGGATGGAGATAGCTAGGTAGGGCTGGGTGGATGGAGATAGCTAGGTAGGGCTGGGTGGATGGAGATAGCTAGGTAGGGCTGGGTGGATGGAGATAGCTAGGTATGGCTGGGTGGATGGAGATAGCTAGGTATGGCTGGGTGGATGGAGATAGCTAGGTATGGCTGGGTGGATGGAGATAGCTAGGTATGGCTGGGTGGATGGAGATAGCTAGGTATGGCTGGGTGGATGGAGATAGCTAGGTATGGCTGGGTGGATGGAGATAGCTAGGTAGGGCTGGATGGATGGAGATAGCTAGGTAGGGCTGGGTGGATGGAGATAGCTAGGTAGGGTTGGGTGGATAGAGAGAGCTAGGTAGGGATGGGTGGATGGAGAGAGCTAGGTAGGGCTGGGTGGATGGAGATAGCTAGGTAGGGCTGGGTGGATAGAGAGAGCTAGGTAGGGCTGGGTGGATGGAGATAGCTAGGTAGGGCTGGGTGGATGGAAATAGCTAGGTAGGGTTGGGTGGATAGAGAGAGCTAGGTAGGGCTGGGTGGATGGAGATAGCTAGGTAGGGTTGGGTGGATGGAGATAGCTAGGTAGGGTTGGGTGGATAGAGAGAGCTAGGTATGGCTGGGTGGGTGGATGGAGATAGCTAGGTAGGGCTGGGTGGATGGAGATAGCTAGGTAGGGCTGGGTGGATGGAGATAGCTAGGTAGGGCTGGGTGGATGGAGATAGCTAGGTATGGCTGGGTGGATGGAGATAGCTAGGTAGGGCTTGGAGGATGGAGATAGCTGGGTATGGCTGGGTGGATGGAGATAGCTAGGTAGGGCTGGGTGGATGGAGATAGCTTGGTATGGCTGGGTGGATGAAGATAGCTGGGTAGGGCTGGGTGGATGGAGATAGCTAGGTACGGCTGGGTGGATGGAGATAGCTAGGTAGGGTTGGGTGGATGGAGATAGCTGGGTATGGCTGGGTGGATGGAGATAGCTAGGTAGGGTTGGGTGGATGGTAAGAGCTAGGTAGGGATGGTTGGGTGTAGACAACAAGATAGGGCTGGGTTATTAGAGCCATGCTATTTAGATAGAAGCACATGTTGGGAAGATTCTTACCTTGACAATTTTGTTCATCACTGTTATCTCCACAGTCATCCATCCCATCACACTTCCATGACAGGTAAATGCAGTTATTGTTCTTACATTTGAACTCAAAAGAACTATTACATTCTCTTTGCTCTGTAGATTAAATATTAAAATGTTAATATTATCTGACATTGCCATGTCAGCATGATTTGTCAAAAAAAGGTCACATACAATGAAAGAAAACAGCCTAGCTACTCAGAGTGACTATTTATAAATGCACAAACAGTTAGTTTAATAATGGTCAAACAATTTTCAAACATGAATTTTTACTAAATTATTCTTTGTGACTGGATGTTCGAAATTCTAAAAAAAAAACTTGAAGATACCTTATTAAGTTTAACACTAAAGGGGGCACTTCCAGTTAAGCCTAATCTCACAACAAATTTACTTTCTGGATTAAAATTACAATGGATAACAAAGATAGATTAACTTTGTAAATAACATAAACAATAATGTCCCATGATTCTTTGATGCAATCCCTGGGCTTGGAAGGTTCCCATTTAAGAATGTCAATTTTGAGCTTTTTGGTTATTTTTTAAACCAATATGGTCGTCAAAGTAGGGTTTCCCACTCTCTGCTATTATATTGTTTCCATGGAACCAAACTTGGGTATCCACAGATTTTGATTTGCTTATTGTCGTTGAAATCTTCCACTCAGCAAAATGAAATATTAGGTGGTTCTGAAATTTTGTAATAGTGCTAAAGCGGTTTAAAACATTGGATTTTCGCACTTTATGGTAGAATCAGAGTACTCTGAATATTGGATTTTCCAATCACTGCAAAATCTTGCATAACGCACAAAATGTGCAGGTTGAATATCCGACACTGAAACTTCTAGTTTGTTAGGTCTCACACACTGTTTTGACCACAACACTTGGAGTTTTGTTCGTAATGTTTGATGTTACGTCAAACTGAAAATTGGTCTAATGATAATACAGTGCAGGTGTAAACTTACGACAAGAATCTGGTTCGTCAGAGTTATCCCCGCAATCATCATAGCCATCACAGCGCCAATTGGATGGAATACACAAACCATTATCACAAGTCATCTGATTTTTATTGCATGTACCAGGCTCAGTAGAATCGGCTATAAGAGAAGGTAATATTATATGGGAACTTAAGAAAAGAACAACTGGAACGATATACAACTGATGACACTGTCCCCATTAGTTATCAAATTTAAGATATAGTTTTGTTCATAGTAATATAGTTGGAACATAAACATGTCAGAGATATATTTCAGAAGCTGATGCTTGATTATGATGATTTTTTAACATTAAAAATGGCTGACATTCAGCCATCTTGTATCTGATCAACAAACAAGTCCATATCGAGAGATATTGCTCTGGAACAGTAATAATTAAAACAAAATGGCCACCAGTCAGCCCTTTTGAATACATCTGTATATCTATGACATGATGTATAATGAATATATACAATTTGAACATACCGGTAATCAGTGAAGGCATGTCAGAGACATGGCTCTAGAACCGGATTCATTAAAACAAAATGGCCGCCTGTCAGCCATTTTGAATCTGATCTGAAAAACCAAATGATGTGCATGAAGAACCAATAATGCGTCCGAACAGGCACTAATAAAGGAAGACAAACAAAGACTGATGTTACATAAACTTACTGTAATTATTGTAATTGCAGTTCATTTCGTCTGAATTGTCTCTACAATCGTTGTCATAATCACATCGCCATGTTATAGGTATACAACGCTGATTATCACATGTAAATTTATCCACACCACATGTTGGATAGTCTGTAAAATAATTAGTACATTTTACTTTAAAAAAAAAATCATAAACAAAGGAAGCCTGGAAAGTATGAATTGTAAGCATGAATTATATATAGAAAACAAAGATTAATTTAATAATGATAAAAGTGCCTGTGAAATGCCCACCCACACATTTATATGTTTAGTTTCTGTTGCGCTGCAAGCAGTTTTGGGGTTTAGCCGAATAACATGTAAGAATTTCCATCGCCTGGCAACCACAATCAGAGAAGATGGTCGAAAACTCTCAATTAAATGTATAATAAAAATTGGGTGCCACAACAGTCTAGTTTATGCCTTCAGAAGCTCAGTTGAGTCAAAGCACATAATAGTATACAAGGCAGAATTAGATACGACAAAAAAAAACTGTTAACAAACAAGCTGTTCTCTGATTGGTCTGACTGTATGAGTAGGGTAGCCAATCAGGCACAGTATTGTAAGTTGCTTTGAATTGACTATACAGCCACATACAATATTATTATTTCTTTAAATAATTCAACTTTATTTAGGAATTCCATTGTGACTCTAGATCAAAACTGTCTTTTCAGATTAAAGGGCAGTGGTTTTCATGCAACACATGTTCCATGAAAACAAACAATGTATTTTACATGCATGGTGTACGTCGCTATAAGTCCCATAATCGAACGGGATGTTAAGTGATGACCCCCACCCTTTAATTGCATGGATTATACAGTTTAAACAATATGATATTGGTATGATATTGATAGACAATGATACTCACCGCATCCCTGTTCATCTGACCAGTCATAACAATCATTATCAAGATCACACTGCCATGATCCTGAAATACATCGGCCATTACCGCAGGTAAACTCATCTGGATGACATGTCTGATATGCTACAAGTACACATAAGAAATAAATTTAATACTTCGAACGCTTGAACAAACCAGCACTTCCAACACCACAATTTTTCCCGCTATATTTTTCAAATTTTTTTGTCTTTCTGAATAATTCTGGACAAAATGAACGTAATTCCTTAATTGTATAATTGTATGCATTTGTTAACTAAATGGTGACCATTGACCTTCTGACCTTCTCGCCAATTTTTTTTATTTTTTTTTGCAATTGTTTCTTATATTCCTCAATATTTCTGGAAATGAACCCTAATTTTGGAGCCAACAGACAAAATTTGAGTCAATTTTCAGTTTTTCTCAAAAAAATTGGATATTTTTGTTCCAATCTTCTAAAGGAAAGTGCAGACTATAAACAGGATTTAGCAACAATTGCGCAAGTTTTTATTGAACATTTTACAACAAACTACACCTTGTTTAAGGTAGTTTGCTACCAATAAAAAATATTTATACACAGAGACAGTTTCAGATATTGCTTTTAGTTTTCAACCAAAAGCTTTGTAAATTGTTATCAACATTTTCATGTGAAAACAAAAATATACCTACTGCAATCATTTTGAAGTTCACATTGGCACTCAAAGGGTTAAACAAAAATTAGGAATTTTCTAGTTTTCTGTAAATTAACAATAATAGAGGCAGTTTGAAATATGACATTCGCCAAATCTGACCTGACCTGACCTGGGAAAACTGCTGGCAATAAAGTTTCAAAGAATTTATTTAATTTTAATTAATAGATAAATACGCGACAATTTATTCAAACATGTGTTGTTGCTACCAGACTGCCAAGCCTATGAAGTTTACAATGGCGCTGAATGTGAGAATTGGTTAAAAAGGCTAAACGACCTGGTAGTACATGATAGATTTAATGAAAAAAAAAACACCAAAAATAGTTATTGAAAAAAAAAAAAAAAAAGCAAGACATTTCAGGTACAACCCTTCAGCACGTACTGTTTAATATAGGTCCTGTGCAACTGATACCAGGGGTTTCGTTAAAAGCTGGCCGCCGGCCATATGGCCTGCTACAACCCAAATTGTCCTACTTTCTGGTCTCCATTGCCCGCCTTCACCAGTCTCGCTGCAGCACTACGCACTGCTGAGAGCCTTTTTATTTTATTTTTTGTCTGTTGTTACAGGATGATGGCCTGCTATTAAATGCATTTGTGAAACCCCTGCTATACAACACAAGTTTCAACATATGAACATGGCAACTATCGCATGTAACCACATATACAGTAGAGATAACTTACGACAATCCTGCTCGTCTGAACTATCACCACAATCATTATCTTTATCACAATGCCAGCTTGCAGGAATACATCTTGTTGAGCCCGCACACATGAACTGATCTGGTGCACAGGTACCTGGTAACAACAAATTATTGATATTAGCCAACACATAAACTGATCTGGTGCACAGGTACCTGGTAACAACAAATTATTGATATCAGCCAACACATAAACTGATCTGGTGCACAGGTATCTGGTAACAACAATTAGTGATATCAGCCAACACATAAACTGATCTGGTGCACAGGTATCTGGTAACAACAAATTATTGATATCAGCCTACACATAAACTGATCTGGTGCACAGGTACCTGGTAACAACAAATTATTGATATCAGCCAACACATAAACTGATCTGGTGTACAGGTACCTGGTAACAACAAATTATTGATATCAGCCAACACATAAACTCATCTGGTGCACAGGTACCTGGTAACAACAAATTATTGATATCAGCCAACACATAAACTCATCTGGTGCACAGGTACCTGGTAACAACAAATTATTGATATCAGCCAACACATAAACTCATCTGGTGCACAGGTATCTGGTAACAACAAATTATTGATATCAGCCTACACATAAACTGATCTGGTGCACAGGTACCTGGTAACAACAAATTATTGATATCAGCCAACACATAAACTCATCTGGTGCACAGGTACCTGGTAACAACAAATTACTGATATCAGCCAACACATAAACTCATCTGGTGCACAGGTATCTGGTAACAACAAATTATTGATATCAGCCTACACATAAACTCATCTGGTGCACAGGTACCTGGTAACAACAAATTACTGATATCAGCCAACACATAAACTCATCTGGTGCACAGGTACCTGGTAACAACAAATTATTGATATCAGCCAACACATAAACTCATCTGGTGCACAGGTACCTGGTAACAACAAATTATTGATATCAGCCAACACATAAACTGATCTGGTGCACAGGTATCTGGTAACAACAAATTACTGATATCAGCCAACACATAAACTCATCTGGTGCACAGGTACCTGGTAACAACAAATTATTGATATCAGCCAACACATAAACTCATCTGGTGCACAGGTACCTGGTAACAACAAATTATTAATATCAGCCAACACATAAACTCATCTGGTGCACAGGTACCTGGTAACAACAAATTATTGATATCAGCCAACACATAAACTCATCTGGTGCACAGGTACCTGGTAACAACAAATTATTGATATCAGCCAACACATAAACTGATCTGGTACACAGGTACCTGGTAACAACAAATTACTGATATCAGCCAACACATAAACTCATCTGGTGCACAGGTACCTGGTAACAACAAATTATTGATATCAGCCTACACATAAACTGATCTGGTGCACATGTATCTGGTAACAACAAATTATTGATATCAGCCAACACATAAACTGATCTGGTGCACAGGTATCTGGTAACAACAAATTATTGATATCAGCCAACACATAAACTCATCTGGTGCACAGGTACCTGGTAACAACAAATTACTGATATCAGCCAACACATAAACTCATCTGGTGCACAGGTATCTGGTAACAACAAATTATTGATATCAGCCAACACATAAACTCATCTGGTGCACAGGTACCTGGTAACAACAAATTATTGATATCAGCCAACACATAAACTCATCTGGTGCACAGGTACCTGGTAACAACAAATTATTGATATCAGCCAACACATAAACTCATCTGGTGCACAGGTACCTGGTAACAACAAATTATTGATATCAGCCAACACATAAACTGATCTGGCGCACAGGTACCTGGTAACAACAAATTATTGATATCAGCCAACACATAAACTCATCTGGTGCACAGGTACCTGGTAACAACAAATTATTGATATCAGCCAACACATAAACTGATCTGGTGCACAGGTACCTGGTAACAACAAATTACTGATATCAGCCAACACATAAACTCATCTGGTGCACAGGTATCTGGTAACAACAAATTATTGATATCAGCCAACACATAAACTCATCTGGTGCACAGGTACCTGGTAACAACAAATTATTGATATCAGCCAACACATAAACTCATCTGGTGCACAGGTACCTGGTAACAACAAATTATTGATATCAGCCAACACATAAACTCATCTGGTGCACAGGTACCTGGTAACAACAAATTATTGATATCAGCCAACACATAAACTGATCTGGTGCACAGGTATCTGGTAACAACAAATTATTGATATCAGCCAACACATAAACTGATCTGGTGCACAGGTACCTGGTAACAACAAATTATTGATATCAGCCTACACATAAACTGATCTGGTGCACAGGTACCTGGTAACAACAAATTATTGATATCAGCCTACACATAAACTGATCTGGTGCACAGGTATCTGGTAACAACAAATTATTGATATCAGCCAACACATAAACTCATCTGGTGCACAGGTATCTGGTAACAACAAATTATTGATATCAGCCAACACATAAACTGATCTGGTGCACAGGTACCTGGTAACAACAAATTACTGATATCAGCCAACACATAAACTCATCTGGTGCACAGGTATCTGGTAACAACAAATTATTGATATCAGCCAACACATAAACTCATCTGGTGCACAGGTACCTGGTAACAACAAATTATTGATATCAGCCAACACATAAACTCATCTGGTGCACAGGTACCTGGTAACAACAAATTATTGATATCAGCCAACACATAAACTCATCTGGTGCACAGGTACCTGGTAACAACAAATTATTGATATCAGCCTACACATAAACTGATCTGGTGCACAGGTACCTGGTAACAACAAATTATTGATATCAGCCTACACATAAACTGATCTGGTGCACAGGTACCTGGTAACAACAAATTATTGATATCAGCCAACACATAAACTGATCTGGTGCACAGGTACCTGGTAACAACAAATTATTGATATCAGCCTACACATAAACTGATCTGGTGCACAGGTACCTGGTAACAACAAATTATTGATATCAGCCTACACATAAACTGATCTGGTGCACAGGTACCTGGTAACAACAAATTATTGATATCAGCCTACACATAAACTGATCTGGTGCACAGGTACCTGGTAACAACAAATTATTGATATCAGCCTACACATAAACTGATCTGGTGCACAGGTACCTGGTAACAACAAATTATTGATATCAGCCTACACATAAACTGATCTGGTGCACAGGTACCTGGTAACAACAAATTATTGATATCAGCCAACACATAAACTCATCTGGTGCACAGGTACCTGGTAACAACAAATTATTGATATCAGCCTACACATAAACTGATCTGGTGCACAGGTACCTGGTAACAACAAATTATTCATATCAGCCTACACATAAACTCATCTGGTGCACAGGTACCTGGTAACAACAAATTATTGATATCAGCCAACACATAAACTCATCTGGTGCACAGGTACCTGGTAACAACAAATTATTGATATCAGCCAACACATGAACTGATCTGGTGCACAGGTACCTGGTAACAACAAATTATTGATATCAGCCAACACATGAACTGATCTGGTGCACAGGTACCTGCTAACAACAAATTATTGATATCAGCCTACACATAAACTGATCTGGTGCACAGGTACCTGGTAACAACAAATTATTGATATCAGCCAACACATGAACTGATCTGGTGCACAGGTACCTGGTAACAACAAATTATTGATATCAGCCTACACATAAACTGATCTGGTGCACAGGTACCTGGTAACAACAAATTATTGATATCAGCCAACACATAAACTCATCTGGTGCACAGGTACCTGGTAACAACAAATTATTGATATCAGCCTACACATAAACTGATCTGGTGCACAGGTACCTGGTAACAACAAATTATTGATATCAGCCTACACATAAACTGATCTGGTGCACAGGTACCTGGTAACAACAAATTATTGATATCAGCCAACACATAAACTCATCTGGTGCACAGGTACCTGGTAACAACAAATTATTGATATCAGCCAACACATGAACTGATCTGGTGCACAGGTACCTGGTAACAACAAATTATTGATATCAGCCTACACATAAACTGATCTGGTGCACAGGTACCTGGTAACAACAAATTATTGATATCAGCCAACACATGAACTGATCTGGTGCACAGGTACCTGGTAACAACAAATTATTGATATCAGCCAACACATGAACTGATCTGGTGCACAGGTACCTGGTAACAACAAATTATTGATATCAGCCAACACATAAACTCATCTGGTGCACAGGTACCTGGTAACAACAAATTATTGATATCAGCCTACACATAAACTGATCTGGTGCACAGGTACCTGGTAACAACAAATTATTGATATCAGCCTACACATAAACTGATCTGGTGCACAGGTACCTGGTAACAACAAATTATTGATATCAGCCAACACATGAACTGATCTGGTGCACAGGTACCTGGTAACAACAAATTATTGATATCAGCCTACACATAAACTGATCTGGTGCACAGGTACCTGGTAACAACAAATTATTGATATCAGCCAACACATGAACTGATCTGGTGCACAGGTACCTGGTAACAACAAATTATTGATATCAGCCTACACATAAACTCATCTGGTGCACAGGTACCTGGTAACAACAAATTATTGATATCAGCCTACACATAAACTGATCTGGTGCACAGGTACCTGGTAACAACAAATTATTGATATCAGCCAACACATGAACTGATCTGGTGCACAGGTACCTGGTAACAACAAATTATTGATATCAGCCAACACATAAACTCATCTGGTGCACAGGTACCTGGTAACAACAAATTATTAATATCAACCTACCGATTCATAGTGATATAAACAGTGTTTAAAACCAATGTAAGCTTTCCCTGGTGAAATGCATTTTTTTGTTAAAATTGTATTTGGTTTGTATTTTACAATAATTTCATACATTTTCTAAGGTGACTAGAATGCATACAATGCAAAAACGACCCCTCTTTTGTTCACACACTGGTAACTAAGCAACCAGAAAGGCTAATACTGGTATATTGCATATAAGAAACAGTTTTTGAAAACATCTTTATTAGTAAATAGTATCCTCTGGTCACATGCTTGTATAATGTTAATGGTTGACACAAAGGCTGTTCAAAGCATAGAATTCAATTTGATCGGCAGTCCTCCATTAATTAAGATTATGGTTTCGAGAACAAGCGACTGCACAATCAAACACAGTTATTTGTTGGAATTACATTGTCTTCAAATAGTCTCCATAGCTAGGCCTGTCATGTAGAACATGCAAAGAAACACGTAGCCTCGCAAAATGAACAAATCTAAGACAGGTCTACCCAAGGTACATAAACACCAAGCAAAAGCAATCGAAATTACAGTTTTCAAGATTAGGTCGAAAAAGTAAAAAGTTGATGCGCACACCGACAGACAAAGACGACCAACAATCACTCATACCATAAGCTCCACTCAACAAAAAACAACAAAACTGGATAACAAAAATAATTTTAAGCATTTGACTAACTTACCATTTTGAGGGACACATGTACCGTTGATAATTGTCTCACCACCCTTGCATCTACATTCTTCATCAGTGCCATGATATACAACAACCTCAGTATCATGACCACACTTACATGTCCTACCAACTCCACCATCATCTCCTATTGGTTTCACCAAGCACAACTGACTGCAGCCACCATTATTAGTAGCACATGGATTAGAACCTGAAGAAAACAGTAAACAAATCAGTAAATTTGATTTGACATCATTTTTTTCCCATTCATTATCTGTATTCATGAAGAGATTAATGTGTTAATAGGTTATTCTAAAGCTAGTCACATTCAGCTAAACTGTTCTATCATGGAGAATTGTGGGTATTTTCCCGGCAAAGTCAAATGAGCACGAGCAAAATATTCAGTTTGGCTCAAAATTACCTATTACCATTTCTTTATGACAAAAAATTGGCTGAATGTAAGAATTACATGTATCCTCAAAATAATCTACAAGACAACTCTGGTTAACAAAATCAAACAATTGACATTGTACTTCAGTGTATTTATTACATTTCATTTCATTGATGACGCCACTGTATATCTACAAATTGGCTAACACTTTAACAACATTTTTTGGAAAATAAATAATTCTTTGCGATTGGCTGCTTGAAATCCTGATTGAAAAAAACCTTTGGATACACAAACTAGTTTTGGAATTACAAACCCCACTTGTATGTATGTATATATTTTGCAAATTTTTTTCAATCTAAAATATATTTACAGACACTGCAGAGCACTGACCTTGTTGGGTTGACTTTGCTAAAATCTTTAAATCCATTACAGAATCAAGGTTGTCTTCTACAATAGTCACACCAGATCCATCATATTTGCTGGCTTTTGATATTGCTCTCTTGTACCAATCATCCCAGTATATCTCATCCTGAACATAATAAATCACAAGTTGGTTAATAATAACAAGCATTGATAATGCATAGTCCCCATTTAGTATTAGCTGTAGTCGATGTAACTGTTCAGTACAAGTGACATGTAGAAATGAAAGATCAATGTTTTTTTAACACTAACACAGATTATAGATTGTGTTACTGTCCGTATAGTACCTACGTGGAAACTTTGAACAGAATTGGACTATATCTTACAGAGGAAATAGCATGAAAGAAAACGCAGTCAATCGGGTATTGTTGTTAAAGTATCTCAAAAAGAAATATGGCTTGCATCATACAAAGTTTGATTGAAAATGCCCTATTGATTCAACTTTGAACTGAATTGAACATATCGCCCTGTTCAGCTCCAAGAAACATGTTACAGGATGATATTCTACGTATTTTTGTTAAAATGGCCATCATTTCGACAAATTTCATCAAATCTCAAGACAAAACATGTACAAACTTTCAAGTGAATCAGGCCATAACTTTCAGAGGAATCGGCACAAAAAAGGAAGAAAAACCAAAATATGACGTGTGTCTATAACCCAATATGCATGATCACTATACAAAATTTGATTGAAATCACCCTGTTCAGCTCCGAGAAACAGTTCCGAACACGTTACAGACTGTGATTTTAAGATATAAAACAAAATGGCCGCCATTTCGACAAATTTAATCAAATCTCAAAACAAAACATGTTGTGTTACCTTGTAGTATACTACCTATGTACAAACTTTGAACTGAATCAGACCATATCTTATGGAGGAACCAGCAAGAAAACAGAAAAAACAAAATGGCCAGCAGTCGGCCATCTTGGACCGAATCTCAACAAAAAAAAGTGGCGTGCACCTATAACCCATTATGCATGATCACCATACAAAGTTTGATTGAAATCACCCTGTTCAGCTCCGGGAAACAGTTCCGGATATGTTTAAATATCAGAATTTAGCAAATTTGAGGGGAAAATGACTTCATTCGACTAATAATTACCTTATCAATATTGATGAGGTGAATCGTGACTCAACAAAACTTGACATGAACAATAATTACCTTATAGACTCCTATTGCATATGGATGAGGTATATCGTGACTCAACAAAACTTGACGTGAACTGCCGTCAAAATATGCTGTCTCTATTCTGTCAAAATATGCATCAGTCCAGAATAACTTTTGTGTGTGGTCATCAACAACAATCCCATTTGGCCAGTGTATGTTTTCAGATATTATGATTTCATGATATAGACCATCCATGTGTGCTCTACGTATATGCGGTTTATCTCCCCAATCAGTCCAGTACATCCACCTGCAAATCAATTGTTTAACAAGTCATAGTCCCAGTTTGTGTTATAGACTTGAGATATATAACCTGATGTGCGATGTATGTGTAAAGTTTTATCTTGATTGTTCCAGGCATGTACGATGTATGGCTACGTGGAACTGCATTTGTTTAAACAACAAGATGACTGCCAATCAGCCATTTCAGATTGATGGTGACAAAAATACATGTGTGTTTGTCCAATCTTACATTGTATGTCTGATGTACATTTTTAGTTTGAGCTTGAGTAGTCTAAGCATATCGAATACATGAATCCACAACTGCGTTTTTCAAAACAAAATGGCTTCCAGTCAGCAAATTTTGAACCCGATCTGAAGAATAAAATGACAAGCTTCAAAGTACGATTATGTATGTACCACGTTTGAACAAAATCTGTCCATGCACGCCTGAGATTCGATTCCAGAATTGTTGAAATGTATGATTTTGAAAAATTTTGCTCTCAAAATGGCTGCCATTCAACCATCTTGAATTATATATTGAAACAAATGTAATTTCAAATTTCTGATGTATGTGTGAAGTTTAAACTTAATGGTTCCAAACATGTGTGAGATATGAACGCTGGATATGAACGCCCACATGTCGATCTGTTTTTTAAAAACAAATTTTTAAATGCAAAAACTATCAACTTAGCCACAGTTTCCACAGACAAAAATATTTCATCATTATTGTTGCACTCCCACTTTGCAAATTTGTGAAACTTAACTGCCGGAACAAGCTAAACTCACAAATCTGCTACAACTAATGAGAGATTAGAATGACCATTGTTACCTTACAAGAAACCTATTCGCAATTATACAACATACAAAAAGCCATAAACAAGTAATTTCGCAGAATTTGATATGTTGGAGGATTCGTTGTTTACGCAATCTATATAGATTTAGAGAAAAAATGTTGCTTCACATATAATTTTTGTTTGTCTATTTGTGCATCAAGCTGATCTCGCATAATAACCGGGCTGCACTGAACAAGCAATGAGAAGACATCATCTCAATATATGTATGGCAGTACATGATATATCTATTTGTCATGCATAAACCTAGTTGACAACTTACCCTCGTCGTGGATCCAACGACAAAGCTCTGGGATTATCTAAAGAATGCGAAGCATTAAATAATTCCCGTCTATTGATACCATTTTTACGACAAACTTCAATTTTCTTCGATCCAGAGTCGACCCAATATATATTGCCAGACAGCCAATCAAAAGAGAGTGCCTCAATCGTATCAAGTTGACCAGTAACTATAACTTCATGTTCTCCATATCCGTTTAGACCATAGCGCTTTGAAAAAAAAACATCATAAATATTTGAGAGGCAGTATTATTTTGACACACCTGGTGTCCATGGCAATAATAAAATACTTTTAATTATTATATTATATACTCATTTGAAGTCCCGATAAAATACGAAAAAAAGTTTAAGAAAACAACAAAAGTAAAAAAGAACAAGTTTCCATAATGTCTAATGTATATACCAAGTTTGAACAAAATCCATCTGTAAACAGCCGAGAAATGCTTGATTTTGATGATTTTTAGCACAAAAATGGCCGCCATCCGGCCATCTTGAATCAGATCGTGAAACAAATTGACGTGCATATGTATAATATCATGTATGATGTATGTGTGAAGTTTGATTGTGATTGGTCCAGGCATTTCTATGATACAGGTCCGGACGCACGCACAGACGCACACACACACGGAGGTCAAAACATAAGTCCCTGTTTTCGGACTGCGTCCGAACGGGGACTAAAAAACAAAAGCTGTATGCATGTTAGGGGTGATCTCATATTCAAACACCTGGGTCAAACCTGGGTTAACCCGTCCTGCCCTTTCCTGCCCTATTCAGACCTACTAGACCTACAATATGCAAATTAGTAGTAGGTTTGAACCTAACCTCTGGATTAACTGCCCATTAACGCCCTCACTGAAAACAAACAACAGAGAACAAAGAAGACAGACCTAGGGAAACCTAGGTTTTTCTTACAATACTGTTTCAGCCTAGTTTCAGTAGGAAAAAAAATAAGATGCATACTATGGAGCTCCATGTTCATACTGAGTGTTATATTTTGAAGCAATTTTTTTTCTTTGCAAGTCTTGTACATGTAAATGCTAATAAAAAACAAACTTGCATTTGTTTCACAAATCTATTTACATCATGTCATTTATAAGTGTGATAAAAATTATATTTATTTATTTATTTCTGTGATTGGTAATAATAATCAGTTTCCCATCTTGGGGCTAACGCTACGACTTCGGCGCTACGACCACCGTAACATTGTCAGCTGACGGCTTTGCGGGGAAATTACGGGTATTTACCGCTGCCGATATCTTACTTTTCTGTGACAAAATGCACACATTTCGAACCCCCGGTTAATTAAACGATTATTTTAGAAAGTACATCGAAGCACAGTGCCTCGAGGGACTGTGGGCGAAGTAGGCAGCGAGGTGTTGTTTTTAAACACCACAGAAAATCATGCACTCAACGCAGCCATCTTGGTTACCTCAATCAGAATTTCTCCTTGTCACCCAGCATGCATCGATTGCGATATCGCAACGTGCATTGCGTCGCCTTGGGTGACAGTCTTGGGTACAAGGCACTCTATGAATAAAGTATTTTCAGAGGTCAGGGTTCGTTTTTTATAAGCAGTCTCGTCTGCAGATGAATAGCCTTAAATAATCAGCGCGAGTCCATTTAATTTTCTGTTTTGATACTTTGTGTCACTGGCAATTGAATAAGAATAACTGCAAATAACCGATGTGCAGTAAATCAAAATAAATTTTCATGGTGTACGCTGCATTTGTTTTCCTGAATTTTGCGATGCCGCACTCCTGAAAGAACTGTTTGAAAATTGAATGCGCAACAGTGGTAAAGGCTTGAACACTGTTGCGTAAGTCTCAAGTGCAACTTTGTATCAACAAATCTTCGTCTTCTGATACTTATTAGCTGTCAAAGACACATATCAATTGTCAAGCCCAATGAAAAGTGTGATTCACGTCCTCTGCTCAATTTGCGACTCGAGCATAACAGTTTATCAAAACAAAACAATTTATTCAGCACGCTGTTCACCGATATATAAAAGAGTGTTTTTTTAGGCAAGGCACACACGGAAAAATGACTACTGTACACCAATAAATCGACACATTTTAGAGACAACTATGTAGTCTTCAAAAAGAAATGTAAACTCCGTCAATCCTAAAAATAAACAACAGCTTGAATGAGGCGTGAATGAGATCGGTTCGAACCGCGTTTTTATGCAAATTCGTGCGGTCGCCCTGAACCGCACTGTCTATTCCAAACCGCAAAACTGGGTTTTGTTCGGGCGGTTTAGGGCGGTTTGGGTTTTTGTAGGTTTGACCCGGATGTTTGAATATAAGATCACCCCTTAAAGAATCCATAGAATCATTATCACATAAGTAGTCATATTAGCACTTGAGCTGACTGGCAAGAGATGTCAAAACTGTGCAGAATGCCATTCTTTGCATGTTTTTGATACAGCTTTTAAATAGCATTTGTAAGTCAAAACTTTCATATGAAAAATCCCTAGAACCATATTACATTTTCCCACTTACCATTATCTTATCAGTAGCCATATCAGCCCAGTAAATAAAATTATCCTTGTAATCAAAGTCAACAGCAATAACATTTTGTAAACCCTGCAGGGGTAGTGTTTCTTGTCTCTGATCACCAAGTATGTAACGACGTACCTCAGTACGCATAGCATATAGTATAAACTCTGGGTTTTCTGAAAACATAAATATATCAACATTTAACAAAGATTATGATTAGTTCAGTGTTCTCTACAGGGGGTTTCAGGTAAGCAGCTTACCCATCAAGTTCTACGACCCAGCTGTCAGGTTTTACGTTTACCACCGACTCCAAAACACACTCACACTCGTACAACAGGCTGAGTTTGTAATGTTTACATGATGTAAACAGCGATTACTGGAAGTCTGTCAACAATTATCAATTTTATTTTTGGCAATTGTGAAAGAGTAAAAAGTGAGTGAATTTTTCATATGTCAATTGCCTGAATTTATTGACACTCCCGATTGCGCATCATACGCAACTACAGTATTTGTAACTAGAGCATCATTTTAGTAACTCTGTTTTAATGACAGAAATAAGAATGAAAGATGTACAAGTAAAAAAAAATAAATGCAAGTAAACTTGAACAATGGTGAAACTTTTTGCCATAATTAAAACATTCAACTAATTTTAATTGTGAAACATCATGAAAAAGGCAAACTAATGACATCTTGGCATACAACACCGTATTCATAGCTGAGTGTATCAACTGTCCATCAGCGTAAGTAAGTAAGTAAGTACAAAAATAAAACAATTTATTCCATTTTTTGTTTTCATTTGGACAGGATACAATACAGTGAATAATCAAAGAAGTGAATACATTTCAATGTGTTTATGCATTACATAATTACTGACATGTTAACCTAGAGTTTACTATGACAATGGTTATCTAACAAAACTAACAGTAACCATGATTAACTAGCCAATATTCACAACTAACCAAGATTAACACTAATCAAGGTTAACTAACCAGGACTAACAATTAACCAAGGTCAACTGAACAAGACAGTTAACAAACCATGACAAATAGTTCATACTCACCAGATACTGGACATGACACTCTTTCAGGGTCTAATCTCATTTCAACTCCCCCAGTACAGAGATCTCCAGATACTTTCCGATAACTGTAAATACATAAAAATTTATAAATGGTAAAATAATGACAATCGTGTATTCCACTTGATGGACATTACAACTGATGATGATGATGATTAATTCATTTTTGAAAGAGATCTGCTCTTGTTTTGATGCCTCTGTGTTATACTTGTGTTGTATGTGAAACTTAGTTTGAAGCTTTTGACATGACAAGTAATATGTGTATTGTGATGAATAACTGAGTTTTTTATCATCCAATTATGTCAATAAGTCACCAAATCCAACACAGGTTTCTCTGTGTAACAATTCAAGACTGACTACCGGTATATTAAAAAGACTACATTTGATGTTAAGCTAGGATAAGTCTGAGATGCACACTAGATGATTTAGTTGGGTGTTTTCATTGGGTATTTTTTGTATAAACCAACTTTCAGATTTGATTTTTGGCCAAGTTACCCAAGGATTTCAAGTTATGCTGACAATATAATAACTTTCATCATACAAGAACATATTGTCAATAAGTAAAAGAAAAAAAAAAAACTTGTGTTCTGACAAGATACCGTACTCGATCGCGTTAGCGCCCATGCCCGGGCAAGCGCCCACCCCCCACTTTTGCGCAATTTTTATATTTAGGGTCACATTCGAAAAAGTGCCCACCCCTTCAAAATGCAACTAATTTAAAACTTGGTCTTGCGTAACGAATCTTGGTAATCGTTTTTATATGATACAGCATGGATATCGATCGCTGTGAACATGTGAATGCGTAGATCACGGTAACCGTGCGTAAACTACGCTTCGACAATGACCTGTTAATACAAGTAAAATGCGATAAATATTTCATGCCATATTCAGTTTACCTCTCAAAAATGGCTAGTTACTAGTTTTTCAGAAAAACCATGTCGTTTATTCGCTGAAATCAATCCCAACAGACCGTACTTCGACATCGATTATTCACTTCCGCATTGCGTTACCGGAAAGTCTTCGGGAATTTCCAAAGAATTGCGTCAGTACAACACAACATTCTGATTAGTTAATAACCAACTTGACCCATTAGGTCAAAGGATGCTGCTGTAGGTCAAATCTGCAATTGCATCATGGCGGAAAGTGATTTTCATCGAGAGTTTGCGTACGATCCAACAACTTCGTCAGTGGAAATAATATGACAATATTGACTTCGACTGTGTTCCAACAGACTCAAATGTTTTTAATTCCGTACATTATGGTGGTACGTAATTAATATTGTAATAAAATGTGTGTATTTTTTGTGATCATTTCTGTTTCTTCATTGTGAAAATCAATGACGACGCAACTAATTTAGTAATTTGATTTTCTCTCAAAGACGTAATCTGTCACTTGATAAATCAAAATTTTCATTTGCACTCTTTTTCGAGGGGGGTGCTCGGGTAAGTGTCCACCCCTACAAAATCGTGATTTTCTGAGTTGAGGCCCCTGGGCGCTAACGCGGTTGAGTACGGTAATATGAGATTATTTCGATTATACCACAAAATATGCTTGAGGGCAGTATGGTGATTGTATAAACAATCATACAGTTTTCTTAGTTTGTGAGTGCAGTTGATCTAGCTTGTGGGAAATAAACAGGGAGTTGGGAAAGAAAGTCACACGCCGCTGCACGATTCCAAGGCCAAGGCCATTTGCATATATCATCAGAAGTGACTTGTCTTACACTAATAATCATAATTCTTCGTGACCGTCATATGTAGCCCTTATAATACTACATATCATTTTTTAGCATAGGGCACTGAACAAATTTGAGATATGATTATATATGATATGATATGATATGATATATATGATATGATATGATATGATATGATATGATATGATATGATATATGATATGATATATGATATGATATATGATATGATATATGATATGATATATGATACATGTATGATATGATATGTTTCTGCCATTTTTTGATATCTGCCAATTTTTTGTGGACAACATAGTTAGGTGATCATTTATTTTTAGTTTCAGAATTTTGAAAATTTAGAAAATTTCAAAAATTCTTTTTTTAATGGTGACAAACTACTCAAGTGCAAACATTTACATTTAGTGACAGAACTCCATTTCCATCATGATCTAATAACACATCTGCATCTGAGGAAAGTCTTGAGTGTGACGTAAACATGATGCACAATTTCCAAATAAAGAAAACATCTGAACACATCCTTAAAACTTTCAAACATGTCTGTATATCATTTTACGGATATCCGGCAGTAAATGTCTAAGAGTCAGATGTATAATAATGGAAGGACTATAATAAATAAATAAATACACCAACTAAACAATAATTCCTTACTGTTACAAGAGAAATGACGAAAAGAAAGCGATGCTTACCCTCTGCTTCTTGTGTAGAAGTTGCCTTCATGACATGGTACCGGTATAGCATGTGGATCTATGTCACTTTCCGGATCTGGTACACAAGTAGGATTCCACTCAAAAATCTCCTTGTAGCCAAAGTCACTGTTAATGTCACATAAAATGGTGGTAAGATTTATTATACTACCCAGATGATTTGCTAGAGGGTTATATTATACTGATCTACTAGAGGGTGATATCAAACTGATCTACTAGAGGGTGATATCAAACTGATCTACTAGAGGGTGATATCAAACTGATCTACTAGAGGGTGATATCAAACTGATCTACTAGAGGGTGATATCAAACTGATCTACTAGAGGGTGATATCAAACTGATCTACTAGAGGGCGATATCAAACTGATCTACTAGAGGGTAATATCAAACTGATCTACTAGAGGGTGATATCAAACTGATCTACGAGAGGGTGATATCAAACTGATCTACTAGAGGGTGATATCAAACTGATCTACTCGAGGGTGATATCAAACTGATCTACTAGAGGGTGATATCAAACTGATCTACTAGAGGGTAATATCAAACTGATCTACTTGAATGTGATATCAAACTGATCTACTAGAGGGTAATATCAAACTGATCTACTAGAGGGTGATATCAAACTGATCTACTAGAGGGTAATATCAAACTGATCTACTAGAGGGTGATATCAGACTGATCTACTAGAGGGTGATATCAAACTGATCTACTAGAGGGTAATATCAAACTGATCTACTAGAGGGTGATATCAAACTGATCTACTAGAGGGTGATATCAAACTGATCTACTAGAGGGTGATATCAAACTGATCTACTAGAGGGTGATATCAAACTGATCTACTAGAGGGTGATATCAAACTGATCTACTAGAGGGTGATATCAAACTGATCTACTAGAGGGTGATATCAAACTGATCTACTAGAGGGTGATATCAAACTGATCTACTAGAGGGTGATATCAAACTGATCTACTAGAGGGTGATATCAAACTGATCTACTAGAAGGTGATATCAAACTGATCTACTAGAGGGTGATATCAAACTGATCTACTGGAGGGTAATATCAAACTGATCTACTAGAAGGTGATATCAAACTGATCTACTAGAGGGTGATATCAAACTGATCTACTAGTGGGTGATATGAAACTGATCTACTAGAGGGTGATATCAAACTGATCTACTAGAGGGTGATATCAAACTGATCTACTAGAGGGTAATATCAAACTGATCTACTAGAATGTGATATCAAACTGATCTACTAGAGGGTAATATCAAACTGATCTACTAGAGGGTGATATCAAACTGATCTACTAGAGGGTGATATTAAACTGATCTACGAGAGGGTAATATCAAACTGATCTACTAGTGGGTGATATCAAACTGATCTACTAGAGGGTGATATCAAACTGATCTACAAGAGGGTGACATCAAACTGATCTACTAGAGGGCGACATCAAACTGATCTACTAGAGGGTGATATCAAACTGATCTACTAGAGGGTGATATCAAACAACCCAGAAAGCTTGCAACTAACAGAGAGGGAGGTGATAAAATTCAATGAACAGAGGGTGTACACCCATTTGGAGGAGGGCCTTACCATTCATAATCCTCTCTTGTACATGGACACAACACGGTGGATACTGGTCTATCATAGTCTTTACCGTTATAACATTTAGCATGGGCAATACGTCTTTCATACACAGTCTTAGATCCAAGAAGACAGGCATCTGCCAACTCCTCACATGGGCTCCATAATTTGTAATCATCATCAGTACATGAATACTCTGAGAAATGAAAAAAACAAACAAACTTTCCTTGAAATAAAACAGATAATAATCAGTGCCAGGACAACTGTCGTGAATATACAAAATGTAACGCTACAAATAACATGCACCTTTGCCCAGAAATTGACAGTAGTCTGTGATGAAGGAGATTTAAATCATCCAAAATTCGGAATCCATATTAAACTGACGTCAATATATTCAAAGAATTGATTCAAGAATTTTACTTTCAATTAAAGAACAGGAAAAGGGATATTTTGTTAGCCATGTATGTTTACCAAACCAATCACGCATTTCATTTTACTGTATTATCTGTATTAGAAGCCACTGCTTCTATTAAAATGGTACAATGCAACAGAGAAGATGCGGCTTCTAATAGGGTAATATGGTAAATCTTTGGTTCTTAATTGTTGCAACTTTTATTAGGGAAGCGGTTTCTAATACCGATTTTATAGTATATAACGTTGTATGCAAAACTGCTGCCATTTTGAGACTGGTGAATACCTAAGCATGTTCTCTGAATCTCATTAGTGCATTCATTTATAGACAGAAAATCTTACCAAATATACTTGAGAGGTTAACCTGTACTATCATCCATGTGTGTTGTTTACCAACACTGGAACCAAACAGTGTGAATACAGTGGTGTGTTCACCAGGTTCAGTCATCACATCGTACACCTGTATCTGTTCTTCAGAGAAAGTCAGTGTATTCCATGTCTCCCCTTCATTCCAACTATATCTGTGGTACAACAACAGAAATTTTACTCAACATGTTATATACAAATGTATAACACAAGATATGTAAAGAAATCATTGCAAATTGTAAACTCCCTCAAATTTTCACGAATTTAGCCAAATGTAGTCGCTGTTTTGGTCTACAAATAATAAAATCAACATCACTTCCAGTGTCAAAAAATACAATACTATTTTTCCATATAACAAAAACGATAAAGCAAAATTTTACACCCAAGCATTTTGAATAATTCAGAAAGTACTCCACCATTTTGTTCACCATGTGACCCCAGCCAACAATTTGAGATAAGGCATAATATCTCCACCATATGAATCAATGCTAAAATTGTACTGACAAAGTAGCCACCATTCATTCATTCACTACACAATTCTTTCGAAAAATAGGCAGGTGACTCCCAAACTATTTGAGGGAGAATGTTACTCAACATGTGCGTATATGTTAGCACATACAGCAATAGCAACACATGCGTAGTTTGTTTCAAAACCCGTTTACAATTATCCATTTTAGTATCAAGTCAAAAGTATGTGAACTTTTTTGTTTTACTGTAAATCTGCAAAATATGCATAAAATGCCATCTTAGCAGCAGTTTCCATAGACCACAATAAAAACACATGTCCCTGATAAAAACCCACTAAAAGTATTGTAATTTTTTAATATTTCAAGACATCAAAAAGTATAACACTTTTTTTCACCATAAGTCACTGAGCAAAATTTTGAGATATAACGGTTCCATAGTAAACGATGGTAACATTCCCTAAAACAGACAAACCATGCTATTTTCACTCCATTTTGTACATTGATTTTCTCCGAACCGAGCACGATGACCACATATTTTTATTCCATTTTCTGTATTCTTGTGACATGAACTATAAAATTTGTAAAAAAGACAATATTTTTACTTTTGTGTCGTGTTCAACCAAAAGTCAATACCGGTACTGTAAAATGACTAAATTTCAGCATTTCAGGCATATTCAGCAGGTTTTATTATTCGTGGTTTTATCATTTAGGTAATTGGTTCTATTGCTCAATTTTACATATTCACTGGGTGTTAATTTAGCGCATTTTCCAGTCAGCGAAATAAGCAAAATTAAAACCCAGTGAATAATTAACCCTTTTACAGTATCCTTATATTGAACAAGAGTACAATTTATTGCAAAATGGATCAATTTTGAGTATGTTTATTTATAAGTAGACTTCTACATATCATAGGGTGACATAAATACCTGATTTCATCTGTTGGTCCGTACTGTTTTACAGCTACAATTAAACCACCGTGGTCACCAAAGGCATAATAATAATTGTCCTTCAGCACCTGTAGTACAAGTATTGAGGAATTATGTTTTATGTTGAATTACTGGGTAGTTATAACTACAAAATAAAATTGCCATTCAGACAATTGAGGTAGTAACCACTTGCCTTAACAGACTATACTAAATATATAGACAAAACACAAATTAACATCAAGCTCTCAGGAAAGTAATAATTGATTCCCTATTATCTCCCCAACCAGAGACAGTACAAAAGCTTTGATACAAGCAATTCCACAATCTAGACTGGACTAAACAGCTAGTGACTGGCCAGATAAATCGCACAACTATTTTCTACACACACCCTTCTCAAAGAGGAATACGGCTAAATGCAGATAGGTAGGGCACTATTTTTTCAGATGTTGGTGATTATGACACTCATACAAACAATCATCAGCTGTTGCCTTTAGCTGTATATATTTTTTATGGGCACACAATCTCCCATGTGTAAAGTTTCCAAGAATACTTTATCACTGATATAAGGAATAGAACAAAGACTGACAGCGTCTCTACTACAGGATGCCAATGTGTCAAAGTATTTAAAATGTTCTTTATTATGTTATCTTTATCTGTTGTTTTAACAACATGTGCATACATTATATGCATCTCCCACTGATTACCACAAGGTATTGATGGTGTCTAATAGCCAAATCAAACATAATTTAAAAAAGGTTACTTGTAAATATAATTTCAGGATTAGTTTGACAAGACTTCCCAAGCAAAAGCCTGTATAATTCTTACAGGGGTCCATGAGAGGTTTTCAGCTCATGTTAAGTTGTAACTCTAACTATGGTATTGTCCAACATATGATAATTATAACCATCCCCCCACTTAATTGCTAACAATCCTGGGAAAGTTGCGAGTAATTTAAGTAAGACCACATCTCATTGGCTAGCCGCTTTTACTAAGTAGTCTCTTAAAAGGAAGCCGCTCAATCCCATGGATTGAAACTGTGATTGACAGGCATTTAGCATACATTAGCCGCCATTTTAAAATCAGGATTTTTACTTGTTCAACCGAAAACAACAACAGTTGTACAATCAAAAGCCCAACCAGATGAGTGTAATTGCTAGCGTATATATTCATGCCCCCGTAGAAATGTATTTGGAATCACAGCTTGATCTCTAAACATCGTGAATGGCACATTTCTAGGCACTCCAGCCACGATGTGAGCGGCATGGTTCGAATTAGCATGCTAATTGTGGTGGGCATCTTGCCCCTATTTATAGTATGGGTTCTCCTTTAACCAATTACTTACTTCAAACCATTCAACACCAGCAGTGGTAGAAATAAAAACAGCAGGGTTATCTTTGATGCTGGTGCCCACAGTACCAGATGCCATGATCAAACCAGGCGCACTCTTCTTGGATAAGATCGGCACAGTTCTTGATCGTGGATATAGCAAACTAAACTTCTGAGTTAGATGGAGTGAGCATGACTACAGATATAACAAACAAGATTGTTAAGTAAAGTACCACAATAGATGTATGAACTAGAATAGGCTTGTAATGCAGGAATTTTACTCACACGCTCAATACACATACATTCTATCTACACCAAGTAGAGCAACTAATTTCATGAAACAATAAACAATGTGTATGACTATCCAATAAAAACAATCGAGTGATGTTCTAACCTGGCTGCAATAATCATTTAGACCAACTGTTTATTAATTTCATTTGAAATGTCACCATTCATCAATCGTTGGCCTGGCGAAATTTTATTCTAAAGATATTGCAGTAATAGTATTTTTGGAGAGAAAGGGTTAGGTGTTATGGTGTCAAGGAGTCATGATCGCCTCCATCTGATATGACACTATTCACCAACTGTTGGCCTGGACAAAAGTTATTTTATGTATCTCTGATGCAAGACAACCATAAGAACCACTGTACTGTGTCCATGTCCTTGTCCATGGTACAATAATCATTTATAGTGTATTGCTCTCTGTTCTGTTCTGCCTCACTGACTGGTATATACTTACATTTAGAATGCCACAATCTGGGTACGGCTTTCCCTGACTGTCTCTTTGTGGTTCATTCAGTCTACTCCATTCACCACCTTTGTCAAATGTGATTAACGACACCATATTTTTGTCCTGAAAAGTACCACCTTGGGTATCATTGAACTGAGATGCTATGTAGATACCACGTAGACCTTCAACTTTGTGGATATCAGCAAACGGTTGATCTGAATAGTAACTACAACAAAATAAAAAAAAAATATGAAGCATGCCTTCGCGTTGGTTCTGATGAAATCAATCTTTCTGATCTAGTGAGGAATCTTGGGGTTCACATTGATAATTTTGCTTTATCCCATAACAAATTTCAAATGTGTGTAAATCGCCCTCTTATGCATTAATTCGTATATTGGCTGTATTACTGTAAAATCTGTATTAAAAGCTGCAGCTTCTATTAAAATGGTACAATGCAACAGAGGAGATGCGGCTTCTATTAGAGCATCTACACATATGAGAAATGGTGAATTTTTGGTTCTCAATTGTTCAAAAAGAATGGTGCGGCTTCTATTAGGGATGCGGCTTCTAATACAGATTTTACAGTAGCAATGTTTTAAATCGTAGTACTGAGCAGTTAATTCACGTTTTTATAACATCTAGATTGGATTATTATAATAGTCTATATATCTATCTTCCTGATTATCTGATTGCCCGCCTTCAACGTATTCAAAATTTCGCAGCTTGATTGGTAACCCTTTCACGTCAACATGAGCACATAACTCCTGTTCTTAAAAATCTTTACTGGTTTTTCAGCGTATTGTTTTTAAGTTTTTAATGTTTGTATATAAGATTTTACACAATGAAGCACCATCTTATCTATCTGACCTCGCTACTATTCCAGTTTAGGAAAAACTCAATCGTCGTCCACTATAAGGTTATTTGAACCATGTTATAAACAAGAGCATTACGGAAAGAGGAAATATTCGGTTGCTGCACCCAGACTCTGGAACGCCCTTCCCAGAGCTCTTTGCCTTGCATCTACTTTGTCTGCTTACAAGTCTCAACTAAAAACTCATCTTTACCATATACCGTATTTGTCTTCAATTAGGCGCCACTTTGTTACACTTTCATTTCATGGTGGCGCTTATTTGTGGTTAAATATGAGCAACTTTGTTTCAAATGGCGCTTATTTCAAGCACTTTGAGTTCTAGTTCCGGTAACTGTGTTTCAATCCATTGCAATTGCTCCATTCCGGTGATAGATTATTGGCAGTATTTTACATTACAGTCTGTAGCCTTTATTTTAAATACTAAGTAAATGACCTGTTTTCAGACAGCCTAGAAAGTTATACAAAAATTATCATCATTTAGAAAACATTCACAGTTTGCCGTACGATCAACAAAAAAACAAATGCATTGCTTAGTGATAAATGATCACGGTAGCAAAATCCGGTCATGCTGCATTCCATGGTAACGATTATTACTCAGTATTAATTATAATAACGTTCAAAAAATAAAATGCGAGTAAAATTCAACTTAATTTCATTGTAAGCGAATGATTCCTGTCGCATGTAAACGCTCGATGGGATACGATGTCTGCCATGCTTCCTGTCTAGGACATGACCTGAAACGTGTTCTTTGACCTGATAGGTCAAGTCGTTAATTAACCAATCAAAATGCTGAATGATGCCAACGTGATCAAATTACCATAGCTCATTTAAATAATGTATGAACGCAATGCAGAAGAGATTTGACGATGTTTGCGATCTTTTGGCTTTGGTTTTGGTGGGAAAAACGGCATGATTTTTTTTTTCATATCAAGAAATTAGTTATTTTTGGAAAGTAAACTGAGCATTTAAAGAATAATTTAACACTGTTTACTGTGATAACAGCGCATTTGAAACAGAACATTTTCGCTTTGTTTTAATCTTGTTTTTATGGACTTACTGCGAAATTAAATACCACGCTGATATTTTCTACAGTAGACTAAAGAGACATGTTTCAAGAGATTATAGACCGATTTCTCAAAATTTGTTAGAAACAAAACCAATGTTTTTTTACATAAAAGCCATTCGTACAGTAACAGTGAGGGACTTCCGCGATGGCGTCTATCGCTACTAACCGGTAGTAACCGGTAGTCGATCCGCCGCTGCCCAATTCACGATCATTACGTGCCAAAATTTCAACTTTGTCTGGCGCTTAATTGAGGTGTAAAATACGATGTTTTCATGGCACTGACGCCTAATTGAAGGTGGCGCTTAACTGAAGACAAATAACTGAAGCTTACCATAGTACATCAGTACAATGATGTGTTTTTATCTGGTTTTAATCTAATCTTATTTCTCTAAATGTTTTTTTATAACTATAATTTATGTAAAGCGCATTGAGATAATATGTTTTATGTAATGCGCTATATAAGAATTACAAATAATAATAATTATAACAGAACAGTAATGTTTGTATTAAGAACACAAATTTTATTTTTGTATGTCAACATTTTTCATCGCCAAAATTCTGAAGAAACATTTCGCACACTCTTACACATTTTACTTTGTTAATTTCATACCAAACTTCTTGTTGTTTTGATCAAAAATAACATTAATTCAAAAATTGTGAAATGTGACACAGGATGACTTTAGCTTTGTTAATATTTCAGCCTCTTTGTAATAGCTGGACATTGATTAGTTTCTCCACCAAAGTACAGCAAAGACAAGCTTTGATGATACTATGTACTATGCTAGTCTCCATATTATTTGTAACTATGCTAACCCCCTAGCCTCCATATTACTGTAGAATACTTTATTTTCGCTTGGAATTTATTTTCGCTATTTTCGCTGAAGGGATGATTCCGTGAAAATAAAATCCAGCGAATATACTTTTTTTCCTATATTTTACATTAAACTCATCAAAAATCAGTGAAAATAAATTCCATACAAAATGCCCAAAAAGCCTTTTCAGCGAAAATTAATTCCAGCGAAAATAAAGTATTTCACAGTATTTGTAACTATGCTAACACCCTAGCCTCCATATTATTTTTAACTATGCTGACCCCCTTGCCTACATATTATTTGTAACTATGCTAACCCCCTAGCCTTCATATTACTGGTAACTATGCTAACCCCTTAGCCTCCATATTATTTGTAACTATGCTAACCCCTTAGCCTCCATATTATTTGTAACTATGCTAACCTCTTAGCATCCATATTATTTGTAACTATGCTAACCCCTTAGCCTCCATATTATTTGTAACTATGCTAACCCCTTAGCATCCATATTATTTGTAACTATGCTAACCCCCTAGCCTCCATATTATTTGTAAACATGTTAACCCTCTAGCCTCCTAGTTATTGAATTTGTAATGATGCCAACTCCCCAGCCTCTCCATGTGACCTACCTCAGCCAAGTGTCTTTACCAGGTCCTTGTGGATTAAAATACACAACATTTTCTAGTGACAGTGAAAACCGCACACCAGCAGATTCTGAGATATACAGATGAGTTATACCAGTATTTAGAGATCTGTCATGGTTGACACACACAAACACTTGGTGTTCTGAGGCATCCGCAATATAGAAATCCTACAAAATAAACACAAAAGATCCATCATATACTGTAAAATACTTTATTTTTACCTGGAATTAATTTTCACTATCTTTGCTGAAGAACTGATTCATTGAAAATAAAAGCTAGCGAATATAACTTTTTTCCTACATTTTTAATTCAACTCGTCAAAAATCATTAAAAATAAATTCCATACAAAACATCCGCAAAGTCTTTCAAAAAAAATTAATTTTAACTAAAATAAAGTATTTTACAGTACATATCTTGGTGATATTCTACTTAGCTCTTAGCTGTACTTCAGGAATGAGGAAGGTCATACAGCAGAGATGTAAAAAAACAGCCAGCAGACTGATGAAATGAACACCTACTTTAAAAAATACCTGCTATTTTTGTTGTTTTTTTTTTTTGGGGGGGGGGGCTAACTTCATTTCTATTGTTTTCCTTTTACTTGAAAACAAATCTATATCACTGCCTTGGATTGAAATTAGTGAATATTACTGTAAATCATTCCATATTACTGTAAATCATTCCATATTACTGTAAATCATTCCATATTACTGTAAATCAGTGAATTATGCAATAAATTGAATTTTACAGCAAGTAAAAAGAATTCGACTTACAAGATTCAGCAGTTCGTTAGGAAACTCCGCTTGCTGGAAATCTCCTCGTTCATGAGACACTAGCAATTCAAGGGTGTAATCAGCTTGTCCCTCTATCATCTGAAAAGAAGAAAATTAAATATTAAAGACTAATTTTAAATAATCCATTGTTTTTAAAAAGATCTTTTATTGTTATTTATATGGGCTGATAGTATCTATTATTGGTAAAAAAATTCTTACTTAACTCTTAAAAAAAAAAAGAATAGCATAACTTTTACAACATTGTCTGCTGATAATTTACATACTTTACATACTACTATTTTCGCTGTTTTGTATGGAATTTATTTTCACTGAATCATTCCTGCAGCAAAAATAGCGAAAATAAATTCCAAGCAAAAGTAAAGTGTTCTACAGTCTTAACCGTTATGTGGATAAAACAATGAAAAAGTACATGGGACTGTTGAAAAAAATGAGGGTTGAAAAAAACAAACAGACAATTTATCGTCCTAGTTCTGTATTTGATGCCAAAGTCCACCACTAGCAGCAATCCAGGAGTGTAGGTGTATTTATGGTTAAATAGTGCTAGGATGTGAAATGTCGTCGTTGATAATGTCCTGTAATTGGCTGAGAATATTTGGTTGATTCACTATAAATGTATCATGCAAACCAGTACTGAGTTTGAATGTAATCACGCAAGCCATCTAATAGAAATAGTTGTAATTGGATCACATTGGAAAACATATTTTAGTGCATATACATCTCTCAATATAATATGTTTAACAATTTATATATACTCAAATATACTAATACATGTATAACCTTTATAAAAAGTTCAAAGTTCCAAACCCATTTACAGACTGCAATCAATCAATTTGGCCAATCACAAAATCAATGTATTATCTATGATACAATACTTGTGTGCAAACTTTTAACTAAATCAGGCAGTTTATGGCCAGCAGTTAGCTATTTTTGTTTGTGCATCTGTACTCAATTTGCATGATCATAATACAAGGTTTGAATAAAATCAAACTGTTCATTTCCGAGAAAAAGTTCCAGACATGTTTAACCTTTTCACTACCAGACTTTCTTGCCCAAATTTTTTTTGCACTTTTTTCTCATATTCTTCAATATTTCTGGAAATAAAACCAAATTTTTGAGCCAACAGAAAAAATTTCAATTTCAAGTCAATTTTCAGTTTTTTCTCAAAAAATGTGGCTATTTTTGTCCCAATCTTCTGAAGGAAAATAAGAATATTTTTTGAATGTGTGATGAAAAGAGGGAACTGGTTGTGAAAAGAATTTATTAAGTATTAGAATTTAACAAATTTATTAAGTCAGGCATGTCTGATAAAGTGATAAAAAAAAATTGACATGCATATGTAAGTGTGTTTGTATACTTACTCGCTTTCTTGTTGCAAATAAGTACTCATCACGTACTTCAAAATCTTCTATACCTTGTAACAAGATAGATTCCGTTCTTTGTGAACTGAAGTAATCATCAGAGTAGAGGACTGTAGAGGTCTGGCCGGGTTCCTGTCTCTCGATATATAATCTTGTTGCTGGATCCGGTTCCACACCCCTGGACAATACCAAATTTGTTTAGTTTAACTTAGAAATAACTCGCACTAAGCTGTCGGTCATATTTGTTTGAATCATGAAAAAATAAAATTACGTGCACCTGTAACACAAATATTTATGATAACCACATCAACTTTGATTCAAATCATCCCAGTCATCTCAGAGAAACAGCTCCAGACATGTGTGAGTTTCAGAAATATCAATAAAAAAAATGTGTGAGACGTATGTTTTAAACTGACTCTAATGTGGACAAGCCATGCATGGCACAGTCCCCGTTAGTTATCAAATTTAAGATATATTGTTTTATTTATAGTAATATAGCTGGAATATAACCATGTCAGGAATATGATTTTTTAACATTAAAATGATTAACATTTGTATCTGATCGTCAAACAAGTACTTGTCCATATTGAGAGATATTGCTCTAGAACAGCATTCAAAATCAGCCATTTTGAATACACGAATATAGAAAATTTGAATATATAATCAGTCAAAGCATTTAAGAGATATGGCTCTAGAAGCCCAATCATTAAAACAAAATGGCCGCCAGTCAGCCATTTTGAATCCAATCTGAAAAATAAAATGATGTGCATCAGGAATCTGTAATGTCTAATGTATGTACCGTAAAATTCGTAATAGAAGCCGCACTTTTATTAGAAGCCGCACCCCGACTTTGCTACAATGTATCAAGTCAAAAATTACAACAATTGAAACTTGCAAAACCCTGTAATAGAAGCCGCCTTGGCTTTTTGAGACTTGTCAATTATTGTGTGCAGTGCTTCCCGTGTCCACATGTGTTCACCGTCCTGGGGCTGCCCCAGTTCCTGTGTATACAAGAAATGAGTGTATGTATTGTGTATGCAATGTCTGTTTTCTTTGGGTGATAGACGCCTGATTGAATAAGTGTGAAATGGACACGCGACAGACACATAGACGACGTAAATAAAGTTTTCAAATTGTTACCATGAGTACAAGTGCTAATTGTGAGAGCTTCATGATTGGTGGAAATGTCAATATAATCCCAGAAATGTTGGAGAAATTTTCATTCTGAGTATAGTTCCCGCACTGCTCAAGTTATTTTCTGTTCGCTTTCACGCAACATTCTCATCTCGCCTGTCTCTACGTTGATCGTATTCCGTATAGATATTTTATTTAATCATGCCCAAACAACGACGTGCTGCATATGACACTGCTTTCAAATTGAAAGTTGTGGCTATGTCTATGGAGACGAAAAACAACAGAAAAACGGCCGAACATTTCGGTATCAACGAAAAGCAAGTACTGTAAAGGGGTTAATTATTCACTGGGTTTTAATTTGGCTTATTTCGCTGACTAGAAAAATGCGCTAAATTAAAACACAGTGAATATGTAAAATTTAGCATAGAACACATTATCTAAATGATAAAACCGTGAATTTAAAACCCACTGAATATGCCTGAAATGTTAAATCAGTGAAATTTAAACCCAGTGAAAATTAGTCATTTTACAGTACGTCAATGGATCCGATCGAAGGAGCAACTGTACATGGGTAAACGCAGTGCTAAGCGATTAGACGGTGGAGGACGTAAAGTGAGAAGTACCACGCTGGACGACAACCTCATGCAGTGGTTTGATGGACATCGGAAAAATGGAAATGCCATCTCTGGTCGACAACTACAGATGCAAGCAAGACGAATCGCCACCGAAACCACATTCAAGGCATCTGACGGCTGGCTTCACTCGTTCAAGAAACGTCACACACTTTCAACTCGCGTGCGCACTTCCATTGGTCAAAAATTACCACCCGATTACGAGGAAAAAATCGCCCAGTTTCATCGATTCGTTATCCAATTGCGTCAACAGCATAACTACCCACTCAGTGATGTATATAACATGGACGAGACACCGTTACGGTTCGATATGCCTGGAAACAGAACTCTCGAGCATGAAGGCATCAAGACCGTCCACATCAAGACAACGAATTCAGAAAAAAGAGGTTTCACCGCTGTGTTGACAGTTACCGCTGACGGCCAAAAGATCCGCCCTTTGATTATTTTCAAAGGTAAACGGCGACTGGACGACCTCACACGCAGAGAGATAACGGTAGAAGTTCAAGAAAAGGGATACATCAATGAATCTCGTAAGTATTTTTTTTTTTATTTTGTTCGTGCATGAAGCTAAAAAAAGTTGTCTTGGGCCCGGTTCTCCTGATCATGTCCTGATACACTACACTGTACCGTCCGTGTATCATTGCGTGTACATTTGGGTTTGTTCACTGTTTGTAAATGTGATCAATAAGATTCAAGATGACTGCCGCTCTGTGTTTCCACATAAAATATTTTTCTTTTTTTCTTTTATAAATCTGTTTTCCATGGTTCCCAGTCAATATTATGCATGATCGGATCGAGTCACGTCATGTCAAAAGCCACGGCGTGCCATTCAAGATGGCTGCCACCTTGTAAACGTTGTGATTACGTTTTTCTTTTGTTTTTCGCATCATTATTTGCTATCTAGTTTAATCATCATTCCACGGAGTTAGCGGAATTTTTTTTTTATTTCCATGTTTTGCCTGTAGTTAATTATTTTTTATTCTTCTTCAGTTTGTTTACCGTGGATTAGAAATACATTTCCGAGACGGAACGATGACTCTCGGCGGCTGCTTATATGGGACTCGTGTAGCGTACACCTCACGCCCGCTGTCAAAGAGGAATTGTATTCTCGGAACGTGGACATTGCAGTGATTCCGGGAGGATTGACATCACTTCTTCAACCGCTAGATGTGGGCGTAAATAAGCCACTCAAAGACTATATGCACGCCGAGTGGGATGAGTGGATGAAGACCGGCGAAGCACTGTTCACACCGGCTGGTAAAAGAAAGGCCCCTGCTAAGAAGACGGTACTTGGGTGGGTCGTCTCGTCGTGGAACAAAGTTCCGCCCCAAACTGTCATCAATTCATTCAAGAAGACTGGCATATCTAATGCACTTGATGGCAGTGAGGACAACTTGGTGTACGAAGATCTCGAGGCAGACGACGAGGCAATCGGAGAAGAGATCGCCGAGATATTTTATAGCGACAATGAAGACGATGACGAGTTCTTTGGATTTTAGCCAAATCTCCGTGGTTCTCCACATACAAACCAAACGGCCCTTTTCAGGGCCACCACATCCTCCAAAAAGAGTTATACCGCTATCATGTGTGTGTGTGTGTTTGTATGTTATATAGTATTTATTGAATGGTTTGTATCTTGAGTAAATATTTATTGAATATCACTGAAAATTGCCCTTGATTTAAACATTTGTAGCTCCATGATTTAAAGTAAAAACTTCATACATTGTTGCAGTTTGGAATTTGCGTGCATCTCATTAGCATATCATTAACTAATCTGCATATTTCGCGTGCAGGCACTTTAAGATTTTAGACAATGCTTCAATAGAAGCCGCACCCGGACTTCACCACTTTTCCTGGGGAGGGCAGCCATTTTCTTTTTAATAGAAGCCGCGGCTTCTATTACGAATTTTACGGTACCAAGTTTGAACGAAATCCATCCATAAATGCCAGAAATGCTTGATATTTGATGATTTTTTTAGCACAAAAATGGCCACCATTTGGCAATTTTGAATAGGAACCAATATATCTGTCTATCTATGACATGATGTATAATGAATATTTAAAATTTGAACATAATCAGTGAAAGCAAGTCAGAGATATGGCACGAGAACCACATTCATTAAAACAATGGACCATTTTGAATCTTATCAGAAAAACAAAATTATTTGCATCAAGGTTCCATAATGTCTAATGTATATACTAAGTTTGAACAAAATCCATCTGTAAACAGCCGAGAAATGCTTGATTTTTAGGATTTTTTAGCACAAAAATGGCTGCCATTTGGCCATCTTGAATCAGATCGTAAAACAAAATGATGTGCATCAAGGTCCCATAATATCTAATGTATATACCAAGTTTGAACAAAATCCATCTGTAAACAGCCGAAAAATGCTTGATTTTTAGACTTTTTTAGCACAAAATGGCCGCCATTTGGCCATCTTGAATCAGATCGTAAAACAAAATGATGTGCATCAAGGTCATATAATGTATATACAAGGTTTGAACAAAATCCATCTGTAAACAGCTGAAAAATGTTTGATTTTGCTGATTTTTAGCACATTCAGCCATCTTGAATCAGATCGTGAAACAAATTGATGTGCATATGTATAATATCATGTATGATGTATGTGTGAAGTTTGATTGTGATTGGTCCAGGCATTTCTAAGATACAGGTCCAGACGCACGCACAGACGCACACATGCACGCACGGACGGACACACGGAGGTCAAAACATAAGTCCCCGTTTTCGAACTGCGTCCAAACGGGGACTAAAAAGCTAAGCCAACTTTTACAATCAGCAGCACCCTTTACAGTTACCACCAGTAAAACAAGTATAAGCAGCGCCCTCTACAGTTACCACCAGTAAATCAAGTATAAGCAGTGCCCTCTATAATTTTTATAAGGGGTATATGTTTAAAACTTTTGCAGGACCCCTGAAGGTCACATGTCTTGGCACTTTCTGAAGGTATTGTAGTCCTGCTAAAAGAAGCAGAAATTTCAAATACAGAATATAACCCCCCCCCCCCCCCATTTATGCTAGCTATTTTTGAACTGCATAAGTGCATGCATAAATGACAAATTTTCATTGATAGTGAATTTGTACCCTCAGAAAGTATCAGTACCAGGATGTTTGACTTTTTGGGGGTCATGCAAAGTACCAGGATGTGTGACCTTTTGGGGTCATGCAAAGTACCAGGATGTGTGACCTTTTGGGGGCCATGCATAAGTCATATCTAAATGATGGATATAGTTATTTTCAACAGTTGGCTAAAAGTAACACCACACTACAATCAGTCTGTGTAGGATCAAATAAAAGACAGCAAGAGTCTTCCACAAATTAGTTCAGCTTAGTAGGGGTAGTGGACTATTTCTAATGAGTTTGGTCAGCCAATAAATCAGACACACTGCCCATTCAGACAAATGTTCTAATGAAATCAAAGAATTCACATACATGTACTTGTATTAACTTTAGAATGCATGTATCTATGGTAATCATACCATCTATACTTACCACCAAAACGATTTGACGTTGTCCTGAATTTTAACCCAACTTTCACCAAAATCTTCAGATTTCCACAACTTTAAAAAAAAACATAGATAAACTATTGTAACCTTACCATAAATAGTAGAAAAAAAGGAATGTTATGTGGAATATTGATAATTCAGGCTGTTAATTTACCTTAAGAATATTTTCATTTAAGGTCCTTTTTTGTATTATTTCAAATTTATGTGAAACAGAGCCAAACATATTTTTATTTAGGTCAATAAACAAGCAGCCTCTCTTTTTTATTACAAGTGTAGAAAAACACCCCCTGGGGTATCAAAATTGAGGGGTGGACCAGGGGGGGAGTGTAGAAAAACACCCCCTGGGGGTATGCCTGAACATGACCTCAATTTCTTTATTGTATCAAAATTGAGGGGTGGACATTTGCCTGGGAATGGGCTCTTACCTGGATAAATACTGTAGATTATGCATTAACCCTTTGCGCCCCAATGCGGCCATATACGGCCGCTTATTTCTGACCAAAGATAACCCAATTTGGCCGTAAAAGGCTACCCGTTAATGCACTGTCAAAATCCCAATGCGGCCGTAAACGGCCGGTATTTCATAGATTGAAACAGAAGTTGATTCTGATCTCCCATGATCTTTGCATGAAAAAATAAATTGTTGATGAAAATAATTAGAAATACAGGTACGTTCAGACTGAAAATTATATACGAATTGTCCTCGTACTTTTCTTGTACAACGGGTTTTTCGGACGGTGTCTGTGAAGAGCTGTGACAATTTGCATAAATAAACAAACACAGCGGCATGTTTGGTGAAAGTTCATTTATTCTACCGCAGTTTTTATCCAAAATAAACGCATAATACATATAAAATTTATATTCATCTGAACTGGAAACATTATTTATATAAATTACCTATATAAAATGTTGTTTTTCCTTGTCGGCGAGTTTTTAATGTCGAAAAATCAGACTGTCATCGCAATCAGTCTTGCGTGCCAGCAGAGGTCAACACGTGAAAATTGCCGTAGTCGCTGGTTCCGTAAAAAAGGCATCCCAGTTTCGTTGCTATTTTTCACTGCAAGTCCTTATTTCGCCTCTGTTGTATTTCCACTGGATATCAATGTATTTTTTTCATTCACAGTGTTCAAATATCGCTTTAAAATGGGGGTTTTAAACGGGAATATCCAATGACCTCTGTAGGCCAAACGACACTGTCATCAATTACCGTTGGTTTGAATATTTAAACACGATCACTGTGTCGTTGCCCCGGCAATTCCCGCCCTACTGTTCCATATGTATATTCCTAATAAAGAATCCTGCCAAATAAGGAATACTTCTTCCGAATATATGAATAAATTACACACTAATTTGACTGTGGCGGGAATATGCAAGGTTTTTCAGTGGTTGACAGACACGATCATTCAGTTGACCTCCACTGCGTATTTGCATTTGTTTGTAAACACAGCTGACTTGTAATCGAACGAATTAAATTCCTGTAGAGTATTTTTGGATTTTTTATGCAATTATTCACAACTATTTGTGTGATACGTTTAAAGTTTTAACTCAGTGATGAATTTCCAAACTGTGAGCGAACAGCAGACTGCGGGCCCCAGTACCGGGATGCCACAACAACCGGCCGACTCGGAGCTGTCATCGCAAACTGATCGTGACGCAATTCTGAGATTTTTCGATGAGTCTGATTCAGACACTGAGTTTGAAGGCTTTACAGTGGAAGAAATAGACGAAGGGAGATTGAGATGTGAATTGCTATGTCAAAATACCAACTGTGGCAGTGGCAGTGACATCGATTCTAATGAACTGTTAGACTTGCTGAATGCCGATGCCGACAGTGACTCGGACTCTGATGCCGATGACATCGCCGATACACCAAACATCTGGTCAAATGAAAGGACCGACGTGAACATTCCAGCACATGACGACCAGTTTTCAGGACCAAGACATGGTGTTTGTTTCGACGGGGAACCACTGGATTTTTTTAAATTATATTTTACGGACGATTTTTTGGATTTGTTGGTCGGGGAAACAAATAAATACGCTAGACATAGACAGGAAGTTACCGGGCGCGTAGACCGGCATTGGTATGAAACGGACAGAGATGAAATGAGTGCCTATTTCGGTGTTATCATAAATTAGAAACCAAGTGAATTGTAAATAAAATGTGTTTTTTTTTTTAAATGAAATGAAACTACAGTGTCCTAGTCTTCTTTTCCCTGTGTACATGTCAACCTACCTGGCTCACACTGAATTGGTAAAAAGTTTTGGGTAATGGGAGTACAAATATGCAAATTAGTAATGGGCCCTGCAACATTGTTGCAACAAAGTATCTATGGTGTGCAAAGGGTTAAGGTAGAGATGCAGTTTATTTGGCTTGCTTTTTAATTGAGTAATTAGACCATGAAGATGGTATTATATATCCAACATGTTATATATTTTCTGAAAGCTTATTATACAACCTTTGTAAAACTTGTCTTTATTTTAAATATACAGAATGCGTTTTTGATTTTGGGTCAAAAATATGCTTTTTTGGACAAAAGTGGTTTAAAAAAAATTAGCTTAAAAACTTCAGGTCCGTTTGTGGGTAAAATTACATCACTGGATACCTTGGTATACTACTAATTCAAATGCGTCCACTCATCTCTCTAACGGCTTTCAAAGTCGCACAGCATGACCTCAAAGTTCACTCTTTTCTATTTTTGCATAATTTATATATCCATGTTAATTGCGGACTTGTTATTTTTGTTCCACTCGCCGTAATAAACTGTCCGGACGCATTTTGAAGGGGGAACACCTTGTCAATAATGTGTGAAAATTTTGAGGCAAATGGCCAAAGCGACTATCAGCTATTTTAATTTAAAACCCAAGAATTCACCAAAAATAGAAGACGAGAAAAAGGATAATTTGCATATTTGCGCGTTAAACCGGGAATTACTGCTTTGTCATACTTTGTCATACTTTCTAGACTATTGAAATTGAAAGTTAACGTATAGACATAGACATTTTATGTAAAATCGTTGGACCAGAACAACTGCTCTTGAATATATAAATCAGAAACACGTCATTCATACCAGTGTTTTGATGGGGTCGGTAAAAACACGTGGCAATGCCCAGTAAATATGACGTCATCTCATGAATTATTAAACAGGGGGCGGTCCTAGGAAGGTGACCTTTTATCACGATCAAAACATCATAGCTTCTCTTTGATGTATTTTCAATAGAAATCTACGAGTATTTCAGAGCCTATGGTTTACCGTGAAGAGTACAAAGTGGGATATTAAATTATTTATCCTTGATGATTTTTATGTAGTATTGAGAACCAACTCCAGGAAGCGAACACACAATAATGAATAATCGCGTAATCCTAGAATCGAAACGCGAGGCACAGAAGTTTTGTTCATCGTTTCCAATCCCATTTTTCCCACTGCAACATATTTGTTAAAAGAAATATTTGAATTCTGTTTGTTTTTTAAGGAGGCATTTTTATATTTTTTCAGATTTTGGCAACGCCTTATTCAGGGATTTTCTAAGACAGTCGCAGACAATCAGCGCACGGATGTACGTACAAAACATGCTGTTGTACTACCGGCGACGGTCGCCTGCAAGTAGAGAGCTCCAGCTCCTAACGTAAAAGTTTTAAAATTTCGACCGGTTTTAAATAATTAGTGTTGGAAATCTGACATGTTTTAAGAGTGCAAAATTAAGGTGCATTTTCGAGCGGTCGAATTTTTCTGAATAGAAATCGGCAAATGAGAAAAATAGGAGTCAGGGTTCTCCCCAGAAAAAATGCATAGCGCCGGGGCTAATTTGCATAATAATTTGCATATCATTTACATATCTTTCCTTCATTGATTAACAGAACTTATTTAAAATTATGAATATTAGTGAGCTCAGTCACAGGGCAAATATTTTTTTTAATGGAATCAACACATCATGTTTCACAATTTAGAAGAGTTTGAAACATTCTCGAAATACAAATGCTACAGACTAAAAACAAACACAAATACATTATTGTTGCAATTTAATTGTTTTGTAAAACGTTGAAGGAAACGCATTCAAAACGTTAAGCCAGATTTATGTTAACGAATCTCATAATTTTATTCACTTCAAAAACATTCTCCTTCAAAACATCGATCACGTAATTAATTGACATATTGTTGTAATTTATTATTCGTACCATCAACTTCTAAAACGTTTACAATTACAGTAATGAGCGAACAAATAAAGCTTCAAAACGATCATCAAAGTTACGACGTGACATAACTTACTTGGCCATGTTATACACCAGTTATAGCAATAATTCCTCAACAAATTTTACTTCTTTTTTTTTGATATAAAATGTAAGTAAAATCCGACTTATTTTTATCGGGAGCGATTATTTTTGATCACTTGATCGCTTCGGTAAGAAAAAACAGACCCGCCATGATGTTTGTGAAACATTAGCATGTGTCCTTTGACCCGATGGATCAAGAATTCCATTAACCAATCAAAATGCCGCATGGTAATGCCGGTAGAACCCGAAGTTTTCCGAATGGTAGTGATCATAAAAATTACATTGCGGAAGTAAAGCGATGTCGTAGCATGATGTGTTGGCAACGATTTCAATTGAAAACTGCATGACAGCTTTCGAAAGAGGTGATTTGCAATTTTTAAAAGGTAAATTAGGTCTTGAAAGAAGAGTTTTTACATGATTCGCAATGATAACAGTTCAAATGTATTTTACCAAATCACGCAATAAACACGTTGTTTTTCTCTTGAGTAGCGTGAACTGATCGTGAACTCCGATTTGACCATGTTATATCGAGGTGGAATTGATTTTGAAATAATTTTAGCTTTCAATCTGAAGACTGTGTCTATCGCAGAAAGTATTTACTTACAAACAAAGAGGTGCTAATTCCACAAATTTGACTTACCGCTACGTATCGTGCGACTAGGTCTATTGTTTATAAATTATAATCCACGACTGGCAGGATGTGTGTCGGTCGGTACGTAATTATACCAACAATCAGACAATAGTCCTCGTCGGAAGCAGTTCCGTGGTGGTCACTAATTTTGAGTGACAGTCGGGGTCGACCGGCGTGGTGAACAAAGCTTTTTTACATCTGATATTGGCATGTCAAATATGAAATCAAGCGCCGAGGTGGGAACACATAGCGCCGAGGTCCCAAGTGAAGCGCCAAGATTCACAGGTATAGCGCCGCGGACCTCGGCGCTAAAAAGCCCTGGGGAGAACCCTGGGAGTGCTAAACAGTGTGCTTTGTTAGTTTAAAAAAATGGAATGTCTGTCAAATTGACGTAAACTTCCTCATTTTTCATGGAAAAAGCAAAGGTCGTGGCCAAGTTGCAGGCTAAAAAACTCAAAAATCAAAACAAAATCATCAATCAGTAAGTATTATGACAAGGAAAACAAAACATCAGACGCGGAGAAGCGGTCAGCGCGTCAAAAGAGTTGTTACCGTAATGTATCAAGTTACCTCTCTCTGTGATTTATTTTTCATTGAAATTATTTGCTTGTTTTCAATTAATTTTAGCGTACCTCTGCAATTTATTTTAGCATTGTCAGTTGTTTGCTTCATTGAATTAAACAAAGTTCGACCGGTTGCAAACAAAGCTGTCTCGCACCACCTAGCAAAACTTGCGAATGATCGAAGTACAGGTACCCATTGGACAAAAGATACACAAAAGTTTGTATCTCCTTGACCCAGTGCAATATATCCGGTTAGAATCAAAGCTCACGTGCCCCTTATTTGAGGGACCAGATTCTGCCGTAAATTCGGAATGGGATTTAGGAAAAAAATAAAATGGGACTTTTAAGGTGTATTTTGGCGTCATTTTTAAGTTTTACCGTAGTCATTGACGCTTATTCAAGAGTATGAGGTTTTTAATTGTGACTAGCGTGAATGGGTAAGCTTCGTTTCGACAATGAGCAGTTATCACTGTAAACAATGTTAAATTATTCTTCACATGCTCAGTTTATTTTTTGAGAACAATTATTTAAAAATAAAATCTCTCAGTCAATCAGAAACTCGGATTCATGCCTTCAGGGAAAGTCATGTTTGGACGCTCACATCGATTTTGTTTTTCGTTCGGTGGGCTGATGCCTTCAGTGTAGCTTTTGCCTCTTCCGACATAGAAATCATTTGAATCTTCTTTCTACCTCTCTTTCTTTTCACACCACGCATAATGTAATGATAAAAATTAGGAAAAAACGCTAGGAAATATAATGTTTGGTTTGCTAGCGAGGGAGAACTGATTTGTGAATAATTGCACATGCGCGTGAATTGAATGAACTATGACCCGTACAATCTCCATTTGCATATTGTCAATCAAAGGTCCTGTTATTTGGTTACTCATGCAAATTAGGCAATTGGACATAAACATTGCCACGTGCGAGTGTTTATTATTTTTAACCAGAAAATAAACAGCAATTTTAACGGTGTTCCAATAAGAATTCATTGGTCAAATTTTCACAGAATGTTCTTTAGATAAAAATCTATATAAAAAACGAAAAAAACTATTTTTGATTGAAATTCACAAATAAACTGCATCTCTACCTTAAATGTAAAATAACATAAAAAGAGATGTAATTAACGCTTTTCGGGGAAGATCTGAATCATTTCTATATACATTCAAATAATATAAATAAAGAAAATGTAATTACCGGTTTCCCTGGAAGATCCGATTCACTGGCTAATACAATATTCCTATCTGTCTTATGAGTAGACAGAAGTTTAGGAGTGAATGGTAAGTTCCTGATATGTTGAAATGTTTGTCCCATATTTATAGTGATCCATAAGTCCTTACTACCAATGTCTGTGAAGATATACTGAAAAATAAATTAAGATAGATGTTAAAAATTAATAATTACTAGTACATTTTGTGCCAACAGACATTTATATTATGTATAGTGAGTGTGCTACAGACGGGAAGGTCAATTTCACTGGGCGAGATTCATTCACTAACGAATGTGATTTTGAGGGAACCTTGGTTAAAGGTCTGCTGGTGTCACCTGGCACAAAAACTATTTTAAAAAAAAGCAAAAATAACTGGGGGCTAGTTATTTATTCACCAAGCATACAGCGTTTACGACTGCCATGAATGATTGTCATTCACTGCCTGTCACAAGATCGACCTCCACGGCAGTTTTACATAGTCATTTAGGTGTGACATAAACAGCATTATATTTTACCCAACTGTGACCAAACACGGTGCCCAATTGATTTAAAACTGATACATGCACAATCAAGTGACTCCTCAGTACCACAACATTTTAGTGGGTTACCAAATTTCTAGATGTCAGTGCAGTGTCGTCCTTCTTACCTTACCCAAACACAATACACTACAGCTGTTCATGTAGAAATCCTAAATAGAATCCAATGTCACCTCCCCTCCCTTCTTCTGTCCTTATCTCACCCAAGACAACTTAACTTAACGGCACTATGGTAAAACTTATCAATTACTGCTGTAGTGGCAATCTTCTCTGTAACTTGTACTTACCATACTATTGTCAACAGCACTGTGGTAACACTTATCAATTACTGCTGTAGTGGCTATGTTCTCTGTAACTTGTACTTACCCTAGCATTGTCAGTGGCACTGTGGTAAAACTTATCAATTACTGCTGTAGTGGCAATCTTCTCTGTAACTTGTACTTACCATACTATTGTCAACAGCACTGTGGTAAAACTTATCAATTACTGCTGTATTGGCTATCTTCTCTGTAACTTGTACTTACCATACTATTGTCAATAGCACTGTGGTAAATCTTATCAATTACTGCTGTAGTGGCAATCTTCTCTGTAACTTGTACTTACCCTAGTATTGTCAATAGCACTGTGGTAAATCTTATCAATTACTGCTGTAGTGGCAATCTTCTCTGTAACTTGTACTTACCATACTATTGTCAACAGCACTGTGGTAAAACTTATCAATTACTGCTGTAGTGGCAATCTTCTCTGTAACTTGTACTTACCATACTATTGTCAACAGCACTGTGATGAATCTTATCAATTACTGCTGTAGTGGCAATCTTCTCTGTAACTTGTACTTACCATACTATTGTCAACAGCACTGTGGTAAAACTTATCAATTACTGCTGTAGTGGCAATCTTCTCTGTAACTTGTACTTACCATACTATTGTCAACAGCATTGTGGTAAATCTTATCAATTATTGCTGTAGTGGCAATCTTCTCTGTAACTTGTACTTACCATACTATTGTCAACAGCACTGTGATGAATCTTATCAATTACTGCTGTAGTGGCAATCTTCTCTGTAACTTGTACTTACCATACTATTGTCAACAGCATTGTGGTAAATCTTATCAATTATTGCTGTAGTGGCAATCTTCTCTGTAACTTGTACTTACCATACTATTGTCAACAGCACTGTGGTAAATCTTATCAATTACTGCTGTAGTGGCAATCTTCTCTGTAACTTGTACTTACCATACTATTGTCAACAGCACTGTGGTAAAACTTATCAATTACTGCTGTAGTGGCAATCTTCTCTGTAACTTGTACTTACCATACTATTGTCAACAGCACTGTGATGAATCTTATCAATTACTGCTGTAGTGGCAATCTTCTCTGTAACTTGTACTTACCATACTATTGTCAACAGCACTGTGGTAAAATTTATCAATTACTGCTGTAGTGGCAATCTTCTCTGTAACTTGTACTTACCCTACTGTTGTCAGCGGCACTGTGGTAAATCTTATCAATTACTGAGGTAGGGTCAATCTTCCCTGTAATCTGTTTCTTTGAAAATGAGACGCCATAGTCCATGGAAAAATACACCTGACTTGTAGAGACAGGTTGAGTGGTCTCATCTCGTGTCAGCGCTACAATAACTTTACTTCCTTCCCCAGCCCAGTGGACTATCATCTCATTGTGGTGGTCATCAGGCAGCTCATACTGTAAAAATAAAGTGACACTAATGTTTTAGATGGTCGGAATACATGTAGATGAGTTTCCATTCACTGCAAGATCTAATGTAATGCATGAAAGACACAGTTTAAATAGCTATCGCAAAATACAAATGATTTAAACTTGAATTTCCTTTCTTTTTTTTAGTTCAATTATAGTCCAACTTCCCATCTTTTAGAGAGGATATGGCATTGAGGTATCCTTACTTTATCAAAATTAACTATCATCACATGTGTATATTATTGAGCGTGGAAAAATTCCAAAATAGTTTTGACACCATGTCTCTAGTACTTGTATAACCTTTGTTTTTATGTTTGATTTCATGTATAATGCAGGATCTTGCATTTAAGGTAGAAGCCTAGTCATAATTTTTGACAAAATTGGTCATAAATCGCATGACAATGTTCATTAGTTTATTATGTACAATCATGAAACTAAACGTATCATGGTACAATGAAATACCATTATTTTGTGTTAAAGTTAAGCTTTTGGAGAAATATGTTCTAATATTTCTTGAAAATTGCTATTTTTGGAACAATTCCATAGAACACAATGTTGAAGAAAAATTGTGTTTTTTGACAATTTTTAAAACCCAGATTTTTTAAATAATTCAGGACAAAAAGTACTCCATCATTAGCAATATATGATTTTTTCAGCCTATGTCACCAGGGTAGATTTTGAGATATTGCATAATATCTCTGCCATAGGAACCAGTGACATGTGAATGAGGTGAAAACCAGTGACATAGGAATAGGGTGAAAACCACTGACATGTGAATGAGGTGAAAACCAGTGACATGTGAATGAGGTGAAAACCACAGCTATGTGAATGAGGTGAAAACCAGTGACATAGGATTAGGGTGAAAACCACAGCTATGTGAATGAGGTGAAAACCACTGACATGTGAATGAGGTGAAAACCACTGATATTTATTAAACATACATATCCTAAGGGATATCCTAAGTGTGACCCTACAATATATTCATGTAGTAATTTTAAATCATGACAATTTACTTCCATCACTTGATAAATTTCATACGTGGGGCACAAATCTGATATTCTGTTTATCACATGTATTAATTTCACAGCTTCTAATAACTAAAAACTAATCATAGTTTGCAAGCACGTTTAAGACAGCACAGAATGCTCATTTGCATAACCAATTACATGTACCATACATGAATGCTGAATGTTTACCCTATTGCAATTAAGTTATTTTTAAATAAAAACAATGTCACAGAATAATATTTGATTTGAAGTTCATTTCGAAAATGTAATTTTCAGAAATGTTTTTAAAATCTATATTTTAATAAATTTATGAATGTAATATGAGAAATTATTGATTAGATTTTTTTATCATTTGTATTTCAAATTGGCTTGCAATTAGAAAATAAGTTGTGTCTCCTAAAGAAGGCAGCTGCAATAGAATGTCAGTTTAGCTAGGAGAACTATTGTATCATGAAACAATGATTATTTCCAAAACATTAGTTATTCTTATACCATGTTTTTTTTTGCACCGATAAAAATTTCTGAAATTTCAGAATTTTATGGCATTTATTACAAAATATCACAAAAGTCATTGAATTCTTCATTGCTATAAAAGTTTCATGATTTTAACTGACTACGGTTAGCGGAATTCGCAAAAAGTAGTCCTTTGCGAAAATAGACAGTTTACAGTAGTGTATTAGCATGTACAAAGGAAATTATTATATTTTTTATTATATACCCATTTTATTTCATTTTATGCAAATTAGTTCTTTTTTTTATGTAAATTACTATGTTCTCAGAAATTATTTTGTTCATTTACTTTCTTTGATGTAGTGGATGACCATAACATGATCAGAAATCCACTATGAGAGACTTGCAAATTGGTCATTCCTTCATAATCTTGAGTCTATATTAAATGCAAGATTGAGATAGAAATAACATGTTCACCTTTTCACCATCAGTTCCCTCTTTTTCATCATAAATTATTTCTCATTTATTGTAACAAAAATAGCCACATTTTTTAGTAAAACTGAAAATTTACTCAAATTGTGTCTGTTGGCTCCAAAATTAAGGTTTCTTTCCAGTTGTGTATGGCCTGTGTACGCACCTCTAACTGTCACTATATGATTACCAGTGCTGTATAGCTTCTAGTATACACACCTCTAACTACATGTATATGCAAGGTAGAGTCCCCCGTCACTACAGGGTTACCAGTGGTGTATGGCTGCTAGTGTACACACCTCTCACTACATGTATATGCAAGGTAGAGTCCCCTGTCACTACAGGGTTACCAGTGGTGTATGACTGCTAGTATACACACCTCTAACTACATGTACATGCAAGGTAGAGTCCCCTGTCACTACAGGGTTACCAGTGGTGTATGGCTGCTAGTGTACACACCTCTAACTACAAGTATATGCAAGGTAGAGTCCCCTGTCACTACAGGGTTACCAGTGGTATACGGCTGCTAGTATACACACCTTTAACTACATGTATATGCAAGGTAGAGTCCCCTGTCACTACAGGGTTACCAGTGGTGTATGGCTGCTAGTGTACACACCTCTAACTACAAGTATATGCAAGGTCGCCTGTCACTATAATATGGCTACCAGTTATGTATATCTGCTGTTGTAAACATCACTGATGACATATACAATGTACATCATGTACTCTGACCAACTAGATTTTACTAGTAATTATTAAGTATTGTAAGTAAGTAATTAAGTATTGTCCAGTCAGTATAGCACAACTTATTATTTAATTCTCAGGTGGTAAATATCCAGTAGCAGTTGGGCTACTATTTTTAGAAACTAGTAGTCATGGGATAATTGTTGACAGGAAATAAACAAAGCTACTGTTAAAGTGATGGATGTGTGTTGATTAATTCAGCTAAAATTTCATGGCAGTTAGTGAGTTTGTTCTATTACAGTTGTACCGGTAGTAGCGATGCACATTAACCTATGTAAATTATAGAGTTGTTGCTAGGGTAAAAATAAGTCATATTTTTATGTTTCAGTATACAATTAACACAACTATATTAGTTTATATACACTTTATTAGAGAAGCACTTCTAATAGAACAAACACAGTGAGTGCTTTTAAAGAAAACTGTGTACAAATCATATGCAAGTCAGCCTGATGATGAATATCCAACTGAAAGTACAGGGGCAAAAATTGGTGATCTCACTGAGTGGTTGTGTTGGTGATTTGAAGCCTTGATTTGAACAAATAGTTACAAGAATATTAAATATATATTTGGACATCAAAAACATAACCAAAGTATCATCCAATTCAAAAGTATAGAAAATGTTAACAATTTTAAAATAAGCTGTTTTTTCAGCCAGGCATAATTTTAATAGTATAACGTCATGCAATAATAATTTTATTGAGTTACAGTCTGTTACCAGCTCAAATGATTTTCATTATTATACAATAGACAGTATGAACAAAACACATCACATATGTTTATTTACATCACCCTAGTTCCTATGCATGTATCACTTTGAAAGACGAGCAAAAGTCGCACATTGGGGGGTTGGGGGAGTGCTGGTAATGCCAACAAATTGTAAAGATAAAAGAAAGAAAATTAAAGCTGTGTCACTGAACATTTTTTTTTAACTCCTCAGAACAAGTATTACATTTTTCTTTTTTGCCGAATGACTGGAATAAATAGAACAGATAATAGTCTTTGTCATCATTCATATTCGAGTAGGTCTAACTGATTACAGGGGGGCTGGTAATGTGAAATGAAATAAATCACAATATACCCATCAGTTTATGCAAATTACGTTGACATTCCATTCTTATGGTGCCTGCATGTATGATGAACCACCCAAATACACACATACACACTAGCAAATTTTCACATCAAAATGAAATATTAATAAGACCAAGTCCGGGCAGGTTTGGCAAACCCGATTACTATGACAATTAGAGAGTATTGTCAACATGTATTCAGGAAGCCACAACAATATTTCACTTGTGTGGAGTGCGCAGCTGAACACTTATCGCTGTAAACGTCATAACACCAAAGCCGTGCACAATTTAAATACGTAAACAAACCCAAACAGTATCTGAGTACCGAAAGTATCTCTGCCACCACACACTGCCATTTTGTGGTGAAACCACAAGACTTTTTACTACGCCAATTATTTGCGTATTTTTGTTATTAGAGGGATCTCATGTTGATTTATTCCTACTGATAAACAAGTTTTAAAATATTTCGTTGATTGCTGATAATGATTTTTTTGTGAACACACTGAAAACACACTAGTTACAATTTACAAAAGAAAATAATTCTATTGCGTAATAACCGTTACCAACAAGGTGTTACTCGGTTCATCAAACTGACCGTCCTGTTAATTACCAAGTGAAGAATTACAAACTAACGAAAGCACTTCGTAGTATTGACGACTAAATCGTCCGACTGCCATACCTGCCTGTGTACTGTATTAATTGTTTAATAATCCTAATAACAAGTTGATAATTATAATGTGAATATTTTTATAATTGTATTATCATGACAATCATAAGCTGCTTCTGTTCACAGCTCCTGTTAGTTCGCGGTAAAAAAATATGTAATACTGTAGAATACTTTATTTTCGCTTGGAATTTATTTTTGCTATTTTCGCTGACGGGAGGATTCCGTGAAAATAAAATCCAGCGAATATACTTTTTTTCATACATTTCACATTAAACTCATCAAAAATCAGTGAAAATAAATTCCATACAAAACGCTCAAAATGCCTTTTCAGCAAAAATTAATTCCAGCAAAAATAAACTATTCCACAGTACAGCTTAGTACGGGCTAAGAAACTAAGTACAGGTTAAATCTGACTCGTTTTTAAGACCTGGTCTAGACACTTAGCTCGGGCTAAGAAAGTGTGTGAGAACATTTAGCTTTGGCAATGCATGGAATGACGATGAAACTCTGCAATATGCACTTTCTGAATTTGCATTGTTAATGTTTTATAACCATAGAACTAACATGTATACCTTGGGGGGGGGGCTTCCTGTACTACAAATTTACTTTCTGGATTAAAATTACAATGGATAACAAAAGATATATTAACATTGTAAACAACATAAACAATAGTGTCCCATGATTCTTTGGTGCAATCCCTGGGCATGAAATGTTCCCCTTTAACAAATCAGGGTGCTCCTTAGCCTGTGCTCACTGTTGTTCCCTCTCATAGTAAACGCAGTGGGGAATAGCTGATATGGAAACATATGAGATTAGCTTAAACCTTAACCCTTAATTAATTGAAGTACCCTGAACACAGCTACATCCTCTGAGAAAATGTATCAAATGGTAAATGTATAAACGCGTAAGTTGACAACTATAGATAAACAAGAATTGAACAAACACTTTACAAATTACAGCATAATAATTTCAACAAACAACGCCGTATTTGATGTTTACGCTGCGACAGATGGCCTGACTCGAAATGTATTTATACAATGCATATCCCAGAAAAAGATAAATAAACAAAACATGTCCGTACCAAGAACGGCCATGAGTGTGAATTATAGCTTGTCGCGTACATTGTTATACAGGTAAAGCGGAAGACACTGACATTATGCAACATGTGTGTTTGTGTGCGTGTGCGTGCGTGACTGAATAACAACAATATTGAAGATGCCACTTCCTGGTACGAATAAACCGCAGAATAACAAAGTGTGCGATAGATTAAGTCGCTGCCGACATTGATCACACAGACTAGTTTATAAGCGATGTTTTGGACGTTACTGTGATGTTTTGGTGTGAACAATACAGACATATCTAGTAACTTCACCTTTGTGACCATATCGCTCGGCGATTGGGATACTCCTGGTGATGGTGCATCTCGAACCACCCGCTTGACAGTGTTGGATATGAATTCGCTGGATTCGTGGTCTTTTGAAACACGATATCGCCAATATCCTTCTCCCAAGCCGTGATTAGCATTTTCGGTTGGGAAATGCAGAGTTCTAGACGGTAAACCGAAGCGTACGCAGACTACAAAAGGCGTAAACGCAACAAAATACAACAGAATAATCCTGGCCATGGCCGCCATTTTGAAATGACACACAACGACTAAATGTGAGAGTGGTATACTGCGGCAACAATGTAGTTCACCTTGTTTAAACATTGTTCAGCTGTACAGTAAGCAGCATTGTTCAACATTTGTTCCGAAGTCATTAGCTTGAAGTCTCACTTGGCGAATAATATTATAATAGTCATTTAATAATGAACAAATCGATGTTGTCTCCAAATCGCGGATTGATACTCAAAATAAGGGAAAGTAATTCTCAGCACCAGGTGAAATCAACGACGAAATTGTCGGAAAGATAACACTGCAAACAACTTTTTTAGTTTTTGTGATTATTCGCTCTCAATTTCCGTGAGGCCGATGTTGCTATGTATATATTTTATAGGCATTTGTGTAATACAATTTGTGTTGGATATAACCGACTGAGCACAATATACAGTTAATTAACTCCATTGAACAACACAATTTTTCTCTCCATAATTTTGGCACATTTTTTTTTACAAAAAGATAAAAAAAAATATGACACCAAATGTTTCATAAATGACTAATCCCATGACAAAGAAGGCTAAATACCGACACAAGAAGAGCTGGTTCACAGCTAGGAAACTCTAGTATGCATGTTTATTTTGTGAAAGATTTACAAAAGTTCAAAGGGTTATATTTGCTACCATTTGTTCGATAATATTTGTGTTTCTTATTTTTAACTACCGTAATGGTCCACACGAATGCCATCATTTTTCCGCGATATTTTTCTACGTTTCTTCTTTAACCTTTTTATCACCAGAATGCCTCGCCCAATTTGTTGAGTCTGCACTTTTTTTTCTTATATTCCTCAATATTACTGGATATGAACCGTAATTTTAAAGCCAACTGACAAAATTTGACTATTTTTGTCCCAGTGTTCTGAAGAAAAGAGCAGACTATAAAGGGGACTATTTTGTGAATTTGTGACCAAAAGGGAGAACTGGTGTTGAAAAGGTCTATTTTTGACAAAATGGACATAAACAGCCTAGATGACTTTGTTGATCAAGAGGTTAGATACACATTTTCAACACCACCATTCTACAAACATGTTGGTTTTGCACATTATTGTGTATTTTTTTTATAATTTTGTTAGTTAATTTTGACATGCTAATTTCACAATGGCTACAACAGCTCTAATCTCTTTAGGTTTTTTTTTAAATATGTTGGTAATTATTTATTTTTATCATACATTTTTTTTTCATTTCAATTTATTATTTATTTGCTGGCTGTTTTAAAAACAAATGCGTAATCGCGGAAGCCCACAATGTGGCGATAGCTAAATCAGTGGAAAATAAGACAACGAGTTCATAATAATAATAATAATTACAACATAATAAAATATATAAAATAAAATACATTAGATTTTAATCAGATTGCAGCAGTTCTTAAAAAGTAACCTATTTGTCATTATTATTATTCTTGGTCATTTTGTAAATTACGCGAAATTTTCAATATAAGGTGAACAGATGAGTAGAAATTTAACTTATCATTTAAAATGTACATTTCTATAATGTGCAGTGTTGGTTTCATATCAAGACAGGTACACAGAAGGCTGGTAAACCCTGGCCCTTCATATTACTAAGGAGTTACTCAGCCCGAGGTTTATTTAGTAAAGAACACAGGCAGACCTGGAACACAGGGTGTCTTCGACTAGACTTAAATCCAATCCGTACACTAGTACGTGTTGTGTAAGATTTTTAAGTTGCACACACTTTGCGTCAAACGCCTGAAATGAGGAAATAGTCCGCTCACAATGACGCAGATGAGTGGTTGCGAAATATGTATGTCATTCGGGTTCAATGACACGCAATGAACCACGACAGCACGCATTCGAAATCCAACATTTTGTTCTTAATTAAAGCACGTTTAAAATTTCAGTTTTATTGTCCGCATGACTAGTTTTCAAATGAAGGAGACGAAGTTGTTTTACCTCCTTATTTGTGGAGAAATAACAGTAGACGAGTGCTGATTATTCGTACCCATCCTATTGTCCCATTCTCAAAAGAAATATTCAAAATAGCGATGTAAATCTGGGTATAGACCCTGAAGACGTTTACAGGGTCTCTGATCTGGGTGTGTATGCCACAGAAGCCAATTACATTCTTCGGTTGATTTATTAAAATTCAGTTTGAGCCGAATTCTGTTTTCACGTTACGACCCAGTACGTGTGCGCAATGCGTCATAGAAACAAAACTTCAATTCAGATTATATATAATGAAAAAATATTATCACACAGAAACTAAATAAGTAAAGTTTAATTTTTATGAAAATAGTTCAACTATTTGTCAGACTGTGTTCTACTGTTTGCGGTACGCCCCTAATCGTCATGATTTATATAGTCTGGTCCCCTGCCCCAGTTTCAACGCTATATTGCAAAATAGCGCCACCATGCGATAGATTACCATGTGATGATGAACTCGTTGTTGTTAGTAGTTACTAGCACTGACATTGACACTATATGTCGCGTTATATTGCGAGTAAAATATTACTAACAATATTGTATTAATATATGCATTCACACATTAGAGTAGTTTTTGAGGAATAGGCAGGTCAACGCGTCCACTGGAAGCAATTATATACAGTTTTTATGCCAGCATATAACCCATACATCTAAAAATAGATTCGTTTTAAGAAAACCATTGCCATTACGACATAACAATTAAACACGTTCTTTGTATGCCACATAACTGAGTTGATTTTTTGAAACAAAACACGTAATCAACTATACGAGCATTGTATTATGGGAAATAAACATGATATTGACCAATCAGTTGAAGGTGATATACATGATATTGACCAATTAGTTGAAGGTGATATACATGATATTGACCAATCAGTTGAAGGTGATATACATGATATTGACCAATCAGTTGAAGGTGATATACATGATATTGACCAATCAGTTGAAGGTGATATACATGATATTGATCAATCAGTTGAAGGTGATATACATGATATTGACCAATCAGTTGAAGGTGATATACATGATATTGACCAGTCAGTTGAAGGTGATATACATGATATTGACCAATCAGTTGAAGGTGATATACATGATATTGACCAATCAGTTGAAGGTGATAAATATGATATTGACCAATCAGTTGAAGGTGATATACATGATTTATAAGTCACACCGGATGCAAAGTTTGTGTGGCTTGGTATTTATATGTAACATAATCAGTGCCACTCGACTCCATATTTTCTTGGCTGTATCATGAGGGCGCTCTTGTCGGTAGACCCTACTTTATGCGAGACGACTCATTTATTTAATTGACCCAATAATTTTTGTAACATTGAGACTAAATAAAAAACAATTCATGACTGAATTATAAAAAGAATCAACTAAAATAAGAAGTACGTGTCAGTTGTCAGACAAGAAATCAATATCACAATTACTTGATGACGTATTCTACATAGGCCGTATTATATCCACCAATCAGATCGCAAGCATATACTAGTATTCGGAGAGTTTCATATAGATTTGTAAAGCAATATCATCAGTTGAAACTGGAACTTAATCGATAACGGTCAAATTCTCTGTCTAAATTCACACGGGTACTCAAAAGGAGCATTATTATTATTGGTTATTATGATTATCTGCTTTTATGAAGCTTTGTTGACGGAAAAAAACAAAGTTTGAAATGTAAAACATTACTAGTAAGGTTTTACAGTCGTACGTTATATTAACCGTAATACAATATTAACTATTCAACTTGAGTATTGTAATATCTGGTTTTGTTTTGTTTTTTGAAATAAATAATTGTGATTAAATGAATTAAGACATTATTTGCTATTTCAATCTCCTGGATACACCCCCACATATAAATACACGGAACCTTTTTTTTTTTTTTTATAATTCAGACCCTTTCTATCATGACTATTGACCATTCCTGCAATCCTATTCAAACACATGCGTAGGTTTCAGTCAGGGGTTTCGGTCTTTGAGTAGAATGGAGTTGTGGGTGTACATTTACTGTGCTATGTTTCGATACGGTTCTTCTACTAATCGTGGTTTCGATGATTGTGACTTGATTGTCACATCGATCGTAGTTTCACTCTATGGATGTGATGACCGCCAACGTAAACAAGGGCAATACTGCAGAGCTCACTTCTAAAGGCTTACACATTGTTTTGTTTGTGTGTGTGTGGAAATAAATACTAGTAATACATCCAGGCTTCAGCCATGGCTAGAATGAGTTGAGGGTGTATCTTTACCATGTTATGTATCGGTGATTGTGACCCGTCATATTGATCACAGTTTTACAATAAATATCTCTTCACGGATGTAACCTTATATGAGGCATGAACGTTTTGGCGTTTGGTGGAATTATATAAAACATTCAAAAAACACACTAGCTTCAATCACGACTTTCTAAAATCACACCAACCCTGCATATTTGGAGTATATAACTCGATATTATGACAAATGGGATGATAGTCCAAATTGTTGGGAAATGCGAAATTCCCCTTATTATATCTAAAAACCCAACATGTGCCGCTGAGGGCGCATGCAAGAATTATGATATGAGTTACTGAGTGTACATAATCGATTGTTTGATACATATGTTTACATACATTTTATCTTACAATATAACATATATTGGAATTACTCTATTCTCTTTCAGAAGAACACCGCCAACGGCAACATCAGTCGATTTTTTTGTTTTGTCATTTCACATGCGTAGCCCATGACGAAAAGTTTTCCTTATATCTCGCACTCATTTTTGTACATATTTTTTTTTTTTTTAAAAAAACTTCTATTTAGTATTGCCCAAATCACTGGGTTCCTGCTTTCCATAACTTTCAAGTAGAAATGGTTGCTAGTTTTTAATAACCGAGCAAAGAACACACGCGATTATACCCACTGTTTTCAGTTATGCTAGCTTCTAATACAGTTGTGTTTAAACACAATTTTAAGAGTACTATTATTGCAAAACATATAGAGTCGTCGTGTAATAGACAGTGTACAGGGGCTTGTATACAATGAGTTTTAAAACAGTAATTGTGGGTGACTGTGGCCACTTGTGTAGACAAATCAATCAATTCAGTGAGCGAATCTACGAATGCTTAAACCATTGCCTCTAGTGTAGAAGGAAATCATTTCCCGATTAGTCTCATCAATATTTTCCTTAAATCGACAATCATAACGCTCAAAAAACAGTAGTCGACGCGCAGCGCGTGTTCAAATTTTCTCACACAAACAATGTATTTTACACGCGTTGTTTACGTCACTATCAGTACTACATCGAGCAAATTCTTGTCCACACAACTTATTTTACACCAATTCGGTACATCAAATGTTACATTTAAGAGGGTTCCCAACTAAAATCAGCTGAGGATTTGTAATACGGAAGACTGTTAAAAATACATATAGGTCCTAATGAATTTACGTTTATTATCTACGTGTCATCCCTACCAGAGAGTCATGGTGACTTCCTCGGAACTCAGGATTAGCGAAACTCCACACTTACCATCATATATCATCAAATGCCCTGTTATTATTTTATCACATTTAAACTAATAATAAGTAAACAACGAAAAAATTTTGTTTTATTCTGCCTTTTCTGATAAATGTAATGCTATTATTAAGCATAATTATCTTTCAATCATTATTAGTCTGTGCCTTGCATATCCAAAAAACTATTTTACAATACAATACAAAGCTGAAAGCATTTCGGTACAAATAATTTCGGTACAAGTAATTTCTGTCAGCGTTTGTGACCACATTGAAATTGGTAATGACCTATGCGAAATTATTCACGTTAGTTAAATTACCAGCCCCGCTGATTTTCAGAACCACGTGACGCTAAAACAAACACAATGTTCACAAAATATTAATAATAGGAAAATACAAGTCAAGAGCTTTCCAAACATATATAGATTGTATGGTTTCTTGTAAAATTTATTCCGATTATAGGTGTTTATATTTTTCATGCAAAAAAACTATCCTGCTACCTTAACTTACATAGCGAATAGTCGATTCTGCCAACAACGGAGAGAGGGAAGATTTTTTCAGTTATGTTTTTACTTTTAATTTACGCGGAAAATATCATTTCAAAGAACTTGAAAATGATTACGAGGTCTGCATATTCATTTTTTTTCTCTTTTTCCCAGTGCATAGTATACTTTTGTTGCTGTTACATTGTGTGTATTTGTATATTTCATAAGTATTTTCTTTGCTGCCTGTAGTTTGAACTTTTAGCAAAATCCATCCAGTCAATGCACACGTTTTAAACTACAAGCAAGGCTCCATACAATCAATATGCGCGTTGAAATAATTAAATACCAATATTATTTGGTACATAAGATTGCTGTACCCTAAAACTCAACGAGGTGTTACCATGTCACGGTGTCATAATGACACCAATGTAAGACTTTCTAGGTTATCATGGCATTGGACTGCAGTGATTAAAAAAGGAATCATGCCTCGTTCGGCATGCTAAATCCACCCCGACAAGAAAAAAAAAATATAACATTTTGCTATTTATTCAATTTATTTAAAGTTATAAAGATAAAGTTATTCAGGTATACTGCATTTTCTATCATGTGTACTGTTGTAATAACTTGAATAAATCCCCACAGCGCCATATTGGATCGGTCTATGGCTATAAAGTCAACTATATAATGTCTGAGGCGAAACCGAACATATTATTGCGTCTAGATTCTTCCCAAATCCAATATTTCGCTGTGTGTGATTCATTCCTGTTGTTATGGCAATAGTTTCTCATATATTTCCACCATCAGAACATTTAGTTAAATTTTGTGTCGAAATGATTTGCGAATAGAGGTTTACAAATGATTACCGTGTGATAATGTTAAACTATGTCGTTACATAAACCTCTAATTCGGATTCATAATATGCAACAAAGCTGAATTGAATTATTAGTATTTTATGGGGTCTGAGATGACTGTGAATAGGATATACTAGTATTTCTTTCCACTCGAGCGTAAATTTCTCGGTGACCAGAATGACCTTTAAGCAAACGCCACCAAGCGTTGACCTAATATCAAAACATTTCTCCCACGCACACTCTCGGAATCTGCGCTATCTTGATGCGAGATTTGAACTGAGATCAAGACTCAACATGTCGGGGGTTTTGTTCGAAGATATCTTTGACGTCAAGGACATCGATCCAGAAGGGAAAAAGTTTGACAGAGGTAAGAAAATTCCGCGATATGTGGATAAGTAAAAAATCCCGAGAATTGAGCCTTTGGATCGAGAGTTATTGGCTACAATGCCTTACAAGTCCATCGGCGCAGAAGCATGTATGCGCACACAAACATGTTCTGACAAGACGATTAAATCGACCGGTACAGCGGGGTTTTTAAATTCAAAAATTTAAATATCTGTGCTTTAACTCTAGTTGCATACAGTCTTTTACTCAGGATTACGGAACTCCCGTAAAATCGCAGAATTTCACGATTTACGTGAAAAATGCCGCCCGTGACGACCTTCCATATGCAAATGAGGGAGTTTCCTTCACGGAAGGGATTCCCTCTCCAGCGATTTCAGGTACGGTATATTATGTATGCGTTTGGCAACTGCAAACGCAACAGGTGATATTTAAAATCCGTTAAATTTACTATAGTAGTCCCAAACCAGGGCCTTCAAAGCTCTCGGCTAAAGTTGTCCCATGGAAATTGCTACGGAATTCCTGCTATGCGCCAAGTCTGGTAGTAGATATTTATTTCCATGTCTTTGTTTCAACCCGGGCCTCTGGTTCAGTTTACTGGCTGTGGCCCCTAGAATTACAGATTATATATCATACACTCGACAAGTGCAAACTAAAATAACAAATCAACATTTTTGATTAATTTATTTCTCAAATAATTCAAACATTTTTCTTTTCTTTTTTTTTCTCTCCGCTTTTTATTTTCCAGTTTCCCGTCTACACTGCGAAAGCGAGAGTTTTAAAATGGAGTTGATATTAGATGTGAACACTCAGCTTTATCCAGTTGAACTAGGTAGGTAACCTGGCCCCCCTATATCCGCTGTAAACCAGTACAAAGTAAGTGCTGGGCCAGATATTTACATATTACCCCACCCCAATCTAACCCTTCTACATCTCTATGCTATCCATGGCCTGTGTGTTGCTTATTTGTTATACAACCTAAACAAATGTATTTTACACGCGTTGTTTACGTCACTATGAGTCCTACATCAAGCAAATTCTTGTCCACACAACTTATTTTACACCAATTCGGTACAATTTAAAGAAATATAAAATACTGCAATTAGAAAAGGTTAATTAAAAGTTTGTAACATAATGATTTAAATTCAACTTTAAAAAAACAAAAAACGATTCATTACATTTTTAACTAAGGTAGAGTTATCTATTCACCAAATAATAATATTTTAACCTCCATTAAAGAAACTTTGCAGACCCCTAAGCTTACCCCCTCCCCCTCAAAATTGATTTAAATTCATACCATTGTACTTGAAAAGTATTGATAGATTAAGTTGATTTTATTTTTGTTTTCCGCTCGCTAACAGAATGGCCAAAATACAATCCCTGGTTACGACCTTAGTATAACCTTAAATCCTAAAACTGTATGTGCGATAGATTTGTCCAAGTTCTGAAACTTGACTGGTAATTATAGAATACTGTCAAGTCTGTCTCTAATCATACCTAATTGCTGAGTACCTATTTTTCCCATAGGGAGAACTGAAAATAAATCCAGTTTACGTGAGATTTTAATCGGTACCAGTATCTCCAACCTGACCTGTATAGTGAGGCCATGTCAAAGCTTTCATATTAAGAGGTGAAAAGTCCCATTGGTTACTACATTGTCAGCATTGTGCATTTCTGCCGTAGCAACAAGAAACACTGTGGTGCCAAGCTCGCAGATCTCTGGAATTTGTTGAGACATGCTTCGGTCCCTAGTTTGGTCATAAATGGTTTAGTCTTCAATAAAAGTCTGCACCATTGACAGGTTTTTAGGGGTGGCTGTATACAATGAGATTTGCATGACACTACTAAAACAGTTTAAATGCCTGTCTATGCTTGTCTTTTTAAATTTAAAAAAACTGTCAGTTGAACTCAAGTACAATAGCCTTTAAATTCATTTAAACATGGCTATCCCTCATTGCAAAACAAAGTTGTAATTACCTTTGATTGAGTTCTCAATTTATAATTAGTTACTTGTATTTTTTGTTATTTTTATCAGACAATGCAAGTTTTTTAAAAAACATCATGGCTGATATCCATTTTAAAGTTGTTGAGACCTTGAACACTTTTAAAAATATTTAAAATGGTTTCCAGTTTTGTGTCTATAGCCTTCTGCATTCCTAAGCATAGCTCTTGTAAAATTTAAATCAGATATCATCACCATCGAGAACCGTATACGGGATAGTTCACACTTGTCTTTTTATTTCGTAATGTACATTCAATAATTCCCTGTAACATTGAATTTGAATATAATCCAGATTCAGTTCATTTGTAAAACTTTAACTCATAATATCCCTACACTCCATGCTCAATTAGTCCCACTCGGAGGAGGCATTTATCATTTCCAAATTGTGTGTAGCTTAATGTGGATATTGTAATTGTTTCTATTAGAAGTGCATATGCTTATAAAGGAACCTGTTAAGTTAGCACTCAATGAGTTTGGTTAACATAAGTCCCGCAAAAAGAAACTTGGCTTGTATGTATCTCTACCTGTAATAATCTCTTAATAATTCTGGTTTTACTTTCTTTTGAAGCACAATTGAGTACAACTTAAATCGCTCTGTTTCCTAACAACTTGAAGTCCCCCCTCCATAAATTGACATTTATATTGTTAATAGTTTCTTGCAATTAAACACAGATTTTAATACTCTATATCTGCTACAATACAGAAACTAGCCTTTAAAATATAATTAGCTTGAATCGTGTGCATAATATCTTTCATTCAAATCTTCAAGATTCTGTTTCTTGTTGTTGCATGTCATATGAAAATAAAAATCAAATTTGGTTTTCTGAGGAAGGTGATACTCTCGCAAAGTCTTAATAGGTAATAAAAATAGGCCCTGTTTAAAGAATCAGAATGGAAGAGAAAGGGTATTGATTTTCTAAGTATGTAGGGTGTAAAATGTAAAATCCATCATAGCATTCTAATCTGAAAGGTTGAGTAGATAAAATGTTCATTCATTCATTCACTCATTCATTCACTCACTGTTGACTCTGGCTTGGTTTCCCTCGAAAACTTGCATAGGCAAGTATTTGATGTGTCAAATTGAAACAGATCTAGACTCCTTCCCAAAATATGTTAATGAATCTTCTAAAACAATTTAAAAGCTCTGGAGACAGTAATTACACGTATGTGTGAACTGTTTTATGATGTTTTGAGGATTATTCATAAACAATAAGTTACCAAGAACTCGTTTTGTGTGAAATAAAATTTTTGTTTGCATTTTTGTTTTGATAAAAAACAATTCTGATTGCACAGATTTCAGATAAATTATAATATTCTCTTGTGCATCTGTTTAAAATGAATTTGTGAGTTGCAATGTTTTTGATTTTGTTTAGTAACTTTCAACTTTATTGTGTTTCTATGGAAAAACCAAGATGGCAGCCCCCATGTGCTTTCATGCAAATGAGCTTCGCTACAATTGTCAGAGTCTTGAGTGGTAAATATACTGGCTCAGAAACCTTTCAAAACTTTCTATATTATCATATAATCATAATTAAAGTTCAGTTAGTTCTCCCTAAATCAAAATGGGGGAAAAGGAATATATTGTATTTAATTGCAACTAAATTTAGGGTTCCCTCCAAAATTTTTGTACGATTATACATGCATTTTCAAGTTTAAACTCAGCAAAAACTCCCCCCAAACTTCCTAGACATTCAATCCTTGTAACAACCTCTAAAATCTAGTGTAGCTTAAGTCTGTAATTTAAAAAATAAAAAGAATTTTACAGTTGTTTGAAAAATGTAGTAATGTATCCAGACAAATTCCTGTCAAATATCACTCAAACTAAAACTAACCTATTAATTTAGTTTTCATCCATATCTTGTTGTACTTATCAGATGTAATCAACTCAATTTTAAATGTTCAACTAAATTTTGGGAATTAATTAAAATCAGCCAGGTAGTAAATTTTGTGAAATGGCTGGGATTAATTTTCACTGAAAAGAATTTTGGGTGTTTTGTATGGAATTTATTTTCACTAATTTTTTTGACAAGTTGAATGTAAAATATAAGAAAAAAAAGTATATTAACTCGATTTTATTTTCACTGAATTCAGCCCTTCATCAAAAGTAGCAAATATAAAATCAGAATGAAAATTAAGGATTTTATAGTAAATGTAACTGAGCTGTGAAAAGTCAAGGTTTGTCACAGTGGTGTTCTGAAATTGTTTGGAAGTGTATTTATTTGTGTACAACTGAGGGGTTTTACAACACCTCGCCTATGCAGAAATATGTGTTGTATCTTTCCCTCCAAAACTTGCATAAACAGGAGCTTGTATTTTCAAGTTGAAACATCTTGAAAAGATTCCCTCCAAAGTTGGAAATTTGCTCAAAAAGGTCGCCTGAAAATATTGATACAGCTTATTAATTCAGTAAATCGTTTCACTTGTTTGAAGAAACATTAAATTTATTTTGAAGTTGATATCTATCTTTGCAACCTAACCTAGTAGTGTTATTTTCTGTACTAATTATAAACCTTCTTTTAAACTGCAAAAAGAAAAAAAAATGGGCTAATTCAATCTATAAATTAGACGGTTTTATTTTGTATTGATTTGGAGTAGAAATAAAATGTTATTTTCACTAATGTACACCAATTTTGACAGTCCAGATGTACATGTTGAATGTATGTATTTTGGCGTTAAGAAATCCAAGATGGCTGCCCCCATGTGCTTCTATGCAAATGAGCCCCACCAGTTCAAAGTTAAGATGACTTGCAGTGGAATTGGTTATAAAGACCACTTTTATAACCTAACTGGGCTCCATGGCTGATTTTATTTTTTTTCTTTAATCCTATTATTTTATTTTTGATGCAAATTTTTTAACCAGGAAACCCTTCTGATTTTGAAAACATGTGTCAGTGGCATACCATTATGAATATTCCAAAAATTTCTTTGATTTTAATACTTTATCTTGTTTTTTCGCTGGTCATGTGATAATATATGTACAAACCTGATATTGCATTTCTCAAAATGAGTTGAGGTTTGATAATACAAAATCTTGAACAAAAAACACAATAATAATATCTTAAATGTAGGGAGTGGTTTAGGCTTGAACAACATTGTTATTAAAGTGATTATAATTTAAGTTTTTCTCTAGAATTCTTGACCACTCATGTCAATTTCCCTGGCCAACTGAAGCATAGTTCATCGTAAGCTTCCTTAAAATCTGTTGCCCTTATATCACATGGCTGTTAATTCGTTGCCGATCGCTTCCTAGCATTTTTTTTTCCAAATATTTGTGTCACAGTTTCCAGTTTGAACCTGCATGTCAAATGACCAGCAGTTCTACGTCACTCACTCGTACGTGTATCTGCAGCAAACCAAACATTACATTCGCGCCACACACTCGCATGTTGGAAGCCTGCCAGACTTTAAAATCCAAATAAAACAAATTGCCTAGAATATTGATTTATACACAGTAGGCAATGGTTGCTCAAGAAACAACAATAATACTTCTTTCTTTGCCCGAGATCATTAAAATGGCCTTCGTAATCGGAGATAAAAAATTGTCAAGGTGAATCAGGGGAAATGGATGCCAGTAAAAAACCTGAATTACTCAATAACGGGGCCACATGCTGCAGTTATCAATATGTGAAGGATAGGATAAAATTGTAATCTTGGTGAAAAAGACAGACTTTTGGTCAATTTAATGAATTAAGTTGGGGTTATATTTCCTTGCTGGTTCATGTCATTATATCATATGAGCCAATTTTTGGGGACATTTTGCTGTAATTGGTGTTTTGTTGCCATGTGTCAGGGTAACTGTGTTTGCGTCACACCCCAAAGGCAATGAAAATGATGTACCTTGGATACGAGTCTTCAAGGTTACTTTTGTAGAGGGGGTATTGAATGAAGTATTACCTACTGCGCCACAATGACAGGGCAGGAATTCTACCCACGTCATAATAGTTAACTGAATATCGGTCAGATCTCCATATTGGACAGGTAGCGACTTGTCGTTACACTCTAAAACTTACCGAGATTTGAGTACAAAATCGCTGACATTTACACTGTGAAACAAAAATGTGGTGAAATTTATGTCAGTGGAGTGACTCGTGGAACTTTACTGAGATATCTGCTGAAATTCCAGATGGGGTCAACGTTGACAGTGTAAATCATGTTGAAACTAGATTATTTCATGCTTTGACATGTTCTGTCTATAGTTTAACTACACAGAGGCAGGATTTCAGTTTGTTTAATCTTGTTTTAAAACTTCCCTCATAGTCCCTTTAAATTTTTAAATGTCCAGCACGGGAAATTGTCACTGGTGCGCTTGTTAGTGTTTTATTATTTTCTGGTGTTTAAATCAGTATTTTGGCAAGATTGAAGCCAATATTAGGTATTCTATAACTGTTTTGGGGCCATGTGACTTGGCATGGTGCCCAAATGTGGATTTCACAGTATGTGCTTTGAAGTGACCTTACAATACCTGTGACAAGTGACGGCTTAGGGGGTCCAGTTCCCACCTCACAAGCAGAGTCGACTATTCAAATTTGAGAGGGAAGTCGCCTCATTGGCCGCTCATTTAGTATTTGCAAATTTTGGAGGGAAACTGTGGCTTTAAGAGTCGGACGCCCCTCATGGTTTGTCAGTGTGGCATTACCCATTGGGACTTACAGTCCAGTATCGCAGCTCTGCTAGCAGTGTCATACATGCAGACAGTATGGTCACTTAGCGAAGCCTCTGCTCTGTCAAATATGACTTGAAGTAAGTTTTTTTTTTCTGATTACTTTCCCTGTTGGTGACATTTGTTTAGTTGTTTTTAATGTACCTGGCTTGCCATGTCTGTTTCCTTAATCGTTCCACCTTGGCAGAAAAGGTATTGCTATGTCAGTCCTCAATGTTTTACATTCCTTCATATGTTCATGTTGACTGCAGTTATCGGTGCCCTACTTGTCCATTTCTGCTGATTAGATCATGATAGCTGAATTCCAAACCATTGCAATACTTCTCTACAATTCATTTTGGCAATCTTTTCTATTCAGAAAGAGAACTACCATGGCTGGCTAGCAAACCTGATTATTTTTTACCCCGAACAATTGGGTACCCCCTTGACAATTTTCTGTAGACTGTAGGGCGGGCTTGGACTGTATCTAGTTTACAAGTTGGAACAAAGTTCAAAATTTGGAGGGAAACACCTTCCATATAAGATAGTATTATCGCATTTTGTCTCATACCTGAACCATTTCTGTCTTGAGATTTCAAGTAAATTCTTTCTCACGCTATAAATGTTAAAATACATTGTAGAAACAGAGAGAGAATTTGTAACAGTGATGTGTTCTCTTTTTTATCAATATTATACTTGTCTAAGTGTAAAAATTTTTTTTTCTCCTAAGTCGAAATTGTTAAAAAATCACCACTGATCAAAATTTCTATCTTGATTGAAACTTTTTTTCCCTTTAAAGGTGACTTAAGTTTCTAAATTGTAACACATATTAAGAAGTATTGTCCGTTTAAAGGCAATTGTCAACTTTAGAGGGAACACACCTTTATCTGATTTTGGAGGGAAACATGTCCACGCGGAAACTGCTAAGCAATTAAACCCTATTATAAGTTGCCGCCACAATCTACACATTCAGCTGTAGCATACCTGTCCTCTGTGTGCCCCCAGTATATTTCTAGAACAAAATGATTTGCCAAATTTGCACTTGTATGCTCAAGTATGTGTGTTATTTGTAAATTCTTTCGATGAAACACTGAGATATTTTTTTTTTTTTTGAACTGCATGAATTCAAATGGTTACAAATATTTCTCAATTCTCAAATCCATTTTTGTTTTGCATTGCCTCGTGAAGTCTAGCTTGTGTTGAAAAACTTTTTTTGCTGTAATGACTGTTAGAAGTTAAATTTTTAACTGGTTTTCGGTCATGGCTGCCCTCAAAGCAGTACTAAATATACACTGAATTTGTCGAAATTGGTACCTGAAGTGTTATCTCAAATTTGAAATTTATATCCCTATAATTTTACCTTGAAAAAACTTTTCTATTTTGCTCTAAAATAACAGCTATGGCTTCCATCAAGATTGTTTCTTAAAATATAATTTGGAACATTATTGTCTAGGATCATTTAGGTTTATAGATAGTTTATATTATATTGAAGTTGAAATTTAATGGCCGGTCGTATACAGCTAGTCAGACATAAAAAGATTGTATGGCGGGAAACGTGATTAGAATCAGTACGAACATACGTTGGTATCCGAAATGCGCCACAAAGTCACGACAAGTATGAACAAGCCTGGGTAATAAATGACTACGAGTTTGTCGCAAGCTGGGGAGTTCGGTTTTCTCTGAGAGCCGACCAATGAATCAGCCATTCCCACGGCTAACTGCTTAGCGAATACCGGTGGCGCACAAAGGATTACAACGTCGTCTTTGACTGATATCAAATAGGAAATCTGGCTCTGTGCCAGGTTTCATTCTTTTACGATCACGCTGTCAGCATACTGCCATTGAGGAATAACTGTGTGGTCACAAATCGTTCATGCTAGTCCAATGACCGTACTGACGGTCCATTCATTTTTCTTCTTCCAGCTGATAAATTCCGGTTGGTGCTTGCCTCAACCCTGCGGGAAGATGGCTACCCAGATGATGGTGAATATACCCCCCTGAGTGATGGCGTGCCCAGTAGGGCTGACCAGTTTGAGTATGTAATGTATGGAAAGGTCTACAAGATTGAAGGAGATGAGACTGCTATGGACGCTGCAACAAAATTGTAAGTTTTTTTGTACCATTTTCTGCTCAATTTCATTCTCTCTTTTGATCTCAAAGTGGGCCAGTCATTTTACACCATGCCAGTTCAAGCATTCTACTTGTTAAAAAATTTCTGTAGCTAAGGCTCCGAAAAGGGGAGGTTGGTGATGGATCAGGGTGACCCCTCTTGTATTATATTAAGTGTTGTCAAGGTAGATACAGTGGGTTAGGCTCAGTTTGTTAGACAATGCAATTGTTGGAGTGCAGAATTCAGCTTGACAATGGTTGCTTAGACCCAATTGTTTTGTTTTCCTATTATGTGGCTAATTCCATGTTTTTTTTTTATTGGCTGTTCTTTGTCTGTGAATAAACGTTGCTTTTCATCTGTAGTTCAGGGATTGGTTTCAGTTTATTCAATCATGATATCAGAATTGTTCATTTTTCAATAAATTATACCAAATTTTTTTTTTATCACCTGTTATGCCAAGATTTCATGTCATCTCATTGAAAACTTAGATTGTGGTTTGAAATTGACTCGGCATAATGTGCGAAAGAGGAAGTGGGAAACAGATGGGGGATAGGAGTATATATATTTAGTCCGCATTTGATGTGTGTAGTATGTGTTGTTTCAATTCAGTAGCATGGTAACATCATGATGACTACTGTTCACTAGATTATATGAAGGTCACTATGTGATTGGTCACTTGACACATCACATGACACTGACCTGTTTCTTATCTGTGTTTCAAAGTGCACGGCGAAAATCAATATTCCGCCCAGCAGTAAAAAATTAGAAGGTATTGTCTTGTTACTTTGATGGTGGAAGATTCCATTGTTTGCACAGGGTAGGGTTGGACTTACTATATGCCACAGTGTGGCAGTGTGGTTAGCTGGTTGTTAATTATAATTTCAACCATCTGATCATCTGCCTATACAGTGACATAACCAATCATCCTCCAAACTATGCTGTGCCCCCTTGCCAATAAAATGAACCAGTCCTTTGTTTTTAGTAATATTTAATAGCGTCACCAAGAGGGTTACCGGTACTCTGAAAATAGCAGCGACATCACTCTCTCCCCTTCTTTATTAGACAAAGTGGTTGAACAACTTTATTACTCAGATATATTAGGTGAAAGGCCTACATGTTGTATATGTACATGACTATTTAAATGGCCCCACAAAAATGCATGACAGAAACCTGTAAAGCTTTGATGACCAGAATGGTTGCTAGGCCGAAGAGCATGTCTTTGTGAAACTTGAAACAACCTAAAAAATAAAATCCATCATGTCAGGTCATTAAAGTTTCCACAAATCTTGCCAATATCATTTGAAATGAAAAAAAAACGTGCATATGTATATGTCAAAATTGTTCTTAGTATTGAATTTGAAATATAGATTTTTCAAGATTAATTTTACTGTCAGTTGAGTTATTTGGCCTGTGCTCCTTGTGAGTTGTTAACAACGTGTACATGTGTGTGCATGCACAGGACATGTACTCACATGCAATCTAGGGTCCATAGACTAACACTGGGTACACAATGTTACAGGCTAGGCTTTAATAACCTCACCCTATCAACGTGCCAGTTGCTAAGGTAACCAAACAAAACAAGAGCAAAACATACTTCTTTTCTCCCCATTGTTAGATAAGTTTTATTTCGATGTGTACTTTGATAAACTTCAGGAGACGCATGTCTCGGTGTTAAGTGCCGGTTTGTCATGATGATGTCGATATAGTGGGCAGTGCATGCTTTAGACAATTTAAATATTGATTTGGTATTAAATAGCTGTGTCATAGTGCTGTACATGGAAACTATGTTACATTGGGATTGGGATTTTGTTTAAATACGAGTATAAAACAGTAACTAATAATTTAAAAAAATTGTAAAAAGCTTCCTTGTTAACTGATTGGTATGGATTGTGTTGTGACTTTAATAGTGAATAGTACCGGGTATTTTTCTTTTCATAACTTACTCTTGTTTAGTATACATAGATTTGATTACACAGTTTAAAATGACTGGCCCACAGTTAGTATTTCATAGTACAGTGTTCAAGACTGTGGACATTTCTCTTTCACTTTGCCATGTGACTGGCCCGCAGTTAGTATTTCATAGTACAGTGTTCAAGACTGTGGACATTTCTCTTTCACTTTGCCATGTGACTGGCCCACCGTTAGTATTTCATAGTACAGTGTTCAAGACTGTGGACATTTCTCTTTCACTTTGCCATGTGACTGGCCCACAGTTAGTATTTCACAGTACAGTGTTCAAGACTGTGGACATCTCTCTTTCACTTTGCCATGTGACTGGCCCACAGTTAGTATTTCATAGTACAGTGTTCAAGACTGTGGACATCTCTCTTTCACTTTGCCATGTGACTGGCCCAGGGTTTCTAATACATGCAGTGTAGTGCAGTGTAGGGCTGTTAAGTTCTTTGCGTTATCTCATTTTTGTATAAAACACAGGTGAACCCTTGTTCCCATGACACCTAGTAAATACAGACTTTCCGTGCAATCAAAAAATTATATAATGAAGCATTGATCAATTATAAATCTGGAAATAAGTCAGTTAAAGCGCGGTGGTCGTCGCACAGCCTGGTTCGAATTTCATGTAAATAAACAATGTATTTTACATGCGTTGTATACGTCGCTATGAGTCCCATATCGAACAGGATGCGGCTGCCATCCTTTAAATATGAAAAAAAAAATTTTGTCATCTTATATTATGCACATTTTTGGTCTACATGCACTCCCATTGATAAGTGTTTCTAATAGAGAGCATGTATTTATTAATATTACCAGTACCCTTTTTTCCTGTAATCTGACATGCTTACGTTGTTCGCCATTTTATATATTACAGATCAGCATACATATCATATGGGGGACTGTTAATGAGAATACAGGGAGATGCCAACAATCTGCACGGCATGGAAGTTGACTCATTCGTCTATTTATTGATGAAGAAGCTGGCTTTCTAATATAACACATAGATGTCATCGTTTGATACACACAACGTAGACAGCTGTACAGCCATGCAACATTCCAGCACCCTGTTTTCATTTTCAAAGCATAATATGGCGGCTGTAAATCGGCATAACCATTTCTCTGTATGTACATGTATTGCGAAACTTATCCCAAAAAATTGGATATGAACAATGATTATGTTGTCATGGCAATACTACACTGCCATTTTCAAGTTGATTATTTTGTCTTATTGCGGAAAGAAAAATTTACTTTTTAATAAAAATATATATTTAAACCATTTCATGTTTTTGCATTTGCTTGGTAATCCACCACTTCCCTCAGATGGAGGAGTGCTTGACAGTTGTGTGTTCTTTTTAAGCTGTTGTCTTTGTCCAATCTGCTCAGTGACATCACCAAAGTGTCATCAATATTTAATATATCTTGGAGAAGTTGTTCAAAGATTGATTTGGCTTAACAGGAATGCTGCTGATTGGTCAATATCTCAAGTGATAATTATTCACAACATTGTGGTTTGGTGTTGTGCTGTAGAATCCTTTATTTTTGCTGACAAATAATTTTTTTTATACTGTGTCTATGAAAATTCCAAGCAAGAATAGAGTAATCTACAGTGCCAAATATTACTGACAGTGTACCAGCATCTTGTGTGTAATTTCCCAAAGGAATATCTCATATTTACATGTTATGGCAAATTCCCTCTCTATTAAGTTCCCCAAGTCTTGCCAGAATTATACCCAGTAACTCCCATAGGCAATAATATGAACACCTATTTCACACATATAGCCATCAAGTCCTGCATCCAGAGATTAACAAAAATTGGAAAGAGTACCATCTGTTTTTTAAAATTAAACTACAATGTATTCCTATAAATGTACCAAAATGAAGCTGAATTGACCACACTGACTAAGCTTAGTACATTTACTTGTATCTGGTTGGTTGGCACTAAAATCCTACTCAAAATTCCATCACAACAGGTTGTTCTGATGAGATAATTGCATATGCCAATGCGTCCTTGTATGTGAAACAATTGTATTATAAACCATCAGTTGACCTGACATGGTCACATGACCTTATGGCGTCATACATCCTGGTATACAATTACCGGGTACTTTAAAGACACGCCGAAACTGAAATCAATTGATGTGTTGTCCCTTTGGTTGAGCTGAGAATTAAACCATATTTTCTATATTAGACTTGCATCTCCAATACAAATGCATGTGAACCAAAATTTGCATTTATTGTATACTCAATGAATGGAATTTATTATTTTTATCACATATATGGACATGTCTGTCATTTATGTACTTCCCAAAGAGCAAATAATACAGTATAAGGTTATTTATTCTCATTTAAAGGGTGGTGGCCATCACAAAGCGCATGTTTGAATTTCATATAAATAGTGTACTTTACATGTGTTGCATACACCGCTATGAGTCTTATATCGAACAGGACATTGCGCGACGCCCACCTCCCTTTAAATTCTGGTGACCCCAATTTCTAATGTTATATGAACTCATGATAATCTTCGGCTAAAACCTACCTTTTCACCATCACTCTTTCACCCAAAATTTCTGCACTTTTTTCTTGTATCTTTTCCATAATTTTGAGGCCAACAGACAGAATTTAAGTCAATTTTCAATTTCTACTTAAAAAATTTGGCTATTTATGTCCCAATCTTCTGAAGGAAGTGGAGACTATGAACAGGACTATTTTGTGAATTTGTGATGAAAAGAGGTAGTGAACTGCTGGTGGGTTCGTGCAACATCAAACACAATGTGGCACAACACAACCAGACCTTCAATGCACCAACCTACAGATGTTGTGTTGCATATTTTGATATTTGTGAAATACATTGTTTAAATGAATGACAAATCAAGAAATCTCAAGTTCAAGGCCATATTTGTATAGATTTGGATGGTTATTATTACAGTCTTCATTGATAAAGATGATACCAATCTAAATGTATGATCAAACTGACATGAAATTGTAGCTGACCCCTGACCCTAGTAGCAATGCATTGTGGTTACTTATGTGACTGAAATTCAAATTTGTAGATGTGCATGCTGACAACAAATGCCATACTTGCTGTGAAGGGACTACTCAGTCTCATTGAAGGGATTGTTACGACCAATGATATGAGAATGCAATTTCTTTAAATTCTATACCAGAGACTGGCAACTTTAATGCTAGAAACTTACCAGCCCTGCATAATAGATTACTGTAAAATACTTTATTGTAACTGGAATTAATTTTTGCTAAAAACATTTTTTGGATGTTTTGTTTGGAGTTTATTTTCACTAATTTTTGATGAGTTGAATGTAAAATATGGAAATAAAGGTATATTTGCTGATTCATCCCTTCAGCGAAAATAGCAAAAATAATTCTAAGTGAAAATAAAGTTTTGTACAGTATTTTCAAATACCTCTATCCCATACCATAAAAGCACAGCACTTTATTCTCAGGGGACAATGATCATAACATTCTGAATGTCAGTGTTTCCATGGCAATCACTTTTATCCGAGTAGTCTAGCTGATTTATATTCTTTCAGAAAGATTGAGAATCTACAGCAGCAGCTACACATAAAAAGTGATTTAAATTTTTTTTCACAGCCATTTTATCAGCCATCGGTGGGAGGACTAAGTTCAAATTTATTAATTTGAATTGTAGGAAGCGTGAAAAAAATATTATCAGGCAATCGGTATGCAAGTTGTAATGTTGCCGGTCACTGGTAGCAAATAGTGGTTGTCGCATCAGACTCATGATTGGTAGACCCAAGTTCAAATCTTACCCAAGGCTGAACATCAAAAGGGTCGACTCCTACTCTGGGTGAATGTGCCACAGACTCAATTCCACTGGCCGAGATTCATTCACTAACGAATGAGACTTTGGGGGAACCTTGGTTAAGGTTCGCAGGTGCTTGTGCTCGACAGAGCCTGGTTGACACTAGGATAGCGCATTAAAATTACCATTTGATAGGGAGATTGCCACACAGCCCTGTCATGTAGTGCCAAACAGGAAATGACTTCTGTGGCAAAATGCACTATGTATCAGCACTAGCACTTGCAATTTGCACTTACAAAATAGAAAAAGGTCAGGAGACAACAAAAACTTTTTTTTTTTTAAAGTTGTAATGTTTGTACCAGACCGATTGGAAATGTCACAGGGTTTCAGACGGGCAAACAATTTCAAATACTGATTCACTGAAATTTCATGATTCTGCCTCTGAATTAGGAATAATTGTCTTTCACATTTACAGTATATTAAACTCAGTTGCACAAGTTCAATCAGTGTTAAAAATAACAAAATATAAGTTTATTTACATTATAAATATACATACAAAGTTGCAAATAGTTAAAATATTACTTGTCACATTCCATCATCAATTTTACATATAACATATGATAACACATCATATTAATCATGTTTTTAAAATGAGTGAAAAGTTACCCCAGAAAAGCTCTTAAAAAGCATAGAATAGATGTTTGATTGGTTAAATATTTTTTTGTACACTTGTGCAAGTACAAAATTATAGAAAAAACAGGTCAATGCAAGTTGCTGAAACAATTCTTGAGCTTGCCTTTTTATCACAAGGAAATACCAGCAAGATTGGGGAAAAGTACCTTCATGGTAGTCGATACAACACAGTTTTATGCACTATATAATCCTGGTGACAAACTCATAAATTACACACCTTATATAATTAAGACAGAAATGAGGATGGACGGATAATGCTGCAACTAAACTACTCACATCTTACATTTTGAAGAATGCCACTTTATAATTGGTTGGAATCAGAAGTCATCAAGGCACATTGACCAGTGCCTGTAAAAGTCAACAGGTGAATCCATATTGGAATGTTCCATTTAATGATGCAGGGGTGGTACATACTCAATCAGAGTCGTTATCATCTTGAGAATTTATCTTCTTATCAAACTGGTCCAACTGTTGCATAGCGTCAGATACTTCCTCTTCTTGTTCATCTCCATATTCACTGCAATGTGAACGAAAAAAGCAATGTTCTTTAACGTGAATTTCCAGTTGAAAAAGATGATTTTTCAGAGAAAATGGATTGAAATAGAGATGGCATGTGTGTGTTTCAAAAACTAAAATACGACTGTGACATAGTTTTTCAACTCTCCAAATACCTGCAAAAAATATTACGCTATAGCCAAAGATAATTTGCATGCTCATTATTCTTGCTTTGACAGAATAGTGTGCAAATTTTCAGAGGCTGGTACGAGTTAGTTGAAAGATGATAGCAGTTTTATTTCAGAGCTGGAAACTCATTAATGTTCGGTGCACTGCGACCTTGGGCATTTGGATCGTTCAAATGCTATCAATTCTGGAACCCCCAACTGATACAGCCCATGGAAGGTATTAACATTAGTACCTTCCATGTACAGCTCGACTTTGATTTGAAGCATTCCCCTTCAACATGGGAGGCACTAAATAAACACAATTCTATCTATAACAAGGAGTTAATCTGATCATTAAATTATCACACAAGCTATCACTATATGTGATAATAATTTTCTAACTATACATGACTTAGAAGTGCATACACTTAGATTACTGAGGTGTATCTATATGATCACATTAAGTAATACTGTAAAATGACTAATTTTCACTGGGTTTAAATTTCACTGATTTCCCATTACAGGCATATTCAGTGGGTTTTAAATTCACAGTTTCGTCATTTAGATAATGTGTTTTATGCTAAATTTTACATCTTCGCTGGGTTTTAATTTAGCGCATTTTCCAGTCAGCGAAATAAGCTAAATTAAAACCCAGTGAATAATTTCCCCCTTTACAGTATTGTAATGATTTAGTATGGAACAAAGATTTGGGGCTTATATACTGTGGAATACTTTATTTTCGCTGGAATTAATATTCGCAGAAAATGCTTTTTGGGCGTTTTGTATGGAATTTATTTTCACTGATTTTTGATGAGTTTAATGTGAAATATAGGAAAAAAAGTATATTCGCTGGATTTTATTTTCACGGAATCATCACTTCAGCAAAAATAGCGAAAATAAATTCCAAGTATTCTACAGTATTTGTTTTTATTGGAGATGCGCTTCTAATAGAGCAAATATAGTATATGGTAGTTGTCCCAGACCAGTAATTAAGTTCTAAGAGTGCTCTTGGAGTGAAACTATTAGAGTCTGACAGTCCATGGACATTGTAGGCCTAGGTATTTTAACAATCCAGCATAGAATAAATACATTTTTTGGCTTTCTGTGCACTTCTATAGCATATGTAAAATCATTTATTTCTACTATTTTGATGTTTTCAGCAATATAAATTGGTTACAAGTTTACGATTACGCAAAAGAACAAAGAGTTAAATGTTATTTTACATGTTCACGTGGAGTGCGTTCGCGTCGTCGCCTCAGGTGACGCAGGGCGCCTCAAGTCTGCCAAGTTTTGGTTTGACCGATATGTGACGTCACAACTGAGGCGACTCAGGGCAGTTTTTACCGACCCTGCTCGCAGTGCCGGGGACGTTCAGAAAAAAGATAGCGAACGACGAAATCGATTGGTAAAAAGGTGTTTTGGTAATTGTCTCAGATATAAAATGCAACTGGGCATGTTTTTAAAATAAATTTCATACATTTGACATGAGTTTCACTCGCATAGCAATGAACCAATACGATCTTGTGAAACTACTTTCCCGGATTACGTTCGTGTAATCTACTTCCTTGGGGCACCCCGAGGGAGCGACGTGAACAGACTCATGAATTTAATCAAGCGAATTTTACCCATCAATGAAAATAGCAAAATTAAAAAAATAAATAACAGGAATAATTAATGAGACAACAGTATGTGTGAAACTTGATAAGCTGGTGCAAAAACTATATGTTCAAATTTCAATACTTTTCACCTGTATTCTACAATGAAATTAAATCATATCGACACGACTTTTTGTAGTCAAGGATTATAGCCAGAAAATAGTATAACATCTTTATTGAAATGAAACCACAGAATTACAATCAATTTTTATTGATTATTTCTGGTTATTTTGTAATTTATGGGTTATTTTTCAATCAAAATAGGACATGTTTGTAGAAATTTTGCCTCTCTGATGAGATTTTGTTTGAAATGTGGAGTTCCTGCCTGAAATATCAGGTATAGACAGGTGACTAGATAAACACCCGTTACAGATAATTTCAATTCCTTAATACATTATTGTTGTTATGTGAGTCATTTAATCAAATCATAATTCTATGATTATGACACCCAGTCAGTCATGTTTACTTGCTCACAAACTGGACTGACATATTTGGCAATATTCACATCGCTAACCGATCCCAATCACTGTTTGTGAATAGTTTTAATTGCTTAGATACCACTTCTAATACTTTAATTGTTACCAGTCTGTGAACCAAACCAGTCTGTCTTGTTTCTACTTGATCTTAAACTAGAAAAACACAATTAAAACACAAACAATTTGGCTGGGTGCCATATTGCCAATAATGGAGCGGTGCACGGAACCCAAAATCAAGAAGTATTTGTAAATCAATCAATCATGATTGCATAGTCATGATGTGTGTCATATAGAGTTAGACAGGAATGCAAAAACCAATCACAATCCACAGTTGGTTACATTGCAACTCTAGCCCTCACCATGGAATTTATTAAAAATCAATAATTATTTATAGAACATTATAACACTGAACACCCTGTACCTCAACAATGACTGCATGTAAACCATAGCTTTCTGAGAGTGCTTATAAGAATAACTTATGTAAAACTCGCCAAAAGATAAAATTCCTCCCATAAAATTAATTCTTGCAGGATAATTAATTTCTAAAATTTCTCTAGCTGTGAGATCTTCGGTGAAAATCTGTGAAAATACAACAATTTATTATTTAATGCCAAAATAGGTATATGACTACTTGTTCATACATGTTGAATGGATATTACCGGTAGTTAACTATATGAGGTTATCAAGAGAATACCGCAAAGAATGCACAAAGTCAGTACAGTGATTTTATCGACCGGTACATAACAGAGGTCGTTGTGATCCTGCACTGCCTTTGTGTGTACAGTGACATGTTCTCATGAAAACTTTATTATATTATATTTTTTCTCAGAAAACTGGTTTGAATGCAATGTCAATAATTTGGAATGCGTGCAATATTGATGACAATACCAAATAAGGAAATTTTGAATATTCAAGTGGTGGAAATACATTTTCAAAAAATGCAAATACAGCTTTTTTATGAAATATTAAGTTTTATTTTTTTCGGTGCTAGGCATTACATGTATAATAGTCAAGATTGTACTGAAAGGTAGGTTTTTCTGTAAATAAGTCAAATATTGTATAGAGCACAAAGATTTTGTGAGTTATGTTAATTGAAGAAGAGACCCACTCCGTAAAGTCATGCAAAAAATATGAAGAGCAAGGAAAGTTAGATTTCAACAATCAAAATTAATCCCAAATTCAGTGTTTTGACGAAAAAACAACAAATTAGTTGAGACCATAATGCTGTACATTTATGCGTGTGTTATGTCAATAAAATATTAATTTTATTGTAAGCATCCTGGGCTTATAATGAAATCTTTATGATCAAATAGGTCAGCTTGGTGACTACTTGGCAGGAAAAAAAAAAAAGATAAATATTGTACATGAGTGAGGGAACAACTCACGATGGTCTAATCCCAGCACACATTCCCAGGGAATACCTGTTGTTGATAACAAACTAAAATGCTGTAGCTTCTGATTTCCTTCATGTTCTCTTCTTATTTTATTTATAAATGATGAATTTCACAGTAAGATCATTTTTAAGATTATTTTGTCAATGTATGATTTTCTGGCTCAATGATACATCAGGGAATTAGCAGAATTAGCATCATGAACAATCTCTGTGCCTCTGTGGTGTCAAATTAGCTATAAAGATGGCACACTGGTGACAATGTTGGGAGTGCTGAAGCACCAATTTGATAACATGGGTTTTATATACCATACAAATATTTTTGTATACTGAAACATTAAAATATTACTTAATTTGACTAATACATGTAAAAACACTTGACTTCAGTCTGTAATTTATGTACTGTAAAAACACTTATTTTCATTTAATTTCACTATTTTGAGCATATTCAATGTGTTTTAATTTCACAATGAGTTTTATTGTTATTTTACATGTTCACATAGATTTAATTTAGCAAAAATAGAGAAATTAAAACCTAGTGAATAATTAATGCATTTACAGTAAGCAACTAATAGAGCACTTCGGTCCTTGTATTAGTACTGTATTTTTTCTATACATGTAAGTAGCATATGCACCTACATAAATTATACAGGTGATTCTTAAATGATCACAAGAGGTGATATTTTAGTGATTTAGTATATAGCATATGTGATTTTTGGTTTATATGTGATTTTATCAGAGATGGACTTCCAATAGAGCAAATATGGTATTGTGGTTCAATATTATGGATTAATCACAATACTAACTGAGTTCTGAGCTGGTGTTCCAAATGACAGCACAAATTAACATGCCAATTTAGAGAGCTCGAAGGGTTATAGCCGGTTATAGAGAGTAGCGCGGGTGGAACACAACCATGTATATAATAACCTTCAGTGGGAGGTATTGTCTATGCTAAGTTATCTCAAACTACAGTATGCAAGTTTGGAAAAGATCCAAAAATATCGCAGAAAAAACCCATTGTTTGAACATTACAAGTTGTATTGATGGTACTCATTGTTGAAAAAAAAGGGGAAGAAGAAAGAACGAAGAAAAGCTACTGCCGAAACTTTATTCTAATATCATGCCCAAACGTGTTCTCCTTCTTGAGATGCATGAAATTGCTTTGTCAGCAAATAAACTGAACCCTTTTGGGTGAATGAACGTACGTCAGTTTAGAAATTAAACCACTTGTGCGTTACAGATTATGTGCGCAAGTATGCGTATGGTAGATGAGAAATAAATTAACAGGATTGACACAAACATGTTGACAATTTGAAATATCTCACATATATTTATACACGATGTGTGTTCACGTGCAGGGAAGGTCCTTATATTAGCTTCTTGTTTCACACCCTAAAGTTGAAAAGAACAACACAATACACCATGTACAGTCAATGATTCCTGTTAAGAAGATCACAACAGAGTATTGTAAACCACTTTAATTTAATGGTAAATTGTTTTTGCGAATTTCCACAGTGAACATCGCAACATTCTTGTACCATAGTAAAAAGCGGAGTGTCAGGGACTTTAATGAAATTTTGTCTTCATGAAAGCCAAGAAATCATCAAAACTCGAAAAATTGTAGCAGCAAAATATGAATAGTTTAGTTTAAATTGTGATGATACCAAAATCTATAAAATATATTATTTTAGCTGGAATTAATTTTCGCTGAAAAGACTTTTAAGGTGTTTTGTATGGAATTTATTTTCACTGATTTATGACAAGTTGAATGTAAAGTATAGGAAAAAAGGTATATTCGCTGTATTTTATTGTCACTGAATCACCCCTTCAGTGAAAATAGCGAAAATAAATTCCAAGTGAAAAAAAGTATTTTACAGAAGTATACAAATCAAATTTTTAGTGTTGAACATTTTACTGAGAGACTAAATAGTCCTTGGAGACCAGGCAATCAGAGTAAAAGAGGCTAGGCAATTAACAGTGAATATTTAATGGTTAAACACACTACAAGGCATGAATTTCCCAACAGCATTAACCCCAATGTTCAACAAGTTTGCCTTGGTAGCCTTCAATGACTAAGCCCAATGTTATTACTATGCGCTAAAACTGTTTAATAAATTTTGGCCATGAAAAAGGGGTATCCTCTCACCTGAGAAGTCATTGTATGCAGATTTTATGTTTTGGACCATGTGTAGTGGTAGAGGTTTTCATGTGTGTCCTAAATTAACCACATGCAACCACCTGTGGATTTGTACCCCAGGCAAACACTGTGGTGCACTACTGGAGAAAAATTAGAACCTACATGTATTAAAAGACACCTAAACCTATGCAATAAACTCATAGCATGAGTGGATGGTCAGTTTAGTTTATTAACATGTATTCAAACATCATGTGAGATAGTTAAATCTGAACCACGAGTAAAACACAAAATAAAAACGGGGAAAAAACTGTTAATTTTAGCCTGAAAATAGAGACTTGGATCAAATTGAATCTATTGCACTGGGGAGGGGATGGGGTGCATTGCCCAATATATGGGGTCATGTCAAAAATATTTGATTATACACAAATTTCAGGTACATGTAATCACAATAAGTACCAGTAATGGGTATTTGGATTTGATTAGATACAAGCAGCCTGTCGGCTGAGATAGCTCCGCTGTTAGCAATGCACATTTCAGTTAGAGAACAGAAGACATCATTAGAAAATGAACAATATGTCTAGTATCAAAAGCAATGGGACTTGCTGTTTTCAACAAGAATTCAAAAATATCACTTTTCACTAAAAATTACAAAAATAATCATCAAAATTAGATAATTGAAGATATCAACATGAAATTAACAAATCTGAAAGAGATCCACATGTAGTACCTATATATGTAATATCAAAGCAATTGGCCTTGCAGTTTTTAACAAGAAGTCGAAAATATCACCTTTTTACCAAAAATGACAAAAATATTCACCAAAATTAGAGAATTGAAAATATCATCATGAAATGAACAAATGTAAGAGAGGTCTACCCAAGGTACATATACACCAAGTATCAAAGCATTCAGGCTTGTAGTTTTCAAGAAAAAGTCAAAAATGTAAAACATTGACACCGACGACGGACGACAACGGACACCGACGACAGACAATCACTCATATGATAAGCATCACTCGACAAAGTAGACAGCGGAGCTAAAAATACAAGTTACAATTTTTTTTTTAATTAAAGTTGAAAGGTCAAAATTATTCAAGTACTCATGATTGTAATCTTCTGTAACTGGAATATAAAGAATGTTAACTGCATGCAGAGAATAAAAGATAATATTATACATCTGTCACCATGACGCCGTAAGTTACAACGTGCCATAATTTTGCGGTATTGCACTGGGTATTTTTATCCTACCATATTAGGAAATGGAAATTCCAAATACGTAATGATTATGCGCGTAAGCTTCTTCTAATAATAGAAAACAAACATGGCTGCCACCAGGGTTTGACAGGACTCCACACAAAGAAGTTTGCAAAAATCATTGCATCGACTGCGCTGCGCGTTGGTCGATTTTCCTGCTGTACTGCCTTCATGCATACTTTGCAGTATCCTCGTAATAACCTCATATGATGAAGACATGCAAAAACTAACAAGTTTGATATACAGAACTCAATACTGTCAGTTTCATTTTTGCAAACAGAGATTTATGCATTGTCAATCAACCTAATCACAATTCAGATGAAACTCACTGCATTTCAAATTGAATATCGATACTACTTTGAATCACCTAATAATTTTCATCGCTTGAAATTTTTTGTAATTTCAGGATTTCCTGACATCAAACAGACAACATTTTTGCGAAAATCACTGATGTTCTATGTCAAAAGTTTCATTGAATCATACAAAATTAAAACGGCTTACAGTATAAATTGAACCAAACACCTGTGGGATTCCGTTACTCCCAAGACTCCAATAAGGCAATGGGAATGCAACCTTACCCTTATCTGGACAAGTCAATGTAAAAGTAGATGGGACTGGCAGGATAAGGGTTAAAGATCTTAGAGGGCAACCTTAAAGATCACGTGAACACTGGCAGTGTGACAGTGCATTGGCTCCCATCTTGACAAGTTTTGTATGTCTGTGCAAATAACACAGCAAAGTTTTCTGTATGATCAAACAGAACAAAGCCAATACATACTGCTCTAATTACAAATGTGACCTGCACCAAGGAGAGACTGGCAAACTTCCAGATACATTGTACTTGAGACATTCAAGGGGTTTTACTAACATAGATGGGGTCTGCTTTCATTCTCAGTTACAATAAACAAGTCTGATGATCACCAAAGAATCATTGCAGATTTTTTTAAAAACTTTTTTGTCATGTAGCATAGTAGTTGCTGTATCCGCCTTATGATTAGTACACACAAGTTAAAATACTACTTACAGCTGAATAACAAAATAGAAATGACACCCCCAACCATGGATGAGTGTGCCACACAGGCAAAGATTACTGGCCAAAAATAAAACACTGACAGACTTGACTTGTGGGTGAACCTTGGTTAATGTTCACGAGTGCATGTGCTGGCGTCAGGATAGCACATTAAAATGTCATCATGCCACATTAAGATAGAAAGATAGTCGTACAGCCCTGTCGTGACTCAAACATTGTCACTTTGGCAATATGCACTACAACACTGTCAGCATTTGCAAATGGCAGAGAGACAGTGACAGTGTTGGGAAAACGGCATACACAGGTAGTGATTGGACTTTCAAATATGTAGTATGTCTTGTTTTATCATGGATTATAAAACCATTTCTCCTTGAAATCCTTCACTCAAAACACATACACAAATGTCGAGATGAGACAATGGTTGTTACAAAGTCAAACTCCAACCCACATAGAATGGCCGCACATGAAATTGCCTACACAGAAGTTACTGCAACTCCTTTGGACCCCAGTGAAACATTACTTCAGCGAAAATAGCGATATTAATTCCAAGCGAAAATAAGTATTTTACAGTACTACTCATATGTGCAATGCAATATGGGGGGGGGGGGTTCCCATTGTATACAACTTGTTTCACCTAATGTCACAGAGCAAAATTTTCAAGTATAATTTGACCACAGAATACATGACAAAAATGCAAATTTCAGACTCTTGTTCTCGAAAAATTGGCTGGTGACTCCAATTTGTTGTTGTTCTCTGTTGGTATTTTAACCATTAATAATAAAACTATGAAAACCTTCTTAAAGTGTATAAATAATACAGAGGATATCATAAATATTGAAAGACACCCAAGGCTAAATGATATGGCAATATAGGAAATTATATTTGATGTTTCTGTGAAGTACATGTGCTGTATTAAATGTCCAAAATGTTGTTTATTTAACAAAATAAAACTAAATGAAATGAACATGCAACATATTATAAAAGAAACACCTGTAATGACAATATCACTTCAATGTAATATAGTGTACAACTGTGTGGGTGTGATGATGACCTTTGAACTCATTGAAGATATGAATGTGTCATGTAACTATGACAAAAATAATAAATAAATAAATAAAGATATATCAGAGAACCATTCGCACAGTCAATAAACAACTTTTTCCAATCTAGTCTTGACGGCGCTGGTCTCTGACTTGCTGAAAATCGTTATATTATCCACAATTTGCTTATAGTTCAGACCATGATATATTTCACATAATATACTCAAGAAACCAATAAAGAAATGATCTCAGAGTGCAATTTTAAGTCACAATGTTTTCTAAGGATGTATGTTTTATTTCTACCCTAATGATATTTACGTTTGTATTTTTGATATTGCTGCAAATCATTACTGCGGCTCAAAACAGAATCTAGTACTGTATTCCTTTCATTAGTTGAACCTCTGTATAACATGGATCCAATTTTTGCTAAAACAATAATTATTTTATTTGAGTTCTTCTAGAAAATCAAGCACCTGGCAGAAAATGGCCACATTACGATCATGTCAATCCACTTTGAGTCTTTTTTTATGTTTGACGCTTTTTTTCTGTTAGAAATTTACACAACGCATTCCACAATCAAAAAATTAAAAAACACTCAGATATAATTCAACTAACATTTTCATCTCATCTCATCAAGTAAAAATAATTATTTGTTCATAGTTCAATTAATGTACTGTATCTTATCATCAGTTCTAGCCTTCAACTGTGATTAACCCCATGATGTACTTTGGTTTTAAGTCTGTTGCCCTGTGACATTATGCCCTTTAAGCTAGCGAGTCACTGCAAAGCTACTTGCAAGATTGTATCTGATTGGCTACCCAACACTAACACCTAACAGTCAGACCAATCAGAGAACAGCTTGTTTAAGGACATTATGCCTTATATATATATATATGCTTTGACTCAAATGCAGAATTAGTAAGCAAGATTGCTAACCTGCTTCCCTGATAATTCTAAGACCTGAGAGATTTCAAACCATATTCAAATTTTGTACTACTGAACATGTTATTAATTAGCATATATGCAATGCATCATGGGAGGGAATTCATTTTTTTTTATATTTTTTAGATGACACCCATCTATTATTTAGTATCCTGGTGAAATTAACCCATGGTACACAAAGTCTGAACCTTCTTTCATTGGCTACGTGCACATGAAAAGTCATATGTCAGTTTAAACTTCACAGAGGCATTAGGGCAATCACCTTGATGGTCAACTGGTTTGCCTTGCCCTTCAAAATAATTTAATAATAGTTAGCTTATTTTATTAAATTTGCCCACACACTCAACACGCAACAGTTACACTGACTGGCAAACTGGAACCCAACAAGAAACCTTCTGGGAAAAAACAAATGTAACTACATCTCAGCCACCAGAGGGCAGTCTACACCCAATAATTTTCTTCTGACATTACTCCTCAATATTGTTTTGCCATCCACCTCTGGTCACACACACACACCATACCTTCATTTGGCAGTATCTATTGAAGCATATCAAGTCAAACTACAACAAAATTTTCGAGTTGTGAATTTTACAAATCTGAAATACCATATTTGCTTTATCTATTAAGGTAGAAGCCTACTCATAAATTACAATACCCAGAATTTATTCATTTTGCAATAAATTGTACTTCAAGGCAATATAAGGTTATTGATCTAAAAAAAGTTGGGGGTCACCAGCCTTTTTTTTTCAGGAATTGATGGTTGTAATTTAGTGGAAAGTCACCATTTTGACCCTATTATAACACTTTTACTACAGGTTACTATGGCAGAGATATTATGCAATATTTCAAAATCTAACCTGGTGACATAGGCTGAAAAAATCATATATTGTTAATGGTGGAGTACTTTTAGTTGTTCTGAATTATTTAAAAAATCTGGGTTTTAAAAAGTGTCAGAAAAAGCAATTGTTCTAAAAATAGCAATTTTCTAGAAATATTAGGACACGTTTCTCAAAAAGCTTAACTTTAACACACAAAATAATGCTATTTCATTGTACAATGGGACATTAGTTTCATGATTGTACACAAACTAATGAACATTGTTATGCAATTTATGTACACTGGTCAGAGTTGCAAAGGTGATGGTAAATAAACAAATTGTACAACTTACATTTCATCCAGGTTAGCAGGTACAAGCGTCTTATGTGAAATCTTCTCTTTCTGAACAAAATGAGAAAATATATTAAAATACATTATTGAGAGTGTGGTCAGTACAAGAATGAAGGCGTTCCATAATGAAATAAGTACATGCATTTGAGAAGTGTGTCTCTTACAAACATGTACATGTTAGTCAAGCATCTTTGTTAGTGTGTTATTGTAAATGTACCAAAATTATCAAATGCTCTGGTAAATTTGCATACATTTATAATAATAAGGGAAAATATGGTACTGGGTGTGAGCAACAGCTGAGTTTTGAGTTCTCAGACATGCATGGTTGCTTCAATACTGAGTGTGAACTCGAGACATAAGTGGAGGAGAATTTTGTTACCAGTTGTTCACAAGCCTCACCCCAGAGATATCTTATGAAAGAATTTACTGATAACTAAGATGTTATAAATTATATAACTCCATTATGTGTGTGAATGTATTCTATATTGTATGGACAGTTCAAAAACTTGTAAAAGTAATCTACATGCTTGAAACAAAACTGAGGCTTGTAGTCAAATATCTGCTCTAATTTGTATATCCTGCAGGCTGGAGGTGAATTGATGTTCATTGACTTTGCTTTGTGCAATGGTGCATACAGGTAAGCAACCGGGGAAACTCCAAAACTCCACTATTTAATTAATCCAGAAGTTGAAGTTGTACTTCGGCAACCGCCATGGCAGTAATTTTATATGGTGACAATAAGGTGCTGAAGGGGGTAACATAATAATAATGGTGTTGCATGCATTTTATGGTGATGTTATTTTAATTCCAGTCATGTTTGGGTCAACAATGTTGCTTGTATACACTGTACCGTCACATCTTGAGTGTCCTTTGGCAGCCATTTGGGATAGAAAACAATTATCAATATTGGGATACAAGCATTCATTGAACATTCTCTTTGTTATTCTTTCATATTTAACGCTATATTATCATCTATATTTAATTAAAGGACTTTGAAGAAGTATTAGTTATGGTAATCACAAAACATTTGAGTCATGCAAATTGCTAAAATTTACCAAACATTCACTGGATTTAATATTAGCCGATTTGACGTTGTAGATATATTCACTAAGTTTTAAACTCACTGGTTTGTGAAAAAACAAAACATTTTATTGGTAACTTTGCAAGTTTTAATTTATGGTTGTACAATAAGCTGTCAGCAAAATAATGAAAATAAAACTTAGTGAATAATATAACTCCTAGCGAAAATAAAGTATTTTACAGTATATAAGAAACAACAGCTGTATATCACCTGAAGCCATACTATTTGGTTGAATATAAGCTGCTCTTGGGATGTCACGTGCTAATATATGTACATATTTTGATATCTTTGATTTAGCCTAAAATTGTACTGCAGCGATATAGTTTTATTTTCAAGTAAGAGGTAAAAAATGGATACTGGATACTACTAACATACTGGAAAGCTAGAAAGTTACTGTCTGTTCTTGTGCATAGATATTTTTTTGTATTTTACTCAAAGTAGGTAGTCATTTTGACAGACCAGAAGCTGATCACATCATCAATAGTACTGTGATTGCATTGCATTGAACACTTCATTATATGAATTGATTTGGCTCACAACTGAGCTACTCATCATATACTAAACACTAGTGTTGATGCTGATGAGGAATAATGGGTCTAGTGGGCACATTCTTATAAACACAATTACCTCAGAAAGAGTGAGGCTAGCCTCAGATTCTAAACCAAGCTTGCAGATTCAGATTCAAAAAAAAAAAAAAAAATGTTTTATTTATAATCCTGCAATATTTTTTTTAGGTTTACATCAGAAGATTCAAGTGATTAGAGCTGGAGTTTTTTATAAATTCAGGCTGAAGGCAAAACCCGTTTTATGATTTGATCATTTCATTATTTTAATAACACTGACATTTCTTCAAGTTGTAGAACCCCAGAGAAATTTTCACTGTAACAAAAATTCACAATTTTAACTGATTCTCGAAATTCATGAAAATTTGTTACAATATCAAAGTGATTTACAGTATAACTCTAGTAAGTAATCTTTCTTAAAGCGGGGGTGTCGTCACCTGCGCATGTTTACAAACAAGTGTCTACCTACGAGCCTTTGGATTTTTAGCACGTGTTGTTATCGTCGGTTGGGACTCACATCTCGCGCATGCACAGGTGACAACCCTCTCGCTAAATAAGTAACCATGTTATGAACAATGTAATAAGGCAATAAGTCATGTGATAAGAACAAAGTATTCGTGAATTTCTCACCTCTGCTCTCTCTTCTTTTCTTTTACGCAGTCTCTGCAAATCTTCTTCTCTTTTTTGTGCCTAAATAAAATATGTAAATTAAAACATACACCCACAAACATGGGTTATTATTTAATTAGCTTCACAAAATACACTTTGCAAATTTTTTTTTTTTTCAAAAAACAAAACTTCAAAGAATACAATATGTGAGAATATTCAGAATACAATCCACTCACCTGTTTCATTAACTTTAGACTTTCTTCCTGTAAAACTTGTCCATGTGATATATGTAGAAATTTGGTCAATTCTAAATAAGACAGAAATAACATTTTTTAACAACAGGATATGATGAAAGAGTAAAAGAAAAACAAAGTAAACTTGTATTGTTGACTATAGAGAGCAGCATCAACAACTTTGCACTATGCAAACACCGCTTAGAGTTGTTATGAACAAAACATTGTAAACATGTACAATGAACTATAGAGGGCACATCACTCATCAGAGGGTAATTGCATCAAAACTATTTTCACCTCATAATTACTTCACTTACGTTCATATCATAATAAATTTATATGTATATTACAGTCAGAGGTCTTTTTATTGGTAAAATAATTCATGATAATGAATTTCCTAAACAAAAATGCAATTTTTGATTTATTTTCGCTTTTATTGGAGTGGCACTTCTAATAGAGAAAAAGGAAGTACCAGGTATTTGTAAAACAGATTTGTTACAAACTATCAAAGACGAAGCATTGAAATGATGGTAGCATCCTCAGTGTACAAATATGATACTTACTAGGTGGCTTCTGTATTGGTTTATAAGATTTATTAATATCTGCAAAATAATAAAAAGATAATTTCAAAATCTGATAATTATTATCACTTATTTTTACATTCATAATATTATGGATTGCTGACCGCATGTGAGTTATCTTTCACTGTGAGATCTTAAGTAATGCGTGAAAGACGTGGAACGAAAGTCTGTCGCAAATATCGAATGATTTGATTTTGAACTATAATTTTTTTTTAATAGTTCAATAATGAAATACCGATTTTTCAGAGAGGAATATGGCGATATCTTTGACTATTACCAAATGTGTATAGCACATTATTAGGCGGGTAAATAACATTGCAAAATTGCATTTTGAATCGCATGCAATGTTTTAACATGGCTTCACAAAATACATGCTATAATGCTGTGCCCTTAAGGCTTTGTTTGTCCTGTTTTCACATTTGATTTCAGGCATAACATATATTCTCAAAATGGACGGAAACTGATCTATGGCGTTTATGTTTCTATGCAATACGGAACACATTATTTTCCATGAGCAACAATTCCGCGAGTCAGTGCAAATGGTAAAATTTTTGTAGCACTCACTCACTACAGAGGCAATGAAAATTCATCTCAAAAAGTGCCATAAAATCTTTAATAATATCTTGGCCTCCTGACTGGGTCGCCCGATTGTGTCAGTGAACTAAGGTGAAGAATGATTTATCCAAGCAAATGAGGTAATCGAAGTGGGAGTATGTCTACAGAGTGCAATTACAGAGAGAATTTGTTTTGTTTTTGTAGTACTATTGATAATTTGCGAAACTAGATCGACTTTTGCATAGACAAATGAAAGTATCTGTGTCCTCAGGTTTTCACCAATGTTTAAATTGGTATTGAATGGTATTGACAACACTCAGACAATAACAATAATAACTCAAGCACTCTTTGTGAGCTTTCGCCCATTATGGGTCGCTCATAATTGTACATCATACAATTTTGTCATAAATATTTTCACACACTTCGTAACAGTGACGATTGTGCCAAAATACGAACTTCAATCGTTTACTTGTGATGTAAACGTACCTACAGGCATGTAGCAAGAAAAATAACGCTTTCAACCACGGCTCAAGGTGTACAAAAGAGATGATGACGACTAATGGGTAGTTCATGAGTTACTTGGGGAAGGGGACGGCAACAGAAAAACAGTCCATTTTTTTTTCTTTTTCTAAGTTTTGGGCATTTTCCCATAGAGGCTGAACAACCTAAAAAAATGCCTTCAGATTTGTTTTTGTGAATGGCGGTACTAGTTTTTTTCCTGATTGCGAATATTTGCCGACAGCCTTCATGTGACAGCTCGGGGGGGGGGGGGGGGTGTACTAAGTATGTGCAAGATCTACGGTACGCCTGAATTACAAGCTTGTAAGTTAGTTGTCTTTGGTAGCCTGACATTAAAAAAAATGTCGTACTCACACGTTCCTTTGGGTTTTGCGACAGGAAGACGCTGTCTAATGTCCCCGGAAACCAGTCTTGATTCTATCGGAGGGTGTAGTGTTATCGACTGCCAGAAAACCTTGGCATATGCTTGATCTTCGCTGGAAGAACCGACAAACTCTGTAAATTCGTCGGGCATTATTTGTGTGGTAGAGGTCGCCATTTTGGTTGTTAGGAATGGTGTGTTTGACGGGTGTTACTCTACTACTATTTGATGGGCCAACAAGCAAAGCAGGCCTCATTTTCAAAAAGTAAGAACAGTCGCTAATAGATGAACCACTTATTTTTTCTTTATTTACTGACTGTTTACATTTAATTGTTAGCTATATTACATTTGTATTTGTTAAAAATCTTTTAAAATCACTCGATGACTCCGAATGTAATTTTATGTAGCGCAGGGATTACAGACAGTCTTCTACAATGGCGCCCTCTACAGACTTATGGATGTTTTTAAAATACACCAATGTAAAATCACAGTCTTATGAAAGAAAATACTAATCCAATTGTGACACTGGTTTCTTCAAATTGTGTGATGTGTCACATTTTTGTCTGTATTTCGATTTATTCGAATTTTATATAACAAGAAAACACTGCCAAAACATTTAAAATTGTAGGTCCTACCGAGATTTGAACTCGGATCGCTGGATTCAGAGTCCAGAGTGCTAACCATTACACCATAGGGCCTTGTGCATGCAACAGTTCGATGAACCAGATTTGAAGATTTTATTTCTAATACGAATTTTGAAATATTTTTATTTTACTTTAGAAACTGCTTTTTTAAATCCCACAAAAACAGTTATCGTAACCAAGGAGAACTATTAGTAGAACGCATGTGTTATGTATTCTTTTAATTTAAAATGTGAATGTTAATAATAATGATAACTTTTATTACACCGTAATGAAAACAAACAAACAGAAAAAAAACAATGGTAACTTAATCTTAGGCCCAACAAATAGAGAAATAGTTAAAAAAATGATAAGAGAAAAACTAAATAAAAAAGTTGCAATAAGCTGCTGCGATTGGCAAGTGTGAATTTCATAAATGTAATAACATGTCATCCGGTATTTAACATAAACAATATTACCACAGGGAGCCCAGGAACTATAATAAAAAAAAAATATTACACTCACAAAAGAAATAAAAAAATCATTATTGAAAAAAAAAATAGCACAAAAACTAAGTGAAGGAATAACTATTCTACATTTTTTTCTGCAGTAGTCCCCGCAGCATAGAATATGTATCGACATTGTGCATCACTTGCAAGTTGGAAAAAGATTCCTGATGTGTTTTGCCTTAAATTATTTTTTTTATTGATTTAATTTGTTTCCTTTTTACCACAGAGATTATTACATAACAAAAAACTTAAAATAAATCAAGGTCCTACCGAGAACTCGGATCGCTGGATTCAAAGTGCAGAAGGGTTAACCATTACACCATCGGGCCTTTGTTATGTTGTAGAATACCCAATGTAACAATCATTCATTCATACATCTGAAAAGGGCAGCATCTCCACTGGCAAGACGATGCTGAGTTAAGTTATGTGGATGCACAGGGTTTATGTACACAGAAACAGTGACAACATAACTACGTACTATGGCAAATTATTTCAATGCATATTGTTTTGTTTTTGTGTAGGTTTTTATTTAGTTTAATGTACGATGCTATTTTATCAGAATTGCGTCACCATTGCCATTAGTATCCATGTTAGATGGTAACACAGGAAAACAAATAAATATCGCGAGGTAAGGAATATCATAGGGTTATTACGAGGACACCGCTCAGTATGCACGAAGACAGTGCGGTGAGAGCGTCGACCGACTGTACCTTCTTTGTGCATACCTTGTAGATCGTAATAACTGTCTTACTATATTGTCTGATTTATTTAAAAAAATCTGCCACTTTTTTCACGTTGATTCATATGTATCACGATTACAGGTCTAACAATAACAATACGAGTTATAGATCCGAACTCATGTTTTTACTGTGCAAATAGTACAGGGTTTGTCGTCTAAAATTTGTTAAAACACTTAGTGGAAGTTTATTTTAGACTATTTAAAAAATAATAGACAATACATTGCAATCTGGAGCGTTATCCAAAACCGTGTCACAGTCGCACTACCATGCCTACTTGTGAATCAATTTTATCTGGACCGATAGGAGACAGCACTTTTTAAACTCGATTAAAATATTTATTTTGTGCCCAGATATATAAACAACTATACGATTCACATACCAATAAGTGACTTTGGACAGTGGAGTAGCACGCCTTTCACAGACACTTTATGGTAATTATTCCAGAATGACGGTCTTTGCGAAACTGGGCGTATGGTATTCAGATTGCATGACAAGAATTGTATTCAAATTAATGTCTTTCAGTTATTACTAATAAATAATATACGGTCTCAGTCCTACGAGCACAAACAGACTATATGTATAGGTCAGAAAACCGGCGGAAATTAAACATATAGAGGCACAGCCGACTACTGACAAACAGCAGTTTTTGTAAAATCAATTTGGATTTAATGATTAAGATTAAGACGTTAAGATTACTGTATGTAGGACTTTTTCTTTTCATGAAAGCCGTTGGAATAAATCTTCTAGGCAAAATGAAAGTTGATATATCTTAAATACTATTACCAATGTATTATGAATGGCGGCCATTTTGAAATTCAAAATGGCCGCTCTCAAGGCGGTTGGAAAAAATGGCAACAATTGTTTTGGAATTCCCTGATATAAAATGAGTATTTCCTGAAAATTACTAAGATTATACCCAAAAATGCATATGGGTTCCACAACCTCACAGACTAATTCACCATTAAATACAAATTGATAATCGGACAGTAGTATGGCATAGCAGTTGGTTCTAGGTCCATGCCCTGAAATTGACCTCATTGGACGCCGATATTTACACTCCGACCAAACCATTTTCTCGTCTTGGATGTTTTTTTTTCATTTTCTGTTATTTTTTTCCATGATTGGATAGAAAAAAAATTGAACTACAAATACTCCATGATTTTTTTGACTTCATTAAAAAATAAAATCGTTTTTATAGGATGGAAACATTTTGAGGTCAAATCCCCCCACCCCACCCCACCCCCAACCTCAAGCAAATAAGTTTTTTTATCTGACATCGATCTTTTGACGTTCTCCCTTAGCAATGTAGACTTTGAATCCAGCGAGTTCACAACTCGGTAAGACCTTAAATTATTTTGGTCGAGTTGCTGTTATTTAATAATTCCTGTGTTAACATAGAAGCAATTTTTTTTAATTACTAAGTATGTAAATAAATAAATAGGAATAAAGCTAAAACACGTCAGAGATTAAGGAAAAAAATAAGAAACAATTTGGTCAATTTGAATTCTACCAGTCATAAGATTTTTAGAAAATTATATTTTTAAAACGTTTCGAACCTCCCCAACCTTATGCTTGTTACTGTTTAGACGATTGTTATAAGTTCTATTTAAATTTTCAACATTGTTTAACTCGTCTAAGTGGAATCTCACTGTTTGATTTATGAAACTGTTCACGAAATGGCTATTGCGTTCGGTTTTCGCCAAGATATTACTAGTATGTTATATGTCTAAACAAAAATGATAAATCCGCAAATGATTCAAGTTTTTGGAGGTGTAAAATTAAAATATTTCAGAAATTTTAAATTGAAATAAAACATTTTCATTTACGTTTACGGCGGGTCTTTCATCTAAAACATTTATAGGTCTACTAAGCAGTATATATATATATATATATATATATATATATGGTGTAATGGTTAGCATTTTGAAGTCTGAATTCTGCGACTCGAGTTCTAATAATCAACATTCAACTATGAAAAAAGTGGAAATCTAAAGTTTAAAATCTAAGCATCACTCAAGATCTAGCAGTGAACGAAAAATCACCTATTAATATTCTGCCGTCAAAAATCCGTGAAATTATTAGTGTAACACTATATAAAACAAAATTATTTACAACTATTCTTTCATAGTGCATAACACATATGCTCATTAATAGGCTCAGAAGTGCAAAGTTTGAATTCCCTCTCATGATGCATTGCATGTATGACCAGTAACATGTCCAGTAGTAAAAAATTTGAATATGGCTTGAGCTCTCCCAGATCTTAGAATTATCGGGGAAGAAGGTTAGCAATCTCGCTCACTAATTCTGCATTTGAGTTAAAGCATGTATATACAAGGCATAATTTGATACATCGAAAAAACCCGTCCACAAACATGCTTTTCTCTGATTGGTCATACAGATAGTTGTTAGAGTTTTGCAAAATCACCAAGACCACTGTAAATTCTACATATTCATTAAGGTGGAAAATGTATTCACTTTATGTAGGAGAAAGAGGAATATTAATGCATAATGAGGAACATTGATGATAGTAGAATTTAAATTACCTGACTTGCTATAGTCACTTTCAAAGAGGACATCAAGATTTATAATAGAAAGATAACCATTGATAGCAAGTACATTATCCGCACTGTAATATACTTGAATCAATATTACTGAATGATTTTGATTTTTTAAAAGTTTCTGGAGAAATTATGTCTTATATGAGTAAAATCAATAAATAAATCGGCTAGCAGATGGACACAATAAGTTTCCCCCTCGGAATGCCAATGCTTTATTAAAAACCATGACACGAAAACTCCAAACATATACAATGTAAATTAATTTTATCAGTTGTACCCTGATACAATGTATTCATATCGGGTGAACCATTTTTTGAAAATCATTTTCAAAATTGCTGTATTTAAAACAATCACACCTTCATCGTTAAATACATTTAAATGTCAGTCTCATTCTAATTGAAGCATAATACCTTAATCTGATTCCACAGTTGTTATTATTATGTGGAATATTATATCAGTTCTGAGGACAAGAAAACTGACGTTCAATGCATTCAATACTTTATTTTGCAAAACGCTATACGATTTTAAAACATTCTCCCCATTTAGCCTGAAAACTAGGTCATTCCAATCAACCCTCAAACAGTATGGCAGTGGCATATCGGAGCAAACTGCCAACTATATACATAGTAACCAGAACAAAAATAGCCAAAAACAATTCAAAAATTATTAAATAATGCAGTTAACATATCACACATGTAACAGCTTTTACATAAATCTTTTAAATACTATAAGTATTGGGAATCTCATGTCATGTTTACGCCTTACACACTACGGCTCAAAAGCATTATGAGTGATATTCTGATATTGTAACAAAACAATGAACATTATTTTATTATTCAGTGTTCTTAAATAATGATTCACTAAGTAGACGGGAAAATAAATGGTTGAATAAATAACGCCGGAATAAATGATTTTCTTCATATAAGAAACTATACAAATATGTCACATAAACTGTACTATTATGTTTTTTGTGATGTCAACACAATACCCACAATGCATTGTACTTATTACAACGGCAGTTACGGAATGTCTAACCACTATGCAAATTCGCATCTTTTCCGATCTAGCGGTATAATTTGTTTATTACCCATCAACAAACACGCTGTATTTAAAAAATGTAACCTCTGATTACAATGTGAGCAGGAAAAATTGGAAATTTAAACATGTGAATAATCAACTGTGGACTATATTGAATATAGCGACCCGAGAGTTTAATCGGATCACAGTCTGGATAAAAATAATATTCTCGTATTTCATTTGAAATAGATATGTTAATTTATTATTACGAGTGGACGTTGATATACTACAGGAACACTACATAGCAGACACGACGGGTTTTCTGAGCTTAACTAACACAAACAATACCTATGTTTAGAATACACACAATCAACATTTTCGTGAGCTTGGCTCCAACTAAGTCTGACTTTTTTCGAGTGTATGTGAATTGTATGTGTTTGGTAATATGTTGTGTTCTTGGACTGTAATGATCTTTGGTTTAATATGTTATTTTGAACGCTGGTGGTAAATATCACATTTATTCACGCATATAATTATATTTAATATTGACCAAAATCGTTTATTATTGATCACTGATCAACAAATTGCTAAATATTGCACACAAAATTATAAATAATAAAATATTTTGCCATTTAAATACAATATTTCAATTTTGTAATGTCTCTAAATTTAAACAATTATCTTGTAAAAGTAGTGTATATCTTGTTCACATGTTGCCAATGTGAAAAATTATCAGATAGTGATACATGTAAACAATGGAATAACAAAAGACAACATTCCTTGCTTCTACTTTTAAAATTTGCACGTTTACATAATATTCATATTATGTAATTTTCCCATTGTTATTATACAGAATGTAGGGTGTTAAATCTAGTAAATGGAATTCAAGGATGAGAAGTCAATTATTTTGAAACTTATATTTCACAATGGTGATGGAAATTGTCTATGCACATGTGAAATATACTTTTAATTTTGAATTTTATGAAAATATAAATACAAATATTTTTTTTATCAATCCAGATTCCCGTTTATATTTAATTATGCGTATTTACGTTTTGTTGTTGTTGTTGTTTTCGACGTAGAGTTGTGCAACTAAACAATGTTTACATACGTCATGTTCATTGTTATGACAAGTTTAGTTCTTATGTTGTTTTAATAGTTTTAAATTGTTATTTATGACTAATAGTCAAAAGTTAGAAGTAACATTTTTCATTTCAATCAAGTGAAAATATAAGTAACACACTTTGAGCATAAAGCTAAAAACATTATGTTAATTGAATAAGCAGGGTGTCACATTTCTTCTCATCCGATCGATAATTATAATATAAACTTGACGCCCAGGTTTATAGTGTAGGTAATTTAGGTGCGTAAGGTAATTCTTTAGCAAATGTATACTAAACCACGTTGACATTATTTTTGTTCACAACAAAAATGATATTCCTTTTCACAGAGTTTGTATCATTGTTGTGCTAATATCACGAAGGCAGCCTTCTACAATGGCGCCCTCTATACATACTTATGGATGTTTTTAAAATACACCAACGTAAAATCACAGTCTCATGAAAGAAAATACTAATCCAAATGTGACATTGGTTTCTTCAAATTGTGTTACATGTGTTACATTTTTGTCTGTATGTCTATTTATTCGAATAATATATAACAAGAAAACACTGCCAAAACATTTAAAATTATGGGTCCTACAGAGATTTGAACTCGGATAGCTGGATTCAGAGTCCAGGGTGCTAACCATTACACCATTAGGCCTTGTGCTTGTAGTAGTTAGATGAATCAGATTTGAAGATTTTATTTCTAATACGAATTTTGAAATATTTTAATTTTATATGAGAAACTGCTTTTTTATATCCTCCAAAAACAGTTATCGTAACCAAAGAGAACTATTAGTAGAACGCTTGTGTTATGTATTTTTTTAATTTAAAATGTGAATGTTAATAATAATGATAACTTTTATTACACCATAATGAAAACAAACAAACAAACAGAAAAAAACAATGGTAACTTAATCTTAGGCCCAACAAATAGAGAAATAACTAAAAATAATGATAAGAGAAAAACTAAATAAAAAAGTTACAATAAGCTGCTGCGATTGGCAAGTGTGAATTTCATAAATGTAATACTAGTAACATGTCATCCGGTATTTAACATAAACAATATTACCTGAGTGTGCGATTGACTGACGTGGGGCATGACGGGAAACTCGTATCTGATGTTCTCTATTTTGATTCCTATGATCTGGGGGGGGGGGTGGGTGTTGGGCAATCGGGTAACAGTACCATGAAAATACCCCTTTTCTACCTTATATGTTAATTGTACAACGTATTTAGTGCGTGCTTGAATTAAAGCGGAAGGGTCGTCACCTGCGCACGCGCGACAATTGAGACCCAAGTGACGATAACAACACATGCTAAAAACGCAAAGGCTCATGGGTACATGCTTGTTTGTAAACAATGACACGATATGGCCTTCTGACGCATGCGTAGGTGACGACACCCCCGCTATAAATCACTTCACAAATATTGTGATATTTTCTATGCAATGCAGCAATTACAAACTTTAACCTAACGTTTTCCAAATAGGGTAGTGACATAGTCACCGTGTGCATTACAATAATACAAGGTGTTAGAATGTGTTTGATTAGTTTGTGTATAGCTCAGATTTTACAGTACAACTTAACAAGTTGGCGTTTCGGGAACAAATATTACACTCACAAAAAAAATAAAAAAATCATCATTGAAAAAAATAGCACAAAAACTAAGTGAAGGAATAACTATTCTACATTTTTTTCTGCAGTAGTCCCCGCAGCATAGAATATGTATCGACATTGTGCATCACTTGCAAGTTGGAAAAAGATTCCTGATGTGTTTTGCCTTAAATTATTTTTTTTATTGATTTAATTTGTTTCCTTTTTACCACAGAGATTATTACATAACAAAAAACTTAAAATAAATCAAGGTCCTACCGAGATTTGAACTCGGATCACTGGATTCAAAGTCCAAAGTGCTAACCATTACACCATAGGGCATTTGTTATGTTATTGCATACCCAATGTAAATCTCATAGAAGATAACAATTATTCATTCATACACCTGAAAAGGGCAGCATCTCCACTGGCAAGACAATGCTAAGTTAAGTCCAATGGATGCACAGGGTTTATATACACAGAAACAGTGACAACATAACTACGGACTATGGCAAATTATTTCAATGCATATTGTTTTGTTTTTGTGTAGGTTTTTATTTAGTTTAATGTACGATGCTATTTTATCAGAATTACGTCACCATTACGTCACCATTGCCATTAGTATCCATGTTAGATGGTAACACAGGGAAACAAATAAATATCGCGAGGTAAGGAATATCATAGGGTTATTACGAGGACACCACTCAGTATGCACGAAGACAGTGCGGTGAGAGTGCAAACCAACCGTGCATACCTTGCGGACTTTTCGTAAAATAAAAATATGACCTATGGACCCGAACTGATGTTTTTACTGTACAAATAGTACAGCGTTTGTCGTCCAAAATTTGTTAAAACATTTAGTGGAAGTTTATTTTAGACTATTTAAAAAAAATATTGACAATAGATTGAAATCTGGAACGTCATGTAGCACCGCGTCCCACCACCATGCCTACTTGTGAATCAATTCACCTGGACTAATGGAGCCTCGTTGTGAAACGCAATAAATGACTGACAACACCTTTGAAACTCTATTAAAATATTTATTTTGTGCCCAGATATATAAACAATTATACGATTCACATACCAATAAGTGATTTCGGACATTGGAATAGCACGCGTTTCACAGGCACTTTATATTAAACAACATCATGTGGGTAAGCCAATGGATTTTTTTTTGGAACCAGAAATTCAAAATAGGCCCAGCGATTTAACAGGATTTTCTGGGTTTGCGGTAGTCTGTGTTGTTTACCCATTTTTTGAGCAATTATGGATTGAAACAACTGGAATAAATAACCTACAAACGAACCCTTAAAAAAGTCGAAGAAACATAAAAAAAAATGAAATGCCGAACTAATTTGTAGTTAAATATTTACTAAACAAACCAGTTCAGACGATTTAGGAAGGAAATAAGAAACATCCATCAAAAGTAGCCTAAAACAATTAAAAAAATATTAAATAATGCAGTTAACATATCACACATGTAACAGCTTTTACATAAATCTTTTAAATACTATAAGTATTGGGAATCTCATGTCATGTTAACGCCTTACACACTTTGGCTCAAAAGCATTATGAGTGATATTCTGTTATTGTAACAAAACAATGAACAATATTTTATTAAGTGTTCTTAAATAATGATTCACTAAGTAGACGGGAAAATAGATGGCTGAATGAATAACGCTGGAATAAATGATTTTCTTCTAATAAGAAACTATACAAATATGCCATATTAACTATACTCTTATGTTTTGTGATGTCAACACAATAGCCACAATGCATTGTACTTATTACACCGGCAATTGCGGATTGTCTAACCACTATGTAAATTCGCGTCTTTTCCAATCTAGCGGTATAATTTGTTTATTTCCCATCAACAAACTCGCTGTATTTATATAGTGTAAACTCTGATTACAATGTGAGCAGGGGAAATTGGAAATTTAAACATGTGAATAATCAACTGTGGACTATATTGAATATAGCGACCCGAGAGTTTAATCGGATCACAGTCTGGATAAAAATAATATTCTCGTATTTCATTTGAAAATAGATATGTTAATATATTATTACGAGTGGACGTTGATATACTACAGGAAAACTACATAGCAGACACGACTGGTTTTTCTGAGCTAAACTAATACAAACAACAGCGAATACGAGTATGCTTGTTTAGAGCATACACAATCAACATTTTCGTGAGCTTGGCACCAACTTCGTCTGACTTTTATTCGATTGTATGTGTATTGTATGTGTTTTGGTAATATGCTATGTTCTTGGACTGTAATGATCTTTGGTTTGATATGTTATTTTGAACGCTGATGGTAAATATCACATTTATTCACGCATATAGTTATATTTAATATTGACCGTAATCGTTTATTTTTTATCACTGTTAAATTAATTTTAAGACAACAAATTCCTAAATATTGCACACAAAATTATAAATAAAATATTTTGCCATTTAAATACAATATTTCAATTTTGTTATGCCTCTAAATTTAAACAATTATCTTGTAAAAGTAGTGTATATCTTGTTCACATGTTGTCAATGAGAACAATTATCAGATAGTGATACATGTAAACAATGGAAAAACAAAAGACAACATTCCTTGCTTCTATTTTTGTATTTAAAATTTGCACGTTTAAATAGTATTCATATTATTTAATTTTCCCATTGTTATTATATATTTCACAATGGTGATGGAAATTGTCTATGCACATGTGAAATATACTTTTAATTTTGAATTTTATGAAAATATAAATACAAAAATATTTTGTATCAATCCAGATTCTCGTATCTATTGAAATATACGTTTTTACGTTTTGTTGTTGTTGTTTTCGACGTAGAGTTGTACAACTAAACAATATTTACAGACGTCATGTTAATTGTTATCACAAGTTCAGTTCTTTTGTTGTTTTAAAAGTTTTAAACTGTTAGTTATGACTAATCAAGTGAAAACTTTGAGCATAAAGCTAAAAACATAACATGTTAAACATGTTAATTGAATAAGCAAGGTGTCACGTTTTTACTTATCCGATCAATAATTAAAATATACACGAAGAAACTTGATACCCAGGTTTTTAGTGTAGCTAATTTAGGTGCGAAAGGTAATTTTTTAGCACATGTAAACTAAACTACGTTGACATTATTTTTGTTAACAACAAAAAATGATATTCCTTTTCACAGTGTTTGTATCATTGTTGAGCCAATATCACGAAGGTGTAGGATCTCCAGAAAACAATATAAATGACCCAGGTACTTGGGTCTCATCCTTAAATTTAATTCAATGATATAAAAAATAAGAAGTACCATTGTCACAATCATATATTATTTGTGCCTTTTCATTATATTGCACAGAACGTCGCCATTGTAACAATACACATACTCTTGATGTTTGTCTTGTTGTTGCTGATGACCTCCTTATTGGAGGCTTTTATGTTTGGTGGTCTTAGCTATGTTTATGACGGATCTGATCTGAACGGAGAACACTCTAGTATCATGGAGGCCATGCTGAAAAGGAAGATTGAGAATATGACGTACAAGTCATAATGGTTGATAACACCATTGTTGTTATGCAGTATTCCAATGTTGTCTTATGTCATTGTAATAATAATGCTCGATTAATAGAATAAATACTACCTTGCGCCATGTTATAACGTCTCGTAGCTGTGATCAAATCACGTGACTCGAGTATGCAGTCACAGAATGGAATTCACTGCTGTAAACACACACCCTAATAGCAATTATCACACATCTTTGTATTTTTGGTGGATACAAAAATTTAAATAATGTGAATAACTTAGAATAAAATAAATCTATTTTATTCAACTTAATCAACCAACCCCAAGGACAAGCTGAATTGTTTGAATCTTGAAAATACGGATGAATGGAATCAATTTTTGTCAAAATGATATTATAAACAAACAGAATATAGAAGGTTTGCCACCATCTCAAAGAGAGGTTACTGATCAGAACATGGCTGCCGTAAATTACAGAGAGTTCAAGGACTTGCGAAAGATATCTTCCATGAATGCTCACCGGAAATTCTCAAAAGAACACTTGTGTCACTTTCAAAACCACTTTCGAGAAACGGTTATTGCTCTGGTCCAATATTTAGTTTAGAAGTTGTTGGCCATCACATGTTGCGGTCCGTCTCTATAACGAGTTTTCAGATTGTGTGGTGTACATTACACTGTACAATATCAAATCATATCAAATATGGTTTATAACAAAATATTTACATTTATCTCTGCTCAAGCATCATTCGAATACATACATCGGCGAGAACCCTCCATTCGAATCTAGAAAATATCTTACAGCAATGCAGTAATTGACATTTTCTAGTCGAATAGATAATGCCCTGTCCACTATTAAAATATATAGCGAAAAATGTCCGTGACTTCCACATAATAATAAAATATACACACTTAATTATACATAAGTGCAGGTTCACAGTTAAACATCTTGTACTTTGATCTGTCAGAAAAACGTTTTCAGGGTCGGTTTTCAAACCTGTCACGTTAAAATTAGTAATAGAAATATTTTAAGTTGGTTTTACTTGTCCACCAGTGATATCTTTAATATGTCATTGAATGAAAACGAAGCCCGAAATATTGGTAAACATACACACCAACACTGACACGATCATTTGAACGCGATTGGCCAGTATCAACTCTAGATATGGTTAACGTACTGTATGATCATAATCCGTATCTGACCGAATGAATGTACAATATATATACGATGGCACCACACTCGTGCATTATTCTTTACAGATTGTCGCTAGGTTGAACGTTATTCCGCCCAAACAATCCTGCCCGTGCAGAACACTACTCAATACTCGAGATGGGATTCAACTGTGGGCCACAATAGACCTCGACCAGCAGTGTTGTCTATTGAGATGATATATGCCTTTACTTGATCTACACGCAACTTAGCTAGTGGCTTCTGTCATTGCTCTGCTAAAGTTCCCTGGTCAGCCCACTCAAAACCATAACTATGACCTGTTGGCACAACGTTCACTAAGAAATGACAGCCTCCATATATAATCTGCCGTGCTAATGCAATTTGGCAGTGATTCAGTCAGGTTAGTTTCAATGTCATTTTGTCAAGTTAGTTTCCAATACAATAGGGCGGTGTTTCTCACCATTTTGCAATACGATGATTACAATTTATAAAGTACAATAATTTCATAGAAGCATGCCAATGTGACACAGGGAAGTTTTAATCGCTAAGTGTTCATATTCCCTATAATTTATATACGTGGCTGGATAATTCACACTACTAAAGATGTATAATCTATATAAAAAGATCTAAAATGTGATAGATTTTCCTACAAACCCTGTGACAGGGATGATAGAGAATATATGTATGTGTGTCCCCTACATTTGCACGATTTATCACAAACTAAATTAGGAGCTCTACACCTACATTCGGCAAGTTTACCAGGATTTGTTGTCATAAATGTGGCGTTTACAAACCGACTGATTCAACAAATTCAACTCGCGCAAATCTCCACCATATACTTCCATTGGTATTCTGCTGTCTGTTGTGATCTTGTCTGTGTGGGGTGGGTGTGGTGAAAACACTTATTTCAACCCCAACGAGCGTAAAGTTCAGGAAACAAATAAACGATATCAATAAACTCCTCTTATTAATCGCCACTGGAAAGGGTTAATAAGGTAACATTTTTGAAATGGCGTCTGTTATCGTTAATTGTGCTAGTTCTCTTCGAGTTATGTAATAAAGACGATTGAATTGAATAAACACAATATCATTATAAGTAATTCAAGAAAGCACTGAATAACAATTGAATAATATAGAATCAATAATACGAACACATATCACAGTAATAATTAGGGAAATAATAGTGGATTATCTCCCTCTCACCGACAAAAGGCAAAGATAATAACAAAAATAGTATATACAAAATCAATTGTCACACGCAACGTAATATTACCGTAATTGGTATAGTACAGGTGTGATGGTTCAAATACCAAAATGGCAACAGTAACAAAAAGACTTCCCTGGCGGCGATGATAAAATACGAACACGGAGCCAACATATGAGGTTCAACTGGTACTGGTATTATTATACTCTGCAAACATCAAGTACAATAACGCGGTAAAACTCCACTACTCCAATAACTAGATACTTAAACTCCAATGCAATTCAACGAGATCTCCGATCTGATCTCAGTGATGAACAACTCCCTATATATACCCACACGGTCTATAAATAGACCATTACATCAGCATACATAATGAGTCTTGAACTTACTACAAATTTCTAGAATGTTCCATTACCTTCTATTGCTTTCTACAGTGTCCTATTACCTATTCAACCAACTTCTAAAAATTCCACCCAGACACAGTACGGTTTCAGAACATTCTCAGTCACACGGAAGTGGTAAACAAGTCGTATGCGACATCAATATATATTTTTTCATTCTATAATCTTTAATTATACATGTTCACGCAGTAAAGAGCAATATTTAGTAGTTTCGTGTGTAATAAAAATGACAATGTGTTAGATGAGGTTATAAGTTATACAATAAGGTAATACTTAACCATATTACAAAAGTGAAGCCGTGTCCAGACTTTGTTGAGCAAATTAAGGTGTGGGTGTCATAGTGTATATACACAACGTATTTACATAACATGCGTGAACAATTACATTTTTAATTTTCATTATACTTCATGAGGATTTTTAACCTGATAATCATGATTTAAGATAGGATTTTAAAAAGCAAAATGAATGGCCAAAATAAGCGTCTACCACGCTTACCCCACTATGAATTAAATGAAGCTTTTGATGATTTCATGTTTCTGTGGATTATAATTTTATTTCAAACATGTTTGCTCCTGTACACTCTCGTGGGAAATCCATTATACTTTCTAAATAACTTCAGCTCTATTAATAATAAAATTAGGTTATTACGAGGACCTCAAAGTATACACGAAGACAGTACAGCAGAATGACGTATTTGTGTGGAGTCCGGCCAAACACTGGTGGCAGCCATGTTTGTTTTATTATTAGAGGACGCTTACGTGCGTAATCATTCCTATTTGGAATTCGCATTTCCTAATATGGTAGATGAAAATACCCCGTAAAATACCTCAAAATTACGGCATGATGACTTATGGCGTTACGCTGATTGATGTATAATAATGTACTTTATTCCCATTATAATAACTGAATGCCTGTAATTATGCTCACAGCGCAATACCACTATAGTTTAGCTGTTTTTGTAGTCGGTTGCCTTACAAAGTAATAAGCACTGTCCATGTTTTGGGCGATATATCTGTCCTCTTATTATGCCGTAAAAGTGGCTGTGCTGTGCACAGCAACCATCACTCACAATTATTTTGGATATTCTGTTAAGACCAATGTCCGCCTATAACCTTTTTAGACTCTACCTGTCATGTTTATTTCTTTAGAATTTTGTCTATTTAGACGAATGAACGTTATGTCACAGTCCCTCCACACCCGTTAGAAAACGCATCGAGTTATATTGTCACACTGCGTGTTTCGCGTTCGTAAAAACAGCTTGCTGGTAGTCCCCACACTGTCTACATTAACATAAAATTAACATATAGTTTGACATTTTTTCACCCAGAATACCTCCCGAGTCTGTTCTGCTCAGACGTACAAAACTTTATTTTCATGTTTCACTGATGTGAATGTTTCTGACTGTCACAGGGTGCTAGTTGGGTTGAGCTAAGGTTTCAAATTGTCCCAAACAAATGACACCCATAACACCCCTGTGAACTGGGTCCTTTAATAATTCGAAACTTAAGACAGTTGTATAATTTATATGCGACATAAACAACAAGTACACGCTACACGAGTAAGGCTTAAACAACGTACTTTATTCCACACACCTAAAAGATGGGCAGGAAATGCCTGACCCGTTACAAGGGGTAGTGGGGTACACGTTGTTTTGTTACACAAAAATATAACACTAGAAATATAATTCAGTAATAATATTGTAATATTTCCACACGGGAAAAGGGTAGGCAAGAAATGCCAAACCCTCTATAAAGGGGTAGTGGATTACGTTATACTATTACGGGGAAATGCCTAAATCGATAATGTAAATAATTGTCTAACATAGAATCTTGCATGCATGCATAAAACTAAGAGACAAACATACATAACAAACAACGGACGCAAATAATATACTGGCGATCGGACACAGCCCTACCTACATACAGTTTCTTCAAACTAGATGAAAACGGGTCTTTGCCTGTATTTTCCAGCGAGTCTCTGCTAACGGTGGCGACGACGGTAATTACAAAACGCAGTCAGAAGCACTGTAGTCGTAGAATACACGCTGCACACTCAGTCGAGCACGATACCAATCAATTACAGAGTTTATCTGTCCAATATTCGTAACTCCGTAGCCAGTAACATAAATTAGAAGGCACATCCAGTTCAGAACCAAAATCGGGAATGTCATTCACTGGCGAGTTCCCCCACTCGTTAACTGCAGTAGGCCGGAATTGGCCAATAGAATTATCTTTATGATGCACATTCCGTAGATCACAATACATTAATTTGTATGACAATACACAGTGTATTGTTCTAACGTTACTTGCAAACGCGTGATTAGTAGACACGTAAAAAATGGTATACTGCCAGCAACGGCGAACCGACGTCCTCCAGAATAGATCACAAACTCCCATGATGCAATATTATTCAATGGCTTACTGTGGTACCTACAAGATCGGACATCCACATTTGATCACATGAACGTTCAGATCGGGTTCTATCAAAGTCCGCTTCCCTAGTGCTGACTAAAAGAAACATCTTGCCACTCTATATTTAACAATTATCTATCGCCAAAAACAACATTGCCTATCTATCGCCGTAAGACAAACACAAAACGCCACCATCACGACATACAACATAAACATGATTTAATGTTTGACATTCGTGACACTGACGAAATGCGAGGAAAAATTTTGTTGATTTCAGCGACTGTGATATTGATTTGGGTGACATAATGAAAAAAGTACCTCAGTATTTAGGTGCAAGATATAAGCAATTGATCTTAACTTCTTTTACAGGTCGATCACCTGACACCTCGGCTATTACAGTCATTTGAATTTTGTTAGAATTGGAGGCCAGTTAATGTTTGGGAATGTTTCAAAATTGCATTCCTTTTCACTTGTGTCTTTCGTAAGTTGACCTATGACCTCTACAAGCTTTAGCAGTTAGTACGATAATAAACGGCCATTTACGACATATTTAATTACTTTTTCAAACTTTAACGATAAGTCACGGTAAATAACAACATGGCTTACTGTGGTACCTACAAGATCGGACATCCACATTTGATCACATGAACGTTCAGATCGGGTTCTATCAAAGTCCGCTTCCCTAGTGCTGACTAAAAGAAACATCTTGCCACTCTATATTTAACAATTATCTATCGCCAAAAACAACATTGCCTATCTATCGCCGTAAGACAAACACAAAACGCCACCATCACGACATACAACATAAACATGATTTAATGTTTGACATTCGTGACACTGACGAAATGCGAGGAAAAATTTTGTTGATTTCAGCGACTGTGATATTGATTTGGGTGACATAATGAAAAAAGTACCTCAGTATTTAGGTGCAAGATATAAGCAATTGATCTTAACTTCTTTTACAGGTCGATCACCTGACACCTCGGCTATTACAGTCATTTGAATTTTGTTAGAATTGGAGGCCAGTTAATGTTTGGGAATGTTTCAAAATTGCATTCCTTTTCACTTGTGTCTTTCGTAAGTTGACCTATGACCTCTACAAGCTTTAGCAGTTAGTACGATAATAAACGGCCATTTACGACATATTTAATTACTTTTTCAAACTTTAACGATAAGTCACGGTAAATAACAACATAGGTGACATGTCCATGAACATTTGCCGACTTTTCAATCAATTTTAATAATTTTTAAGCACTTTGTTTATCATTTTACGCTTTGATAGTGGTATAATCTTCTAATATAGGGGCTTTTCAACGCTTTTGTTCATTTTTTCTACATTTTTAACTGCGGGGTCGAAATAACAATGATTTACGTCAAATATATTAGCAAACCCCCCAAATTGTCAAATATTTTTCTTATCATTTTAGGCTATTTGAATCATGTTACGGTCACCTCAAATACGTTCAAATTTACATTCAACAAACTTAAAATATCAAAATAATGAGCACGAGTTTCTACTGTAAATGTGCGACATCACAATAATATAAATACAAAAAATGCTTTATGTCTTTTTATATTTGTGAAGAAACCAAAAAAAAAACATTCCCAAGCTGGTTTGCTCAGGTAGTCTTCATGCAATTACTTGCCACGCCAGATTGATCTTAACTTTTTTGACATGTCGATCACCTGACCCTTCGGCTATTAGGATCATTTGCGGGCATTTAATGTTTGAAAATGTTTTAAAAATTGCATTCGTTTGCACTTGTGTCTTTCGTAATGTGACAGGTGACCTTTTCGTGCTCATTGTTGAAAACTCTGTTTAAAGTAATGTTTTATTGCTGACTGTTCATATCGGTGGAATGATTGTTCACAGTTATATGGAGTACTCCCTGAACCATGGCTGTCTTACTGGATGCGGTATTTACATTGTTTTGATACTGGTCATACACATTGAACTTTAAAAAAACAACAACTTTGAGTGTTATTTATACGGAGCAGTTTGGTCTGGTTATCTGCGCATTATTGCACATCAGTGTTCTTATTTCATTTACATAACAATGACAGGGTAACACAATATATTCTAATGACAAGTCAATACAATATATCTTAAATGTATGGAGATGATGTTGTAATACAAATCATAACAATCAATTTGCTACTAAAAACTGTCATACTCTCCGGCTTTTGACAATGCATTTCGTGGCGTGGTTAACGCGATACATCATAATAGCCATGTTTCACCAAAGCACCCAACTGGTTGGGTTACCTTTCCAGGTAAATGTATCAAATGTTTTGTTCTGTCTAACAACTGGGTTAAAACAAGACATGTGCTAATTTTATTAGAAATGTCAATCCTACATAAAGATATATACTTTTAACATATTACATAATTCTTTCAACACGGTAAATGGAATTAATGAGTCATAATTACAGTTATGTAATATGTACAGATATGTTATTGAAGTTACGTGTAATGGCAGGTCCGTAGTTTTTTTTTGGGGGGGGGGGGTCGGGGGGTTTAGTCGAACCCCCTAAATTTTGGAAGTGAATAGATTTATGATCGTAGATTAGAACATAATAAAACAAACAGTATTAATTAAAATAATTATCATCGTTTAAATCACTTGACTCAGTGAGGTAACTATCAGACTCGGTCGAAATTGCACAGTAATGAGCATTTAGGTGGCAACGAGCTTTAAATGTCAATCGTGAAGTTACGCCGTCTCAGTTCAACAGCAGCCAATCAAAACAGGTTGTTATAAATGAACAAGCTTTTATTCGGTGAATCCGCGATGGTGTAATGAAGATTGCGTTCAAGCAGCTGATGTTAAATATTAAAGAAACATTGAAACAATAATGTAATGGTAGTCACTCTCTGAAGGATGTGGTGGTCCTGAATAGGTTCGTTTGTCTTGTGGTAGTGTTCGCTCAGTTAGTAAAGTGTGGGGTTCGAACGGGATTGAGACGGCAACACGACACTGTACTTTCATATTGGTTCCTTAGTTTTGTATTCTTCAAGTTAATGATGGCATATATACTGTTTTGTTCTAAGTGTATCAGCCAAATGTGGTCAACTTATTGTATTAGTACGTGTAACCTGTGTTATTGGACATAGTGTTCAGCTAAGGGTTGAAAAGATCATTAAAAAAATGACGAAGATTTATCATCACGAGTTGTATAGGTTGAAGAGCTTCTTGTAGCCAAAAATTTATTCCACAGTGTTGCCCCAGCACTGAAACTATGCGATAAATCATATTTTTCAAACATATTTTTTACACGTTTTTTTTATGACTTTTTCTATATTTTTAGTGGGTTCATAAAAGGAGATGTAGTCATTGAAGTTTATTGAGACTGCTGCGAAACTGCTACTATATGCATATTATTTTACCGCCCTCTAAAAACAGATTTACAGTAAACCAAGAAATTTACGTACTGCAAGAAACTGGCAGTATGCCATTGCTTAGTGCATTTAATTTGTTTGATGCAAACATTGTGCCAACTATTTCTTATGGTAGCGATATGGGGGTACCAAAATTCGGAAATCGAGAGGGTACAGACAACATTTTGCAGATATCTACTTAGCGTGAATAGTTGTACTAACAATGTAGCGATGTTGAATGAATGTGGAAGGCTACCATTATGTTGTGGTTATTTCAAGCGTTGTATCTTGTATTGGTTAAAATTAAATAATAAATAGCTGGAACCCCAAAACATGTTATACCATGCTTAAACGATTAGACAAGACCGGCAGACTTACTTGGGAAACCCACATACAAATCTCCTGTTCAAATATGGACAAGTTTCGGATACTGCAAATTTCTTATGAATATTTACTCAAAGAATAACAAAATTGTTGCCAGCAAGAATGGCATGCCTCAATTTCACAATCATCCAGGCTGTGTACTTTCGGAAAAATCAATGTAGTATTATAACCTGGGAGATTTATTGGCAAGCAATTATAGACTAAAATATATACTGACGAGTTTTCGATGTTTTGGCCATAAACATAATGTTGAATTAGGCAGACACACAAAAATACAGTTAGATCAATAAATTTTTAGTTTTTGCAGTGATACGTTTGAATTTAGTATGATAGAAAAAGAACTTCAATTTGTTTTTATATGTTCATTTTATAATGATCTAAGGGCTGATCTTTTGTCAATAATTTTATGCAATTATGCAAATACTGACAGTCTGGGCTTACTTCGTCGCTACACAAACTGCCACACCATATATCAACTAGCTCTGTATCTTTTAAAATTTTCAAGCTACGAGATAAATATCAAATATATCGTTTATTGTTGTTTTCGAACCCCCTATTCAAAAGTGCTGGCTACGGGCCTGTAATGGTTCCCTTCACAATCATAAATAAGATATACTAAATTGAAATGAATAATTTAAATGTCTGACACAAAGTTTCAAAAAAATCGCTAGATCATTTGGTTAGGTCTTCCATACAAGTACTTGCCACTGCCGATCAACTGGTTCATACTTTTCGGTCATTTAATAATTCTAAATATTGATTCAAATTGTAATGTTTCGGATTTGACCTATGACATCTACTTGTTCAGACGACTATGATTTGACACTCGTTTAGGAGGCTTTTGGTCGATTTTCCAATACTATTTGCCAAAAGACAACCGAATAGATACATTTTCAAACATAACTCGCAACTTTACACTCTCTTTATCCATCTTTGTACACAATTTCTTTACATTTGTATATTCGGTCTGTTTGGCCGACTACATCTATACTAGGATTGTTTTAAAACGACTTTTAATTAAAAATTCTAACATTCATCTACGGGACATTTTCCATGAAATCTCCCATCATTTCAATCACTTTTTACAACTAACGGACGGACAACAAATGCATGTGGAGTCTATATGTCATATCTACTCTTGTATTTTGTATTTCGCTGGCCATAAATTCTGATTTATTTACGCGCTAAATAAAAAAAATACTCTGGTATTCCAACTAAATATAGATTTAATTATTTAATAATAGCATGTTGCAAATGTTACGGGTTGTCATTCATATGCCATAAGGAAACTATACAGCAGATGCGAGCATTGTTTCTGTGGTCTTACAAGCAAAATTAACGTTAACCAAAGAAAATGTGAGTATAGACAATCAACATATAAATGAGCTTGGTACAATTTTCATGTTAATCTCTTAGGTTGTACTGTATTGACATTTCGTATATGTTTCTTGTTTGTAATGTTTGTTTGTTTGTTTTAATCTTGGAATTTAATTAACTATGTGTTGGCATATATAGCTATGTAATATGATTCAACCATAAGACGTTAACATACACAACAATAACAATACTGACAATAGTACAGCTAGGAGCCGCTAACCCTACTTCGGCCAAAAATTCGCAGAATGCTTTCCCAGAGGTCTCAGTAATACACAGACGAAGAATTCCGTCCAATATATTTCAAACGATGTGGACTAAGTGAATTCAGAGTATATGAAACTAACCGTAATATCACGCAATTTAAACAAATTCAGTTCAAAGAATACACAGAATAGCCGACCACACGTAGTACACATATTAAAAGACAGATTTCCAAATACTGATATACTTATGATGTGGAAACACTGCTGGTTAATGTATATCTCTCAGTCCACAATCAATATATTGACAAATAATATCTTGAAACATGTGCTAGTTGCCATGTTGACATCATGATTTAAATGTAAACAGCAAAAAGAATGGCCACAATAAGCGCCTACAACGCTCAACCCACTATGAACGACTTTTTATAAGGTAACCTTTGATGGTTTTTTATGTTTCTGTGGATTATATTTTTGTTTCAAACTTGTTGTCTCCTGTATACTCTCGTGTGGAATCTATTATACTCTCTCAATGACTTCAGCTGAGCCTAATAACAGTATGAGGTTATTAAGTATGCACAATGACAGCACAACGGAAGAACTTTATTTGGTGGATTCCGGACAAACCCTGGTGGCAGCCATGTTTGTTTTTATTATTTGAGGACGGTTACGCGCGTAATCATTCCATATTTGGAATTCGCATTTCCTAATATGCTAAGATGAAAATACTCCGTAAAGTACCGCAAAATTACGGCACGATGTAACGTATGGCGTTACGTTGACTGATGTATAATGATGTACTTTATTTCCATTATAATATCAGAAGGCCTGTTATTATGCGCACATGATTACTGGATGTATTTCAGTTATGCATTAAAACCTGGTCTGAATATCGCAATACCTCTATTGTAGTAGGTTGCCCTTCAAAGTATAAGCACTATACATGTTTTGGGCTATACATTTGTCTTCTTATTATGCCGAAGAAATGGCTGTGCTGTGCACAGCAACCCTTATTTAAAATTACTGTTGATATTCTGTTAAGACAAATGTTCGCCTTTTAGACTGCATTTGTCATCTGTATTTCTTTCGAATTATGTTCATTGAGATTACTGTATGTTATGTCACAGTCCCTCCACACCCGGTTAGGAAAAACTCTGAGTTCTATTATCACAATGCGTGTTTCGTGTTCGTAAAATTAGTTTGCTGGAAATCCCCACACTGTCTACATTAACAGAAAATTAGCATGACATAATTTTCACCCAGAATACCTCGCGATTATTTTCTGCGCAGGCGTACACACCTTTATTTTCATGTTTCACTGCTGTGAAAGTTTAAACTTATTGTAATTCATTGTAACGAAATGCGGGGAAAGATTTTGCCGATTTCAGCGACTGTGATATTGATTTAGGTGACATAATGGAAGAAGCACCTCAGTATTTAGATGCAATATTTTGGGATATCTAACCCCCAAATAGTATTAACTATATGATAGTTTAAGCCGTATTGCGCATATACGAAGAGTCTCACAGCATAATGGCGATAATATTAGGTATCCTCATCTTAAAAACAAAAATTCTGCTGAGCACATGTACCGAGTAACGTGACATACTGTTATTTAATATAACTAGATTGATTCATATAACAACCTGGACTCGGTTATGTTATCCAAGAGCTATAATTAATTTCGTTTTTTTATGCCAGGTGTTGTCGTTAATTCTCCACCAGTGGAGAAGCAGTTGTCTATGCAGAACATGCGTAGGAAAGCCTAATTTACTATTCATTTATGCAGAACAGAACCTGTCAGTCTTAGTTAGCTGACCTGATTTAAATACGAAATCCACTTTTAATTGACACGTTGTTTACGTGTGATATTCACACCTTTCAAGTTAACAGTACCACCGGATCTGTAATATGCGATTATGCTAATTAATATTACTGGTTTCAATTCAGCTGTTTTTTATTATACATATCCACTTATTTCATGAATCGTCATACTAAACATTAAACAGTCATTTTGTGAATTGAAAAAAAGAACTACGAAAACTTTGTTGTAAAAACACCGTTATTTCAGAGACGAGTTGTCGTCCATGTATGAATGAAATGTGATCGTCATAACACCGTCTTTTTAATTTCAAATTACTGCTATTTAAATTACAACTTAAAATTTATACAATTAAAACAATTTATGAATGTATGGTCAGAAGGACCTTCAGAAGGACTTCGCACAGATCGACGATTTATCTAACTGATCTGTATGTAAATGTGTATTACTTGTAATAGGCTATGTTGAAATCGGCTGACTGCTGTTGTTTTATACTGCCCCTCCCCCCAGAACCCCACCCCAATATCTAACCAATCAGTGGGAGAAACAAAAGTTGAAACTGTACAGAACGTATTTCAATTGTCAGCTAAAGTGACAAGACTGGACAATCGTTAGCGAGTTCCCGGCGATAGTCATTTCAGGCCCCGGATGTACGAGCGGGATTACTCTGGCAATATCAGGGCAAAACTATGTCTTTGAAATGTCAGGCAATAAACCTGAATCTCATAGACGTATGGTTTCGTCCCCATATAGAAACTGTTTCAGAAATGAGCTACACAGAGCACATCGACAATATGCCATCTGTAGTTATTTCCAGGTTATTCAGGCATTTGTGAGCTAAGGTTACACCGGACATTTATGAGTGAGTTAACTGCGACAGTCGTTTCAGGACCCAGATGTTCGGCCGAGATTTCTTCGGCGAAACCAGTGTTAAACGCTCCCTTCAAACTGTCAGGCCATCTTATAGATACAATTATGGTTTTGTCCCAATTTATACACAGTTTCCGAAATAAGTCACAAAGAGCATACTGAAAATCGGTATTTTATTGCCATGATATTATATTATATGCTAATGATCAAAAGGAATGCTCTTTATGAGCATTGGTTTCAACTCCACATCCGCGAGATGTTTACTCCGGTTGGGTTCCCCTCCCATATAATTATCAAATTCAGTAATGTGCAACTATGTCGTTTGTTTCGTGCCCTCGCTGGAAATTGACCCGGCTTGTTGATAAGAGAGCCTCTGCTTCAGTAGGTAATCTGAGCATCGTAAAATCCATTAATAAAACCGAAATATAATAAACAGAGGAACGTTTCAGTCATGCTGGTACATGGACGCCATTACAAGGTAAAATGTTTTTCAGCAGCAGAACTCAACATTACCAGAAGTTTCTCTTGTAACAAATAACAGGTAACTGTGAACAGCTATAAGACTCAGTGGGCTGTGCTATTCTAGCTTTTAAAAGAGGTACTATTCAAAAGAAGTATGTGAAAGAATAATACGTAACAGACTTAATTTTTCTATTGCTATTATCTTGCCTGTTAAACATACATAAAACCAAGATTTGACAAGTAGCAAAATGAATATTTTTATAACAGCAATAATTAATGCACATGGCAGCTACAGTTCGAAATCATTATTTTTTCGTGATTTATAATGAATATGAACTTTAAACTACACGTGCCTTTTCACGGAACCGAAATGATCACACAGAGACTTGTAATTAATAACATGTGGCGACTTTGCTTGAAAACACGCAATATTTGTAAACGTAACACAGATATAAGTGCTTCAATGAACTCCACGAAAATGCTATAACGTCGCCACTGTCTCTTCACAAGCGCAAGACATACTGTATGCGGGACTCGCGCGATTCACACCTCAGAACAACAGCGTTTCCAAATCGGGTGTTGAAGAACTGTGGTTATGTATACGTAGCCACGACACGAAACTACACACGTAAACATTTCCACTTCGTAATACGGGTGCGAATACTTGATGTTTCAATAACATTGATAGGATATAACATACTTGTACATAATATAGAAACGCAAACAACCCTACTAAAGCATTGATTTTTTGTCTATTTTTTTTCAGCACGGAAATTCATCATGGTACCAACACGCATTATCTTGATTTTAATTATCTTGTTGTCGTCAATCTCCCTACTGGAAGCTTTTTTGTTTGATGATGTTGGTGGTTATGGTATGGCCGGCGGCGGCTATCTTGTCGAACCCCGAAAACGCTTCAGTATGTTAAATCTCATATCGAAAAGAATGACTGGCGCCAGTACAAACAACTGAAGCTATCCTTATACATATGCATTTATGATTCAACTAATGCATTTAAGAGTATGTAAATAAAAATGTTTAGCGTAAATCACTAAACTGTAAAACAGACTTGTCATGTATTACGGCGTGACATACTTTGAAAATGAAAAAAAAAACGCTCAATACAAACTCAGAGAGTTAGAACCATACACAAATATACACTCAGTGGAATTAAAGCAATTATTTGACTTTTTGGGCAACACCATTAAGTGAACAACTTTGTACAGGGATACAGGAACGTGCCATCGAGGTAATTCAAAATTATCTTGAATATGCAATGGGTTCGCTTAGAGTTACCACGAGAAAAACGTAAATAAATATTGTAATAACCCGAAAAAAATCACGCAAAACTAAGTAATTAGCATACTAAGCTCGTAGAAGGATTTAAAAAAGGAAAAGAAGACTCAAGTCAAGGTATGTTTTGCTGGATATTAGGGGTCACGATATAAACAGATTATTATCTTCTGTGGTGTAGTCTCTCTCTGTATAAAATTGCTTAATAGGCAGTATTTTTGTTTAAGTTGTCTCGAAATTCAAATCCTGGGTTACAATATACTTATTATATCGATTTAATAACTTGGATTGGTAGAATTTATTTGAACTAATACTACAGTTGTTTACAGTAGAATTTTAAAAGTGATTTCACTATACACATATATGAACAGTTTATTATCACAACGCTTTGACAAATGTTTTCACGCAAAATAAAATCTAAATATTAAAAAGTGCTTGTATCAGCGACACTTTTCAAAATGCGTTTGGTAATAAATTCGATATGGAAAACACACCAATAAACATCATTCTAGATAAAATGCCAAGGATTGGATATCACGAAGGTAATAGTGGGTTTGCTGTTTGATTCGTTGGTATTTTGGATAACACGAGTCACACATATTTTTGTTCGCCTGTTCGTGGAATGTCTACAATCACAGACCAGTTATCGTCGAATTTTAAATACAATGATTACTTAAAGTTGTGAAATGTCCATATTTCGCTCTATTGACGATAAAATAATACATTCATTTGTAGTCAAATCTGATATAAAAGGAAAAAATTGTTACGTTGACAAACAAAAATAAGTTGTTCTCATATTGGGCAGATTGTCGGGTTTTAGAGTAGGACATCCAATCAGACATGATCTTACAAGTAGCTTTGTAGTTTACTGGTCTATTTCTCGGCATATATATATAGAATGTATGTCACATGATTCAATCATATGAAAGTTAATATACAAAGCAATAACAATACTGATAATAGTTCTGCTAGGAGTCACTAACCCCACCTCGGCAATACCTATCTACTGCAGAGGTCGCGGCAATACACAGACGAACAATTCCGTCCAGAGTTCCCACAAAAACAAAGTCGACGACAAAGTCCGTCATATAGCATTCAAACAAGTGGTCTCAATGAATTCAGAGTACATGAATATGAGAAATATCAGTGTAGGGAATACACCGATTAGACGAGCAGATTCCATCATGAAAAATAGATTTGGTATCGGGACCAAGTTTAAGCAAAATTCTTATTGCATTATTGTATACCAATAAAACAAATAACTTTCCATTTTGTATTAAAACCGGATCGGTCTTTCTAAGATGATAAACGCAGTGCGAAATCTTTAAAACAGGCAACTCACCGATATTAATTTAGTTTAGTACCATTGTCACACTCATATATTACTCGTGTATATCCATTATATTATGCAGATTGTCGCCATGGCAACATCATACACACTGTTGATATTCATCGTCTTGTTGTTGATGACTACCCTACTGTAGGTATGGTATGGGCGTCCATGTTTATGATGGTTCTGATCTAATCGGTAAATACTCTATTATCATGAAGATCATATTGAATCTGAAACTTCAAACAGTTACGTAGACATAAGAAAACAACATCGATGACAACATCGCTTGAATGACAACTGCTTTTGACTTATGCATTGTGGTAGATAAAATACACTGTAAATCTAGGTGTTTTAAAATATGACATATTTTTTTCCCCACTTTAAAATCACTTGTAATGATTTATAATTAAACATATGAAAAGTTTTTTTCTTAAAATCGCAAATGAGTATTTTACAACACTACTGTTTTAAAATAAAACATTTTTAATGTTTTGTGAACAAATATTTAAAGTGTTTATAAGCTTGTCCCCACTTTAAAAACATTTAAATTGTTTATAATCTGCATAATTGCGAGAAGTGTTTATTATGAAAACACTTTTATTGAAACATTTCAGGAATGTTTTTGCCCATGACACATTATGTAAAGTGGTGCCATTAGAGCACGTTTTTGAAAGTATTTCCACCAGAAACATGTATATCAAGTGCTTATTATCATAACACTTTTAAAAGTGCTATTACTAGTCACACATTTTATAAAGTGTCTATACGCACGACACGTAGAAAAATATTTTAATGAAGTGTTTACTATCACAACTCTTTGAAAAGTAAAACACAAATTTAATATTGACAAGTGCTCGTAACAGAAACAAATTTCAAAATGTATTTACACTGATAACATGCTAAAAAATCATTAACATTATGATTTTTGAAAACAAAATATATCAAATGATGCGTTTTTTGCATTATTGTACAGTGATCATAAAATGTATGTATTCCTAAATATAAACATTAATAAGGTAAGTTCGAGTTTAACATTTAAAAAAACAGACATGCATAGTTGTTGTAAAAGATATTATCAATCACATGAAGACGTGTCCTTGAATTGATCGCAAAAACTAGTTGTACATTGAAAATACATTCTATAAACTTAAAATATCAAAATAATCAGCACGACCCTTCTACTGTAAATATGTGACATCACAATAATAAAAATACAAACAAAAAATGCTTGATGTCTGTTTCATATTTGTGACGAAAGTAAAAAACAGCTGGTCTGCTCGATTGAGCTTAACTTGACCACCTGACCATCCGGCTATTAGGGTCATTTGAATTTTATTCGAATTTGCAGTCATATAATGTTTGGAAATGTTTTCAAACTGCATTCGTTTGCACTTGTGTCTTTCATAAGTTAATCTGTGACCTTTTCGTGCTTTAGCAGTCAGTTCGATAATAATCGGACATTTACGACATATTTATTCACTTTTTCGAATTTTTAAGGACGGGATAAGACGCACGAGAAAGAACCTCGAATATTGAAGATCTAAATAATGTTTTACGTCTAGCAGGAGTGAAGTATGCGAGATATGGGAGTCTCTGCGCAGTACGAGCGGCCATCAATTGACTCACTAAAGCAAGACCGCGAGTTTAACACTACAAACTACACATCGAGAAATTGAGGGATAACTTTGAACACATATAAAATCTGCCAGATGCATTTCAACAAGACAATCATTCCACCGATGACTTCGTGGCACACATAATATGTATGCCACTAATAACAAGCAGATGCAAATAGCAACATACGACGTTTCAGCTCCCACGTTGACTTCTTGCAGCTTCCACCAGCACTTCGCCGGAACGTTCAAACAAACCGGACCGGACAGCTAACAATTTTCAAGAGCAGCCCTCATTTCCTTATAAACTGAGAAACCAGTCACTAATACTGGTAAAAATCATAGTATTATTAGTTTGCCGTCTATTTGCAGTCTCACCTATTCAACGTAAAACAAAAGCTTTTTATAGCCAAAGCAGACTGCTCAGCTCAGTACAAGTAAATATGCAATTATACACGCAAATATACCAACTTTATACTCACTTAGCAAAACTTAATTGCTTTCATCCATTATGTGCGGACCGCAAATAATAGTTGAACATTGAAAATACGTGCAAATTTAAAACATTCTATTAACTTAAAATATCAAAATAATCTGGAAGAATTTTTATTGTTAATGCGTGACATCACAATAATAAAAAAAAAATGCTTTATGTCGTTTTCATACTTGTGACGAAAGCAAAAAAGTATTTAAACAAATATTTGGTTAGTCTCCCTTGCAATTACTAGCCACGCCCGATTGATCTTAACTTTTGTGAGAGGTCGATCACCTGACCACTCGCCTATCAGCGTCACTTGAATTCGCTTCGAATTGGCGGCCGTTTTATGTTTGGAAATGTTTTAAAATTGCATCCGTGCACTTGTGTCTTTCGTAATATGACCTGTGACCTTTTCGTCCTCAATGTTGAAAGCGCTGTTTAAAGTAATGTTTTTATTGCTGATTATTCATAACTGAGGAATGATTGTTCAGTTATATGGAGTACTCCCTGAACCATGGCTGTCTTACTGGAGGCGGTATTTACATTGTTTTGATACTGGTCATACATCTTGAACTTACAACAACTATGGGTGTTATTTATACGGAGCAGTTTGGTTATCTGTCTATTATTGCACGTCAGTGCTCCTATTACAATTTACACAACAATGGTAGGGTAACAGAATATATTCTAATGACAAGGCAACACATATCTTAAATGTACTTAGATGATGTTGTAATACAAATCATAACAATTAATTTGCTACTAAAAACTGTCATACTGTTCGTATTTTGACAATGCATTTCGTGGCATGGTTAACGCAATACATCATAATAGCCATAAAGATATATAATTTTACGTATTACATAATGGGATGTAAACATTTAATTATTCATTCAACACGCTGAATGGAATAGAGTCATAACTACAGTTAGCGAGATATTATTAAAGTTACGTGCAACGTTCTGAATTCATTTGGACTTTAAAAGCATTGTTACATAATTCTACAAAATGGTTCGCCTTCACAGTCATAAATAAGATATACTAAATTGAAATGAATAATTCAAATGTCTGACACGATATTAAAAAAAATCGCTAGATCATTTGGTTAGGTCTTCCATACAAGTACTTGCCACTCCCGTTGAAGCTTAACACACGTTGAACACTTGACAATAGAGCTACTTAGGCATGATAAACTGGTTCATAAATTTCGGTCATTTAATAATTCAAAATATATATTGATTCAAATTGTAATGTCTCGGATTTGACTTTTGACATCTACTTGTTCAGACGACGATGATTTGATACTCGTTTGCGAGGCTTTTGGTCGATTTTGCAATACTATTTGCGAAAAGACAACCGCATAGATAAATTTCCAAACATAACTCGCAACTTTACACTCGCTTTATTCATCTTTGCACACAATTTCTTTACATTTGTACACTCGGTTTGTATTGCCGACTACTTATATATTAGGATTGCTTTCAAACGACTTTTATTTAAGTATTCTAACATCCATCTACGGAACATCAGATCAGTTAGATAAATCGTCGACCTGTGCGAAGTCCTTGTAAAGGTCTTTCTGACCACACATTCGCAAATTCTTTTAATTGCACTGATTTTAAGTTGTAATACAAATAGCAGTAACTTGAAATTAAAAAGACGGTGTTATGACGATCACATTTTATTCATACATGGACGACAAGCTCGTCTCTATACTAACGGTGTTTTCGTATTTTTTTTCAATTCACAAAACATGGACTCAATGACTGTTTAATGTTTAGTTTGATGATTCATGAAATAAATGGATATGTATAAAAATGAATTGAAACCAGTTTTATTTATTAGCATAATCGCATGTTTCAGATCCGGTGGTACTGTTAACATGAAAGGTGTGAATATCGCACGTAAACAGCTTGTCAATTAAAAGTAGATTTCGTATTTAAATCAGGTCAGCTAACTAAGACTGACAGGTTCTGCTCTGCATAAATGAATAGTGTATTATGTTTTCCCACGCATTTTCTGCATAGACAACTGCCTCTCCACTGGTGGAGAATTAACGACAAAACCTGGCATGAAAAACAGAATTAATTGTAGATTTTGGATAACCAAACCAATTCCAGAATGTTATATGACCCATTCTATTTATATTAAATAACAGTGTATCACGTTGCATGGTACATGTGCTCGGCAGAATGTGGATATTTAACATTGTTGCCGTTATGCTCAATTCGGCTCAAACTATCATATAGTTAGTGTTATGTGGGGGGTAAATATCCCCAAAAATGGCAAATATTATCTCCATTGCTGTTCTCTTATTTTTCATTCGTTTTTTCTTCAGTTACAAATTCAGTCTCATGGTCTCATAGCCTCGTGGCCAGGTGCCACCTTGAAGCGACGGCGATGGTGACGACGCAATCTGTATTTGTTCACATCCTCTTCGTGCATATATTTTGCATCTAAATAATGAGGTCCTTCTTCCATTATGTCACCCAAATAAATTTCACAGTCGCTAAAATCGACAAAATCTTTCCCCGCATTTCGTTACAATGAAGTACACGGAAGTCAGAAATTTGAAACTTGCACAGCATTGAAACATGAAAATAAAGTTGTGTACGCCTGCGCAGTAAAGAATCGCGAGGTATCCTGGGTGAAAATGATGTCATACTATATGCTAATTTTCTGTCAATGTAGACAGTGTGGGGATTTCCAGTAAGCTAAGTTTACGAACGCGAAACGCACATTGTGACAATAAATCTTATATCGTTTCCTACCCGGGTGTGGAGGAACTGTGACATACCAAACGGTCGTCTCAATGGATATAATTCGAAAGAAAAACAGATGACAAATAGAGTTTAAAAGGCGAACATTGGTCACAGAATATCTACAGTATTTGTAAATAAGGGTTGCTGTGTACAGCACAGCCACTTTTTCGGCATAATAAGAATATATAGCCCTAAACATGTATAGTGCTTATGCTTTGAAGGGCAACCTACTACAACAACAGTAACAAATAGAGGTTTTGCAATATTCAGACCAGTTTTAATGCATAACTGAAATACGCCCAGTTACCAGTTATTGTGGCCATTCTTTTTGCTTTTTACATTTAAATCATGATGTCGACATGGCACGTGTTTCAAAATATTATTTGTCAATATATTCATGGTGGACTGTGAGCATAATTGCAGGCACTCAGTTATAATAATGGACATAATGTGTAACCGTTCTGTCATGTTCATATTAGGAAATTCGAAATTCAAATGAGGAATGATTACGCGCATGAGCGTCCTCTAACAATAAAAACGACCGTGGCTTTCACCGGTATTTTGTCGGACTCCACACAAAGAAGTTCGCTGATCCTGCTTTAAACATTTTGGATTTCGGCATTTCCATCATGTATCCTTGAAAGGAAAACTGTATAAAATAAGATGTACTATTGTCAAAATGTACACAATGTCAATACAATACAATCTAAGGAGAATAACATGAAAATGGTACCAAGCTCATTAATATGTTTATTGTTTATACTCACATTTCCTCTTGTTGACGTTAGTTTTGCTTGTAAGACCACATAGACAACACTGGCATCTGCTGTATAGTTCCCTTATGGCATATGCATGACAAACCGTAACATTTGTAACATGCTATTGTTAAATAATTAAATATATATTTAGTTGTAATTACAGAGTATTATTTTATTTAGCGCATAAATAAATCAGAATTTATGGCTACCGAAATACAAAATACAAGAGTAATTATGGCATTTGTTGTTCGTCCGTTAGTTGTGAAAAGTGATTGAAATGATAAGAGATTTCATGGAAAATGTTCCGTAAATGAATGTTAGAATACTTAATTAAAAGTCGTTTGAAAGCAATCCCAATATACAAGTAGTCGGCCATACAAATCAAATGTACAAATGTAAAGAAATTGTGTGCAAAGATGGATAAAGCAAGTGTAAAATTGCGAGTTATGTTTGGAAATTTATCTATGCGGTTGTCTTTTCGCAAATAGTATTGGAAAATCGACTAAAAGCCTTGTAAACGAGTGTCAAATCGTCGAATTTTGGTCTTAAAAAGTAGATAGGTCAAATCCGAAACATTACAATTTGAATCAATATATTTTTAATTATTAAATGACCGAACATTATGAACCAGTTCATCATGCCTAAGTAGCTCTATTGTGTTCAACGTGTGTTAAGCTTCATCGGGAGTGGCAAGTACTTGTATGGGAGACCATCTAACCAAATGATCTAGCGATTTTTTTAAACTTTGTGTCAGACATTCAAATTATTCATTTAGTATATCTTATTTATGATTGTGAAGGCAAGCCATTTTGTAGAATTATGTAAACAATACTTTTGATATCCAAAGGAATTCATAACGTTGCACGTAACTTCAATAACATATCGCTAACTGTAGGTATGACTCATTAATAACATTCCATTCACAGTGTTGAAAGAATAGTTAAATGTTTTACACCCCATTATGTAATATGTAAAAGTATATATCTTAATGTTGGATTGACATTTCTAATACTAGTGACACATGTTATATTTTAACCCAATTATTAGACAAAACAAAACATTCGATACATTTATCTGGAAAGGTAACCCAACCAGTTGGATGCTTTGGTGAAACACGGCTATTGCGATGTATTGTGCTAACCATGCCACGAAATGCATTGTCAAAAGCCGAACAGTATGGCAGTTTTTAGTAGCAAATTCATTGCTATGTATTACAACATCACCTCCGTACATTTAAAATATATTGTATTGACTTGTCATTAGAATATATTGTGTTACTCTATCGTTGTTATGTAAATATAATAAGAACACTGATGTGCAATAGTGAACAGAAAACCAGACCAACTGCTCCGTATACATAACACTCAATGTTATTGTTTTTTAAGTTCAAAGTGTATGACCAGTATGTAAAAAATGTAAATACCGCATCCAGTAAGACAGCCATGGTTCAGTGAGTACTTCATATAACTGTGAACATCATTCCTCAGATATGAACAGTCACTTTAAACATCACTTTAAACAGCGCTTTCGACATTGTGGACGAAAAGATCACAGGTCACATTACGAAAGACACAAGTGTACGAATGCAATTTTAAAACATTTCCAAACGTTAACTGCCCGCAAATTCGAAGCAAATGATCCTAATAGCCAAAGGGTCAGCTGATTGACCTGTAAAAAAGTTAAGATCCATCGGGCGTGGCTAGTAATTGCATGAGCAAACCAGCTGGTGAAATATTTTTTTTTATTTCTTCACAAATATGAAAAAGACGTAAAGCATTTTATTTTAACTTTTTTATTATTGTGAATTCACACATTTACAGTAGAAATTCGTGCTGATTGTTTCGATATTTTATGTTTATAGTCCGGCAGAAGGAAGGGCTCTTTTGGCAAAACCTTGTAATAGGGTCCATAGTTTTTTTTATTGTCCAAAAATATTGTCCATGTTGTTAGCTTCACCAAACCACCTGCTGGCTTTCTGTCTGCATTGGGCAACTTGCAGTACAAGGGCATATGTCTGTGTTTATGAATACAATTAGTTTTAGTACAGGCGATTTGTGTTATTAATGGTTTGAGTATCTAATAGGTCCTTTTATATTTTCTCTGTTACCCCTTCATGGCCTTTATTTTATTCCATATGAAGAGAGTGTATAATTCAGAGCAGTGTTTGAGTTTTATTTGGGTATATCTAAAAACATGTTGGTTCTGTATATATGAAACCTCATAGAATAAACGGATGCATAACTAGTCCAAAACTCGTTTGTAAAACTTTCTCTGTTATCTTGTCTTGTTTTAAAATTGTTATTATAATACCATACTCATTCCGTAATCGTAATGCGACTTTCTCATTGGTTATTTGGCATCACATGATTCCATATTATCAGACGACATAAGGTAACTAGACGCGCCCCAGAACTAGCATTGTATCACTCAATCACCACATGTGTGAGCTCACAAAGAACATTTTTCGATCACTTTCAGACAACCAGTACGAGACAGCACTCGAGAAGATATGATGGCTTATGTGCGTTCTCTTAACGCATCATGTTTTCGGTTGTGGTTAATTTAAATTTGCGCGCGTCTCTGCATTGCAAAATTGTCTATGACCAAGCGTGCGTGTTTTCCATGCCGATTCGAGCGAATTTAGCCAGAACGGTGAGTTTTTCGTGAAATAACGGTATTATAATGGGAATTAAGGGTAGCCAAACAGATCAAAGCTGAGATAAGCAACATTGAAATTGATAGGAACAGTTATCACAGCCTCATTAACAAAGACATATGTTCCATGTTTCAAAGTGTCACCCTCAGTGGTCAAAGGTTAGCCAAAAACTAAATATGTCTCTGCCTGATAGGAAATATCCCGTCAGTAGTGAAGAACCTAGCCACTCCTCTACAGATAGCTTCAGCTGTGTTGCAAAGAACAAGTCAATGCCTTCTATGATTTTGGAATAACATGCTCTTATGATGAATTACTGCGATTCAAGAAATCTGTTGCCTCTGTAACAAATGCTAACATTGATCTCACTGGATTGAAGGGACAAGTAGATGGCCTGAAACAATGAGTGGGTGACAATTTTGTCAACAAATCCATTCACAAAATGGAAAAGTCCAAACACATTCAATGGCTTTACTTATGATCCAGATAGACAATAAGAAAAACCACGATGACACTGAAGAATTAATACCACGACTTACAAAGTTTCAAATTGTGAGGTTGGTTGTGAGGTTGGTTGACAGGTACAAAGAAGGCAACACCACCTGAAAACACTATGAAAATAAAAGTTCCAACTCTGACCACTCTAGCACGTACGACACTTGCCTTGAGCAGGGCCAGGGAAAGGGATCTCGAATTCTTCAAGGTTATGTACAATGATGGCCCAGAATATAATGGGTGCAACACAACAAGAACAATGGAAGAGGGACAGACCTTGCAGCCAAGGCAGTTTACCTTCCTCTGATTGATATGCCTCCTGTAGAATATGATACAATACTGACATCAATGCTCAAATAAAGCGACTCTCTGAGGCAACAGGTCAGCCATTTACACTATTCACCTTAGACCAGCAGCTCTACAGATATGCTGTGGAGATCCAATGGACAATTCAAGAGCTTTTTCCATCCTCCTTGTTCATCTTAAGGCTTGGTGGAATGCATATGCTCATGAGCTACATTGGTGCCATTGGGAATCTTATGACCGAAATTGGACTAACATATATCATGTCTTCTGTGTTTGCTGGGGTTCCGAAAATTCTAGTAGGCAAGACATTTCCCTCAGAATGACGGCAGAAGTGATTCTTGAACCAATCATCAACAATCTTACAGAACAATGCTATGGTACGTTCATGGATAATTTAGACGAGAGAGCAGAGAAAAGCAGGACGTGTAGGCTTTGGCTTGATTGTCTGATCAAACCTGTTTTGATAATGATGGCTTATGTTAGAGCTGAACGGGAGGGAGATTTGTTACTACATGTCTACTGCGTGAAGGACATCAAAACTATGCCAAGTTAGGTCTGGTGTACCTGAGAACAATTGAGAATTTGCCAGAGCACATCTTGCCCTACTTTCTCATGTAATGCGGCACATGAAAGGTCTTTGGAATGGCTTATGGAGCGACCTTTTTATAGAATCAACGTTTATGAGCCATAGACATGGACGAGCAGGAACACGAAAACCAGAAACTTGGGCACTCATCCTTCACACCTGTTCTCAATCAATGGAAGATCTTGCAGAATTATAAGGTGTCTCAGATGATGATAGGTTCCAGGTTGTATGGTTTTGGCTCAGATTCATTTTACCAATTCTATTTCAGGAGAAATGCGGACCTGTAAGTCCAAAGCATATACACTTAAAGAACAGCACTAGAGTGGAGGTCTCAAGGAGAAATGCAGATAGGATGGATTGCACTGTTCTGGATGGTTGTGCAATCCTCTGGTGTATTCCATGGCCAGCATCTAGCCCAACAATCCAAGCTCTAGTCCGGAACTATGTGGAATCCGACAAAAAGTATTTGCAACAACGACCCAGATGTAGTGACGTTTATCTTGTGTTTGATGTGTATATTGACTTTAGTACTAAATATTCAACTCGTATAACAAGGGGTCCTGATGGACATTTCAGCAGTCATCCAACTCTTCACCAAGCTCGCAATGTCTTTGAAAACAAGAGACAATTGATTCAAATCATTGTTGAAACACTGGTATCAGAAGCTGTTGTGTCCGGAGGCTATCAAAGTAGAGTTGGCATTACTGGCCAGGAGGATACCGCAGTCAAAATAGCTCCAGGTGAGGTGATCATTAAGCAACGGGATCCCAGGACAACTCACGTGGAAGCCGATACCATTACAGAAGCACAGACTATTTATGCAGCCAAGGAGGAGGGGAAACATGTGGTTATAGTGGCAGATGACACAGATATTTATATTCTGCTGTTATATCATTATTACAACGAATCACTAGATATTCCCATGAAACCACTTTCTACACAGATAACAAGAGATTTTATTAATGTACACGCTACAGTCAAGAAGTTAAGAGACATAATTCCGGAACTTTTACCAGCGCATGCTTTAAGCTGATGTGACACTATGTCAATGTGCCCATGGAATTGGGAAAGGCAAGATGTGGAAACCTGTCAAAACTGGCCAGTGTAGCCTCGGCTTGCTCGATGATGTAACTGCAGATATAGAAGATGTTATCCTGGAAGCGAGAACTTTCATGTGTAGATGTTATAATGTGGCGAATGCAACAACAATGACAGATGCAAGGATAAAAGTCTGGGCAATAAGAGCTGGGAGAAAAACCACATCAAAAATTCCAAAACTATGTTCTCTACTACCTACAACAGAAGCCTTTAAGAAAAATGTAAAAAAAGCTCATTATCAGTGTGCCATTTGGTTAAGAACCCTCCAAGATCCCCCAAAGATCCCACTAAGTATGGATCCCCATCCACGAGGAAACAAAATTCCTTCAATCTTCGACAATTCCACTTTCAAGACAAGCTGCCCCAGATTATATTCTGAAACTTGTGTGTTGCTCTTGTTCATCAGAGACTCCATGTTGTTCCAAAGTATGTGTATGTGTGGCAGCCAATTTAGCATGTACTCTATTTTTTCACTGCCAGGGAAGTTCTATTTACAACAATAAACAAACTATACCAACACAGGAATCAGATGATGAAGACGAATCTCAGGAATAATCTTCTTCCACATTTCTATAGTCCACCCAAAATCAACCACTTGGTTTAGCAGTATAGGTATAGAATAGTATAGTGATTTTTGATATACGGATAAATAAAACGAAATTACATTAACGAACGTGACTGATAACTTTTACTATAAAAACCTTAGCATCCCGTTGGCAGGCCGGTCACACTGGTTCTCACTACAAGAGGTTACGATCCCCCCTGCCAAATGCTAAGGAAAACTGAAACGTATATATACATATTTACATAAAATATTGTCCACCTATACGGATCTGTTGGTGCAAGGTTTTTATGACCGTATGCCCTTACTGACGTCAACCAACCATTTTATGTGGGAAGTTGGCACCCAAGGCTGACAGGTACTACACCTTGCCCAAGGGTGACCTGGGGATAGTTGTGGCAAAGGGTAACCCCATTCTCCCAAGTCCATAGACTCCACAACCGGATGTAGTATAAAATCTTGCCCAGGATAAATATATACATATTTAAATTACCATACACGTTGCCTTTATTAGGTAATACCTCAGACGTGAGGCTGAGTTGGTGCCAGGCTTTTACGACCGTATGCCCTTACTGACGTCAACCAAACTTATTATGTGGGAAGTTGGCACCCTAGGCTGACAGGTACTACACCTTGCCCAAGGGTGACCTGGAGGTAGTTGTGGCAAAGGGTAACCTCATTCTCCCAAGTACAAAAACTCCACAAACGGATGCAGTTTTAACGTCATGCCCAGGACTTTGACAAGTTGACAAACAGAACCATAACAGTTTTCACAATTGGATTTGTAATTTTCCATTTTCTAAGGAACAAAGAGCGTCATTTGTAGTCCAAATGTATTCGAACCTGTCCTCCTGTTTCACAAGTTTGAAGTACTGGTACTCAGATTTAATTCTGCTGGTGATGCGAGTTTTGAAAATTTCCAACGGATCCACAAAAGCACTTCCCTCCCGTGTATTCCGCCGGGAAAATAGTATAGTATAGTAGTATCTAGTTTGTTCATGATGTGGTAAACAAACCAATAAAGAACAAGTGTGCATGAATTGACCTAGTTGCTAGGCAACCATTTTGAATCCCGTTGCTAAGAAGGTGTGTAGTTTGGGTTACAAAAAATGACGTGTGTGTCTCATATACACATTTGTAGGGATTCGTGCAATAAACTGCATGGTTGCTGCTCCCAAGTTGGAATTTTCTTGGTATTACTCAGTTGCTAGGCAGCCATTTTGCATTTTGTTGCTAGGGAGGATTTGCCCAATGCTGACACAGGACCAGCAAGTTGAAATATGCTATATAGGTAGAGGTCAATCTAAAACCACATTAAGAAAAACTATGGACTCTGTTGCGAACCTAAACACAAGTTCTGCCGGACTATTATAGAATGCTTTAAATGTGCACGTATTTTCAATGGACAACTAGTTTATGCGTACGGCACATAATGAATGCAAAGTTGTGCAAAATGAGTACAAAATGGTAGATTTCGTGCATATTTGAACTATTAAGTTGTTGTCATATCTAACCGTAAAGTTATAAAGTATGAAACGTGAATACAATGGAAGTGAAAGTCCCGTATATTAGCAGAGTGACAAATGAGCTTAAAATGATATGAAAATCATTTGAAAAAGTTGGAAGGTTTACTAATATATTGGACCTAAGTCACTGTTATATCGTTCCCTCAGCTAAAAATATAAAATAAATTAGCAAATGTGTTGGAAAAGCCTTGTATTAGCAGATTATACCACCATGAAGGGTAAAATGATGAACAAACTGCTTATAAAGTTCTGAAAAGTGATTGTAAAATTGACAAAATTACATGGAAATTTGACCTATGTTGTTATATTATCGGGAAATTTTGTTAAAAGTTCGAAAAAGTAAAAAACTATGTCGAAAATGGCCGTTTATTATCGTTCTAACTGCTAAAGCTTGTAGAGGTCATAGGTTAACTTACGAAAGGCACAAGTGAAAACGAATGCAATTTTGAAATATTCCCAAACATTAACTGGCCGCCACCTCTTACAAAATTCAAATGACCCTAATAGCCGAGGTGTCAGGTGATCTGTCTCTAAAAAAGTTAAGATTAATCGGGCGTACTATCTTAGCAAACCAGCTGGTGAAATATGAAAAAGACGTAAAGCATTTTATTTTACATTTTTATTATTGTGATGTCACATATTTACAGTAGAAATTTGTGCTGATTATTTTGATATTTTATGTTTATAGAATGTTTTAAATTTGCACGTATTTTTAATGTACAACTAGTTTATGCGGACGGTGAAAGTTGTGAAAAGAGGATGTGAAGTTGGTAGATTTGCGTGTATATTTGAACTAAGTTGTTGTCACATCTAACTGTGAAGTTATGAAGTAGGAAAAGTGAATAAAATACAAGTAAAAGTCTGTATATTAGCAGAGTGCCAAATGAGCTGACCGTAACATGTTCTAAATAGGCTAAAAATGATATGAAAATAATTTGAAAAGTTGGAGGGTTTACTAATAAATTTGACCTAAGTCATTGTTATATCGATCCCGCAGTAAGAACTATTGACAAAAATGAGCAAATGTGACGGAAAAGCCATTATATTACAAGATTATACCACTATCAAAGCGTAAAATAATAAACAAACTGCTTACAAAGTTGTGGACAGTTATTGCGAAGTTGGTAAATTTACATGGAAATGTGACCTATGTAGTTGTGTTATCGAGACCTGTCGTTAATCGTTCGGAGAAGTGATTAAATATGTCGTTAATGGCCTTTTATTATCGTACTAACTGCTGAAGCTCCTAGAGGTCATATTATGTCAAATGATTTACTATTCATCAAGGAAAATTGCGAATATCAATTCCAGTAACTTGTCGGACAAGCGGCTTGAATTTCCGTGAATGTGTGTTTCAATATTAAATTTTATCAATGACAGCAATCCAAAACAAATGTTGTACGAAGATCAAATTTATAAACCAGTAATCTAATTACGCGTCACATTTCTACAGAGTAAAGTGACAGGCCAGTGTAAACATGCAATTAATTATCAAGTCCCTGAATGACATGAAGTTGTATCTTTTACAATTGCTGTCCACCTCTCTGGCAGTCTTACGCATTTTCTCAAAGCAAATTCAAGATATATTATTACTTGCTACACATCTGCAGTTGCATTTTTGGCTTAGATAAATTGATTATCTATTGGTGGAATCGTAACAATTTTAAAGCATGCATATATTAGTAGATTTTCGACACCAATCAAAATATATTTTAAAGATATTTAAATATAGGCTCTTACTCTCCCAACTCCTTAAATTGTTCATCCAATGAGTATATATATTGTAATGGAAACCTGTGCTTTATTACATTATTAAACTACGATATTTGTTAACCTAGGTAGACCTTTCGGGTCGCCAGGTAGTGGTGGAATATTCCACTCCATATATGTATTAGATGTACGCCTATTACAGATATTAGCCTATCGGGTTGAGTATATAATATCACATGACTATTTTTGATTGACATGTACACACTCAGAAGAGTCAGCGAACACTAAAACTGAGACCATGACTGTGCCTTGTGAAGATAATAGTTGTGAGAAGAACAACCAGAGTGACAGACAGTCTAAGTACCCAAGACGAGATCGGAAACCAACACATTATTATGGGTTCGGAAGGATTAGACGTGTAAACCTGGATGATGAAGATGTTCATCAAGTTTGAGAATGTATTTGGACATTTTATGTGAACACTGATCTGTAGAAAACTACTTTTGTTTTAGATGCATGAACTCTTTGTGTGTGAAAATATTGATGTTATATAGACCAGCAGCCTGCATGCATGCAAGTCTATTTAGAGTTATGTGTTTGTGATTTATTGTTAACTATTTCATTTACAGGTATATACAGGTAGGATTGACAATGTTTATTGTAGGTAACCTATGTGAATCTAGACTTGTTGTAACTACTGTTGAGATTACGACTCAAACACAGGATGTAGTTTGGCCTAGGGAGGAGGAGTGTAATGGAAACCTGTGCTTTATTACATTATTAAACTACGATATTTGTTAACCTAGGTAGACCTTTCGGGTCGCCAGGTAGTGGTGGAATATTCCACTCCATATATGTATTAGATGTACGCCTATTACAGATATTAGCCTATCGGGTTGAGTATATAATATCACATGACTATTTTTGATTGACATGTACACACTCTGTAATTCTGTTCGAGCAGCATGGCGTTGATGTGATGGTTCATGGAGAATATAACTACTCTGTTTTCATCCACAATCCGTGTGTGAATTGTTTTATTCAGATAACATCGTGAAGTGGTTGAACCGAGGCGGTACCAGGATCCCCCTGAGAAGAAAGTGCGTGCTGTGTGTCCGCCAAAACACCGTGCGACACGGTATCGCGGTAGAAAGTGACGTCGTTTATCGCCCCTAAATTACTAGGCCGGGTAACGTTCTTTTTGTAGTGGAGCCCCAAATAAATTCCATTACAATATATATAGTATTGCAGTTGTAAAAAAGTGTATCCATTATGCACCCACTATAATCCATTAAAGTTACTGCATGAGAATAAACTGACAATAAGTAATGAAGTAACAACGAATTACAATACAGTTTACCAGTCGAGTGCTGATATCACCCATATGTAAACATTGCCGACAATTAGGTTTTGTCACTTCCGTGACGCATTGCACCATGGTTGAGTGGGTTGATACATTCTTCTGTACTGTTTGATTGTACCTATTCATTGCATTTCACAAATAGCAGTTAAGTTTAAAGTTAAATAGGCAAAATAAATGTCTCTAAACATATTTGATATTTATTCTGGTGTAAATAACTGCTGTTTAACAATTTCCACTATTACAAGTTGTTAAATTGAGATAATAAATGTCTAGATAAATATTTGAGAGCCATTCTGATGTAAACAACTGTAGTATTAGTTCAAATAAATTCCACCATTCCAAGTTGTTAAATCAATTTATTAATTAATAATCCCTGGATTTTGAATGTTACTACTAAATTCGAACACTTAATACACAATTCTACACCATGGACGATAATAATACATTTCCTGACTTGTTTACGTAGGCACATCATCGTTACCCCTATTATCCAGCAAAATATAACTTGACTTGGGCCTTCTTTTTCTTTTCTGAATCCATCTGCCAGTTTTGTATGAAAATTACTTGCAAAATTGTATTCGGGTTATTAATTACCTCGATGCCACTCTCCTGTACCACTCCACAAGGTTGTTCACTTAATGATGTTGCCCAAAATAAATTGTATAAGAAAGTCAAGTGATTGCTTTAGTCCCACTGAGTGTATATGTGTGTGGTTCTAACTCTTGGAGTTTGTATTTGGCGGTATGTTAAGCCATAATAAATGACAAGTATGTTTTACATTTAGTGGTTTACACTAAACTTTTTTTATTGACATATTCTTAAATGCATTAGTTGAATCATAAATGCATATGTATATGGATAGCCTCAGTTGTTTGTATTGGTGTCGGTCATTCCTCTCGATATGAGATTTAACATACTGAAGCGTTTTCCGGGTTCGCCAAGATAGCTGCCGGGCAAACCATGACCTTCACCTTCGAACAAAAAAGCTTCCATTAGGGAGATTGACGACAACAAGGCAATTAAAATCAAGATAATGCGTTTTGGTGCCATGATGACTTTCCGTGCTGAAAAAAATAGATAAACTATTCAATGCTATATGCTTCATCCTATATGGTGTACAAGTATGTTATATCCTATTAATGTTATTGAAACATCAAGAACCCGTATTTCGAAGTTGGAAGTTTTATGTGTGTAGTTTTGTGTCGTAGCAACGTATAAATAACCACAGTCTCTCAAAATCCGGTTTAAAAACAATATTTTTCTAAGGTGTGAATCGCCCGAGTCCTGTCTACGGCACGTGTTGCGCTTGTTGGGAGACAGTGGGGACGTCATAGCATTTTCCTCGAGCTCATTTGATGCACCTTTGTTTAGTGTTACGTCAACAAATATTGCGTGTTTTTGAGCAAAGTCGGCAAATTTTATTTAAAGTTGCAAGTTCCTGTGTGATCATATTTGTATCGTGAAAAGGCGAGTGTAGTTTAAAATCCGTATTCACTTTAAACAATGCGTTATGGCAATAATACCACGGAAGTTTGAACCCTGGTGAATCGCATAACCACGCCCAAAACAATCACAGTCGTTATTAATTATTGATTTTATTTTTTAATTGTTTGGTAATATTTTTTACTTTATGAATAATTACCGGGAAGTGTTCAATTCAGTCGTTCATTTTGCATCTGATTTTGCCGTAGGTGTTGTGTACGAGTCAAGATGGCTGTTTGGTGTCGCTAACCAACTCATTTTATTCCGTGAGAAATAGGAGCAACTAATACTTGAAAGACGGAATTAATTGTAGATTTTGGATAACCAAACCGACTTTAGGTTGTCATATGATCCGTCTTAATCATATTAAATAACAGTGTTTCACGTTACACGGTACATGTGCTCGGAAGAATTTTTGTTTTTGTTTGTTTGCTGAGAGTATCCGATTGTATCAACCCTCGTATATGCAAATTTCGGCTTAAAATATCATATAGTTAGTACTATTTGAAAGTTAGATATCCCCAAAAATGGCAAATATTATTTCCATTGCTGTTCTCTTTATTTTTCTCGTTTGTTGCCAGGTGCCAACTTGAAGCCACACACGACGGTGGTGGTGATGACGTAATTTGTGTTTTTTCACATCCTCTTCGTGCCTATATATTGCACCTAAATACTGAGGTCCTTCTCCCATTAAGTCACTCCAATCAATGTCACATTCGCTGAAATGGACGAAATCTCTGAGTTTTCCCCGCATTTCGTTAAAATAAAATACACGGAAGTCAGAAAGTTGAAACTTTCACAGCAGTGAAACATGAAAATAAAGTTGTGTACGCCAGCGCAGAAATGAATCGCGAGGTATTCTGGGTGAAAAAAATGCCATACTATATGCTAATTTTCTGTTAATGTAGACCAGCAAGCTAACGCAAAACACGCATTTGGATAGAACTCGGAGCGTTTTCTAACCGGGCGTGGATGGAATGTGACATAACGTACAGTCGTATCAATGGACATAATTCGAAAAAAATACAGATGACAAATTGTGTCTAAAAGGCGAACATTGGTCTTAATAGAATATCCACAGTAATTGTAAATAAGGGTTGCTATGCACAGCACAGCCACTTTTTCGGGATCATAAGCGGACATATATATATATATAGCCCAAACATGTATAGTGATTTTTACTTTGAAGGCAACCTACTACAAAAATAGCAAAAAAGAGGTTTTGCGATATGCAGACCAGGTTCTACTGCATAACTGAAATACATCCTGTCACCGCTGTGAGCATAATTGCAGGCATTCAGTATAATAATGGACATAATGTGCATTAATATACAACTGTAACCGTTCTGTCATGTTCATATTAGGAAATGCGAAATTCAAAAGTGGAATGATTACGCGCATGAGCGTTCTCTAATAATAAAAACTAAAGTGGCTTTCACCGGGATTTGGTCGGACTTCACACAAAGAAGTTCGCTGATTCTGTTTAAAACATTTTGGATTTTGGCATTTCCATAATGTACCCCTGAAAGGAAAAGATGTATAATATTAAGAAACGCTCGACTCTCTATCACAATTATAAGATAGATAATTTGCTGAATGAACGTGTCACTCAAACTAAAGTCCTTCGTGTCATACTGTTGGATAATCTTAGTTGGTCCGCTCATGCTGGCACTAATGTGAAAATATCATACAATATGCTAGATCTACTAATGCGAACGCATAGACAATTTACCAGTAACAACATTCCTTTTCATGCTCCCTCCAGAAATCTCCGCTCCGTATATCTTTTCAAACTACTTCTTTGTCATAGTAATCTCAGAAAATATTATTTTATCTTTCATTGTTTTGACTTTTTAAATTGAATTTATATCGCTGGTTCAGTAGAAATGTTAACGAGTCTATCGTTAACGAGTCTAATGTTAAGACATTTGTTTTAAATGCCATATGTTTAGCTTTGGATTATTCTTTGTAATTTATAATATTTTTATATTTGTAATTTATGAGTGCCTGTAATTGGAGAAACCTTTGGTATCTCGAATAAATAAATATCATTAGGGGAGCTGAAGTAATTAGAAAGTATTAATGACTTCACACGAGAGTGTATGTAGCAAAGAAGTTTAAAACAAAATTATAATCCACAGAAACATGAAACCATTGAAGGCGACCTTATAAAAAATCGTTTATTTAATTTAGATTGGGTTAAGCATTGCAGGCGCTTACTTTGACCATTCAATTTGTTTTTAAAATGACATTCTTAAATCACGATCATGGTTATTACAAATATTATTGTCACGCATCTCATGTAAATCATTTGTGTATACATATATTGTATGTTTGTATATATTATGTGTACGTGTATATACGTGTATTGTTTCTGCTAATTGCAAGACGACGACGATTTTGTCAGATTTCATCAACCTGCTGGTCATTTTAAATGTCGACGTGGCAGCTAGCACGTGCTTCAATATAATGCTTGTCAATGTTTTAATGGGAGAATATTCTGTGTATTCTCTGAACGGACTTAGTTTAAAGAGCGTGATATTACGGTTTATTTCATGTACTCTAAATTCACTGAGTCCACATCGTTTGAAAGCAAAAGACGGAAATCTTACTGAGACATCCGGGAAAGCACTCTGTGAATGTATGGCTTCGAGCTGAACTGTTAACAGTATTGTTATTGTTATGTATGTTAACGTCCATATGGTTGAATCATGTTTTATACGTACTATTTACCAAGACAAAGATCATTAAATTACTACATTGTTATATATCTTATTACAGCATATTACAAAAAATGGCAAACCCCTGAGCGCGGTACATATATTACATATAAGTAGAATGAACGATTAGCAACATGAAACATATGCAAAATGTAATTACAAAACAATCTAAAGATACTTAAAAAATGGTACCAAGCTCGATAATATGTTGATTTCTATACTCACATTACTTGTTGTTGACGTTAGTTTAGCTTGGTGGACCTCGTAGACAACGTTCGCGTCTGTTGTATAGTTACCTTATAGCGTATGAATGACCACCCGTAGCATTTGTAACATAGTATTATTAAATTACCATATCTATATTTAGTTTGAATACCAGAGTAATATTTTATTCAGCGAGTCGCTATTTTTTAAATTCTTTGCAGCTGGTTCTTCAAATGTCATTTTTTTTAATTTTCCTTGTAACATTAAATTTAACAATGTACTGTAGATTTTACTTCCTAAATATTGCTATGGAGTTCTCATGGGATAATATAATGCAATATATTCAAAACAACAATAAGCTGATTGATGGAGAACGACACCGATTTATTTAGTGATCAGATATTGTTTACTTTACGAGTACAAGCACTGTGGGTATTGTGACGTCAAAATGTATGGCTACCACAATACAGAATACTGGAGTAGATATGGCATATCTGTATAGACTCCACATGCATTTGTTGTCTGTCAGTCAATTGTGAAATGTGATTGAAATGTTGGTAGATTTGATGGCAAATGTCATCTACCAAAACCAGTAGTTGTATATTAGAATACCGAACTATAAGTCGAATGAACGCAATCCCGATACATAAGTAGACGGCCATACAAACTGAATCTACAAATATACAGAATTGCGTGCAAAGTTGTATAAAGTTGCAAGTTAGGTTTGTAAATTTGGTCTATGTGGTCGTCTTTTCGAACATTGTATTGGAAAGCTCGAAAAGCCTCATAGACGAGAGTCAAATTGTCGTCTGAAGCAAGTGATGTCATAGGTCAAACCCGAAACACTACATTTGGAATTAATATATATTTTGAATCATTTCGAAATTATGAAGCAGTTCATCATGCCTAAGTGGTTCTATTGTTACGTGTGTGTGTTGTTAAGCTTCATCGTGTGTGGCAAGTACTTGCATGGTAGATCACCTGACCGAATCATCCAGCACAACTATTTTTTTTGATTTTGTGACAGACATTTAAATTATTTATTTCAATTTAGTATATCTTATTTACGATTGTGAAGACGAACAATTGTGTATATCACTATAAAAAATGCCTGTAATATCTAAAGGAATTCATAACTTTGCACGTAATTTCAATAAAAACTCGATAACGGTAGACAAAAAACGTGGCATTAATCTGTTGCAATCTTGCTGAAAAGTTTTCAAAAGTAATTAGAAAGTGGGCAGATTTGATTGCAAATGCGTTTATCCTACTTAAACCGCAGTTAATTGTTCTATAAGTTATTGAAAGTAAAAGCTCCATAAATGTTTCAAGACTGTATAAAGAACTGAACGCAACATGTAAGGAAATAGCGAACAAAGTTGTGAAAAGCGTTTGAAAAATTGCCAACTTTGTTTTTAAATTTTACTTAAGTAGTTGTATTTTCGAAACTAGTAGTGAAAAGTCCAGTTCTTCATAGCTGTATTGCTCTCTTGTCAAGTGTTAAGCTTCATCGGGAGTGGTGAGTACTTGCATGGGAGACCACTTGACCAAATCACCTAGCGAAACCTTTTTTTTATTTTGTGTCACACATTAAAATTATTTTTCAATTTAGTATATCTTAAATGTGACTGTGAAGGCGAAGTATTTTGTAGAATAATATAAAAAGTGCTTTTAATATCCAAAGAAATATATATTTTTTCACGTAATTACAATAAAAATCCCGCTAACTGTAGTTATGACTCATTGCATTCACAGTGTTGAAATAATAGTGAAATGTTTTACATCCCATTATGTAATATGTAAAAGTATATATCTTTAGATTGGATTGACATTTCCAATACCATTGACACATGTCTTGTTTTAACCCAATTATTAGACAAAACAAAACTGATAACATTTGATATATTTATCTGGAAAGGTAACCGAAATAATTAGATGCTTTGGAGAAACATGGCTATTATGATGAATTGAGTTAACCATGCCACGGAATGCATTGTCAAAAACAGTGTGACATTTTTGTGGTAGCGAAATAATTGTTATGATTTGCATTACAACATCATCTAAGTGCATTTGAGATATATGTTGACTTGCCATCAGAATATATTGTTACCCTACTATTGTTATGTAAAAGGTAATAGGAACACTGATGTGCAATAATGAGCAGATAACCAAACTGTTCCGTAAAAATAACACACACTTTTGTTAACACTTTAACACTTTTTTTAAGTTCAAGATGTATGACCAATATACATAAATGTAAATACCGCCTCTAGTAAGACAGCCATGATTCAGGGAGTACTTCATATAACTGAACAATCATTCCTGCGATATGAACAATCAGCAATAAAAACATTACTTTAAGCGCGAAAAGGTCACAGGTCACATTACGAAAGACCTAAGTGTAAACGAATGTAATTTTGAAACATTTGCAAACATAACATGGCCGTCAATTCGAAGTGAATTCAAATGACGCTAATAGGCGATTGGTCAGGTGATCGATCTGTAAAAAAGTTACGATTACTTTGGCGTGCGAGTAAATGGATGGGAGACTACTTGAGCAAACCAGGTGGTGAAATACTTTTTTTGCTTTCATCACAAATATGAAAACTACATAAAGCATTTTTTAAATTTATTAATGTGATTTCGCAAAATTACAGTAAAAAGTCGTGCTGATTATTTTGGTATTTTACGTTTATATTTTCAGAGTTCATGAAGTCGGCACATAATGGATGGAAGCTATTAAAACAACGTGCAAAGTTGTGAAAATGAGTGTAAAATTGGTAGATTTGCTTGTATATTTGAACTAAGTTGTTGTCATATCTAACCCTGAAGTTATAAAGTAGGAAAAGTGAATAAAATCAAAGTGAAAGTCCCGTATATTAGCAGAGTGCCAAATGAGCTGACCATAACATGTTCTAAACAGCCTAAAATGATATAAAAGCATTTAAAAAGTTGGAGGGTTTGCTATTATATTTGATCTAAGTCATTTTTATATCGACCCCGCAGTTAAACGTATGGAAACATGAGCAAATATGTTGGAAAAGCTCTTATATTAGCAGATTATACCACTAGCAAAGCGTAAAATGTTAAACAAACTGCTTACAAAATTGTGAAAAGTGATTGTAAAATTAGCGAATTTACATGGAAATGATACCAATGTTGCTATATTAAAATTTCGAACAAGTGAATAAATATGTCGTAAATGATCGTTTATTACCGTACTAAGTCCTAAAGCTCGTAGAGGCCATAGGTCAAAGTACAAAGAAATGCAATTTTGGAACATTTCCAAACATTTAATTGCCGCCAATTCGAACCAATTTCAAATTACCCTAAAGGCCTAGGAGTCAGGTGGTCGACCTGTGAAAAAAGTTATGATTAATCGGGCGTGGCTAGTAATTGCATTGAAGACTACCTGACTAATCGAGCAGGTGAAATACTTTTGTTGCTTTCGTCACAAATATGAAAACTACATAAATCATTTTTTTTTTATTATTGTGATATCACACATTTACAGTAGAAAGTCGTATTGATTAATTTGATATTTTAAGTTTGATGATTTTCAATGTACAACTAGTTTTTCGGTCGGCACATAATAAATGTAAGCTATAAAAAAAACAGCGTGCAAAAAGTGTGTACAATGTTGGTAGTTCTGCGTGTATATTTGAACAAGGTGTTGTCATATCTAACTGTGAAGTTATAAAGTAGGAAAAGTGTATACAAAACAAGTAAAAGTCCCGTATCTTAGCAGAGTGCCAAATGAGCTGACAGAAACATGTGAAAATCATACGAAAAGTTGGAAGGTTTACTAATATATTTGACCTAAGTCATTGTTATATCGACTTCACAGTTAGAAATATTGATAAAAATGAGCAAATTTTATGAAAAATCACTTCTATCAAAAGATTATACCACTATCAAAGCGTAAAATGATAAACAAACTGCTTTTAAAGTTGTGAAAAGTTATTGCAAAATTGGCAAATTTACATGGAAGTGTGACCTATGAAGTTTTATCGAGACTTATCGTTTTGTGGGGGGAATTGAGAGTAGGGTTTCAAACTTATCTCAACCCTAACGAGCGTAAAGTTCAAGGCGCGTAAAACAAGGGACGGTCGATCAAAAGAACAGGAAACAAATAAACGATATCAAGAAACTGCTTTTATTATCTCGTCACTGGAAAAGGTTACATGTACTCGCGCGCTAAAACAAGTATTCAGGCCTTTTATAGGCTCGGTAGGATCAGCCACCGTAACAAATTTTAGCGGGCTTGGTGCTGATTGGTTCATAGTGCTATGACCTATGATTGGCTAATAAGAGAATAGCATTTGAAATGGCGTCTGCTATCATTATTTGTGCTTGTTCTCTTCGAGATAAACATGCAATAAAGACGGTTGAATTGAATAAACACAATAACAATACAAGAATAAACTGAAACACAATTGAATAATATTGAATCAATAATACAAACGACTATCACAGTAATAATTAGGGAAATAATAGTGGATTATTCTCCCTCTCATCGACATACTTGGGGGCGGCGAAAAAGATACCTTGATATATTATTGATCTCAATAAAAAATGCTAATCTCAATAAAGAATGTTAATCAATGAAATGATGTCTCAATTATTCGATGTCTTGTGATAATAATCACCGAAGATAACATGCATAGAACACAGTGGAATAACAAGGTAGGTATTATGCAACTATGGTCAATGATGCGTTCATCATCATGAAATGAAAGTCAATAGCATTGTTGCTATTCGAAATAATGTCAAACGTTACTTGAGACAGGAAGGTAGCAATTAATCCAAAGGACAGTAAGTAATCCATTAATGGGTTGTGGGTTTACGTTGAGCTTCAACAAAGGATTGCCTTCGTGGCCGTATAGATTGCGTTGTGTCAGGAGTAAGTTCAACAGCTGTATTGTTTATCATCTTTGGCGAGCCTGATCTGTAAGAACGCCTTCTCAATGTCGCTGACGAGTGCGACTGGGTTTGAAACCGCAGAAGTATGGCGGTGAGATCATTAAGGAGCGGAGGGCCGGTATCCAGGCAGTTATTCAACGAAGGGAAATGGTTTCCAAGTTTTGCCGAACAGTCATAAACGATGCGTATCGGAGAGGACGCGGATTCGGGGCGTTTAACTGCTCGATGTGGTAAGTAATGTCCTTTGTTTACATCATCCACGTGTACGGGTTCAATATAATTCTTACTCAGCTGGTCATGAATGACCTTGTCGTACGCGGCCAACACGTTGCTTGGCAACTGTCCAACTATGCATCGAGTGCGCGTCTTGGACATCTCGTAGTTTGTTGGAAGTGGCTCATGATTAGTTTTCCACGGTAGTTGAGCGACGAATTTTCCATCTACTTCTTGTAGGCAATTTTCAGAATATTGCTGAAATTGTTCATTCGCGGTAGGCTTCGTCGTGGGCTGGTTTATCACATCACCTATTCCTACCGTTTCTATATAAATCCCAGTAGGAGTTGATCGAAGTGTCCAGGCGTTCTGCAGTTGATTGCGCGGTGATGTGAAATGTTCGAACGGAGTTCGTGGATCGTAGACCGCCGCGTACAGGCCCGAAAAGTAGAAATCCGAAAGCGGAACTCACGGCAGTAGGTCCAGGACCCCGAATGATTCTGTTGCCAATAAAATCCCAGTAGCGATCTGCAAGAATTAAAATGTCAACATTCATAGATGTGGCGTTTGATACTTGTTGTGCGAGGCGTAATTTTGCTAAATGTGGTAGGTTAGCAACGTCTGCTGGAATGTCATTAGCAAGGCCGTTGGATATTTCTCGGACGTATAACACATTCAGGGGAACGGTATCTCTGTAGCGCGTATTTAAATTCACGGTGGTTTTGTTGACGTCTTGAAAAGTCGAATTGGGATTGTCGAACGACTTTAGTATCAATAGTTCGGTACCATGCACTCTGGCGTTTAATTTGGCTGCAAATTCACGCGTTATGAAGGATCGATCCGCGCCTTCATCGAATAAAACGGTTGCTTGTAGTTTTCTTTCTCTGTATGATGTCGGAATAACTGCAGTTTTCAACAATACGCGTTTAACTTGGAATTCGGATATTGGACCCTCTGAATACGGGCTTTTAGGTTTCTGACTAGCGTGCGTAAAATTGACGCTGACAGAGGGAGTCGGAGGTTCGAAATGAGGGGTTTTCAAGGTAGATTGTCCATCGTCTTGTTTGTGGTAGTGGAGCGAGGAATGATGACGTCTCTTGCAAATACAGCAGTTAACTTCGATTGACATTGGGAAACAGCGTGTTTTCCAAGGCAATTGAAGCAGAGCTGATTACGTTTGACAATGTTCATTCGTTGAGCAGTGTCTGTCACTGAAGTGCAGGTAGACGAGTTGTGTTGCTCGTCGCAATAAATACACTTTCTCCGAGGCGGACGCGGTCTTCTATCACGATTGTTACGTGCAGTGGCGACATTGTTTCCGTCGATTTGGCGGATGGTTGCGGTGTCTTGCGAAGCTCCACCCCTCTGATGGGCTGTTTGCGTGTAGAACGCAGCAATCGAAGAATTGGGCGACTCGGCTCCGTGGTTCGAGTTTGTTCCCACTGATAAAACTCTTACCTCGCGACGCAGTGCTTGGCTCAATTCGTTCAGTGTCCACGTTTCTTCCTCGTGATTTCTCGCAAGTTGCTGTTGGGTTGGGATGGGTAATTTGTTCATAATTATGGAGACGAGTAGATAACCGTAATTGTCCTGATTTTCCCCAAGTGCAGTCAGTCCTCGTATCGTGCTTTCAATAGGCGGAGGCTGGCTGGTGTATGCGAAGGCGGTGATAATTCCCAGAACGATCTCATGTGCGAATTAATGATCGTCTGTCTTTGACCATAGCGGTTTGTTAATAAATCCAAGGCAGCAAGGTAATTGGCGTCCGTAGTCTGAGGCCCTTCGATTGTCCGTTTGGCTTCGCCGGTAAGAAAGCTCCTCAAATATGTGAGCTTTTGTACGTTTGATAATTGTCGATCATCGTGAACTGCGGATCTGAAGGTATCGTGAAACTCTGTCCATCGTAGCGGATCTCCTTGGAATGGGGGTAATTTCCAACGTTTAAAGTTCGAAGAAGTGATTAGGCAAGTCGTAAATACCCGTTTATTATCGTCTTATCTGCTAAAGCTCGTAGAGGTCATAATATGTCAAATTATTTACTATTTGTCAAGGAAAATTAAAAATTGCGGATATCAATTTAAGTAACCTGTCGAACAATCGGCCTGAATTTCAGTGTAACGTGAAAGTGTGTTTCAATATTAAATGTTATCAGTGACAGCAATCCAAAACAAATGTTATACGAAGATCAAATTTAAAAACCAGTAATCCAATTACGCATCAAATTTATACTGGGTAAGGTGATAGACTAGTGAAAAAAGTTGTATATTTTAAAATGGCGACTCTTCTTACTGGCAATCTTACGCATTTTCGCATAGCAAATTCAAGATATATTATTACTTGCCACACGTTTGCAGTTGCATTGATGCCGTGGATAAATTGATTATTTATTGGTGGAATTGCAAAAATTTTAAAGCATGCATGTCGACAGTAATCTAAATATATTTTAAAGACATTTGAACATATTAGGCTCTTACTCAACCAACTCTTTGATTTGTCCTGAATTTTGCTTCCAATAGGTATTAATTATATAGTTCAAAAAACCCATTGTGGTAATAAGTGTTGCAGCTGTCAAAATATGTCAAATTAGTTACTATTTGTACCCATTATGTACCCAATATAATCCAAAAACGTTACTCCATGAGAATAAACTGGTAATAATTAATGTAGTAATTACTATACAGTTTAATTCGTCAAGACCTGAACCTAACCATAATGCCAATACAAATGCGAATATCACCCATATGTAAACATTACCGACAATTAGGTTTGGTCTCTTGCGTGACCTGAGTAGTTGATACATTCTTCTGAACTGTCTGATTGTACTTATTCATTGAATATCACAACAAGCAGTTAAGTTAAAAGTTAAATTGGCAAAATAAATGTCTCGAAAAGTATTTGATATTTATTCTTGTGTAAATAACTGCTGTTTAACAATTTCCACCATTACAAGTTGTCAAATTGAGATAATAAAAGTCTCTATAAATATTTGAGAGCCATTTTGATGTAAACAACTGTAGTATTAGTTCAAATAAATTATACCATTCCAATTTGTTAAATCAATTTAATAAGTATACTGTATTCATGGGTTTTGAATTGCGAGACATCTTAAAAACATACTACTGAATTCTAACCCTTAATAAAGAATTTTACACAGCGACTACACCACAGAAGATAATAATCTGTTTCCCTACTTTTTACGTAGGCACACCATCGTTACCCCTAATAACCATCACTTGGGTCTTCTTTGAATCCATTTGCCAGTTTAGTGTGATAATTACTTAGTTTTGCGTGATTATACTTGGGCTATCACATTTTTGATTTCCGTTTTTTTCGTGGTAGCTCTAAACGATCTCGCGGTAGCTCTAAGCGAACCCATTGCATATTAAAGATAATTTTGAATTACCTCGATGCCACTATCCTGTACCACTTCATGAGGTTGTTCACTTAATGTTGTTGCCCAAAATGAGTTGCATAAGAAAGTCAAGCGATTGCTTTAGTTCCACTGAGTGTATATGTGTATGGTTCTAACTTACGGAGTTTGTATTGGGCTGTTTTTCATTTTCAAAGTATGTGACACCGTAATACATGACAAGTCTGTTTTACAGTTTATTGATTCACACTAAACTTTTTTATTTACATATTCTTAAATGCATTAGTTGAATCATAAATACATATGTATATGGATAGTCTCAGTTGTTTGTACTGGTGTCGGTCATTCCTCTCGATATGAGATTTAACATACTGAAGCGTTTTCCGCCGTCGCCCATACCATCACCGCCATCAATCTTGAAAAAAAAAGCTTCCAGTAGGGAGATTGACGACAACAATACAATTAAAATTAAGATAATGCGTGTTGGTACCATGATGACTTTCCGTGCTGAAAAAAATAGATACAAAATTCAATGCTTTATTTAGGGTAATTTACGTGCATATACTATGTACAAGTATGTTATATCCTATCAACGTTATTGAAACATCAAGTATTCGCACACGTATTTCGAAGTTGAAAGGTGTATGTGTGTAGTTTTGTGTCGTAGCAACGTATACATATCCACAGTCCCTCAACATCCGGTTCGGGAATTCTATTATTCTAAGGTGTGATATGCCCGAGTCCCGTGTGAAGTATGTGTTGCGCTCGTGGGGAGACGGCGGTGACGTCATAGCAGTTTCTTCGAGCTCGTTTGAAGCACTTTTGTTCAGTGTTACGTCTACAAATATTGCGTGTTTTTGAGCAAAGTCGGCAAATTTTATTTAAAGTTGCAAGTTCCTGTGTGATCATATTAGTATCGTGAAAAGGCAAGTGTAGTTTAAAATCCGTATTCATTATAAATAACGAATAAGAATATGATTTCAAACTTTGGCAGCTATGTTCATTCATTATTACTGTATGCGATACAGCAATAATACCACGGAATTTTCAACCTTGGTAAATCGCGTCACCAAACCCAAAATAATCACAGTCGTTATTAATTTGTGATTTGATAATTTAATTGTTTTGAAATATTTTTGACGTTGTGCACAATTACCTGGAAGGTGTTCACTCCAGTCGTTCATTTTGCATCTGATTTTGCCGAAGGTGTTGTGTATGAATGAAGATGGCTGTTTGGTGTCGCTAACAAAATAAGTTTATTCCGTAAGAAATAGGAGAAACCAAAACATAAGACAGAATTAATTGTAGCTTTTGGATACCCAAAACCGATTTTGAGGTTGTCATATTAAATAACAGTATGTCACGTTACTCGGTACATGTGCTCGGCAGATTTATTTTCTTTTCAAGATGGGGATACCGACTATTGTCGCCGTTATGCTGAGAGTATCCGATTGCATCGACCGTCGTATATGCACATTTCGGCTTAAAATATCATATAGTTAGTACTATTTGGCAGTAAAATATCCCACAAAAATGGCAAATATTACTTCTATTGGTATTCCCTTTTGTTTTTCATTCGTATGTTTCAGTTAAAAATTCAGTCTCGTTTGTAGCCAGGTGTCAACTTGAAGCCACACACGACGACAGTGGTGGTGACGAATAATCTGTGTTTTTTCACATTCTCTTCGTGCATATATCTTGCATCTAAATACTGAGGTCCTTCTTCCATTATGTCACTCCAATCAATATCACAGTCGCTGAAACCGACGAAATATTTGTGTTTTCCCCGTATTTCGTTAAGATAAAATACACGGAAGGCAGAAAATTTAAACTTTCAAAGCAGTGAAACATGAAAGTAAAGTTGTGTACGCCTACGTAGAAATGAATCGCCAGGTATTCTGGGTGAAAATGATGTCATACTATATGCTAATTTTATGTTAATGTACACAGTTGGGGATTACCAGCAAGCGAAACACGCATTGTGCCGGGTGCGGAAGAACTGTTACATAACATACAGTAGTCTCAAAGGACATATCTCGAAAGAAATACAGATGACAAGTGGAGTCTAAAAGATGTTATAGGCGAACATTGGTCTTAAAAGAATATACACAGGAGTTGTTAATGAGGGTTGCTGTCCACGGCACAGTTACTTTTACGGCAAATTTCAGAGACTGGTATATAGCTCAAAACATGTACAGTGTTTATTACTGTGAAGGCAACCTACTAAAAAATACTAAAACATAGAGGTTTTGTTATATTCAGACAAGGTCTTAATGTATAACTGAAATACACCCAGCTACCGCTGTGAGCATAATTGTAAGCATTCAGTTATCATAATACATTTTTCATCGTAACACCATAAGTTACAGTGTGCCGTAATTTTGCGATATTTTACGGGGTACATTGAAAATGCGAAATTCAAATATGCCATGATTACGTGCGTAAGCATCCTCTAATAATAACAATAAACATGGCTTTCATCGGGCATTGGCTGAACTCCACACAAAGAAGCTCTCTTATTCTGTTTTAAACATTTTGGATTACGGCATTGCCATTGTCATGTTTGCATCATGCTGGCATTTTAACTCCACACTGCAAAAACGGAAGCAGGCTTGGGAACACACGCCGACTCAATTTTCTTTGTTCCTGCATTACAATTTGTCCACATAGTGTGAATTCATGTGCCAGCAGGTATTAACTGACTTCTCGCCAACGCTTAAATGGGGAGGGGGGAAAGGGAATAGGGGGGAGGTTGGGACGTCATACCAGGTGCAGGTCTTGACGGATTGTTACGATAACCTAGCAAGGGGTGTCTCACGTGTCTTGATATTAAAGAACATCGAAGCTCAACTCCAGAAACTGACTGTGTCTGACTACATGGGTGTGTGAATGACTTCAGTATTCCGTTATAAGGTCTTAAGTTATCCCTACACTTCAGAAGCGAGTAATCCTCGAAATTCCCCTTTGAGTCACATTACACCATGATGTATCATTGGAAGCAAAAGATGTATTCGAACCCTGTGCGTCGGTTGATACTTCCGCTGTACTGTCTATGAGGTATCTCCGTAATAACCTCATATTATTATTAGGAAAGTTGAAGTCATTTAGAAAGTATGATGGACTTCACACGGGAGTGTACAGAAGCAAACAAGTTTGAAACAAAGTTATAATCCACAGAAACATGAAACAAACAAAGACCACCTTATAAAAAGATGTTTAAATCATAGCAGGTTAAACATGGTAGGCGCCTAATTTGGCCATTCATTTTGCTTAAATCATGATTAGGCCAGACTTTTTTATTCATTGTTTCTCGAGTCTTTATAAGGCACTTTTTTTGAGAAGGGCGGAAAAAATTATATTAATTATTTTTTTCCCCTTAGATTTGTGTGATTCTCAAAGAATTGTAAGTGAGATCATTGATCGGAGATAAGAATTGAAATAAAATGTTATTCCATGTATAAGCTTGTTTCTCATCTGCGCGAGACCTCGGTACTTTGATCATGGTACTCCCACGAAAATGCAACTAGGGTTTGTTATGCGGCGGGCGGAAAAAAACTAAGATAAAAATATTTTTTTTAGCAATTGTTTGCACTTACAAGTCGACTGAAACAAGAAATTACGCTTAAATAAAATTTTATTTTTATTTCATTTTCGGCTCTTATTCATTCGGTGGGTTCGTGAAACAAAGGATAATAAAAGTCTGGCCATATCAGGTTTAAACAAATGTAATAAAAATGTCATTGTTCAGGCATCTTATGTGTTGTATATTTTATGTATACATATTGTGTATATACGTGTATTGTCACTGATAATTGCTTGTGCAAGACGACGACGACGACGATTTTTTCCGCTGCCAACCAAGCTGTTGGTCATTCTAAATGTCGACGTGGCAGCTAGCACGTGTTTCCAGATAATGCTTTTTAATGTATTGACGGTGGACTGAGAGATTTACGTTAACCAGCAGTGGTTCCACGTCATAAGTATATCAGTATTTGGAAATCTGTGTTTTAAAAGGTAAGTGTGGTCGGCTATTCATTGTATTCTCTACACGGACTTTGTAGCGTGATATTACGGTTAGTTTCATGTACTCTGAGTCCGCATCTTTTGAAAGCTATAGAATGGAAGTCTTCGTCTGCTATTACCGATATCTCTGGGAAAGCACTCTGTGAATTTTTGGCCGAAGTAGGGTTAGCGAATTCTGCCTAGATTATTATCAGTATTGTTGTGTGTGTTAACGCCCATATGGTTGAATCATGTTATATACCTACTATAAGCCGAGACATAGATCATTAAATTTCTAGATTAAAAAAAAAACAGACATTACAACGATTACAACATTATTACATTCCTTATTACATCATATTACAATAAATAGTCAAACCACGGTACATATATTACATATAAATAGATTGATCGTTTGGCGACAAGAAACATGCAAAACGTAAATACAATATAAACTAGAGATTATGGTACCAAGCTCATTAATATGTTGATTGTTTATACTCACATTTCCTCCTGTTGATGTTAGTTTTGCTTGGAAGACATCGATGCTCTTGTCTGCTGTATAGTTTCCTTGTGGCGTATGAATGACTACCTATATCATTTGTGACAGACTATTATTAAATTACCATATTACTATACTATATTTAGTTGAATACCAGAGTATTATTTTATTTAGCGCGTCGCTATATTCAAAACAGTTTGCAGCTGGTTATCCACATTTCTCATGATCATTTCACTTCCTAAATATAGCTATGAAGTTCGTAGAAGGACATAATGAAGTATATTTAAAACAATAATAAGCCGATTGATGGAGAAAGACACAGGTTTATTGAAGCAAATAGAGGTAATAGGTCAATCAAAAACAGTACCATTGAAATAAATTTATATTTTGAATCATTTGTGTCTATTGTTAAGCTTCAGCCGAAGTGGTAAGTACTTGCATGGAAGACCACCTGACCAACTCACCTGGTGAAACGATTTTTCTTAAATTTCAGACATTTAATTTTTTTATTTCAATTTAGTTTATCTGATTTGTGACTTTGAAGGTGAACCCTTTAGTAAAATATTATAAAAAATGTTTTAATATCCTTAATATAAGGAATTTATAACTTTTCATGTAATTTCAATAAAATCTCGCTAACTATAGGCGATAAAGGTGGCACTAATATGTTGCAATGCTGTTGCAAAGTTTTCAAAAGTTATTAAAAAATTGGCAGACTTGAATGTAAATGTTTCTTATGTGCTCATACCCACAGTTAAATGTTTGAAAAATTAATGACAATTCGAGCGAGAAACCTCATTTTTGTTTCCAGACTGTACAATGATCTCAACTTAACATGTTAAACAATAGCAAACACAATTGTGAAAAACAATTGAACGTTGATTTGAATGCAAATGTTTTCTAAGTGCTCGTTCTATCGATTCCGCAGTTAAAAGTTTGAACAATTAATGAAAATTCGAGTGAAAAACTTTTTATTGTTTCTATACCGTACTATGTTTGGAAATAGCGAACAAAGTTGTGAAAAACGTAATTGTGAGACGTGTATATTATGAAAACAGTTTTATTGCAACATTTCAGGTATGTTTTTGCCCATAACACGTTATCTAAAGTGGTGCCATTAGAAACACTTTTTTAAAAGTGTTACCACCAAGAACATGTTTTTTAATATTTATTAACAGAACATTTTTAACTGGTCATGTAGAAAAAATATATCAAAAGAAGACATTTAATGAAGTGTTTACTATCCCAACTCTTTGAAAAGTGATTTCACTAGACACAAATTTTGAAAAGAGTTTCCACCAGAAATATATATTGAATAAGTGTTTATCACCGCAAAACTTTGAAAAGTAAAACACAAACAGGATATTGAATAGTGCTCGTAACAGAGACACATTTTCAAATGTATTTACACTGATAATAACATCATTGAAACCATTAACATTATCGTTTTGGAAATCAAAATATATCAAATGATGCGTTTCATGATGAGGCACTTTTCACTATTGTACAGTGATCATAACAAACGATAAACAAATCACACAATCAAGTAGGAATGTATTCCTAAATATAAACATTAATAAAAGGTAAGTTCGAGTGTAACATTTAAAAAACAGACATGTATAGTTGTTGTAAAATATATTATTAATCTCGTGAATAAGTGTGTTTACTGAAATTCAAACTTTTCGTGAAACTGTAGATACAACACCCAATATTTGTGAACATTGACACTTCAAAACAGATGAGTAATTAACTGAAACCAACAATAACATCTTTGAACCCTCTCCTCACTGACGAAATGAAAAGGCCCAACCTCTTTCCATGTGATATTGTTGTCTTGAATTCAGTGCCTCCGGGCACATCAAGTTCCTGGGGGAAAACAGTGGGACATAGGAAAATCATTAATTTCATCTATTGTGATCCCATTCACATTCAATTCCCATCTATGAATATATGCACTACATCTATTTTATTTCATTCCTCTTTTACTTTTCTATCTGTCAAATGGATTGATTGCTTATTTTCATTACTCTAAAATCCCCCCTAAAAGGATGGTGTGGTATATTGAAAATATATTTACTTATTAAACCAATGTTCTTCTCGCATAGAGGGCACTGAGCTAACAATAACCCATATTAACAGGACAAATGAATTCCAAATATAGCATCTTGTCCGCTCCGATTCTCTTTTAAATCTGAAAGTATAAAAAGTATAAAAAATGCAGTAAGTAATGTTCAAATAATTATCAATATTGTTTGAAGCAATGCAATATTTGAATCAGAGATATACAATGTAAATATTATTGATGTTATAAACTAACGAAAATATGACCACAAACGAATTGAACTGCAACAATCCTGCAACATTTTTATGATTTTATTTGGTAACTCAGATCTTGTTTCTGGGGGATGTCGGCATGGATGTAATTCTCTGGTCCTGCAAACTCATGAACTTGAGTTTAATCTGTTATTCCCAATAAAAAGGAATGAATGGATGCCGCTGCAAATATCAGTGTAGTATACCCTTTACACACGCTTCGTAACGGAGTAACAATGTCATCCTACCTTCAGGTTTCCTTCTTACCTTAGAAAATGAAAAACAAACGTCATTCGGTTCAAGTTGTTATTGCTTCTTCAACGAATATGTCACTTGTTCACAGAAACCCGATAGTATAATGCAATCAGGAATGAGCGTGCGCACGACAAGTTACCAATAACTTGAACACGCAACATAAATTAATGTCCACCGTCGTTTAAGAAAGGTATCTGATTTATTGTTCAATATTTGTTTTCACTATGTATTTATTGTATTAATTAAATTTCTAGATAAAAAATGAATGGTTATGTATTATAAGAAGCTGAGAGGAGCTCGTTTAAAGTAGGCGCAAATTCGCACCGACGCTCCGCCAATAGAATAAGAGCTGTAAAGACATTAAATATATTGATTAGATCACATGTAATTAATGCCTGTTTAGCGCTTCGTCATCCAGCTTACTAACTCGAACATTGATAACAACACCGTGCATGTTTATTTCCATCGGTTATTCATCTTAAGACAGGTACATGGTATGCACACTCGCAAGATACTAAAATCGGTAAATTTATCGCTACATACACAGTATGACTTGCTGACAAACGTGACATGTGTGAGCAATTTTTTCAATAAATATGCTGCGATAATAAGCACTGTGTGCATTATAAATACAAACCGTAGACAGTATACAAAAGCGTCCTGTATATAATCGGGTGCTTTAGGTTGAAACATTGCATGTGTATTTGTTTTCTGAAGTGCTTTAAGATAAAACAATTTGTAAAAAAGTGTTTTAGTTACACCTTTAAAATTGTGTACATGTCTTATACAAAAACACTTATAAAACATGCATAGTCGAGTGTTTTACCTTAAAAAATTACATGTGTGTTTGTTCAAGTTCGTTTTGGGTAGTGTTTCATGATAAAACAATTTAACAATTTGGAAGAAAAGTGTTTTAGTGTTTTACTCTCATGAACACAAATGTGTCTTATAAATTAACAGTTTGCGAAACATTTATAGTCTAGTGTTTCGGGTTGAATCATCGTTGGTGATATTGCTTTCTGGAGTGTTTCAGATTAAACAATTTTCGAGAGAAATCACATATTTAAATCACATGTGAAAATGATCATATGTAATTTTAATTATAACTACTGTTAACCAAATGCAAATTAATAAAATCCGTTAGGTCTCGAGATGCCTAATTCACCACGTGTCTCGTTTTCTAGTTGGTGCTTGACATAAATTTATTTTCTGGAGAATTGTCATGACCCATCTCATTGGGCGTTGAATTACGTCACTCTCGGTGATTGTCAAATTGTCATATATACCATAATGTTTACTCACGAGTCCCCAAGCTTTTCATTCAATTTTGTTAATACTGCTTGCATAACGTTGGATGAATTAGTTCATAAATGTTCTGTCAATAAACACTTTAATAAAACATTTATGTTGCCGTAAAAGTGTATTATTTTTGTTTACATGTGCGTAATTTTCATCAAAAAGTGTTTTAATAACTCCCTAAAACACCTTTCTAAAAATAATAAAACACTACTGCTTTGATAGCAAATACAAGTGTTCTATTTTATAATATACATATTTTTAATTACAACAGTATGTTTTCAATTAAAACGGTGTGCTTTACTAAAAAACATAAAAGTGCTTCCAAGATTTACAGTGTAGTGAAAAGTCGAGTTCATCATGCCTGTATGGCTCTATTGTCAAGTGTTCAGCGTGTGTTAAGCTTCATCGGGAATGGCAAGTACTTGAATGGGAGACCAACTGACGAAATCGCTTTGCGATTTTTTAATTAAATTATTCATTTAAATTTGGTAAATCTTATTTATGATTGTGAAGGCGAGCCATTTTGTAGAATAATGTAAAAAGTGCTTTTAATATCTAAAGAAATATATATCTTTGTTATGACTCAATAATACCATTACATTCACAGTGTTAAAATAATAGTGAAATGATTAACACCCCATTACGTAATATGTAAAAGTATATATATTTAGTTTGGAATGACATTTCCAATATCATTGACACGTGTCTTGTTATAACACAAGTATTAAACAAAACAAAACTGATAACATTTGATACATCTATCTGGAAATGTAACCCAACCAGTTGGATGCTTTGGAGAAACATGACTATTATTATGTATTGCGTTAACCATGCCACGGAATGCATTGTCAAAAGCCGAACAGTATGGCAGTTTTTAGTAGCAAAATAATTGTTATGATTTCAATTACAACCTCATCCAAGTACATTTAGGATATATTTTATTGACTTGTCATTGGAATGTATTGCGTTACCCTACCACTGTTATGTAAATGATAATAGGAAAACTGATGTGCAATAATGGGCAGATAACCAGACCAACCCGCTCCGTATAAATAATATTCAAAGTTGTTGTTTTCAGTTCAAGGTGTCTGGCAAGCATCAACAAAATGAAAGACAGTAAGACAGCCATGTTTCAGGGAGTACTCCATATAACTGAACAATCATTCCACCGATATGAACAGTCAGCAATAAAAACATCATTTTAAACAGCGTTTTCAATATTGATACGCAAGGTAAACATGTCCAATATATTGCTTTTAATTATTCATTCACTGCTTCTTTGACAAATCAGAAATTAATATTTTGAATAAAATTAATATGACACAAATCTATACCATTTGCCAACATGACCATATTTAAATCAACTGAATGGTTGTCATACATATTACATGTGCCACCAAGTCATCGTTGGAATGTTTGTGTCACACGCAACGTAATATTACCGTAATTGGTATAGTACAGGTGTCAAATACCAAAATGGCAACAGCAACAAAAAGACTTCCCTGGCGGCGATGATAAAATGCGACATGCCTCCCCTCTCAAGAATATTATAACATATAATATTACATGACTAGCAACGACGTCAATAATACGAATACGATAACAATTTCAAATAAAACAACAATACAATATATCAAATCGAACTTAATGAAGCTCTGAGTACAAAAATTCGAAAATCACATACAGTAGAATATAATAAAATATGAAATACAGTCATAAACGAATAACATTCTACTATACTGTTCAAAAATTCCCAAGTCCATCAATCTACTCAGGTAGTCCGCTACCACATTGTCCCGTCCAGGAATATCCTTAACACAATAATTATATCTTTGCAGAGTCATCGCCCATGTCATCACTCGGTCATTTGCAAACTTGGCTTTATCCAGGTAAGACAATGGTTTATGATCCGTCTGCAAAATGAACTCCACACCGGCTAAATATAGGCGAAATTTATTCACGCCCCATACAATGGCTAAACATTCCCTTTCTACAGCTGAATATTTCTTTTCTGCATCGGATAACTTCTTACTTGCATACGCAACTGGATGAAGCTTCTCACCATGATTCTGCATAAGTACTGCTCCAATTCCTACCTGAGACGCGTCCATCCGCAACACAAATGGTTTCTGTGGGTCTGGCAACTTCAAAATTGGTTTGCCCAATAAGTATTCCCGCAAAGTGTTATATGCTTTCTCCTGGGCCTCTTCCCATACAACTTTGTTGGGTTTTCCTTTCTTTAGTCGATCACTCAGGGGCGCTGCAATAGTTGCGAATAAGGGGATGTGGTCTCTGTAGTAATTGACCAGCCCAAATAATGATCGGACACCTTTCTTGGTCGCTGGTCCTTGCGCTTCTCGAATTTTTTCCATGTTGTCGTGACTCGGACTCACCCAATTGTGTCCAATTTCATGACCCAGGAATTCTACTGATGTTGCACCCAGAACACACTTGGATGGTCTAGCTGTTATGTTCGCTGCCCCCAGTCTTCGTAACAACTCAGATAATACTTGAACATGCTCATCCCAGCAGCTTGAATAAACTATCAGGTCATCTATATAGCTTCCAACCCCCTCCATACCTGACAATAATTTCCTGATTCCCCGCACCAGAGTAGCTCCCGAATTCTTCATTCCTACTAACTATCTCAGGAGTATCGCTCTCTTCGGTCCATAACTCTTTAAGGATCTTCATTGGGCCTCTAACTGTTCGACCATATAACAGCTCAAATGGGGAAAAACCAGTTGACTCCTGTGGTACTTCTCTATATGTGAAGAGTAAAGCACTAATATACCGATGCCATTGCCTTGGTTGTTCATGGCACAACCGCTTTAACATCTTCTTCAAAGAACCATTAAACTTTTCCACCAGTCCATTACAAATGGGGTGATAGGGCGTAGACGTCAGTCTCTTAATGCTGACACAAACTGAGTCCCCATGTCACTTAGTACTTCTTCTGGAACCCCCAATCGGCTATAAAAGTCAATCAACGCCTCGGCTACAGTCTCTGTATCTATATTTTTAAGTGGAACAGCCTCTGGATACCGTGTAGCATAGTCCACCATAGTTAAGATGTATCGATGACCCCCGTCACTGGCTGGTGTAATTGGTCCAACCAAATCCATAGCCACACGCTTGAATGGCATATCAATTAAAGGCATCTTACCTAATGGGGCCTTCACAACTGATCCCTTTGAAACAGTCTTCTGGCACACATCACCTGACCTACAAAAACTGGTAACATCTTGATGTAGCCCAGGCCAATAAAAGCTAGTCACAATCAGGTCTTCTGTCTTCTTTATCCCCATGTGTCCACCAAATATTGAATCATGGGCAATCTCCATAACACGAGTCCTCAACAGCCTCCATATACCTGGAACTCGGTTGTATGGTGCCCTCTCACTTCTGATTCTCTAACGATGTGTCTGCTTGCTGCATCTCGATTAATTTGTCTTTTGTTACATGTGCTCCAGTCTTTACATCACACACTTTGAGCGGCTTCACCTTACCAGATTTCTTCACTTGCGCTCTGGTTGTTACTGCTCCACTCACATTCCACACTGGATCCGGGTCATCTGGTGGTCTTGCTCGGGGCACATTCCCAACAATTAACTCTTAGATTGGGTCCTGCACACATAATGCTTCAACCGTGCCTCTCAAATATGGCGTATCAATTTCCACCATGGCGACTGGAACCCTTCTTACAGTACGATCAACCATCAACATATGACCCATCTTTTTTGTATACTGGTCATCTGGTACCAAGCTCTTCTTGACTATAATGCATTACACCCAGTGTCTCTCAACATGGTCACAACTGTGTCACCAACCTTCCCTTGACCCACAGGCAAAGTCCTGTCCTCCACAACGCCACTCCGTTCCATACATGCACCATTCACAACCTTTAACTGCTCCCCCGATGCTAACAACAAATGGTCCTTCTCAACCATTTTAGGCACGTCACCGTTAATTTGAACAGCACAGCTAGCACTGATATTAGACTCCTCTTTAACCACTGCAGCTGCACCAGTAGTAGTGCTGGGTTTGACACTCTTTCTTTCTTGACCCCTGTGTTGTCCACTACGGCAGAACTTAGCCACATGTCCTATAGCACCACACTGAAGGCACTGTCCACATTTGTCATGGTTGACATCAGTAACGCGGGATGGACATTGTACTGCTCGATGGCCAACACCCTGACATACATAACACCGGATACTACTACCTTGTCCCACATCAGTATTTCTAATGGCCATCTTATTATCGTTACGCCTCACCTGGTCCTTTGTAGATAACTGTCGACCATGTGCCACTAGGTACTGCGTTGCTATTACTGCCAACTCATCTAAATCTTTGGGTGCTCTTTCTTTAAGATAAACTGCAAGATCTTTTGTACAGGCACCAATAAACTGCTCCTTCACCATCAAGTCGGTAACACCATCATATGTTGCTGCAGTGCCTGACAACTCAACCCATTTAGCAAAATAATTCTTAAGCCGCACAATTAACTGGTCAGAACTCTCGGAACTTTCAGGTTTAATTTCACGGAATCGCTTCCTGTACCCATCCTCTGTGAAATCGTATCTTGTCAACAGCGCCATCTTCACACGATCATAGTCAACTGCATCAGTGTAAAGCTCCACTACTCCAATAACTAGATACTTAAACTCCAATACAATTCAACAAGATCTCCGATCTGATCTCAGTGCTGAACAACTCTCTCTATATATACCCACACTGTCTATAAATAGAGCATTACATCAGCATACACAATGAGTCTGGAACTTTCTACAAAATTCTAGAATGTTCCATTACTTTCTATTACTTTCTACAGTGTCCTATTACCTATTCAACCAACTTCTAAAAATTCCACCCAGACACAGAACGGTTCTAGAACATTCTCAGTCACACGGAAGTGGTGAACAAGACATATGCGACAGTTTGTGTCGTTGAAATCCATCTGGCAGACTGTAATTTATGTTTAAAGTTATCCCCCGATTTATTTGGATATTTAGTTTGCAGTGTGACACTCACGGTCTTGCTTTAGTATCTTCCATACTTCAATCCTGTTGGACTGTGCACCTTAGCTTAAAATTGTCGTAAAACAATGTTGAGATCTTCAATATTCGAGGTTCTTTCTCTTATCCAGTCCTTAACAGTTCAAATAAGTGAATACATATGTCGTAAATGGCAGATTAGTATCGTACTGACTGATAAGCACGAAAATTTTAAAGGTCAACATAGGAAAGACACAAGTGCAAAGAAATGCAATGTTGAAACATTTTCAATTCAAATAAAATTCAAATGACTCTATAGGCTAGTGGTCTGGTGATCATCCTGTCACAAAAGTTAAGATGAATTGGTCATGGCTAGAAATTGCATGGACTACCTGAGAAAACCAGCTGGTGAAATACTGTGATATCTTGCGATCGGAACATAATGGATGTAAGCTATATTAAAACGGCGTGCAAAGGTGTGCAAAGTGAGTGCAAATTTGGTGAATGTGTGTGTATAATTTAACTAAGTTGTTCTCATATTTAACCATGAAGTTATAAATTTGAAAGTGATGTAAAAGTGCCGTATTAACAGAGTTCCGTATGAGCGTCCCGTAACAACATAAAACATATGAAAGGCATTTGAAAAGTTGGAGGGTTTGCTAAATTTAAATATATTTTACCTAAATCATAGTTATATCTATCTCGCAGTTAAATATATAGAAAAAAATGAGTAAATAAATCAGAAAACCTTTATATATAAGCTGTTTTACCACTATCAAAGCGTAAAATGATAAACAAACTGATTACTAAATTGTGAAAATTGATTGCAAAGGTCTGATCTAATCGGTAAATACTTTATTATCATGAAGATCATATTGAATCTGAAACTTCAAACAGTTACGTAGACATAAGAAAACAACATCGCTTGAATAATGACAACTGCTTTTGACTTATGCATTGTTGTAGAATAAATACACTGTAAATCTAGGTTTTTTAAAATATGACATATTTTTTCACTACTTTAAAATCACTTGTAATCATTTACAATTAAACATATGAATTTTTTTTCTTAAAATCGCAAATGAGTATTTTACAACACTAGTGTTTTAAAATAAAACATTTTTAATGTTTTGTGAAAATATTTAAAGTGTTTATAAGCTTGTCCCCACTTTAAAAACACTTAAAGTGTTTATAATCTGCATAATTGCGAAAAGCGTTTATTATGAAAACACTTTTATTAGAACATTTCAGGGATGTTTTTGCCCATGACACATTATGTAAAGTGGTGCCATTAAAGCACGTTTTTAAAAGTGTTTCCACCAGAAACATGTATATAAAGTGATTATTATCACAACACTTTTAAAAGTGCTATTACTAGTCACACATTTTATAAAGTGTTTATAAGCACGACACGTAGAAAAATGTCTCAACCGAAGACATGTTTTAATGAAGTGTTTACTATCACAATTCTTTGAAAAGTAAAACACAAACTGAATATTTACAAGTGCTTGTAACAGAAACAATAATGTATTTACACTGATAACATGCTAAAAAATCATTAACATTATCATTTTTGAAAACCAAATATATGAAATGATGCGTTTTTTGCCCTATTGTACAGTGATCATAACATGTATCTATTCCTAAATATAAACATTAATAAGGTAAGTTTGAGTTTAACATTTAAAAAACAGACATGCATAGTTGTTGTGAAAGATATTATCAATCACATGAAGAAGTGTCTTTGACTTGACCGCAAAAAACTAGTTGTACATTGAAAATACATTCTATAAACTTAAAATATCAAGATAATCAGCACGGTCTTCTACTGTAAATATGTGACATCACAATAATAAAAATACAAACAAAAATGCTTGATGTCTGTTTCATATTTGTGACGAAAGTAAAAAAACCAGCTGGTCTGCTCGATTGAGCTTAACTTGACCACTCGGCTATTAGGGTTATTTGAATTTGATTCGAATTGACAGTCATATATTGTTTAGAAATGTTTCCAAATTACATTCGTTTGCACTTGTGTCTTTCGTAAGTTGACCTGTGACCTTTTCGTGCTTTAGCAGTCAGTTCGATAATAATCGGACATTTACGACATATTTATTCACTTTTTCAAACTTTTAAAGACGCACGAGAAAGAACCTCGAATATTGAAGATCTCATTAATGTTTTACGTCTAGCAGGAGTGAAATATGGGAGATATGGGATATACACTACAAACTACACTTCGTGAAATCGAGGGATAACTTTAAACACATATACAATCTGCCAGATGCATTTCAACAAGACAATCATTCCAACGATGACTTCGTGGCACACATAATATTTGCTAGGTGTGTATATCAGTCACCGCCCCAAATACTAAAGCATTCTATGTATTGTCTTTGTAATGCATGTATAGATTTGTAACGACTGCTACTGATTGATTAATGCGTGGATTGTAAACTCATTCAGTTGAATAGAATATGGTCATATTGACAAATGGTGTAGATTTTGTCATATTAATTTCATTCGAAATATTTGTCATGTGTATGAGTCATTAAAAGCAATATATTGGACATGTTTACTCTGCGTCTCAAAGTTGAAAACACTGTGATGTGATGTTTTTATTATTGACTGTTCATATCGATGGAATGATTGTTCACAGTGACAATGCATTTGTGGCATGGTTAACGTAATAAGTCATAATAGCGATGTTTCTCTAAAGTATCTGGTTGGGTTACCTTTCCAGATAAATGTATCAAATGTTATCATTTGTTTGTCTAAAAATTAGGTTAAAACAGGACATAAATCACTGGTATTGGAAATATCAATCAAACATAAAGATATATACTTTTACATATTACATACTGAGATGTAAAACATGTCACTATTATTTCACCACGGTTAATGTAATCGAATTAATGAGTCATAACCACAGTTAGCGAGATTTTAGTAAAATCACGTGCAAAGTTATGAATTTCTTCGTATATTAAAAGCATTTTTATATTATTCTACACAATGGTCGGCCTTTACAGTCACAAATACTAACAACATATGGACGCTGAACACTCACTTGATAATAGAGCCATACAGACATAATGAACTGGATTTTCCACTACTAGTTTCGAAAACACAACCACTTAAGTAAAGTTTTCGAACAAAGCTAGCAATTTTTCAATCGCTTTTCTCAACTTTGCTCGCTATTTGCTAGCATGTTACGTTGAGCTCGTTATACAGTCTGAAAACACATATGGAGCTTTTACTCTAATTTTCATTAAATTTTATAACATTTAACTACGGGATCAGTAGGATAAGCACATATGAAATATTGCAATAAAATCTGCCAACTTTCAAATTACTTTTGAAGACTTTGCAGCATCATTGTAACAGATTATTGCCACGTTTATCGTCTACAGTTAGTGAGATTTTATTGAAATTACGGGCAAAGTTATTAATTATTTTGGATACAAAAGCAGTTTATATTATTCTACAAAATTGTTCGCTTTTACAGCAATAAATAAGATATACTAAATTGAAACGAATAATTTAAATGTCTACACAAAATTTAAAACAAAAAAATGCTAGTTGATGTGGTTTGTATGGCCGTCTTCTAATATATAGGGATTGCTTTTAATTGATTTCAACTAAGTATTTTAACATTCATCTACGGAGCATTTGCCATCAAATCTATCAATCACTTTTCACAACTGACGGTCGGACAAGAAATGCATGTCGAGTCTATACAGATGTGCCATATCTACTCTAGTATTTTGTATTATGTTATCTATAAATTTTGACGTCACAAAACCAACAATGCTTGTACTCGTAAATCAAACAATATCTAATCACTAAAAAAACCTGCGTCTTTTTTTGTCAATCGGTTTATTATTTTTTTAAATATACTGCATTATATTGTGTCTCTACGAACTCCGAAGATATATTTAGGAAGTGAAATATATAATGTATTACGCAGTTATAAGGGAAATTAAAAAAGATCATGAGACATATGAATAACCAGCTGCAAAGTGTTTTGAATATAGTGACTCGCTAAATAAAATAATACTCTGGTATTCAACTAAAAATAGTTATGGTAATTTAATAATAGCCGATTACAAATGCTACGGGTAGCCATTCGTACGCCGTAAGGAAACTATACAGCAGACGCGATCATTTTCTCTGACGTCTTCCAATCAAAACTAACATCAACAACAGGAAATGTGAGTATAGACAATCAACATATAAATGAGCTTGGTACAATTTTCTTGTTACTAATTTTAGATTGTATTTTTATTACATTATTACGAACAATCTACTTATATGTAATATATGTACCGCTCTCAGTGGTTTGACTATTTATTGTAAAATGCTGTAATAAGGTATCTAATAATGTAGTTATGGTGGTAATGTTTTTTTTTATCATTTAATTTAATGATCTATGTCTCGGCATATAGTAGGTATGGACGTTAACATACATAACAATAAGAATATTGATAATAGTCCTGCTAGGAGTCACTAATCCTATCTCGGTCAAAAATTCAAAAGTGCTTTCCCTGAGGTCTTGGTAATACACAGGCGAAAAATTCCGTTCTTTAGCTTTCAAAGGATGCAGACTCAGTGAATTCAGAGTAAATGAATGTAGCCATAATATCACGCTACTTGAACAAATCAGGTTAGAGAGTACACAGAATAGCCGACCACGCTTACTTTGAAAACACAGATTTCCAAATATGACGTGGAACCACTGCTGATTAATGTAAATCTCTCATTCAACCATTAATATATTGACAAATTTTATTTTGATAGTTGCCACGTCGACATCATGATTTAAATATAAAAAACAAACCGAATGGCCACAATAAGCCCCTACAACGCTTAACCCACTATGAATTAAACGATTTTTTTTATCAGGTAGTCTTTAATGATTACATGTTTCTATTAATAATTTTGTTTCAAACTTGTCTGATTCTTTGCTTGTAAACTCTCTTGTGAAATCCATTATACTTTCGAAATAACTTCAGCTCTCCTAATAATATTATGAGGATATTACGAGGATACCTCAATGTATGCATGAAGAGAGTACAACGGAATAACGAAAATGATATGATCCCACAGAGACTTGTAATTTTGAATAAAATTTGCCGACTTTGCTTAAAAACACGCAATATTTGTAGACGTAACACTGAAAAAACGTGCTTAAATGAGCTTGACGAAAATTCTATAACGTCACCGCAGTCTCCACAAGAGGGTAACACGTACTGTAGACACCTTAGAAAAATAGCGTTTCCAAACCGGGTTTTGAGGGACTGTGGTTATATAAACGTTGCCACGACACGAAACTACATACATACACGTTTCAACTTCGTAATACGGGTCCGAATTCTTGATGTTTCAATAACATTGATAGGATATAACATACTTGTACATAATATAAGAACGTAAATTACCCTAATTAAGCATTGTTTTTGTATCTATTTTTTTTCAGCACGGAAAGTCATCATGGTACCAACACGCATTATCTTGATTTTAATTGTCTTGTTGTCGTCAATCTCCCTACTGGAATCTTTTTTATTTGGTCTGTACGGCGGCTATCTTGTCGAACCCGGAAAACGCTTCAATTTGTTAAATCTCATATCGAAAAGAATGACCGACACCAATACAAACAACTGAGGCTATCCATATATATATATGCATTTATGATTCAACTAATGCATTTAAGAGTATGTCAATAAACACGTTTAGTGTAAATCACTAAATTGTAAAACAGACTTGTCATGTATAACGGCGTCACATACTTTGAAAATGAAAAAAAAACACCCAATACAAACTCCGTAAGTTAGAACCATACACATATACACTCAGTGCAACTAAAGTAATCGCTTGGCTTTCTTATGCAACTCATTTTGGGCAACAACATTAAGTGAACAACCTCGTGGAGTGGTACAGGAGAGTGGCATCGAGGTAATTCAAAATTATCTTGAATATGCAATAGTTCGCTTAGAGATATCATGAGAAAAACAGAAATCAAAAATATAATAACGCAAAACTAAGTAATTATCATCCTAAACTGTAAGATGGATTCAAAAAAAAAAGAAGACCCAAGTGGTGGTTATTAGGGGTAACGATGGTGTGCCTACGTAAAAAGTCGGGAAACAGATTATTATCTTCTGTGGTGTAGTCGCTGTGTAAAATTGTTTATTAAGGGTTAGAATTCAGCAGTATTTTCTTAAGATGTTACAAAATTTAAACCCAGGGATACAGTATACTTATTAAATTGATTTAACAACTTGGAATGGTGGAATTTATTTAAACTAATACTACAGTTGTTTACATCAGAATGGCTCTAATATATTTATCGAAACTTTTATTATTTCAATTCAACAACTTGTAATGGTGGAAACTGTCATACAGCAGTTCTTTACATCAGAATAAATATCAAATACAGTACCGAATAATGTATCAAACACTCGGGTATTGTGCTACACGTAACGGAAGTGACAAAACCTAAGTGTTTACATATATTAGTATATCCCCCAACTTTGCGAATGATTTTCATATCAATTTAGGCTGTTTAGAACATGTTACGGTCAGCTTATTTGGCACTCTGCTAATATACGGGACTTTCACTTCCATTTTATTCACTTTATAACTTCACGGTTAGATATGATAACAACTGTTACGTTCAGACGCTGGTACTCGAACAAATAAAACGCCCGAACGCAAGCAGTGTGCAAGATAGAATGGTAGTATATTTTCAATGCCCTATTCAATTGTCACATAACTTTGTGCGCTACACCACACCTCAAACAAAATTACTAGAGTAACATGCAAACAATATATACTTCCGTTTAACAACGGCAAAAAGCACAGACAGTCAAAAGTAACAATACTTATCAAATCAAAGAGTTCATTCTGTGCTGGCCTGTCACTCCGTGTCTTCGTTCTTTTATCTCAGGTGGTGTCAGTCAATCTTCATTCTTTCAATGCCCGTCATCCGTCGAAGCATACGACGTTTCAGCTCCCACGTTGACCTTTTGCAGCTTCCACCAGCACGTCGCCGGAACGTTCACACAATGCAGACCGGACAGCTAACAATGTTCAGAGCAGCCCCCATTTCCTTATAAACTGAGAAACCAGTCACTAATACTGGTAAAAGTCATAGTGTTATCAGTTTGCCGTCTATTTGCAGTCTCCTCAACGTAAAGCAAAAACTTTTCATAGCCAAAGAAGACTCCTCAGCTCAGTACAAATAAATATGCTAATATACACGCAAATCTACCAACTTTATACTCACTTAGCACAACTTAATTGCTTACATCCATTATGTGCGGACCGCAAATAATAGTTGAACATTGAAAATACGTGCAAATTTAAAACATTCTAATAACTTAAAATATCAAAATAATCTGGACGAATTATAATTGTAAATGCGTGACATCACAATAATAAAAAAATGCTTTATATCTTTTTTATACTTGTGACGAAAGCAAAAAAAAAGTATTTAAAAAATATTTGGTCTCCCTTGCAATTACTAGCCACGCCCGATTGATCTTAACATTTGTGAGAGGTCGATCACCTGACCACTCGCCTATCAGCGTCATTTGAATTCGCTTCGAATTGGCGGCCGTTTTATGTTTGGAAATGTTTCAAAATTACATCCGTTTGCACTTTTGTCTTTCGTAGTGTGACCTGTGACCTTTTCGTGCTCAATGTTGAAAACACTGTTTAAAGTAATGTTTTTATTGCTGGCTGTTCATAACTGTGGAATGATTGTTCAGTTATATGGAGTACTCCCTGAACCATGGCTGTCTTACTGGAGGCGGTATTTTCATTGTTTTGATACTGGTCATACATCTTGAACTTACAACAACTATGGGTGTTATTTATACGGAGCAGTTTGGTTATCTGCCCATTATTGCACGTCAGTGTTCCTATTACCATTTACACAACAATGGTAGGGTAACACAATATATTCTAATGACAAGGCAACACAATATATCTTGAATGCACTTAGATGATGTTGTAATACAAATCATAACAATTATTTTGCTACCAAAAACTGTCACACTGTTCGTTTTTTGACAATGCATTTTGTGGCATGTTTAACACAATATATCAAAATAGCCATAAAGATATATACTTTTACGTATTACATAATGGGATGTAAACATTTAATTATTCATTCAACACGGCGGTGAATGGGATGTTATTAATGAGTCATAACTACAGTTAGCGAGATAGTATTGAAGTTACGTGCAACGTTCTGAATTCATTTGGATTTGAAAAGCATTTTTTTACATAATTCTACAAAATGGTTCGCCTTCACAATCTTAATAAGATATACTAAATTGAAATGAATAATCCAAGTGTCTGACACGATATTTAAAAAAAATCGCTAGATCATTTGGTTAGGTGGTCTCCCATACAAGTACTTGCCACTCCCGATGAAGCTCAACACACGTTCAACACTTGACAATAGAGCTACTTAGACATGATGAACTGGTTCATAATTTTCGGTCATTTAATAATTCAAAATATATATTGATTCAAATTGTAATGTCTCGGATTTGACTTATGACATCTACTTGTTCAGACGACGATGATTTGACACTCGTTTACGAGGCTTTTCGTCGATTTTCCAATACTATTTGCGAAAAGACAACCGCATAGATAAATTTCCAAACATAACTCGCAACTTTACACTCGCTTTATTCATCTTTGCACACAATTTCTTTACATTTGTACACTCGGTTTGTATTGCCGACTACTTATATATTAGGATTGCTTTCAAACGACTTTTATTTAAGTATTCTAACATCCATCTACGGAACATTTTCTACATACAGATCAGTTAGATAAATCGTCGACCTGTGCGAAGTCCTTCTAAAGGTCTTTCTGACCACACATTCGCAAATTCTTTTAATTGTACTGATTTTAAGTTGTAATACAAATAGCAGTAACTTGAAATAAAAAAAGACGGTGTTATGACTATCACATTTTATTCATACATGGACGACAAGCTCTTCTCTATACTAACGGTGTTTTCGTATTTTTTTTCAATTCACAAAACATGGACTCAATGACTCAATGACTGTTTAATGTTTAGTTTGATGATTCATGAAATAAATGGATATGTATAAAAATGAATTGAAACCAGTTTTATTTATTAGCATAATCGCATGTTACAGATCCGGTGGTACTGTTAACATGAAAGGTGTGAATATCGCACGTAAACAACGTGTCAATTAAAAGTGGATTTAGTATTTAAATCAGGTCATCTAACTAAGACTGACAGGTTCTGCTCTGCATAAATGAATAGTGTATTATGTTTTCCCACGCATTTTCTGCATAGACAACTGCCTCTCCACTGGTGGAGAATTGACGACAAAACCTGGCATGAAAAACAGAATTAATTGTAGATTTTGGATAACCAAACCAATTCCAGAATGTTATATGATCCATTCTATTTATATTAAATACAAGTGTGTCAAGTTGCATGGTACATGTGCTCGGCAGAATGTGGATATTTAACATTGTCGCTGCTATGCTGTGAGTCCCTTCGTATATGCGCATATCATATAGTTAGTGTTATATTCCAAAAAAATGTCAAATATTATCTACATTGCTGTTCTCTTATTTTTCATTCGTTTTTTCAGTTACAAATTCAGTCTCATGGTCTCATGGCCTCGTGGCCAGGTGCCAACTTGAAGCGACAACGATGGTTACGACTCAATCTGTATTTGTTCACATCCTTTTCGTGCATATATTTTGCATCTAAATACTGAGGTCCTTCTTCCATTATGTCACCCAAATAAATTTCATAGTCGCTAAAATCGACAAAATCCTTTCCGGCATTTTGTTACAATGAAGTACACGGAAGTCAGAAAGTTGAAACTTGCACAGCATTGAAACATGAAAATAAAATTGTGTACACCTGGGCAGAAAATAATCGCGAGGTATTCTGGGTGAAAATGATGTCATACTATATGCTAATTTTCTGTTAATGTAGACAGTGTGGGGATTTCCAGCAAGCTAAGTTTACGAACGCGAAACACACATTGTGACAATAGATCTCATATCGTTTCCTAATCAGGTGTAGAGGAACTGTGACATATCAAACGGTCGTCTCAATGGACATAATTCGAAAAAAAACAGATGACAAATATAATCTAAAAGGCGAACATTGGTCACTTTTTCGGCATATTAAGAGGATATATATATATAGCCTAAAACATGTATAGTACTTGCTACTTTAAAGGGCAACCGACTACAAAAAACAGTAAAAAATAGAGTTTCTACGATATTCAGACCAGGTTCTAAATGCATCCAGTTACCGCTGTGAGCATAATTGCAGGCATTCAGTTATAATAATGGACAAAATGTGCATTAAGGTAGCAGAATAGCTTTTTGAGCACTTTTCAAATTTTTTTTGAAAATCACGCAAGCTCCCTAAGGCATGCTACATACATTGGTGTATTTACTTTATTGAAAAAAATATCTTGTACAAGTAAACTGTTTTTTTTTCTTGTTTGCAAACAAATGGCCAAGTTTTTTGTTTATCCAGTGTACACCAAACTAGTGCATCTCATTAATATGCATGGTTTACAAACGTAACTGAACTGTGGGTAAATAGTTTTAAGTTGGGCCACTTTCTTTATTTGCTATTTACAAACAACTGATAAGATATCTGTTTGTAGTTTACACACAGCTGATAAGATGTGTGCACTGCTGCCTTTCTAGATGAGGAAGTACAGCAAAGACAAAACAATCGCTTTTGAAACACAACAAATGTTGAATAAACAAAAAAGTACATGAATGTACCACTTCAATGTAATTATATGTTAACAGAATAAAAACTTACAATAAATTTCTGTAATATTTGTTCTTGGCTTTGTCATTGAAAGGTGCCTGACCACGGGGTTAATTTCTTAGTCCAGAAGTAATGCAGTTACATTGGAGGGGGGGGCTCCCTTTTACAAAATACGGTTGCAAACAATAAAATACAACAATCTGTGGTGGCTATGCATTGCATAAAATAATATAACAGGCCACAAACTACATGTAAAGGTTGATCAATGATAAGAATATGCTTGGACCTGGTTTATATGATCCCCACGTCAAAGGAGTTTTCACCAAGTAGGCATACTTGCATGCTTAGGTTTTTCCAAATTCCTAAATTATGTTACATGTAATAAATCTGTCTGATAAATACTTGGTTGTTTTATCTAATGTACTCGTGCAAACAAAATACACGGCAACGAAATAGTAGCGTGCCCCCCCCCCCCCGGGCCGACGTCTTGACATCGGACATGGGCCAGTGTTTCACGCAAGGCAAGGGTTGACTTTTTCGTACGACTTCGGTAAAAAATAAAAGTATCATCTAAAATCTAGGTAGTTTTTATAGATGATAACAGTGAGTCCGGTTACAATTAAAGAGATTCATTTACAAGTATAAGACCCGAGGTTACAGAGACGGTAAAACTCTGTTTTGCGGGATTTAATTTTTAATAGCACAGGAAATGGTACATGCCGGCATACACCACTGGGTCACATTTTACAATTATTCTATTCACACCAATTAAAAAGCAGGGCAGCTTCCTTCATTAATGTGCAAAATATGCAAAGAAGGAGAGGTTTGTCAGTAATTCTTTAGTTTAGTTGTCATTCGCTAATTATGGACGAGATAGTAAGCACGCGAAAATTTCTCTAGTACGTCCATGATCAGACTTCGATATAGTGGGTGATACTCCTGTTCAAAACGTTCGAGAGATGTCTGTATTTCGCAGGGAAATATTGTTACCTTCCGACGTAGAAGAAGAAAGTGAGAGTGAATGTCACGGTCGATCGTTTGAAGACGGCGAGATTCGACTCGTTGACATGGCACTGTTGAATGGCATTCTAGAAAAAGAGATTTGTCAATTTTGCAAAGTAGGCAATATCTCAATAGTGAAGCGCAGGCGTCACGGTCTGGGCAGTCAGTTTGAAATTCTTCTTGCACGCAAGGAGATTGTGTTCGATCGAAACTGAGCCAGCCTAGCTTCCCGTCGTCCCGGAAGAGGGAGCAGTTTTAGAAATAAATTGAAAGGCTGCCATTGGAATGCGAGCGAATGGAAAGGCACGGCGCGCTCTGGTGAAACTGTCGAGCTATTTGGGGTTACCTTAACCAGTAACGGGTCCGCCCTTTCGCCAGTATGTACGGGCTGCGGCCGAAAATGCAGAGTTACTACTGGAAGATGAGTTCAAAGAAGCAGCCCAGGAATTGCGGGAAATCAAGTTCAATCTAAAAGAAATTGAAAACGAAAAAGAGACGGCTGACGTGGCAGTGACAGTTGATGGTAGTTGGGGTAGTCGTGGATTTTGTCGGAAGGTGTTCTTCTGCCTCCAGGAGACTTCGAAACTCGTGGCATGCTTGAACTAATTAGTTTACAAATACAACGGCCCAAAAATAAATACACTGTATTTGCAAACACTTCAACTGCCAAGTGTAGTGTCTGTATTGTTTGTTACTCGTAAACAGAACCGCCCACTTTGCATAATCCAAGCTTTAATGAATGACGTCACCGTTCGTTATCAGCACAGACCGCCACAGAACTCCATAGCGTGAAAGAAAACGACCAAAAAACAAAGTATTTCACAAATATAAATGTCGGTTCATGATTTTTCTCGAAAACAACTTTCAAAGTATTTCATTTACAATTAGCCCATGTAAATTTTGCTGCTAAAACGGGAGTTAACGTTGATTAAAGTTTGAAATCATAAAAGTGCCGATTTCTCGGTGTTCGGTTTCTGACAATCACCGTTGACCTAATTTTAAATGGCGTTCCAGTGAGTAGCGCTACGATGTCGCCATTTAGCTTTTCTTACTCTTGGATATGTTGGCTTCATATCCGTATTTACATATTTGAACAATTCTATTGAGTTTTTTCACAAACCTCGCGCAAACCATCGGTATACATTAATTTTAACACCAAAAAACGTGCTTGAAATTTGTGATTTTCGGAAAGAAAAAAAAACTTAATGCAAAAAATTGAAATACGGATTTAAACTTCACGACCTTTGCTTCAAAACAGAGTAAAGTTTTTGATCGCATGATTGACTGTAGAGATGACAATTAAAATTTTATTCACGTTAGTTAAATTATCAGCCCCGCCGATTTTCAGAATCACGTGACGCCAAAACAAACACAATGTTCACAAAATATTAATAATAGGAAAATACAAGTCAAGAGCTTTCCAAACATTTATAGATTGTATGGTTTCTTGTAAAATTTATTTCGATTATAGGTGTTTACATTTTTCATGCAAAAAAACTATCCTGCTACCTTAATATACAGCTGTAACCGTTCTGTCATGTTCATATTAGGAAATGCGAAATTCAAATGAGGAATGATTACGCGCATGAGCGTCCTCTAACAATAAAAACGAACGTGGCCGTCACTCCACACAAAGAAGTTCGCTGATTCTGCTTTAAACATTTTGGATTTCGGCATTTCCATCATGTATCCTTGAAAGGAAAAGATGTATAATAATAAGGGTATTACGAGAATACCTCAAAGTATGCACTCAGGCAGTACATCGTTGCAATGATATTTATAGTAATAATTTAAATAGGCGCCATAATTGGTGTAAGTCTTGGTTTCTCAAGCTAAATCCCCAAATCCAGTTACCATGTGAGCATAATAACAGGCATTCAGTTATTATAATGAAAATAAAGTACTATTATACATCAGTCACCGTAACGCCATAAGTTACTTCGTGTTGTAATTTTGCGGTATTTTACGGGGTATTCTCATCTTAGCATATTAGAAATGCGAATCCTAAATATGGAATGTTGTGCTGTCTTTGTGCATACTTAATAACCTCATACTATTATTAGGCTGAGCTGAAGTCATTTGTAAAGTATAATGGATTTCACATGGGAGTTTACAGAAGAAAACAGGTTTGAAACAAAATTATAATCCACAGAAACATGAAACCATTAAAGGTTACCTTATAAAAAGTCGTTCATGGTGGGTTAAGCGTTGTAGGCGCTTATTGTGGCCATTCTTTTTGCTTTTTACATTTAAATCATGATGTCGACATGGCAACTAGCACGTGTTTCAAAATATTATTTCGCAATATATTTATGGTAGACTGAGAGATGTACATTAACCAGCCGTGTTTCCACATCATAAGTATATCAGTATTTGGAAATCTATGTTTTAAAATGTATGTGTGGTCGGCTATTCTGTGTATTCTCTAAACTGAATTTGTTTAAGTAGCGTGATATTACGGTTAGTTTCAGATACTCTGAATTCACTTAGTCCACATCGTTTGAAATATATTGGACGGAATTCTTCGTCTGTGTATTACCGAGACCTCTGGGAAAGCACTTTGCGTCTTATGATTGAATCATATTTCATAGCTATATATTCCGACACATAGTTAATTACATTCCAAGATTAAAACAAAGAAACAAACAAACATTACAACCATTAATACATTATTACTTACCGTATTACAGCATATTACAAAAAAAATAGTCAAACCACGAGATTGATCGTTTGGCGACAAGAAATATATACGAAATGTCAATACAATACAATCTAAGGAGATTAACATGAAAATGGTACCAATATGTTGATTGTCTATACTAACATTTCCTGTTGTTGACGTTAGTTTTGCAGAAACAACGCTCGCGTCTGGTGTAAAGTTTCCTTATGGCATATAAATGACCACCCGTAACATTTGTAACATGCTATTATTGAATAATTAAATCTATAGTTAGTTTGAATACCAGAGTATTATTTTATTTAGCGCGTAAATAATCAGAATTTATGGCTACCGAAATACAAAATACAAGAGTAGATATGAAATAAAGACTCCACATGTATTTGTTGTCCGTCCGTTAGTTGTGAAAAGTCATTGAAATGATGGGAGATATCATGGAAAAATGTTCCGTAGATGAAGGTAGAATACATAATTAAAAGTCGTTTGAAAGCAATCCCAATATATAAGTAGTCGGATATTCAAACCGAATGTACAATTGTAAAGAAATTGTGTGCAATGATGGATAAAGCGAGTGAAAAGTTGCAAGTTATGTGTGGAAATTTATCTATGCAGTTGTATTTTTGCAAATAGTATTGTAAAATCGACCAAATGCCTCGTAAACGTGTGTCAAATCATCGTCGTCTGAACAAGGAGATGTCATAGGTCAAATCCGAAACAATTTGAATCAATATATATTTTGAATTATTAAATGACCGAAAATTATGAACCAGTTCATCATGCCTAAGTAACTCTATTGTCAAGTGTTCAACGTGTGTTAAACTTCATCGGGAGTGGCAAGTACTTGTATGTAAGACCTAACCAAATGATCTAGCGATTTTTTTAAAACTTAGTGTCAGAAATTTAAATTATTCACTTCAATTTAGTATATCTTATTTATGATTGTGAAGGGGAACCATTTTGTGGAATGATGTGAAAAATACTTTAGATTTCCAATGGAATTCATAACGTTGCAGGTAACTTCAATAATATATCGCTAACTGTAGTTATAAATCGTTAATAACATTCTATTCACAGTGTTGAAAGAATAGTGAAATGTTTTACATCCCATTATGTAATATGTAAAAGTTTATATCTTAATGTTGGATTGAAATTTCTAATTCTAGTGACACATGTCTTGTTTTAACCAAATTATTAGACGAAACAAAACATTTGATACATTTATCTGGAAAGGTAACCCAACCAGTTGGATGCTTTGGTGAAACATGGATATTGCCCTTCGAACAAAAGATTTTTTATTTCATATGGTGACCAACAAAAATCAGAATAACAATTTGTTAAACGTTTGTAAAACTAACATCGCAAATTTTGAAAAGGTGTTTAAGAGATGCCGCGGTGAAAATAAACATTGCAAACAGGGTCTGTTTCGTTCGTAGAATTTTTGTTTTGTTTCTTTTGGCTCATAAAAAAACATGCTGCATTTTTTCTGTCTTTGGCATATTTCAGAAGGATAGATATTGTCCGGTCGTATTTCTACGTATTTAAGGATCTGTTTATACCAAACGAGTGTACAGTATTAATTTCACCCAAGTTGTCACTAATTTCCGCTTTATTTTGAAAATATCGCCCGCTGCGCGCATTTTAATTCGTGGTTTTGGCATCATTATTTTTGGGAAAACACATCAATATTTTCTTCGTTTCTTTGCCCTATGGAATTAGCGTTGTCTTTATCAAGTAACTGTCTCGATAATCATTGATGAAAAGAGAGAGCAGTCCTGGATTCAAACGGAACACATTTCGAAAATTACATTTTCGAAACTGTGAAATTACAAGATGACACAATTCATTGCAAAATTAAATTTTCACTGTAAACTGTAAAAACGTCATTTTTTCCTTGTATATTGTAAAAAGCTCTTTTTATTTTCCGTAAAACTGTACCAGCTACAGGGGGGGGGGGCTCCATACAAAGTATCATAGATTGTCGTTCGTCCGTATCGTGTCGTTCGGATTTTAATAGTAATTAATACTCTACTACTCGTTTTATCCTTGAACTTTACCGTTGTGTAAATATAATAAGAACACTGATGTGCAATAATGGGCAGATAACCTGACCAAACTGCTCCGTATATATAACACTCAATGTTATTGTTTTTTAAGTTCAAAGTGTATGACCAGTATAAGAAAAAATGAAAATACCGCCTCCAGTAAGACAGCCATGGTTCAGGGAGTACTTCATATAACTGCGGACAATCATTCCACCGATATGAGCAGTCAGCCATAAAAACATCACTTTAAACAGCGTTTTCAACATTGAGCACGAAAAGGTCACAAGTAACATTACGAAAGACACAAGTAAACGGATGCAATTTTAAAACATTTTCAAACATTAAATGCCCGCCAATTCGAAGCAAATGATCCTAATAGACGAAGTGTCAGGTGATCGACCTATCAAAAAAGTTAAGATCAATCGGGCTTGGCTAGTAATTGCATGGAGACTACCTGAGCAAATCAGCTTGTGATTTTTTTTTGGTTTCGTCACAAATATGAAAAAGACATAAAGCATTTTCTTTATTTTTATTATTGTGATGTCACACATTTACAGTAGAAATTCGTGCTGATTGTTTTGATATTTTAAGTTTATAGTCCGGCAGAAGGAAGGGCTCTTTTGGCAAAACCTTGTAATAGGGTCCATAGTTTTTTTTATTGTCCAAAAATATTGTCCATGTTGTTAGCTTCACCAAACCACCTGCTGGCTTTCTGTCTGCATTGGGCAACTTGAAGTACAAGGGCATATGTCTGTGTTTATGAATACAATTAGTTTTAGTACAGGCGATTTGTGTTATTAATGGTTTGAGTATCTAATAGGTCCTTTTATATTTTCTCTGTTACCCCTTCATGGCCTTTATTTTATCCCATATGAAGAGAGTGTATAATTCAGAGCAGTGTTTGAGTTTTATTTGGGTATATCTAAAAACATGTTGGTTCTGTATATATGAAACCTCATAGAATAAACGGATGCATAACTAGTCCAAAACTCGTTTGTAAAACTTTCTCTGTTATCTTGTCTTGTTTTAAAATTGTTATTATAATACCATACTCATTCCGTAATCGTAATGCGACTTTCTCATTGGTTATTTGGCATCACATGATTCCATATTATCAGACGACATAAGGTAACTAGACGCGCCCCAGAACTAGCATTGTATCACTCAATCACCACATGTGTGAGCTCACAAAGAACATTTTTCGATCACTTTCAGACAACCACTACGAGACAGCACTCGAGAAGATATGATGGCTTATGTGCGTTCTCTTAACGCATCATGTTTTGGGTTGTGGTTAATTTAAATGTGCGCGCGTCTCTGCATTGCAAAATTGTCTATGACCAAGCGTGCGTGTTTTCCATGCCGATTCGAGCGAATTTAGCCAGAACGGTGAGTTTTTCGTGAAATAACGGTATTATAATGGGAATTAAGGGTAGCCAAACAGATCAAAGCTGAGATAAGCAACATTGAAATTGATAGGAACAGTTATCACAGCCTCATTAACAAAGACATATGTTCCATGTTTCAAAGTGTCACCCTCAGTGGTCAAAGGTTAGCCAAAAACTAAATATGTCACTGCCTTATAGGAAATATCCCGTCAGTAGTGAAGAACCTAGCCACTCCTCTACAGATAGCTTCAGCTGTGTTGCAAAGAACAAGTCAATGCCTTCTATGATTTTGGAATAACATGCTCTTATGATGAATTACTGCGATTCAAGAAATCTGTTGCCTCTGTAACAAATGCTAACATTGATCTCACTGGATTGAAGGGACAAGTAGATGGCCTGAAACAATGAGTGGGTGACAATTTTGTCAACAAATCCATTCACAAAATGGAAAAGTCCAAACACATTCAATGGCTTTACTTATGATCCAGATAGACAATAAGAAAAAAACACGATGACACTGAAGAATTAATACCACGACTTACAAAGTTTCAAATTGTGAGGTTGGTCGTTATGCAGGTACAAAGAAGGCAACACCACCTGAAAACACTATGAAAATACAAGTTCCAACTCTGACCACTCTAGCACGTACGACACTTGCCTTGAGCAGGGCCAAGGAAAGGGATCTCGAATTCTTCAAGGTTATGTACAATGATGGCCCAGAATATAATGGGTGCAACACAACAAGAACAATGGAAGAGGGACAGACCTTGCAGCCAAGGCAGTTTACCTTCCTCTGATTGATATGCCTCCTGTAGAATATGATACAATACTGACATCAATGCTCAAATAAAGCGACTCTCTGAGGCAACAGGTCAGCCATTTACACTATTCACCTTCGACCAGCAGCTCTACAGATATGCTGTGGAGATCCAATGGACAATTCAAGAGCTTTTTCCATCCTCCTTGTTCATCTTAAGGCTTGGTGGAATGCATATGCTCATGAGCTACATTGGTGCCATTGGGAATCTTATGACCGAAATTGGACTAACATATATCATGTCTTCTGTGTTTGCTGGGGTTCCGAAAATTCTAGTAGGCAAGAAATTTCCCTCAGAATGACGGCAGAAGTGATTCCTGAATCAATCATCAACAATCTTACAGAACAATGCTATGGTACGTTCATGGATAATTTAGATGAGAGAGCAGAGAAAAGCAGGACGTGTAGGCTTTGGCTTGATTGTCTGATCAAACCTGTTTTGATAATGATGGCTTATGTTAGAGCTGAACGGGAGGGAGATTTGTTACTACATGTCTACTGCGTGAAGGACATCAAAACTATGCCAAGTTAGGTCTGGTGTACCTGAGAACAATTTAGAATTTGCCAGAGCACATGCTGCCCTACTTTCTCATGTAATGCGGCACATGAAAGGTCTTTGGAATGGCTTATGGAGCGACCTTTTTATAGAATCAACGTTTATGAGCCATAGACATGGACGAGCAGGAACACGAAAACCAGAAACTTGGGCACTCATCCTTCACACCTGTTCTCAATCAATGGAAGATCTTGCAGAATTATAAGGTGTCTCAGATGATGATAGGTTCCAGGTTGTATGGTTTTGGCTCAGATTCATTTTACCAATTCTATTTCAGGAGAAATGCGGACCTGTAAGTCCAAAGCATATACACTTAAAGAACAGCACTAGAGTGGAGGTCTCAAGGAGAAATGCGGATAGAATGGATTGCACTGTTCTGGATGGTTGTGCAATCCTCTGGTGTATTCCATGGCCAGCATCTAGCCCAACAATCCAAGCTCTAGTCCGGAACTATGTGGAATCCGACAAAAAGTATTTGCAACAACGACCCAGATGTAGTGACGTTTATCTTGTGTTTGATGTGTATATTGACTTTAGTACTAAATATTCAACTCGTATAACAAGGGGTCCTGATGGACATTTCAGCAGTCATCCAACTCTTCACCAAGCTCGCAATGTCTTTGAAAACAAGAGACAATTGATTCAAATCATTGTTGAAACACTGGTATCAGAAGCTGTTGTGTCCGGAGGCTATCAAAGTAGAGTTAGCATTACTGGCCAGGAGGATACCGCAGTCAAAATAGCTCCAGGTGAGGTGATCATTAAGCAACGGGATCCCAGGACAACTCACGTGGAAGCCGATACCATTACAGAAGCACAGACTATTTATGCAGCCAAGGAGGAGGGAAAACATGTGGTTATAGTGGCAGATGACACAGATATTTATATTCCGTTGTTATATCATTATTACAACGAATCACTAGATATTCCCATGAAACCACTTTCTACACAGATAACAAGAGATTTTATTAATATACACGCTACAGTCAAGAAGTTAAGAGACATAATTCCGGAACTTTTACCAGCGCATGCTTTAAGCTGATGTGACACTATGTCAATGTGCCCATGGAATTGGGAAAGGCAAGATGTGGAAAGCTGTCAAAACTGGCCAGTGTAGCCTCGGCTTGCTCGATGATGTAACTGCAGATATAGAAGATGTTATCCTGGAAGCGAGAACTTTCATGTGTAGATGTTATAATGTGGCGAATGCAACAACAATGACAGATGCAAGGATAAAAGTCTGGGCAATAAGAGCTGGGAGAAAAACCACATCAAAAATTCCAAAACTATGTTCTCTACTACCTACAACAGAAGCCTTTAAGAAAAATGTAAAAAAAGCTCATTATCAGTGTGCCATTTGGTTAAGAGCCCTCCAAGATCCCCCAAAGATCCCACTAAGTATGGATCCCCATCCACGAGGAAACAAAATTCCTTCAATCTTCGACAAATCCACTTTCAAGACAAGCTGCCCCAGATTATATTCTGAAACTTGTGTGTTGCTCTTGTTCATCAGAGACTCCATGTTGTTCCAAAGTATGTGTATGTGTGGCAGCCAATTTAGCATGTACTCTATTTTTTCACTGCCAGGGAAGTTCTATTTGCAACAATAAACAAACTATACCAACACAGGAATCAGATGATGAAGACGAATCTCAGGAATAATCTTCTTCCACATTTCTATAGTCCACCCAAAATCAACCACTTGGTTTAGCAGTATAGGTATAGAATAGTATAGTGATGTTTGATATACGGATAAATAAAACGAAATTACATTAACGAACGTGACTGATAACTTTTACTATAAAAACCTTAGCATCTCGTTGGCAGGCCAGTCACACTGGTTCTCACTACAAGAGGTTACGATCCCCCCTGCCAAATGCTAAGGAAAACTGAAACGTATATATACATATTTACATAAAATATTGTCCACCTATACGGATCTGTTGGTGCAAGGTTTTTATGACCGTATGCCCTTACTGACGTCAACCAACCATTTTATGTGGGAAGTTGGCACCCAAGGCTGACAGGTACTACACCTTGCCCAAGGGTGACCTGGGGATAGTTGTGGCAAAGGGTAACCCCATTCTCCCAAGTCCATAGACTCCACAACCGGATGTAGTATAAAATCTTGCCCAGGATAAATATATACATATTTAAATTACCATACACGTTGCCTTTATTAGGTAATACCTCAGACGTGAGGCTGAGTTGGTGCCAGGCTTTTACGACCGTATGCCCTTACTGACGTCAACCAAACTTATTATGTGGGAAGTTGGCACCCTAGGCTGACAGGTACTACACCTTGCCCAAGGGTGACCTGGAGGTAGTTGTGGCAAAGGGTAACCTCATTCTCCCAAGTACAAAAACTCCACAAACGGATGCAGTTTTAACGTCATGCCCAGGACTTTGACAAGTTGACAAACAGAACCATAACAGTTTTCACAATTGGATTTGTAATTTTCCATTTTCTAAGGAACAAAGAGCGTCATTTGTAGTCCAAATGTATTCGAACCTGTCCTCCTGTTTCACAAGTTTGAAATACTGGTACTCAGATTTAATTCTGCTGGTGATGCGAGTTTTGAAAATTTCCAACGGATCCACAAAAGCACTTCCCTCCCGTTTATTCCGCCGGGAGAATAGTATAGTATAGTAGTATCTAGTTTGTTCATGATGTGGTAAACAAACCAATAAAGAACAAGTGTGCATGAATTGACCTAGTTGCTAGGCAACCATTTTGAATCCCGTTGCCATATTAAGAAAAACTATGGACTCTGTTGCGAACCTAAACACAAGTTCTGCCGGACTATTATAGAATGCTTTAAATGTGCACGTATTTTCAATGGACAACTAGTTTATGCGTACGGCACATAATGAATGCAAAGTTGTGCAAAATGAGTACAAAATGGTAGATTTGCGTGCATATTTGAACTATTAAGTTGTTGTCATATCTAACCGTAAAGTTATAAAGTATGAAACGTGGACACAATGGAAGTGAAAGTCCCGTATATTAGCAGAGTGACAAATGAGCTTAAAATGATATGAAAATCATTTGAAAAAGTTGGAAGGTTTACTAATATATTGGACCTAAGTCACTGTTATATCGTTCCCTCAGCTAAAAATATAAAATAAATTAGCAAATGTGTTGGAAAAGCCTTGTATTAGCAGATTATACCACCATGAAGGGTAAAATGATGAACAAACTGCTTATAAAGTTCTGAAAAGTGATTGTAAAATTGACAAAATTACATGGAAATTTGACCTATGTTGTTATATTATCGAGAAATTTTGTTAAAAGTTCGAAAAAGTAAAAAACTATGTCGAAAATGGCCGTTTATTATCGTTCTAACTGCTAAAGCTTGTAGAGGTCATAGGTTAACTTACGAAAGGCACAAGTGAAAACGAATGCAATTTTGAAACATTCCCAAACATTAACTGGCCGCCACCTCTTACAAAATTCAAATGACCCTAATAGCCGAGGTGTCAGGTGATCTGTCTCTAAAAAAGTTAAGATTAATCGGGCGTACTATCTTAGCAAACCAGCTGGTGAAATATGAAAAAGACGTAAAGCATTTTATTTTACATTTTTATTATTGTGATGTCACACATTTACAGTAGAAATTTGTGCTGATTATTTTGATATTTGATGTTTATAGAATGTTTTAAATTTGCACGTATTTTTAATGTACAACTAGTTTATGCGGACGGTGAAAGTTGTGAAAAGAGGATGTGAAGTTGTTGTTGTCACATCTAACTGTGAAGTTATGAAGTAGGAAAAGTGAATAAAATACAAGTAAAAGTCTGTATATTAGCAGAGTGCCAAATGAGCTGACCGTAACATGTTCTAAATAGGCTAAAAATGATATGAAAATAATTTGAAAAGTTAGAGGGTTTACTAATAAATTTGACCTAAGTCATTGTTATATCGATCCCGCAGTAAGAACTATTGACAAAAATGAGCAAATGTGACGGAAAAGCCATTATATTACAAGATTATACCACTATCAAAGCGTAAAATAATAAACAAACTGCTTACAAAGTTGTGGACAGTTATTGCGAAGTTGGTAAATTTACATGGAAATGTGACCTATGTAGTTGTGTTATCGAGACCTGTCGTTAATCGTTCGGAGAAGTGATTAAATATTTCGTTAATGGCCTTTTATTATCGTACTAACTGCTGAAGCTCCTAGAGGTCATATTATGTCAAATGATTTACTATTTATCAAGGAAAATTGCGAATATCAATTCCAGTAACTTGTCGGACAATCGGCTTGAATTTCCGTGAATGTGTGTTTCAATATTAAATGTTATCAATGACAGCAATCCAAAACAAATGTTGTACGAAGATCAAATTTATAAACCAGTAATCTAATTACGCGTCACATTTCTACAGAGTAAAGTGACAGGCCAGTGTAAACATGCAATTAATTATCAAGTCCCTGAATGACATGAAGTTGTATCTTTTACAATTGCTGTCCACCTCTCTGGCAGTCTTACGCATTTTCTCAAAGCAAATTCAAGATATATTATTACTTGCTACACATCTGCAGTTGCATTTTTGGCTTAGATAAATTGATTATCTATTGGTGGAATCGTAACAATTTTAAAGCATGCATATATTAGTAGATTTTCGACACCAATCAAAATATATTTTAAGGATATTTAAATATAGGCTCTTACTCCCCAAACTCCTTAAATTGTTCATCCAATAAGTATATATATTGTAATGGAAACCTGTGCTTTATTACATTATTAAACTACGATATTTGTTAACCTAGGTAGACCTTTCGGGTCGCCAGGTAGTGGTGGAATATTCCACTCCATATATGTATTAGATGTACGCCTATTACAGATATTAGCCTATCGGGTTGAGTATATAATATCACATGACTATTTTTGATTGACATGTACACACTCAGAAGAGTCAGCGAACACTAAAACTGAGACCATGACTGTGCCTTGTGAAGATAATAGTTGTGAGAAGAACAACCAGAGTGACAGACAGTCTAAGTACCCAAGACGAGATCGGAAACCAACACATTATTATGGGTTCGGAAGGATTAGACGTGTAAACCTGGATGATGAAGATGTTCATCAAGTTTGAGAATGTATTTGGACATTTTATGTGAACACTGATCTGTAGAAAACTACTTTTGTTTTAGATGCATGAACTCTTTGTGTGTGAAAATATTGATGTTATATAGACCAGCAGCCTGCATGCATGCAAGTCTATTTAGAGTTATGTGTTTGTGATTTATTGTTAACTATTTCTTTTACAGGTATATACAGGTAGGATTGACAATGTTTATTGTAGGTAACCTATGTGAATCTAGACTTGTTGTAACTACTGTTGAGATTACGACTCAAACACAGGATGTAGTTTGGTCTAGGGGGGAGGAGTGTAATGGAAACCTGTGCTTTATTACATTATTAAACTACGATATTTGTTAACCTAGGTAGACCTTTCGGGTCGCCAGGTAGTGGTGGAATATTCCACTCCATATATGTATTAGATGTACGCCTATTACAGATATTAGCCTATCGGGTTGAGTATATAATATCACATGACTATTTTTGATTGACATGTACACACTCTGTAATTCTGTTCGAGCAGCATGGTCTTGATGTGATGGTTCATGGAGAATATAACTACTCTGTTTTCATCCACAATCCGTGTGTGAATTGTTTTATTCAGATAACATCGTGAAGTGGTTGAACCGAGGCGGTACCAGGATCCCCCTGAGAAGAAAGTGCGTGCTGTGTGTCCGCCAAAACACCGTGCGACACGGTATCACGGTAGAAAGTGACGTCGTTTATCGCCCCTAAATTACTAGGCCGGGTAACGTTCTTTTTGTAGTGGAGCCCCAAATAAATTCCATTACATTTGGTGGGCAGCGGTGGCATGACTGTTGAGTTGTCAAGTTTTCCGATTCTCAGCCCAAAGCAGATTTTGTGTTTGGGTATTTAATTTGGCCGCTTGTAAGTACCACGTTACCATTTCAGTACATGTTGGTCGACCATATTTGTGTTGACTCATCAGATTGCCAGTGGATACGAACGTTGTAATTTGGCGATTGAACGTCGGTGATTTTTGCACACTCGATATGGTTTCCGACAGAGAGAAAAACGAATTGTCTTCTTTTGTTCAATGTTCTGGGTATTTGAACTACAGGGTCTGCTATCACGTTGTTTATTAGCTAGGGAAATTCTATCGAGTCGGTACGGTCACGCGTCACACCTCCTTCTTGTCTAAAAATACAATACTACTTTTTCTTCATTCCTTCTTTCATAACCGTGAGGTGATTGGTCCGATCGATGTAGTATGGAGGGTTCTGATAGCGAGATTGTATTTAATATTGACTTGTATTTAATATTGGTTTTCCGCATCGTCACAGAAACAAGTGAGCAGTACCCCTTTGGCGGGAAGCGATAAAGTACAAGAAAGTGATAAAATGAAAAGCTGGAAACAAGCTTTAGCCGATGAACAAGAACGCCTTGAAAAGGAAAATAATGAATTAAAGAAGGCGTGGCAATCTTTCTATTTGTCTGAGTCCGTATTGAAGGTAGCAGACAGAGAAAATCAACCTGTAGAGACAAGGCAGGAAAAGCATAGTGACGTGTTATTTTCACCACAAACCCCGATCATGCATAATGCTGTTTTTAAACGTGAATTCGACAAGCCTGTGGACTTTTCCCCAGAATCGACTTGTATTAAAGTGAAGGAAAATACTAGTGATGTTTCTGTGCATGCGACTAATGTTGGTGTCCCGATGTACCCTGAACAGAAACCGCCTGTTGCTATGGGAACTAAATCCAGTCATCCTATGGTTAACAGTCCCAGTCAAACGGAGCATGTTACGAGTACCTGGGTTGACAATAAATTTAGGTACACTTCATATCGTTATAAGCTGACCCCTGAACGATATTCAGGAAATGTATCGTGGGATATATATCGAATCCATTTCAAGATTTACTGTGATATGCACAAACTTGATGAAATGGAACGCAAAGAGTATTTGTTGGCATTGTTGACTGGCCCTGCACTGCAATTGTTGAATTCTCTGGATATTGAAAGTCTGACATATTCCCAACTTTGCCAAAAACTTGCTGATCGGTTTGGTTCCATAGGTAGAAGGGATATCTGTAGGTTGCGACTAAAACAGTGTGTGAGAAAAGATGGTGATTCTTTACAAGGTTTGGCACAAGAAATCAGAGAACTAGTTTCTGTTGGTTATCCCGATACCAAGGGTGACATGTTTGAGCAGTTATGTATCGATGCCTACTTCAATGCAATAGATATTCTAGAAGTTCGTAGAAAAGTTAATGAAACTGCACGTAAACCAGGGTGTATGTTTGATGAAGTAGTGCATGAGAGCATATTGGAGGAGAATTATTTGACACTAACTGGTCCCAGAAAACGACCTGTTGTACGAGTTGTTGGTGATAGAGAGGACTCCTCTGACAAAATAAATGAGTTGACTGGTGTTGTGAAACAGTTGCTGCAGAGTGTTGATAAAATACAGGGTGAAATTACTACTCTGAAAAATTCAACTTCGACTCGAGATCAAGGTCAGGGGAAAGGTCAAAGATATTCCAAGGGTAAAGTCAAAAACTTGGAGTGTTGGAATTGTCACCAACCTGGACATAAACGTTATGAATGTCCTGCATTAGAAGTAAAAGAGCAAAGTTTAAACACCAGCGGACTGGGTGTACGGGTCAACCCCCAGTCCAAATAGGTAATAAGAGTAATGTCAGGTTGGCCCAAGGTGTTAAAAATGAAGCTACAAAGAATGATTTAAAACATGGTGGAACTACTTGGTGTGGTAAAACTAAACTATTCACTGAAGTAACAATTCAGGGTGTCAAAGGTCATATACAAGTTGACACAGGTGCCACAGATACCTTTCTTGCAGAACATTGGTTCCTCAAAATTCCAGAAAAAGATAGACCTCAGCTGAAGGTCATTCACGAGTCAGTTATACTTTTTGGGGACAGTAAACAGGAAATTCTTGGAATGTGCCATTTAGACATTGCTTTAAATGGAAAGCATGTATTGGTACCAGTGTATATAGTAGAGTTGGAACCTTGGGACATTGGTGTCTTGGGTCTTTCTTCTATTGGGCCATTGAATTGTAAAATTGATGCTTTTAATGGAGTGTTGGAGATGGATGGACAAATTATTACATGTTCTGATAAACTTGATAATAATGTTGAATTTAAACCTTATGTCTCGAGGATAAGTGTCACCAAAGACACATATATCCCTGCATTGAGCGAATCTTTGGTGATTGGTAGAAAGGTTAAACCACCAAGGGTTGGTGAGGTTGGGTACTACTTGAAACCATGTTATAAAACTAATGGTGGGAAAGCTGCAGATAGAGTCACTGCTTGTATGAAATGTGACACAGAGTGCACTGCACTGTTGGGTCCTACGGTTTCAACTAAATCTTTTGAAAATGGGATTGGTGTGTGTAACGCTATTGTGAATCCCTGGAGTACCAGAATACCTGTCCGTGTGCTCAATGTGAATGAGACTGATCAGTTCTTAAAGGCAGGTACAGTTATAGCACTTTTGCGAGTTGGGACAGGAGAAGTTGAACAGTTTGATCTGCCTGAGGGCAATGTTAATAATAGTGGTGATTGTGAAGAGATAAACACTGCTAGTTGTGAACCCTCTGTTATTAATATTTCGGATTCTTGTGAGTCAATAGTTCCTAGTCATCTTCTTGAGTTGTTTAATAAGGGTAGCACAGAACTGAATCTTCAGCAGAAACATGAGTTTGCTGAATTGTTGAGAAAATCCGGTGACGTATTCAGTTGTGATGATAGAGACCTTGGTAGGACAGATTTAATAAAACATAAAATCATAGTACAGGGAAATCCTGTGAGACAGGTGCATTATCGTACACCTAGATGGAAGCAAGAGGAGATAGACAGGCAAACAAGCGATTTGTTGAAAAGAGGTTTAATAGAGGACTCTGTCAGTCCATGGTCTTCTCTTGTGGTGTTGGTAAAAAAAAGAGATGGATCTCAACGACTGTGCGTTGACTACAGAAGATTGAATGCTGTAACAGTCAGAGACAGTTTTCCCCTCCCACGAATTGATGACATTCTAGAGTCTCTTCATGGTTCACAGTGGTTTTCCATGCTGGATTTGCAATCAGGTTATTGGCAAGTGGAGGTGGAACCGAAGTCCAAGCCTTACACTGCATTTTGTACTAAAACAGGATTGTATCAGTGGAATGTTTGTCCTTTTGGTCTTGCTAATGCTCCAAGCACATTCGAACGAATAATGGAACGTTGCTTCAGAGGTCTGTCATGGAAGATACTACTCTTATATCTAGATGACATAATAGTTTTTGCTAGGACCTTTGGTGATGCATTGCTTCGGCTGCAGACGGTTTTTACTCGATTAAGGCAAACAGGGTTGAAGCTCAAGCCTAACAAATGCATTCTGTTTGGTAAGGTTGTAGAATTTCTTGGTCACAGGATTTCAGCAAAGGGGGTTGAAACCGATCCTAGTAAAGTAGAGGTTCTGCAAAATTGGCCCACTCCTCAATCTGTATCCGAGGTACGTGCATTCATAGGTTTAGCATCTTATTATCGGCGTTTTGTTGGAGGCTTTGCAGAGTTGTCTCGCCCATTACATGACCTGACAAAGAAGAATGTTGTTTTTAACTGGAACGAAAGATGCCAGAGTGCATTTGATAGTCTAAAGAAAGCTTTGACTACAGCCCCAATTCTAGGTTTTCCTTCTCAACATGGTACTTTTGTCCTGGACACTGATGCCAGCAATACTGGCATAGGTGCTGTCCTCTCTCAAGTCCAGGACAACAAAGAAATTCCAATTGGTTATGCTGGTCGTGTCCTGTCTGCTGCTGAACGTCGGTACTGTGTAACTAGGAGGGAGTTGTTAGCTGTAGTTAACTATGTAAAGTACTACCGTCATTATTTTTCTGGGAGGCATTTCATATTGCGTACAGACCATGCATCTCTAATTTGGTTGATGCGTTTCCGTAATCCTGAAGGACAACTAGCCCATTGGCTAGAAATGTTGCAACAATTTGATTTTAAAATCATTCATAGACGAGGTGTGAAACATTCTAATGCAGATGCCCTCAGTCGCCTGCCATCATATCAGTGCAAACAATGTGGACAGATTCACCCCAGTAGCAATATTTCTGAATGTCAGCAAAAGTTAGAGGAAACAAATGTGAGAACTTTTGCGTTAGATCCTAAAGCTCCACAGTATGTCCCTGTAGCAGTTACAGAGCATAACAAAGTTGTAGAAGTTGGTGATGCTGTTCAATCTCTATCTGTGAGGATGGGGACTGCAGGGAAGCCTTTGGTGGCCAAGGGCATGGATTCCCCTTCTGATAGTAATAAAGACCTTGATATTGGTCAGAAAAGCGAGCAGCATGATGTTGGGATACTGGTAGCAAAACCACTATGGACCAACATGGAACTTCGTGTAAAACAACTTCAGGTGGATGGTATGAAAATTTTGATTTCTGCTGTGGAAACCGGTGCAGAGAGACCTGCTTGGAAGGACATTTCATTGTTCTCACATGAGGTTAAGATGTGCTGGGCTGCGTATGATCATCTGCGAGTAAATAATGGAGTTTTGTGTCGCCTGTTTGAAACACCTGATGGTCTCAGGGTGAGGTGGCAAATGTTCCTTCCATTTGATTGTCGAGAACGTGTACTGCAAGAATTACATACTGCTAAATCTGGAGGTCACTTGGGAATGGAAAAATCCCTTTCTAGACTGAAAATGAGATATTTCTGGTATGGCATGGCTTCAGATGTGCGGGCATATGTGAGGTCTTGCAATGTTTGTGCTCAACGTCAATCTGCACGAAAACCAAGAAAGGCACCACTACAAACATACTTGGTAGGAAATCCAATGGAGCGAGTGGCAATTGACATATTGGGGCCTTTTACTGAAAGTTCTGAGGGAAACAAAAAGGTCTTGGTCTTTCCTGACTATTTTACTAAGTGGCTAGAATGTAAAACCTACACCACTCCACGACACCCTCAAAGTGATGGAATGGTAGAAAGGCATATGAAGGTCGTAGTGGGAGTAATTAAGTCTTATCTAGACCCATTGGCCCACCAGCGTGATTGGGATCAGTACTTGCCATATGTGTCCATGGCCTATCGCTCATCCGTACATGCATCTACAGGGGAAAGCCCAAACTTTTTTTGATGTTGGGACGAGAAGTAACATTACCGGTAGATTTAATGTTTGAAGTCAACAACGATGAGTGTGACAGTGGTAAATCTGACTATATTTTGGATCTAAAGGCCAAAATGCAGAGTGCACATGCATTGGCAAGAGAACGATTAGGTGCAAGTGCTCATCATCAAAAGAGACATTATGACCGTTACCTCGATAAGAAAGGGTATCTAGTCGGAGAGTTTGTGTGGCTAAAGGAAGAACGGAGGAGGAAAGGTCTCAGCCCCAAACTACAAATGAACTTTGAAGATCCATATATGGTTGTCAGTAGAATATCTGATGTGGTTTACCGCATCCAACGTAGTCTCCGCAGCAAGTTTAAAGTAGTTCATTATGAGAAACTGAAAAGATACCAAGGAAAACCAATCCCCCCTTGGCTAGACCGTGTACCATTAGCAGTCTTGGAACAGAGAATACAAGATGGTCACCCAGAAGAACTCCAAACTACGAAGGTGACGGACCAGATTTCTGCTGACCAATCATTAAGTCCTGTCATGTTGCCGGATGCACCAGTGGAAGATTGTTCAACAACTTTATTGAAGCCCAATGTGAACACAGACGCTACCTGTAATCACCAACTGGATGTGACTGGTAGCACAGAGCAAGAAGCTGTTGAAACTCCACCTTTAGACCCACCTGGAGGGCCAGAAGAGTCAGCGAACACTAAAACTGAGACCATGACTGTGCCTTGTGAAGATAATAGTTGTGAGAAGAACAACCAGAGTGACAGACAGTCTAAGTACCCAAGACGAGATCGGAAACCAACACATTATTATGGGTTCGGAAGGATTAGACGTGTAAACCTGGATGATGAAGATGTTCATCAAGTTTGAGAATGTATTTGGACATTTTATGTGAACACTGATCTGTAGAAAACTACTTTTGTTTTAGATGCATGAACTCTTTGTGTGTGAAAATATTGATGTTATATAGACCAGCAGCCTGCATGCATGCAAGTCTATTTAGAGTTATGTGTTTGTGATTTATTGTTAACTATTTCTTTTACAGGTATATACAGGTAGGATTGACAATGTTTATTGTAGGTAACTTATGTGAATCTAGACTTGTTGTAACTACTGTTGAGATTACGACACAAACACAGGATGTAGTTTGGTCTAGGGAGGAGGAGTGTAATGGAAACATGTGCTTTATTACATTATTAAACTATTTGTTAACCTAGGTAGACCTTTCGGGTCGCCAGGTAGTGGTGGAATATTCCACTCCATATATGTATTAGATGTACGCCTATTACAGATATTAGCCTATCGGGTTGAGTATATAATATCACATGACTATTTTTGATTGACATGTACACACTCTGTAATTCTGTTCGAGCAGCATGGCCTTGATGTGATGGTTCATGGAGAATATAACTACTCTGTTTTCATCCACAATCCGTGTGTGAATTGTTTTATTCAGATAACATCGTGAAGTGGTTGAACCGAGGCGGTACCAGGATCCCCCTGAGAAGAAAGTGCGTGCTGTGTGTCCGCCAAAACACCGTGCGACACGGTATCGCGGTAGAAAGTGACGTCGTTTATCGCCCCTAAATTACTAGGCCGGGTAACGTTCTTTTTGTAGTGGAGCCCCAAATAAATTCCATTACAATATATATAGTATTGCAGTTGTAAAAAAGTGTATCCATTATGCACCCACTATAATCCATTAAAGTTACTGCATGAGAATAAACTGACAATAAGTAATGAAGTAACAACGAATTACAATACAGTTTACCAGTCGAGTGCTGATATCACCCATATGTAAACATTGCCGACAATTAGGTTTTGTCACTTCCGTGACGCATTGCACCATGGTTGAGTGGGTTGATACATTCTTCTGTACTGTTTGATTGTACCTATTCATTGCATTTCACAAATAGCAATTAAGTTTAAAGTTAAATAGGCAAAATAAATGTCTTTAAACATATTTGATATTTATTCTGGTGTAAATAACTGCTGTTTAACAATTTCCACTATTACAAGTTGTTAAATTGAGATAATAAATGTCTAGATAAATATTTGAGAGCCATTCTGATGTAAACAACTGTAGTATTAGTTCAAATAAATTCCACCATTCCAAGTTGTTAAATCAATTTATTAATTAATAATCCCTGGATTTTGAATGTTACTACTAAATTCGAACACTTAATACACAATTCTACACCATGGACGATAATAATACATTTCCTGACTTGTTTACGTAGGCACATCATCGTTACCCCTATTATCCAGCAAAATATAACTTGACTTGGGTCTTCTTTTTCTTTTCTGAATCCATCTGCCAGTTTTGTATGAAAATTACTTGCAAAATTGTATTCGGGTTATTAATTACCTCGATGCCACTCTCCTGTACCACTCCACAAGGTTGTTCACTTAATGATGTTGCCCAAAATAAATTGTATAAGAAAGTCAAGTGATTGCTTTAGTCCCACTGAGTGTATATGTGTGTGGTTCTAACTCTTGGAGTTTGTATTTGGCGGTATGTTAAGCCATAATAAATGACAAGTATGTTTTACATTTAGTGGTTTACACTAAACTTTTTTTTATTGACATACTCTTAAATGCATTAGTTGAATCATAAATGCATATATATATGGATAGCCTCAGTTGTTTGTACTGGCGCCAGTCATTCTTTTCGATGTGAGATTTAACATACTGAAGCGTTTTCCGGGTTCGCCAAGATAGCTGCCGGGCAAACCAAGACCTTCACCTTCGAACAAAAAAGCTTCCATTAGGGAGATTGACGACAACAAGGCAATTAAAATCAAGATAATGCGTTTTGGTGCCATGATGACTTTCCGTGCTGAAAACAATAGATAAACTATTCAATGCTATATGCTTCATTCTATTTGGTGTACAAGTATGTTATATCCTATTAATGTTATTGAAACATCAAGAACCCGTATTTCGAAGTTGGAAGTTTTATGTGTGTAGTTTTGTGTCGTAGCAACGTATAAATAACCACAGTCCCTCAAAATCCGGTTTAAAAACAATATTTTTCTAAGGTGTGAATCGCCCGAGTCCTGTCTACGGCACGTGTTGCGCTTGTTGGGAGACCGTGGGGACGTCATAGCATTTTCCTCGAGCTCATTTGATGCACCTTTGTTTAGTGTTACGTCAACAAATATTGCGTGTTTTTGAGCAAAGTCGGCAAATTTTATTTAAAGTTGCAAGTTCCTGTGTGATCATATTTGTATCGTGAAAAGGCGAGTGTAGTTTAAAATCCGTATTCACTTTAAACAATGCGTTATGGCAATAATACCACGGACGTTTGAACCCTGGTGAATCGCATAACCACGCCCAAAACAATCACAGTCGTTATTAATTTTTGATTTTATTTTTTAATTGTTTGGTAATATTTTTTACTTTATGAATAATTACCGGGAAGTGTTCAATTCAGTCGTTCATTTTGCATCTGATTTTGCCGTAGGTGTTGTGTACGAGTCAAGATGGCTGTTTGGTGTCGCTAACCAACTCATTTTATTCCGTGAGAAATAGGAGCAACTAATACTTGAAAGACGGAATTAATTGTAGATTTTGGATAACCAAACCGACTTTAGGTTGTCATATGATCCGTCTTAATCATATTAAATAACAGTGTTTCACGTTACACGGTACATGTGCTCGGAAGAATTTTTGTTTTTTTTTGTTTGCTGAGAGTATCCGATTGTATCAACCCTCGTATATGCAAATTTCGGCTTAAAATATCATATAGTTAGTACTATTTGAAAGTTAGATATCCCCAAAAATGGCAAATATTATTTCCATTGCTGTTCTCTTTATTTTTCTCGTTTGTTGCCAGGTGCCAACTTGAAGCCACACACGACGGTGGTGGTGATGACGTAATTTGTGTTTTTTCACATCCTCTTCGTGCCTATATATTGCACCTAAATACTGAGGTCCTTCTCCCATTAAGTCACTCCAATCAATGTCACATTCGCTGAAATGGACGAAATCTCTGAGTTTTCCCCGCATTTCGTTAAAATAAAATACACGGAAGTCAGAAAGTTGAAACTTTCACAGCAGTGAAACATGAAAATAAAGTTGTGTACGCCAGCGCAGAAATGAATCGCGAGGTATTCTGGGTGAAAAAAATGCCATACTACTAGTATATGCTAATTTTCTGTTAATGTAGACCAGCAAGCTAACGCAAAACACGCATTTGGATAGAACTCGGAGCGTTTTCTAACCGGGCGTGGATGGAATGTGACATAACGTACAGTCGTATCAATGGACATAATTCGAAAAAAATACAGATGACAAATTGTGTCTAAAAGGCGAACATTGGTCTTAATAGAATATCCACAGTAATTGTAAATAAGGGTTGCTATGCACAGCACAGCCACTTTTTCGGGATCATAAGCGGACATATATATATATATAGCCCAAACATGTATAGTGATTTTTACTTTGAAGGCAACCTACTACAAAAATAGCAAAAAAGAGGTTTTGCGATATGCAGACCAGGTTCTACTGCATAACTGAAATACATCCTGTCACCGCTGTGAGCATAATTGCAGGCATTCAGTATAATAATGGACATAATGTGCATTAATATACAACTGTAACCGTTCTGTCATGTTCATATTAGGAAATGCGAAATTCAAAAGTGGAATGATTACGCGCATGAGCGTTCTCTAATAATAAAAACTAAAGTGGCTTTCACCGGGATTTGGTCGGACTTCACACAAAGAAGTTCGCTGATTCTGTTTAAAACATTTTGGATTTTGGCATTTCCATAATGTACCCCTGAAAGGAAAAGATGTATAATATTAAGAAACGCTCGACTCTCTATCACAATTATAAGATAGATAATTTGCTGAATGAACGTGTCACTCAAACTAAAGTCCTTCGTGTCATACTGTTGGATAATCTTAGTTGGTCCGCTCATGCTGGCACTAATGTGAAAATATCATACAATATGCTAGATCTACTAATGCAAACGCATAGACAATTTACCAGTAACAACATTCCTTTTCATGCTCCCTCCAGAAATCTCCGCTCCGTATATCTTTTCAAACTACTTCTTTGTCATAGTAATCTCAGAAAATATTATTTTACCTTTCATTGTTTTGACTTTTTAAATTGAATTTATATCGCTGGTTCAGTAGAAATGTTAACGAGTCTATCGTTAACGAGTCTAATGTTAAGACATTTGTTTTAAATGCCATAAGTTTAGCTTTGGATTATTCTTTGTATTTTATAATATTTTTATATTTGTAATTTATGAGTGCCTGTAATTGGAGAAACCTTTGGTATCTCGAATAAATAAATATCATTAGGGGAGCTGAAGTAATTAGAAAGTATTAATGACTTCACACGAGAGTGTATGTAGCAAAGAAGTTTAAAACAAAATTATAATCCACAGAAACATGAAACCATTGAAGGCGACCTTATAAAAAATCGTTTATTTAATTTAGATTGGGTTAAGCATTGCAGGCGCTTACTTTGACCATTCAATTTGCTTTTAAAATGACATTCTTAAATCACGATCATGGTTATTACAAATATTATTGTCACGCATCTCATGTAAATCAGTTGTGTATACATATATTGTATGCTTGTATATATTATGTATACGTGTATATACGTGTATTGTTTCTGCTAATTGCAAGACGACGACGACGTGGCAGCTAGCACGTACTTCAATATAATGCTTGTCAATGTTTTAATGGGAGAATATTCTGTGTATTCTCTGAACGGACTTAGTTTAAGGAGCGTGATATTACGGTTTATTTCATGTACTCCAAATTCACTGAGTCCACATCGTTTGAAAGCAAAAGACGGAAATCTTACTGAGACATCCGGGAAAGCACTCTGTGAATGTATGGCTTCGAGCTGAACTGTTAACAGTATTGTTATTGTTATGTATGTTAACGTCCATATGGTTGAATCATGTTTCATACGTACTATTTACCAAGACAAAGATCATTAAATCCCAAGATTAAAAAAACAAAACGAACTATTACTACATTGTTATATATCTTATTACAGCATATTACAAAAAAATGGCAAACCCCTGAGCGCGGTACATATATTACATATAAGTAGAATGAACGATTAGCAACAAGAAACATATGCAAAATGTAATTACAAAACAATCTAAAGATAGTTAAAAAATGGTACCAAGCTCGATAATATGTTGATTTCTATACTCACATTACCTGTTGTTGACGTTAGTTTAGCTTGGTGGACCTCGTAGACAACGCTCGCGTCTGTTGTATAGTTACCTTATAGCGTATGAATGACCACCCGTAGCATTTGTAACATAGTATTATTAAATTACCATATCTATATTTAGTTTGAATACCAGAGTAATATTTTATTTAGCGAGTCGCTATTTTTTAAATTCTTTGCAGCTGGTTATTCAAATGTATTTTTTTTAATTTTCCTTGTAACAATAAATGTAACAATATATTGTAGATTTTACTTCCTAAATATTGCTATGGAGTTCTAAGGGGGTAATATAATGCAATATATTTAAAACAATAATAAGCCGATTGATAGAGAAAGACACCGATTTATTTAGTTATCAGATATTGTTTAATTTACGAATACAAGCATTATGGGTATTGTGACGTCAAAATGTATGGCTACCACAATACAGAATACTAGAGTAGATATGGCATATCTGTATAGACTCCACATGCATTTGTTGTCTGTCAGTCAATTGTGAAATGTGATTGAAATGTTGGTAGATTTGATGGCAAATGTCATCTACCAAAACCCGTAGTTGAATATTAGAATACTGAACTATAAGTCGATTGAAAGCAATCCCGATACATAAGTAGACGGCCATACAAACTGAATCTACAAATATACAGAATTGCGTGCAAAGTTGTAAAAAGTTGCAAGTTAGGTTTGTAAATTTGGTCTATGTGGTCGTCTTTTCGAACATAGTATTGGAAAGCTCGAAAAGCCTCATAGACGAGAGTCAAATTGTCGTCTGAAGCAAGTGATGTCATAGGTCAAACCCGAAACACTACATTTGGAATTAATATATATTTTGAATCATTTCGAAATTATGAACCAGTTCATCATGCCTAAGTAGATCTATTGTCAAGTGTTCAACGTGTGTTATGCTTCATCGTGTGTGGCAAGTACTTGCATGGTAGATCACCTGACCGAATCATCTAGCGCAATTATTTTTGTTGATTTTGTGACAGACATTTAAATTATTTATTTCAATTTAGTATATCTTATTTACGATTGTGAAGACGAACAATTTTGTATATTACTATGTATGTATATTGCTTGTAATATCCAAAGGAATTCATAATTCGTAATTTCAATAAAAACTCGATAACTGTAGACAATAAACGTGGCATTAATCTGTTGCAATCTTGCTGAAAAGTTTTCAAAAGTAAGTGGAAAGTGGGCAGATTTGATTGCAAATGCGTTGATCCTACTGATCTCGCAGTTAATTGTCATATAAGTTATTGAAAGTCAGAGTAAAAGCTCCATAAGTGTTTCAAGACTGTATAAAGAACCGAACGTAAAATGTAAGGAAATAGCGAACAAAGTTGTGAAAAGCGTTTGAAAAATTGCCAACTTTGTTTTTAAATTTTACTTAAGTAGTTGTATTTTCGAAAGTAGTAGTGAAAAGTCCAGTTCATCATGGCTGTATTGCTCTATTGTCAAGTTTTAAGCTTCTTCGGGAGTGGTGAGTACTTGCATGGGAGACCACTTTACCAAATCACCTAGCGAAACCTTTTTTTAATTTTATAACACACATTAAAATTATTTTTTCAATTTAGTATATCTTATATGTGACTGTGAAGGCGAACCATTTTGTAGAATAATATAAAAAGTGCTTTTAATATCCAAAGAATTATATATTTTTGCACGTAATTACAATAACAATCTCGCTAACTGTAGTTATGACTCATTAATCCTATTACATTCACAGTGTTGAAATAATAGTGAAATGTTTTACATCCCATTATGTAATATGTAAAAGTATATATCTTTAGGTTGGATTGACATTTCCAATACCATTGACACATGTCTTGTTTTAAATCAATTATTAAACAAAACAAAACTGATAACATTTGATATATTTATCTGGAAAGGTAATCCAACCAGTTAGCTTTGGAGAAACATCGCTAGTATGATGTATCGAGTTAACCATGCCAAACTGCTCCGTATAAATAACACTCGAAGTTGTTGTTGTTGTTGTTGTTGTTGTTGTTTTAGGTTCAAGGTGTATGACAAAATGAAAATACCGCCTCAAGTAAAACAGCCATCGTTCAGGGAACTGTGAACAATCATTCCATCGATATGAACAGTCAGCAATAAAACAGCGTTTTCAACATTGAGATGTCAAGTAAACGTGTCCAATATATTGCTCTTAATTATTCATACAATGCTTCCATGAAAAATCAGAAAATACAATTAATAGGACACAAGTCTATACCATTTGCCAATATGATCATATTCTAATCAACTCAATGTGGTTACTATCTATGCATTAATCAATCAGTAGAGCAGTCGTTATAATTATATGCATGCATTATAAAAACAATACATACAATGCCTTAGTATTGAAGTGATGAATGATATACACACCTAAATGAGCGGCAGTTACGTGATTGCTATTTGCAACTGCATTTTTATTGGGGCCAAACATATTATGTGTGCCACGAAGTCATCGTTGGAATTTTTGTCTTCTTGGAATCCATCTGGCAGATTGTAATTCATGTTTAAAGTCGATATTATTAGATGTGCAGGTACTCGTACTGCGCTGAGATTCACAAATATCCCACACTTCTAGCCTGCTAGACAGTGCATCTTAGCATGAAATTGCCGTATAACATTGTTGAGATCGTCAATATTCGAGGTTATTTCTAGTGTATCTTGTCCAGTCCTTAAAAGTTCGAAAAAAGGAATAAATATGTCGTAAATGGCCGAATATTATCGTACTTACTGCTGAAGCACGTGCAAATGGAACAGAATGCAATTTTGAATCATTTCCAAACATTAAATGGCCGCCAATTCGAATAAAATTTAAACGACCCTAATAGCCAAGTGATCAGGTGATCGACCTTTCACAAAATATAAAATCAATCGGCCGTGGCTAGTCATTGCGTGTGAGACTAGCTGGTAATTTTTTTTTCATTCGCCACAAACATGAAAAAGACAGTCGGGCGTGGCTAGTCATTGCGTGGGAGACTAGATGGTAAAAAAATAAAAACTTTTTTCTTCCATTCGCCACAAACATGAAAAAGACAATATGCAATTATTTTGATATTTTAAGTTTACAAAATATTTTAGAATTTGCACGTATTTTCAATGTACAACTAGATTTTGAAGTCGGCAAATATGAATGTAAGATATAATAAAATAGCGTGCACATTTATGCTAAGTGAGTTCAAAGTTGGTGAATTTGCGTGCATATTTGAGCTAAGTTGAACTAAATTATTAATTTGGAAATGTGAAAGTCCCGTATATTAGCAGAGTTCCATATGCGCTGCCCGTAATACATTTTACCTAAGTCATAGTTACCTTGCAGTTAAAAATATAGGTAAAAATGAGTACAATTAATCGGAAAAGCTTCTCATACTAGCAATTTTTACCACCATCAAAGCGTGAAATAATAAACAAACTACTTACTAAATTGTGAAAAGGGATTGCAAAATTTGCGAATTTACATTGAAATGTGACCTATGTTGTTATATTATCGTTAACAATTCGAAAAAGTAAATATATGGTCGTATATGGCCGTTTATTTTCGTACTGAATGCTGAAGCACATAGAGGTCATAGGTCAATTAACGAAGAACATAAGAGCAAACATATACAATTTTGAAATATTCCCAGTTGAATCCGTCAGCTGTCATGAATTCCTGCACTGTAGCCATAAAAGATATGTACGTTATTGTGCATAACAAGGTATTTAGTAGATTGAAACTGTTCTTATTGAGCTTGGTGTTTTCCAATCAACTTAATTCTAGAAACATGCGACGCGTACGCGTATCATAAATAAGTGTTAATAAAGGCACAATATTTTCTCATATCAAAATTATCATAAATCTATAATGTGTATTCACCAGAGTGAAATCTGTAACGAACGCGAACGTTTTGATGTTGTTGTCATTGGCCTTATGTAGATATACCATATGTAACCCCGTTGAACCAAGTGTCTGCTATTAAACCACAACACAATTTTTTGGGGGCGATTTGTTTTCTAAAATATTTGACATCATCTTGATCTTCAAATGTCATCACGTTGCTGCTGTAGTCTTCTCCTCATCGAAGCATTTTTCGTGAAATCTTTCCTTCATCAATGATCACTAAACGGGTCCTATAATCCATGTCATAGGTTGCTCGAATACGCAGTAGTACCCTGTTTCCGATATAATCCATGTCATAGGTTGCTCGAATACGCAGTAGTACCCTGTTTCCGATATAATCCATGTCATAGGTTGCTCGAATACGCAGTAGTACCCTGTTTCCGATATAATCCATGTCATAGGTTGCTCGAATACGCAGTAGTACCCTGTTTCCGATATAATCCATGTCATAGGTTGCTCGAATACGCAGTAGTACCCTGTTTCCGATATAATCCATGTCATAGGTTGCTCGAATACGCAGTAGTACCCTGTTTCCGATATAATCCATGTCATAGGTTGCTCGAATACGCAGTAGTACCCTGTTTCCGGTGTTTATAATACTCTAAAGATTTAATTCTGGTCTTATTAACGTTACATCAGGTACCAGGGATCGTCACGTTCACAAACATTTCAACCAAGCAAAAACACACAGATGGTATCGAGTAAACGCTCGTCTCAGCTCCCTGCGTGGAGACTGACTTTATTCCCTTTTCAAATCCTAACCTACTACACGGTAATTTAAGATTTTGAGGCGTGGCCTCCACACATTCCACTCATGTAGCCAATCACACACGAAGTATTTAACCCGCCATTAGGCCACACTGATTTAATTTTATGGATGACATCCTCTGAAGACCCCAAAACTAATGCGAGAGGGCGAAAAAAATAATCCTACCAAAAAAAAATGATGCTAAAACCACAGGACTACGGAACTGTTATTACGAATTGAACCACAATGTATCAAAAAACAAAACAAGAAGTCTTTATTTGTAGGAGGCACACGTTGATGTACACATCTCGTACTGTATTACTGTCACAGGTATCATCACCTTTGATTTTGAAAAGGCAAGAGGATAAGGCAGATGTTAGCTTTGCCAAAAGCATACACATCAACTCAATAATAAAGAAAAACTTACTGTGTTGTATTGAAAAGAAAAATAATTAAAAATGAACAATAAGTTTGTCAACAGCAACCTGGAAATTAACTTCTTCGACATTCAAACTACAGCTTTTAAAGTGACACTTCAGATAGACTAAGTGTAGACACAAATGCTCTAGAACTACTTCAACTAAGTAACAAATTATAAGAGGCTCAATATTGAAAAAAATACCAACAACAAAAATTTGGATGCAGAAAATTATGTACACATATCTTGATGAAAATTTGTCATATGATCAAAATATTACTGACTGTGTGTGCAAGCAAATTATCCGAATCAGAAAATGAAAAAAGAAAAAATTAGAAGAAACTTTTCTTCACCTCAAAAGGGGACTTCGGCCGAGGAGCTTCCGCTGCTTTCGTTGCAGTTTTGTCGACTTCAATGCGGACAAAGCAACCGAACTGACTTGTCGACTGACCGACTTTTAGGCCACCATACACCTCCATTCCTCTTCCATTTCTCTCATCGTATAGCTGTGTAAACGCCACATCTCCCTGGCCAACGTCAATCGCGTACCAGTCTACAACAATCCCTCCGTTTTACCTCTGAACTTTTATCTCGTTCCCATAGGTCTTTGCGCTTTACGTAACGCGCATCTATTTGTGCGGAGTTTGGTTTTGAGGTAGTCCATAACGAGTTTTACTACAGGTCGGCGCTTTGCGACACTATGAGTCGGCAAGTTCCGTACAGAAGAAGATCTGTGAAGACTCGTCGTCGGAGATTTTTTTGAGAACAGGCGAAAACTAATGTGCGCGCGGATGTCATGCATAAAATTAAGTCGGTGTGGCCTTATATACTTGATTAATTGTTCACTATATTGGAAGACTACTCATATAAAACACTCCCAGAACAGTCGTGTGGTGTCAGGGTTATCATGTGTGGTAAAACAACAGTCCGTTGGCAAAGTTTATATCTGTAATTAGTTTCAATCACTGATCCTATTTCCGTTCAGTACTTAGTGAATATAAGCCCAAATGATAACAGAGTACCAGCAAGCGTGAATGAATTCGTCCATCCTTTCACCGGAAACAAACCATCTAGTCATAATCATTGAGTTTCGTCGTAATTGCCAAAATACGAAGAAATATCTAAAAACATGAAAACTTAATCATGACATTACACCTTCGTGGTGACTGATTGTATCTCTTCCGTATGTAAATTATCCAACGGTTTTTTGAGCATCAACCTTCCATTTCTCAAATTTCCGATTTTTGTTTTTCATCATCACAAAAATAGCTGCAACTAAAGTTTTGCGGATCACAGATGTAGCTTGATTTGTTCCATAACTTGTTGATGTCATGAGAATGTTCGCTATTATCAAAAAGAAGTCATAGATAAATTAAACGCGTGTAAAAATGTACTTTTATGTAGGTCTCACTATTTTTTTCCAATAACAAAATAACAACTGGCAAATGGGGAAAGCAAACACAACATGAATTTCCACAGTACAATGAAATATGGCTAAACTGGCGCAGTACATTAAATATCCACTCTAAACTATTGTTATTATATGTATATTTCTTAACCTATATAATTTACCACAGGCCTCGGTTATCCCGGTCCAATCATATAAAAACCGTAACCCACTCCAATATGTTAAACGAAAAAGTGGACTTGAAAAGTGATGTAGAAGGTGGCAGCGGTGATGATGGCATCCATGAAGTTGATGTAGATCACGACAGCAGTGATGTGAAATGGTGTTAGTGAAATGGTTTTAGTGATATTTACATTTAAAAAATATGCACAATAGTTCATATACCAGATTATGTTATGAATTGCTGTTGATTAATGATCAATTTTATTTTAATTATATCATCATTCCCATCCCTTGCTACATTTGTTGGTATTATGCATTATGATGAGTTGAGTTATTCAAAAAAAAACTATTTGAGTGCATGCATTGGTCGTTATTAGCAATTAAAAATGCAATAAACTATATATTACAAAAAACAGTTTGAATTTTGAAAGTGTGAAAGGAAGGTTTATGAACTTGTGTAATAAAGGATGTAAGTATTGTGTCTGTTTAAACCATGATTTTTTTCTACACATAGCAAAATTGATTGCAAAACTCCGAGTAAATGGAAAAAATTGCACCCCCTTTTATTAAATTTCAAATTAGTTTGGTTCTTCCTGTTTTCCCCGTCACCCCCGAACAGAGAAAATTACCAGGTCCTAATTACACCTATAAAATATATGAAAAAAAAAACTTTTAAGGACTGGATACGTCTTTTTCTGCCCTCTATCGTGCCACTTACGCGTTCTCGCAAGCTCTGACGCATCTGCCGCACGACGTCGGGTTCCAAGAGCCGTACCCAGTCCATAACGAATAGCAATATTTTCGATACCAAAAGTATGCCACTGAAAAATTGTGGACTCGCGGTTTGGAATAGAAAATCGTTTGCATCTCTATTCAGTTATATTAAGTATATTACACATTCAGAGCAAATATTCCAATTCCCTGGACATATACTATACATATGACTCCATACGCTGAATGCATTCATTTGCAATCGACTCCTTGCGATGCATATTCAGCAAACAACACACACTCGAAAAAGTTTGACAAATATTAACCAGTGCAGTTTCTTTTTCTGTAATCATTTAACGGTTCCGCTTAGTACCATTTGTTTGTTCCGTTGCCACTGGGCATACTACATGTAATGCAGTTGGGGTATGTGAAGCCGTCATCTATTGTAGCCTGTCAAGTTTTTGAAAGATGAACCAACAAATCCACTAAAATAAACTAGGTTCACTATTAACCTATGTAGAGGCAGTAAATATCCTACTCAAACACCAAATGGATTTCAGACATAACCAATTGCGAGTTTTTGATAAAATACCTTTGCTTATACTTGTGTATTGACGTCACACATAAATACAAAACTACTGAACTCGTTTGTAATCATGTTACGAAACATGCAATTATATCAACCGTGTATTATTGAGGACTGTATAAATGGCGCCCCATTATTTAAACAGCAAATTACGTAGGTTGCAGAACAACTGATAATTACAATGATTTAAGACGCATGAAGTGTCCACCTGTCAGCGGTGCTCGTTACAAATACACAGAAAAAATATAGTTAAATATTGCCACTCTAATAAATACTGTGATGAAGAGTGAATGATTCATAGAAAGTTGTATAATGCATAATTGAATATAACTAACATTGTTTTCAGGACATTGTTATGATTCTGCCAATCTTACATCTACTTATCTAGTTTTTGTAATAACGCAATTTTGATTTCTTATCATTCTTACCATTCCTCTTACTGTGTGGTTCAGTGGGTATGCGATTAGTGTAATTTTCATCACGTTACAGTGCTCTTTAAAACATATTGCCTTTTCAAAACGATGGACATCACCATCTGTTTGAAACTGAGTGTGTCAGTGATGTTGAAGCGTATTCGTCCACTTGCATCGACAATGATCGCTATTTCGAAATGAAACGGTCATTCCATTATACTATTTATCTCAGAGGGTTTCAGAATCACTTGATGTAGACCAGAACATGACCTACTAAAATGTTCAAGTAAAATACTCTGTATGATCAAATGAGGTGCAAGAGATTTTTCTATTATTATATTCCATTATGCGCTTTCCAAAACATTTGTGAAAGAAAATCTTAAAGTGATTCGTATATAAAGCCAGATTACGGCAACATAAAGTCAACTCTAAGACAAACGTAAAATAACATCAAATTGGATAAAACTATGTCATCGAATCGATAATTTACCTGTAATACGATGTTACTATCTCTTTGGAGAAAAAAAATTAAGCTGTACCTAATATTGTCAATATAATGTATTGAACACCAGAGGGCGCTAATATGTATTATCACATCTCGCATGTTGTGATTGGTTGAGACTCGGTCACAATGCATTGAATAAAATGCATATTACATGGTATATTGCCCGCCAAGTGGATATTACATGGGTATATCACATGGATGACGTCACTGAAACTTCTGCGCAACGATAATGCGCATAACAAATTGACGTTCGGGGTTGCTTTTAAGTATTGAATGAACTTTAGCCATCGGAAATAGTCAGTGAACGTGCTCGAATAGATATTAAGTAAGATACTTTGTTTTGATGTTTAGGGTATTTTTTACATCAAACAAAAATGTACGGCAAAGCTGCCACTGAAACGTCGCAGCCGGTGTCGCAGCGGCGCGTTCTACACAGTAATCATCTCTACGAGTTCCACGCTGATACTAACCGAAAACGATCTAAAGCTGTGTGACTTGTGAATACAAGGTGTGCTTTAGTGAGAAAGTAATTTCAGTCACTTCCACGACACTCTGACATTTTTATCCGAAGAGTGATCAAATAACTTGCGTTTGAGAATTTCGAGCAATTCATTTCAAAACATGTAAATGCAATGTCGATTATGTTAGGACACCGTCGTCTGCTTTTCACCAAATTGCGCTCGGTCGCAGCATTCCATCTAGTAGCGCACTTCTAGTGTTGATGAACTAATATGTGCCAAGTGATTTATCCAAGTAAATACGATAAACGAAGTGGGATTATGCCTTCAGGGCGCTGTTCTGCTTTTTGTAGTGAGTAATACTACAATATTTACGAAACGGGATCGTGGAAAAACAGAAGTGACGTGTATTTCATCAGCGGCGACTCCGAGATAAATGTCACAGTCCGAGGCCAGAGTCCGCTAAAACAATGGAAACTATTTTTTGTAGGTGCTCGCAGGTGTTTTTATGTATATTTGTCCTTAAAAATCACTGTTGATTCTAGCATAGATAATACCCACTAGCTTTTCAGCCATGTTCGATCACTCATTATGCTTCTAATATTTCTTTCGAAAATAACTTTTACACATACAGGACATTATTCAATGACATCTACGTTCATGGGTTGAAAACACTCATAAGATGGGGTGACGATACGATTATGTACATGTACCCCGATACGCACCCCTGTACAGTCGACTACATTGGCGATCGAAGGATAGGCATCACATTCTAGCGTAGCGTTATGCGAGGCCACGGTAGCGTACCACTGTGCCGTTTGCTCGAACGGTCCCAACAATGCTCCCCCGCACCACACATCAGTCATTCGTCCATTCGCAAGGTAAGTAATTTGAAATACAATAATATTTGATGGATTAAGAATGTAGTAGAGGTCATTGATATTGAAATTGCATAGCACATTCCTGAAGTAACATATTCTTGAAATCCCAACAAGTTGCATATTTTGAGAAAGCTTATCTTTCAAATAATATGAAATAAACATTCCACCAAAAAAGAGAACCGTGTGATCACGTGATCACTGTGCAAATACAGTGGTAGTATTTTTGGAGAAACCGAAATAAGGCCACAGTAATGATGCTCTCGTTACTTAGAGATACTATAAAAAGTTTGAATTCAGTTTCGCTGTTCATCTACCGCTGCGTGTCAGAGTTCACAAACGGGAGAGTTTTGTCGTATTGTTTAAAGTCGAAGTGATAAACAAACTATGTTTGCATTATTTCATTAGCAGCTATCAGAGAATACCTATGTCAAAAATCACCATCGTGGAGCAGCTGGGAGTCGAGAGCAACTCTCTAGACTAACCCCAAATACCGATGTTTTTTATGCGTGAAAAATCACAAAAAAATCAAACACGATGTATCTTAGATTTACTCAAAATATATTACCTTCCTAAATCATCGATACAATACTGTATCGTACAATCGTATACTGTCTAGTAATTTCAATATTTTCTATTGACTAGACACAACTGTTTCTGCCGATACCCACAAAAGCGTTCTTATGAGTCGACTGATCTTTCGATTTCGACCACAAGTTGCAGGTAATGTAGTTTATAAAATCTAAGTCAGCAAGATGCTAGAACTAACCTTCACTGGCAAGATCAATTACAGTAAACCAGTATGTCAATAGCAATTGATACACCAACACTTGTGATAATACTGATAAAACGCAATTTTTTTACATTGTTTAACCTGAATAATTTTCATTAAGTTAAATATTGGGCAATGATATTCTATTAATTTAATAATTGTACTCATAGTGTTAATTTCCATCAGTATGTACTTATGTACAATGATAATATATATAATTATCGAGTAAAATTTAAATAAAGTTATTGTTTGTCGCTAGATAGATTTTGATGTGAACAAGCGAATTGGTGTATTATTGTCTTACAAAAGAGTGTGCATTATCGATATATTTATGTACTGTGCCACGTACCCACAATGTCAAACGAATTGAAAACAAATATTGGCTACACACATGTGTAATATGGTTTCCAATTGTCTGTATGTTAGCTTTCATGATTTGGATAAATGCCGATTTTGCTATGGCACAGTGCAGTACATTACATCGCAATAAAACATATAGATATTCAAATGGAATAATTTGTCCACAACCTTTGATGCGTTGATCTCAGTAAGCATCAAATAGGACTGCATTTTGAAAACGTGCTAACAAATTCAAAATTACATCGAACTAATATCGGATAAGTTTGTTGTTGTGAACAAATATTTATCACCAGTTTGTCAACAAAATGGCACAGTGCCTGTTCTTCTCGCCCAGCGTAATTCGCTCCAACTAACAAGTCTCTTGGAGAAATGTTATTTATGCTTACATTTCCTGTATTATATATAGCGATTATGTTTAGGTCAGTTCATGTAAGTGGAATACCGATTACTGACAATGGTTTACATCGTACATGTCCGCATAAGAACGCAAATGTTAATTGGAAGCTGGAAGAAAAGTTACTATCACGATTATCCACAAGGTAAACGGTTTCCGAATATTAAATGTTCAATATTCACAAAATACGAAAATGTACATGCACATGAATTAGATAAATTTTTTGTACTAATGCGTAGAGAGGTTGTAATATCCATTATCGTCGCGATTCTCATTAGAATACTGGCTTGAATGATCATAAGTTTGTTTCCCCTTCTTCTGCTTTTTAGCATCGACCAATTTCAATGAAACGTTGAGGTCTCAAAATGAAATGTAGATGTGTCACGTACAACTGTTTGCTGAGCACGTTATATTGTCTCGTAACGACCAAAAATCGCCATCATCATTACTATTTGCATTTGGTAGCTACCGAGTGACTTAACTGAGTTCTGCAATATTCGATTTAGACCCTGTCTGTATTGCCTCTAGTTACATTAGTTGCACAAACAATATTGTCCTCTGCAAATCAAAGCATTGCTGTGAATTTCCTTTACCAAAGCACTCAATATAGACAAAAGAGTTTTTACACCAATCTTGAATATAACAAGGGTTTTATGGAGCAGAATAAAAACAGTGTTGCTGCAGATCGAAATTACCGGCTAAAACAAAACTGCAATATACATTGATAAATGTAACTTTCATAATGATTACTGTAGATTATTTAAAGTGTTTTTATTTATTTCTGAGCAGCGCAACAAACTGAAATTCTAATACAAATTTTAGCCACATTTGTTTTTTAAAACCTCGATGGAAATGTATTTCCTGTTTTCATTCACATTCATTTTCATAGTGTGACGTCAAACTTACATTTTGTAAGCCATAGTTGTGTGTTAACTAGTATTACACATTTTTGTTATTTGCTTCATGCTCGTTTCTAGTTATTGCAATATTCCCCACAATGTATATATTTACAATCAGACATATAGTCAAAATATGTCATTATACACTTTAATATGACAGAAATTGATATAAAAATTACTAAACAAAATTGTTATCCAAAAATGTCGACAAAATAGTGTACCATAATTAATAACTAATGCATGTGAATTTATTTACGACAACTGTGATAACTGGGAAGTTCAAAGTTATGTTTTTGCCAAGAATAGTTGCTGCAGCAAAACGTTGGTGTATGATATTGTCATTATTCAACATGCAGTTTGCGAATACACACGTTTTTTATGATTAGTCTGTTAGGGATGAAACAATACCAGTGGTATTTTGTTTTTTTATAAAATGTAATAATCATGTGACCTCATTAATATGCATATACACATGGCAGAATTTCAGAAGACTGGTACCTATCATAATTTATGTAATATAATGTATTAACCCGAGTTAAATTATTACCTTGTGTTGCCCATAAAAAGTAAACCTTTATTCTGGCGAGAATACCCCAGGGTCAACGGGAAAACCAAGTGATTCTCGGGAGAAAATTGCTCGGGCTCAACATCAGAGTTTGTTAGATGATCACAGAGACTACCATGACACCTACTTCAAAATATATGGTTTATAGACAATTCACATCCCTAAGACAAAAAACACAAGGCAAATATCATAAGACACACGGGTGACATTACATTTGGGAACTGTCACTTGTCCTAACCAATTCTGAAAACAATAATTTCCCCCGGGGTAAAATTGTATTGTTTTCAGATTCTTCATGTTCTTATTTTAACAGCAATAAAACACAATTTGATTAATGAGAATAAAAGATGTCCGCCGATGAAACTGATCGAAATTAGGCAAAGCTTTCTATAACTTAACTTCTATAACTTGGTGAATTAACATATTTATTTCCATCTTTCATTCTCGTAAATTTCTTTAGGAGCACAATTGCTTATATTATCGATGCGCTTTGCCGTGAGTGTTTTCGTGAATCCTGTGTTTGCGTGTGTATGTGTTCCTGTGTCTGCATCTGTATTCAGGAAGGGCAGTTTAACACCGAGATTGCCTAAAAGTCGCGATCACGCATCATAGATAAACACTAGTGCGTACAACATAAATATAGTTTCCTCTCATTTTCTCTCATTATAAACCAACAGAACTTAAGTAACGTAAAACGACAGTGTTGTGATAATACTTGATATTCCCGTCTTAAAAACATAATATCTGGATAAAATGGGTTAATCGTAATTAAAAATGAAAAGCTTCATTTTGTACTTTATAAAAATGCGATTGTTGTACATTGTCATTTACCGTTTTACATTATGCGTATTTTCTAATAATACTCAAACGATTAGATGCGTTAAAAATAGAAATATTTTGATAGATTAATTTAGCCTTTTTGTAATTATTAATAAACAAGTATAACACAACAGTTATTACTATCTAAAGCGTGAGGGTCGCCACCTGTGCATGCGCGGGAATTGAGTCCCAACCGACGAAAACAACACACGCTAAGAACGCAAAGGTTCATGGGTAGACGCTTGGCACCTGACGCATGCGTAGGTGACAACTCCACCGCTTTAAGACAATTTATTGCATTCGAATTGTACATTTTTTTACTTTATACTGTTATTACTGTTAGCAATTTCTCTTGGAAGCTCGATCAATCAAATGGATGTATGTAGCGCCCCTATCACTTACAATACACTGTTCAGTGGCTATGTACAGCTAGTTAAATGTTAATATGTTGAAGATATTTTATTTTGTACAACTACGGAGTTAAACTGGTTATTTCAGGTAAAAGATCACCAAATACCGCGACATAATTTACGTAGAGCTAGATCACAATATCTAGCGGTCATTGACCCAATACTACGTGCGGATATGCTTGATGTCAGAGGTCACTCAAAATGTAAACACATGAGAGCCAATGTATTGAAGTAGCTGATTCAGCATCAGATTAACAACACGCGTAGCTAGCAGTGTGAAAATAAATATTTACATTTCCTTAACAGTCAAATACATATTGGGTTGTATATGACTCGTGCTCCAAACCTATAAGGTCGTTGCTGGATATATTTGCAGTATAGTCATGACTTTGTTGTGCAGAAGCGGCGGCATGACATTTTGCAGATGGGCGGCATCTGCTCAACTTTCCTCGCGTCGAAGACTTTAGTAAGGAGGTTTGGGAGCATGTTACCCGGAAAAAAAACTTTGAAATATAGGCCCTCGTGAACGCTATTTATTGCATTTTGCTGAGACAAAGAGTTTTAGTTTGATTATTTTTTGAGGGACAAGACCCCAACATTTTTCTGACCATCCCCTATTGTCCCTCGAAAAGAATGTGATGATGGCAGTATTTTTATATAAATTATTCAAATAGTGTACCTGAAGCTTCACGTACCATATCTGCTGCACAAATAATATGTAAACATCAACATTAAACAAATAATTAGATGAGTGTATGCTGGTTTGTATCTTCATACATGCATGGACGATACATGATGCAATATTATGTAATAAAAATAAGTTTCAAATTTGAATATAAATAAAAATATATAACACAAACTCAAATCGCTCATGGTCGTCTCTACGATTTTAATTCCGTAGCTAAATTTGACACAATCCCAACAATCACGCACATTAAACATTATAACTGTGTTATGAAAGCATATAATATACAATACCATATATAAATTTGTCAATGTAATTATTAATTTCATGAAATTGTCAAAGATTATTTTTTGACATGGGTATAATGCAATAATTTCTACAGACGAACTGGTACTATTGGTACGCCCTCCAAGACTTAATGGTATAACAAACATTTAGCATTGATTTAAAAGTTTCATTTGATAAAATGTTATTGAGAACTTTATACACATTGTACACAATTTGGAAGCCAGTGGAAAACTGAATGTAAGTAGTCTGCGTAAATGATGGTTTCCCTCTCAGTCAAATAATTATATGTATATGCTCGACCATAATCTTTAAAAATCAAGATGTTCATTAATTTTATTTGCATATTTGCGGCTTTTGAATTTGCTTTCATATATTTAGAAACAAAGAGATAGTTGTATTTTTGTAATTTAAATTTATTTCTTATTTATTACATTCACAATATCTAGTGTGTTTTCACTTTATAAAGATTTCGCTATAATGCATATGGACTATTTTGACATGAAACCCGCTAATTACAACACATTTGCATTGCTAATTACTTCAAGGTACGGAACAGTACAATAGAAGTCGTAGAGTTAGTATAATTCGCATCAGTAGGTCATATAACAGTTAAACAGAAATAATGGTTGTTTTGCAAAATACAGTAATAATAAATTGCCTACTTCGATTAGTAAATTTACCTTAATGGTATTCAGAAGTGTTCTATTTTTTTGGCGAAAAAAAATCGCGAGCAATATAACATGTGTTGGTCATCTATATAATGAAAGTATTTTATTGTGTAATGCTATGGGATAAAATTGTCAATGCATGTAAAATATCACTAGATTTGTGTGTGCATTTTTACGCATACTGTCGCATTATTTCTTTAGACTTGAACCCATAATGCAGTGATCATTGACCCAAATACTACGTGCAGATATATATGATGTCAAAGTTCATTGGAAATGTATACAATGTATAAAATATTTAAATAACTGATATATCGCCAGATATATTAACACACGTAGCAGGCAGTGTGATTACCATTTCTTAGTGATATTCATTTATTAATCTCAGTAAGCGCAAGATAGACTGATGTAGATTACAGTGTACAACGTTCGTACGTTACGTAGGTGAGTGTCATAATGTGTACAGAGTTAGTGCTCAAAACGTTGAAAGTGAAGTGATTTTGTGATTTATTAACAGCAGACTAGAATAATTATTAGCCATGTCATATTCAATATCGCGAGTCAATCAAACAAATTTATATAACGCCAGTATCCGTATTTTATTCAGTACAATTAGTTAGGTGTTGGACTCTCTATTAAAGTTTTTTTCATTGTTTTAATGAAATTGTCAAGACTTAATCGTTGAAGAGATTATAATGTTAATAGTTCTACAGATTATGTGCTATTCGCTTTTCAAGCGATGCAAGTCTCATAAAACTAGAGTCGTCCAAAATATGATTTAGCAAACAACCACTAGGCCACTAGAAACTGGTTGTATCAGAGTTATTTAAAGTAGCGGGATAGGTGGGAATTTTCCAACCAGTTTACGAGCTACAGCAGCTACTACACTGTATGAAACTAGTATAGATAAACAGCTCATTATGGAACGTACAGGACATCGTTCAGTTGAAGGTAAATGCACTTGTATTACAAGCAATATCATCTTCCCAATTGCGAGACATTCATGCACCGCCAGTTACATTCGTAATTTAAAATTAAATGATCAAATGTCTCGACAACGATTCTATTTTGAAGAGGTTTTGATACTGAGCAACTTCCTATGACATGGATAGAATAAAAAACAATTGTATTGTGAGTATTGGCATCTAATGAGAGTAAGTTATGTGACATACATAAAACATATGACATATTGGAACAATGTCAATATTCAAAACGACAAAATGTCGGCCATTTAATATGTAATTCAAGTCTGTGTAAATAAACTTTTAAAATAAACATTACATAAATTGGTTGTTGCTAAATTATTTAAAAAAGCTGATTTGCATCATACTTTGGTAGTGGATCACTATTACTAAGTCTGGACATTTGAACATCAGGAAATGATTTGCTCTGAAGGAAATTATTAGGCACTACAATTCCCGTGGAAGTCATGTATTTGTTTCCTAGATATACCAAAAGCCCTTTGATGGGGTCAATCATTGGACCTTGTTTAATAGGCTCACAGAACGCTAGGTGCCGGGTTACATTTCTCAGTTTCTTTCGGTTTAACTGGTATGAAAATAAAATGTACCTCGTGAGATGGGGAATTTTATTTTCCGCTCATTCAGTGTATCCGATGGAGTTGGCAAGGTGGAATTTTTTAACTTCCTCGTTCAATGTGACTTACCAATTCAAATCGATTTTGCAATCAAATATGCTACACACGTCTTTATGTCGTTTCGTGAAGAAATTGAGCGCCGGGCTTTGATAATTCAACAGGCAGCCATACTCTTGTAAATCAATGACAAAGACCATCCATGGCTTGCAGCGGCACTCGAAAAATGAGATCGACGTCGATAGTATACACAACGGAAAGTTCGGTCAAATAAATGAAGGACCTTTGGATTGAGTGACGCCTATGATATGTACCCGCCTTCGTTAACATGTTTGCTTCCAACTCGACACTTTAACTACAAGTACAAAGCAGTCACAGCAGTGCTAAATTTGTTTTATATGTTTATAAACATATACAACCCAAGGAATTCGGAATTAAGAAAATAAACATGTACACAGCGCCGTGTACGTTACCGCAGAGGTGATAAGTAAAATACAATAAAACTCTCAACGCGACATTGAATCATAACAATACAATAGATAACCAATATTGCAAAAAGGTTCAGATTAAATTCCGCAAGAGGACGGCCAAAAAGTGTGAAATTCTTAGACCGCTTGACAATAAGTCATGCAAGTAACGGCGGGATAACGCTATCAGATAGGATCAATTTGTTTATCAATCACGTCAGTACAAAGGTAAACAATTTATTTTGAATTTTAATCATATTGTTGTAATAACAGAAAAACGGCAAATTTAATATTTGGATTTGAAAAGGTGAACACAAAATTTCATGATATTTTAATTCATTCATTAATTTTCCTATCAAAAAACATTGAGAACTTGTTACATTTAAAATTTGCATATTAATGATGATTTTTATCCGAGATTCTGAAAAAAAACATCAGGAATGGGCACATCACTCTTGCATTAATATAAAAACAAGCGCCGTTGGTGGCGCTACTCAAATCTAATCATCACATTAAATAATGGTCAACACGCTCGGCAACACTCGGCTTTGTACAATATCATGCCATGTCGTGAAACGACCGGTAATGCTTATGTTAGAAACCCGACAATTGTGATAAATGTTGGCACTGTGTCTTTTTTAATATAAGATAATTTAGGAAATGGGAGATGATATAGATCTCTATACAAATGAGAATTTTGTAATATCGAGATTAGTCAATGTCCTATTTGTTGTGAAAAGCCACCGAATATTTGAAATATAATATTTCTGTCATATGAATGAATGGTAAAAACATAATATTGACAAAAAAAAACCCATAATATTGACAAAATGGCCATCCATCCAATAAAATACAACCATCATTTTCTCGGAAATTAAGCTTGTGATCCGAACGTTTTTAGTAATTATAGTAGTATTGAAAAAGTAAATACATTCTATGTTTTTAAATTTGCGAGTAAGCTTCAACTTTAAATCTTGTTAATGTGAAGCGAAAAGCGTATATTTAGCTAAAAGTGTTTTTCTTGGCACAACGAAAATGTGAAACGAATATTACAGGGAACCACATTCTGAACCATAGTACGAAATTGATAAATGAAGAGATGTCGTGTGGTTATATCAGATATCAATCTGGAACAATTTGATTATAAATTAGAATATATATGGTGCATAGAACACGTGGAGAAGATTGTTCTCGCCATCACTTGTGTGTACCAGCTGAGCCATGATTAGACCTCATGGCATGACGAAATTATGAAACGAATATTGTTGGCAGTGCTATAACACTTTTTTATAACAGGGTAATAAATAGATAATTGAAGAGATACCGCGTTGTTATATAAGTATACATTGTGCATAGCACATGTGAAGCAGGTTGTTTTTGATTGTTCAAAACATCACTCGTGTGTCATGATAAGACTATGTTGTGCAATTGTTTTGTCCCTGTGAATGTTTTTATATCGATAGTTGCCAGTAATTTGCTTTGTGTTTGACCTGCAGATTTTGCTATGCGACTCCAATGGTATATGATTAGCTAAGTTATTTATATATATGCGGACAGATCCAGGAGCGAGGGACGCTTCTATAAACTAGAAATTAATGCTTAATTAGACGGACGGCATTCTGTATTTTTTCTACTAATGGTTGTCTGTGTATGTGGTTCAATAATACCACAAGCAAGTCTATTTTAGTGTCCGAAATTTTTACCATTTTTTTCTAAGTAAGTGAATAGATTCATATCAGTTATGACTTCATGTTCGTAATAGTTGTTTACTAATTAGGAGTCGTTTCATCGTTTTAATCTCATTGGGGTCAAGATCATCGGTGCTTCCCGGAACGGTGTTACTGAAAGAAAGAAAGAAAGAAAGAAAGAAAGAAAGAAAGAAAGAAAGAAAGAAAGAAAGAAAGAAAGAAAGAAAGAAAGAGCAAGGGTCACAATATGACTTACTTTTATAGGATCGTTGCTGTTCATCGTGAGAAGATGTCAGGAAGTTTACTACAATTAGTGAGTGCATAATATTAATTGTATTCCTCAACCAGAGACGACATAGTTATAACTTAAACAATATTATAATAACTTAAATGGTCTTGGGGAACGCACACGTAATCAACTACTGATCTCCCCCTACTACAAATAAAAGTAAAATCACTATGGTGTCTATCAAAACGACTATACAAAATACATAGCTTAGATTCCTGCAGGAACTCACAAAAACTGTGATTAATTTTAGTATCAATCACGTGTCTATTCCTAATGTTATCCACTACATCAATATTATCATTCAAATTTTTCAAACGAGCATTGAGATCACCACATAAAATACTTGTATCGACATCATCTGTCATATAAAGCTGACTAAGTAGGTGACTAAAGAATGCATTTGCATCTCTTCCTCAAAGCGAATTGTCAGGTGGCAAATAACAGGAACAAACTAGGAAAGTGAACCCAGTTTATTTATTCTCAAACCGAACTCCAAGTATGTCTCTGTTTCTCTTGACAATTATTGATATCATATTATATAGTGAACACCAGCCCCGCCAAATGTCCGGTTTGTGTCAACATGAACTAGATTTCTACTGTATCCAATCCAAGTGTAATTATCAATACTAATCATGTCATCGTGAGGTAAATGGGATTCGATTATACTAATGATATCGGCGTTTACACCTACTAATATTCTCACGCGAAGATTACAGTTTCATTGTGTCCAGCCACAAATATTAATATGTGCAATTTTCAGTCAGTCATCGCCAAGTTTGAAAGCATACATTTAAGTACACCAACAAGATTTCCATCAACATTTTGCGTAAGAAGACATACTATATATATATATATATCCAATGGAATACACAGTAAAAACCGACGAATGAAAATACCATCCAGTGTACAAGAAAAAAATCTAGATTAGAACAAAAGTGTTAATAGACAAGATAGCTCAATATGGATCGTGTTTTGACCACGATCTCCGTGAGTTTCACAGACTCCAAAATGAGTTAATAGAGCAGTGCATTGAAAAGGATAAAGTCACAACAAGATCTATTCAACACATTATAGACTGGCAAAGTTTCACAAAAAGAAAACAAATATTGTTCTCTTAGTTCTTTAAGCGTGATCGCAAAAATTAAGCTGACCGCTAAAGAAATTCCGACTGAACGCATCTGTTGGCATTTGATTGCTATTAATTATTCATGATGTCATTGATTATTAACTAGTGAGTGTGTGAAAATAAACATGACCTTTTAAAGGTTGATTTGATTTGATCGCAGAGATATTTTAACTTTCTAAGTGTGAAGGCGATACTTTCATCTATGTTTACTGAAAATAAGTCGATTTAAATGTCCAAAGTATATAAGTAGTCTTTCAAAATTGCCGGGACGTCAGAAGTGAAAGGTCACGAGCATTAACATAGATAAGATTTGACGTAAATAGCTGCACTCTGATTCGTTGTCAATGCTAGTCAACAACTTTTAATTAGCATAATCAAAGGAGTGATTCCGCTTCAATTTACACTCCAATAAAGGGGGTCGCCTGCAGATGCGTACAGTCGGGATTTCCTTCCCAGTCACGCTAGTTTTCGCGATCAAGTTAAAAGTGCTAAATTTGACAATTAATTTTTTGGTAAAACAGTGCCAGTCGAATTCAAATTACAGCAAATGCATTCTCTTAGTGTTTTCATTAGTTCACAAGCCAAAAAAAAAACACTCAATACAATATCATATCAAAAATATAGCGGCGAATGAATGAATGATCTTATCACTCTGGTAGAACAGGTGTACCAAAATTGATTTGCTGGTAAAAACGTATATGCAAGTGAGTCACGTCATCACCATATCATTTCCAACTCGTGTAAACTGGTAAAGAACACTAATTCACATACGCAATTATATACCATATGCGTGGCCAAGGTTGTTAGGGTACGATTTTATGCATACGAAAATGTCATATAAATTCTAATATTTATACGCAAAACCCAATCAAAATCAGTCATTTAGATCAGAATGAAAGGTTGTTTTAACAAAAGACACTTTAACTTTATAATTTAAAAATATGAAAAAAAATGAAAAAAAAAATATTTGGTCTTTTTCATAATTTAGAAAACAGGTGGTAAAATTAAAATACACAACTAATAACATTATTGTCACGAAAGTCCAAGCTACATATCAAAGTAAATGGGCAAGTAATTTTCAACTACAGATTAAAAAAAAAGATGTCAAGCAGTGATATGTGCATATCCAGCCCAACTTATATCATAAAATTACAGCAATACAATACTGTTGACGGTAGTCTTCCGGCAATTGCAATATGAGTGTCTGATTAATTGTCATTCTTTTTAGCACCGTTTTGATTAACTTGATGTCGTATGTCGCCGTTTTCGGAGAGTGAACGGAATCATGCTGGTCATTGCATCTCCATAAGATACTAAATATTAAGTTCACGCGCTGCGTATCCTTCCAATAGTAAAACACGACATTCGGACTGAGTATTAACAATTCACATCCGTTTTGTGCGATTATTGTACACACAGCAAAACAACTAATATGCTGGCCACACACGCAATTGTGCTATTATAAAGTATTTCAGTGTTTAAAACTAAAATGAAATTGCTATTCTTGTGTTACATGTACATTATCATCTAATGTATTGTGATCTGTATAACTAAGGACACTGTTAAACAATTTTATGATCACCCTGCAAGCTTTGTGTGTTGCTATATTTAACGCTACATCAACTATTTCAATACATTGGCTGTCAAGATTTTACATTTTGAATGACCTATGACATTATGACTATCTGCACGTAGATTTGGGGTCAATGACCACTGGATATTGTATCCCAGTACTAAAAGAGTAATGTGGCGGTATGCATTTACACACTCGAATTTGATCATATTTCACATTAGTTTACCAATTTACTTTATCTTTTTCAACTTTGGTTCTTTAAACCTGCATGTGGAGGTTTTACAGTAATGCCACTGACGACATCAGACCCCTTACGTGCACTGAACAAGTGAAATGTCGTTGTGGATTTCAGCATCCATTTTGACAATAATTCTAAGATTGCTGTATCTTTCGCTACATAAACATTGCACTCGTTACCCAGGTTCGCCGGCCAACACAAATTGTTTGCGTGGTTCATGCTACATGCAGACGTGAATAGATTGTAAGGTTGTAAGGTCGGTGTGATTTTGCACAGATTGAAGACTGAATTTATTGTTTATATCATTTCAAGTGACTGATTCTTTTCTAATTAAGTTGGCGTTCTGAAATATGATAGATTATAATTCTGTTTCACACGCTTTCATGATGTTGAAGAAAACCCCCCAAAATATGCTAATAATTGGTGAATATGTAATATGACTGTTTTCGGTGGCATATATTCCAAGAATGTAAAAGGATTTACAAGACCGATCTAAAGTTAAAAATATATTTGTCTGGTCGTCGGAGCTTGGTATTTAGGCTATATCTCTGTGTAAGGATTTCTTTTACTTTGTATATAGTCCCGATAGTTATCCGAGTCAGACTCAGGACTGATAAACCCTAAGCATCTTGAGCAATTTTCATTTAATTCACACAACTACAAAATTTGCAACACGGAGTATTATTCAATTATTTATATAGAGTCTATGTGCAGCCCCATCCACCACAGCAAAGATGTCCCCCAAAATTATGGTAACATAAACGGCGTAATATTAATGTATTTGAGTCTCTATTTTTAGTTATACACAGACAAACCCAAATCAAATAAAAACTTGTTTTAATATAGAATTAGTATCATTATTTGGAATACAATCTCAAAAACAACAACTTAATAAATATGTTTCATAATCATAATCATTATCATAATCATAATGATTTACCATTGCACTACACGTTATACTAACATTATGCTAATAGGTTATACGTGTTTACATGTACTATCAATACATTTTGGGTGCTATATCAACACCAAAAATATATTTCATGATATAAGTATTTTAAAGCAATTCAATAAATTTAAACATCAAAACATGCACTGATTGGTTCAAACGTTGCGTAAAAAAATCGTGAGGGTAACCACAATTTGCATATTTATACATACTGTTTGTAACAATATTATTTTGAACCCACCATTTACTTCAACTACATATTTACAAACACGATGATATATTGAAGGAATCTGCAAACCGGGTAGATTACTCCCCCACAGAGATCGCCCACACTGGCAATATATTCATGTATACATGATTACATGAATATAAGTATAATATTAAATGAAAATAACGCATATAATAGTCAGTGTAGGGGTATTGTATGCAATGTCGTTATCTATAATGTTGTTTTATAAATAAATCCATGAAGATGAATGCAAACAATTATTTCAATTCATTGAAAAGAACGGTTGGTGTATCTTAAAATCTTGTCGAAAATGTTAATCTTTCCATGGGTAGCGCCTGAACCGAGCATTTATTTATTACATAGACTACGTTTGTGACGTATCTACCAGAGCTCAAACGGGCGTACAATTATGACAACATGAATAAATTAGCAAAAGTCATCATAAATTAGACCGGTTCCTTTTTTAAAATTTTAATTTAATTTTTTAATCACGACGTCGCGAAATAATTATGACGTCTCGCCCGACATGAATTTTATGAATGGTAGGTAGAGGGCGGTCTCACGCACACGCAAATACATTCACTATGTTAATAATACGTTAATAAATATGTGTCGTTTTCATACTAACGTGGTTTATTACACAATAGAATTAATATTTATGAAATGGTTACATGGAGTATATATTTATACCATGGTTAAGTATTTTTACCGTCACGAAATATGATATAAATTAGAAAAAAACTTAAATGACCTATACAAAAAACTGTATGATTTAGGATAATTATTAATCTATTTGAATTGCAGGTAAAGATAAATCTCGGGCACCGATACACAGACTTGGCGTTGAATTGAATCTATGAAAATAGAGTAAACGTCAACGAGTTCTTAACTTTGTATTACAGAACACAATGTCTCTCTCGTGTAAAGCTTGACGAATGTATTGGCAGAGTTCATAAATCTGTTCTTTTATCCAAATGTACCGTAACCCAAACAAACGTGCTGGGACACGTGATCAATCTGACAGCCACTAAAGTACATTTGGCGAACTTGTCAATAAATGAAGCTAGTGATCGCCTTCTTCGTAAAGATTGTATCCGAAGGTTTGGTCATTTCCACGAAAGGAAAAGAAAAATATATTTATTAGAGTAAAACTTCACAGTGACCTATTGTGAAGAATATTTACCGAATTTTTTTCTTGAATTGTTTACATTAATTTCACGCATACCGGTGATGATCTCCATTGAATTGAATTGAGTTATGATATGTATGATACACTTGATAATGATACATTATAAACGTGTTTGAGTGAATATATGCCTGCATTTCGAGAATCATTTTATGCATTTTTCCTGATCACCGACTCGATGTGTTCAATTATATATAAACGGAATGAGCGATTTCATACTTGGCAGTATAAGCAGCGGCTGACAAGTCAACTTTTTTGTGCATGATGCAAATAAATAATACAACATTTTACGCAAAAATAAAACAAATCTGACTGGTTATCTTAACTATGTGTGTTTTCATGAACAAATATAAATAACTATTTTTGGTTTGTTTTAATTTACAGTCACATGTTTTACTGCCACACAAGATTGTGTGCGCGCAATTATTATGTTATGTATGTTTCCAGAGAAATTTACATGTATTGGCAACAATAAAAAATAATAACGGCATTTCTACGTTTTTTACAATTTGGAGTGTAATTGGCCGATTGAAAATGCAGTCTAATATAAACCGAATGTTTGGCTCATCATACTGTTTTTAAATGTGCGTGTGTGGCATTCAGCAGTACATAGTTCAACCACGTTTGGAATTTCCCTGATCATCTCGGTTATTAGGAAATTGCTCTACCATATAGCGTCGTCGAATTATGCGTTCTCTCGTTGTCTTTAACACAAATGAAAAATTACTCGGATGCAATTTGCAACCGAGTGTTGTTATTGGCGCACATTTTTGTCTGTGCACGTTAGTAGACATCTTTAGAATCATTTACTTTATTTATTTTGTTTGTTTTTGTTTTGTTTTTTGACGCATTTATGAATTCCTTTCCACCAACATCTGATTATTTTGTGTTGTTTATACATTGTACCCCAATTTTAAGGTGTTTAATATCTTTGTAGATGTTGTTGGTAGTCACTGTGTTAAACTTACGATAGTGCATTCAATTAAATTTGAGATTATATGCTGGTGAGTTGATGTGTAGATCTATCGTCGCTCTCACTGTACGGATCTTCTTAGATTATCGTAAAACAATACCTTGACAAATTCTGTTAATTTTAAAATACAAAAGCCTTACTCCGTATTTTACTTGGATTGGAAACAATAGAGGGAGATAACATTTTGTTCTGATGTCTATACTATCTTATTACAGTCTATAGTTAGATTCATTGTGACAAACATGTCTCGCTGAGATGGGTCAAACGTTGCTTCTACAAGAATGAATGAGTGGATGAATCTTCTTGATGTGAAAATAAGTGAAAAAAATAACTACCACTTGAGGCGTAACGGCGAGTACAATGACTAGCCCAAAAAAGAGGACGTCTTTTGTTCCCAATAATGACCCACTAAAAGTGGTCAAGTGGGAAAGAGCCAAAAACAATGAATATTTGCTGAACTAGTTCATCGAGACAGACTCAAACAAACAGTCCCAGTATGATGACCCACGACAATAACGAAAACAAATATACCGAAAATCGTCCGAGAGTTCGAACAAATCTAACTGAGCTTCTCTAAACAAATTGGTTTGTAATGTAGTTTCTGTCACTTCATGTTGATAGTCCAATTATAAACAAATTTCTGAATTGGCGAACAACAGTCGACAACAAAGTAAATTTGGGCTACGAATATGACCGCTATAAAACGAGCAAAGGCAGCTATGTGTGTGACGTCACATCCTAGATATATCACCAGGCGACCGAACACTGAGTGTAAACCATATTTAATAAATTTTAAAATCACATATTTCGCCTGCAATGACCACCACGCACTCGCTTAACACATGAATGGGAACACTTGGGAGAACACTTTATGCACTAAAGATTGATTGTTAGGGTGTTTAGCTACCCATTGTAAGCCTACCAAAGTGTTTTACTAAAAACGAAAGCGCATATGCAATTTTTCTCTATAAACATGGCAACAGGCTGGCACCCGTTACATAATAGGTTATTTATGTCAGGTTATTTCTGGCAATGCTTACATTTACAGAGCAATTCATTGGGTGGCTTATAGTTAGTACAATCCAGGTACAATTTTCGTTCTCCATCCATTAAACGTGAATAATTTTTTTCTGAATAAATTAATCCAATACCATATACGTTGAAACTTCTTTATTATAAAAAATCGGCTTACGCTTGGCAAATTTAACTAATTTGTATTTAGGAATTGTGTGTATTATTACCGAACGAGTTAATTGCTCGCGATAAGATGTGTTGTTCATCAATATACTATATTGTACACTACTATAAGAAAAAATGGTGAATGCGTGTAAAATTCGTCACCATATTTGAGTGTGTTTTTAAACGCATACAACCGTATTACTTACTTAGAGCACAAACCCCAGTGGTCACAGGTCATTCAAAATGCAAAAATTTACAGCCACTGTATTGAAATAGCTGATCTATCGTCAGATATAGATGGCAGAGGCATTACACAGATTACACCACACTAGTTGAATGTATTTGTAGCACAGAAATGTCATGTATTTGTGCACAATTTGACTGAAATAGTGTACATTCTTTAATAGTGAGTAACTGCGAACCAATTGCAGTCGCGTCTCTCGCGACAGCCAGGTTGCAGTATCCCATTGCCCAGCGTTGTAGGGTACAGTACAGTGCACAGTTTTTTTTTTGTGAAATCAATTTTAAACCGTGTAAGGTAATTTTCAGAACCAATTTGGAAGATAGCGATGAGAACTGCTTGCAGACTCATAAACGTAAGCAAATCATGGTAAAAACAATGGAAAACCGTGCACGTGATAACTATATCAGGCCATGGCGATCATCAGTACGTCATATGTTAAACAAATTTCACAATACAACGAGGTCATCATTGTGTCACCACTACCTATCTTTACACGTATGTAATAAGCAGGCGTCCTGTTCACATACATTTATTCCGCTCAAAGTTTTCATCTGTCAGAGAATGCGATTAAACGATGAATCTGGTGAAAAACGCTAATATGATGGGTTGGGTTTGGGGGCATAGTACAACATTTCGTTATCATTCAGTATATATATAGGTATACATCTCATTAGTATACACACATTATTTTATTATTTCTTATTTTAAAAATGTAATTGTAGCGTTGTGTAACAAACTGTAGACAAATGGTGACATGACGGAATATGTCAATATGTTAAAATCAAGAAGAAGTCAAGTTCTCTTGTTCAACATTGTAGTTTGAACTTTGCTCAGACATTGTGTAAATATACTTACTCGTGCAATGTGTTAAGGTAAATCGTCTGGGCAAACAATATGTAACTCAGTAACTAAACAAACCACGTGCGCCGCTGAAGGCGGGCATAGCATGAGATGTTGCACAATTCTCCTACAAACACAAGCGTGCGCATCTGTGTATGGATTTGATTGTGCAAATTTGAGGTGGAAAATCTAGGTGATTTTGCACAATCTAAGACATATGCACACAAGAGTAAACGAGTGGGTATCTGTTTAGTAAAGTTTATCTAAGTGCTATGCCGCGGTTTGCACAAAATTAACGTTTGGGCAAAATTCTTTGATGATATGTCAATAAATAAAGTCAACAAGAAGTGAAGTTAATTTCCCCTGGTTGTTGCTGTGGTTTGAACTTTGCCCATACATTGTGTGATCATACGCACACACCAATGTGTTTACACTAGTTAAGGTAAATCGCGTGGACACGCAATATGTAACACATTAGTACACCACCTCTACAAATAAACTGCACGCAAGAATAATTATATTCTACAATCACCAAATTAAATGAATATTTCATGTCTCTCGCCAAGGAATATTTCCTGATAAACTCATTAGTGGTACATGGCAAATAGAATATTCTGCAATATACATCGCTTGGACATTTCCCATATATATCTGAAATAAATTGTTGTTACTGTCCTTTTAAGAGCAATGATCATATGAGTGATGCAGTGCATGATATAGAATAAGACTAAACGATTTAAATGATATGTTGGTATGGTTAATTCACTGTGATACCGGACATGTGAATTATTATTGAAATTATCTGAAAATAGGACTGCAAACTTCTGACAGGTACCAGGTATGCACCTAATGCGATAGCAAACATGGTAATAATTTGTTTTATTAATCACTACCTGCAATATAAATTTAAAAACAAACTAAGACAAACACACACTCAATTCCAATACAATAGCTAAAGCGGTTTGATCTACGTTTGTTTTGTACTCATCAAGTTCAACAATTCCCTCCAACAGCTTCACTGCTAAACGTAAAATGTTAGCAGCTGTCACCCTAGTGTCAATGAGTGAATATTAATATCGATACGAGACAGCACATGATGCAAATTACCACCTACCCACTAGTTTTCACTTGAGACATTATTTTCTATTTTAGTTTATGATTAGTGTAAGGAACAGTTCATTGTTTACTAAGTTGAACGCACACCAGGTCAGCATATTTATATTCCCACAAATATATAACAGTTTGTCGTGTTATTGTGCATTGTTCTGTCATGGATTAACTGACTCATTTGATACCAAAATGCATCATGGGCTAACATTCATTTCCCGCCTAACACGTTACCTATAGCTATCACGTGTCCACGTTTGTGATTGCATCACTGTACGGCCGAGGTGTGTGCATTTTACCCAAGTCTTTCATCTTTCAAATCAACTGCTTTTAATTTATACATCTTTCATAATAACAGCATATTCAATTTGTGTTAACATTATAATTAAACTAAATTTGTTTAAAATGACCTCACAGTGGGAAGGGGTGATCGCACTTGTCAGGACTGTCTGGTCATTTATCACCATATTTAAACCTCGTCTCATACACACTATAATGTATTTCGTATTCCGTCGTCCACCGGCACTAGCCAGTACTAATCTTGATATAAAAATCCAGTTCACTTCGAAAATTTCAGCTGATTTGACAATTTTGTTGCAACAGTATTGCGGGTGACTAATCTAACGCTAAGTTATTATTAGTCCAAGAGTGCTAACAGACACTAAATACACTAAATACCAAAATGCATCATGGGCTAACATTCATTTCCCGCCTAGTATGTTACCTATATCTATCACGTGTTTCCGTTTGTAATTGTGTCACCGTACGGCAGAGGTGAGTATCGTTTATCCAGTCTTCCAAATCCGCTACTTTTAATGCATTTATCTAATACAATATCAGAAATTTTAATGTGTGTTAATATTATAATGAACCTAACGTTGTTTCTTGTGTTCTCACTGTGGAATGAGGTGATCACACTCTCAGGACTATCTACTCCATCGTCCACCGGCACTAGCCATTACTAATATTGACATCAAAATTCAGTTTCAACTGATTTGATCATTGTTGCAACGGTAATGCGGTTGACTAAACTAACGCCAAAGTATTTGATTCCCCTTTCCCATTAAAATTAATTTACCAATTATTTTACTTTATTTTTACAGTATAAAATAAAAATTATATATTTGCAAATTAGATTGAACTAACATATCAAATAATTTAATACATGAGATGAATATGCAGAACAGTTTAACAACATACGATTCCCGCCTAGTAAGTTACTTATAAGATATTAAAGTTATTACGAGACAAAGTTCGCAATTGAATCAGCCCAATGTTGTGTGTCTCTATAGTACGAATTGTAAAATCATATCAGATTGTTTTATGTACATAGACGTAATTCTCTGCTCGATAAGATTTTCTGAAAATTATTATATTATTTCTGAGCTAAATTTATATGTCACACAATGAATTAGAAAAAAATATTTCCATTACTAATATGCCACTACAAAGCTGAATGGTTGTTTGTACCTTTACAAGGCAGTTTACATCAATCATGAAGCAGTGTTCACCTATGATGGTATATGTCATACACTATGACCCAACATATGAACTAACGACATAATATTCCCGCCTAATACGTTAGTTATATAAATATCACGTGGACATCATTTGACTCGCTACCAAAGTCCATATGCTGGTTTATTGAATATTTATCCACTCCTGCATTCAATGGGATGAAATACAACTAATGGAATTATCGCCGTGAAAACTCCTTGGTCTTTATTAATGTCGATTATTTTTAATGATTGAAGTGCGTTTGGTATGTAATAATGTACTGTGTTTTTTTTTTAATTTTCTTCAGTTGTTTCGGAAAGCATTGTTTTTGAAATTGTAATATCACTGTTTGGATTATGTCTACGAACAGAATAATTCAGAAAATTTGTACATGCGGTTTACTTTTACGCACAAATGCTCTATGAATCAACATAAATATAGTGTTCCCGCCATATATGTCACTTATAACATATAAATACCACGTGACCACTGTTTTCTATTTCAAATCTATTGCTTATTTTTCCAGTTATAAGGGTTTGCTAATGCTTTATAATTTATATGAACGATGACCTGATTCAGTGCATATTTTTTATACTCAAGAGACCAATTACCTTTTTTCTTAAATGTCTATGAGCAATAATAAATATCTAATTGAACAATATTTTACCAATACTCGACTACACGTCTGGATTGATAGGTTTTGCCATGTCAAGACGGGTTTGAGTATGCGCAATTTTGGTAATATTACCTTGTTGACAAATTCATACAAGAAAACAAAACACACAAAACAAGGAAACAATTCTATATGTTAGTTCGAAGATTAACAAGACCAATGTCTGTAGCACTGGAGAAAAAGTTTTGATGTTTTAACTGTTTTAAACCGAGGCTGTATGATATTTGTATTCTTTCAAGTGCCATTGAACCTTCATCTATACTTAAAATTATCAGATGGATGCGACATTTAATCAATATAACGCATACAAGTTTCTTTTTTTATTTGTGGAAAATGTACATGTATATGATTGAGGACATAACGTTTGTTTTTACTACAATACATTGTATGTTGTAAAAGTATTTTTCCAATCAACTTGATTGTTATATGATTTGTTTTCAATTAGCAACATCTGGATATTTAAGAGCGACAAATAAGGCCTCACTATTGGCAGCACCTGGATTCGTTTTTTTCAATCTGACTATATTTTCTGGGGCCAAATGCACCTTTTTGGAAGTTATCCTCATTATTCTCGCAAAAAATACCGTATACAGCAGTTATCGTTGTGAATTTCATTTCATTGGACAAAGTATTCAATATAGGAGCTTTATTTCAGACCGTACTTAATTGTAAGAACGGTTTTATGAAGCAAAATAAATTCTGTGTTGCAACAGATTGACAATTACCGGCCAAACACAGCTGCGATACACATTGCTATGATATGTTTTTCAGTTGATAGGCAATGTACTTATTTAACGATAATAATATTTGTAATATTTAACATCAATTACTATCAATTGAATCAATTACTAATTGGAAGTCAACTTTTGTACCAACCCTTGTTCACTAAATGGCATAAATTAATAAATTCAAAAAAAACATGTCCAAACTCGTTTTCTGTTTTTTTTTCACTGTCACATAATATCAACATATTAATCATGTTAATTGTCTTTTAAAAAGGAGAATTAAAAATTATTCAATAGATGTTTGATGTTTTACTGCAGTTTGCATTTCATTTACTAAACCTCAGATGTCGATTGCACTTCGCCCCTCTATGATTATAGTTCGATTTCAAACATGCACATTTTCTCTGCCATAGTTCTACAAAGCTTTACAGATGTTTGGTATTTGTTTAATGATTGTTTCCGGCCATTGCAATATTTCACCCACTAAATTCAGAGTATTGATTTCATAGACGGGTTATCGCTACTGATAACTTACTGTCAAGACGTTCAAAAACACTTTTTTCAAAGCCTCAGGTATAAACTTCATCAATCTTACTGGAGAGTTCAACGCATAAATTATGACGGGAAATCATAATGATAAAATGAATTTCAAAATTATCAAAATTGAGATAATGGTTAAACAAAGCTTGAGGGTAAAAGACGTATTTGACTGAAATTTGTAATTATATGCTCTAATTGCTGTAACTTGTTACCATCTAAGAAAGGAACAAAACAGATTATTGCAATACATGCACCTTCTATTCACTTAGTGATTTCTGACTCAAGTCTACTATTGGATTACTTGCCGAGTTAGTGTTTGTTTTGAATCCCTGTATGAACATGGATGTTAACTGCTTTAAGTAATATTTACGGGATACTTGTGATACAAGCATTTGGATATCTCTATTCATGGATTTATTGCTGCGTATATGCAATACTTTCTAATAATATTTTTTTTTATAAATTGTATGTGTCTGTTAAATTCACATGCACATGTTGTTAGGTGGATGATGTTATACAGCACTGATCAGTGTCAATACTGTTCTGCTAATTATTGTCATATTTTTTAATCAACACAATTAATCGTAGAATTTGTTCTGGTTTCTGCTCAACATCAAACACAGAAAAAAAAACAGTAAGACACACAAAATTAATTATTTTAGTAATTAAAATATCCTAAAATGATGTAGACCACAATGACACCATTTGCTTAAAAGAATACAAATCATTGCACTCTTTTATTTGGTTAGAAAGCCAGTTCCACATGTTAGCACCATAATAAAACAATGACTCCAGTCCATAGCGTTTTGTCAATGGTCGCTTTAACTGTAATTGATGACAATATCTTGAATTGTACGTTAAATTCCAGTATGATTATATATTAAAAAATAGACTAATTATAATAAACAACCTATGTTAGAACATGCCACTTGATTGTTTCAAAAAAGTGAATGAGTGTAGAGTGTATGCAGGGATATAATTATCCGAGGGTCCCAGTTCTATTATTCTAGTTCCTATTGTTTTATATATCAATAATTATTTTGTGAATTCGTTTCAGGTATCACGTTAATAATTGCACTAATACCACTGGTGTGTGAAATAGGATTATTTGCTGTGTACATATGTGTTATACTGCACAGACATGGATTTAACCGCTGATGGATATATTGACCTACCATGTTATCATAAATTGTTTATTTATTAGTGTGAGGAGAATAACACTATATATATATATATATATATATATATATATATACATCCGACAACGCGTCTACTGAATTACTGGAATTACTGACCAATATTCTTGCTGTGCGTTTTCAGGTAAAGTAACTACTGTTGTAAGTGTGTATTGTTTTGTAGATGAAAGGGTTTGTTATATATATATATATATATATATATATATGATCCTTTGCTAAAAGTAGACAATGAGGTCGGGAAACGAGGACCCTTCTGATTTTTACAGTACGACCCCGCGAAAAACATGAGTTCATAAAGGGGGACTTTATATTTCAGAATCTTATCCATACTTTACCTTGATCAAATTGAATCACGACTCATATTAAAAAATATATAATTTTAGTTATAGAATGTTCAGAAAACATAGAATTTCAAAACATAATTTTGGATGTAATTTATTTTCGAGAATAAACTAATTCAGTGATTCAGTATTAATTCTAAACCGAATCTTAATGGTGATCTGTTTCATGCGTTCATTTATAAATTATGACTTCATGAATATATTTATAAATTAATATATATAAATTAATATTTATAAATAAATATTTACCAAAGTCAGTTGCCATGTCAAAGCTCATTAGCTTCTTTTCTCAATTGTTCAATTAAATAGTATGTACCATGGTGTAAACATACATTATGTGCTAATTTCACTCTACTCACATACTTTTATTAGTTTGATAACTTATTTTTGCACACTGTGCAATGAATGATAGACATTTGTTTGTATTTGTATTGTAAGTTGGTAGGAGTTATGTTTAATTTCAAAGTACGTTTTTCTGGTCGAAAGTTGTTTGTTAAATGTAAATCAATCGCTCAGACAGACCACTATCATGCCAAATAGTTTGTTAATAGCCTCTGTGGAAATGAGAAATTTATAAGGAATTAAATTATTAACATTCAGTGCACACTGTCAGAAAATATAAGGAAGGTGACATAGAGTAACAGTTAGAAAAATTTGTGTATGTTCAACCCAATTTCTTGTAGCAGGCATTGTAGGCTGCATTCAATAAAAAGTAACATTACTTCGATTTTACATATATGTGTTGTGTTCCTTTGAAAGCACATTTGTAAGTTCTCGCGTGATTACAATATGAGATGTATGATTAAAATATTATTATATTAATTTGTGTTCACCTAAAGATTTTGCGATTCATCAAAATGAATATGCATTTTAGTCACACTCATGAGCGAGAAAATAAGGTATTAAATGATTATTGACTGAACATATTTATGTTTGCACCAAGAAGCAGGCTACTGTGGAATGAAATGAATAATCACATTAAGAGTTTTATTAATAGGGTTATGCGAACCTTGCGGCGAAAACCCATGATACTTCAATATGATTTTAATATTCTTTGATCACGTGTGTAAATATCAGTTTACATACTCAGTAGCAGGGATTTCAAATATTTTTAAAACGCCATTATACAACTTTAACATTCCTATATATTAATATGGGTGCTAGCATTGTGTTCTTTGAATAAACTGCTGAATAACTGAAATGCTTTTCTGTTTGAAAGTATTTAATAAGATATGAGATTACTAAATTTGAGATAGTAAAAATTGTACATTGTTATGCTGACCATTGCTTTTGAAGCCAGTCGTTGTGGTTTAGCATAACTATATAGAGTCATTTTTCCAAACTTATCACTTATATGATACATGCATTACATTTTATGTCATCAAATTAAGTATATAGTGCCATATTGCTATGATAACATTGGTGTTTTTAATTTAAAGGCACTCATAATATACAATTTTTGTGTCAGATACACATAATCAGTTGTGATGTATTTTAATTTTAGTGTTAATTAAACATTGATCCTGATGCATATGCAAATTTGTTGTATGTATTTAATTACTTGATATTTTATTTTGGCAAATAAAGCCAACTTGGCAATTGCTAGTGTTTATTATTTAACGTCATACCATTTTTTATGGAATAGTGTTGGTATGGCAAACAGTTTCTTCTAAAAACAAAATAATTGAATAAATAGCATACATGATATGCCCTACGTACAGTAGAGTTTCTCCTGCAATATGTATGGCGCCCTCTTTATTGTAGGAGATTTTTATTAATCGCATGATCTCATTCTGACAACACTCTCACAACACGGCGAGGGCGTATGTGTGATTTAGCGTTTCGTAAAACTATGACCGCAATGACCAATGCTGTATTGTTATTGCTATTTGCCTAATTGTCTCATCGCAATTTTACAGTACGCGAAGCCATGAGACCGTCATCCATAGCAATACGCTCCTCAATAAAAATACTCCTACTTACTACTTACCCGTTGATATACTTTGTGTTTTGTAGTCGCTGGGTAAATTTAGTTACATTTGATGGAATATTTCTTTTCCACTGGTAAATTTGAGTATGGTTTTCGGTCAATGAGCATAACTGTAGTAGGTGTACATAATGTTCTGCAGGATGGCTTCCCTCGTTACGTAGTGTTGTCCAGTTAATTGGCATATTGATTTGGTAGCAAGTAGCCAATGCTTCTTCACATTGCAAGATTGCCGGAATTGCACATTACCTTATAAATACAACCCTATATTAAACCTATGGACATGACGGGATTTTATACAATGTATTGATATTATATTTTCACAGTTGCAGGGCAAATGTAAGCATAAATGATATTGATAACAGAGACGTGTTGTTTGCAGTGAATTGTGCTGTTAACTATAAAAACGAGAACTAGCACATATGCGGGATGAATATTTGTTCACACACATAACTTTCCAGATAATAATAATATTGTGCCATACCCAGTCACCTAAAATATGTTTGCTGTAGCGCGTATCATTCTAAGGCGATACGCATCGTTCTAATTTTAATCGAAAGCCACGGAATTTAAATTGACATCAGTTATCTTTCTTCAAAATGTGCATACAATAGTTCAGTTATCTATCAGATAGCAAGCACATATTTTCTTCTTAGTAATCTTGCTACTTCTGTCTTTACAAATATGTGTGTGTGTGTCCTTTCACAGAGTTTTACTGGGCTGCATTGACTAAATAAGTTGTAAATATCGATGTGAAGTTTATCTTTTTTTTTAATTCTTGAGTTTAACTTTTGCTTGTTGTGTTATTGTCAAGGGTCGGCTGTCGTCTTTATGAAAATACCGCCATCATGACCTAATCACATATTGTTTTAAAGACAACAACATCCGACTTCTTTTGCTCACATGATGAGCGATGAAAATTGGTTCAATGTTTTAATTGTACTCGAAAATAATACTCACAATGGTTGAATATACGCTAAGCTACTAATATGCTGGTCGCAATAGTAAAGATACATTCCTTAGAATACTGTTAAGTTTTTATCACTTTGCCAACTACGCATCTTGCGGTGTCTGATACTAGATCAGCAATTTTAATACATTGGCTGTCAAGTGTTTACATATTGAATGACATTTGAGTATTGGGTTCAATGAACACTGCATTTTGTGTTGAGCTAAAAAGTAGTAATACGTTTGAATACACACTCAAATATTACATGCATTACCAAATGTTCTTCATCGTAGCTCACAGACATTATGTCTATATTATGTTGATGAACAATACATTTTATCGATAGTGATTATCATGCTCAGTAAAATACACATATTGTTGAATGCCATTCAGATAAATCAATTAGCAGATTTTCTATAATTAACAAGCTGCAACGTACATGGTATCCTGGTATTGATTATTATTACTAACATTTACAAAAATTCCTGTTTGGCGGTTGAGAACACTTATTATATGACTACTAATGAACTGTTCTTCACCTAATTTATAATACAAAGCCTTTTATGGAAAATAGTTTTTGCTAACGGTAATGACTCATCGGTTCTGGAAATTTTTTTTCAAGTGTTGGAAATAATTGAGTGAATAAATACAGTACTTAAAATGATGAACATGTCTTTTTATGATTTTTATTACAATCTGGACAAACGGCCATTTATTACAAACAAACGGTACTTATTTGCACCCCATATATACAGGTACGGTATATCACAAAAATTCACAGCAAATTTACACTGTAAGCAGATGTACCCAGTAACCTGAAAGTGTGATCGAAATCAATTAAATGTCAAGTCACCACTTTTTTTTTCCTGAATTCGCAGAAGATTTTTATATTATAGAAATGAACACAGTGTTATATTTTGTTTATATTACAGTTTTTTTGCCAATACTAATTTCAAATTGCTATGTGGACCATATGTGTATTGTTGTACACTTCTTCAGATAAATTTTCAACCAACTGGCAACCCATAGGTCGCACAGGCTCTATCTAACAGAAGCTCAAATGTTACTCGAAAAATTTGAACGATTTGCATAATATTTATACTTTTTTGCTGATATGAGTGCAATACGTATTTTTACATTGCTTTAATTTCAATTTAATTGTCATTTATTCCAAAACAATGGGATACATTGGTAAAATGGTATTGCATTATCCCATTTCTCAACTATATATTTTCGTATACACTACAAATTGAATGAATTGTTTAATATAGATACTCCAACTTAGTCGGGCGTTATTACTTACATATTACATCACGCGATCGTTCACATACATTGGTAAATAAAGTACACCAAAGCTAGCATGATTGAACGAATGTTCATTATATTATTCTACCTCGATTGAAAATTTAATTATAAACAAGTTTTTTTGAGCCTTTTGAATTGGCGCCCTCAATAGTGCAACCCTTCTCTGCATTGATCGTTTGTTTTAATCGCTGAGTAGAGTGATTGCAAATCGGTGTACCAACCAACCACCTTAAACAGTTTGTTTATGAAAATCTCAACGAACTTTTTTTTCTTGTCACAGCTAGGAAACAAAAAGCCATATTTGTATAGTTTCGCGACAAATCTTGTAATATTGATATCCAACACAAACAAAAATAAAACCCTACGCTTGCTTGGGTAATCAGCGGCCAGGAAAATAGTTTTCATAAACCCTATTAAAACTACTTAGTCCCCACGTAAAATCCATTGTGCTACTTTGGGATTTTATTTGGTGTTGTCAATCACACGTGTTATAGTTGACATTGGCAGCTGTGATTATAATTATCAAAGTATAATTGTGGTTGCTCACGTAATCACTCTTGTGCATCAAAAAAGTTAAATTGTGAATTAAAACAGATACATTGTTATTGCATTTGAACATTTGCCAGGTCACTGTTTCTGTGCAAGACGGTACCGATATCTCCATATATAATAAATAGTTAAATCCATTCGTTGGAACAATGGCTTAGTGATTTCAGCAGTAAACAAGAGTACAATGTCCAAGTTACCTGATACGACATAGTAAATACCATTATAGCGTCATTATAGACAGACAGCCGCTGGAGCTTGTAATTATCAGTGTATTCAGTAGTTCTAAAGCATTGTTTGGCGGGGGGGGGGATAAGGAGACCGCTAAAGTTATTATTGCTTATAAATTTTGTAAATTAGCTGCAGTGTATATGTCATCCATATCGCCAAGCTCTTCAGAAAGTGGTAAAATGGCTGTTTGCAATTTGATTTTAATTAATCATGAGTTTATACGACGTATGACTTTGGCAGCTGTGATTTTATTTAGCAAAGTATAATTTTGGTTGCTCACGTAATCACGCATGTAATAAGCATTACCAAAGTCAAATTATGGATTAAAATAGATTTTTCGTTACTGTATTTGAACATTTGCCAGGATATTGTACCAGATGGTACTGATGTCTCCATATATCATAAATAGTTGCACGCACTCTTTGGAACAAGGGCTTATTCATTTCAGAAGTAAACAAGTGCACAATTTCAAAGGTTAACTGATACATCGTACTAAATACCATAATAGCGCCAGCAAACCTATTAGTCTTTCTTTTTTTAAATGGCGCCATCTATAATTTGAGTCGTTCTTTGTTCACCTCATATTTACCTTTTTGTTGTTATGCATTTGCTGATGAACTGCTGTTATCGGACACAAGAAAGAGTATAGTTCAACATTCACTGACGAATTTTGCATTTTATTAGTTACTGCTCTCCGCAAGTGGCAAGAACTCAAACTCAATAAAATTTTATAATCTTTTGAGGATAATTTTAATGTTTTCTCCTATAATTGTACTCATGTTTAGAATTAACGTCCACAATGTCAAGGTCTTAGGTTGAAGAATGAATTATTTTTTATATATCTCAACATTGGCGAAATTTTTGTTTGTTTTACATCAAAAATGCTATTCACAATAGTATTTAATTTGTGGTTTGTTACCTCAACGAACAAGTATTTTTTGTTAAAATTTAAACATAAGTTTATTGATATTATATTTGCACAGGTGCAGGACATTATATTTAGTTTGACAAGAGTTAGTGATAAAATAATTGAACATTTGCCAGGATATTTTCACTGTGCACAATGGTATTGCTGTGTTGTGTGAAACGTAAAAAGATAATCTACTTCAGTACAATGTCAAAGGTTAAACTATTTTTTGTAGAAAATACCATTACAACGTCAGTAAACATATTATTCTTCATAATTCAACGATTCTATTCGAAAATGGCGTTTACTTGATAGAAATGTTATATTTGTGAGTCAACAAATAAGTCGCGTTCTTGTGAAAAACGAGAATAAGCAGTGTAGGCAATATGTATAGCGCTTTATTATCCACAAGTTAACCATTGCAATAAGCAAGCAAAGTATAATGTTGGTTGCTCACGTAATCACGCATGTAATTAGCATCAATGAAGTCAAATTATGAATTAAAACAGATTATTATTATTGTACTTGAACATTTCCCAGGTCACTGTTCTTGTGTCAGATGGCACTGATGTCCCCATATATCATAAATAGTTAAATCCACTCGTTGAAACAAGGGCTTAGTGATTTCAGCAACAAACAAGAGTACAATGTCCAAGTTACCTGATACGACATAGTAAATACCATTATAGCGTCAGCAAGCCTAATAGACAGACAGCCGCTGGAGCTTGTAATTATCAGTATATTCAGTAGTTCTAAAGACTTGTTTGGCGGGAGGGGAGGGGGGGGGATAAGGAGACCGCTAAAGTTATTATTGCTTATATATTTTGTAAATTAGCTGCAGTGTGTATGTCATCCATATCGCCAAGATCTTTGGAAAGTGGTAAAATAGCTGTTTGCAATTTGATTCTAATTCATCATGAGGGTATACGACGTATGACCTTGGCAGCTGTGATTTTATTTAGCAAAATATAATTTTGGTTGCTCACGTAATCACTCTTGTGCATCAACAAAGTTAAATTGTGAATTAAAACAGATACATTGTTATTGCATTTGAACATTTGCCAGGTCACTGTTTCTGTGCAAGACGGTACCGATATCTCCATATATAATAAATAGTTATATCAATTCGTTGGAACAATGGCTTAGTGATTTCAGCAGTAAACAAGAGTACAATGTCCAAGGTTACCTGATACGACGTAGTAAATACCATTATAGCGTTAGCAAGCCTAATAGACAGTCGCCGAAGCTTGTAATTATCAGCGTATTAAGTAGTTCTAAAGACTTGTTTGGCGTTGGGGGGGGGGGCAAAATAAGGAGATCGCTAAATTTATTATTGCTTATATCTGCTGTTAATCAGCTGTAGTATATATGTCATCCATATCCCCGAGATCTTCATAATATAGTAAAATAGTTGTTTGCGATTTGATTCTAATTCATCATGAGGGTATACGACGTATGACCTTGGCAGCTGTGATTATATTTAGAAAAGTATGTTGGTTGCTCACGTAATCACGCATGCCATATTACCATCAACGAAGTCAAATTATGGTTTCAAAAAGATTTATTTTTACTGTACCTGAACATTTGCCAGGCCATTGTTTCAGTGCAAAAAGACACTGACGTCTCCATGCTTAGTGAATTCGGCAGTCAACAAGGGTACATTGTATGCGGTTAACTTACACGACGTAGTAAATACCATTATAGCGTCAGCATACCTGATAGACTTTCTTCTTTTTCTTGTTTTAAAATGGCGCCATCTACATTTTCAGTGCCTTTCTTTGATCAGCTTATATTTACCTTTTTTGTTTTGTTGTAAGTAATAAGTCACTTTATTATGAAAGAAGAATAAGCTGCATGGATAATATGTATATCGCTTTATTTTATGCATGTTAACCATTAGGCTCACATCAGTTGGGCTCTACAGAAAATTCAATCAATTACATCAGAAATGCTATTTACAGTAGCACTCAAATTGTGACATTACCGCATCATACAAGTATTCGAAGAAACATTTACGAAGTGTGTTGCGTGATTTTATACACTTTAACCATAGATTTATTGATAGTATATTTGCACAGATGCAGGACATGTTTTTGTTTGACAAATGTTATTGTTACAGTTTAATTATATAGACCGATATGGAAACACGTCAGTTCGCGTGACTCTATCGGCACATTTCAGTGAACTCGATATGATGTCAAATTGGTAAGCTATCCACATGACTGCTATTACCTTCTACTTTTATATTTGTCACGAATATGACATTCACTCTATTCACTGAAAACTATATATATATATATATATATAAAATATAAATATTAAAGTGCATATTCGGCGATAACACACGCACGACAGTTCATAAAAGACATGTCCTTGTTATGAAAAGTATGGTTTATCAAGTAAAATAAAATACAAGCCTACTATCAAATACATTACTGTTGGTTTATTTAATAAATATGGAAATGAACATAAAAGAAGTCATCAGGAAGCAAACCAATAATTGCATATGTGTGGACAAATATTTTAGACTTATTTTGGTGTAGACAGCGCTCGTTTAATAATTTTACACCATTACAAGTTGTTAAATTGAGAGAATAAATGTCTCAACAAATATTTAATACTTAGTTTGATGTAAACAACTCACGTTTGATTAATTCCCACAATTACAGGTTGTTAAATTGAAAGAATAAATGTGCGGACAAATATTTTAGACTTATTTTGGTGTAGACAGCTCTCGTTTAATTATTTTACACCATTACAAGTTGTTAAATTGAGCGAATGAATGTATGGACAAATATTGACCATTATATTTTTGAGTAAATACCTGTCGTTTAATTAATTGCTATCTCTACAAGGTTGTTAAATTGAGAGAATAAATGTGTCTACAAATATTTGATACTTATTTACGTGTAAAAACTCGTGTTTGATCAACTTCCACCATTGAAAGTTGTTAAAATAATGAAATAAATGTACTGGTATCATTGGATATTTGACTTAATTGTGAAACTTTCTAACACAATTTTAACTGCTGAATTCGAACCCTCAATCAACAATTCCGCAGACACAGTATAAATTCCACAACACCACGGTAGCTCTGAGCGGGACTCTAACCCACTGTCTTTTCAAGCTAATTTTGTTTTATTTCGATGGCAAGCTTGTGTACCACGCCACGACGTTGGTCGTTGAGTGGCGTTTATTTTTGTAACTACTCCAGTGTTCCGAAGAGTTGAACGGGAAAGCCAAAACGATTGCTGGTTTCTGATTGCTTCGGTTCTGGTGAGTGTGTATCTAGTGTGATTCGAACCCATGTCGTTTGTATTGCATGTGCATTTCCCATATTGGCTACGCCGTAATATGCAAACACTTCTCCGTTTTATTGTGATTTTGAGAGTGTTTAATGATGTCTTCCTCACCCGTCACGCCATGACCCAGTTTCAACCACACGCCCATTCTGCAACAAAGTGCGTGACCCTCGGCGTGACCCGACTGACTATAGGATCGTTCTGTTCAACTGTTAAGTTAGGATTTATTACAGTTATTATTATATTGTCACGTGATTTGTTTTACCTTATGTGTAATGTCTTAAGTATCTTTATTGTAATTTGTATATACCAATTCGTATATACAGAGGAAACTACCCCGATTGAAGGTTATGTATTTTGTGACGTCACCAATTCGTGTGTAGGTACGGCTTCTAGAACCATGCCTTCAAATTTATAATCTATATACATAACTTGTTAAAATACAAACACTAAATTAGGCCATACTCAGTTTCCTTTTAAAACAAAGGAGTATGAAAAAAAGTTTTGTATACATCACTTTGTGTTTACAAAACATATTTGCAATATCATTTATTATGTAATATAACAAATAAAGTAGACTATCACGTGCTACCGTCACGTGGGGAAGAGGCAAGTGTAGCTCGACGAGCCCCCAGTCAATCAGTGTGATTCAAACAATCGACAAAACAAACCAGAGTTACGTATATGCGTGAATAGAACGTACTCGTTTATTGAAGTTCGATAGAATACACATATATGCAATACCAGAGGGATGTATAGTTCGCATATACAGAAAATCAGTCAACTATAATAATATACTAAAATTAATTACATAATGAGCATTAAATACACAAATACAAATATGCTGAGCACTGTGGTAGTTAACGAAAAACAGTGGGCATAAATGTCATTTGCTATACGTAAATTACTTAGCTACAATCAGTTCGTTGTTCACACTGCAAACGAAGTAGGCTGTAGAACTTCTTAGCGTAAACTTGGTAACATAGATGCGGCGCACACTAGTCATAGTGGCTGTAATTTTCGTGTAGTTTAAGCGACCAATCCACAACCTTTTCCGTTGGTGCGTTTGTAGATGCCGGTGCACTAAGCCAGTTGACTTTCGGACAGGAGAAAGGCAAATATGTGAAAGTATATTGAAACAGGTGCAATCAATCACCACAAAGTGCCCGACCACGTGTAACGATCAGACAACGCCCAAACCGTCAAGCTGCTGTGCAAAGCAAAATCTACCACAGTACTGAACTTCAAACCACATGACTGCTCTATTTATACTCAGAGAACTCCCTAAGTGTAGCAAATATCATAATATGGCTCAAACTATCATTGCATATGCAAATCAGATGACTTAGGAAAGAACAATGACAAGTGAATAAACATATATCAACCCGAAAATACGTTTCTACGGGATCAAATATTGAAATATCGTCACAAGGTAGTATGAACGTATAAGTATATAGTATAAAAGTTAACCAAATTAGAATCTTGCATGAAATAAATAACAAAGTATTATAAACAAAATTGAGTAGAAATTAAACTTAGTTATATACACATTAATGCATTTTTTAAAAACACATATTATCGTTTAACTATAAATTAATTTTGCTAATCCTTGTAGAAACTGAAATAGTTATTAAGCGCGACCTGAAAAACATAAAGAAGGAAAATGTGAGAGAGATAGATAGATTTTTGGTAGGTTATTTGATGGTATGATTTATTGGGTAACCTAATTACACGTGCAACCATTAACTAAATTAGTATGTGATTGGATAAGATGTACTCCCTCGTTTGTATGTTGATACGCTTGTAAATAAGATTAACGTAAAGTCGAAACAACCTAGACTAGAAGTCAATTCACCAGTCCAGTCAGCTATGACTCCCTATATTGTTTATATTTAATCAGATACTATTTTGTCATTATGCTTTGTTACCTTTTATGTTTATACCTCATGAGGACATTTTTATGGCAAGATGGCGCAAACGGAAGTCCTTCGCAGGGGTATGGTTTCTCATATTTAAATCATCATAACTCTGAAGATAAACATTTTTTTAAATTTAGTTTTAAATTTAGAGAGAGAGAGAGAGATTGTGATTGATTGATTTACCTTATTACACGTCAACTAATTGCGTGTGTAATTCGTTACGATGTGTATCATTGCTCCCTCCTCTCCTTCTTTTCAGGCATTTCACTCTTTGGTTTTTAACACACATTAATTGTGTAGATATTAGTATTAGCATTACTAGTATAGTTATACTACTAATAACTGCAATATTCTTAATACGTGTTTGCAATACTGATTTCAAAATGACCTTTTGTCCTTCAGTACCATTAACTACAAAACAATCAACAAGATCATTAACAACTTCTTCAATACGATCATTGAGAATTCAAACCAGAGAGACTGTTAGTTAGTCAATATTTTCGTTACAGTAAGCACTTTCAATTCACTTTTACTATTGCAACGGTTAACAATACAGAATAACGTTTTTCTATTCATAGAGTCCAAAACTACTGCGATAGTATCCAATTCATGATTTCACGGGACGCAATTCTTGGACAGCACGGTCTTCCATTACTTTAATTTTAAAATTAGAAAGTGTAAGCGTGCGAAATCTATTAACGGTCACTAAATAATACTAACTAGCCCAACCAGCAAACGAATAACTAAATAACTAAAATAATCTATCTGCAAATAAGTAGTAGCACGAGTTACAATCACGTTAAGGTGTTTTAAAGGAGAAATAAAAAAAAATGATGCAATAATATTAAATTAAACTTTGTACATATTTTATGCAAAATTTATTGCTATTAAACACAATTAAAGCTAGATCACTTGGGAATGAATAACAGCAAAAATCTATTTTGTAGAAAACTGAATTTCTCTGTTGTAAAATAAATGTTGATATTGCATGGACAGCGTAATCCCAAATTTCTAATTTCATACGTAGGGAATTCAAGCACCCCATAATATAAACATGGGGCATTGTTACAATCTACCGGGAACAATTCGTAACTTCTGGTTGAAAATAAATTCACAGTAACTACCGCCTGGAAGTCCCTGTGAGTAGAAATTGAAACAATTAGATAGGAGAGCAAGCCATATGTACTAGACTACATTAAGACGTCTTTGAAGTCAAGGTGGACAGGGTTACAGCGTGGCATAATTATTCGGGCTGAAACATCAATCTTGGAGACGGGTTTGAAAACACGTTCAACGACGTGTATGAACATTCTGTAGTCTCTGCAAATCTCTAAGCATCTCACATTATGATGGGCTGGAGAATCATTATATAGTGATTGTGTGGTTTATGTAAATGCATTACTGCTCATAAATTCAAGATGACAGATGTAACCATTAAAAGCCACGGTAGAGCTAGAGAACAACTAACTAACTAACCTGTACCATTTTCATCTGAGTTACATTCACATTGAGATAACATTTCAGGAGTATCTACAATTAATATAAATGCAGTTGTATTCAATTTAACTTTAATTGGACACGTCCCACAAAGATATACGCATTTGTAAACGAAATATATTACAATGAACCACAGTAAAACCTAATTTCGCAAGTTGTTATGAAGAGCGGGATGAAAGCGGCCTACATTCGAACGTTTCAAAAAAGCGCGCGCCCGTGTCTTGTACGCGCTAGGCGTACTGTGTCTGTTTTCATAAACAGACACAAAAGCACTACACGTACGTCACCATAGAAATGCTTCTAGTACTGTTTTTTTTTCATTTCTAGAATGTTACTAATAACTTATTTTATCCAAGAATGAAAATATTCATGTATTATTTCTAGTATTGTATTAACCCAGGCTCTTTTGCCTGCCACTCTTCCTCCCAGATGCCAAGAAATAATACAAAATATATTCTGATTCTGCAGTTTCACTTTTGTGTATTTTACGATTGGTATACAACTACATTCAGAATGGGCGCTTTATTCTACATACTTTCAAATATTAACATAAATCACTTTAACTTACCATTAACATTTTCTTTTACATGTAAATATTGCCTCTGACTTTCAATAACATCACACTCCGTTTTGACTCTACATGTATACAATCCCTCGTTCATTTTAGCAAAACGATTGATTGTTAGCGCGCTACCATTTTTTAGTGGTTTAGTATCGAATATACCCTGTTAAATACAAAATAGTTAAAAGTTATTATTGCTTCAACAATTTATTCAATCACTCATTATTTATTCATTTGTTGATGTATTTTATATGAAAATTGAAGCACGTCACCTGAATTTCCTTGCCATTGACGAGCCATGTACTTTCATAATCGTTTACATTATATGTACAATGTAAAATTGCATCATCTCCATAATCCTGTGGGTGCTGAATTATACTTATGGATATTCTTATCATTTCTGGAAATGTTAAAGTGTTAAGTGTATATGTGAGAGACTAAAATGAATATAGGTGATAACAATGGTACTCAAATTATTATAAAATTAATGTATGCAACAAACATACCTTCTATTATAAGGTGTAATTTTACATCTCCATTCGCGTCAAAAGACAGTGATATATAACGTATGTCGCTATGGTGACATTCAAGTTTGCTGAACAAAATGGTTAAGTACCGACCACGAAGTTTTGGAACAATTGTGCCTTCGTTGCTATGGGCACGACAACCCTGGGATCCATTTTTGGTCATCTCAATGTGAAATACCATGTCCCCTAAATTATTCCATAGATATATATTCGGCACATTTTCTTGAGGGAGAACTAACGTCACTGAGAGAAGTTTGTCATTTCTTTTAGAAATATCAAAAGTACCATCCGTGATTTCTATCAAATCACAAATAAATAGTTATTTAAGCTATTATTAAATATGACATTATATTATATACGTTCTATAACCATCTTTTTTTATTATGCTATAGTATATATTCTGTAAAAAACAACCAACGAGAAAATCGATGAACAGCTGTCACACATATACACATATATAAGAGTATTGTGTTACCATGTATCCTAATGGTTGTCTCGTTATACACATCACTATTGTGTTTATACCATCGCACCGTTAGCTTGTGGTGATTACTTGATACATTGAAAATATTATAAATATAAAAACCGTTGTAAGTAGAAACGGAGTGTGTTTCTGTGCAACCAATTGTTTTAAAGTCGTCTACAAAAAAAAAATAATATAGTGAGTATTTATATGTCATAAGTAAATTCTAACAAAGCTATTCAATTTTAACCGATAATGAAACGTATATTTTAACGACAGATTGCACTAATTGCAATCAAAAAATGAATTTCAAATTGAATAGGAATTTAATAACAAAAACCTTAAATATAATTTAGTGTAAGTGTGAACAACATATATATAAATAAATAAATACAGAGGAAATACACAAAATTTAAATTTTAATAGAACTTGTTTCAGAGATATTTCCTATTTGGCAAAATTACCTCCTTTGTTCCACAATGATGTAACTTAAAAGAATGGCACTAATTAACCTACATCACATATCTGTCGCATACGACTTGTTTACCACTTCCGTGTCACTGAGAATGTTCTAGAACCGTACTGTGTCTGGGTGAAATATTCTAGATTTTTTTAGAAACTGGTTGAATAGGTAATAGAACACTGTAGAAGGCAATAAAAGGTAATGGAACATTCTAGAAATTTGTAGTAAATGCCAGACTCATTATGTATGCTGATGTAATGGTCTATTTATAGACAGTAGGGGTATATATAGGGAAGTTGTTCAGCACAGTGTTCAGATCGGAGATTTCGTTGAATTGTATTGGAGTTTAAGTATCTAGTTATTGGAGTAGTGCAGTTTTACCGCATTATTGTACTTGATGTTTGCACAGTATAATAATACCAGTACCAGTTGAACCCTCATCTGTTGGCTCCGTGTTTGACAACCCCAAATAATATCTTCCAATTACGACGCAGCAGCTAGCCTTTGTATATTGCAATGCAAACAACCCTTACGTTATACTTTATACATTATACAACAAAACATTGTATACAGCATAGACACTTATAAAACATAGAGGGCTAGTTACACCAACATCATTCATATATATATATATATATATATATAAATTGATTACATCTTACCATCCTCTTGAATGTACAAACACATCTTGTTTAAAGTGCCTGTATGTACCGTGCTATTAAAAGTAATATTTACACCAATAGGAACCATCGAGTCACACCCAACTGGCACTACAATGGCTTTTAAGCTGTCATCATATTCTGGTCCTGTAATACAATGCATACCTTGGTATTCATAATTTGAAAATATATTCTGTTTTAGTAATATTACACAAGGTATCATCTTGGCCTTTTCATTTGAGGGTAAACTATCAACCAGTTAGTGAGCGTTTTCACTTTTGAAAATAGAAATAAATACTCGCACCCAAAAACAAATCCTTCGGTATAAATGCTTGGATTTACGGCAAAACAACATTTGTTTTGTTTGTTTTTTCGTTTTTTTTTTACTTTGACTTCATTAAAGTCCACAAATTGTTTGGTATTTGTGCAATAAAATACAAATAATAAACCGCCTGAAAATAACACAAACTATGTGGTGGCGTATTGTTATTTAACTTTTATTTTTTAAAGAAATTTCTACGTAAACAATACACTTACCATTATAGTCCGGACATGTATCGAATGCATTCACGGTCAAAATAATTATCGAGTATAATGAACATTGGATAATGCGGATATGACACATGTTTTGTCAGCTGAAACAAAACGTTGTAGATTATGATGGTAATAAGTGTGACGGCTACAGAAGATGTTATTGTTTATAAGACAAAAAGTTCGAGTATAAATGTGCACCTACGTAAGACGATGTTTTTTTTCTTAAGCATTTTCAATACAAAATAGTTTGAATTAAATGTTGGTGAAGTTCATTTCTTTAAGTCACCAGATTCTACGGTCAGTGATGATACATGCATCATAGAGCTCCTTATTAAGTTCCGTGCTAGAAAATGAAAATTGTTTTTTTTTTACACATACAATGTATTGTATCGCATAGTACCACGTGTGAAATAACGTGTCTTGTCGGCTATGCAAAAATGACGTTATGCAATGTGAAAAAAAGGTTCCAATAAATTACAAAAAAAAATCGTGATACAACTGTGTGACACAGGCATACCCAGTATGTTCGACTAATATTTTACAAAACACGGACACGCACACGTTTGTTACATAACAATTTTTGCGGGATCTTTCAATTTATTTATTTCGAGACACATTTGTATATTTAAAATTGTCGACAACGTCATATATTAAATTCGAGAAGCAATCGCGTATTCGCATATTCGAAGCATATTGTCGGGGAATTATTTGTTGAACAGCCCCTCGAACGAACCCGCTATTATCATGACCACGCGGCAAATCACACTGACATCGCTCCGAACTTGTGAATAATCAGCGACATTGTATCACGGATATATTTGTGTTTGTGTACGACATGAAAATAAAACATCAAAATTGCCGAATAGAGTGATTTTGCGGAGCACCCCGAGGAGATGGTACACGCTTGAGTGTCATTTGCATACTGAAAACTGATTTGCAGCGTAATTTATTAATATGTTTTTGCATCTCAAAAAGACGGAAATCAACATAATTCATGGCATTGTCTCTGCCACATCTTTTAACATATTGTTATTGTTAAAACAAGATCTGAATAGACCAACATTTTGGCTTTTTGAAAATTGTTGTGGGAGTTTGAAAGAGATACTCTTCAGTACTTGCGCAGCCTGAAAACAATGCAATGTTTCCGGCTTCTAAAAAAATTTTTTGCCAAACTTTGTAATGCTATAAGTGCCGCCCTGGTATATATATATTTTTTTTTCACTTAAAATTTGAACCATGCGTAGATATTTAAAATATCTTTCAAATAATATCTTGCAAAATTTGGTAACTTGTTTGCTCCTTACGTGGTTCCAAGAAGTAGGTCATTTTTTGCGCTTGGCCAACATTGTGGTAAGCCATCTTCAAAGTTGTCTATAGGACAGAGTGAAATAGAATTCTAACTCAACTTCTATCCAAATGTAAATCTATGTATTGCCTATAAAATGCATGATTATAGAGTTTTGGGTCGTAATGTTTAGTCAAACGGTTGTCCCTGAAATTAGGCCATTTGCCAAAAAAATGAAATTTTAGCCATCTTCAACGTACACTAAGAGACAAATTGTAATATAATTCTAACTCAACTTATGGTCTAATGTAGATCTATGTATTGCCCATCAAATAAATGCGTAAAACTAGAGTGTACTAAAACGTAGAGGTTTGTGTGTGTATATTTTAATAAGCACATGTTCACATGTTTACATGCTTTAGTTCTTAAGTAGATGACATTATTCATTTAGTTTTTAAAAATCTATATAGGCTGTACTTTAGGTGTTCTTATGTAGGCTTAGTTAGATAAATGCTGTTAGGATGTTCCGTTACTTTGAAGAAGATACCTCTTGAACAGTTTGTTTCTTTTAACAGTGTCAATGTCCAATGTATATTATATTGGTACTACTATGACTGATCATACACTTACAGTGTTAACTTAAAGTTTAGTTAAGCGCCGACTCTGTTATAAGTGTAAATATCAATTTGTAAATAAATTCAGCTATGTTCTATAATGCATAACATGATGATGTTCTATAATGCATATCAAAAGGAACACTAACACGGGAACAAAAGTTCCTAACATTCAGTTGATACACAATGTATAAATATGGCTTACTTTCAGAGACTTCCCGGAACTAAACGTCAGTCCCTAAAACTCTACGAGCATTTACTTGATAGGCAACACATAGATGACTGGCTTAAGAGGAAGTTGAGTAAGAATCCTGATTTGTCAGGCACAGTAGCATACTTTGAACATGACTAAAATTCACAATTTTCGTTGAACACAAATAATGACCTGCTTTCAGGGACAACCATGTGATTGAATGTCATGAACCGAAACTCTAAAAGCATTTATTCAGAAAAAAATACAAAGATGTACATTTGATCAGAAGTTGAATTAGAATTCTTCTTCATTTCGTCACGTAGCCTACTTTGAAAATTCACAGTTCAAAAAATAGCCTATTTCAGGGACAACCGCGTCACTTAACGTCATGACTCGAAACTCTATTTATTTAATAGAGAATACATAGATGTACATTTGACCAGAAATTGAATTAGAATTATTGTTCACTTCGTCACGTTGCGTACGTTGAACAGAGCACAATTTTCGTCAAATGCAAAAATGGCCTACTTTCAGGGACAACCAAGTGACTGAACGACATGACCCGAAACTTTGCAAGCATTCATTTGATAGGCAATACACAGATCTATCTTTGATAATAAGTTGAATTAGAAATTATTTTACTTCCTCATGTAGCGTACTTTGAACATGGCTAAAGTTCACAAGTTTCGCTAAACACAAAAAGTTGCCTAGTTTAAGGGACAGTCATGTGACAACCAAACAATACATTTGATAGATATTATAATGATCTGTATATAGTACAAGATTCAAGCCAATCATTTTTTTATTTTGAAGCTTGAAAAATCTAATTGTTTTCAGGCTGCCCAAGAACTAAAATGTACGTCTTTGAAAATCTCACAACAATTTTGAAAAAGCCAAAATGTTGGTCTATTCAGATCTTGTTTGTTTTTATGATAGGTTTAAAGGTGTTGCCGAGACAGTGCCGTAAAATATGCTGGATTCCGTGTTTTGGAGATGTGAAAACTGGGGAATAAATAATAAATTTAGGTAATAAATTTGGGGCGAAAGTATTCAAAAATCAGTTTTAGCTGTTGTCATCGCAGCGTTTGGCCAAGATTGTTTTAATTAGTGACGGTACGACCTGCCTTACAAGTATAGACAAAATCAGCCAAGCCCCAAACAAATCACAGAACAGTTAAAAGCCGAAGCTGGAGAAAAGTTACCCCAACTCAGTTTCAGGGAAATTTTCTCTGTAATGAAAATATACATAAAAAAACAGTAAATTTATGCCTACACTTAAGCTGTCAGTGAGTTGAATGAGCTACGTCCGTCTGTTTTTTAATCACAGAAATGTAGGGCGAGATACATTTGGCGCAAATTAAACAAATAAACATTATTAAACAAATCAGTTTCTTTGCTGGTGCCATAGAAACGGTGGTCCAGAATTTGTTTTCGGAATTTACAACCTAACTAGGATGAATGTGTGACTTGCCTGCCGAGTTTGGACGAAATCGGTTCAGCCAAAAAAATCACAGAAGAGTTAAAAGGCCATTCCTGGTGAACAGTTTTCAAATTTTCCCGTAATAAAAAAAGATATCAAAAATTCAAATATTAACTTTGTGACCACACTTACGCGGAGTAGAATGAGCTATGTCTGAAGTGTTTTGTTCTAAATTTGTAGGAGGAGATACATTTGGCGTAAAGCTATAAAAAAAACAGTTTGTTGGCTGTTGCTATGCAACGGTGAGCCACATATTTTTTTTCAGTTTTTTTCTAATAACTAAGGTGAAGGTGTGACCCACCTGCCAAGTATTAGCGAAATCGGCCAAGCCAAAAAAATCACAGAAAAAATAATACGTGAAAACACTGAAAATCACACATACACACACATCTTTTAAGGGCAATCCGAGCGTAGCGGACCGCCAACAAACAAACGTGCTCAGACAGTACACCGCCGCTGCGTGTCGGTCGATAATTCTGTTGTACTGTCTACGAGTTCTTACCTGTTTTTTCTCAGCAGGGCTTCGTCAGAGTAGTCTCTGGCAACTGGTTAAGCAGTCAATATTCAGATATTAAATTTATCTTTTTTGGATAGTATTGAGAAAACTCTGAAAGTTTGAATATACATAAGCCACTGTTAAAGTTGTATATACATACATATCGGCACCGACAACACAACAAAATGCGACAACTCCCCGTTTGTTTTTGCAATGTTTTTTTTTAATATTGCTACGTCACGATCACGCGATACAGTCGCAATAAACATAATACAATAACGGTCGAGATCACGCAAGAGCTGGTATGTTTTTTTTGTGACGATAAGAAAAAATCATCATGTAGCCAACCACAATACATAATACTGCATGCCGGAATTTTACAGTGTTACAGTTGCAATTCGTGGTGTTATTCGAAGTGGCCACTGACAGAAAATAGTCAATTCAAACAAATAGGATAGAAGATTGAAGCCGCAAGCTAGATCATTGGGGTCTAGGCAATCATAAATTAATTTGGTCACGTGAATAACATCGTGGCACGTAGTTTAAATGATCTAATCTATGTGGTCAAATTGCAGTTGATACCATGTATTTATGTGGTTAGGTTATTGAGATATGGTTTTCAGAATGTATAAATAGCCATGTGCTTATACATTTTATTGCGTTTACATGATCACATTTATTACATGCCTTTACCGCCTGCCAATCAAACACACTTTAGAATAGGAACATCCCGGGATTTTTGCGGTCCAGTGAGCCATATACTGACCGTCGTCAATCGCAACAGAGGTCCAATGATCAAAGTAAATAAATAAAGAGGACAATATTAGCTCTTTTCCACCATTTCCTTTACTTTGAAATCGACATGTTTTGCTCGTATAGCTTGATTTAACTTGTTGAAAACCCGATCACTGTGGAGTATTTTTATCACAAAGATAGCGCCCCAAACTACACTTCATGTGGGCAAGGGAACCTAGCTCTAATTCATCTCCGTCGTTCTTGTTTATGCTGATGAAAAAATTGCACAGAAGCTCATTCAACTCCACCGGTCTTCGAGGCGCCGCAATTCTCGCGACGGACATCACGTTCGGTGGCTTTAACGGTACTTTGCTTCTGGTGTGATTTTATAAACCCATCCACTTCGTCTAGTACGTGTTCTGGCGATGGTCCAAGAATGTCACTAAGTTGGCCTTGTCCTATCGACCGCAATCACTGCATAATATGTATTTCGTCTGCTGCAGCCATTATCGTCTGCGGGTTGTCAAGGGAGCCGGTTAACAGGATGCGTAAACATATCCATCCGCAGTGCCAAACTTATCGATTAACGCGATTGCATGCAAAACTTTGTTACTGCTTATGAAAAATTTCCCCTTTTTACAAATAAGAATTACCTTTAAACATTAAGATATAAATCCTGTATTCTTTATATTATAAACACATTACAGCCTGAATATCATTTGCCATCCATGGTCGTCTTGTATTTTAGTCAAACTTTTTGGGGTCTCGATAATGTTGCAGTCACACGGCATCGGTATATCCAATAAACTATGCATAATATTTATACAGTGACGGAACTTGTTGTTGTATTATTGTTTTCAGTTATCAGGATCGTACAAACCATTTGTACCGTTATCAATATTTCACACAGAAAGAGATAAATGACCGTAAACGTATATATTAATTAAATCCTACAGTCAAGGCTAAAAAAAACAAAGTTGATATTATGATTTTAAAGATGATTTGGATTATAACACGATTTCAATCCTATTTCAGCCTATAAACGTCTCTTTGAGTATAAAGTCAAGCTCCTTTGTTAAGAAAAACAACATTGATTTCATTGGTATATGTTGACAGCTCTTCTGATACTGTATTACACTCCCAGTTAATTTGGGCCCTGTGAACAAGAGTTGTACTCCGAGGTTACATTCAAAGGACTGTAGGTAAGTTGTGATAAGCACTGAAAACGTTTCCATTATTTTTTTAAAGACCACGGACTAAGATATTTCGATTACAGTAAGAGGTTTTCTATGCAGATCGCTAAATACCGGGAAAGAACACAATTCGCTGTGGTGCCGATAGATGTAGGATGGGAAGTTTGTTTCACTTCGGTGGCTTATTTAAAAGGTTTAAAATGACACATGTTAGCCTATGAAAAAGTACATTTATTACCGACAAATAAATGAATGCAAAATCCTTTACAATTATAAAAACAATTTCGATTTACTGTTTATAATACTTATGGTGCTCCGACAACTAAAACATTAGTTGTAGACCTTATTGTAATATACATTTTGGAGATAGAATTCAATAAAAAGATAAAAACTTAAAAATGGAAAGTTAGCTGCAGATACAGTCGCTTTATGAACATCAGTACTTCACACATCTTCCTACAAGCTCTATCAGTACACTATCTATCGGAGATCTGTGTTGACAAATAATTTAACAACTTGTTATGTTTTTTAACATCTTTTCACCCATTAAAAATTAACCCCTAAATGTGATACTTTCATCTCAATAAGTAAAAATCTGCCTTCAAAATCTCAATAATCGTAACCTCATCGGAATCCACTTTCTATTTTTACTCACAAGCCACACGGTGGCCACCCAGACCCTTCATCGGAACATGTGAGGGGGGTATACCCTCACAAATGCCATGGACTTCCTGTTTGTAATGCTATATGATAAATCAGACTACTAACTATCACGTGAAACAACGTAAAAATCATTCTAAAATACTGTAATATCAAATGTTTTTAAGATTCACCTGGAAGAAAAATGACTATTGGGATAATCATGGAGCGAAAATCATCTAGCTCCATGGATAATAATCGTCGAGCAGGGTTGGGTTGTAATGGTCGGTTGACGAAATGGGTGATAGAACCGTACTGTACTGAACCGTCCTACATGAATGCTAACCAATTTCACATAACCAAATTCCCTCAAATGTTGTTGAGTCCTTCAAAAAGCGCGAAGGGACAGTGACATGACAATTGTTGTAGTTGTTGTTGTTTCCGATTTTTAATATGTCGTACATTATCAAATTGCATTACAAATTGCTTTTGTTTAGTCTTCGGCGTACTTCAAAATGATATATTTTGGTTATTTCCCGGTCGATAGGGGGGTCGCCAAGGGGACCCTCTAACCCCGTATCTTTTTGTAGTAGTTATAGAACTGCTTGCAATCAATATTCGTATAAACCCACAAGTAGTTGGTTATGAATTTTTAAAACAACATATCAAGTTAGCAATGCAGATGATATCACCTGTTTTACAAATGACAATTCAATTGATATTTTATTTTGTATTATTAATAACTATGGATTATGCTCGGGTCTAAGACTGGACGAGAATAAGACAGAAGCCCTGCTCGTGGGTTATGTCCATAAACCCCCCCAAAAATAATCTGGAATAATTTAGGGAATTTATCTAACATATGATGTTAAGAAATTTATTGAAGAGAACTTTAAGAGTAAATTAAAACAACTAAAACAAATCTGTAGATTATGACCCCAGAGGGCGCTGTCTATCATCGGGAGAATACAAATTTCGAAAACGTCTGGGATATCACAGTTTGTGTAGGTAGCAACAATGGTTCAAACCCCTAAAACAGACCCCTAGATTCTCCAACAATTAAATCTAGGTTAAAGGAACTGTATGATGTATCTCCAGTAACAATTAAGAACATTATCAATCTACCTTACACCTCTACAATTTCAACAGATCTTGGAGCCTTTCAGTTTCAAATTATTCATAGATATATTCCAACGTTTTCAAAACTGTTTGAATGGAAGTTAGTAGTCTCCCCTCTCTGTGTTATGTGTCATACAGAAATTGAAAACATAGAGCACGTTTTTGTGGAATGACATTGTGGAAAAAATTGCAGAAAAACTGTAATTTAATGTCAAATACAGTTTGTAATGTACAAAATATTATACTTGGCATTTATGAGGTGAAAAATATTATCTTGCATCATATATTTTATTGTTTAAAAAATACATATACAAATGTAGGGGATAAGCGAAAATCAAGACCATGAACATATAGAATATAAACTTGCTTTAAATAGAGGTAAAATGTTATATCTTTATCAGAAATGGGAGCCAGTTAGTATTTGGATTAACAGATAGTCATTCTTTCAAAGCCTGCAGTCAACACTGCTCAATTTTATTAATACCAAAGAAGCGAACTGGTTAAAATCTTAGTTTGTAATTGTAAATATTTTTTTTTCTGTCTGGTTATTGAAATAGCACAAACAAAACATGACAGCTGGCAAAGAAGGGTACAAAATTGAAAAAGCCAAATCTCATCTCATTTTTTTTTGTTTTTTCAGTTTTCTATGTGTGTATGTTTTTGTTTCTGTAAATTATTATGTTAATATTGTGTGGAAAATAAAAAAATATTATAAATATGCAAAGTATTTTTAAAAGGGCCTGTTTATTCCAACAATTCCGATTATGTACAAAATTAATTTGACGGGTTTCGAAGGGTTTTTTTCAACCACTTTTGCAACTGCTTGTTGAATAATTTCCGCCTTATTTTCGACCTCGCATACCCGGAAATATCGCCCGTCTGCTCAGTAGTATTTTAATAAGTGGCTTTGATGTTGACGGCTTTTTTGTTGTTTTTTTGTGGAAAAAGACATCACTATTTTTCTCGTTTCTCTGTTCTCTGCCCTAAAGAGTTAGCATTGTCTTTATCACGTATCTGCCTCAACAATGATATTGTTGAAAAGAAAGAACAGACATGGATTCAAACCTCAGACTATAGTCCTATAGTCTATAAAGAGAACAGCCAATACCCCTTTACGGGGAAGACATGATGCTTTTTTTGTTCTTACATGTAATATGATGTCTTGGGGGTTGCTGAGTTCAAAAAAGATAATTAAGTGAACAAGAAATCATGCGTTTACATAGGACATATCTATGCAGAAGTTGATTTGCCAGTATTTAATCTATTTTTACACCTAGGCTACTCTATTGACATTGGCTGGTTATTTCATGGATTTGCACGTTTTCGACACGGATTAAAAAACAGTTGTAAGCAGATTGCTCGTCATATTCTTGCATTTTGTATTTAAGCGGACAGTTTTTTTTTTATTAATGAAATATTTGATATATGAACATTTGTCTGCGCCCTCTACGGCCGATAATTACGAAACAACATTATTACTTAAACGCGACAAAATCATTCGTAGCTGTCAATAGGTAAGACGTGCGTTATGTTTGTTGGCAACTCGGTAAATAATTGACCAAACCATATATTTTTGTTTCGGTGTTATTAATTAAAAAAAAATCTACTAAAAACGTTATTGTTCATACACTACAAATACATACTAACTTGGATCTGGCGATCGAGATGGCAGATACTAACAGTGTTGGTACGACCGGGCAGGTGAGTATATTTCTCGTATTTATAACATCATATATTTGCCAAACTACACAAGTAAAATTGTTGGAGACGTTTTACAATTCTTTCCATAATTGTTATCAACCTTTTACTTTGTTGAACTTGTGCAAGACTCTTTTGCATGATGCAATACACCTATTTGAAACCACATACAATAAGAACAATAGTTTGTTGTGCTGTGTTGCTATGGCGCATGTTACTATTAACAGGGTCGAGTGTGCTAATTATGTTAAACACATCAAATTCACGGGGACAATTACAGATATTTGACTGGGTATATAGATGATTTTTGTTGTTGATTTTATTGTTTTGTTTTATTAAAATAATACTTTTTTCACTATGCGAATAAGGCGAATAAAACGCTTACAAAAAGAAATACATGTTGTTTTTTCAACATAAACAAATAAACCTTTTAATTTTGTTGGAGAGTTGTATTTTTCAAAAACAATATTTTTTGCAGTTACAGCTTATTTGTCTTATTACAAATTACCACAATTCCTGCACACAATGATGTACGGTTTACTTCTTTAGCATAAAACAAGAGTATGACGATGATGTAACTAACTTGCTGTTTGTAACACTGTAATTGTGAAAAAATTGGTACTAGAATGCTCTCAGAGCACTTGGTATAGTAATTATGAATGGCAATTTAAAGATAAATGGAAATATGTTCTGCGGAGACATCATAGGAGTTCCTAAATGTTTGCACTATCGAAAGTTGCTCAATTATCTAAATTATTTTAACTATTACCTTCCCCAAAAATACTAGTGTGATGAAATTAAAATTGGGCATTTTTTGAGTTACAAATAGTTTACTGTCAATCGTTAGATATAGCTGAGGCAACCTATTTATTTGAATGAATTCAATCTGTGTAATACCCTCTCATATTCCAGTACTGTCAATTATGAAAACCATCCTGATTAAATGAGTAAATTACTTTGGATGTGTCTCACGCTTAAAGCCTTGCAAAGTTGCCCGCACAATATACAATAAGTAAACAATCTATTTATCTAATTCCTTTTATATATGCTTATAGTCTCCACCCTAAACATGCCAGTTGTTGATTCTAAACAATAGTGCGACGGCGTGTGAACCGAATGTTGAATGTGAAGTCGCTATCATAACATATTCCTCCTCTGACAAATTTGCCGGGTTCTCCATCACGTGGCGTTGTGTTCAAAGAACTTCGCCTCGCTTGGCTGATGCCACTTACACGTAGATATACCAGATTCTACCCAAATGAATACACATTAGTTCATTACAGACAGCCCAGCTCTACTCACACAAGCAGTCAGCCGAGGTAACCCCTAGCTGTACCGTTCTCTCGCTCTCTCTCTTATAAAAGTTACTAACTCTCTATACTAAAAGTCAAAACACTAAGGCATCGCGGAGTAAGCATGCGATCAGTCAATCGCTGTAGACGTTGGCTCGATCACGTGATTACCAGGAAAGTGTCTCACGGTTAAATCCTTGCAAAGTTGCCACTACTAAATACCATAAGAAAACAATCTGTTTATCAAATTCCTGTTATATTATAATCTCCCCACTGAACATGCAAAATTACATGATGATTCGGCCGCCATCTAGGACTAAAGGCGAAATTTTTCAATGCACACTTTTCTGAGGGCCTGAGTGCTCCCAGTTTTCTATTGTAGCAGCAGTAGTATAAGGGCTACAAATTTCATCAAAACAGATTTAGCGGTCACGTGACTTTTTTTGCAAGAATTTTTGGATTTTTGTTTTGCATTTCATTTGCATAAATTTTTACTCATCCACCAATCCTACATAGGTTTGAAAGATCAAGTGCCATAGTATTTATTTTTCCAAACGGTAGTTTTTCAGAAGCAGATTTTAAAATGTTTTTTTTTTCTTCTCATATCATGCAAAGCATCATGGGAAAGGGGCGCCCTGAACATTCTGTCTGGAATATCTCAAGCACTATTACAGAGAAGTACATGCAACCAGTGCTATATTGAAGCTATGCGACAAGAGGTGTGACTAACATATTATATGATCATATATGGTCATGCGACCTCATTAAATATGCATAAAGGTAATATTTCAAGCACTGTTACAGATAGGAACACGCAACCAGTAAAGTATTAAAGCTTTGAGACAAGTGATGTGATAATCATATCAAATGACTATTTATGGGAATGCAACCTCATTAAATATGCATAACCGTAATATCTCAAGCAATGTTACAGATAGAGATATGCAACCAGTGCAATATTAAATTTATTTGACAAGAGATGTGACTAACATATTCGATGATCATATATGGTCATGTGACCTCATTAAATAAGCATGTCTCTAATATCTCAATCACTATTGCATGTAGAAGCATGGAACTAACGCTATATTGACTGCAATGGACAAGGAAATTGGCCAACATATTCATTGACCATAGACCATGGGGTGAAAACGATTAAAATCAAAACTCAAAAATGAATAACTCTGAGCTATCTGAAAAAAAAATTATTTGTTCTTAGTTTACAAGAAAAATGTCATTCCCTCGATAAGACAAACACAAATCATTGTCTGGCCAAATCCAACTTCACGAGAAATCCGGCACCGATGCCCAACACGTAAATGAACGTAGCTCACCAAAGGCAAACATAATGGCCCATTTTATCGATGACGACGAAGCCCAGTTAAATGTGCTCAAAAATGCAAGGAATACTTTACAGCAGACTAAATGGGGAGTACGTGTGATCTTCTTAGAATGGCTTGAACACAAGGGGCATGCGCCACCAATTTTGAAAACATTCCTGTCGTTGAGCTCGCCGACTTGCTGCGGGAATTTTACTCCATAATGTCGTGCAAGGAATGCTTTCGTTCATTATGAGACACCGGGGTGTACATTATTGTTTAAATAATTATTTGTGTTGTTGTGTAGAAATTTAATTTGGTTTAGGTCTGGACATTCCACCGATATGTGTAACTATGCTATGAAAATAATTATTAACTATTATCATTCGTATAATAGCCCTGTAACTGCATCCTTTTCAGTTGTCACTAAGGCGTTTGACCATCTCAACCATTGGTCCGTTTAGAAAGGTGATTAATCTTATCTTATCTTATTATCAAAATTATCACCCTAAGATGTCCAGGTTTTTGGAAGAGTGCTCTTAGAAGGGTGTCATTCCATCCGTAAATCATGGTGACTTAAAAGCTTAACATTTTCCATAATCACGTTTATTGTAGGTATGTTGTTAGTGTTAATTGCTTGGATGATGTGGAATAAAACGCCAGATTCGATAATTCTACGCCAGACCTATTTTCCGATTTTTTTCCGAAACCTTTGCTCCAACATGTATTGTTCACATTGTTCACGTCTTACTAAAAGTGATAATAGTATTGTTGTAGTGTTTTTATCATAGGACACGCAAGTCCGAAAGTTAGGTACAATACTGTTAAATGTGAGAGCATGTCATAGGTTGATGAAATATTGCTTTATTCAAATTTGTCGCTTTAATTCATGCAGGGTCATATTTATAGCATCAAACTGTTAAACTGTAATGTAGTAACTGTTGAAAGTTAATAATTTATTTTCAGGAAATAGTTTTCGTCATTGTTATCATGGTTTTATGCATTCGCCAAAGTGATACATATGAATGTCCTGCAAATATAGGTATGTATAGATTTCGCAAATTGCAACTAACATATGTAAAAGACTTCAATCTAAGGATACACAACAACTGTTTTTCATTGTGTTATTCCGATCTATCTATTTTCCTCATTTTAACAAACAACAAACAACACATTTTTTTAAAGGCCCACATATAGTTTTGTGAAAAAAGATGGAGTTTTATAATACAGTGCAATAACACTTTCTTTCCTAAATTAATATTACATACAAAAAGCAAAGTTACATTTAACTCGTAAGTTAAGCATTGCATCTACTAATGAATTATGTGTTATTCTTCTGATGCGTTTACCAGGTAAATACAAAAACGTTTCTATTCTACCTTAAAAGATTAACACAATTGTCATTAACACAATAAACAGTCTGATTGTGACGTATGAACATGGCAAATGTAACCCATTAATGTGGTTATACAGAAGTATGTCGCACATAATATGAAATTTGTGATGAGGATATAAATAACTATGACACTGCTGTATTGTACTGGTACACAGTTTATTATTGCACACATGATTGCAAGTTTAGCTAGACATATGATATGTATGTACTATGTTTTCAAACCAATTAATATACCTCTAATAAATGTTTCATTGTAGGACCCATGTACGATCAGGGTCAGAAAGCACTAATAGTGCCGCCGGAATTTGACGCTTTTGTAGCCATTAATTCAGCAGTTATTTTCAACAGTACTTGTCGTATTGGAGCCGTTAGCAATATGTGTGGATACATTATATATGATAGTAAGTAATTTGATAAATATTTCCCGACACTGTTTTAGGTTCAAGGTACATAGATTAGCTATGTCTTAATGATTTGCTCATGTCAGAGAATAGATGATTGCGCAAACAACAGGAATGGAAACAATCAGTGGCGGCAAATATGTACCTATAATCGTGTCATGTGGTAAAACCTTTCTGTACACACACAGAACGATTAATATTACAACTTATAATATAATTCGTCAATAAGTGATTTAAAATGTGAAGAAATATTTTGTAATGCAATGCTCCGATGATAATTCGAAATAAATGATGAGTGATATTGATGTTTATGTCCTAATATATGCACTACCGAATTGAAAGAAACACTATTATTTTATTTTTATATCTGTCACCGTAACGCCACAAGTTACAACATCAGTTGTCTGGTGTTTCCCGAAAATAGAAAGTATGTCGCGGATGGTAAGCTAATACTATTGACAGATGTCCCTTCCTCACGTCAGTGTCATGTAATAATTAATTGCAAATGTACCAAAAGGAAGCAAATAAGTATAAGTATAAGTAAACTGTTATGTTGTGGAGCATTGCAGAATGATACTTATCCATCTTGATTTGAAATATTTATATTTGTTTTAATTCATACAGAAAAAAACAATTACTATCAATGGCTATCATGTATGACATCTAATACGGGCTCCCGAAAGCGAATGCTACAATCATTTTCAGATATCGCACTCATTCGCAAATACATTGCTTTAAAAATGAAAATATACAGTGTGAAATCATTGACGTGGCATTATACATCATATTACCCTTGTTCTTGCGTTTTAGATAAGGATCCTTCTATGATTGGTTGCACTGATAAATATGATCTTGAAATGTACGACGGGTTTTATGTTTACACTATTCCCATTGTGACGGATAATCACCATAAAACAACAGTAGAATGGCATTTTCATAGCAGTAATTTATATTACCGCTCTTCTGTTTGGATTGTTGGTAATATTGCTTTGTTTTTTGAATAATTTAATTGTTCGTAAAAATATCAACACTGTAAACTAGAATAAACGAAGAGAGTCACTATAACACAACATGATAGCAATATTATAACTAAATTGTATTGAACCAGAAATATAGTCAGTTAGATTTATCGTACAATGTTCCAATCATAATGTCATTTCAATTACATTGTCGAACTAGACCTTCACACATATATACACAATACATTTGTTTTACGTGCGTATGTTATCAATTATGTGACTTTGGTTATAATCTTACAGAACAAACTGAAAATGGCATTAACGTTACAGCCACTGGAGCTAGAAATGTGTCAGTGACGTTTCACATTGGTTTAAAAAACATCACTGACATATCATTGACGGATCATAATGATGATGAATTATTCTACTTCAAAAGCATAGAAGGGAATGCTAATGATTGCAGCATTAGGTCGGACTCCAACATTCTGCTAACAATGATGAATGGATATTTATCTGTTGTGTTCACACATATTCACTGCGCTCCTGGCACATATTCCCTAAAATTCTCCCATAAACCAGATGGTGGAATAAAACTAAGTGTTGCATTAAAATGTAAGCAATGTTATATTTCACTTCCCTTACTTATTATCGTTTTCTGAATATCCCTTTCTGACTAATGGGCTCAAATTCACTAGCGTACCTTTACTCACAATATTCAATTAGTTTCAGGGCTAAAGCAATAGTACTCTTGTTATTCTGTTTTTCTTCATCTTCTTTCTTTTTCCCTTCCAGAACGTATTCAGTTTGAGGAAATTGCTTAAGCTAGATGCATAAATATTTTTTTTAATTGAAATGGGCGTCTTGATTTAGGAGATATTTTGTTTTGATTAATTCGATTGCTCCTCAATCAGCCAGTTTTTGATCAAATTATGTGAAGATTTGAACTATGCACAGTATTATTAATATACGAAATTTCAGCTCATTTTCGTCCAACAGATCAAATCAAATCATTGTGCATATTTTTGAATTGTAACTACATGTGCTTGTCTGTCCGTCAGTAATTTCCTTCATCATTTCGCTTGACCCAAAACTATAGCCACCATCTCAGATTTAGTCGAAAGTGGAACTTATGTTTTTGGCACAACTTGAAAAAGGTGACTATAAAAATAAAAAATGACTATATGTGTTCATGTGACACATTAATGTGTGTACCTGTCATATCTAAAATTCTGATGCAGCTTTGGATATGTAAACAATGTCACATTTAGACATTGAGCACCAGATGAGACAAAATAATTACGCAATTAGCATATGATTTATGTTACAGTCAAACAACATATTTTAAGTACCTAAGAACTACGTGGAAGCAAGTGCATTTTTACCCAAGTGCATTTTACTAGGAATTTAAAGTACGATCACATTAATTTGAGATAGATCTCTAATACGTATCCTATTAATTAATTAATTAATTAATCGTATGATTGTCCTCTATCTTTCTATTACCTTCCCCCTTTATATATATTTTATATCGACCTGTTTTATTTATGTTAATAGCAACGACAACGGTACTCTGTGATATTGAATACTATCCAACAAAGTATGGCGACAAAGCAATATTGGAATGTACCACTAACACACCAGAATACTATATATCATGGCGAATGAATGGCAAAGAACTTCAGGTATAACATATTTATTGTTGATTAACATGGCATATGTTGAATACATCTAAACACGTCGCAATATGGAGTAAGTTTCTGACTGTGATACATTTTCAACATTTTATTAGGGAGAATATGATGTTCAACCTATACAAAATGGAAGTCGTTTAATTGTTCAAAACGTTGACAGAAACAACGAGGGTGTGTATAATTGTTTTATTCACGGCGATTGTATTGATGTAAAAAGCAATGATAAATTTCTAAGCATTAGAGGTAAGTACAATAATGTATGCAAAATACATGTTTTTCATACTAATACACTAATACATAATGCTTGACAGGATGTGAGTTGAGTTTATCTATATTTGAGACAGTAAATGTCTTGTTAAATTCACATAGACAACCGAAGACAAGTGTGTCCAGAACCTATAAAGTGTAATTGTGCAACAGAGAACATTACAGGTATGTTACAATGTACATAACAGTTCTAGATATCGTGATTGGGACTTGTATTTTGTTATATATTCGTGATTTGTTATTTCATTTAATCTAAAACAGGATGTTTAAATTTTTAACCACTATCCGCGTTTATTATAGATTATTTTGACATCAGATGTGAATTGACGAACAACATATGTTGCTTACTTAAATGTAGGACAAGTGGCTAATGATACTTCAACATGTAAATTTCTTGTTAAATCCATATAGACAACCAACGACAAGTGTGTCCAGAACCTGCAAAGTGTAATTGTGCAACAGAGAGCATTACAGGCATGTAACAATATTCATAACAGTTCTAGATATCGTGATTGGGGCTTGTATTTTGTTATATATTTATGAATTGTTATTTCATTTAATCTAAAACCGGATGTACAAGTTTGTAACCACTATCCGTGTTTATTATAGATTATTTTGACATCAGATGCGAATTGACGAACACTATATGTTATTTACTTTAATGTAGGACAAGTGGCTAATGATAATTCCACATGCAATGCAGTGAAACTATCACAATGGATAATTTGGGTTATTGGTATGTAGCATATTCATATATTTAGTTGTGGCATGCAGTTATAGCATGACACACTCAATAATTTTACTTAATTGTTTTTGTAGATGGGTAAATACTTATGGATAAATTGTCATTTGAATATGTATTACAAAGGTTCATGTGTAATCTATTTGATATACATTGTTATATTATCTTTAATTTAGTGTTGCTCGCAGTTTCAGTGATTTTAAATTTTGGATTTGGAGCAGGGATACACATACTATATCAACGCAATCGAAAAATAGCTAAAGGTGAGTTTTTGAACAGATGAGTTTAAGAGTACTTTATATAAACAGTCTAATATAATAATAGTCTCATCTAATATAACTTGTCTTGGTTTTCACTAATTTAAGTAATATTTTGAAAAATAGTTTACGGTATTATGCCGGTGTATACTATGTGTATATATATATTTTTGTATGTTAATTGATATCTTCAAATAATAATAGTACCATACATACTCTAGATATGGGCCCATGTGTTAAGAACTGTTTAACAAAGCAAAATAATATAGGTAGACAAATTTCTTTACAATTTGTGATAATGGAAATATTATTATTTATTTCAACAATATGACATTGACATGTAATTTTCTTTTTGCGTTTTTCAGCTTTGAACGTGTTTCAGACTTTGCAAAGCACTATATTTAAAATGCAGTTGAATCGCTCAAAAAGCGACATCGAAATATCGAATATCAATACAGTGTAAAGTAATAATGACTGATTTTTCACAAATTGTCTTATTTATGCATAAAATTAATTATGTATTGTGTTTATGGTTTAGTAAATAAAAATGAGACGGATTCAGATGAGCAATTCCCACTCAAAGACATGAAGCAGCCTGATGACAATCAGTAACATAATTGTAATGTAAATTGAATAACAGCTGTGCAGGTAGGTTTTTGTATTCTCACTAAATTGCCTTTCGTATTCCAAGATTCAGTTTTCTACATTATGTTGAATTTTTGTAACCTGAGTTTTTTGATTGAATTTTAATTTTAATGACGTTTTGATAACTATAATCAACATGTTGTATTTATAGAACTGTTTTTAAAAATGCCACAACCTTTTTCTATCTTTGAAACAAACATAACAATTGCAGAACAATAACAACTAAAACATACGAAAACAATAAAATAATTATGAACAACAAATAGAATGTATTTTTTTATGATTAACTGTAATTGAATGTAGTATTAAATGTTGTTCTCTATTTACAGCCAGAGAGCGTAAATATAATATAGTACGAGGTATGGGTACCGAAGAACAATTGGGACCGTTATTAAAAACTGAAATCTCAAAAGCCCTAATTTAATGAGTGAATGTAAATATCTATGACACATGGTTTCATCTGTGCTGTCTGACAAAGGAACTAAATATCTGCAATTTTTGTCCCCTGATGAAATGATTTAATCTATATTCATCTACCCTATATTGCAAACCAGCAGAAACATATTTTCCTTTAATTGTCTTAGGTTCTTACACCATAGCGCACATTACAGTACATTTGTGTTTTTTTCGAAGCAATCGCACAGTTTAAATAAGCCAAATTGTGCCTACTAGAATACTCTTGTCAATGACAATGACAAAGGTTATTATGTAATTACTCGACTTGACATACGATGAATAAGCTGTAGACAGTTTTTTGCACAAGCGAGTGTATTATCGGCGGATATGCCGTTTAATTTATGGCAACTAGGTCACATGACCTTTGTGTCTGATCCCAAGTTATGCATCACAACTTATAAACAATACCAACATGTTGAATTTAAAGGCAATTAAAGCACTGGCTCTCAAATGCAATTTTTTAAAAACAGCGAATGAATAATAAGAATTCGAATAATAAACACAGCAATAAAAAATGGTTTCGCCCCACATGATTCGAGACCCTATTAAAATAAAACACAACAATTAGCATATCCAGCTATAAAGCACACACATCGGTGCATAAAACATACTAGTCTTTTGTGAAGTCGTTTAATTATATGATATTTTTGGTTAGTAGACTGGTAGCCTTAGTTACTTTTGACATTTTAGTAGAACCTCTATTTGGCTTAATTAGGCAGTGCAATTTCCTAAATAAAAAAATACACATATATAACTTTACAATTTGTGCTATGCTTGAGAATAATTGTGATTTATTGGATGAAGAAATAACACTCCAAGAAAACATATACATTTCTGTTGGTTTATAGTATAAGAGATGTGCATAGCTAGCAGAAAATCATCAGTGAGCATCATTCAGATCATATTTAAGGTTACATGAATTAAAGAGCATTATTCTTATATATTCTCGACTGATGTGACGTCTATTTCAAGACTTTTTTTGTTTTTATATACTTTTTTATTAGGCGCTTCATTGATACATTACTTTGTTATGAAATTACATTGGATTGTTCTATTCCTGTATTATATTATACATATATAGTAGTACCTCTTTTTTTATCTTACATATGGTAACAAAGGAGACCACTTTTTTAGATGTGAAACCATCTTGTTGTACTTTTTTGCAATATAATTCACATTAGTATTTTATTTTGCAATAAGATAGGAAGCCAACGAAATTTGGCTTCATTTCCTTCATTTTACAAAAGTATACCTGTTTTCTTACCAACAAATATATAAAGTTTACAATCAAAATATCATCTGAATTGGATATAATCATACACAATCTACTTGGTGGTGACTTTAATTTAAGTGGTCCACCCCCAACAAAAGAGGATCTCACTCCAGAGAGATATAACATATTGACATTCATAAAACAAATGTTCCTAGCTTTCGGCTTCCCCGTCACAGAATGTACACTGTGTGCTACCATACTTCTGAGAGTTTATTTTGTGTAATTTTTGGTTTGTATATAAAATATTATGAAGGAGCTTGAACTGGAATTCTCTCATTTTGCTCTCAGTTGTCATTTTCGTCATAAGTTTATATCTTTTTCCCCATTTAATGTACCCCTCCCTCAATTCAATTTGTAGTTTGTTTTGGCTTGCAGGGATAACAAATGACCTTTCACATAATTCATTTTTGACAGCTTTCTTAGTTAAGGTTTTCAGATCCATAAGAATTCCTATAATTTTGAAATAAGTAGATTCCAGATCTGCTTCTCCATACTTTAGATCCCCAGGAATAGCTGATGCTAAACCTAGCCATCTTAGTTTATGTATTAGGGTAAATTCCTGCTGTGCTATTGACTGCCACGGTATCAAATCATTTGCGTCAAAAAGATCAGATACTTTACGAAGTCGATACGAAGTCCTCCATATATACCGATTTTCCTCCAATCAGTATTTTTTCATTATTCCATATGATTTGATCTTTACCCTGTTTATATACATCATTTCTTGTGCCCATATATCCAGGTCTCTGTGACAAATTCACTCAGTTTCACCGGTAAAACCGTGGTATTATAATTGCACCTGATGATCATCCCTCCACTGGTTCAAGCTGCTTGTCTAGAAAGAGTTTTCAGGGATGGTTAAAGTCCGGATCTAAATAATGTTTGATCCAAAGGATCCTTTGTTGTTCTTTCATGATATACAGGGTCGGCATAGCCAGACCTCCCTGGCCCACGCCTCCCATCATTGTACTTCTAGCTATTTTGTCTTTGCCTTCCCACATGAACTCATACATAATTTTATGCACTTCCTGAATAGTCTGTTTTTTTCAGGGTAATTGAATTTAGAATATACGAGAATTGTGATATTCCAAACGTTTTTTTATAATCAGAACCTTTCCAAATAAGGACAGCTTTCTTCGTTTCCAAGAATTGAAAATCATTTTCATGTTACTCACTGCCTTATTGACATCTCTTGCATAATTTTCCCTTTTATCATACGAAAAATGTATTCCCACTATTTTGATGGGAGACATGGGCCACTTCATCCCGAACATGATTTCCTTTTTATTTCTCCATTGTCCTAACCAAGCTCTCTCTGATTTTCTTTATTTATTTTCAGCCCTGAACAAGATCTAAATATATTAAATATATCTGATACAAAACACGTCATATCATCAGCAAATGCTGCAGCTCTTATTTCGGTTTCCCGTATTTTAATTCCGGATATATCATGGCCTTTTTTATTGTTAGCAATAAAGGTTCTAAAGCTAACACAAATAACATTGGAGACAGGGGATCACCTTGTCCCACTCCCCTTCTCAATTCAAAATAGGCTGTACTGAACCCATTATTCATTACACATCCTTTAATATTACTGTACAGTGTAGTTATCCACTTATATAATGTTGGCCCAAAATTAAATTGTTCAATAACAATAATACACCCAATTTACCGTGTCAAACGCTTTTTCAAAGTCTATTTCCAGTAGGATACTTCCCAGATTGGCTTCCCTTGTATAATGGTATATCTCATCTATCAAACTTACATAATCATTTATATTACGTCCTTTAACAAAGGCCGCCTGTGCTGGACCTATTAACTGGGGTATTACTTGTTCAAGACGTTTCGTAAGACACTTGGAGGTCATTTTGATGTCTACGTTCATTAGGGAAATGAGGCGCCAGTTCTTCAGATATAATTTATCCCGACCAGACTTTTCAATTAGGGTTATCATACTTTGTTTTTGGGACTCTGAGAATTCGCCCTTGTCAAATGCATCGTTAAGTGAATCAACAACTAGCTTCCCTACTATAGGCCAGAAAGCCTTATAAAATTCAACCGTCAACCCGTCATTTCCGGGACTTTTATTTTCCTTCATTTGTGGTAAAATAGTAAGTACCTCTCCTGTCCCCAATTTTCCTTCACATATATCTTGTGACCGATCAGACAGCCTAGGAATTTCCAGATTTTGCAGAAACCTTTCAATTTCCTGTCTATTACAAATTTGTATAAAATGATTTAATTTCTTTTAAAATGTCCTGTTTTTGGTTAATCTCTGTAAATTCACTTGTTCTCAGTTGTTTAATAGTAGATTTTTTCTTGTTTGCTCTCTCCAGGCTCAGAAAATACCTGTTGTTCTTCTCACCTTTCTCATACCATATCGCTCTAGAGAGTATGATTGAGCCTTCTGTTATAACATTATAGAGTTCTTCTAATTCTCTAGTTAAATCTTCAAGGATTAAATAATTTTCCGTATTAGGGTTAACCGAACAGTTGACCTGTGCTGCCCTTATTTTATTTTCTAATTGCTTTAAATTTTCTTTATTGTCCCTGGACTTTTTTTTACTGTATTCAATTGTACTATTTCTAATTTTATATTTAATCTTATCCCATAACAATCTTTTATCCTCTTTTATCTCTTTCAATTCCTCTGTCCATTCATTTATTTTATCTTTTAATATATTATTATACTTCTCATCTCTTGTTAAAGCTGAATTAAATCTCCAGTAGACAGGCCCACGTTTCTGAGTTTTATCATCGATACTTAATACTATTGCTGAGTGGTCTAAGGCTATTCCTGGTATTATTTCTATTTTCTTTGTTACATTTTGTAAAACATCCGATATTATGAAATAGTCTAATTTACTCTGTTGTATGAAAGGATGCCTGCGTCGCCAGGTGAAATGTTTCTTATTCTGGTTTCTGACCCTCCATATATCTATCAAATTAACTGGTCTAAGACATCATTAAATATTTTAATGGAGTGCTTCTAAGATCTTCACTGCCCGATCGGTCTAAGTCCCCTCCCCATATTACTGCACAGTCTGGGTTTATATTTAAATCCACAAGTCTATCTCTCATATTTCCTAAGAATTGTTTATGTTCCGATTCTCAATTTGGTGCATAAGTATTCATTAGGATTAAAGGCGATCCATTGATCTTGCATTCAACAAAAAGATGTCTACCCTCATTATCTTGGACAATATTTAAAGCCTCCATATCTAAATTTCGGTCAATAATCATTACCCCTTTACTGTCATTAAAGCCATGTGAATAACAGATTTTGCCCCTGAATTGAGCTGACAAAAATTGCTCATCCGCTGGCACGCTGTGTGTTTCCTGCAAGAAAACCACATCCACTTTTTTTTAACTCTTTTTATTTGGATTCTCCTTCTGGTAGTCTTTACGAAATTTCATCAAACTTTGCCTATCTTGGATAATTTTTTGACTCACGTCATCTATCTGTCTTTCCTTCGAACTTGTTGTTCTTAAGTGTGCCTGGAGCTGCAAATAATATTGATCTTGATACACTTGCATCAACAAATGTTACTGTTATGCGTCTTGGCTTACCAGACCGCAACGGAAACGAAGGCACTCTATGAGCTCTTTGAATGGCCACGTGGTTTTCGACACCTCTGACCTTCATATGATTCAAGACGAATTTCTTTATAATTCTGAACACGATTTCTCGTGTTTTTCTGCTCCTTCTGGGAAGTTTAAGTTCATTCGTCGCGATCTGCTTTCCAAATCGTCGTTCTTGTTTTCTAAATCACTCAGTCTGGTTTCCATTTCCCGGACTTTTAGTTTCAGTTTGTCCACCATCTTGTCACGTGTCTCCCCGCTGCGTCTCTTTTTTCGATATCCTCTGCCAGTTCGTAGATATGATTTAATGGTTCTTCTAATTCTGAGACTTTGTGCTTTGTCTCCTCAATCTGCCGATTCACAGGTTCAATCTTGTCTACTGCCTCCCTTATCGAGAAAAGCAATCTCAACATCATTTCCGACCGATCCTTACTGGATAACTTCATTGCCTTTTGGAGGTCGACATCTTGTATTATTTGATTCTGGCCTTCCGCACTTTCACTGGATGCCGACAGCATTTCGTCCACTTTCCTGTCCTGTTTCTCGGCTCCCTTTGCTCCATCTGCTTTCATGCCAACCCTCGGTGACATATTACTTCCGTATTTTTCTCTCGGCGGGTTAAATTTCTTCTGTTTTTTTGAGCTGTCCGGTTCCGATGTTACTCTAGTTGACGCATGCGCAGAACCCCCTATTTCAAGACTTTCAATACTATATTTGTCAGATAGAAAATTATACACTGAACTTCATGTGTATTTTATCGTGTATATATCATAGCATCATTGATACCTCCATTCCAACAAAAACTAGACATTGCGAGAGTATATTGTCACCACTGCTGGTTTAATAATAAGTTTTATTAAGAATGTCGAAATTACAACATTGAATAATATAAATGAAATGCAAATTTTACTGAAGAAACTTCAGAATATCGCATATACATATTACAAATGCTAGAATGACTCTAAGGTAGCACTTTGCAGTTCTTATATAATTTTTATAATGCTTGGACCCGTTATATTTTGTACACCGTGATCTATGTAACACTATAATTTCTGTAGATATGTAAACATTGTATTGAGATAAAAAAACATATCATAAACCTCGTCTATATGGTACCGATATCTGACGCATGCGTCCTTAATATAAAGTTCACTGTTTCTTATACAATGACCTTGTCTGTAGTCATGTAATCTGGTCTAGATATTTTGGCTGCAGATTTGGTTGAATCTTCCCGCTTGTCAAAGTCATTTTAAAAGGCAAAATAACTTTTCTTGATGGTGGCCATATAAAGTGTATATTGTGCAACTATTCGGAATTCAGCCAGGACTGTTGATATGAATCAATAACTTATTGGTTCCCGGGGTATATGGATATTTACTACGTCTTGAAGTTTGCCTTTTGATATTGTACATTGTTTACGACTGACAGCACAAAGCCCTTTATCTAAAGAGTGGGTATTAATACATGATGGATGATGGATACATTTGCACTGCCTGGCACAGACACAATGATTTAATAAATGTTCAAGTATATAAACATTACATTGCAATCCTTTACTCTATACCTTTACATAGTAAGCGCTAATTTCAAACACAAGTAAAATTAATTGAGTAAACGATGATAAATAAAATTATACTTACTGAATTTTACCGCAATTACTAAAAACATATACCGTAATGCATTTATGTGTGACAAGTATGTATGTTTTTTTCTAACTATGGAAAACATTGTTTGCAACTTGTCTGTAGTTTGCGCCATAATACCTTTCTATAATTTGGTATGATTCATAAGTTAATCTATTAATAACTAATATTAATATAGGGTGGTAAAGGACGCAGTAATTTTATTTCCGATATATATATATAAAACAAATAAGTCTAACAAGGTTGCTTGAGTTGCGCCCTCCGCGGTTCCCCAAACTCAACGCACCCCTCTTTTCACTTCCCGAGGAATTTTGTCAGTACCAATCAATTTGCAGGACAGCCATCAAAGAAAAAACATTCACGACTAGTTTATTTCCGCCCAATGTTTATCATCTTGCTGAAAGCAGTCTGTGAATTTATCGACAATGCGAATACAGCTTTATTGAAGGTTGAGGATATTGAAAAATTGTGGTGTTCAATTCTGCTATATCGATGTTACATTTCTATGTAATTAGCAAGTAAAATTTGTTATGACTACGTTCATTAATTTCAACTCCAAACAAAGCGTGTAACGAGTCAAACTGTATATTAATTTGTAAGAGAAAAGCTGTGTGAATGAATTGAAAACTCAACTAAAACCGCAGTGTCAACGGAAAATTACATGGCTTTGTTTATTTGGCAAATATCGACGAGCAGCATACTTTCTGTACTCGCATTATTGTTTGATGTGTCGGTATCGTAATCAGTTAAGTAGTTGAACCACTCGGAAGGTTAGTCCGCAGTATGTAAAAAAACATATTAATTTTTACTACATAAACACGAAATAACTAATAATAAGTCAGAAATAATTCCTATACTCTTCAATACTCGTGTTCAGTGCCATTTATCCTGGTAAACTATTATATGCATGGATTATCTTTTATATAGAATTTTTATTACAAAAAAGGGCCATCGACCAAAAAAAACATTAGTACATATCTCAAATGTATCCTTTCCGCTACTTACAATAAGACTTCTATGGCATGCCGTCTAAACGACTGGTACAAAAAATCTGCAACACGTAGTAAAAGTGATTAATTTGGGGTTATAAGCAAAGTAATAAATTTAATATCAATCGGCGGAGTAAAATAGAAATGTGGTATATAACAGTTTCTGCTTTCTTGGTAAAAGTTCTGCAAAAGTAAACAATGGGACTCGTGTTCAAGTACATTTAGATCACACAATTCAAGGGTACTCCGCTCTCTCTATTCTTAGGCAGCATGAACTTGAACAGAAAATAAATATATTTCCGGTTCAAGGGCAGATTTATAGAGACAATATGTATCTGGTGTGTCTGACCGTCACTGATAAATTAAAAGAACCTTGAAGCTTATCTTAAAAGTATTCATTTACATTGCTGACTTCCTGTGCAAACCAAACCTCAGTCATATTGCAAGTAAAAAGCAAATTTTTAACATAGTTAATACAAGCATGTTTCGTCCTATTATCGGACTGTTCAATATTGTATTTGTTCAGATCATAACTTAATTCATCAATAAAGAAACAGAATAGAAAAGGCATACCTACAAAGGAAAACATATGAAATAATTCGAGATTCCATTCATAATCCTAACTCACAATTTTGTATTTGCATACATATCACGTAACCTTTTTAAAAATCTTTCCTTTGACAAACTCCATGAGCAATACACACCATATTTTTTGTTATTCCACGGTGTACAATACTTTCGAGAAATCGACAACGGCACAGTACAATTTACCACGCTTTTTGAACTGCGGAGTCCAAAAAGTTAAGCGTGCATTTAAAATTGATGAACAAATCTTACTAAAATACTAAGTACGATATCACTCTATAATTACCAGGAGTATATGAAGTATAGGACCGTGGCTATAGACGGCCTAGTGAATTTCTTAGATTTTCTGGAATCTAATGTGTTTTTTTTTGGTGTAATTTCAACTGATGATTTGGCGGCAAGATATCACAATTTAAAGTTGAGCTGTCGTTTTCAAAGTTATATTTGTGGTGGCAATGTCGCCTTTTCGAAAATAGGATTTTGAAATGAACAACGAAAATCAAAATCCTATTTTCATTTCATTGACGTGCTAGGGGATACTACCACGGGTGCAAAGATAATAGATCAAAGGCAATCGAAATCAAAAATGTATCTAGTCAGTTATTTTCCTACACTTCGTCTACATGATGAAATCGTGGGTGACCTGCTATGTACACTATAGAACAGTAACATTTTTCATTGTCTGTAACGAAAATTAGTTGACTCGTCTGAGAAAATAAGAAAGAGAATAGGGTTCGGGACGTCGAAGTTTATTTTAGACACGTTTTATATTTTGATGCGTGTGGAAATGTTTGAATAATTTGACATCAAATATAACGAATACAATGTCGCGTTCCCGCGTGACGATTCAATCAACCATTAATCAACCGGTTGTTTGTTCGTCATTAGGCTGTATTCCAGTCACATCATTTGTTGAAACTTTTTTTCACTGTCATTATTCAAAAGTGTTATTCTCTTTTCGAAATCGCACTTCAGTGCTTGAATGTGTTGAAAGAGATGATGTTTTGTAGTTGGCGTGGGAACGTGCAATGTTTTAGTCCCGTAGTTTTGTTGACAGACACCCTGATCATTAACAATGCAATCAACATGATGAGACTTCATGGGTACATTCAGGAGCTGTGTTGACATTATTCTAAATGTGTCAAATAATGCCGTGTTCAAGGGGCTATTTCATGTTTTAAACTGTTGCAAAAATGTTAGCGTTTGCCCTCGTAACTTCTTGAATTGACCTATGACCTCTACATGCTCTGAGTAACATCACGCTACTTTATATAGACATTTTGCGATATATGTTTTCATGTTTTCGAACTTTTAACTATGAAACTCGTCAGTATAATATCATATGTAACATTCCCAATCGAATCTACCAACCTTGCAATCGGTTTTCACAACTTTGTAAGCAGTTTGTCTTCGAATTTTCGGTTCGTAGTTGCGATAATCTGCTTATACATGGGGCATTTTCTAGACATTTACTTAATGTTTTCAAGTTTTAACTGCGGGGTTGTGACTTGGGTTAAATATACAAGCAACTCCGCCAACGTTTCGAACGCTTTTACCAACTATGCATGCTATTTTCTATCATTTTACCGTCAGTCAGCTCATGTGATACTCTGCTAATATAGGTTGCTTTCATCTGGCTTTTATTCATTTTTGACTTTACAACTGTGGGTTTCTATATACCAACAACTTAGGTTAAACATTCATATACATTTACAAAATTTGCAATCACTTTGCGTAACTTTGCGTTCACTTTGCACAACTTTTTATGGTGATTTAACAGCTAAAAACGCACTACCCGCCGACAGCATTGACACAACTTGTTCTTTGAAAATAATAGAAAATAAAAATACAGAAAATACATAAATGTCCATGTCTTTCTACTATAAATAATTGACATCACAGTAAAAAAAGGTGCACGAACGTTGCCTAATATCTTTGACATGTGTGTGATGGAAGCAACCAAAAATTTACCCCAACTGGTTTACTCAGGAAGTCTCCTATGCAAGTACTAACCATGCCCGATTGTGCTTAACTTTAGATTTTGTTCGATCACCTACCCACACTACTGTTTAATTAATTTGAAATTGATCTGAATTGGTGGCTATTTCATGTTTGAAACTGCTTTAAATTTGATCGCGTTTGCACTAGTAACTTCTTGATTTGACCTATGACCTCTACATGCCACACGCATGAGTGATTGTACATGTGGAAATGAGGCTTCGGCGATCTCACTGCATTTATGCATGACAAGCGTCGTCCAGGGACGTGGACTCTTTGCACATCGTTGTTTTTTTTCTTTCTGCAAATAACAACACTAATGTAGTAATGAGAAAAATACGTAAACCGTTTATCTTTTACTAAAGATAATATTGACACACTGTTTAATTTAAGAAGGTCTACTACACATTTTGGTCATATATAGCTCATTTGTGTGTTAATTTATCATGAGGAAAATCTCAGTACATGTATATGTACACTTTGGAAAGCATGATCTTTATTGATGTCTGCCATAGTCAAATATATGACATGTGAAGAATAAATACTAATTTTTAATTAGAGAAGCTTAATAGTTGAAAGAAATGAAAATATTTACCGCTCAAAGTACCACTTGCTAGTTCATAATCTCGTGAAACAGCTAACAGTGAATGATCAAATTTATGTATGAGAATTGTGCTAGTGGAACAGAGCCCGTGTGTACTGCTTGTTCAAATTTGGCAACATAGATAAACTGGTGTGTTATTAAATTTTGCGAGACAATTACCTTTTATTAGTTTAACAGTTAACCCAATACACTTTACTTTTGACAGCTGTCTATCCTATAAAATATCCAGATATCTGCTCAGACATTTAATTTTATTTATATCAAGAACAATATAATGTTAAGCTACTTTGTGGTGTATTACAATTGACAAATGCGTCTAATTGACATTGGTAAGTGTTTTCTGTTTCAATAAAAAACAAAGAACAATTTTACCAATCTTGTCACGGTCCCTATATCTGCTTATACCTAACAGTGAGCTAATTTATTATAAAAAATTTAACCCGGTAAAATATGTGCTAAATTGGAGAATGATATATTATGTTAATTATGTATCAACTTGAATAGTTTTGATAAGATTCAGGAAACGTTTCAGTAAATTGTTTAATATTTGTTCCCCATATTACAAAAGTATTTAGCATATCGACTAGTACTATAATGTGTTATAACGCTTGCACATTACTTGTAAAACAACGTGGCTTCAAGCTGGGTTATTTTTGTGTAACTTATTTATGAATATGCTGAACGGTATCTATGAAAACTCGTATAACTGGAAAATATACAACATACTTACAAAAGCATTTTATAAAAGTGAGTTATTAATTTCGTGTGAAAAATCGTTGGGTAAAGCGCCATGCTCCCTTCTGACCCCATTTTTCTGGAAAAAAGTGAATAAATGACAATTTAATGACTACTAAAATAGTACCAAATTCACATTGTAATCAAGCATGTCATTGTTGAACATCAATAACAAAAATAATCACCTATTGAATATTAAAGTTTAAAGGGGAACCGATACTATAAATAAGGGTCAAGATGGCCACCGTATTAGTATGCTAATCCGAACCAAGCCGCTAACATCGTGGCGGGAGCTACGGGAAATGTGCCATTTACGATGTTTGGAGATCAAGCTGTGGTTCCAAATACATATCCACGGGGGCATGAATATGTACTCTAGCGATTACACTCATCTGGTTGGGCTTTTGATGTATTTTCGGTCGAAACGTGTCGCGACCAGTGAAAATCACGAGTTAAAAATGGTGGCTAATGTATGCAAAATGCCTGTCAATCACAGTTTGAGTAAACGAAAATGTAAATCCCCTAGATGTTTATTCAATCTACAAAGCTTGTTGGTTTACAAACAGCATTATCGTTACGTAGTTTGTATATATCTAACCATCGGTAACACTGGGACTGCAATAACTGTAGAAGTAGAAATCATTCGCGTGGTTTTAATTTCGCGGTGACTCCAAAAGCGCGAAATTAAAACCATGCAAAAATGTCCTGTTGGAATGTAAAACACAATACCCAAGTCAAAACAACACTCACTCCTGACCCACAATCTTACGAATTTTACCGTAGTCATTGACGCCTATTACGACGAGTACGATGTTTATTGTGGTTAGCGTGAATGGGTAAAGCTTCGCTTCGACAATGAGCTGTTATCACCGTAAAAATGTTAAATTATTCTTCAAATGGTCAGTTTGATTTTTTGATTTAATAAAAAAGCGTGCCATTTTCCCTTCAAAACCAGAGATACAAGATCGTGCTAGAACATCGGCAAATCTCCTCCCTGTTGGTAATTTGAACACGTTGGCATCACCGAGTATTTTGATTGGCTGATTAGCGATATGACCTATCAGGTGTCGAGCATTTGCATGCGACCGGAATCATTCGCTTACGATGAAACTAAATTGAAATTTACTTTTTTTACTTTATTAATAGTCACTACCAAGTAATAATAATGATTGTGAAACGCAGCATAATCGGATTGCGTTACCGTGATTATTTGCTACTAAGCAATGCAGTTTTCGTTTTTTAATTAATAGGAAATACTTATTTCTGTTAGAGGTTCCAAGTTTCGGATATCAACAAGACATTGGCCTGACTGCTTCGTATGGTGTTACCCTTTGTTTTATTTTTTGCGAAATACTTCGACAGCTCAAAACCGCGAAATCAAATGTTTCCACAGCACACATTACATAGTACAAGAAGTAAATATGCCATGCCTGAAAGGCATGAACAACCAGGTCTTGGTATAAGAAAATAAATCAGTTTTTGTTTCTGTATTTGACTGTCGGACGAAACGGCGCCCAGACAACACGTCACAGGCAGTTCCAATTCATATCTTTTACAATATATCGTTTTCGTTTATGCGTCGCATATATGTCCAGAAAATTTTATTGAGTGTATGTGTGTATTTATATTCTATTTTTGGATTCTTATTTTGACCCTGAAAAGGGCCGTTTGTTGCTGGTGTCAGTTCAAGACACAGTTTTTTTCTTTTGATACTGCTTTTTGTATATACCAGATATATGTCAAGAACATTATATATCGAGTGTGTGTGTATTTATATTCTATTTTTGGATTTTCATTTTGGCCCTGAAAAGGCAGTTTGTTGCTGGTGTCAGAGACACAGACTCATTTGCGTTGTAGGTTTACTCCCACAAATGCCCCATATACTGTAAATTAGTTGGATACATTGACCGAACCAGTCTAACGACACAGTCCAACTTTACTTCTCGTCTTGTTACAACGACGCCTTCAACACGCATCATGTTTTGTTTACGCTGGAGGTACCACCCATCTTTACATGCATTGCGTCTATCAAACATTGTCCAGTGTTTTTTATACTATCCACGTCTGACAGCCGCGTTGTTGTTGCACAGATTTTGACCGTCACCCAGCCAGCTTTTCCTGTTGGTTGTAACGCAGGGTTGAAATAACGTCGATTTTATAATAAATAAAACGCAGCAGATTGGTCGTTAAAATTGAGTCTACAGTAAAATTGTTTTGACAGAACGCTCTTCACCCCCTCACCGCTCATTTGATTTTGACTGTAAAATCAACCCGACGTTCACCCACCGGATCACAAGAAATCAAATCTCACACGAGATACAAGCCGGTACCACCCGTGTACATACGGGTTAGGCTTCACGGAAGACAAGGCTGTACATTTTGATTTTCCACACGAGTGTCGTAAACAGGTTACACGATAAGCCCGTGATGTCGCGGCGACTTTTTTTTACTACTGATTTTTATATGTTATCACGGGAATTTCCGTCTAATACCCTGTCCTTATAATAAACAGTAAACTTTTTCATTGTCGCCAATTAGTCAATATTATATGGAAATTTGAGGGTAATAGTAAATACACGTTCTGTTTACGGATTTGTGACGGAAATATGAAAACTGAAGTCCTTGACTTCGTGTTTTCACACTTGTTATATTAGCAGTCTGGAGGAGTAGTGTGTACAGAGATTGTGCATACGCAGTTTCGTTCTCAGGTTTATACGACCAGATTATTGCTAAACGGTCTCGAAAAAAATCCGCCGATTCAAGTTTATTTGTCTGTTTCTGTTGCGTCGGTCTATTGACGGTACTGATCTCGTATACAGATCAGTACCGTCAATAGACCGACGCAACAGAAACAGACAAATAAACTTGAATCGGCGGATTTTTTTCGAGACCGTTTAGCAATAATCTGGTCGTGTGTATCCGGTGGACTGCTGCCTTTTCTTGTTGGCCATCATCAACTTGAATTAATTCTGCGTCATATTTTTCCGACGATGTATAAATTACGGAGCTCACGATGTTTCAAATCATGGCACATGAAGACTGATCTGTATTTGTTTGAAATTCAATTGCTATGTCATATTTAAACAAGCAAATTGTAATCCGTTCTTAGGATGTTTATATCAGTTGTTGTTTTGTGGGATTAGCAGTACAAGGGAAAAGATAAGAATTCATTTACTCAGTGGACAGAGGCGGAATTAATTACCCATGGACACTTGGTGCAATCCAAGGAATTGAGCGGTTCCCCTTTAAAAAACAAAACAGTGTTCAATTATGTGAAACACACTAATGACCTGTAATTTTGATAGTAATACAGTACAGCACAGTACAGCAACTATAATAACTCCGGCAATACTGGCAGCAATAGGAATCATGATTTCTGATTCATTCAAATAAGATGTGGTATGCACTACTGATGACTGCGTCATTGTGACCATTTCCGTAAATTTGAAATCTGAAACACCAACATGTATGTTAATAATGAAAGAAATGATAATATGTACATCAACTGTGCCGTATGGGTTATTACAAATGTGTAATTGTTTGAAATTAAAAATATATCGAGCGTTAGCAAAACACGGATAATCTGATTAATTGTATGTTGTAAATTATCTCGAAAGTTGAAAACCTTGAAGTAGAAAATGAATGTCACACAAGTTCATCTTAAAAAATTACATGATGGGACCTCACGGGACATGACGGGTACATTCAGAAGCTGTTCTGGATTTATCCTAATTTTGTTTATATCGCCGTAATGTTTTATCAGTGTTTTCATCCTGTGAGTCACGTCTACAAATCATAGAAATTATAGAGTCAGGTTTCTCCTCTGCTAACCTACAAGTGTACTATAGGACATACCTTTACTGTATATTCGCTGTTGGGATTAACATAATTGAAAGATGAAGAACAGGATATTTAAATTGGTGGGAGGACTGGAACATTTAGCCGGTATTAACTGCATGTATTAACACATGACGGCCATTTATATAATGATCTATTGTTGTTTCAAATGTTAGTGTTCACTGAGAAAGTCAGTTTGCACAGGATTCCCATTGTATGATGTTTATGGCTAGTGCTGTTCAAATCAGTCCTGTATGATTTTGCCTGAGTTCAACTAGATAATTATGTTTCGTTGTGAATGTTTACGTCGACTGCTTCTTTATGCATATTCTTCTCGATGTCAAGTTTGTTATAATTATGATGTACTGTGTCTGAACATACAGATTTCAAGTTTGCCCGATAACAATTTAGCTTTTTAGTTTATTGATGTACACTTCTAAACAATGCATGTCTAAAATCAATTAAAAAATATTTAATAAATTAGAAGCATAGCGAATAATATTCACACATGTATCAGCTATTACCGAACTCCCTGAAATAGTGTTATTATTGTACATCTAGTCGGGTACGGCGTAAAAACATTTCAAATAAAAAACAATGAACGTAGAAAAGAAATATTTTTTGCAAATTTAAACCTTGACCAAATACATTCACAACTTTTTTAACACAGTGTCATAATTCAGTATCCAAAACCATATATTGACCTTCCCACCAAAGTGCCACACAGTAAGTGGCGTTTAAAAACAAGGCATATGACTATTGTGATGTTGCCTAATACATCATACATCTGTCGGTACACTTATTTGAAAGACGAACGGGCTAATCAGTGACTATAATTATTGTAATAGCGTCCTCTACACCAAAAACAAGTATTGAGTATTATTACCAGTGTTATTCAGAACAAGTACTATGAAAAACATTGACTATTCAACATAATTAATATAGATATTTGATAAATATTGAATATTTGAAGTATTTTTTAATTTTCACTTTTAAAAGTAAGATTTCCTTGTATTATTTGGACTAAAAATAAATATTACTTCTTTCAAAAACAGCATAAATACGCTCAAATAGGGACAAAAATGTAAGATAGAAATTTCAAAAGCAAGATTTCAGTATCCTAAGCAGTGAAGTAAAAAATGTGCATGACCCCTCTTTAACAAATGGTATCCCTCTAAAACATAGGCAAGTAAATAAGTAACCGTGCCAAAATCTCCGGCTCTTTCCTCTAATAATTATAACCAGTACCTAATATATGTATATATATTTACTGGAAAAAATGTAATATTTATGAATTGAAGAAAATAAAATATTCGCTACTATTCCAAACATCATCAATCATAGCATCTGCACATACCATATACCGTTAACGTCACATTGCCTCTACTGTATCCCATGTCATTGTGTTGCTCGATATTGAAGAACGTTACAGAACAGTCATATACGTCATCATCAAGATAATCTACGTTGAATATTTGCAGCGCTGAGTTGTGCAAGATATGATATTTGTTACTGTCGATGTATTTATCTTCACTACTATCTGCAACATTTCTTTGCGCAATAAAAATATTGTTATGTCCCTTTCTCCATCGAATTACATTTCTTTGCCATGGCAATTCTTTATACAAATGGTTGATTGGACAAGTTATATTTACATTATCTCCTTTATTTGCCACAATGTTCACTCCGATAACACACTGGATGATAACTGCATAGGATAGTAATAGATTACATTACATTCATTATGTAGTGTGATAGTAGTTTTGCATTTTAAATGCTAATGTCGCATACGACATATTTACCACTTCCGTGTCACTGAGAATGTTCTAGAACCGTACTGTGTTTGGGTGGAATATTCTAATTTTTTTTAGAAACTGGTTGAATAGGTAATAGAACACTGTAGGAGGCAATAGAAGGTAATGGAACATTCTACGAATTGGTAGTAAGTTCCAGACTCATTATGTATGCTGATGTAATAGTCTATTTATAGACAGTGGAGGTATATATAGGGGAGTTGTTCAGCACTGATCGGAGATCTCATTGAATTGTATTGGAGTTTAAGTATCTAGTTAATGGAGTAGTGGAGTTTTACCGCGTTATTGTACTTGATGTTTGCAGAGTATAATAATACCAGTACCAGTTGAAACCTCATTTGTTGGCTCCGTGTTCGTATGTTATCATCGCCGCCAGGGAAGTCATTCTGTTACTGTTGCCATTTTGGTATTTGAACCATCACACCTGTACTATACCAATTACGGTAATATTACGTTGCGTGTGACAGCTATTAGTTCATGATATCGTTCAATAATTTTGTTGTCATTTGTTTAAAATTTGTTTTTTAACATAATTTTAAGAAATGTCAACTGTCAACTGTTCATGCCAATGATTATACAAAAATTCAAAACGATTTCAAAAGTAAAAAAAATTACTATGCAAATTTGATCGACATTTATAATATTGATAAACTATCGTGCAATCAATTTATATAACACTTATTCTCATACTACAAATTACTCCATTCAATGTTGTTAAATAAAACATTTTTGCATACACTCTATAAAGCGATGTCTCCAACTGACAAGTCAAAATTTCGTACCTTGAATGTGTAGAAATATTACCATTGCTTAAAATTTCCGCTGATTTATTATACGTCATTGTAAACGATATTCGCGATATAAGTGTTACTCGATTGTTGTTGTTGTTTTTGTTCAAGACAGTTTGATCAAACAAAATACAATACGCTATAAATAACTTACCAGTTATTACAACCGTTGTCCGAAAAAAAGTACATGGACCAATGTTAGAGTTACTCTGAAGATATGTGGGAGGTTCGAACAGTGAAGGCATCTTACAACCAATTGATATATTCTTATCGAATTTCAACTTCATGTATGCCCAAAACTACCGCTAAGGCATGACCAGCAAACACTGACCCGAATAATCAGCACTCTATCTGATGTATGGACAGTAACTGTGAAAAACAACAAGCTATGTTTACCGTGATTATGTGCAAGTGAATGCGGTGGTATGCATATGTTTCGATTTAATTATCCAAAAACACTCGTACGAATATATTCTCAAGACCGTCATTTTTATAGAAAAAAAACAATATTCAAGATTATATATATACGAACACTAAACGTTTTTGGACATACGTTAACAGCAAAAATAATACTAGTAGCTTTCCTAGTAGTGTATCATACCTTGATCACAAGGCCGACTACTCTGATAGGATTGCCAATTTATTTAATAAGTTTAATAAGTAATAAATTTTTCCAAAGTATATTTACATATTACAACATTAGTTCAACATTACCCCTAAATGCCAATTATTTACTGACAATGTTTTGAACAATATAACAATAACGAGTGATCAAGTGTTAAAAGCTATTTATATCAATGACCCATGCAAGGCGTCTGGTTCAGATGACATATATAGGACTATTCTCAACAAATGCGCCATTGAATTATGTGCTCCATTGTCAATTTTATTTAATTTTGCTGTCAGTAAAGGACAGTTTGCTTCTATTTTTAAGAAAGCACACATTGTTCCTGTTTTTAAGTAAGGATGCCGAACTGATGCATGTAACTATCGACCAATATGTTTGTTGCCACTTGTCAGCAAAGGTTTTGCAAAAATAGTATGAGCAAAACACACTGTATGGTCACATAATAAACACTACTAGCTAACATGAATTTATGAAAAGCCGTTCGACTGCAACAAATTTGGTTGAATACATCGACTAATATCACCAAAGAAATCGATTGTGTTATATACAGGTTGATTCTGTCTATCTCGAATTCTCCAAGGCAATATTACAATATTATTGGATCAATGGATCTATTCACAATTGGATATGCTCCTATTTATGAACCGGACACAGCGTGATGTTATTGGGAGCGCGCAATCTGCATGGACAAGTATTACATCTGGAGTGCCACAGAGCTTCATTTTGGAACCAGTAATGTTTGTTATGTGTGTGAACGATCTCCCCGATCACATAAATTCATCATACTGCCCAACATATGCCGATGATAAATCTATCATGAATGTTATAGAAAGTTTCACCAAACAAAATATATATTGCACCCACAATTCATAAATGTAAGTTATGTACGCTAGGTCAGTTTCCTTGCTCTATATAAATACATATGAAATAATTTACCACGATGTTCTCATTGTGTGCGAATACTCGAATGTGACTTTCGTGTACGAAAAATAAATAAAAAATAAAGCTACATTGTCATAACACAGGATTCATCTCGCTAACTACAACAGCGCTACATTTAACAGTTGTGAATATCAATGAGGTTAGAAGCCCCCATCTGATGGGCGTCCCGCCACAAAACCTAGCCATGTGACATTCAGTTGGAAACATGTATCTCAAGAATAGAATGCACATACAAATTTTTACCCCAATCGAACGAATATAGCACATATAATTGCCTAAGTTTCGTTTTCAAATAATTCAAGATGGCGGCCAAACCACGTGAGAGATCAAAATTATATTATTTTTTTTTCATATGAAGCCATCGCCAGACATGTTATATACAAACTAATCAGTAGATCAGTTGAAGTATCTTCGAGAAACAAATGCCCAAACTTTTGTTCTATTTTGCTGAAAATCCAAGATGACGGTCGAACCAAGTGTATTTACGTGGTTTGGTTGTCAAGATAATGTTTTAAGAATATATAATAAGCCTTGTGCTTCCGCATATTAATTGGGTTACATGATCATATATGGCAATCTCTTATGTCAGTTACATCTTTCGTGTAATGCCTTCATTATGGCACTGGTTGCCATAATCATGATCATCTTTTCTAATTGCAACAGTGCTTGAGATATAACCTATAATGAGATATAATTATATCATTGTTTTAATATTAAGCTATGGCCAGACATGTTATATACAAACTAACCAGTATATAAGTTGAAGCATCTTTGAGAAACAAATGCTTTTGCCGAAAATCCAAGATGGCGGCCGAACCACGTGACTTATATGAAATATTTTTTTCAACTTTCTGGAAGAGTTCCATATAGAGAGCGCCAAGCAGCAATAATCACATAATTGTGGCATCAGTAAAAAAAAAACTTCCTATTCAGAAAGAAAGTGTATCAAACATAAGTGCCCGACATATATAGAATATAAAATGCCATATATGAGAGTGGTTGTGAAGGAAGAGATTTAAATGTGTTTTTTACCGTTCGATACAATTTGTACTATATGCCATTCATGACCCTCTGATAGTGGTCAAATAGCAATTTCCGGCTGATTTCAATCCAATATGGTTGCTGAACCAATCGACCAATTAACATTTGATTATAATGTTAGCGCACATTGCGAATATTATTAGAATTATATATTAAGGGCGATGTATTTAATTATAAACATACTCACCTCAACCGCACGATGCAATTGTTAACGTAAACACGTGAATTTGCCCACAATGCATTTCGATGTTCAATGTGTCAGGTAACCCAATTATGTTTTGAGTTTGGGTCATACCGACTCATTGATTTTACAATTTTAAAAATGATTGATCAAACACGACAAAACAGACTACAACCAATACATTGTCCAATAAGAAGGCAAGCTGTAAAATGTATTTGCGTGATAATAAATATTAGTTTCTATTATGAAATATACGTTAAAAGCTAAATTGTTGACGTTACTATTTAAATCATCCAATATAATGTCGACAAATTAATTACTTCACATATATATGGGAGATGTCCATGCGATGTATAGTTGCAGAATATACTATTTATTATGTACGACTAATTGATGACGAAACATTGTTAAGCGAGAGAAGTTGTTGTCCAATTTAAATTGGACGAGCAGAATATAATTACCCCGGTGCACAGTTTATTTTTAAAGTTAGTGAATTAATGCGTTACATATTGTTTGTCCACACAGTTTACTTTAACCAAAGTAAGCAAAATGAAAATGGTTGACTAAGTATATTTACCCATGTCTGGGCAAAGTTCAAATCACAGCAACGAACAGGGGAACCTGGCTTCGTGTTGACATATTGACACTTTCCGTCTTGTCACATATTGTACAGTTTTCATTATAAGCAATAGTTGTGTTAAAGACGATGACAAAAGGTCTGTCAAAATGTTTATGTTTTCCACCATACATTATTAGTTATGTATTCGTAATTTGCATAATCGAAATTACATGATTTGCGCACTCTACTATCGCAAATTTTGAGCGCTTAAGAAATTGTTATTGTTATTACTGATCACTTGGTGGCGCTTTTACACATTGATTTCAGTTTAAATTCGGTAACGTTACATCAAATAGTGGTACGATAATTATGACTTCATTGTGTAAAACTTCCAATTATCTCAAGAACAACACTGGACCATGTACTTGTTTTTGGACCACGGTTGTAATAACTGGTAAGTTATATATAGCGGACTGTTATAGAACCAGGTTAGCATATATTGTGATAACCTTTATTTTCGCTGTTATAGTTAGATTGCGGGGCTTTTCCAGCTCCGGAATTAAAGTAGAAAGCATATATTGTTATTTCTAATGATGTTTTTGTGTTCTTGCTTGAACCTCGTGTCACTCAGTTGTCACCCAGTTCCAGCTCCCATATGGTCCAGCGCAAATGATGACGTGTGGAACCTGTGTTTTGCATGTAATTACTCGAATCATATCATAAATGAATGGCTCAAAAACAGAATATGAAACATTACATCCAATAATAAGAATTCCCCCAGTTTGTTGCATTTCGAGAGATAATTCATGTAAACATATGTAAATATGTGTAGCCTATTTTAATATTGAACACACACTTTGCACTCAAGCACACATTGCTGATGTATCGATGGATTGAAGCTTGTAAACCAGACAACGACGGTTTGTTGTTCTGCTGCCCATCTTGCTTGCGAGCTGAAGCGTAATATTGCCACAGCAAGTAGACGAGCTCAACGACAGGAACGTTTTCAAAATTCGTGAAGTAGTTTTTTTTTCATTTCTTGCTATTTTGAGCACGTTTTACTGGGATTCGTTGATATCTATAAAACGAGCCATCGTCCTAATATCTCGTATAGTTCTTGCAATAATCGTGAAGGTAACAAAAACCTCCATTATATTAAATAATTGCCACCAAAAAATATACAAAAATATTTACGCTTGGCAGGTATGCCTCCTCATAAGATCGTTTCGTGTGTTTGTATATCGGATAGACCCGATTGCGTTCACGCACGGGGCGAAGCATTGGTTAGCACGGCCCAAACTCCCCGGCCAAAGGCCCTGACCAGAGCGGTCGCCCGGCCTAAGTACAGTTCAATAATGAAGATCGTGTATTTTACAGAGGAGAGCCACGGGTCGAAACCTCCGCCCTGATCGAAATCCCCGGCCGGAACGTCCGCGGCCGAAATGCTCGCCCACTGGAATGCCCAAACTCAATCTTCTGTCATTTCAAATATGATTACTCTGTAAAGTAACTAGGATGGTATGCATGTTCGATTCATGGTTGTAAAACGACGCCAAAGCAAATTCGGAAAAAGCAGATTGCAGTATAACTTAATTTTAATTTTTTTGTAAATATTCATCCAAATATATATTCAGAATATAGGAAATAAAATTTGGTTTGAGATTTTTACATGTCACTCTGTACAATTCATATTTTCCAAGTAGTAGGCCTTTGATTTAATTCCCTTCATAGTATTCAAAATAACCCTCTTCTTTCCAAATGCAATGTCTATAAACGTGATTTAGTCCACAAATTCACTGTCTGGTCACAGTGATTACATTTATCATTATCAATATTTTTGTTGTGTTTTAAAAATGAATTTGTTGCGAGGATGCGATGGAGTATTTTATATTGAAAGTTTACCTGAGCAGTTATTTGTTTCACGTTTAACAAAATTGTCCGCAAGTCAACGTGTCCCACAAATTCCATTCTATTTAACGTGTCAACGGCAGATGCTTTTTTAAATTTATTAGTTTTCAGATCGTTATAAAAATGTAGACATTTATATTTTGACAGTTTAGAGGTAAGATATCACTTTTTAAATTATTTTACCATTGGCTGAGTAGAGCAGCAATAATCCTATTGTAAGTGAGAAAATCGACTTTTATATTATATTTACTTTTGAATTGATTGTAAGTTAGGATATTTTTGTCATTGTCAACCTAATTGCTTATGAATGTTACTCATCGATTTACCCAGTCGCGGTAGAATACAGACTTTCCTCCCACGAGTATATTTTTATTATTTCAGATAATGTATTGGCTAGGCCGGTCATTCACTGGATCATTACATTTTTTGTTCAATTCTGCCCAACATGTGAAGATTTCTTTGTAAAATCTACGGACATTAACTGGAAGACGATCATAGGAATAATAACAGTTCAAAAGAAATTTCAATCCTCCCATTTTATCAAAAATATAGTGTTGTATGTGCGTCCATGTTGCTTGTGAGTCTATGATTTTGTTAATCTAAGATACTTTTAATGCCATGTTCATTAGTTAGAGATTCATTATTTCTGTACCACCTTGTGAATTGTCTCCAATCATAGTTGATTTTTTAACATGATGCTTCTACCTCTCCACAGAAAATTAAACAAACAAAAACTGGCTTCTTTAACTACTTGGATTGGTACTGATAAACTATTCATAATGTAAATTCACTGTGATGCACCAAAGCACTTCCAAATGTTTTTTTCCTGGATGGTCAAGTTCTGTGATTTCCCAAAAATGTAGATTATCCCTAAAATGTGGTCTTTCATTTTTAACTTGTTTATAACCCAAGTATGGATGATTGATTCTTACCAGATTATTTGTTTGTAATAGGCCCCGTGGAAGCTTCCATATCCCCTTTTTGGTTACCAAGAAGTACAAGTTTTATTTAAGTTAAGCGCTAAACTAGAAACCAGAAAAAAATTACAAATCTTTAGGTAAACTTTAATGGAAGAACTATCTCTAAAAATCAGTGTTGTATCATCTGCATAAGCAGAGTATTGTTGTTGATGACGAGGGGGTAAAATGATACCTTTAACAAGGTCATTATTTCTAGTACGGATAGCTAGTAACTCTATCAAAATGACAACAAGTGCAGTTGACAGAGGACATCTCCGTTTTACTCTGTTTTGCTCATTAAAGCACCCAGTGCTGGTACACTGTTGATTACACAACTTTGGATGTTTGTATGAAAAGTCTTAACCTATCTAATTAACGACGGGCCAAAATGAAAAAGTTGTAAGGCTCCGAAAAAAGGGCCACTTTTAAGAGTCGAAGGCTTTTGCATAATCTAAAAACAGTACTGCGCATGTTTCTTCACACCATTGTTTCCGGTATCTTCACACCATTGAATAATATAACCTAATAAACAAATATTTTCTGTGATCCGCCTTTCCTTAATGAAAACCGACTGATCCTCATAGATAATAGATGGCAAGACATTTACGAGTATATTAGCCATGCAACGACTTGCTAATTCATAATCTGTGTTACTAATGAGATCGGCCTCCAGTTTTTTATCTGAAGTAGGTCTTTTTCAGGTTTTGGTAGTAAGGTTAACACAGCCTTGTCTTAGTGCAACAGAGAGAGAGCCATTATTATATGCATAATTTAACGAATTTAGAATAGAGTCGCCAAGATCTTCCTAAAAGAAAAGATAGAAATATGGTGGAATACTATCATTGCTGGTACCAATGAAAGCGCGAACGAATTATCGACCCATTTACCTGTTGAGAGATCAGCTTCTCTAGATCATTTTTTACTCCTCCGTACTGTGCCGAAATATTTTCGTCCAGAGTTTCATCGATCTGCTTTTCCAGACGATGAAGTTTTTTGTTCAGATCATTTTCCAAAGTTAGGAGCTGTTTTTTTTGTTTGTTTTTTTACTATAAAATATTGTTTTTTCTCTAATTTTATATTTCAAATATTAAAAATTTTGCTGAGCATTATATGCTAAATCTTGGCTTTCTTTCAGTACATCAGATATCAGGGATTTCATTTCTTCAACAAAGTTTTTATCAGTCATAAGGCTGCAATTAAATTTCCCAAAATCGAGCCCTATCCCTGCCAATACACTGATTAGAATACTAAATTGAGTGATATAGTATTTACCTTGACATTTAAGACACGATATACTAAAACAAATGGGTACAATAAAAACGATTAAACACGCAAAAAGCAACACGTTTAGTTTTCACATGTTGCAACATATGTGCTCATGATAATACGTGAATATATATATATATATATATATATATATATATATATATATATATATTAATAAATATAATTGTTTCAATGGACTCCCAAAGCGTATATATTAAAGAGTTTGACAGTCTAACATCTAGTAAAAAGGAAAAAGTCATAAAGGAAAGGTATGAAACAAATTTTAATTCATTGTCTAGTTTATAATACATATTTAAAGGATAACATACAACACATCTATGAATTTGTTGCGGGTAATCGAGTTAGCCTTTAGTGAGTCAGGTTTATTTACGCGTTGGACTTCGGTACCAGGTGTTTCTCGCAAAGTTAGGATTTACCGGACGACAATTTGTGTTTTTCGTTATGGCGGGAATGACATTTTTCATGTAAACTAAAAGCAAATAATTATTTTTAGATAGCTCATAGTTATTCATTTTCAATTTTGATTTTAATGGTTTTCACTCCATAATGTCCATTATTATCAAATGCCTGTCTCTTTATTTGTTTTCCGAACTCAACATTATATTCCTATGCATGGTAGGGGGCCTTGATGCTCAAAAATGCAATACATTATCACGAATAATCTGTGGCAATGACGTCATAAAATATAATCATAATTTATTGTTATGTTATGTTATTTTGTAAAGTATTGAAGTTGTGACCTAATATGAATGGGTATCACAATGCAAAACGAAATTTTTCTAATCTATTATTATTCTATGCAGTTATCATCCAGTGTGTCATCGGAGTGAATATTACGGCAAATAAAGGAGACAACGTAAATATAACTTGTCCGATCGACTCTTTATATAGGGAATCGATATGGCAAAAAAATGTAGTTCGATGGAAAAAGGGACTTCATAAAAATTTCATTGCACATAGAAATGTTGCAGATAGTAGTAAAGATAAATACATCGACAGGAACAAATATCATATCTTGCACAACTCAGCGCTGCAAATATTCAACGTGGATTATTCTGACGATGATGTATATGACTGTTCTGTAACGTTCTTCAATATCGACCAACACAATGACAAGGGATACAGTAGAGGCAATGTGACGTTAACTGTATATGGTATGTACAAATAGGATGATTGACGATGTATGGAATAGTAGCGAATATTTTATTCCCTTCAATTTTTTACATATATATATATATATATATATATATATATATATATATATATATATATATATATATATATATATATATATACACACATGTAGACCACTCTCCGATTTGTTCATTTCATGATGATATATTCAATTCTTTGATATTCTCCAACTTTGATGATATTTTTTGTATTTTTTGGTAAAAAGTCTCGTTCCTTTGATATTAAATATATACGTACTACATGTGGGCCGCTCTCGGATTTGTTCATTTTGTTAGGATACCTTTATGTCTTTAAGAGTAACAACAACGGAAATCAAATCTTGAATCCGATCGCAAAAACAAGAATGGGTACTAACAATGCAATATGTGATAATATTATAGCTTAGAATTAGCCTATTTATCTTAGAAACAGTTGGTTAAAAATGTTCAACCGGAAAAATGTTACCTACAAGCAGGCTATTTGGCTGCATTTCACAACTTTAACAAGATAACAACAGAGACCAGTAGACTGAAATCATGATGGAAAGTATATTTCTAAAGCATACTGCCAAGACCAATTAGAGTGTAATAAATAGTATTTTAACTTATAAACTGTAATACGAAAATGTTGTAATACTCACAATTTAACTCAATTTGTATGGAAACCATCTGCATGTGCATGTTATTTGTAATATCGTGCCAGTAGCTGATTTTAATAACAACGTATTCGAATATAAATTATTTTGCTGCTCAATCAAACGTTTTATATATTACAGTGAAAACATTACCAGCAAAAATAATACCATCCTCAACTTTAGCACCCAATTCAACAGCATCATCAATCACGACGTACAACCAATCTCTGAACATTATTGAAAATGACAAAGAAGCAGTACCATCCCCGAAATATCAACAATTTTTGAACGTTAGTGATAATGACAAAGAAGCAGTATCATCCACCAAATACCAACAATTTTTGAGCGTTAGTGAAAATGACAAGGAAGCAGTATCGACGAAATACCAAAAATTGTTGGACGTTAATGAACATGACAAGGCCATGACAAGTGAGACATTCACAGCGGCACTAACAACGGAACAACAGACACTCCATAAATCAACAAGAAAGACCAACACTTTGGGAATAATTGGCAATATTGCCCTGATATTACTTGGAATACTTGTCGTTGTATGTGGAATATGTATACGTCAAAAACTGGTAATGTTGACAATAATTATTAGCTTATATTCACTGTTATATCAAGATATAACGCGCAGCTTTTCAAGCTTCACAGATATAAATATAAGTCTTATTTGAATCCGGTTAGCGGACCAAATAGATTAAATTAATGTGTGTGATGGAGACAATGTCGTACTTGTTTGAACACTTCGAACTCGTTGTAATGTGAACAAAATGTTCATGTGCAAGTAACGTTGCAAATTGTTTCACCCAAGTCACCAAGCTATGTCATATTGAACCATATACATTACCGGTAGTTACGATTTCATTGCGAATAAATACACAGTTATATCGCTCCAGTATGTATACAAATCTTTGAATTATATTGTCCCGTTTAGTTGAAGCCAACAACATATCAAAATAAGGTCACGGAAGATACTGAACTTAATGTTATTAATATCCGGGACAATGCATGCCAGGTAAGAAATTCCATCTATAGTGCTACTTACAACTACAGTAAAATGTTATTTTTATTTTACAATAATTTTTCATAATCTAATATATAAAAATTTAAATACAATTTGTCAATGCTATATTTCTGTTATTAGTGTTTTGGTAAAAATATGTTTGCTTAACAAGCCAATAACATACGCGCGTGTCTTTAACTGTTGAAGTTGATTTTATAGAATATATTAAAAAAAAACACATTTTTCAATAAATTCAAATCTGAATAATTTCAGGGAGAAATTTCAGAGCCAACTAATAATGATCGATTGGTGACTGGAAATGTGGAAGATAGAATGGTATGAAATCTTACACTACATTAACTATCTGAGAAAAAAAATCGAGGCTTGCAGTTTGTCAATATACTTAAAATAGTATCATTTCATTTCAAAAGTGTGTATTCCAAGAATATGCCTCAAACACGAGTACATCCGCTATAATTAACATTATCAGCATTGTACATCAATTATTGTGTATAATATCTATATCTATCAAAATATGAATAATTTCAGGAAGAAATTGAAGAACCCACCGACAATGATTCATTGGTAATTGGAAATATGAAAGGTGAAATGGTATGAAATTTTTCACCAAATTAACTATCTAACTGCTAAAAAGTAATAAACAAGGTTTCGGTTTTGATTAAGTTATTTCAAGTGCTCAGATTACATTGTTTTATTTCTACAATAGTTATTCTGAATATGTGCCCTAAATACCTGTATTCACATAACTCGGTCGTTTTATTTGTTGAATTATTGAAAAAGTGCATATTTAGCAATGAAACTAAAGTTAGCATAAACATTGATCTACATTTTTGTTTAAAACTAGTGAATTTTCAAAATGTCTTCCATCTTCCATATAATACCCACTCGACCCTGCCCGATCAGACAGTTTCAGTAATATGTGTTAATTATATTTACAGTTGCAAAATGCGATGAGACACTCCATCATTCATATATATTTAGATCCGAAAAGCCATGGAGATGCATTATCATCTCGAATAAAAAATGATTGCATACCACAGCACTTGACGAGTGTGCCAATTCCAAAATATGACTGGGAAGTACCGAGGGAAAACATCAATTTTGACATTTCGGTGATTCTTGGCCATGGAGAGTATGGTGTTGTGAGAAAAGCACATGTTCGCGATTTACGTGGTAGACAGGGACTAACGGAAGTAGCTATCAAACAGTTAAGAGGTGTGAAGAGTTAATTGTAATGTTTCCTTGAGATTTCTAGAATAATGTTTTTATCATCTTTAAATGAACTTTGAATTGTTTTGTTAGTTGTATGTATATATCAAAAATGTATATATTATTAGTGTCTACTAAAATAGATCATGCATTCGTTTGTTGCTACGTTGTTTGTTCTGTTTTTTATATTTGTTTATAAAAATTAGCCACTTCCTAAGAGTCTTTGAGACCGTGTTGCTTTATTTATGTATTATATCTGTAATTCAGTAACATTAATAATAACAAATCGAGATTAAAAAGGATTGTTAAGTTATTATAGTATGCACGATTTTTAATATAACAGACATTATAATATATGACCTCTTGGCCTCCCATGGTTTATATTCTATCATTATTTACATATGATCAGGTGATATCCGAGAGAGAAGAACCTTTTTACAGGAGTTAGCGATCATGAAATTGTTGTCTGAATCGCATCCCAACGTTGTTGGCTTGCTTGGATGTTGTACTAGATCAGGTAGGACACAAATCGTTTTTTAAATCGATTCATTCATTGTTTGAACGGCTTATGTAATTTCGAAACATAATTTTAAATTTATTTGTTTTCAGAGCCCATGTGTATAATAATGGAACTGGCGGCAAATGGTAGTTTACAAGATTATCTCCGATCAAACCGTACTTCACGTGTATATCAAAACCTACATTCCTACAGCCGAGACATTTCGCCATCAGATCTACTGCAGTTTGCTTGGCAGATAGCAAGGGGAATGGCCTTTATAGCAGCTAAAAGTGTAATTGCGACATTATTTTGTGATAACAACGAGTAATAGTAAAACATTGCTTGAGTCTCTCTTAATAGCAGGCAGCATTTGTTGTCGATATTGACTGCTCTTGAAATTGCCGTATATGTAATTATTATAGCCATACATTTTTATTTGCCTCAGTGCGTTCACAGAGATCTAGCGACTAGGAATGTACTGCTATTCGGAAGTAAAACATGTAAGATATCTGATTTCGGAATGGCACGTGATACACAAGGAACATATGTCTATGTCAGAAAAAGTGATGTACGTAAATATTATCATTGCCATTCTATTTGTATGCGAATTGACTTGTGTATCTGTTATTTGAACAAAATGTATTGGAAGCTCGTTCATTTTATCGGAGATAAATTTTAAATAAGGAAATAGCAAATTACGTTGTTTGTAAACTTGTAATACATAATTATATTAATATTTTTGTTTCTTGAAGACTAGGGAGCCAATACGATGGATGGCTGTAGAATCGTTGAGGGATGCAATATACACAACTAAGAGTGACGTATGGGCTTATGGGGTGTTGTTATGGGAAATTGTAACATTAGGTAAATCGAATTATTGGTATTGGATATGTATATTATTATTTCAAAGAACATACATTTAAACTAATCACAAGTGTGAAGGAGTATGATTTAATAATAGCAAGTTATTTTGCAGTAATTATCATCGTATTCTTTGAAAATTATGTCAAACTAGGATCAGAGTAACATATTGAATCATGAACTAATTACATTAAGTTATAACGATATACACAGTAAAAACACATATATCATGACATATATACTAAATAGAATTAATAATATGTCTCCGTTATTAAAAATAATGTGTGTACTAAAATGTCATTACATATATATATATATATATATATTAGGTGTGTGTATATTAAATATTTGAATAATTTGAAAAATGTCGTTTCACAGGTTCAACACCATACATGGGATGGAGCTCAAAGGAAGTATTCGATAATGTTATTGTAGGGTACAATATGCCAAGACCTCGCCACTGTAGCCAAGAACTGTAAGTTGTTACCATTGACAATAACAAATTGAGTGATACTTTCTACGTTGGTATTCGGTCTATCAGATTGCAGTATAAATCTCATAATTATACTGTACTTTTTAAACCAGGAGTCAATGGCTGAGACAATTAGCTTCAACTTAAGCTAAATTTCTGGAAAACAATTCTTTTTGTTGTTTACATTACGCTTCCAATGAATACCTCAGATTATTTTCAAAATCGAGATAAACAGGAGTAGTATATTATAAAGAACCGTTTCAAAAATGTAGATGCAGATTGCGGATGACTTCCTTTATTTAATATTGAAACTATTTATAACAAACACTTTGTGCATACATTTCTTTAGTACATCTATTTAAATGTATTTTATAAAACATGTTTATAACTAAGTTACAATAAGATATTTAACTTGGTATATCAGTATGAGGACTTCAGCTTATCATAAAGCCGACGAATGTGTTATTACTATAGATAGGTTTATATGTTTCTCACTTTAACAAGGTTAGCAAATTAAATATAACAATAAACCTTAATGCCGTAACTTAGACAATTTAATCAAGTTAATTATGAACTTATGCAATATTGATATATTTGCAACAAGCGTTAGTTCAGTGTTCAATAACAACAAGGATAGGATCAACACGCTTTTACGAGAGAAATGTGAAAACCTTATTCAAGTTGTACATGCAATATTATATTTAGTGGGTTGCTGAGTCCAAAAGGTGCACTATATAAACAAAAAAGAATGCGTTAGATACATACATATATAATTCGATTTGCCAGTAGTTAGTCAATTTTATCACCTTGGCTAACCCATTGAAATTGTGTATTTTACTAATTTACCTTCTGGGGTGACTTGAACATACGTTCAAAACGTACACAAAATGCCAACATTCAAATGTTTCATATCGTTTAAGAAGACTTAAGCAGAAATGTTCATATGTAGATAGTAATTGGTATATCGTTATGTTGAGCAAAATTTTTCATCGGTATACGATTTATTTACAGTTATGATATAATGCATTTTTCTTGGAAAATGTGTGCAGATGATAGACCAACATTTTCTCAGTTATGTTTATGGATACGAGACATAGTTGAAGACGAACAGTCGGTAAGCGAAACGGATAAACAAAAAAATATTCAAAATTGCATGTTTGGACCAATTCTATTATTAAACGATTAAACGAATTGTTATTTTTTTATTTTTACAGATGTATTTGCAAATGCAAAACTTCGATCATCATCTATATCAGAATATTTCAGAAGAAATGTGCTCCTCTGACGAGAAGTTATAATGCGAATGACATCTCATACACAGATAGTATGTTTTCCATAATTGTAAATTTAGTTGTTTATGTTTTTCTATAGCTCTATTTTTAATTGTGAATATTTCTTATTTTTCCCTTCTCTCGTGCCAATTCACTCAGGATTTAATATATTTTTTTATATGAGTATAGTATTAGTTTAGTTTTCATAATTTTTTTGCAAAATTGAATAGTTTTCGAATTTAAGGTTTTCGAAGTAATTTTCTTGTGTAAGTTTTGTTTCGTTTTCCAGCTGTAATATCTTTTTGCAATTTAGCTGATATATTTCATAGAATGGTTTTTGATTTTGTATGTTTTTACGAGAAGCATGATAAGTTACCATTTGATGATAAGCGATATGGTGCATGACGAGAATAGACCTCCGTCGTTTTTCCTCACCATATTGGGCTGCTATTAACAAGAAGGTATAATCGCCATGATTATAGTAGGTTTTTATTTTGGTATTGTATAGAATTGATAGGTATTTATCCAAGGTATAATAAAAAGTAGATTGAGTTTACTAACAATCATTTGAACATTACATACTTTGACAGTAACAGTTTGTGCCGAATATTTTATCAGAAAATAGACAAACTGAAAAATTGACTTTTATTTTTCTAGTTTTCTGCCACTAATCATTCATTTGTATATGAAAAAAACACATAATAGCCCAAAGTACACCTTCTTCAGTTATTAGCTTTGTGCGCTAAACTTATTAAACATTATATCAAATGAGGAACAATGGAAGTAATCCAACGCAAACCCCGGGTGACACAAACGAACACGACAAAGACACCGTATACAAATCTGTAAACTTTACATTAGGGACACATAAAGACGAGATTGTTATTATTTACATTGAAAGGTTATTTGAGGCCGTCTCATGCCGCCACTTGGCGACATAATCCTGGATTACCTGAGATTCACTGCTAAAAATCACTGCTAAATATGTACGTTCTGTACAAGTCAGCATATTCCACAAGAAAAAAAATTACTACTTTTTTTGGAATTCCTCTTACAACCTATAATATCATTATAGCATGGGATTTCAACCTTCACATCAATGACAGCTAACTAGTGCTGAACTTCTTTAAAATGTCAAACCACCTACTCATGAGGGTTGTTATACTTTTAGTTCAAACATATATTTATATCAGACTCGGTGCTATCCAGCAAGAATATATTCCTTAGCTAATCGAATCACGAATAATTTCAAGCGGTAGTGTAAAAATTTAAGAAAACAGCTGGCATTTGGAATCCTGTACTGCTGTAGCGTGACATTGCTTCCATTGTTATACAAACACCAACGAGTGATAATCCACTGACGAACATTACTGCCCCACTGTACAAGTTGGGTATTAACACACAAGCTAATCCTTCAAGTTTCTCTTGTGAGAGATCTAATAAAATTATTTTCATTATGAAACAAAATTGCCGATGTTCGAAGAAACAATTTGCTGCGCCAATGTTGGACAAGAAGACCATAACTAGACGCGATAAAAATCACAGGAAAACAACCCCTTCTTTAGTTACTGCTCGTAAATTATTTGTGAAAGAAAGAAAAATGCTCGGCACGTATCCAGTTACGAATTTCTCATGAATAACAAAACGATAACCGAGTTAGTTACGCAAAATTAGTATAAATAATACAATTTTTTAATTGACACGTTTACGGTTTTTGACTATGCTATATTGATGCTACGTTCCTTCTTTCTCATTTGCAAGTATAATTTGTTACGACTACATTCACCACCAAAAAAAGCTAATTAGCTCAATTGTTAGCGAATTGCTGTTGCGGTTAGAAATTGACTAAAGTCAAGTCTCAAATAAGTAGGTCTTATTCACAATAGCTACGGCAATACCAGTGTACACTTATCAGTGGAAATTACATTCTGCATATGAATATATCTGACCTGTTTACAATCTACATAAAAATAGAATGTTTACACAAATAAAACAATGCCCAGAAAAATTAAACGACAAAATGGTGTCATATATGTAAACCCTTTTCAAGTGTTTCAAACGTGTACTACAAATAGAAAAATACAATCGAGATATAAAATGCATATCTCACATTGTCAAATAATGTTGACAGCAGAACATGCAAACATTTTCATATTTTCACAGTGAATATATGTTTTTCAATCATCAAACATGAACGCAACAGTGTCACAGTGAATATATGTTTATCAATCATCAAACTAAACATTTAATAATCTATACATGAAGCGTACTGCGGCGATTACATGTGGCCAATACAAAGATCATCCGACACGTTCAAGTATAACAAAAAGTGATTAGTATCAGCAATAATTTGTATTACTGCCTGGGGAATTGCGCAATATTATTTGTCAGACATATACCTGTAAAGGATTATTTTAACAATTTCTTAAATTTCTGAATACACATTCGAATAATTTGGGGTGAATCAAAGAAAGCCTGGTTGTTTGCATATATTTAGATATAGACAATTCCAGAACCAATACGCACAAGTCTATATACTCAGTTACAAACACTAGTGTAGCTGAATCCCGATTAATCCATAAATATCTTTCTAATGCTTGGCTTGCCATTCGTTTCTATTTTTTCACGTGAATCTGCTGATATGAGATCAAAGAAGTTCCTGTTTTCAACAGCTGTCTATACATATATATCTAACTTCGCCATCGCTAAGTTTCCTTGATGAACCACGAGCTCTGTTCTGTTCGTTACTCATCGCTTTCCCACATGCACATTTTCGTGTTTTACAGCTAACTTTTGTTTGCTCCCTTGCTTGTGATATTTAATATTTTACTTGTGTATGTTGTTTTGTTACAAGTATATTTTGTCTTTCAAAACATAGAGTTTGGTTTTGATTGACATTCAACTAGATCGTTTGAATTTTAAATGTGATGGCTGCTTCGAATTTATCCACTTTTACAGTTATCATTGTTGTGTTCGAGGTACTTCTAGTACTAGTAATTACAAGCCTGATTTACATTTTTGTTTTTACTTTGTCAATGTATTTAATATGTGTGCGTTAGGAAATAGCATAATAATATATCGTGTGTGAAAGGGTCTGGTAAACTGAGTCGTAACGTGTTCAACTTATTTGTGAAGTTATTTCTTTGTTTGTAGGCAGTAAACGATTATTACATTGATTCGACGAAAACAGCAGTAAAATATGGACATGGCTATGAATGGTATACTAAAATGCTAATATTATGTCGTAGTATTTTCCTTATTTTTTCCTCCATGTAATAAAGTGAACAGGAAATAATTAGACTTGAATGATTGAACAACAAATAATTAATTCAAATACATTCCTGAGGGACAGGAAATCCCAATTTCTAATATTTGTTTGCATGGTGGTGGCGCTCTATTAGTAAAAAATATAGTTTTTTAAAATGCTAAAACTATAAAACAAGACAACATGACAGATTTGTTTCATGAATTTAATAATATGTACTATTTGAAACACCACGGTAATTTGTGGCGATACAGCAGAATCCAAAGCTGTATCGCCTGAGTGCAATTCACAATTGATTGATCAAATCTGCGCACAGTTTGCTCGTTTTATACAAGATGAAATATTGTCATAATACATTAGGTTGGTAGTCTTGTTGTATTGTAGTGTAACCATTATGTCACCATTACAATGCTAGTGAGGAATGGCGACGAAATAGAACTTGTGAGGAAAAGAATATTAGAACGGTAACAAGCGTTATTTTTTTAGCTTTTTCTTAGAAGTTTAGTAATAAAATATCATTGTGTAATAAAATTCACAAACAATAATCACATTTTGGCCATGTTATTTTGATAATAAAATTAGTCGAAACTGTACGAAACGCAGTCACCACCTCAGTTACTTGTTTTGTTATTTATTTCCATCTCAACCTTGACTAATGATATTGGCACACTATCAAGAATGCGTTGTGTGGAGCTGTAAATTTAGTAAATATTGGTGTGAAGGTAGTACATAATATTTGGTTTACAGATTCCGCGAAAACAGCAGCAGTAACAAAGAAACGTTGATATCTTCACATTCCTTCCCATATATGGTATGATTTGTTGAAGCAGTTTGGCCAACCAATTTTGGTATTTATTTACTGAGCGCGACGATTTGTATGCGCGACCTTTGTAAAGACAAATATTTATTCATTGTATCAGAGTTTTTTTCAGGAGGTACTGACTCCCTATATTATTGAATTGTCCAAAGAAAAAAAAAAAGAAATAATAATACAACCACAGTCATTGAGGGCATATGTTTTATGGACCACTAAGTCACACTGATGAGGGTCGGCAAGGTGTTTTTTCGTAAGCTATAATCTATTGTTTTTATTTTCGTAATAATGATAAATAAACAAATAAACAAATAAATAAACAAATACATAAATAACTAAATAAATAAATCAATAAATAAATAAATAAATAAATAAATAAATAAATAAATAAATAAATAAATAAATAAATAACGTCAAGGTCTAAAATGTAATCAAATATTTTATTCGCCCGTAATTTGTAGAAGGATCTTATTTTTTGCAAGCGTATAATGCATTCTCCACATTAAATGTCGTTATTCGTACGCAATTTCTAATATTGATTCTTAAACCCAGATATCAAATATTTTAAACAATGTAATTAGGAATTTTCTTCATCTGCAAAGCGTAAAAACCTATTTTTTTACTGTAAGCGGAACTTTAATTTTATTTCCTGTAAAGGCATAAAATGCCGTTTTTATTTTTTGTAACCTGTACCAGCTATTCCTATTCCTATTCCTCACTGATCTGATTATTTACCTCTTCTCGTCAGATTGTCAATAAAATATAGCATACAGTATAGAGGGCGCAATTAATAGAACGACAGATGTTTGAAACTAAAATCAGAATTGTTTTATGTGTAGATGGACATGATGAAACCTTAATTTTAACATAACACAATTTTTGTAGATATGCACAATTTGAAGATGGGAAAGCACTTGAGTTCTTGATTGTCAAAAAATATAATGAGTCACTTTTAGCATCCAACGTGAATATTAAAGTTGTAGAATGGCCATTACAGATTTCTGAAATCCTGTTTCTTAGTATGCAATCTGATAAATACACATGGTCAATGAATCTCATATTGACGTATCAGTTCGCATCACCCTAAAAATAATTCTCTAAATTCATTTCATTCCTCAGATCACACGATTAGAACTGTTATCCAACATAAATGTTATTGCAATGTTCGAACAAATAGCAAACATAACGCCTCTACGAAACGTTTGGAGTATGTATACATATCTATATACTATGTAATTGAGCAATTGAAATAATAGAAAATAGTTGCGTTGACCTGGCAACTGACCTCAGTAAATATTATAGTACAGTATTTTATAAATAACGATATGGTTGTTTTGAACAAATAGCGCCATAAAACACTCTCATCATTGCGGTTTGATGTGTCAATGTGCTTCGAATTAAATTACAACAAAAAGGGTGTTTTGAAATTCTATGATTTGTATATATTCCATTACTAAAATTATATATGTGTAATGTGAGTTGGTATTCGGTGTGGCTCTGAGTCTACAATTGCGAAGATTTATTCATACTAATCATACTTACTAGTTAAAGCACAAAACCATGTTGTACTGAAACGTGTATCCTATCCTAAAAATCTACGCATGCTTTATAATGTATTACTAGGTATAATTTAATTTGCAACACATTTCAAAATGTAACTTTTCTGTTAGAATTTCGAATCTTGACATGTACTTATTTTTATTCACAAAAACAACAACAGAGTAATAGTAAGAGTTACTTTACCTCTAAATTAACAGCAAGAGTATATGTCAGTACGTACAATAGTTGTAGCTGCGTTGTAAGAACATAATGTATTTAAAGTGTTTTTTATGTTAATAGCGTCTATTCACACTAATAAATGCACTCCGTTATATACACATGGTAAGTCAATATATCCATCAGCGGTTAAAGTCTAAATATTGACGCAGTATAACACACAATTGCACAACAAGTAATCATATTTCATGCGCCAGCGGTATTAGTGCGTGCAATTCAACAGCCGCTTGATACCTGAAATGAATTCACAAAATGATTGTATTGATATTTAAAACAATTGCAAATATATTACTACACATACATTATTCCCTACCATTATTGCGCATTCATTCTTTATTATATACTCAATTTGATTTTTTATCTCTTAAATGTATGGCTGACTTATTTTGAGAAAGTTAACATATTATTTCGCAACAGACCGTATCAGGATGTTCCTTCAAGTTGGTTTGTCTAAGACTTTTCAAAAAATGCAATCAAAACTAACAAATTTAATATTATTGGCACAATATTTTTCGGATAATATTATCCACACAAATATATTGTTTATATAGAGGAATACATCCATGGATAGAGTAAGATTGTCTTTCTGTTATATCATATATATATCCCATAATGTATGTCACAGGAAATCCTTGTTAATACAGTGTTTTCAAAACAAATACTAACTCGGCAAGTAGTCCAACTTGCGATGTAATAGCCAGGAGTCAAAATCCAACAAGTGGATTAGAAATTGAATTATTTCAACTCCAAAGATAAAATGCCCTACCTTGAAATATGTGATTATGATAAGCTGCTGAATCAATTTCCACTGGATGTTACTTTGGAGACAAGGGGTTGAGTTACCAGAGGTTTGACCAGCAGTCATTAGACAAAATCTAGTTGGAGATATATTTTTCTCAAAATATTATACCATAATTCTCACATTTCCCTACTCATTTATGAAATAAGCACATTTAAGATTGCACAAAAACATATTCAGTTTTAGAATTGCCCATTGTTCTTAGGATTTTGGAAGATTCACGGTGTTTTCATGTACATAGTATAATTATTTATACACATCTAATCGGTTTTAAAAGATTCATAAATACTAAATAGTTATTAAAGTAGAGTATTATATCTCATAGCCAGTGAAAAATTAATGCAATTTGGCACATAAATACAATTTTTACTACAATATATTTGTCACAATCCAGTATTTCTGACGAATCTTCACTCCCATTTGAATTTAAAGCTCATGCTATTAATATGATTGAACAAATACATTGTGTGTCATAGTCATTAGGTTAATCATATTATATAGTGTGACATTTAATTATAATTTGTTAGCTGTGTTTAGCCCACTGAATGTAATGTGTTATTCCATATATGTGCCCTATTGGAAGGTTATTCTACAAGACAGCACTTGCCTATTCAGATGTAATTGTTGCAAGTAACACCGGGCAGCAGAAAGTAATGTTCAACTTGGGTAATTACAACAAATATTTTAGTATTTATTTACATCCTCTGCTGTTGTTTTAACACTCTGCCTTTTACATTTTCAAAACTTCTTTTAGATGACATTTAAAGTTTTTATCAACAATCATATTTTTGTTTTGTTTTATTACTCAATGAATAGATGGTGAATTATAGTATGATTGGATGAATGAATGAATGAATGAATAGATGAATGAATATTTTTTATTGATCAAAGTTATTGAAAATTTTGTAAGAGATCTTGTATTCTTAAAATCATATTCGAGATAGCGAATTGTATAACCAGAAATCAGGACAGTAAGCGATATACATATATTCTTTTTATTAAACAGCTAGTGTTATATTTACAACAGGGATTTACATGCCTGTAATGTATGTTTTTCATTGGCTACACAACACGATTATTTAAAAATCGATTTATACTTTTAATGATATTACAATTATTCGCACAACATTAAAATTAAAATTTTGTACAAATGTGCATATGGCGCTATATATAATTTCCCTTCCACAATTTTAAATGTTTGGCAATTACAAAAAGAAGCATGTTTATTATAAAATTAGACAATAACTAAGGTCAGAAATAATATTTTATATCAGACTTTTATAGTGTAAGATGATTGGCAAAATATGTATCTTTTTCGACCATTTTGATCAATTCCCTATGAGAAGAATGTTTTTTGACGTGTCTTGACTTTTACTTTATTTCAAATTCTGAACACTTTTAGTCTTCATAATTTATGCTTTAAAGTCAAATTGAAGTATATTATAAAAGAGTGTTTGAACAATCCGTCTCAGTCGGAATAACACGTGCAAAGAATCAAAACACTAAGTTTCGAAACAATCATTGGCTAGAAACAATATTTAAATAAATAACATATAGCTACTTGTACATATACCACTTGTAAAGTTCGGAATTGAACACTCTGGCACACAAAATATATGTTTGGAATCGAATTATGTCCATGAAATCATAATAAGAATAAGAGGAGCTGAAATCACACTGAAAAAGCAAATAATAATTGAAACCATTACAATTCTAAAATGAAAAAACTAGTCTTGTCAACACAAAAGCGTTTAATGTTTATATACGTGATATGGTAAAACACTTGCCATACAGATTTTTTTGAACATTATGCTTTTCTTTGAAATTGTTACTCATAGTAATCTAACGCATAGTCTAAAATTTGACTTCCAGTAGAAAATTGATTCAGATTCACAAATTTCAAGGTCACTTTAACTCTTTGGGGCTGAATCAAATTTCCAAATTCTTGAGTTTACTAACTGTATCACTTCTGAACCAATTACAAAATAGTACAGATTGTTGATCTACCATAATCATACCTATCACTCAATATCCCAGCTTTATTTTGGTGTTTGCAACACAGATTCAATTAGAACTGTAAGTGTGCCGATGAAGTTGCACGCATGGTCACGTGGTATTTATAAGTAATACGTAACGTTCAGGGCGGGAATACTATATGTACGTTGATTCGCAGTGTATTTGAGGGCTCGTCGTGTTTGTGTAACCCTGATACAAATGTTTTGAATTGCTCCCTATGTGTATACATAATCATAATTCAAACAGTGATTGTACAATTCAAAAAAATTATGTCAAAATATTGAAACAAACGAAAACAAATATAAATTAACAGTACATTAATAATAACAAAACACTCTTGAAACAACAAAATCAGCAATAATAAAGGCCGTACTGTGCCCTACTTCAGGCTAAAGTGAGTATATATTCAAGAGACCAGCACATGGATTTTAGCAGGTCAGGATATTTTGGCGGGTAATTTTAAACATGTTTCGAATTAAATTTCTGGAAACTCGTTTATTTAAAACAATTTTTGAAATAAAGCTTCCGTTTTGAGTGTCTAATAACGACTAGTGTAAGTATAACGAATTGGTGCACATTACTATTCAAAAAAGGTGTATAGCAACAAACTGTTTTGCATTGAAAACTTGTACTATTTGTAAACGCGCCTAGATACTCACTTCGGCAGTTGTGATAGAATTGTGAATATGGCCATGTGATACTTTTATAAGTATCATATTTGGCGGGAATCTCATGTTGGTAATGCGTGCGTGGGATTATATAATATTTTCACAGACCATGTCTCAGAAATCGTTACAAATACCATTTCAGCTTTGTAGTTATACTAGTAATTAATTGTGTTTCACATACATTTACTCTTGTGATAACATAATTACGTTTTAGAATATCTAATTACACTGGAAATTAGGTCGAAGTTAAAATCTAAACAAATTGACCAATAAAAACATAGAACTCTGATATGACTGTACATAACACAATTCGTATTATACGTCTGAACTATGGTTAGTGAATTTGAACTACGAGACATATGGTGAAAGATACAATCAGCGAGTTGATACAATTGCGAACTCTGTCACATAATATTTAAATAAGTAACTTATTAGGCGGGAATCTTGTATTGTTAAACTGTGCTGTATATTCTTCCTCATGTATTTCAATGTTTGATGAGTTTGGTTACTTGCTATTTTCTACTGTGTTAAAATATAATTCATAAATTTATAAATGTGTACTGAAGTAGAAATTTCATAACAAGTGAAAAACTGCAATATATTTTTATTGAAAAATCAACCAAAATTGGACTGACAAAATCAGCAAGAATATCAATGCGGACCAAGCTAACTCTGCGCTATGTGTGGATGGAATATGTAAATATCCTAAAAATCAAGGAATGTAACGCATGTCACACAAAGTAGAGATTTCTGCGGAAAATGAAAAACTTTAACATTAGTGCAAAGCACACGAAACAGACGCAGTCATGCAGTGGTACACATTACCACAATTTGGCTCATAATAATTTAGAATATCTATTCTCCGACTGTGAGGTAACTGACACAAATTCATCTAAATTATAGTGTTAACGTATGTTGTTGAATACTATATCAGTTGTATACATTGGGAGCAATGGTTTTGAAAATGACACTCACCTCAGGCCGCACAATGGTGTAATTGCGAATGTAAACACGTGACAGGCATACAGGTAACGTATTAGGCGGGAATGATGTTAGTGTGGCTTCACCCAGAAGGCATTTCGGTGTTTGATGTGTTAGTTACACAAATATGTTTTGGCTTTTGAGTCATAACCTACGCAGTAATTTTACAGTTCATAAAGTTAATGACGAACCACAAAACACAACCAATAGCAATAACGAGAAAAATTGTTAAATTTCATTTTCTAGATTATCAATGGTATCTGTTGTGGATTTAAACAATTCAAAAAGTTGAATTTCTAATGTGACCAATTCAAATCATCCTATATAATATCAACAGAAACGCGGATGATGGTTATATTGACTCATCCACATATTATTTTCTACTTTTTTTATTCAGCGTCAATAAACTGTTACGTGCGTAATCATGAACTAATATGTAGTTCCACATACGGCTACATAAAGTAACTAGATTGTTTGCTCTAACGAATAACTAAATAATAGGTGGCAAGTATCATACGGTATTTCTGACTGGTAATTATAGACGCAATTCGGGCGACATTTAGTAAAACTATTTTATCACACTGGTGTATGTTTTTTTTTATAAATGTATTTTTGTGCCAGGCGACAGTTCCGAAGTTTGAGTGTCACTGTTGTGTGTGCAAATTGCAAATGCTAGTGCAGACACATAGAGTATTTTTTGCCACAGAAGTCATATTCATGTTTGGGACTACATGACGACAGGGCTGTGTCGACATCTTTCTATCAAATGGCAATTTTAATGCGCTATCCTGGCATCAACCAGGCTCGGTCGAACACAAGCACCAGCGGACCTTAACCATGGTTCCCCCAAAGTCGCATTCGTTAGTGAATGTATCTCGGTCAGTGGAATTGGTCTTACTATTGAGTCCGTGGCACACTCACCCAGGGTAGGGATGGACTCTTTTTGATATTCAGCCTAAGGTATGATTTGAACTTAATTCTACCGGCCATGAGTTTGATGCGACAACCACTAGGTGTATGTTTAGCAGTAAAGCAGTTGGAAAGAATGGGTAAATTTGTGAAGTGAGTACAAAAACACTCACAGATCAAACCGTATAAACTATATTATAATATAATTCAAATATGTAAGTGTAGTTTTTATTGATTTATTTTTATTTCACTTGCAATTCATAATGCATAAAATCATATGGTATGCGACTGAGTTCATTTTACACGAAAATACATTCGTATTGGACATGATGAAAACTTAATTTTAACATAACACGATTTTTGTAGATATGCACAATTTGAAGATGGGAAAGCACTTGAGTTCTTGATTGTCAAAAAATATAATGAGTCACTTTTAGCATCCAACGTGAATATTAAAGTTGTAGAATGGCCATTACAGATTTCTGAAATCCTATTTCTTAGTATGCAATCTGATAAATACACATGATCAATGAATCTCATATTGACGTATCAGTTCGCATCACCCTAAGAATAATTCTCTAAATTCATTTTATTCCTCAGATCACACTATTGGAACTGTTATCCAACATAAATGTTATTGCTATGTTCGACCAAATAGCAAACATAACGCCTCTACGAAACGTTTGGAGTATGCATACATGACTATATACTATGTAATTGAGTAATTGAAATAATAGAAAATAGACTATGAGCGTTGAACTGACAACTGACCTCAGTAAATGTTATAGTACAGTATTTTATAAATAACGATATGGGTTGTTTTGAATAAATAGCGTCATAAAACACTCTCATCATTGCGGTTTGATGTGTAAATATTATTTGCTTCGAATTAAATTACAACAAAAAGGGTGTTTTTTGAAATTCTATGATTTGTATATATTCCATTACTAAAATTATATATTTGTAATGTGAGTTGGTATTCGGTGTGGCTCTGAGTCTACAATTGGGAAGATTTATTCACACTAATCATACTTACTAGTTAAAGCACAAAACCATGTTGTACTGAAACGTGTTTCCTATCCTAAAAATCTACGCATGCTTTATAATGTATTACTAGGTATAATTTAATTTGTAACACATTTCAAAATGTAACTTTTCTGTTAGAAGTTAGAATCTTGACATGTACTAATTTTTATTCACAAAAACAACAACGCAGTAAAAGTAAGAGTTATTTTACCTCTAAATTAACAGCAAGAGTATATGTCAGTACGTACAATAGTTGTAGCTGCGTTGTAAGAACATAATATATTTAAAGTGTTTTTATCCACATGATTATAGCGTCTATTCACACTAATAAATGCAGGCCGTTATATACAAATGGTAAGTCAATATATCCATCAGCGGTTAAAGTCTAAATGTCAACGCAGTATAACACACAATTGCACAGCAAGTAATCCTATTTCATGCGCCAGCGGTATTAGTGCGTTTATTCCAACAGCCGCTTGATACCTGAAATGAATTCACAAAATGATTGTATTGATATTTAAAACAATTGCAAATATATTACTACACATACATTATGCCCTACCAACAACATCATAGCACATTCATTCTTTTCTATATACTCAATTTGATTTTTAATTTCTGTATGACTGACTTATTTTGAGAAAGTTAACATATTATTTCGCAACAGACCGTATCAGGATGTTCCTTCAAGTTGGTTTGTCTAAGACTTTTCAAAAAATGCAATCAAAACTAACAAATTTAATGTCAGTGGCAGAATATTTTTCGGATTGCGCCTTCTTTAAGACACTCATAATTCATATTGAGGATGTAATAGACTTTCGTGGTGATTTTTTTTTTGTTTTAGTAAACGGTGACTTATACTTATAGGCAGCCATACGACCTAGTTTTTTTTATTAAATCACGTTTTTATTTCAAGAAAAAAAACAAAGAAATAATTTACAAGTAACCGAAATCCTCGGAATGTGCGCTTCGGCGAAGCCCCTCTGAGCCAAAACATTAACATTTGTATTAGCATAATCCCGCAAATAAACATCGCGTGTAAGTGTCCGGTCAAATGACCGGATGCACTCACGTGTTGGCATAGTTCATGGCATCGCTCTTCTCTACTATATATTACTGTTCATTTATTTGGTATTGACCATGTTTATTTTGTAAAAAGGCACAGAAAAAAAATCGGAAATAGAGTGTTTCAATAACAAACGAAGCCTGCCAGTTTCTGAATAGCAGAAAGCGTATTTTTTACTACGAAACACAGTCCCAATACAAAACAAAGTCGGACGTGTCGATAACAGATATGTCGAGGGCTAGAGATCTCACTTTAGTCTCCGATGCACATGCGGCCTTTCGAGAATAACACGTGTACGCGGATTTGCTAAGAATACGTGGTAGTCAAAAATATACTAATCAGGTCCATTATCTCATGTGGGACGACAGACTGACTTTCAAATGAATTTGGGTGACGCGTCAGTGGTTCATAGACAAAGCAGTTACACGTACATTCATGAATGTAGTGTGTTATGCCATATATGTGCCCTATTGGAAAGTTATTCTACAAGACAGCACTTGCCTATTCAGATGTAATTTTTGCAAGTAATACCGGGCAGCAGAAAGTAATGTTCAACTTGGGTAATTACAACAAATATTTTAGTATTTATTTACATCTCCTGCTGTTGTTTTAACAATCTGCCTTTTACATTTTGAAAACTTCTTTTAGATGACATTTAAAGTTTTTATTAACAATCATATTTGTTTCATTACTCAATGAATAGATGGTAAATTATAGTATGATTGGATGAATGAATGAATGAATGAATGAATGAATGAAAGAGTGAGTGAGTGAGTGAGTGAGTGAATGAGTGAATGAATGAATGAATGAATGAATGAATGAATGAATGAATGAATGAATGATTGGATGAATAGATGAATGAATATATTTTATTGATCAAAGTTATTGAAAATTTTGTAAGAGATCTTGTATTCTTAAAATCATATTCGAAATAGCGAATTGTATAACCAGAAATCAAAACAGTAAGCGATATACATATATTCTTTTTATTAAACGGCTAGTGTTATATTTACAACAGTGTAATATATGTTTTTTTATTTGCTACACAACACTATTATTTAAAAATCGATTTATACTTTTAATAATATTACAATTATTCGCACAACGTTAAAATTGAAATTTTGAAAATTGCATTTTACTATAAAGTACAAATGTGCATATGGCGCTATATATAATTTCCCTTCCACAATTTTAAATGTTTTGCAATTACAAAAAGAAGCATGTTTATTATAAAATTAGACAATATTCCCTATGAGAAGAATGTTTTTTGACGTGTCTTGATTAAATTTTTACTTTGAATATTTCATATTCTGAACACTTTCGTTTTCATAATTTATGCTTTAAAGTCAAATTGAAGAAAACTGGGTTTAATAATAACTTTTTTTTAATTATTCAGACAATTATGCTGGTATACATATTAAGTATATTATAAAAGAGTGTTTGAACAATCCGTCTCAGTCGGAATAACACGTGCAAAGAATCAAAACACGGAATTTCGAAACAATCATTGGCTAGAAACAATCTTTAAATAAATAACATATAGCTACTTGTACATATACCACTTGTAAAGTTCGGAATTGAACACTCTGGCACACAAAATATATGTTTGAAATCGAATTGTGACCATGAAATCATAATAAGAATAAGAAGAGCTGAAATCACACTGAAAAAACAAATAATAATTGAAACCATTACAATTCTAAAATAAAAAAAGTAGTCTTGTCAACACAAAAGCGTTTAATGTTTATATACGTGATATGGTAAAACACTTGTCATACAGATTGTTTTGAACATTATGCTTTTCTTTGAAATTGTTACTCATGGTAATCTAACGCATGGTCTAAAAAATTACTCCCAGTAGAAAATTGATTCAGATTCAACAGAATGTTGTTATCACAAATTTCAAGGTCACTTTAACTCTTTGGGGCTGAACCAAATTCCCAAATTCTTGAGTTTACTAACTATATCACCTCTGAACTAATTACAAAATAGTACAGATTATTGATCTACCATAATCACACCTATCACTTAATATCCCAGCTTTATTTTGGTATTTGCAACACAGATTCCATTAGAACTGTAAGTCTGCTGACGCAGTTGCAAGCAAGGTCACGTGGTATATATATAAGTAATACGTAACGTACAAGGCGGGAATACTATATGTACGTTGATTCGCAGTGTATTTGAGCGCTCGTCGTGTTTGTGTAACCCACATACAAAAGTTCTGAATATACGTAATCATAATTCAAACAGTGATTTTACAAATGAAAAAAATATGTCATGATAAGATTGAAACAAATGAAAAAAATATAAATTAACAGTACATTAATAATAACAAAACACCCTTGAAAAAACAAAATCAGCAATAATAAAGGCCGTACTGTACCCTACTTCAGGCTAAAGTGAGTATATATTCAAGAGACCAGCACATGGATTTTAGCAGGTCAGGATATTTTGGCGGGAAATTTTAAACATGTTTCGAATTAAATTTTTGGAAACTCGTTCATTTAAATCAATTTTAGAAATAAAGTTTCGGTTTTGAGTATCTAATAACGACTAGTGTAAGTATAACGAATTGGTGTTCATTACTATTCAAAAAACGTGTATAGCAACAAACTGTTTTGCATTGAAAACTCGTACTATTTGTAAACGCGCCTAGATACTCACTTCAGCAGTTGTGATAGAATTGTGAATATGGCCATGTGATATTTATATAAGTATCATATATCGGGGTACATAATATATACACATACCATGTCAGAGAAATCGTAACAAAAAACTTCAGCTTTGTATTTATATACTAGTAATTAATTGTGTTTCATATACATTTACTCTAACATAATTACTTTAACATAATTACGGTTTAGAATATCTAATTACACTGGAAATTAAATCGAAGTTACTGAAATCTAAAAAAATGACCAATAAAAACATATAATTCTGATATGACTGCATATCACAATTCGTATAATACGTCTAAACTATGGTTAGTGAATTTGAACTACGAGACATATGGTGAAAGATACAATCAGCGGGTTGATACAATTGCGAACTCTGTCACATAATATTTAAATAAGTAACTTATCAGGCGGGAATCTTGTATTGTTAAACTGTGCTGTATATTCTTCCTCATGTATTACAATGTTTGATGAGTTTGGTGACTTGCTATTTTCTACTGTGTTAAAATATAATTTACAGATTTATAAATGTGTACTGAGCAGAAATTTCAAAACAAGTGAAAAACTGCAATTTATTTGTAATTGAAAAATCAACAAAAATTGGACTGACAAAATCAGCAAGACTATCAATGCAGGCCAAGCTAACTCTGCGCTATGTGTGGATGGAATATGTAAATATTCTAAAAATCAAGGAATGGACTTGTAACGCATGTCACACAAAGTAGAGATTTCTGTGGGAAATGAAAAACTTTAACATTAGTGCAAAGTACACGAAACAGAGGCAGTCATGCAGTGGTACACATTACCACAATTTGGCTCACAATAATTTAAAATATATATTCTCCGACTGTGAGGTAACTTGACACAAATTAGTCTAAATTATAATGTTAACGTATGTTGTTGAATACTATATCAGTTGTATACATTGGGAGCAATGGTTTTGAAAATGACACTCAGCTAAGGCCGCACAATGATGTAATTACGAATGTAAACACGCGACAAGCATACAGGTAACGTATTAGGCGGAAATGATGTTAGTGTGGCTTCGCCCAGAATGCATTTCAGTGTTTGATGTGTTAGTTACACAAATATGTTTTGGGTTTTGAGTCATAACCTACGCAGTAATTTTACAGTACATAAAGTTAATGACGAACCTCGACAAAACACAACCAATAGCAATAACGAGACAGATTGTTAAATTTCATTTTCTAGATTATCAATGGTTTCTGTTGTGGATTTAAACAATTCAAAAAGTTGAATTTCTAATGTGACCAATTCAAATCATCCTATATTATATCAACAGAAACGCGGATGATGGTTATATTGACTCATCCACATATTATTGTCTACTTTTTTTATTCAGCGTCAATGAACTGTTACGTGCGTAATCATGAACTAATATGTAGTTCCATATACGGCTACATGGAGATTACTCTTGGAAATGACCCTTCACTTAAAGTCGAGTTAAAACACTGCATCGTGCTTCTATGTACCCTTAAACGCTATGCAATGACATGATATGTCATTTATATCAGCATAGAGCTAAGCTTCGTCGTCCTGTATATCGTTATGTAATTTGAACGTCCCAGTTTGCGTAAAAGGAGCGAGTTTCGCGATTTCGACATCGAAAATTCTTTTGCTTGATTATTTGCTGAGCGACGACCGCTTTGGTATGTGCTCTGTAACTTGCAGCACATGAACCTAAAAACCTTAGGATATCAAACAAAATTTACGTAGTACCAAAGTCCAAAAAGTACGTTCAAGGTCTGCATTTTTTCGTAGCATAAACACGAATTGCTCCCTCGCTTATTGTGACACCCTCAAATCAACTGATTTCCATTCCCCTCAAGCGTCAAAATGGTATGTGCCTTCATTTTACGCCACAACTCGAAACAGTCGTTTTTGGCTGACATGTTCATTTGCCTTCAATAACGTTTCATTGACTGTCGCTGTCGTACCCCGAGTCTTGCCGATAACATTTTGGTTCAAATCGTCGAGAAAACTCAAAATTTCAACTAAAGCTAATTTGCATAACAATGTTTTTGCCCTTGGACACCGCAAACAACTAGGGAAATTTGTAGGGGAATTCACTCGCATTAAATTGCGTTCGCCGTGATAGTAAAAAATGTATTTCCACTAAAATACTGCACTTTCTCATAGCATAAACACGGGTTTTGCCTTAGCTTACTAAAATTAAAATATGATTGGGGTCGCAGACACCGTAGCTTCATGTCGCCGCGGTAAGTAGTCTCTCACCCCTTGGTTATAATTGTCGTCCAAATAATTTACGTCCCAAATTTTGATTCCCTGGTAGCATCAACTTATTTGAAATAAAGGTGTTTTGATTGCGATTTTGAATAATGTCTGTAAGTTGCCATGAAATGAAAAAACAATTATTATTATTTTTGTTTGTAATATCGAAATAAATTAGTGCATATCAATTAGATCACAATTATTTTACATGCTCAGTTAAATCTAGAAGCGTTAAACAGGTATGCAATACGTTTGTTGTGTGCACATAAATAACATTTGAATTCAAGTCATCCCGGCAAAATTTGTCCTAAACATTTAGAAATGTAAGAAACCTGGGAATATTTATGCTTATTACATTACGGCTAACATCGGAACATATTCTTTCATAGTAGCCTGTTTCACAACAAATATGTGATCACGTGTGTCATCAATGCCATGCATTATGCCTTCTTTAGTTTAAAAAGAGGTGTTAAAGGAAATACATGATCAGCATTCAAAATGAATGGACAATCGTTCTATGTCTAGCTGATTTTGTGTAGAACCGATTGTTTGATAAAATTACTTATCAAAGACAACAATGTCCTGGACCTGTATGTTAACAGGACAATGCTCTTCCTGGCGAAAAAATAAAATACATATTCTTATTTTAACATATTGTTGAGTAGTGTCAATAAGACGATAAAGAGTTGTACTAAGCAAAGTTGCCCCGTATAATTATAGTCAGGAGCTGCAGTTAAAACAATTCGAAAATGTTAACTATAACCATTCATAACCATTTAAAAACTGCGTTAATGTTTTAAATCACGGCTTAATATTGTCCGTACTTTTCCATCTTCAAATGCTGAAAGCATTAATAGGGCACTGTTAAAACCATGTACTACGGATCAGTTGTTACAGTGTAAATCTATGTTTTTTAAAATATTACACATTTTCGTCCAACTTTAAAATCACTTTAAGTGATTTATAATTAAACACATTAAGCGTTTTTCTTAAAATCGCAAATGAGTTATTTTGTATGTACAAATACATTAAAGGTCATGCAAACTCTGGGTCAAACCTCTCAAAACGTATAAGTTACTGAATAGAGGAATGTTACTAACTACTAACACTAACAAACATGGCGTCGATTTGGCAACATCCTAATGAAAATACGAATATACACACGTGAGTCATAAATGTCTAACATATCAAGCGATATGTATTAAGTATATACTGAAGCACAGTAACGTGTCAGTCAATCTAAATGTACACCATCAAATGATTTGCATAATCAGTAAATATGCAGACAAGTATAATGCTAAATATTTTTGCAAGATTTAACAATTCGTTAACTAAGATATGTATCTGTGTATCATTTTAATTCATTATCTAAAATATCTATTTCTCAGCCAGCGATGGAACTGTTCATTCCAGATGAAAAAAAACACGTGTAGTTACAACCCGGACGATGAAATTATTCAATCGCCGCAATGAAATGATATTGCTCAAAATTGAATGATGAAAACGCATTATTTCAAAGACTCTTACTATTAAGGTTCGTCATTTCCCTTCGCACAAAATAAGAATTGTATTATTAAACGTTCGCCAAAAAATTCCCATCTCGTAATCGTAACAAGGCTAAAAGAGCTGAAGCGTTGAAATATACGGAGTAGCCTCAAACATGACCTATCCCGTATTTACTTCAAATATATGTTTCGTAGATAAATGTATCGATTTCCTGACATACTGAAAGTATACATCGAGTAAACGAATGCATTATACAAACAGAAGGTTGTTACCGCGGGAAACTCAATCGTCTGCAGGATGTCAACCAGTGACAATGTAAAATATTGAAGATTGCAAAACACTGCAACATCATTGACAAGAGTACAAATATAATTTATTTTCCTATGCAAGTAATTATATCAGGCAAGTCTGATTTATTTATTTTTTCGGATAATTATTTCTCTCATTTTTAAATAATTGTACATCATGTGATGAAAAGGCGTGCACTAATTGTGACTTGTATGTTTGTATATAACCAATATCCAATAAGCAGTAATTCGTGACTCTGCTGTAGTCAATGGGAATATACAGCAAACGCAATCATATACTATCAGGTAACGGTTTACTCAATATAAAGGGAACATGTTATTAATTTAGTCACATTGCACATTGCTCAAATCCCAGCAGGAATCAGTCAGATTAAAACCCTGTGTATTTAAGTCAATTCGCAACGAGTTAGAGTCCCTACAGTAGCAAGGGACATTTATCCAAAAGTAAACAATGTACGAGTGAATGGGTTAAACTGAGGCAGTTATCAACCTTAACTATTGCAAAATTCCCAGCGTTTGACCAGCATAATTGGACAAAACACGTCAAATCAAATGACGCCAAAGCGATACAAAACTACAACTTTTTACGATAATTTAATAAATTAAATAAATAAAGTGCACTCGACAATATACGCAATATTAAACTCAGTGTATGCTAAAAAAATGAAACCATAATGTAGTGCTTCTGACAGGACATTAATCTCAGGGTAGCCGAGGGCAAAAGCTGCCTTCATAATCTGTATTATTGATTTACTACATTTACTGTTAATGAAACTAATGACGATGAAATTACACTAAACTGTGATTAACAATTTAAACTGCTAAATCTTTAAATCAAGCTGGAGCCAGCGGATCGTTGTACCGCTGAAAAAAATCCGGTTCACGGAAGACTGACTTGCAAGCATAGAACAGTATTGCAACGAGAAAACAACGACACGTCATGCACGCCTAACACAATATGAGTTGAGAGGGAAGAGCATGAGACAAAAATCACACTACAAGGACCGAGTGATTGAAATTTGAAACACATACCATACCATAATTGTTGAGACATTAAAGTTTGAGAGGAAAATCATACCATGGTAACTGGTGGTGTAAAGCATGAACTAAATTTAACTATAGAAGTTGAGAGAGTAAATGATGTGACAAACTTCATTTTAATAGGCTTGGAAGAGTAAAATGAGAAATAAAATCATACAATAAAGAACATGAGAGTCATAAAAAACTAAATATTCCATAATTAAAGTAAACCAGGAAACACAGGCCGGAAGAATCAAGAGAAACAATTAAAATGTGAAGGTAGAAAGAGCAAGAAACGGTGAAATGACATTTTGCAAATAATAATCATTAGGATGAGTTCTAAAAGCAAGGACTGGAAATTAATTCTCAAATTTGACATTGAGCTTAATTAATTGTATCAAAAGGGACACGTCATGCAAATACAATGGCATGAAACTATAATACATTCACATGAGTGTAGGCTCTTTCTGAAGCATAAATAACATTGATCCTGGAGACGTGTTAATTTTATGTCAACTATAACAAGGGAAACGGGCAATAATTGGTTGACAACCTAAGAGATGAATATTGGTTCTCACCAACATACTTTCCAGATATTACTCAGAAATATTACTTGATTTACACATATTGTAAATACTTTATCAAAATACAGTACATTCTTCATGTTCTGAAATTAAGTGCAGCCGCGGTTATGGAGTTACCAATTGAAGTCAGTAATACACCTATAAGTTCTTTCTCATCAAAATGAAAACTACATTGCAAGTCTATAACGAACAATAATAACATTATTTAAATTTTACTCGTTATAGTCTCTTGTTGATATAAGCTAAATAACTAACATGCTGGTCACAATAGTAAACATACGCAACCTAGTACGTACTGATTTACGCAAATTGGTACTTCTGTGCAATATATACAATCAACTATTGTATTTCGAGACACTGCCAACTACACGTTGCTATATCTGTAGCTAGATGAAATATTACAATACACTAGCAGTCGAGTGTTTGCATTTAAATTGACCTGTGACATCATGCATATCTGTATATCTGCATATCTGGGGTTAATAACCGAACACGAATACGACTGGTCTCAATTTAACAGCTGACTGCTCATGTACACCGAAATTACGAGCTCCCGGAATTGAATACGGAATGAAATGTTTTCAATTTTAAATTGCGATTACCCCTTTGTATCAATATAATCTGTTTGATTTGAAGTAAACATCTTAACCGAAAACATTAACCTCAAGTTCGGATTAACCTTTATCTCAATTTTGATATTATGATTTTTCCTCATAATTTGTGTTTTGAACTCCCTAGTAAAATTGATGAAGTTTTCTCATGAGGCTTTGAAAAAGGTGTTTTTGAACGTCTTGACCGAGGAAGTTATCAGTAGCGATAAACCATCTATGAAATAAGTACACTGAATTTAGTGGGTGAAATAATAAAATAATAAAATGTCAATTCATAAATTCAAATTGCAGCAAAACATCTAATGAATAATTTTTAATTACCCTTTTTAAAAGACAATTGGCATGATTAAATATATTGATATTATGTGACAGTGAAACAAAAAAGCAACAAAAAAACATTAAGTGAGTTTGGACATTATGTTTTTTTCAAATTTATTAATTTGTGCCATTTAGTGACCAACGGTTGGTGCAAAAGTTGACTTCAATTAGTAATTGATTCAAATTCAGTAGATTGTTATAATTACAATTGCAAGTTCACTTATACACTCTCGGATTGGAAAAACAAAAACAAAACCATTTGTTTACTCTCCGCATAAATATTACAAATATTATTATTGAACTCGATTAAGCCAGGTGCTGCCAAAAGTAATTGAAAACAAATCATATAACCATCAAGTTGATTAGAAAAAATATAATTTTACAACAAACCTATACCTCCTTACAAAATAATGCCGTAAAAAAGAATTCGTTATGTCCTTAATCATATACATGTACAATTTTATACAAATATTCTGACTGATAGAATTGAATGAAAAACACTTTTATACGTTTTATTGATTAAATGTCACATCCATCTGATAATTTAAGATATTGATGAAGGTTCAATGGCACTTGGAAGAATACAAATGTCATACAGCCTTGGTTTCAAGCAGTTAAAACTTCGGAACTCTTTCACAAGTGCTACAGATATTGGTCTTGTTAATCTTCGAACTTACATATAGAATTGTTTTCTTGTTTTGTGCGTTTTGATTCCTTGTATGAATGTGTCAACAAGGTAATATGACCTTAATTGCGCATGAACAAACCCGTTCTAATATGGCAAAACCAATCACTCCAGACGTGTTATCGCGTATTGGTAATTAAAATATATGTTCAATTAGATATTTATTCTCATTTATAGACATTTAAGAAAGAAGGTAGTTGGTGTCTTGAGTATAAATAATATGCATTGAATCAGGTCAAAGTCCATATAAATTATAACGCATTAGCAAACCTTTATAACAGGGATAATACGCAATAGATTTGAAATAGATAAAAACGCAAAACACGTGGTATTTATAGGTTGTAAGTGACATACATAGCGGGAACACTATATGTATATGTTGATTCACAGAGCATTTGGGCGTAAAAGTAAAACTCGTGTACAAATATTTTGAATTATTCTATTCTTAGACATAATCCGAGGAATGATCCAAGGAAAACAAATTAAAAAACAACCGAAAGAATGGGGAAAAAGCGCAAAACGCTATTATATACCAAACGCACTTCAGCTATTAAAAATAATAAGAACCAGGCTTGTTTCACAGTGATTAGTCCATTAGTTGTATTGTATCCTATGCAGGAGTGGATAAATATTCAATAAACCAGCATATCGACTTTGGCAGCGAGTCAATGTCCACGTGATATTTATATAATTAACGTATTAATCGGGAATCTTATGTCGTTAATGCATACGTTGATAGAGTATGATATATACAATGACAGTTGAACCATGCTTCATAATTGGTGTAAACTCACTTGTAACGTTACAAGTAACAATTCAGCTTTGTGGTCGTATATTGGACAAGGAAATTTCCAGAAATTTCTAATTGATACTGTGACATGTAAATTTATTTTAGAAATAACATAATTAATTTTCAGATATTAATTCAGAGAATTAGATCTATGTAGATGAAGCAATCTGAAATGATATTATAATTCGTACTATGGAGACATGCAACTTAACATTGGGCTGATTCAATTGCGAACTTTGTCTCGTAATATCTTTATAAGTAATTTATTAGGCGGGAATCGTATGTTGTTAAACTGTGCTATATATTCATCTCATGTATTAAATTATTTGATATGTTAGTTCAATCTAATTTGCAAATATATAATTGTTATTTTATACTGTAAAAAGAAGGTAAAATAATTGGTAAATTAATCTTCTTGTACATTCTATTGAAGCCACGACAAAGGGAAATCAAATAAATTAGCGTTAGTTTAGTCACCCATATGACCGTAGCAACAAAATGATCAAATCAGATGAAATTTCTAAGTGAATTGGATTTTGATGTCAAGATTAATACTGGCTAGTGCCGGTGTACGAAGTACTTCATATTGAGTATGGCACGAGGTCTCAATGCTGTGATCATTGATCAGGCAGTCCTGACAAGCGCGATCACCCCTTGCCACTGTGAGCTCATTTTAAACAAATTTAGTTTAATATAATGTTAACACACATTGAATATGCTGTTATTATGAAAGATATATAAAATAAAAGCAGTTGATTTGAAGGACACAAGATTGGGTAAACGATACTCACCTCGGCCGTACGGCGATGCACTCGCAAACGTAAACACGTGATAGCTATAGGTAACGTATTAGGCGGGAATATGTATGTTAGCCCATGATGCATTTCGGTATTCAATGAAACAGTTAACCCAAATATTTGTCACAATTACATCACAAAACAGTGAACAATAATACGACAAACTGTATATATTTGTGGGAATATAAATATGCTGACCTTGTGTGCGTTCAACGTAGTAAATAATGAACTGTTTCTTACACTAATCATAAACTAAAATAGAAAATAATGTCTCAAGTAAAAAATATTTGGTAGGTGGTAATTTGCATCATGTGCTGTTTCTTATCGATATTAATATTCACTCATAGAAACAGCTGCTAACATATTACGTTTAGCATTTTGCTGTTGGAAGGAAATGTTGAACTTGGTGAGTATAAAACCCACGCAGATCAAACAGCCTAAGCTACTGTATTGGTATTGTGTGTATTTGTTTGTTTCAGTTTTGTTAAAATTTATATTGCAGATAGTGAATAATAAAACAAATTATTACCATGTTTGTTATCGCGTTAGGTTCATACATGGTGCCTGGAATTTGCAGGTCTGTTGTCAGATAATAAAATAATAATCCACATGTTCGGTATCACAGTGAATAAATCACACCAACATTTCATTCAAATCGTTTAATATTATTCTCCATCTAGACTGCATCACTCAAATGAACATTGCTTTTAAAAGGACTGTAACAACAATTTATTTCAGATAATATGGGAAATGTACACACGATGTATAGTTGCAGAATATTCTATTTGCCATGTACCACTAATGAGTTTATCAGGAAATATTCCTTGGCGAGAGACACGAAATATTCATTTAATTTGGTGATTGTAGAATATAATTATTCTTGCGTGCAGTTTATTTATAGAGGTGGTGTACTAATGTGTTACATATTGTTTGTCCACACGATTTACCTTAACTAATGTAAACACATTGGCTGAGTGCGTAAGGTCACACAATGTCTGGACAAAATTCAAACCACAGCAACAACCAGGGAAAATTAACTTCTTGTTGACTTTATTTTTTGACATATCAGCACATAATTTTGCCCAGACGTTAATTTTGTTCAAACTGTGGTTTACACTTCACATAACAGATACACACTCGTTCACTCTTGTGTGCATATGACGTAGATTGTGCAAAATCTCGTAGATTATCCGCCTCAATTTTGCACAATCAACTCCATACACAGACGCGCACGGTTGTGTTTATAGGAGGATTGTGCAAACTCTCATGGTATGTCCCCTTCAGCGGCGCATCTAGTTTGGCTAATTAATGGGTTACATATTGTGTGCCTACACGATTTACCTTAACAAATTGCTTGAGTAAGTATATTTACACAATGTCTGAGCAAAGTTCAAACCACAATGTTGAACAGGAGAACTTGACTTCTTGTAGATTTCAACAAATTGACATATTCCGTAATGTGACCATTTGCACATAGTTTGATACACAAAGCTACGATTACATTTTTAATACAATGAATCGCCAAGTTAATGTATGTGTATTAATGAGATGTAAACCAATATCTATACTGAATGATAACGAAATGTTCTACTGTGCGCCCGCACCTACCCCATCATATGAGCAAAGCTGTTCCACAGATTCATCTTTTAATCGCGTTCTCTGACAGACGAAAATGGTGAGTAGAATGAATCTACACTCGTATGTGAACAGGAAAATTACCTATTATATACGTGTGGGACATGGCGACCTCGTTACCTCGTTGTATGGTGAAATCTGTTTAACATATGACGTACTGGTGATCGGCCGGATATAGTGATCAAGTGCACGATCTTTCATAGCCTGTACCATGATTTGCTTAAGTTTTTGAGTCTGCAAGCAGTTCTTATCACTATCTTCCAAATTGGTTCTAAAAAATACATTCCACAGTTTAAAATAAATTTCACAAAAAACTGTGTACTGCACTGTACCCTATAACGCTGAGCAATGACATACTGCAACCTGGCTGTCGCGAGTGACGTGGCTGTGATTGGTTCGCAGTCATTCACTATTAAAGAAGGTACACTATTTCAGTCAAATTATGCACAATTACATAACATTTTGAAAACCTTGTTTACTTTTAATACAATACATATTTTCTGGAGTAAATGATTTGAATTCTGATTTTGAATTATGTAATTTTGATTGACGCTCACTACAAAAAATGGCATGGTGGAATTAAAAATTGAAGTTACATGACATTATATCAGCATTTCACTTGCACGAATACGTCGTTCTGATTAGTCGAGAAAGTACTTTTAATGAAGCAAGCCATTGTAAAATACGCCGTATACAATTTTCACCAAGCTCATGTTTGTGATTTTTTTTTTGTCGCGGATTGTGCAAAATATTATGGTATTCCCGCTTCCATAGGTTACGTGGTTGCTTCAATATCGGTATAAATACAGGCATTTAGATTAAACGAAGTTCACTCTAGTTTACCTTACCGTATTTCGAATAAATCATGCAGTTTTCATATTAAAATACTGTAAGACAAGAATCGTTTTACCAAAATATCGATTCGAATAATCCTAAATATTACCAGCAATATTTGTTTGGGTATCATACATTTCACCGTTCAATGATTAAATCAATTATGATTTCTGTGCTACAAAACATTCAACTGCCAGCTATTCCAGTTGCTGCTACATCTGATGCTAGATCAGCTATTTAAATACATTGGCTGCGAAGTGTTTACATTTTGAATGACCTATGACATCAGTCGTATCTGCATGTAGTATTATTGTCAGTTCGTGCTCTATATAAGTAATACGGCTGTATGCGTTGAATACACACTCCAATCTGGTGACTAATTGCACATGCATTCACCTATTGTCTTTATAGTAGTGCACAATATTGTAGATTGATGAATAACATATCTTATCGCAAGCAATTAACTCGTTCGGTAATAATATACACAATTCCTGAATATAAATTAGGTAAATTTGCCAAACTTAAGCCGATTTTCTGTAATAAACATGTTTCAACGAATATGGTATTGGCTATTATTACTTTATTTACACACAAAAAACACGATTAATCATGTTTGATGGCCAGAGAACTAGAATTGTACCTTAATTGTACTAACTCTAGGCCACCCAATGAATAGTTCTGTTAATGTAAGCATTGCCAACAATAAACTGACAAGACGGCCGATCTTTGACCGCATTTGCATACCTATTATGTATTATCTATAAAGGTGCCAGCCTGTTGCCATTTTGGTCGGCTTAAAATGGATAGCTGAAGATACTAGCAATCCATCTTTAATACATATAGTGTTTTCCCAAATGTTCCCATTTATGTGTTAGGCGAGTGCGTGGTGGTCAAATCAGGCAAAATAAGTGATTTTAAAACTTATTAAATACGGTTTGGATCGTGACACCCAGTGTTCGGTCGGCTTGTGATGTATCAAGGAAGTGACGTCACACACATGTCTGGCTTTGCTCGTGTTGTAGGGACCATATTTTCGACTTTGGAGGGTTGTCGAGTGTTGGTCATTTTAGAATTTATTTTATAATTGGACTAGCAACATGAAGTGACAAAAACGTTATTACGAACCGCGAGAAACTCGGTAAGATTTATTCGAATTCGCGGACGACTATAGCCATACTTGATTCCGTTATTGGTGTGAGTCGATACTGGGACTGTATTACTGAGTATGCCTCGATGAACTGATTCAGTAAATATTCATTTTTCTTGGCTCTTCCCCACTTGAGAACTCAATGGATAAAAACAAAGGATGGTTGTTTCCTTGTTGGTGGGTCATTGTTGGAAACAAAAGACGTCCTTGCTGTTTGGGCTATTTATTGTACTCGCCGTTGCGTAACATCGACCTAATTTACATTGGAAATATTTCGTCTGCGTTAAGCGAAGCCGTATACTAGTGCCACATACACTGAGAGTGTTGTTTTCACTTATATCTACATCAAGAAAATTCATCCACTCATTCATTGTTTGTAGCAGCAACATATGACTCATCTATGCAAGACATGTTTGTCACAATGATTCTAACTGATGACTGTAATGAGATAGTAGGCTTCATTCTCTATTGTTTCCAACCCAAGCTGTTAATTTTTACCATGACAATACACTTATTAAGATGAGCAACAGACCCGTAGAATTTGAAGACACCATCTGTTTATATGACCATATTTGCGAGTAGTTAAAGTACCAGCAATGGAAGGAACTGGAAATCCCTAGTTGACCGAATTCTATAGTTGATTTTCTGAGGTTGGTAAATAACATAACAAAGCACCGTAAAGTAACGAGTTTCTAAAACGTTAATGAAAAACGTTGGAATTGTCTTATAGATGGGCATATTGGGATATTGTAATTTAGTGAATAAAATAAACGAGCAAGAAATTTAAAGGAATAAAAGCAAACGGCATTACACAAATAAAATAGATGAACATTTGAAGATGTGAAAGCAGATTCAAAAGGCGAAAAATGTTGCAGTGTCAAGTGCAAATACAATCAAACAACATAGTTACTGTTAATGTTAATTTCTGAGCAAATGCATTTGCATTAATGACTGAGGAACCATTTACCAACAAAACACTACTTACATTCACTTTCGTACACCGAAAAACGTATATTACCGTATTTTCATCGCTACAAGCTCTTCAGTATTTACAATGCTCCAATGAAATGGCACTTTGAGCACACAACATTAATTTAACGATCATATTTACGTATTTTGCACTACAACAAACTTTTCACCTCTTTCATCCTTATATTAGTAACACTTTGTAACACCTCGGCTAAACATAAATAAACTAAAAATAAATAATGATAAAACGCGAGACCGATGAACATGCAACTTTTTTATTTATCTCGCCACAAAATATATGTTGATCCGGAAAACCGGACGTTTAAGTTATTATGCAAGCAAAAGTACATGTCGAAAACTTTGTCAAGCAGTGATTTCATCACTACTACAAAAAGATATATTAATGACATTGATTGTTTGATACTGTAAATGAAATGGGTAATGATTAGCTCATATATGGTCAAACAGTAAGAATTTATGTACGTCTTCATTTATGTAGGTCTTCATTTGACAATTTGGTTTTAAAAAATTCATGTATAGACTATCTCAGATTGTCACACAGATTGATCAGCTGCTAATTTGCCATAATTTAATATGTACAATAATGATGGAATAAGTTATACAGCTTGAAAAGAATCCATCAAAGCCGTTTTGTATTTTACTACATCTACTCTTTTTAATATCATAGGATACCTATAATGTAAAATAGTAAATGACAATGTGCAGCAAACAATTTCGCATTAACGGAATTTGTCAATGTATTGTTTTTAGAAGGTTAATCCAAAGCACTGTAATTAAATTGTTTCAGTGAATATCTTTGTATCAAAGGGATAGTATAGGTTTTTCTACTGGAATATTGTAAAAATGTTCAGATATTCCATAGTAAAAATGACTATATACTATAAGCTGGATACACGACTAGACATGGAACGTCGGCTGCGGGCTATAGAATCCACATCAAAACATTAACTTGTTTACTTTATAATAGATATATGCATAGGTTTATGGAACACATGTAAAGTTCGCGATAAACCTGTTGATTTTGGATTATCAAATGAATAAATTATTTGTTCCTTGTCCCCTTGAGACAAACATTTTTTTTTTCGGTTTGCAATCATCGATATAATAGAAGATAGTATAATTGTATTGTACAGGGTTTATCTGTTATGAGTAGTCGCGTCTCAAAAGAAAAGCAGCGGACATATTGAAATATCAAAATTTCATTTCACCCAGAAGTATATTTGTATTGTCAAGAAACTGATAAATTAAAAAGTGCTCTTGCTTGTATCAGGTGTTCTAGTCATAGGCAAGAAATAGAACAGTGTACAGTTGTGGGACTCGATGTACAACAGAGAATATGTAAAATTTGTGAATCCCTTGAAATAGAGGATGAATTCCACTTCGTTTTAAAATGCCCTATGTATGAAAACATTAGAAACAAATATCCTCATGGTCATATACTTATCCAACATTAGAAAAATTGTATTCCATTATGTCAAATAAATCTGACCAAATAATTACAAAACTAGTAATGTTTGTATATAAAGCACAAATTCTGAGACAAGAATGTGTTAACATGAGGGAACTTTTGATCTCAGGAAAGTATTAGTTTATATTTATTTTTCCATGTATATTGTGAAATGGACCGGTGGACCTTAAGAACTAATAAAGATTCAATTAGTCGCGTCTTTTATCCTGCTTATGTGTAAAACTGCCTTCCATAAATACAGGTACAGCACATTGCAAATATATAAACACGTAAAAGTTCAAAAATGACGCACGGCAAAGTGCTTTGACATTGTAAGCAGGAATGAACTTTAGTTTTTGATCAAACAATTATCTACAAGCTGCATTCAATAAACGCATTTTTTAGATGGTAAGATGCAGTTTTCAGAAATCTTTGTATTCAATAAACGAATACAATATTTTGTACATATTATAATATATAAACACGTAAATGTTCAAAAATGACGCACGGCAAAGTGCATTGACATATTTCGCTTAGTTATTTCGTTATCGAAGGTTCGGTGAAAATTCATAAGTGTGTAATAGTATATTAATATATCATGTATAAACAGAAAACATTTCTTGTTGTTTTGTAAATAATTAAATTATATCTGGCAAAGATTTTTTTAATCGTTCGTCTGTGAAATTTGTCGTGACTGTTTCAAAGTTCTGTTTTGGCAATGTTTTGTAGAACGATTTGATCTTTCAAATTTTGATGAGGAATAGGAATTCTAGTAATGGGGTTCTTGTTTCTTAATTTGTTTATATTTTTACTAGGCGTGTATGAAGACAAACTTACAAAACGCTGTTAAAACGCTTTTTCCATTTGTACACAGATGGCTAATATACTCTGAGAGAATCCGTGCAGTGAGAGCGGCGATATATCAACACATCAACTCAGTAGAATGTAATCTCAAATTGAATCTACGTTTACCACAGTGAATACGAGCTACATCTCCAAAGACTCTAGGGATTATATTCAAAAATAATAATAATCAGATAGATTTATAAAGTTCTTTTTATTTTGGAGACGTGATCAATTTAGAATGCAAATGTTGACCAAGAATTCGTTTAAAATTGGTTTCGATGTTGGTGGAAAGGAATATATAAATACGCTTAAAGGAAAACAAAACAAATAAAGCAAAATAAAAAAAGAAATCACTCTAACGATGACTATGTGACACAGACAAAAATTGCAATTTTCATTTCTGTCAAAGACAAGGAGATAGTACAATTTCCTAATAGACGATATGATGAAGGAAATTCCGAAATTTGGTCTAACCATGTACTGCTGAATGTTACACACGCACATTTAAAAGTATTATGATGAGTCAGACATTCGATTTATATTAGACTGCATTTTCAATTGGCCATGTTAACGTAGAAAAGCCGTTTTTTCTGGATCCGAAGTGTACATAATTCAGTATATCGAGTGGTATACTCACCTTAAGCAAGCGTAATTGCTTAAATATTGCATGATCGTCCACACAAACTGGTATATAAAGCCAGTTCACGAATCAGTCGTGATTGAACGAAGTTTAATAATATTAATTCTACCCCATTGAAAAAGTAATTAAAAACAAACATTATCCTGAAGCTATTGAATTGGCACCTTCAATAGTTAAACCCACCTTTTTTCTAATAGTTTGTTTTCATTGCTGCTTGCTATTCAATGTTACGAAGGAACACAATGTACACAAATAAAACGTTAAAACGTTAAAAAATACTTAACCATGCTAAAAATATGTACTCCATGTAAACATTTCATACATTTCACCTCTATTGTGTAATAAACCACGTTAGTATGCAAAAACGCCACGTATTTATTAACGTAGTGAAGGTATATGCGTGTGCGTTAGACCGCCCTCCACCGTTCATTCATCTTGAGAAACATGTAATGAATGTATGTCCGTGTGCGTTAGAGCGCCCTCTACCGTTCATTCATAAAATTCATGCGGGGCGAGACGTCATTACTATTTCACGACGTCGTCATTGCTCGTACAAAATTTGTGATAACTTATAGTAATATACTAATGATGTCATAATTGTTCAATCGTAACTATAGTGTAGTATTAACTATTTACAGTTTACCATATGCATAGGCGCACATTCTAGCGATAGTGTACGCCCGTTTGAGCTCCGATATGTGTGTCCCGGACGTAGAATATGTAATGAATAAATGCTCGGTTCACGTGCTACCGATGGAAGGATTCAACCTTTACGTTTTGATTTTAATATATACCAATCTTCCTTTACAAAGGGTAATATAGTTGTCAACAACTATAATTATTTTTATGCATTAAATTAAAAGGCAAAGTTATAGATAACATCAGTGCATCAAAAACCTCTATACTGACTATTATGCATTATTTCCATTCAACAAGTACACTGAAGCCAGGCGCACACTACAGCATCTTGCTCAACAAAAAATCATTCGTGGCAGTTTTTTTAAGCATGTTGTTGTAGTCTGTGGGCTTGTTTTTGGCCTGATTACCTCAGTTCGGGGCATAAAGCCCAGCCCTCACTACAGCATTTTCCTCAGCAAAAATTCATTCGTGGCAGTTTGCTTAAGAATGTTGCTGTAGTCTGCGGGCTTGTTTTGAGCCTGATTTCCGCTGTTCGGGGCATAAAGCACGGCGCTCACTACAACATTTTGCTCAGCAAAAAATCATTCGAGGCAATTTTCTTAAGCATGTTGCTGTAGTCTGCGGGATTGTTTTGAGCCTATCATCATGTCTGTAAATATGTATTTGAAGTAAATAGTAGATACAAATTAATATTTTTACAAACATCATGTAGAATCATGCGAATTATGGTTACCCTCACGATTTACACAACTTTTGAACCAATCAACAGTTAAAACAATAAATGTTTTAGACGTAAGTTTATATTTGTTGAAAAAATGTATCATGAAGTATATTATTGGTGTTAATATAGCGCCCATACTGTATTGGTAGTACATGTAAACACGTATAACTTACTAGCATACTGTCGGTATAACGTGTATAACAATGGTAAATGATACGAGACGCACTGGTTATGTAAACCATATTTAGTAAGTAGTTGTTTGTGAGAGTGTATCCCGAATAAGGATATTATTATTTTTAGGTCAAAAATTGATTGATGTTTGCCTGTATATAACTAAAAACAGATACTCTAATACCACAATATTATGCTATTTATTGTAACATCATTTTGTTCTTGGGAACATATTTGTTGTGGTGGTTGGGGATGCACAGTGTTTCTATATGAATAATTGAATACTACTTCGTGTTGATAATTTTGTAGTTATGCGAATCAAATCTTGAGTCTGACTCACTTAATTTACTATATACACACGAAAAAATCCGTGTAAATACAGAGATAAAGCCAAAATGTTAACCTATGACAACCATACTAAAAGATTTTTAACTTTACATCTGTCTTGTCAAAACCCTTATATTCACGGAATATATGGCACCGAAAAACACAGTTATTATACATTCACCAATTCTTTATATATTTTTTCGGGTTTTCTCCTAAATACAAAATTTTCTCCGAAATAAAATAATGTCTCATATTTCAGTACGCCAACTTAATTTGCATAAAATGGAATAAATAGCAATTCAGTCTTCAATCTATGCAAATCACACCGACCTTACATTCTATTCACGTCTGCATGTACGAATAATCACGCAAACATATTGTGTTGGTTAGTGAGTTCGCACAAACGAACATGGGCATCGAATACAAGGTTTCTTTTTAAATGTATATAACTAAAGATACGGTAATTTAAAACTTATCGTCAAAATGGATGCAGAAAACCACAACGAAATTTCATTTGTTCAGTGCACGCAGCTGTTCCGCTGTTGTCAGCAGCATAACAGTTAAACGTTGGCATGCAAGAATAAAGCACCAAAGTTGGCAGACACGGCACATATTTTGTTCAATATTATTAGTTGATAACTCACTAAGTTGCAGATGTTGCGATCTGACTTTAATACATATGAAGTAAAGTGGTTAAAGTTATATTTTGAAATGAAGTTGTGGGAAACCAAAGTTGGGTTTTATTGTCTTATTTTTATAAATAGCGTAGATAAAATAACTATATCAACACACATCGATATATTTAGTTTTTTTTACAATAGTTAACGTGTTATATTTTCACAATAATATACTTTATTATTTTAGTTGGCGTATCTGCAACTTCTCTTGCCAAGGTAAAAAAGTTGTTGCTCCCTAATTTCCCTGGCAGGGGGTAAAACATCAACATCTAATGGGAAACAATCCTCCTTTATTTATTTACTCTATTATACTAAAGTGCCATTCCAGCTACTTTCAATGTTGTATGCGAGTGTTTATATGTTCCTAATGTGTTCGTTGCCTGAATTAATAGAGGGCTGTTTTAAACACAAGTAACCAAGTAATCGCATATTTAACTTATTGTATTTATTTTAGTGTAAAGTATTGTTTGGTTAAACTCATTGAAACTACATTATCGAACTACTAATAAGGCTGCATATTCTCAAGCATAATCATATGCCCGTATATAGAAGATTTCTAACTTTTATAAATGATCTTACGTAACAACGGGTCATCGACGTTCGGGAAATTCGTTTTTTCATAATATCGTTCGCAATTATATATTTCACTAAAAGGTATACCATTATCATATATAAGGAGTCATGTTGTAAGTATCATTGAATCACGTAAGCAATGCATTAGCGATTTTTAATTTAGGAAATCATACCACTTGTGTTATATATTGCGTTGGAAAATAATTACTATGGGGATTTCTGAACATATACAAAAAGCCTATATTGAAGAATGAAATGTTCCAATAAACAGTAGACCCTCATACAAAGCGGAAGTTTAAGACAAATCATACAATAACATATAATAATCAAAGTCATATAAAGGGTGAAACATATTGATAATAAATGTAAGACCGAAATAATCGATTGTGTTAAGTTGTATTTATTGTGTACTATTATAAAGTAAATTGGTTAATTATTGATTAGTTAATTATTATGAAATGTCACCTAATTCGAGTGTGTATTTAAATGCATACCGCCACAATACTTCTTTATAACTGAGATTCAATATCCCGTGATCATTGACTCCAAATCTACGTGCAGATATGCATGATGTCATAGGTCATTCAAAATGTAAACACTTGACAGCCAATGTATTGAAATAGTTGATCTATCACCAGTAATAGCAACACGCAAAGCTAATTTTAAACACTGATATACTTTTTATTAGCACAGTTGCGTGTGTGACCAGCATATAAGTTGTTTTGCTGTGTATACAATAATCGCACAAAACGGATGCAAATTGTTAATAGACAGTTAGAATGTCGTGTTTTACTATTGGAAAGATACGCAGTGCATGACCTTGGTATTTAGTATTTTATGAAGATGCGATGGCCAACATGATTTTGTTCACTCTATGAAAACGGCAACACACTAAGATCTAGCCAATTGATTAAAATATTAGAATATTACTGTCTTCTTACTCTTTTGAGTTTGAAATTTATCAGTTTCGGTGTGCCAATCAATACGACACTGAAAACATTGACGAGTTTGTAACTCGTTCACGGAAACTGATAAATAACTGTGGTATTGAAGACGCAGTAGTCAAAGACGCCGATATTGAACATCAAATCATACAGGGAGACAAGGACAAGAAAGTTCGCCATCTTGCATTGCAAGATGAAATGTCTCTTGACAAGATAATCACACTAGAAGTCTCGGAGCGTGAAGCACATAGTATAGAAAGTGGTTATCCTGATTCCGTGAAGACATTTTCCTGTCAACGACGCCACTCCACCACCAGTTCTCCTATAAAGTTCCCTCAGAAAACCCGTAGATCTCTGGACCAAGAACCGACGACGTAACGCCCTTGTGATAAATGGGGTCATGAATATCCGCACAAGAGTCATTGCCATGCAATGGGTAAAGAATGCAACATTTGTCATAAAACTGTACATTTTGTTCGTTGTTGTCACAAGTTAGAAGATTGAAGAAAAAAAGATTCTAACAATGTGAGTACTAAAATCAAACATATCTGTGCTGACGATTGCTCCGACGAGCATATATTCAATTTTACTAATTTTAACCAGAAAAAGGCAAAACTTCCTCTCACTACGTTGAATACGGAGAATACATCCATTGATTTCAAGTTGGTGCTTCATGTAACGTATTAAACAAGCATGACTATGAATTGATTAATGATAATGTAATTTTAAATCCAACAAATAGGAAAGTTTCTTCTTATGGAAAACAAAGTGTAAATGAAATATTGAAGTGTATAGTACTGGACACTAAAGATTCGTAAATTTTGGGCTGTCCGTCATGAATGAAGCCTACGTTTTTTAGTGAAACAAATTAATTGCCATTCAGAAAAAAATATGCATACAATCACGACGATTAGGGTCACATGCACACCATGCGACAAAACAATACACGACGTGATACAAACAGTAACGTTAACTGGAATATCCAAGATTGTCCAGATTCTGTGAAAGAAAATAATTTTTAATTATAAAAGTACACTTGGATGGTTGAATGCAAGGCATAACAAAATCAAGTTACATATTGATTCGAAAGTCAGACCCTTAAAACAAGGCCATAGACACGTTCCATACTATTTGAGAAAAAATGTCGAAAACGAATTAAAATTATTAGAGGAAGAAAATGTGTATTTTCAGTTCCACAAATATTTTTTTTTCGGCTTCGTATTTGGTAAAAAATGCATGCATTGTGATGAAACGCATATTTCATCCATTCGTGACATAAAACGTCCAGAAAGTACTTCGGAAGTGAGATCGTTTTTAGGCATGTTGGGTCTCCCTTCTTTGATGCTAACTCACTTTAGTACATTATCCAAACAATTATGTCTTAATGGAGTACAAAGACAAAACCGAGGAATGAAAATATTATCCAGTGTACAAGAAAACATCCGACTTAATGCTTTACAACAATTTCACAAAAGTGTTGTCAAATAAGTTAGCTCAATATAGATCGTTAGTTCTGGAGGCTCCAAAGTGAGGTAATGAAGCAGTGCATTGAAAAGTATGACGTCAAACTTTTCCATAAAAGAGAAGCCAGATTTGTACTGAATACAAATGCCTCACCTTACTGTGTTAATATTTACGGAGGTGATGTAACATTATATCTATGCATGTTATATAGTAATATTATCTAGGTTTTCTATACAAAACATAAGTCAACTTAACACAACTTCATCTGAAAATATAATTATAACCACTTTATTTCATACGTTATTGATGGCAAATCATAACATCAACAACAGAGTGAGTGAGCGATCAACGAATATCACTGAATATACACTACAGACCCGCCAGAAAGTATTTACGCACCTGTCATTTGATCGTTTTCGTAACTAAAAATAACAATTCCGGGTAACATGATGTGTTGACTTTAAAATATACTAAATTTAAGAAGAAATAGTGCATTTTAGTCAAAATAAAATGGTTGATTTGTGTTTAGTTTTTTTGTATGTAGACGTTTTTTCAGTGAGCGAAAATCGCAATGGTTAACTCTATGGGAGCGCGCTCATTTGCATATCATTTGCATCTCATTAAAACTTCGCGCCATAAAACATGTGCGATAGTCGTGTCCTTTCTCATGCAAATTTGAACCAATTGGGAAGCTGAAATTATTTCAACACGCGCTTCTGGGCGGGAATACCTGTCAGTTGTAGTTCATGAATATTCCTATCGAGGTCATAGTGGCAGATACGTAATTTTTATTTACAAACATTGAGCCATGCCGAAAGTTGGGGAATTGTCAGAATTTACTAAAGGGAACATTGAAGCACTGTATACGGAAGGAGTGTCTAATAGGGAAATTGCAAGAAGACTGGGAATTTCTGAAGGCTCCATACGTTTCAACCTGCGAAAACTTCGTCTGCGGGGTAGTATGGGCAATCGTCGTCGATCAGGTCGACCAAGGCTTACAACGCAACGCGAAAACCGGCTACTCATCAGGTCTAGTTTAGCGAATCGGTTTCACACCGCCCGTGATTTGCGTGCCAATTTTAATCAACTCACTGGGAAAAGATTGAGTTTGAGCACTATAAAATCAAGACTATATAAGGATGGTAATCTTCGCGGCTGTGTTGCAAAAAAGAAACCTAAACTACAACCTCGACACATCACAGCGCGGTTGCAATTTGCCAGACAACACATCGACTGGACTCCGGCGCAGTGGGCTCAAGTTATCTGGTCGGACGAATCAAAGTTTACGGTGTTTCGTAGCCGTGGAAGATTATTTGTACGTCGGAGACCAGGTGAAGAGTACGAGCTGAAATGCATTAAACCTACAATAAAATCTGGTGGTGGTAGCGTCATGGTGTGGGGATGTTTTTCGGCTACCGGCTTAGGGTCGCTGGTCCGTGTACCGACGACCATGAACCGATGGAAATATTTGGATATCCTGCAAAACGAAATGATACCGTCGGCACTAAGACTCGTTGGACCCAATTTTCATTTCCAACAGGATAATGCCCCCGTTCACACAGCATTGGCAGTGAGGGATTTTCTAAATAATCCACAAGAGTACGGATATTTTTTCGACAACTTTACCACTTTGAATTGGCCTGCACAGTCTCCAGATTTGAATCCCATTGAGAACCTGAGGATTTATACGCGAGTATAATGGAAGCTTGGGGACAGTTCCAAGTGAACATTTGTCGGAAACTCGTCGATACCATGCCAAAACGGCTCAGAGAAGTCATCCAGCGAAGAGATGGACACACGCATTATTGACAATCGCCGCGTTCTATGTCTTCATGAATATTCACGAGCTTGCGTTTACAAGGTATTCTCCATAGAGAATTCGAACGTTTTTTCACTGTTTCGTTCAGACTGCCGTTTTTATTCAATCCTGCATGACAATGACAATTTTGTTGTTTTTATTGTGTGTAAAAACGCATATTTTATTAGATATATAAATATATTTATTCAAACCGTTATTGAGTTTATTTTATTGTATGATATCGTAGGTAGTAGCTGCCTATAGTGTGGTGCGTAAATACTTTCTGGCGGGTCTGTATGTTGTGTATGTCAACTTTGGTGCTTTAATCTTATTTTTACAGTTAAGCCACTGACGACATCAGACCAGCTGTTTGCACTAAACAAATGAAATGTCGTTGTGAATTTCTGCATTCATTTTGACAATAATTCCTAAATTGCTGTATCTTTCGCTACATAAACATTGTACTCGTCATCCAAGTTAGCTTGTGTGAACTCACCGGCCAACACGATATGTTTGCGTGGTTCGTCATATGTGCAGACGTGAATACATTGTAAGTTCGGTGCATTTTTTCATAGATTGAAAACTAAATTATTATTTCGTGATTGTGTCAATTCACCGTTAAAGCACTGCTCAGTTGTGGTCTGATAACTAGGATTCACGTTTTAGTAAGTAACCAATAATACCAGGTCATCTCATATCATAGTATTTGAATAATACACAATTTTACCTGTTGTGCAGTGATGATGTTGAAAAATTTATTACAATGCCTCTAATGTTAGATGTTCAAACCCTGTCTTGTTAAGTCTGTATAATGCAATGATTGGTGATTCCACTGCAAATTTTAAACAAGCCTTGTTTTACTTTGCTCAAAAAAACGATTTTTTGTTGGTATACAACAACTACCGCCGGGTCTCGATTTACCAAACACAGTTTTATTGTAATCACTATTATGATTACTATGAAATATAAATCGTTTTAACAGTTGAAATACGCCCATATAATACATATGCCTTGCATAATTATGTATATGATAACAACATTTGTATGCATGTAACTATAGTACTAAATTAATTCATACGCATTCTGTCGTAAATAATTAATTCGCCACTGAACCTGTTATAAGTAAACCATTGTCACCAATCTGATGTAGTACCCGCATACACGTATGACATGACAATTGCATTCAATTGTCTATGTCAATACGTGTTAACATTCCCATGCTTATTACTTTAATGTTCACATTCCTACACCTATATGTAATATCTAATGTATTGTTTAAAGCCTAGACCATATTAACACTTTTATACACGCCGTGTCAAACGTCACCATGACTGTCTAGCACTCCTTATTTGGCATGTTAGTAAGTTCTAACCAATCACGTTGACTTGTGCTAGGCGTCGTAGTGACGTCACGATATCACGTGGTTTCACTTATAAATAGGGGGACTGATGAGAAAGAGGGAGCGGAGGTTATACGGGAGCGGAGGTTATACGGGAGGTCTGTCTCTAGGCGTGGCTGTAAAGCCATCGCCTGGAAACCAAGTTTACACTTCACTGTATTATCACTGTATCTGATGTCTCCACGAATAAATATCCTGATTGTATCACCACTACCCTCAACAGTTCAAAATATAAGTCTGTTACAGCATCCTGTGTTCACTTTAATTAGGACTTTGTACGTGAAGGTTGACATACTGCGATATGACTAAATACGCATTGACTATCAAACACATTGCGATACGGCATTAGCTACGTTCAAAATTATATTCTATAAATATTATTTTACAGTTATTCGCAATGAAACAATTGACAGTGAACCAAAAAATACTGTTGACTTATACTAAACGAATAATTGTAGGCTGATTGTATATATTGTGGTATTATTGTAATAAACATAATGTGTGTTGTAAGATAATGTGTTCAATTTTAACTGCATGGTCCATATTTTGCAACCATCAGGAGGAAACAAATAATTGTGATAAGATTTTGTCAATAATACAGTTATTTCGTTGTTATTTGTCGATAATGTAGTAATGTAACAACTAAAACGAAGAAAACAAGTTTCATCATTCTCATACTCTACACACACACAATCTATAGTGATATATTGAACAAATAGTTAACGAAATGGAGGTCGATATTCAGTTCAAATAACACACAGAGAAAATAAGTAACTGAGGCGTAGCCAAGGTTACAGTAACCCTTGTATTTCCGCTTGATTAACTTGTCATGATACTAAAGGACATAATCAAATGATATTGATGTTTTCAATACTGATTATGTGATCTTATTATGAATTTACACCCCACACACTCTCTCATCAAATCCAGTAAGCCTACCTACCCCACGTTACCCAAAACATACACCTCACCCACCCTCACACCCGCAACCGCAAACATACACCCATACACACATCCACTCATAACCCAATATAACAGTCCACCAACCCCACGTTCATCCAAACACACACCTCGCCCACCCTCACACCCGCCTACACAGACCCATCAACACACCCGAACAGTAACAAGCGAGCATATACTTTTCCAGTCAATTCAATTCATAACAGACAGGAAGCGACAATCACATTAATACAGTATCCTTCACCTACCATGCCCACCGATGTAGGAATATCGTATGTCGGAACGTATCAACATTCAAATGCACATAAAGCGTTTCATACACATAAAATGCATGAATTGCAAATAATGTTTAATGTAAACGTCTACTAATATTGTCTTCAGTGAACCTATCAAAAGTAACACTTCACTTACTTCTTTCACCAAGTGAGCTGAAACAACATTGCCATTAAGCTTATACATTGAAAGAATGATGTCGTGTTAAAATACATGAATGTGATACTAAATGATTGACGTACTAAGGGGTGTAACACTATATATTGTAAGTCAGTGCCGGGAAAATGTACGCGCGGTAGTCGTAACCTTTTTCTTTGCTCAATACTAATAGTTGGCCAAGGTTCGTCATCGGAAACAAAGCAGTTGCAGCGCCATGAAATAGGGCTGCTCATAGGATTGTGAAAGTGAGAGTGTTGAAAATCGGTTTCGTTCCAGGTAAGTCCGTTTCTGTTATATAGGCACGACTAAAATGCACTCGTTTTTATTCGTGATCTAACGTGGAGGAGCAAAAGAATTGCAGCCACACTAAAAAGTAATCACAGTGAATAGATTACAGCGTTTAATTTTATAACGACACTGAACTTTTCTCAGGTCCGTCCAAGTTGTCACAAAACGATCGAAGCACACAGAAAAACAGGCAGTGTTCGCAACCTAATTAAGAAGTTGTTTAAGTTGTCTATTCTCAGTTTGAGTTGAATTATTTTCTTTTCGATGTGCTCTTACAATACTAAATTCAAAATAAATAGTGAAAAATTTGCCTCGAATAGTATCGATTTGTATTGATACAGACATGCAAAATGTACTTTCGGGATTGATAGAATCTATTTCTAATTGAAGTAGAATGACTGTTTAGCAGCTCGTTGTAACTGGAATAATTGTCGCATAACACACGAATCGGTGTTGTAGTTTGATGCTTTTTACGTTGTTATGTGATAAATAGAGGATCTCCAGTGAGTGACCGTGTAATATCGGATTTATTAAACGAGTGTAGTCATTTTCATATGTTCCGAGCCTTTACTACACGAGTTTAATAAATCCGATATTACACGTTCACGAATTTGAGATCCTATTTATCACATGTACTCTTTTTTGTTGTAATTCAAAGCCAAATGTTTCCACTGTCGTCGGCAGCCGAAATCGACAACGCAAACACCGGGCGCATTGATTCAGTCGAACAAGTAAAAGTGAAGAGTCATTGAAGAGACAAAAGCGATCAAAAAGAACTTTAATAAAAATCCAAACACCAAACTAGTTAGAATACAAATAAACAAATTACATTATTTTTAACTTAAACACTTAAAGCGAAAAACGAAAGCAGTAAAAACTATTAAATACATCAAAAAGCTGTAGGAACTACAAGTATTTATCGGGGGTTTCCCCGTCACTCCATGACGTCATTGACATGGTCCACGAGATCAAACATGGAAGTCAACGCTGCGTCGATTGAAAGTTATTATGTAGTTCTCATCTGATGACTGAGAGGAATCAAACACATATATCCGACGTCTTTTCGGTGGAATTGTTGAGCTATTATTGTTGGCAATGTTGTAATGTACGTGTACATTAAATACTCCGCCGGAAATGGTGCCTCCAAATATCGTGTGGATTGTGAACTCAAGGTCGAGGCATGATGGCTGATATTGGTTGATGTCAGCTGGGACGCGATGTCACGTTGTGGCTGAGGTTGCATAACAGAAGGTATTGATGTTTGGCACGGGTTTGATGTGCTATAGTTAGGGGTGGCTACTTGATTATTTAAAATGCCAGAAATTTCTCTGTGTTGGTTTTCTGATATAGTGCTGTAGGCATTGACGGACTGAATGTTACGATGACCGGAGATCTGCATTATTTGTGTCGGTGGTATATTTTGGTCACTTAATTTCTGGATGAGATGCTTTCTGGCACTATGATTTGTGAGGCGTTTGTTTGGGGGTAAATTTGTTGCAGTTGCCATATTTTTCATCAGGGAACCTATTTTATTAATCCCGATAGGCTGGTGACGGAACCACTGCTCACCCGGTCTGGGCAGTCCGCGAGAATGCGTGGCGATGTAGTATGGGTCGTCACTATTTGTGTAACCAGCTGGCCGTAGACTGAGGTATTTTTTGAAAATAGCAACTGGACATCTTCTGGGGTTCGCAGGGATGTCCCACATCTTTGGCTTCACTTTTCTGGTATCCCTTGGATTTTCTCCAGTCCGAATTTTAATTTGCCGTTCAGAGAACTCAAGATATTCGCGACCGCTACTATCAGTACATAGGCTCACATCTCCCCAACACATGTTACGGTGCTCGGTATTACCCCTCAGACCAAAATGTACTGTGTTATAAAACCACATGGTATTTATTATGGCTTCAGGACTGTGGGACCCAAACTGTCCCGATTCCCACAGAATTTCGATTTCCTCATCTGTAGCCGCTTCAGCTGTTCGCGGTAGGTTGCCCTTACCATCTTTCTTTAATTTCTTCTGTTTTGCTTTTACTGTTTCCCGCACCTCATTAAACTCAATACTACTGATCAGTGAATACATGTATTTGTGTCGTTTCAGGTGACGTTCAAAGCTAGAAAGCATAGATCGTAAGAAAGTAGGCTCGTAGTCATCACCGCTTGGTTTACGGACACAGATAAAAAATTTGCATAATATTGTTTCCAGTTCATTTGGAGGGATTTCGTGAATTTCTCTAGCTTCGTTTATTTCTGGTGTCTTCAAAAATTGGCCTAGTAATCTCATATCATACAGAATTTTCTTGGCTGTGTTTTTGTTTTGTTGAGTTTCGATTGTTCTTCTGACATCGTCATCGGTGACTGGCACAAATCTACGTGGTCGTGAAGGCCCGGCCTCGGCGCCGTCGCTGTCAGTGGTCTGTGCTGTCGCTTCACCCAAGGAAGCATTTTCTGTGACGAAAAGAAATGCTACATTTGTTATTATGAATATATAAAAATAAATTCATGTTGTGGAATCATTTTATTTAGTACTCGCAGTATTGTGATGTATTTTTACCCAATGCATTATGCGTTCAATGGTAAGGAATCACTTCCTTTGTTATCAAATAATTTATCTGCTCTTCATTTAAATATTCGGTCACTAAGTGCACACTTTGATGACCTGTCAACTTTTTTAAGTTTATTGAAATGCAAATTTTCTCTAATTGGTGTTACTGAAACGTGGTTACATCCCGGTTCGGAAACTTCAATTTATAAAATACCACCATATAACTTTATTAATAATAGCCGCAACTACTCCAGTGGTGGTGGTGTGGGTCTTTATGTACACCAGTCATTATCATATACTATGATTGATTCAATTACTTTACGTCACTGTGAATCATTATTCGTGGAAATACAAATAGGCATTAAACAAATCACAGTAGGAGTTATCTATCGCAAACCAAATACACCTGTACATGAATTTCTGGAGAGTTTTGAAGTCTGTCTCGAACATTTTTCAAGTAACAAAAAACGTTGTGTTATCCTCGGTGATTTCAATATAGACGTTAGTTGTACAAATATTTCACAATTTGAATATGTTACCTTACTTAATGAAAATAATTTTCAACAAATCATAGATGTTCCGACCAGAGTAACTAGTACTACATGCACAACAATAGACCATTGTCTCATAAATTTTTCTGATTATTTCATCGAAGGAGGTACTATTGAAACTGATATTAGTGACCATTTCCCAGTGTTTGCCCTATTCAGGGATCTACATCATGTTTTTAACAGAAAGTCGGTTAGATATAAATTTGACTTCTCGCAGTTTCATTCAGATGCATTTGAAGCGGAAATGGCCAATATTTCTTGGACAAATATTTATAATTTATTGGATCCGAATTTGGCATATGATTATTTTTATAATTTGTTTAGTGATATAATTACTAAACATCTACCTAAGAAAATGATTTATTCTGCATCAAAATCATCACAAAAACCATGGTTATCTAAGGGGCTTCTCATTTCAATTAAAACAAAACATAGACTTTTCTCAAAAACTAAGCGACATAGTCCCAGTTCACCAATTCACATTCAATACAAAATTTATCGTAATATTTTGTCAAAATTATTAAAAATTGCTAAGAAGTCTTACTTTTCTGGCAAGCTGGCAAATGTTATTGGAAATAGCAATAAAACATGGCAGGTTATAAACGAACTGCGGAATAATCAGTCATGTAATGATCGTTTTCCACATAAACTTAGAGTGAGTACTAACCCAGATGAATTTGTGACAGAAAGTAGGGATATTGCTGAGAAGTTTAATTCGTATTTTGTTAATGTTGGTCCAAATTATGCATCTAAAATCAATTGTAATGCCAACTTCAATGATTACCTTGATAGTAGACAATCACATTCATTATTTTTCAGCCCAGTTTGTGCTCATGATATTTTAAAAGAGATCGATAAATTAGATCCTAATAAAGCAGTTGGCTATGACAATATGTTCCCTAAACTTATCAAGCAGGCTGCTGAACAAATTGCTGAACCACTGGCTCATATTTTTAACTGTTCTGTGTACACGGGTATATTCCCTGATAAATTAAAAATAGCCCGGGTTTCTCCATTATTTAAAAAAGGTTGTGCATTTGAAGTTGGTAATTATAGGCCGATATCAGTGTTACCCATTATTAGCAAATTGTTTGAATCTTTAGTAAATAAACAGATGTGTGCTTTTCTAGAAAAATTCCAAATTCTTGATGAAAACCAATATGGATTCAGTAAGCATCACAGCACCAAATTAGCTTTAGCTGACCTTACTGCTGAGATTTCAAAACAAATAGATGACGGTTTTATCACATTTGGTATTTTTCTAGACCTCAGAAAGGCTTTTGACACCATTAACCATACCATATTATTGTCTAAATTACATTATTATGGTATAAGAGGGTCTACTTTGAGTTGGTTTGAATCTTATTTAGAAGACCGCCAGCAATATGTTAATTTAAATAATTGTAATTCTGATTATAAAGTAATTTCTTGTGGGGTCCCACAAGGGTCCATTCTTGGACCACTTTTGTTTTTAATTTATATAAATGATATTGTAAAATCATCCAACACTTTCCAGTTTAGGCTTTTTGCTGACGACACAAATCTGTTTCACTCCGTTAAAAATGATTCTATTGATATTGGCCTACTTAATTCAGAATTGAATAAGGTTTGCACATGGTGTAAGGCAAATAAATTAACCATAAATATTGATAAAACAAATTTTATGGTTTTCAAAACAGCTCAAAAGAAGACAAATATGCAAAGTTTATTAAATATTGATAACTCTCCTATTGAACTTGCTTCCTCTGTGCTATATCTTGGTGTCACTCTCGACAGATCACTTACTTGGAGACCTCACATTAATAATATTGTTAAAAAAATTAGTAAAATGATTGGACTCATTTCATATCTGCGTCACTACCTACCCAAATCACTTATAATATTACTATATAATTCACTCATTCTTCCACACATAAGCTATTGTATTGAAATATGGGGCAACACTTTTAGTACCGTTATAGATCCAATTTTAAAATTACAGAAAAAATTTATTCGCTTAGCCACTTTTTCAAATCCCCGTGCAAGTAGCTCACAACTCTTTAAAAGATTGGGCATTCTTGATGTGCATAAATTATGCAAGTTCCAAACGTGCATGTTTATTTATGACCTGAAGGGCGATCGTTATGCTCGTTGTCTGGGTCATTATGCCTCTTCAATCTCTCACTCTTATTTGACACGTTCAGTTATTTCTGACAAACTTGAAATTCCAAAAGTAAAACTAAGCTCAACTAAAAACAGTTTAACATATTCATTAGTAAAACACTGGAATGATCTTCCAATTTCCATTAAAACATTAACATCAAGAAATCGCTTCAAGCTTACCCTAAAACAATTTCTTTTAAATAATTGAACATCAATTTTATTGTTATTTCTCTATCATTCAATTTACAGTATTGTCATTTCACTATTACCACCATATTTCATATAACTTTTCTCCTTATGTATTATGTACTCTTAAACAATATATTAATATGATTTATGATTTCACTGTCCTTATCAGTTTTTTTCTGCTATCAGTGAATATGCAAGGGCTAGAGACTAGATTAGTTCTACTAGAACTACCTCTCTTGTCCTCGCCAGATAGTTATGTATATCTTTATCTTCGTTTTGTACTTTGTAATGTAATTTATCTGGTGAAATAAAATTGTATTGAAAAAATTGTATTGAAAACATACAATACGCCGAGTGATCATGATCTCAGTTTATCAGTTCTGACGAAAGAAAAAACGTAAACGTACCTTCACTTGGTCTTTCTTGCTCATCATTCATAAATTCTGTCACGTCTATATCAAAAGTATTGATTAAGTCGCCCATATGTATCATGATTTCGAACGTTCGATCAGCTGAAGGTTTGTTTACTTTGAGATGCAAATTTGTATGATTGACAGCAGACGAAACATTATCATGCCCGAACTATTTTCGGGTTGGGAGAATTGAGACTGTGATTAATATCTTTAATAGTTTGTTTATTCAACAGCGATAAAATCAGAGATTATATAGAATCTAAAAATCTAATAAGTATAATATGTAATAATTTCTACATAATTTGTCATTAAAATCTGCCTCATCATAAGTGTTGCATAATTCAGTACTAACTTTACTGATTAGGTCAAAGGTGAAATTAGCTGTATTGGCCAATCACATCACAGACTTAAAGTGTGACGTCACTTTCAAAGTGTGTAATACCAAAAATACCACACGGGTGTTATTACACCGAAAGTGCGTGATACATGTGATAAATAATGACTTTGATTATTAGCGTCATCAACCAGTTATTCAATAAAGTCAAGTGACAATTGATCGTTGATTTGTTCACAATATGTTAGTAATAAATCTGGCGCCAGTCTAAATATCATGGAACAAGCACGTTCATCAGTAATTCGCTAATTTGATGATAATGGTGCGTGGTCAAATTTCTGCGCTAATTATGCGATTTATTCCCATTCTCATTTCGTAAATGCCTAACACGATGTGTTTCGAATATTTTTGATTAATAATTTGTTACAAGTTAGTTTGGAAATCAAAAATACAAACCAATTAGCATTTGATGTAGGTCTTCAGATAATGTAGTTTTAAATAAAATGTCAATAATAGTTCGTTCAGTTTAGGACATAAACATGAAAAGAATAAGTGTTGCAACCGATTTTGCTAGTTCACACAGAGTGAGTTTTTGCAACAGTCCAAACAGTACCATCACCTTGGTATTTAAACAAATCTTACGTGAAATGTACGAGTTAACGACCCAGGAAAAAAATAATGCAATGTACATAATAAACTAATACACTATATTATATTACACCAGTGTATCACTGCCATCAATGCATCATTGTGATTGGTTGGGAGACTGTTTTAATTTATGCAAGCCATGGTTAAATAGAGCATAATGCACAGTTTTGGTGTTACAAATAAGGCCCCAGTATATGAATAAAGTTCAATTCGTAAACAAATAAAGGAAAGGGCATTTAAATTTTAGGGCATTTTTGGGGTAATATTGATAGCATGAAGATATTATATACATATTTTATTTTGGCAGTGGTTAAATAAAAAAAAACGCACAACCTACAATTTGTGCATGCTATTCTTTGTGACATATTGTCGTTGTCTGCAACAGACATGGCCGAGTATCATGTTCGGGAGCTGTCAGAGCATGATTTTCTTGCAGAAACCGAAGAATTCGTGCAGACGGAGAGAAAAAAATGCTTTGCCAATTTTAATGAAATTGACCTTGGCGATTTCGAAACACAGGCGAAAATTGTCACGTTGCAGCATTTCAAAATGTATTTGTCCAAATTGCATTGTTTCAGAGGCCCCGTGTAAATGTAACACCCACTGACACAGTCTGGGATCTATGATGAAAGAGATTTCGATAGCAGCAAATTGGTTGACAATTCATACAAATCATTATGTTAGGGCAACTGCGTGCGCTGTGTTAGATTCGACTGGAGTTTAACCCAGACACATTATGCATTTCACGGCACATAAAAACGAAGCTAGTGTTCGGTTTTACACCAACAAACTCACAAATAATCAGAGTCAAGGAATATCCAGTTTCCTGTCTCGCAGTTTTGGGTATAAAAACAAATCCTCTGATAAAGAAGTGACGGTAGCGATCGAAGCAGGTGTTTCCGACAACGTTATCCGTACCCCAGAAAACACCGGCATAGTAGCGTCTGGACCAATTCCCGCAGAATGTGGCACCGCTTCTATTTCTAATACCTACAATCAAAGTACACATGCAGCATCTGCTTTGTTCCATAACTGCACCTTTAGTGGACCAATTAATGTCAGCATAACAAACACAAAATAGAATATTCGACAACGATAATAAGTCCACAGCACATGTTTTCAAAAATGGCACACAGTGCGCGCTGCCGGTTATGTTCTGTTTATGATAATTTATTCACAGCTATTCATATGTAAATTAAGCGTTGAGCTTGTTTATTCGATTTCTAATTATTTGCTAGTTTCTTGCGTCGTAGAAATAAACTTCCTTTGATTGTGATGATATCTAAACTTGATGTTCTGTGCGTTCCTGTGTACTGAGCGCGAGTGTGTGATAACATATTACATACTGGTTCCAGGGCCCATTTCATCTGATCACCGTGTCGACCAGCCGATGCTCATTACACGTAGTTCGAAAACGACTCTTTCTTATTTTGTAAAAAGGCCGAGAGTGTCGAAAATGCTACAGAAATGAAGTTCCAAATATAGTTCCATTGAGTTTATCTGTATTATGCCGGTATCGTATAGTATAGCAGTATAGTATGTTTCGATTTACTGTTTCTTGTCGGTTTCAACAAAATCGTTCTGATAAGCGTGTTTTTTTTTTTTAAATAGATGCAGTCTCTCGATTTTTACATATCCAATGTTGGAGGTTTCAAATATTAACCCATACAGCTAATAATAATATTCAATAGTTTTCGACTCTTTAACTAATTTAATATTACACAATGAAAGTAGTTAAATAGATTAAAACGACAGTAAATACGATAAAAAATGAGAATAACTAGAAATAGAGTCGATTGAAACATCAAATAAACATTGTTAATGAAAATAAACTTACATCGCTGATTCTGCATTATGTGCTGAGAGGTTGATAAATGTGTTGATAAATGTGTCTACTCACTGGAACTTCCCTATGGGTCATCTCAACCTTACTAAAATAAAAAGAACTGGTGGCGCTATATCAAAACAAGGGAAACTAGTGTATATCACAATACAGATGTCGCCAGGAGGCGCGAATCAAACTGAAAAACCATCATAACACAGCTTGAAAGTATGTCGCGATTGCCTACAATGTTACTTCCTTGAGCAGCTATAAATGAAAACAAATGAATGGTGTTAATTGATAAACCACAGTATGTACAACATTGATAAAATATAATATAAATAATAACGATGAACTATTCATCCTGCGCACAGAGAGTAATTACTCCCCTATTTGGTACTTCCCAGCTATTTCCAAATTCTTCTGAATCCTCGATCAATTCCAAATTTTAGCGATTTACATCAAAGCTCAAAGTATCCAAGAAGCTTTGTGTATCACTTATTGAATACAGTTTTATGCTAAACCAACTGAGAATCTCACATACATAAACGAAAGTGGAGCACTGGTGTGTGTAATTTAGTGAATTATATATATGAAAATTTAAGTTACATGCAGTATCAGTGACATAAAAACATATTATGCGTTTTCATATATATTATGCGTTTTGGTTTTTTTGGATTTTTATATAAAAAAACAGTTTTCTTACATAGACATAGCTTCATAATTTTTTTGAAAGTGCGTTTACGTTTTTAAACGCACGGAATTCTGTCATCTAATCATAAAATAAAAGATGTCTGAATATTGTTTAATGAAATAATTAAAGCAGAGGAGAACTGATTGTACTCACTAAAGTTGATTGTAACTCTGCTTCATGTAATATTTCAGTCGGTTTCTATAGTTACTACCATATCTGAACAATATCCAGATTAAGGATTACCCGGGTTGTCGTCATATGAACGTATCACAAATCTACCGTTTTTAGTTTCATGATTCATCGTGTACAAGCTGACATATCTATCAACAAGTATTATATACTGTTCCATCCAAGACCAGGTATAGTATCCAATCGTTTCTGTTTTCTGATAACGGCGATGGTTTTCATCATGATGGTTATGTATTTATACAATTATACTGTAACATCTCAACACTGTGCCAGATAGGGACATGCAGCAAGTGGTATAGGGAAGGGAAGAGACACGACTTGTGCCTGAAATTATAGATGAGCATTAGTGGTCATGTTACCTGATTAATATGCATAGCTGTTATATCTCAAACATTGTAGCAGGTATGGACATTCAGTCAGTATATTAGGGACACGTTACATTGCCCGTGATATCATATGGTCGTATATGGTCGTCTGATATTTCAGGCATGTGACATGCCCCAATTATGCATAACTGTCATATCTCAAAAAAAAAATTCTGATACAGACATGCAAACAGTTCTATAGTGAAGAGAAGTTACAGGTTATATTACAAGTTATATAAAATATAAGATGACTATATATGGTCATGTGAGCCTATTAATATGTATAAACGACTTATCTCAATGTTGTAAATAAAAAACTTGCAAACAGTAATGTAATGAAGGTCTTGTACAACAAATACTATAAATGAGTGTACATGATCATATAACCTAATTAATATGCATAACTGTAACCAAACACTGTTGTAAACAGGGATATGCAATCAGTGCTATAATGAAGAGAAGGAATAACTGAAATATCAGATAATCATATATAGTCACGTGTCCTCATTAATATCTTATGCATTGTTGTGGATAGGGACTTGCAGCCAGAGTATACAGCACATATACCATGTCATGAGGTTCAAAACCCCGACATTACTGCTATGCAGTTATAATTCAATTTGACAGAATGTTGTCTGATGGTTCTGAAATATATATTCTCTTGTATTAAATTACTTTTATCTGTACATCTCTAGATTAATAAATTTGACGAAGGTAATAATTATGCAAATCAAAATCTGACTGAATCTCATATTCACATCCAGAAATTTTTTTTTTAAGTTATGCTAAATATTTACCTGACTACTTATTGGGTGCTTTGTCATACGAATTTCATATGCAATGGAATTTCTACCTGTCCTCGGGGGCGGAGCGCCTTCACAGAACGTTCTACGTTGCAAAGATGCGCACCACACTACCTTGTATTTATATGGCCTTTGTTTTCACCATGATGGTTGCTAGGCGGTGAAAATACCCAGATGACCGCCCCAACGGCAGTGTACTAAATTGCAGAACTTAACTGGCATAACTTCCACTACTTATTTCAGGTCAACAAAATGTATTTACAAATAATAATTTTAATCAAACATACAATGTGATAAAATCAACAATTATTTCCGGCTGCTTAAAACGATACATCACGAACAAAAACCTAAACATTTACCAAGCTTACAACAGTTGCTTGTCATTTATTACGATTTAAAGCAACGCTGACAATAACAAAGTATACTACGTGAATCACCTATTGAGTATAGGTTAATCAAACCAAAGAATACTAAAAGTAGTGAATTGAACACAATTATAGTGAAATGAATTAAGTAACTCATTCTGTCTGACATTTAATCATAAAAGAAGATATTATTTGAATAATACTAATAATAATCACAAAAGGAACTAATTATATTCACTCAAGTTGATTGTAACTCTGCTTCATTAAATATGTTTTTCTGTCGGTTTCTATAGCTACAGCCATATCTGACTAATACACAGATTAAGAATTTATCCGAGTTATCAGTATATGTACGAATCATAAACATCCTGTTTTTAGATTCATGAGTCATCGTGTACAAGCTCACATCTGAATCGACAACAATTGTTATCATATACGGCTCCATTCAAGACTAGGTATAGTAGCCTTGTTAAAAAATTATTTAAGTTTTCATATGATAGTGACGGGTTTTCTTATGATAGTGACGGGGCTCATCATGTACAATAGACAACATTTGTTATCATATGCGGTTCCATTCAAGACTAGGTATAGTATTCCAGTGTTTGGAATTGCTGTTTACCAGTACGTCCGGCACGTGTAATTCAGGGCTGGTGAGAATTTCTAGTTTCAAGTTGGATAGATTGTTTGAGAAAATAAATAAAATATTTCATTTTTACCAAAATCGCAAAATCTACGGGTGTATGAATGTTGTCCAAATAGTGTACCTAGAGGTCTGATACGACCATTTTGTCAAATGTAACATGTAAAACTAATACAAACAGCAAAAATCTATGAACGATTCTTTTTTCAGCGAAATCCCACGCTATGCATGATTTGAAATCTCGAACTATGCGTGATTTCAGTGAACTCTCGTACTATGTTTGATTTCAGTGGACACTCACACTATGGGTAATTTCAAGTAATTCTCGCAATATGCGAGAGTTTCTGTTGACCCACCCCTTTCAAAGGTAGAACGTGAATATAATTTTGAAAACAAAAACAGGGCAGGTATGTCTGGTAAACTATTTTGACAAATATAAAATATTTCTGATAATGTGGCGGGGTTCGTAATGATGGTCATTTGTCCGCTAGTTACATTTCACTCAGATTTTTCTTTCATTTCATAATTGATTTGTGTTTTTATTTATTTATTTATTTATTTATTTATTTATTTATTTATTTATTTATTTATTTATTTATTTATTTATTTATTTATTTATTTATTTATTTATTTATTAATATTTATTATGAAATAATAATTACAAGATAATCTAATTATGCACACTCAGTTGATTTTAATTCTGCTTTATTGAATATGTCTATTATGTTGGTTTCTATAGTTACCACAATATCTTACTAATACCCAGATGAAGGATTTACCCGGGTTTTCAATATATGTACGAATCATAACCATCCTTTTTTTAGTTTCACGATTCATCGTGAACACGCCATGATGGTCATGTGTTTGCTAGTTTCATTTCACTCCTACTATTTAATAATTGATTTGTGTGAATGTTCATGATGGTATTTACATATGCAATTTGAAAAAAATAATAATGAGAAAACGTATGTTTAACAGATATATATTGTGACAGACACATAACATGTAAATTAATAAATTGTATATATAAGTTTTCAGAACATATTTTCAGTATATGATTTCATGCTTGAATTTTTAGAGATTTGTTCATGTCAGTACACATAATTTCCCGATACTCGATAATGTGTTGAAAGACAAAATACAAATTATAATCACTTGCGTTTTCAATGTAGCAGTAATAAGAATATAACCTTTTTTTCAAATTGACATTATACCCACTTCACAGGCAACTAACTACATTAATTCAGAAACTAATAATTTGGGCTCATACGGCTGTGTGTCATAGCCTTTTCTCTGACATGCTTTCTGTCTAAAATCCTGAAATCGCAGTTTGAAAATGTTAATTGATATGTTTAAAATTATTATTATCCTGATGCATTTTTTTGTTTTTTCCTTGCTTGTTTCTTTCGCTGATAAAAGCCGATTAGATATACTTAATTTCCCGAGAGGGGGCAGAAAGTGCACATGGTTTTGTGGCCATCTTGAATTTAAATGAAAATGGTGTTCTAATTTAAACACCTAAAACAGACTACATATTTAATAAAAGCGGCCATGAGACTTTTTCTGCTAAAATTATTTGCTATATTGATTTGCATAATTTTGACCGTATTAAAATTGCAAGAGGATGTTTTGAATAACATCACATATACTGCCGATTACTCATAGAAGAAGAAGACGATTTTTGAATATTTTTCACTTTTTGTTTTCAGTTCAGTAAATCGTGTGATAGCAACCAACATTTTCTTAGCAACAGAGGTTAATACTACATCATGTTTTTACGACTTATTGGAAAATAACCACAGAATCTGAAACTTTATTTTTATCAAGCTCATGAAATTGTAAATCTTGGTCTAATAATTACAACTTAATCATGTAATTTTAATTATATTAGATTATTTAATTATAATTTTAAAAAACATACTGGCAGCAGCATATGTATATAACACATTATATTGCACTTGAAACAATAATTATTTATAGGAAAATAAAATTAAATGCTTATCTGTTTTCTAAATAACAAATAAATAACTGTTTTCTAAATAACTAAGAACTCTAGTCATCAATTTGACATGCAGCATTTATGTTACAAATACATTCAAATTTCGGCATAATTGAATGATTTAACGACACCCACCGTGGCATATTATGAATATTTAAAATTCGTGTTAGGTATTCTTGCAAGCTATGATTTCGAGCTCATTATATACAATTCAGAACGTATATTTGTTACCTACCTACACACAGACATGGGATCATGCTATGATATGGCAAATCTTTAGTACTACTACTCAAACTTAGTTGAGTATCACAAGGAAACGTAAATAAAATCGTCTTAATTTGAGTCAGAAGACGTTAAAAAATACAATTGTGCTTGAAACATGTGTAGGTGCAAAACATATAAATATTTGGACTGATATACTATCCTTTTATATTTAAAAAAAGCAAAGATGTAGTATTTTTTCAAAAATTAAAGCCGCATGTGATAAACCATATTAGAGTAGAATAATTTTGTGTTTTATTACTTTGGTGGAGCGTAAAGAGAAGGGCCCCATGTTTGATCACGATATACTGAATGGCAATGTATTTATGTAGAGAAAAGCTGATGGGAATTTGTGTTTTGCAATGAAAATTCTTTGAAAGCACAACATTTTTTTTAAAAGTCATCTGATCTGATCTGATCTGATAAATATGTCATATTAAATCATATAACTGTAATATCCCAAGCACTGTGCCAGATAGGGACATGCAGCAAGTGATATATATTGAAGGGAAGGAACTCGTCTTATGCCTGAAATTACCGATGACTGCATAACTGTTATATTATAAACAGTATAATAGTGGAGGGAAAAACACATGATATTGTCTGAAATATCAGTTGATCATATATGATCATCTGATATTTCAGGAATGTCGCATGCCCCTAATGCACATAATATCTCAAGAACTGTTGCAGATAGGAACATTCAGCAAGTGCAATATTGAATGGCATCGACAAGTTATATTAAACATCAGATGACTGTATATAATTATGTAAGCTCATTAATATGCATACATGTTATATCTCAAGTAATGTTGTTAAAGAAATTTGCAACCAGTACTATGATGAAGCCAAAGTACAACAAATAATATAAATATGTGGAAAGACCGTACATGTTCTTTTAACCTTAATAATATGCATAAAACTGCATTATCTCATGTATTGTTGCTGATAGGGACTAGCAACAACTACTATAACGAAGATTATTGGGAAGAGAATATGACTGAAATATCAGATAATCATATATGGTCATGTAATTCAAAGCACTCCGAACTAGATTGGGATTCGGATTCGGTTTGGGATTGGGATTCGGTATTGATTATGATTTTGCTTCACTATCGATTTGGATCATTTTGTCAATAAATCCACTTCTGACACCAACATGTCACAGTGTAAGGCCTGATTATTGTTAATGAGAGGGCACCCAAATAACTCACACTGTACAGATCGTTCTTTCACTGGCAGTACGGGGTAGACAAGACAATAGTACTGGAAATGAAATACACATACACCAACATAACAAGTTAAAGCTCCTGGCTTCAACACCTTTACAATTATTTACAAAAAACAAAGCACAAACAAATAAATAAATAATTTCACTAAAATATGAGATTGCCTAGGGAAGTGTGCGTTGGGGATAACACACAGTTCCAGGATGTTGAAATGGATGACAGTCAATGGCTTCTGTACCACAACAACAAAGAAATACTGGAGTCTTGCTTGCATATGCTGGTAGTCTTTAGGGCATCGCTGAAAGCAGGATATCGCAGAGCAGTTTATACAAGTCACACAGAATGATGATTGAAGCTCGTATCACTTGTCTCACAATATCGAAGCAGCTACACACACAAGATACACAGTAGAAATGATGGTCCCTAACTGTCCTCGGTGATTCAGGACATCATCTGGGTTTCCACATAAGCCAGCCAATCAGAATGTGTTTTTGCTAGCAGCTGTCTCACGTAGGCAAGTCAATAGATCATAACAATCTTTTTTCTTCCAGACTATACAAGTATGACTTGTAAAACCTTTATGACAGTTATCATATGGCAATGCACATCGTTTCTTCCCATGATTCCATGCCCACTTCTATTTGCATAGTTTGAGATAATAGAATAAAGGACAACCTCATTAATATGCATAACTGTAATATCTTATGCATTGTGGTAGATAGTGATTGCAACTAGCGCTATCACAGTGTACAGCATATTTATCGTATGTCATTAGTCACGAGGCTCAAAACCCGTCATTGCTGCTATGCAGCTATATATATATTAAATGTTTGGACACTGCACAAAACATTTCTTTCGAGAGAATGTTGCATGATGATTGTGAAATATATATTATATTTTATTACTTCTTATAACAGCATCTGTAACTTAAAAGGGTTCAATATATATGACGAAAGTAATATTTATGCAAATAAAAATTTGAATCTTATTTTTTCATGTAGAAACAAATATTTTAAGTTACGCTATCCAGAATATTTAATTGACTATTTATTCGATGGTATTATTATGTATTTTATATGCAATAACATTTCTATCTGTAGTAGTAGTTGCACAACCGAAATAGACAAAACTCTTACAGAGCGACTACTTATTTCAGCCTAACGAAAATGTGCTAAAAAAATTTAAACATACATACAAAGTGAACGACAATTATTTCAGGCTGACAAAAACGAATCATCAATATCGTTGATGGCGCTATCTGTAAAGCGTCAACTCTAACGATTTACATTACAGCTCACAGTATCCAAGTATACTACGCGTATCACATATAGGCTAATCAAATCTGATAATAATATGATAATTAAAAGAAAAAAGAATAAAAAATGAAGCACTGGTGTATGTAATTCAACTATATAAGCCACTTTTATTTGAGAGATGTCTTAATATTGTTTAATGATAATCACACCAGAGAAACTAATTACGCTCACTTAAGTTGCTTGTAATTGTGCTCCATTTAATGTTCTTTTTTCTTTCGGTTTCTATAGTTACAACCATATCTGACTAATACGCAGATGAAGGGTTTATTCGATTTATTTGTATATGTACAAATCATAAACATCCTGTTTTTAGTTTAATGATTCATCGTGTACAAGCTGTCGTCTCAATTGAGAGCCATTGTTAGCCATTCATCACTAGGTATAGTATCCTTGTTAAAAAGTCAATTTTTTTAGTAATATTTCACTTTGACTGTTATTTCATTTAATAATTTATTTGTGCGAATGTTTATGATTATGAAATAATTACATCAAATGAACTAATTACGCTCACTTACGTTGATTGTAATTCTGCTTCATTTGATATGTTTTTCTGTGGGTTTTTACAGTTATAAGCTTACCTGACTAATACTAATCCAAAACTAGGTATAGTATCTTTGTTAAAAAATCAGTCTTTTCTATTTCCTTATGATAGTGATGGGAGTCGTCATGACGGTTATGTGTTTGCTAGTAATATTTCACTCTGACTGTTCTTGCATTTCAAAATTGATTTGTGCGAATATTTCTGAATATATTTACATATCTAATTTCATAAAAAAATACTTCTAACAGATATTTAGTGACAGACACAGAAATAGAAAATTATTAAATTGATTAATGTTAGCTGCTCGCAGCATTATACCAATGATACACTGGTCATGTGACATCGATAATTGTTGCAAATCTAATTTCCTGAGAAATGTAATATTACAAATAACAAGGCAATATGGACGTGAATTATGTGCACAAGCATTATTGCAGATATTATTTTAATATTAAATAAAATTAAAATAATTATTTTTCGTTCAGAAAATGATTTGACCCTAACAACCATGCCTATATCAATAGAGTTCAATAGCACATGTTTTTAAAATTCTTTGCAAAATAAGCACAAGATTTGAAATTTGATTTTTATCAAGCGCATAACTCTTGGTCATACATTTCAAGCTAAATCATGTAATAAAAATATAATAAAACATTTATATCACCCCTTATAGCAGCATGTGTATATAGAACATTATCTTGCCTTTAAAACAATAATTATTTCGAGGGAAATGATAGTAAATGCTTTTCTAAATAAGCAAAAAACATTTAATTCTCAAATTGACTTGCAGTTTGTATGTTTTAAATACATTAAAATTTAGGTTTTATTTAATGATTGGCAATAATATTAATAAAGTGGCATATTGTAAATATGTCAAATTTGTGCTAGGTGTTACACACTGCACACAATTCTGAAACAAAAATCCTAATAATAGGTATCCACAGACAAAATATCATGACATGACATATCCGTGATACATGAACATATATGGTCGATTGACCTCATTAATATGCATAACTTTCATATCTCAAGCACTGTTGCAGAGAGAAACATGCAACCAGTGTTATAGTAAAAGGCAAATGACTAAAATACCAGATGACCATATACGGTCATTTGAGCTCATTAATATGCATAACTGTCATATCCCAAGAACTGTTGTACTGAACTGTTGAACTAATTTATGATGCTATATTTATTATTATTATTCTGTCATTTTTATCGAACACAATTTTTCAAACGATTTCTTCTGCAAAATATCTTAATCATTTAAACTGCAAATTGAGTTACTTATTCTACGTGTCTCGCTCTACAATTTTTTTTTTCGTCTCATTTTGCACTACTCACGTGGTTTTGCCGCATCTTGGATTTGATAAAACTCGGAAGTGCTTTATTACACCACTTTCTGTGGGTCTGAGATTCTCCAAATGAATACATTAGTGGTCATGTGACTTTGGCCGCCATAATGCCGAACTGCCTACTTTTCTGAGGATTTTTGTGCTCCAAACTTTCTGTTGCAGTAACGTAATATATAGATTATTTTCAAATTTTGCATTGCATCTCATTTGGAACATTTTTGAATGACTGGGAAAATATAATTTGAATTGAAACAAATAGCAATTAGCAATACTTGAAGTGATGGTGTACATTATTGCACTTGGGTACTTGCAGCCAGCACTATAATGAAAGGCATTTGACAACATATAAGATTCATATATCAGATGACCATATATAATTATCATTATATATGTGTCATTATTATGCATAATTGTAATGTCTTAAGCACCGTGTCTAATAGGGACATGTAGCAAGTTGTACAGTGACTAGAAGTGACACGTCGTATGCCTGAAATGTCAGATGATCATATATGGTCATGAGACATTATTATTATGCATAATTATCTCACTGTTGTTACGCACGTTGTGATTGGTTGAGACTCGATCACATGACATTGAATAAAAATGGATGTTACATGGTATATTGCCCGCCAAGTTGATATTACATGGGTATATCACATGGATGACGTTACGGAAACTACTGCACAACTATACTGTGCATAACAATTGTCGTTCGCTGCACTGGTGCTGCCCGGCCGCTGTTGTTTTCGGGGTTGCTTTCAGTGTTTTAAAGGAACTTTAGCCATCCGAATTAGACAGTGAACGTGCAAGAATGGATATTAAGTAAGATACTTTGTTTTGATAATTAGGGTATTTTTTATATGAAGCAAAAATGTACGGCAAAGCCGCCAGCCGTGGTCGCTGCAGTGCTTTCTACACTGTGAGCATTTCTACGTATTTCATGTTGATGCTAACAGAAAACTCTCTAAAGATGTAGGTTCGTGAGAAAGAAACTTCAGTCAATTCCACGGCACTCTGACATTTTTATCTGTAGAGTGTTCAAATAACTTGTGTTTGAGAATTTCTCAATTCATTTCAAAAATGTAATTTTGATAATTCAGTGATTCACACTACTGAAACATGGTTACTAAAAAGAGTATCCGTGGCTGAAAATAACATTTACCGAGTGTCTTCCCTTGGGCAGGCAGCAATCGTGATATTACCTTCACAAGCATCTGTTATTATTTAACTGTTATATTTCATTCACTGTGGTGGATATGGACATATAACCAGGATAACAATGAAGGGAATTGTCACAAGACATTACCAAGCATTTCACGTGCCCCCTAATATACATAAATGTCATGTGTCAAGGACTGTTACGGATATGTTATATAAAAAATTATATAAAATATAAGATGACTATATATGGCCATGTTAGCTTACTAATATGCATAAATGTCACATCTCAAGAAATATTGTAAATAAAAACATGCAACCATTACTATAATGTAGGCATTGTACAATATATATGATAAGTATGTCGAATGACTGTACATGCTCATATAACTTAATTAATATGCATAACTGTTACTTTTCAAACACTGTTGTAAATAGAGACATGCAATCAGTGCTATATTGAAAGGAAATAACATGTAAAATATCAGATTACCATATATGATCATGAAATCTCATTAATAAGCAAAACTGTATTATTTCATGTATTGTTTTTGACAGCGACTCGCAGAGTATACAGAATATACAGCACATGTAACATATGCCATTAGTCATGAGAATCGAAGCCCGTCATTGCTGTTATGCAGCTATATTTATTTATTTTTGGACACCGCACATCATTTTTAAAGAAAGTTGTCTGATGGTTGTGAAATATATATTATTTTGTATAACTTCGTATAACAGCATCTGTACAGGGTCAATATATATGAAGAAGGTAATTATTGTGCAAATCAAAATTTTATTTCCAGAATAAAAAATGTTTTAAGTTATGCTATCCAGAATATTTAATTGACTATTTATTCGATGGTATTAACACATGTATTCCATATGCATCAACATTTCTTCCTGTAGTGTACTAGATTGTATAAATGAACTTGAAAAATAGAGCGACTACTTTTTTACGGTTAACGAAAATGTACTAAAAATAATAATTTTAAACATAGATGTAATGTAATGAAAACAACAATTATTTCAGGCTATTTAAAACGGTTCTTCACGAACAAAATCTGGTGCTATCTTTAACGAGTCAACTCCATCAATATCAATTAAAGCTTACAATAACAAATTATACTACGTGTATTACCTATTGTGTATAGGCTAATCAAACCTGAGAATAATATGAGTTGTGAATAGAGATAAATTATAGTAAACGTAACTAAAAACGAGGCATTTCAAATATGTCTGAATATTATTTAAATAATAATTACACAAGAGGAACTAATTACGCTCACTTAAGTTGCCTCATTTAATATGATTTTTTGGCGGTTTTTATAGTTACAACCATATCTGACTAAAACAAAGATTGAGGACTTATCCGAATTATCAGGATACGATCGTATTTACGAATCATAAACATCCTGTTTTATTTCATGTTTTATCGTGTACAAGTTTCATCGTGTACAAGCTGACATCTCGATTGACAACAATTGTTACCATATACGGTTCCACTCAAGACTAGTTATAGTATCCTTGTTAAAAAAATCAATCATTTCAGTTGTTTGTGGTAGTGACAGGGCTCTTATATGATGGTCATATGGTCGCTAGTAATATTTATGTAAGCTGTGCGCAACATTATCAATATGAGATAAAGCTGGCCTTGTGACCTCAATAAGTGTTTACAAATCTAATTTCAAGAGGTTCATAATAACACTTTACAACTAACAGGGCAATATAGACGTGAATTATGTACACAACAAATATTGCAAATATTCTTCTAATATTAAATAAAATTAAACTATTTACTTTTTGTTCAGTAAAGGGCTCGATCCTCGCAACCAGCATATCCACACAATGGAGCCCAATAGCCCAACATGTATTTGTAAATCATTAGAAAATTACGACAATATTTGAAATTTGTTTTTTATCAACCACATTCAAGTATAACACTTGGAAACATATCTCAAGCTAAATCGTGCATTCACAAGATAATCACACATTTATGTCACCCTTGGTAGCAGCATATGTATAGCAGTATATGTAAATTATATTGCCTTTGAAACAATAATTATTTACATGAAAATGAGCTACCAACTGACGTGATATCGTGACATGCTATTACATATATCTGACACAGTTATTTAGTACTATTCGAATATTAGACGGAAACGCAAAGTCAATCTTCCACATTAGAGCTAGAAGTATTTAAATCAGTAATAAAATTGTGCTTGCAAAAATTTAGCCTGCAGAATTGAAGCTTAAATGCAGCTTAGCATAAATAAAAATAACCGAAATTGTAAACAATGTTCTTTTTTTTTTTAAAAAAAGGCAGTATTTGTTGGTAGATTTGAAAATGTTGTCAATTATCTTTTTGTCAGTTGACTTGTGTTTATGATTTATCTGCCATCCACCATTACCATTTCTTCTCAAACGTTGAACCCTCAAGACTTTATACTTCAGTCCAATCAACTACCATGTCCAGTCTGCTTGAAAAAATGTTTTCAACTGTAAATATGTCATCATCATAGTTTATATTTGACAATGCTGTTTTAAAGATGAATTTGCATTATTTCCACTGATATATTACCTGATTTATTTCAAAGTTGTTACCAAGTTCTTTTATTATGTAATATCAAAGGTAGCGTTATTTTGTGATTTGATAAAACGTACTTGGTATGTTGGTAAAGTTGCATGAGTTGAAATGCTTGTCATGGAATCATACACACAGGTGACGTGACCATCTTGAATTTGAGGCGAAAATTTTATTGCTGAATTAAACACCTTTCTGGGGGTCTAAGTGTTTTTATGGTAGCAACAGCGGGACAAGGGCTACTAAAACACTTTTTGAAATTTTGTTTTGTATCTTATTTACATATTGTTTGACAAATCTACTTAGCCTTAAACCGCGGGTCCGGATATATATAAAGGAAAGATGGCCGCCGGTTTTCAGTATCCAAGTGACACTCAAGCATGAAACGTCGCTTCGGGATGCTCCGCAATAACACTGTTTTCGTCAGTCTTAAAGCCTGTGGTGCTTCATTTTCATGTCGTACACAAACATGAATATATCCGCGATAGAATTTCGATGTTAATTTACAAGTTCGGAGCGATGTCAGTGTGATTTCCGCGTAAAAGCTTCGGACAGTCGTTTTGACTGCTCAAAATGACTATCAGTCATGGGTTTATGCAAATGCAAGGTGTTAATTCCGAGTTGTTTGTTCAATTTGTAGTTATGTTTATATAATTACAAAGTTGATGATGTAAGTGATATCATAAAGCTAATAAGAAATGATATGATGTGAGCTGGTCACTTCAGGGGCGTCGTCGGCGCTCCAGAAGTTGTCCGGCCCGAGAGAGTGCGGATGGTACGAGCTGAGGTGTGCACGAAAAGGGAGAAACTGTGCGTAAACATTCCAATAACTTCTCTAGTGTATGTGCACAAACAGAGGTAAAGCTGTGGGTCCTGACCTAGATTAATATATTGGCGGATGTGACGGGCCTAAATCGTCATGATAATAGCGGAGTTCGTTCCAGGGGCTCATCAACAAATAATTCCTCGATAATATGCTTCGAATATATGCGAATGCTTCTCGAATTTAATATATGACTATCTCGACAATTTTAAAAATACAAATGTGTCTCGAAATAAATAAATTGAAGGATCCCGCAAAAAATGTTATGTTCCCTGAACTATATCCCCGCAATGAAATAATTGTTGGCCGACTACATGGCGTAAAAATGGCATGCGTGTAACGTATGAGTCGCACGTATATTTGTGTAAATTTGGCGTCGGGCAACTGGGTATGCCCGTGTCACACAGCCGTATCACGTTTTGGAGCCTTTTTTCCACGTTGCATAACGTCATTCTTGCCTAGCCGACAAGACATGTTATGGCACACGTTGTAATATGTTTTACTATACATTGTGTATGTCATTCAAATAAACCACAGTTTTAGTTGCAAGCACGGGACTAAATGAGGAGATCTAAGATACCAGTATGCAAACTGTTTTAAAAAGATTGTGAGACCCCATGAGCGTTGAACGCGATTCATTACGTCCTTTGAAATTGAATAATGGCGTATTGCATGATGTTAGCTTGAAATAATAACAGCCATGTACCAAGTTAACAACTGGGAAGACCATGCAAATTACCTTTCCCGTGATGCACTGGTGCATATTTTTAATATACACAACTTTAGTGGAAGGAAAGAACAAATCAAATGACTAAAATACCAGACGACCATATATGGTCATGCGACCTCATTAACAGAACATGTGATCTGACTGAAATATCAGAAGACCATATATTGTCATATAACCTGTTTAATATGTATAACTGTAATGTCTTAAGCAATTGCTGATATGGAAATACAACCAGTGCTATCAGTGCATACAGCACTTGCGCCACATGTCATTGCTGCTATATTTATTTTTATTATTCTACCAATGTTATCAAACACTATTTTTCAAATGATTTCTTCTATAAGAAAACATTTGTACTGCAAACTGAGTTACATATTCGACATGTCCCACTCTACAAAAATATGTTTTTCTCAATCTGTATTAGTCACGTGGTTCCGACGTCATCTTGGATGTGGTAAAACTCTGAAGTGCTTGTTTACATCACTAATAATAATTACACTAGAGGAACTAATTACGCTTCCTTGAGTTGCTTCATTTATTATGCTTTTCTGTCGGTTTCTATAGTTACAACCATAACTGACTAAAACACAGATAAAGGATTTATCCGAATTATCCGGATATGTTTTATTTTCATGATTCATCGTGTACAAGCTGACATCTCAATTGACAACAATTGTTATCATATACGATTGCATTCAAGCCTCGGTATAGTATCCTTGTTAAAAAAATCAATTATTTCAGTTTCCTTATGATAGTGATGGAGTCGCTATGTTGGTCATATGTTCGCTAGTAATATTTCACTCTGACTGTTCTTTCATTTCCTAATTGATTTTTGCGAATATTTAGTTACAGACACAGAAAATGGAAATTATTAAATTGTGCAATGTTAGCTGTGCGCAGCATCAGAAAATGAGATACAGCTGGTCATGTGACCTCAATAATTGTTTGCAAATCTAATTTCCAGTTATTTATAATAACATTTTATAACTGACAGGGCAATATGGAATTATGTACACAACAATTCTTGTAAATATTTTATAATAATAAAATAAGTACTTTTTGTTCGGTAAAGGATTTGATCCTATCAACCAACATATCAATGGGGCTCAATAGCACAACATGTTCTTATACATCATAGGGGAATACCCACAAGATCTAGCAAATTCAAATATAAATCGTTGTCATATATTTCAAGCTAAATCATGCATTCAATATATATCAGTTCTTTTTATTTAGATAATGGCAATTTGTTCGTCAGAGCGCCCTCTAGTATTTGTGGGGAATCATGTTTATTTGAAATGCTCTGATTGAATGGAAGTTCAAGCTTAGCAAGGTGTGATATAATTGGCCTGTTATGTTCAGATTCAAATAAGTATGAACCACTAATTTGACAGGGAAGTGATACTTATAATGCAGCAAGCTGTTTTAATTGCTGTTGTGGTCGAGTTTTTATATTTTCCTGTCAAATGCATTTATTGGTCCATTGAACAATCAAAATAATGTTCCCTGTAACTTAGACTCTTGTTGATCAAGGCATTTTTAAAATCATGGGTGTTAACTCCCCTCAGGTTATGAACTGTTGTTCCCTATAAAGTAATGGTTGCATCTAATATTAAAATAAAGATGGCGGAGTATAGCGTTGATTCATCTCTTTCTACTCTGGATTACTTGAAGCCAATACAGATTCGAGAATGTTAGTATTTATATGCCTGTGTGTTTTTTGTTTTTGTTTTTGTTTTTCACTGTCTTTGACTTTCCCAGTATGTTTGGTGCTATTGACAACAACTCAGTCCTTTTCAAGGCTTCAGTCAATGTTTTTTTCACCACATACCCATCCCCTCGTCGTATGCATTTGTCACATTTAGGGCTCCAAAAAATATTGTCTGTCCATGTGTAATTATAAAAATAGATGCAGTTTCTTTGGCTTGAATAACATTCACTGGCTTCGTACATACATGTATACTGGTTTAACTGTTTCTAGTTGAAATTTAGCCATTCTTATTACCCAATACAGTTGGACATTTGCCACATGTACTAACACTCGTTTCCAAGTGTCACAGCTTGAAACAAGTAGTCAAATATTGGCTGGAGCTTTTGTTTATATGGAAATAGACATGGTGAACGACAAACTAGATGGTCTGAAAGTAATAAAAATAATCACAGCTTTACTCCCACTATGAAGTGAAAGGCTGTTTATAATGCGATTTATGATGGTTTCATGTTTATTATGGAAGATAATTTTAATTATAAACTTCTATGCACCTGCACCCAATCGTGGGGATCAATCATTCTAAACAACAGGTGTCACTATTACTAAGAAAAATGTACTTTTTTCATTAAAATTACTGAATGCTTATAGTTATGTTCTAAACTGTTAGTTTCTGTACTTTTAATAAAAGGCAATGTATTGGTTCATCACCTTGGCTACGTGTTAAAATGGGTCCCAATTCACTTTGGTTTGTTACATAATCGTTCGACCAATCTTGGACTTTAATTGTGCACGCAAAACATGGTTTGGGCCCTGTGTATTTTTGGGTGGGTACCATTTATTTTCATCACCTTGGCTACGTGTTAAAATGGGTCTCAATTCTCTTTGGTTTGCTACGTAATCATTTGACCAATCTTGGACTTTAATTGTGCATGCAAATCATGGTTTGGGCCCTGTGTATTTTTGGTTGGGTACCATTTATTTTCATCACCTTGGCTACGTGATAAAATGAGTCTCAATTCACTTTGGATTGCTACGTAATCGTTCGTCCAATTTTGCAGTTTAATTGTGCATGGAAAACATGGTTTGGGTCCTGTGTATTTTTTGGGTGGGTACCATTTATTGTCATCACCTTGGCTACGTGTTAAAATGGGTCTCAATTTACTTTGGTTTGTTACGTAATCGTTCGACCAATCTTGGACTTTAATTGTGCATGCAAATCATGGTTTGGGCCCTGTGTATTTTTGGGTGGGTACCATTTATTTTTATCACCTTGGCTACATGTTAAAATGGATCTCAATTCACTTTGGTTTGTTACGTAATCGTTCGACCAATTTTGGACTTTAATTGTGCATACAAAACATAGTTCGGGCCCTGTGTATTTTTGGTTGGGTACCATTTATTTTCATCACCTTGGCTACGTGATAAAATTGGTCTCAATTCACATTGTTTTGTTACGTAAGCATTTGACCAATCTTGGACTTCAATTGTGCATGCAAATCATGTGGGCCCTGTGTATTTTTGGGTGGGTACCATTTATTTTCATCACCTTGGCTACGTGTTAAAATGGGTCTCAATTCACTTTGGTTTGTTACGTAATCATTCGACCAATCTTTGACTTTAATTGCGCATGCAAATCATGGTTAGGATCCTGTGTATCTTTTGGTGGGTACCATTAATTTTCATCAGCTTGGCTACGTGTTAAAATGGATCTCAATTCACTTTGGTTTGTTAAGTGATCGTTCGACCAATCTTGGACTTTAATTGTGCATGCAAAACATTGTGAGGGCCCTCTGTATTTTTGGGTGGGTACCATTTATTTCATCACCCTGGCTACGTGTTAAAATGGGTTTCAATTCACTTTGGTTTGTTACGGAATCGTTCGACCAATCTTGGACTTTAATTGTGCATGAAAATCATGGATTGGGCCCTGTGTATTTTTGGGTGGGTACCATTTATTTTTATCACCTTGGCTACATGTTAAAATGGATCTCAATACACTTTGGTTTGTTACGTAATCGTTCGACCAATTTTGGACTTTAATTGTGCATGCAAAACATAGTTTGGACCCTGTGTATTTTCGGGTGGGTATCATTTATTTTCATCACCCTGGCTACGTGTTAAAATGGGTCTCAATTCTCTTTGGTTTGTTAAGTAATCATTCGACCAATCTTGGACTTTAATTGTGCATGCAAATCACGGTTTGGGCCCTGTGTATTTTTGGGTGCGTACCATTCATTTTCATCACCTTGGCTACGTGTTAAAATGAGTCTCAATTCACTTTGGTTTGTTACGTAGTCATTTAACCAATCTTGGACTTTAATTGTGTATGCAACACATGGTTTGGACCCTCCGTATTTTTGGGTCGGTACCATTTATTTTCATCACTTTGGCTACGTGTTAAAATGGGTCTCAATTCACTTTGGTTTGTTAAGTGATCGTTCGACCAATCTTGGACTTTAATTGTGCATGCAAAACATGGTTTGGGTCCTGTGTATTTTTGGGTGGGTACCATTTATTTTCATCAACTTGGCTGCGTGTTAAAATGGGTCACAATTCACTATGGTTTGTTACTGAATCGTTTGACCAATCTGGGAATTTATTTGTGCATGCAAAACATGGTTTGGATCCTGCGTATTTTTGGGTGGGTACCATTTATTTTCATCACCTTTGCTATGTGTTAAAATGGATCTCAATTCACTTTGGTTTGTTACAAAATCATTCGAACAATCTTGGACTTTAAATGTGCATGCAAAACATTGTTTGGGCCCAGTGTATTTTTGGGTGGGTACCATTTATTTTCATCACCTTGGCTACGAGTTAAAATTGGTCTCAATTCACTTTGGTTTGCTACGTAATCGTTCGACCAATCTTGGACTTTAATTGTGCATGCAAATCATGGTTTGGGCCCTGTGTATTTTTGGGTGGGTACCATTTATTTTTATCACCTTGGCTACATGTTAAAATGGATCTCAATTCACTTTGGTTTGTTACGTAATCGTTCGACCAATTTTGGACTTTAATTGTGCATACAAAACATAGTTCGGGCCCTGTGTATTTTTGGTTGGGTACCATTTATTTTCATCACCTTGGCTACGTGATAAAATTGGTCTCAATTCACATTGTTTTGTTACGTAAGCATTTGACCAATCTTGGACTTTAATTGTGCATGCAAATCATGGTTTGGGCCCTGTGTATTTTTGGGTGGGTACCATTTATTTTCATCACCTTGGCTACGTGTTAAAATGGGTCTCAATTCACTTTGGTTTGTTACGTAATCATTCGACCAATCTTGGACTTTAATTGCGCATGCAAATCATGGTTTGGGTCCTGTGTATTTTTTAGTGGGTACCATTCATTTTCAACACCTTGGCTACGTGTTAAAATGAATCTCAATTCACTTTGGTTTGTTAAGTGATCGTTCGACCAATCTTGGACTTTAATTGTGCATGCAAATCATGGTTTGGGCCCTGTGTATTTTTGGTTGGGTACCATTTATTTTCATCACCTTGGCTACGTGATAAAATGAGTCTCAATTCACTTTGGATTGCTACGTAATCGTTCGTCCAATTTTGCAGTTTAATTGTGCATGGAAAACATGGTTTGGGTCCTGTGTATTTTTTGGGTGGGTACCATTTATTGTCATCACCTTGGCTACGTGTTAAAATGGGTCTCAATTTACTTTGGTTTGTTACGTAATCGTTCGACCAATCTTGGACTTTAATTGTGCATGCAAATCATGGTTTGGGCCCTGTGTATTTTTGGGTGGGTACCATTTATTTTTATCACCTTGGCTACATGTTAAAATGGATCTCAATTCACTTTGGTTTGTTACGTAATCGTTCGACCAATTTTGGACTTTAATTGTGCATACAAAACATAGTTCGGGCCCTGTGTATTTTTGGTTGGGTACCATTTATTTTCATCACCTTGGCTACGTGATAAAATTGGTCTCAATTCACATTGTTTTGCTACGTAAGCATTTGACCAATCTTGGACTTCAATTGTGCATGCAAATCATGTGGGCCCTGTGTATTTTTGGGTGGGTACCATTTATTTTCATCACCTTGGCTACGTGTTAAAATGGGTCTCAATTCACTTTGGTTTGTTACGTAATCATTCGACCAATCTTTGACTTTAATTGCGCATGCAAATCATGGTTAGGATCCTGTGTATCTTTTGGTGGGTACCATTAATTTTCATCAGCTTGGCTACGTGTTAAAATGGATCTCAATTCACTTTGGTTTGTTAAGTGATCGTTCGACCAATCTTGGACTTTAATTGTGCATGCAAAACATTGTGAGGGCCCTCTGTATTTTTGGGTGGGTACCATTTATTTCATCACCCTGGCTACGTGTTAAAATGGGTTTCAATTCACTTTGGTTTGTTACGGAATCGTTCGACCAATCTTGGACTTTAATTGTGCATGAAAATCATGGATTGGGCCCTGTGTATTTTTGGGTGGGTACCATTTATTTTTATCACCTTGGCTACATGTTAAAATGGATCTCAATACACTTTGGTTTGTTACGTAATCGTTCGACCAATTTTGGACTTTAATTGTGCATGCAAAACATAGTTTGGACCCTGTGTATTTTCGGGTGGGTATCATTTATTTTCATCACCCTGGCTACGTGTTAAAATGGGTCTCAATTCTCTTTGGTTTGTTAAGTAATCATTCGACCAATCTTGGACTTTAATTGTGCATGCAAATCACGGTTTGGGCCCTGTGTATTTTTGGGTGCGTACCATTCATTTTCATCACCTTGGCTACGTGTTAAAATGAGTCTCAATTCACTTTGGTTTGTTACGTAGTCATTTAACCAATCTTGGACTTTAATTGTGTATGCAACACATGGTTTGGACCCTCCGTATTTTTGGGTCGGTACCATTTATTTTCATCACCTTGGCTACGTGTTAAAATGGGTCTCAATTCACTTTGGTTTGTTAAGTGATCGTTCGACCAATCTTGGACTTTAACTGTGCATGCAAAACATGGTTTGGGTCCTGTGTATTTTTGGGTGGGTACCATTTATTTTCATCAACTTGGCTGCGTGTTAAAATGGGTCACAATTCACTATGGTTTGTTACTGAATCGTTTGACCAATCTGGGAATTTATTTGTGCATGCAAAACATGGTTTGGATCCTGCGTATTTTTGGGTGGGTACCATTTATTTTCATCACCTTTGCTATGTGTTAAAATGGATCTCAATTCACTTTGGTTTGTTACAAAATCATTCGAACAATCTTGGACTTTAAATGTGCATGCAAAACATTGTTTGGGCCCAGTGTATTTTTGGGTGGGTACCATTTATTTTCATCACCTTGGCTACGAGTTAAAATTGGTCTCAATTCACTTTGGTTTGCTACGTAATCGTTCGACCAATCTTGGACTTTAATTGTGCATGCAAATCATGGTTTGGGCCCTGTGTATTTTTGGGTGGGTACCATTTATTTTTATCACCTTGGCTACATGTTAAAATGGATCTCAATTCACTTTGGTTTGTTACGTAATCGTTCGACCAATTTTGGACTTTAATTGTGCATACAAAACATAGTTCGGGCCCTGTGTATTTTTGGTTGGGTACCATTTATTTTCATCACCTTGGCTACGTGATAAAATTGGTCTCAATTCACATTGTTTTGTTACGTAAGCATTTGACCAATCTTGGACTTTAATTGTGCATGCAAATCATGGTTTGGGCCCTGTGTATTTTTGGGTGGGTACCATTTATTTTCATCACCTTGGCTACGTGTTAAAATGGGTCTCAATTCACTTTGGTTTGTTACGTAATCATTCGACCAATCTTGGACTTTAATTGCGCATGCAAATCATGGTTTGGGTCCTGTGTATTTTTTAGTGGGTACCATTCATTTTCAACACCTTGGCTACGTGTTAAAATGAATCTCAATTCACTTTGGTTTGTTAAGTGATCGTTCGACCAATCTTGGACTTTAATTGTGCATGCAAATCATGGTTTGGGCCCTGTGTATTTTTGGGTGGGTACCATTTATTTTCATCACCTTGGCTACGTGTTAAAATGGGTCTCAATTCACTTTGGTTTGTTACGTAATCATTCGACCAATCTTGGACTTTAATTGCGCATGCAAATAATGGTTTGGGTCCTGTGTATTTTTTGGTGGGTACCATTCATTTTCAACACCTTGGCTACGTGTTAAAATGAATCTCAATTCACTTTGGTTTGTTAAGTGATCGTTCGACCAATCTTGGACTTTAATTGTGCATGCAAATCACGGTTTGGGCCCTGTGTATTTTTGGGTGCGTACCATTCATTTTCATCACCTTGGCTACGTGTTAAAATGGGTCTCAATTCACTTTGGTTTGTTACGTAGTCATTTGACCAATCTTGGACTTTAATTGTGTATGCAAAACATGGTTTGGACCTTCTGTATTTTTGGGTGGGTACCATTTATTTTCATCACCTTGGCTACGTGTTAAAATGGGTCTCAATTCACTTTGGTTTGTTAAGTGATCGTTCGACCAATCTTGGACTTTAATTGTGCATGCAAAACATGGTTTGGGTCCTGTGTATTTTTGGGTGGGTACCAGTTATTTTCATCAACTTGGCTGCGTGTTAAAATGGGTCACAATTCACTATGGTTTGTTACTGAATCGTTTGACCAATCTGGGAATTTATTTGTGCATGCAAAACATGGTTTGGATCCTGCGTATTTTTGGGTGGGTACCATTTATTTTCATCACCTTTGCTATGTGTTAAAATGGATCTCAATTCACTTTGGTTTGTTACAAAATCATTCGAACAATCTTGGACTTTAAATGTGCATGCAAAACATTGTTTGGGCCCAGTGTATTTTTGGGTGGGTACCATTTATTTTCATCACCTTGGCTACGTGTTAAAATTGGTCTCAATTCACTTTGGTTTGCTACGTAATCGTTCGACCAATCTTGGACTTTAATTGTGCATGCAAATCATGGTTTGGGCCTTGTGAATTTTTGGGTGGGTACCATTTATTTTCATCACTTTGGCTACGTGTTAATGGGTCTCAATTCACTTTGGTTTGTTACGTAATCGTTCGACCAATCTTGGACTTTAATTGTGCATGCAAATCATGGTTTGGGGCCTGTGTATTTTTGGGTTGGTACCATTTATTTTCATCAGCTTGGGTATGTGTTAAAATGGATCACAATTCACTTTGGTTTGTTACGGAATCGTTCGACCAATCGTGGACTTTAATTGTGCATGCAAATCACGGTTTGGGCCCTGTGTATTTTTGGGTGGGTACCATTTATTTTCATCACCTTGACTACGTGTTAAAATGGGTCTCAATTCACGTTGGTTTGTTATGTAATCGTTCGACCAATCTTGGACTTTAATTGTGCATGCAAATCACGGTTTGGGCCCTGTGTATTTTTGGGTGCGTACCATTCATTTTCATCACCTTGGCTACGTGTTAAAATGGGTCTCAATTCACTTTGGTTTGTTACGTAGTCATTTGACCAATCTTGGACTTTAATTGTGTATGCAAAACATGGTTTGGACCTTCTGTATTTTTGGGTGGGTACCATTTATTTTCATCACCTTGGCTACGTGTTAAAATGGGTCTCAATTCACTTTGGTTTGTTAAGTGATCGTTCGACCAATCTTGGACTTTAATTGTGCATGCAAAACATGGTTTGGGTCCTGTGTATTTTTGGGTGGGTACCAGTTATTTTCATCAACTTGGCTGCGTGTTAAAATGGGTCACAATTCACTATGGTTTGTTACTGAATCGTTTGACCAATCTGGGAATTTATTTGTGCATGCAAAACATGGTTTGGATCCTGCGTATTTTTGGGTGGGTACCATTTATTTTCATCACCTTTGCTATGTGTTAAAATGGATCTCAATTCACTTTGGTTTGTTACAAAATCATTCGAACAATCTTGGACTTTAAATGTGCATGCAAAACATTGTTTGGGCACAGTGTATTTTTGGGTTGGTACCATTTATGTTCATCACCTTGGCTACGTGTTAAAATTGGTCTCAATTCACTTTGGTTTGCTACGTAATCGTTCGACCAATCTTGGACTTTAATTGTGCATGCAAATCATGGTTTGGGCCTTGTGAATTTTTGGGTGGGTACCATTTATTTTCATCACTTTGGCTACGTGTTAATGGGTCTCAATTCACTTTGGTTTGTTACGTAATCGTTCGACCAATCTTGGACTTTAATTGTGCATGCAAAACATAGTTTGGACCTGTGTATTTTTGGGTGGGTATCATTTATTTTCATCACCCTGGCTACGTGTTAAAATGGGTCTCAATTCTCTTTGGTTTGTTACGTAATCATTCGACCAATCTTGGACTTTAATTGTGCATGCAAATCACGGTTTGGGCCCTGTGTATTTTTGGGTGGGTACCAGTTAGTTTCATCAACTTGGCTGCGTGTTAAAATGGGTCACAATTCACTATGGTTTGTTACTGAATCGTTTGACCAATCTGGGAATTTATTTGTGCATGCAAAACATGGTTTGGATCCTGCGTATTTTTGGGTGGGTACCATTTATTTTCATCACCTTCGCTATGTGTTAAAATGGATCTCAATTCACTTTGGTTTGTTACAAAATCATTCGAACAATCTTGGACTTTAAATGTGCATGCAAAACATTGTTTGGGCCCAGTGTATTTTTGGGTGGGTACCATTTATTTTCATCACCTTGGCTACGTGTTAAAATTGGTCTCAATTCACTTTGGTTTGCTACGTAATCGTTCGACCAATCTTGGACTTTAATTGTGCATGCAAATCATGGTTTGGGCCTTGTGAATTTTTGGGTGGGTACCATTTATTTTCATCACTTTGGCTACGGGTTAATGGGTCTCAATTCACTTTGGTTTGTTACGTAATCGTTCGACCAATCTTGGACTTTAATTGTGCATGCAAATCATGGTTTGGGGCCTGTGTATTTTTGGGTGGGTACCATTTATTTTCATCACCTTGACTACGTGTTAAAATGGGTCTCAATTCACGTTGGTTTGTTATGTAATCGTTCGACCAATCTTGGACTTTAATTGTGCATGCAAATCACGGTTTGGGCCCTGTGTATTTTTGGGTGCGTACCATTCATTTTCATCACCTTGGCTACGTGTTAAAATGGGTCTCAATTCACTTTGGTTTGTTACGTAGTCATTTGACCAATCTTGGACTTTAATTGTGTATGCAAAACATGGTTTGGACCTTCTGTATTTTTGGGTGGGTACCATTTATTTTCATCACCTTGGCTACGTGTTAAAATGGGTCTCAATTCACTTTGGTTTGTTAAGTGATCGTTCGACCAATCTTGGACTTTAATTGTGCATGCAAAACATGGTTTGGGTCCTGTGTATTTTTGGGTGGGTACCAGTTATTTTCATCAACTTGGCTGCGTGTTAAAATGGGTCACAATTCACTATGGTTTGTTACTGAATCGTTTGACCAATCTGGGAATTTATTTGTGCATGCAAAACATGGTTTGGATCCTGCGTATTTTTGGGTGGGTACCATTTATTTTCATCACCTTTGCTATGTGTTAAAATGGATCTCAATTCACTTTGGTTTGTTACAAAATCATTCGAACAATCTTGGACTTTAAATGTGCATGCAAAACATTGTTTGGGCCCAGTGTATTTTTGGGTGGGTACCATTTATTTTCATCACCTTGGCTACGTGTTAAAATTGGCCTCAATTCACTTTGGTTTGCTACGTAATCGTTCGACCAATCTTGGACTTTAATTGTGCATGCAAATCATGGTTTGGGCCTTGTGAATTTTTGGGTGGGTACCATTTATTTTCATCACTTTGGCTACGTGTTAATGGGTCTCAATTCACTTTGGTTTGTTACGTAATCGTTCGACCAATCTTGGACTTTAATTGTGCATGCAAATCATGGTTTGGGGCCTGTGTATTTTTGGGTTGGTACCATTTATTTTCATCAGCTTGGGTATGTGTTAAAATGGATCACAATTCACTTTGGTTTGTTACGGAATCGTTCGACCAATCGTGGACTTTAATTGTGCATGCAAATCACGGTTTGGGCCCTGTGTATTTTTGGGTGGGTACCATTTATTTTCATCACCTTGACTACGTGTTAAAATGGGTCTCAATTCACGTTGGTTTGTTATGTAATCGTTCGACCAATCTTGGACTTTAATTGTGCATGCAAATCACGATTTGGGCTCTGTGTATTTTTGGGTGTGTACCATTTATTTTCATCACCTTGGCTACGTGTTAAAATGGGTCTCAATTCACTTTGGTTTGTTACGTAATCATTTGACCAATCTTGGACTTTAATTGTGCATGCAAATCATGGTTTGGGCCCTGTGTATTTTTAGGTGTGCACCATTTATTTTCCCCACCTTGGCTACGTGTTAAAATGGGTCTCAATTCACTTTGGTATGTTACTTATTCGTTCGACTAAACTTGGACTTTAGTTGTGCATGCAAATCATGGTTTGGGCCCTGTGTATTTTTGGGTGTGTACATTTATTTTTACCACCTTGGCTACGTGTTAAAATGGGTCTCAATTAACTTTGGTATGTTACTTATTCGTTCGACCAATCTTGGACTTTAGTTGTGCATGCAACTCATGGTTTGGGCCCTGTGTATTTTTGGGTGTGTACCATTTATTTTCACCACCTTAGCTACGTGTTAAAATGGGTCTCAATTCACTTTGGTATGTTACTTATTCGTTCGACCAATCTGGGAATTTATTTGTGCATGCAAAACATGGTTTGCACCCTGCGTATTTTTGGGTGGGTACCATTTATTTTCATCACCTTTGCTATGTGTTAAAATGGATCTCAATTCACTTTGGTTTGTTACAAAATCATTCGAACAATCTTGGACTTTAAATGTGCATGCAAAACATTGTTTGAGCCCAGTGTATTTTTGGGTGGGTACCATTTATTTTCATCACCTTGGCTACGTGTTAAAATGGGTCTCAATTCACTTTGGTTTGCTACGTAATCGTTCGACCAATCTTGGACTTTAATTGTGCATGAAAATCATGGTTTGGGTCCTGAGTATTTTTGGGTGGGTACCATTTATTTTCATCACCTTGGCTATGTGTTAAAATGGGTCTCAATTCACTTTGGTTTGTTACGTAATCGTTTGACCAATGTTGGACTTTAATTGTGCATGCAAATCATGGTTTGGGCCTTGTGAATTTTTGGGTGGGTACCATTTATTTTCATCACCTTGGCTACGTGTTAATGGGTCTCAATTCACTTTGGTTTGTTACGTAATCGTTCGACCAATCATGGACTTTAATTGTGCATGCAAATCATGGTTTGGGGCCTGTGTATTTTTGGGTTGGTACCATTTATTTTCATCAGCTTGGGTATGTGTTAAAATGGATCACAATTCACTTTGGTTTGTTACGGAATCGTTCGACCAATCGTGGACTTTAATTGTGCATGCAAATCACGGTTTGGGCCCTGTGTATTTTTGGGTGGGTACCATTTATTTTCATCACCTTGACTACGTGTTAAAATGGGTCTCAATTCACGTTGGTTTGTTACGTAATCTTTCGACCAATCGTGGACTTTAATTGTGCATGCAAATCACGGTTTGGGCCCTGTGTATTTTTGGGTGGGTACCATTTATTTTCATCACCTTGACTACGTGTTAAAATGGGTCACAATTCACTATGGTTTGTTACTGAATCGTTTGACCAATCTGGGAATTTATTTGTGCATGCAAAACATGGTTTGGATCCTGCGTATTTTTGGGTGGGTACCATTTATTTTCATCACCTTTGCTATGTGTTAAAATGGATCTCAATTCACTTTGGTTTGTTACAAAATCATTCGAACAATCTTGGACTTTAAATGTGCATGCAAAACATTGTTTGGGCCCAGTGTATTTTTGGGTGGGTACCATTTATTTTCATCACCTTGGCTACGTGTTAAAATTGGCCTCAATTCACTTTGGTTTGCTACGTAATCGTTCGACCAATCTTGGACTTTAATTGTGCATGCAAATCATGGTTTGGGCCTTGTGAATTTTTGGGTGGGTACCATTTATTTTCATCACTTTGGCTACGTGTTAATGGGTCTCAATTCACTTTGGTTTGTTACGTAATCGTTCGACCAATCTTGGACTTTAATTGTGCATGCAAATCATGGTTTGGGGCCTGTGTATTTTTGGGTTGGTACCATTTATTTTCATCAGCTTGGGTATGTGTTAAAATGGATCACAATTCACTTTGGTTTGTTACGGAATCGTTCGACCAATCGTGGACTTTAATTGTGCATGCAAATCACGGTTTGGGCCCTGTGTATTTTTGGGTGGGTACCATTTATTTTCATCACCTTGACTACGTGTTAAAATGGGTCTCAATTCACGTTGGTTTGTTATGTAATCGTTCGACCAATCTTGGACTTTAATTGTGCATGCAAATCACGATTTGGGCTCTGTGTATTTTTGGGTGTGTACCATTTATTTTCATCACCTTGGCTACGTGTTAAAATGGGTCTCAATTCACTTTGGTTTGTTACGTAATCATTTGACCAATCTTGGACTTTAATTGTGCATGCAAATCATGGTTTGGGCCCTGTGTATTTTTAGGTGTGCACCATTTATTTTCCCCACCTTGGCTACGTGTTAAAATGGGTCTCAATTCACTTTGGTATGTTACTTATTCGTTCGACTAAACTTGGACTTTAGTTGTGCATGCAAATCATGGTTTGGGCCCTGTGTATTTTTGGGTGTGTACATTTATTTTTACCACCTTGGCTACGTGTTAAAATGGGTCTCAATTAACTTTGGTATGTTACTTATTCGTTCGACCAATCTTGGACTTTAGTTGTGCATGCAACTCATGGTTTGGGCCCTGTGTATTTTTGGGTGTGTACCATTTATTTTCACCACCTTAGCTACGTGTTAAAATGGGTCTCAATTCACTTTGGTATGTTACTTATTCGTTCGACCAATCTGGGAATTTATTTGTGCATGCAAAACATGGTTTGCACCCTGCGTATTTTTGGGTGGGTACCATTTATTTTCATCACCTTTGCTATGTGTTAAAATGGATCTCAATTCACTTTGGTTTGTTACAAAATCATTCGAACAATCTTGGACTTTAAATGTGCATGCAAAACATTGTTTGAGCCCAGTGTATTTTTGGGTGGGTACCATTTATTTTCATCACCTTGGCTACGTGTTAAAATGGGTCTCAATTCACTTTGGTTTGCTACGTAATCGTTCGACCAATCTTGGACTTTAATTGTGCATGAAAATCATGGTTTGGGTCCTGAGTATTTTTGGGTGGGTACCATTTATTTTCATCACCTTGGCTATGTGTTAAAATGGGTCTCAATTCACTTTGGTTTGTTACGTAATCGTTTGACCAATGTTGGACGTTAATTGTGCATGCAAATCATGGTTTGGGCCTTGTGAATTTTTGGGTGGGTACCATTTATTTTCATCACCTTGGCTACGTGTTAATGGGTCTCAATTCACTTTGGTTTGTTACGTAATCGTTCGACCAATCATGGACTTTAATTGTGCATGCAAATCATGGTTTGGGGCCTGTGTATTTTTGGGTTGGTACCATTTATTTTCATCAGCTTGGGTATGTGTTAAAATGGATCACAATTCACTTTGGTTTGTTACGGAATCGTTCGACCAATCGTGGACTTTAATTGTGCATGCAAATCACGGTTTGGGCCCTGTGTATTTTTGGGTGGGTACCATTTATTTTCATCACCTTGACTACGTGTTAAAATGGGTCTCAATTCACGTTGGTTTGTTACGTAATCTTTCGACCAATCGTGGACTTTAATTGTGCATGCAAATCACGGTTTGGGCCCTGTGTATTTTTGGGTGGGTACCATTTATTTTCATCACCTTGGCTACGTGTTAAAATGGGTCTCAATTCACTTTGGTATGTTACTTATTCGTTCGACTAATCTTGGACTTTAGTTGTGCATGCAAATCATGGTTTGGGCCCTGTGTATTTTTGGGTTGGTGCCATTTATTTTCATCACCTTGGCTGCGTGTTAAAATGGGCCTCAATTCACTTTGGTTTATTACGGAATCGTTTGACTAATCTTGGACTTCAATTGTGCATGCAAAACATGGTTTGGACCCTGTGTATTTTTGGGTGGGTACCATTTATTTTCATCACCTTGGTTACGTGTTAAAATGGGTCTTGATAATTTACAATAATGCTTACAATAACCAAGTATGATATGTGTATTACTCATTGAGTATAGTTTTTGACTAAACAAACCTGAGAAAAATGAGTAGTCAGTACCAACAACTTATATATAAATGAATTAAAAACGAGTTAATAATGTATATAATTTAATGAACTACATAAGCCACTTTACTTTTTGTTACACGCATTATGAACGACATAATAACATAATACGAGTTCCAATATTACATAACTTGACTGGCAATTTTGGAGTCGGATAGTCTTCTCTGAAAATAACAAAAAAAAGGCTTGTTTGTGATATATATTTGAAATGTGAATGTTTCTTACATAGCCATTGTCCAGACATTCAGCAAAGTACGTTTACGTTTTCGAACGCACGGGATTCTGTATTACACCTGCATCTAAAATAAGAGATGTCTGAATATTGTTTAGTGAAATAATTATGAAAGGGAAACTAATTATGATCACTTTAGTTGATTGTAATTCTTAATTAAATATGTTTTTACTGTCGGTTTCTATAGTTACTACCATATCTGACTAATACACAGATTAAATATTATCTGAATTATCATCATATGTACGAATCACGAACACCCTGTTTTTTATGATTCATCCTGTACAAGCTGACATCTCAATTACCAGCATTTGTTATCCAGGACCGGGTATAGTATCATTGTTAAAAAAAATATTTTTGATTTCTGATGACGGCGATGGGGTTTGTCAAGAAGATCATGTGTTCACTAGTAACATTTCATAGAACCTTATTAATATGCATATCTTCATGTTCTCAAACACTGTGACAGATAGGAACATGTAACCAGATATAATATGGAATCACTGATATGACTAATATATGGGCCCTGTGTATTTTTGGGTGTGTACCATTTATTTTCACCACCTTGGCTACGTGTTAAAATGGGTCTCAATTCACTTTGGTATGTTACTTATTCGTTCGACCAATCTTGGATTTTAGTTGTGCATGCAAATCATGGTTTGGGCCCTGTGTATTTTTGGGTTGGTGCCATTTATTTTCATAACCTTGGCTACGTGTTAAAATGGGTCTCAATTCACTTTGGTTTGTAACGTAATCGTTCGATCAATTTTTGGACTTTAGTTGTGCATGCAAATCATGGTTGGGGCCCTGTGTATTTTTGGGTGTGTACCATTTATTTTCACCACCTTGGCTACGTGTTAAAATGGGTCTCAATTCACTTTGGTATGTTACTTATTCGTTCGACCAATCTTGGACTTTAGTTGTGCATGCAAATCATGGTTTGGGCCCTGTGTATTTTTGGGTTGGTGCCATTTATTTTCATAACCTTGGCTACGTGTTAAAATGGGTCTCAATTCACTTTGGTTTGTAACGTAATCGTTCGACCAATTTTTGGACTTTAGTTGTGCATGCAAATCATGGTTTGGGCCCTGTGTATTTTTGGGTTGGTACCATTTATTTTCATCAGCTTGGGTATGTGTTAAAATGGATCACAATTCACTTTGGTTTGTTACGGAATCGTTCGACCAATCGTGGACTTTAATTGTGCATGCAAATCACGGTTTGGGCCCTGTGTATTTTTGGGTGGGTACCATTTATTTTCATCACCTTGACTACGTGTTAAAATGGGTCTCAATTCACGTTGGTTTGTTACGTAATCTTTCGACCAATCGTGGACTTTAATTGTGCATGCAAATCACGGTTTGGGCCCTGTGTATTTTTGGGTGGGTACCATTTATTTTCATCACCTTGACTACGTGTTAAAATGGGTCTCAATTCACGTTGGTTTGTTACGTAATCGTTCAACCAATCTTGGATTTTAATTGTGCATGCAAATCACGGTTTGGGCCCTGTGTATTTTTGGGTGTGTACCATTTATTTTCATCACCTTGGCTACGTGTTAAAATGGGTCTCAATTCACTTTGGTATGTTACTTATTCGTTCGACTAATCTTGGACTTTAGTTGTGCATGCAAATCATGGTTTGGGCCCTGTGTATTTTTGGGTTGGTGCCATTTATTTTCATCACCTTGGCTGCGTGTTAAAATGGGCCTCAATTCACTTTGGTTTATTACGGAATCGTTTGACTAATCTTGGACTTCAATTGTGCATGCAAAACATGGTTTGGACCCTGTGTATTTTTGGGTGGGTACCATTTATTTTCATCACCTTGGTTACGTGTTAAAATGGGTCTTGATAATTTACAATAATGCTTACAATAACCAAGTATGATATGTGTATTACTCATTGAGTATAGTTTTTGACTAAACAAACCTGAGAAAAATGAGTAGTCAGTACCAACAACTTATATATAAATGAATTAAAAACGAGTTAATAATGTATATAATTTAATGAACTACATAAGCCACTTTACTTTTTGTTACACGCATTATGAACGACATAATAACATAATACGAGTTCCAATATTACATAACATGACTGGCAATTTTGGAGTCGGATAGTCTTCTCTGAAAATAACAAAAAAAAGGCTTGTTTGTGATATATATTTGAAATGTGAATGTTTCTTACATAGCCATTGTCCAGACATTCAGCAAAGTACGTTTACGTTTTCGAACGCACGGGATTCTGTATTACACCTGCATCTAAAATAAGAGATGTCTGAATATTGTTTAGTGAAATAATTATGAAAGGGAAACTAATTATGATCACTTTAGTTGATTGTAATTCTTAATTAAATATGTTTTTACTGTCGGTTTCTATAGTTACTACCATATCTGACTAATACACAGATTAAATATTATCTGAATTATCATCATATGTACGAATCACGAACACCCTGTTTTTTATGATTCATCCTGTACAAGCTGACATCTCAATTACCAGCATTTGTTATCCAGGACCGGGTATAGTATCATTGTTAAAAAAAATATTTTTGATTTCTGATGACGGCGATGGGGTTTGTCAAGAAGATCATGTGTTCACTAGTAACATTTCATAGAACCTTATTAATATGCATATCTTCATGTTCTCAAACACTGTGACAGATAGGAACATGTAACCAGATATAATATGGAATCACTGATATGACTAATATATGGGCCCTGTGTATTTTTGGGTGTGTACCATTGATTTTCACCACCTTGGCTACGTGTTAAAATGGGTCTCAATTCACTTTGGTATGTTACTTATTCGTTCGACCAATCTTGGATTTTAGTTGTGCATGCAAATCATGGTTTGGGCCCTGTGTATTTTTGGGTTGGTGCCATTTATTTTCATAACCTTGGCTACGTGTTAAAATGGGTCTCAATTCACTTTGGTTTGTAACGTAATCGTTCGATCAATTTTTGGACTTTAGTTGTGCATGCAAATCATGGTTGGGGCCCTGTGTATTTTTGGGTGTGTACCATTTATTTTCACCACCTTGGCTACGTGTTAAAATGGGTCTCAATTCACTTTGGTATGTTACTTATTCGTTCGACCAATCTTGGACTTTAGTTGTGCATGCAAATCATGGTTTGGGCCCTGTGTATTTTTGGGTTGGTGCCATTTATTTTCATAACCTTGGCTACGTGTTAAAATGGGTCTCAATTCACTTTGGTTTGTAACGTAATCGTTCGACCAATTTTTGGACTTTAGTTGTGCATGCAAATCATGGTTTGGGCCCTGTGTATTTTTGGGTTGGTACCATTTATTTTCATCAGCTTGGGTATGTGTTAAAATGGATCACAATTCACTTTGGTTTGTTACGGAATCGTTCGACCAATCGTGGACTTTAATTGTGCATGCAAATCACGGTTTGGGCCCTGTGTATTTTTGGGTGGGTACCATTTATTTTCATCACCTTGACTACGTGTTAAAATGGGTCTCAATTCACGTTGGTTTGTTACGTAATCTTTCGACCAATCGTGGACTTTAATTGTGCATGCAAATCACGGTTTGGGCCCTGTGTATTTTTGGGTGGGTACCATTTATTTTCATCACCTTGACTACGTGTTAAAATGGGTCTCAATTCACGTTGGTTTGTTACGTAATCGTTCAACCAATCTTGGATTTTAATTGTGCATGCAAATCACGGTTTGGGCCCTGTGTATTTTTGGGTGTGTACCATTTATTTTCATCACCTTGGCTACGTGTTAAAATGGGTCTCAATTCACTTTGGTATGTTACTTATTCGTTCGACTAATCTTGGACTTTAGTTGTGCATGCAAATCATGGTTTGGGCCCTGTGTATTTTTGGGTTGGTGCCATTTATTTTCATCACCTTGGCTGCGTGTTAAAATGGGCCTCAATTCACTTTGGTTTATTACGGAATCGTTTGACTAATCTTGGACTTCAATTGTGCATGCAAAACATGGTTTGGACCCTGTGTATTTTTGGGTGGGTACCATTTATTTTCATCACCTTGGTTACGTGTTAAAATGGGTCTTGATAATTTACAATAATGCTTACAATAACCAAGTATGATATGTGTATTACTCATTGAGTATAGTTTTTGACTAAACAAACCTGAGAAAAATGAGTAGTCAGTACCAACAACTTATATATAAATGAATTAAAAACGAGTTAATAATGTATATAATTTAATGAACTACATAAGCCACTTTACTTTTTGTTACACGCATTATGAACGACATAATAACATAATACGAGTTCCAATATTACATAACATGACTGGCAATTTTGGAGTCGGATAGTCTTCTCTGAAAATAACAAAAAAAAGGCTTGTTTGTGATATATATTTGAAATGTGAATGTTTCTTACATAGCCATTGTCCAGACATTCAGCAAAGTACGTTTACGTTTTCGAACGCACGGGATTCTGTATTACACCTGCATCTAAAATAAGAGATGTCTGAATATTGTTTAGTGAAATAATTATGAAAGGGAAACTAATTATGATCACTTTAGTTGATTGTAATTCTTAATTAAATATGTTTTTACTGTCGGTTTCTATAGTTACTACCATATCTGACTAATACACAGATTAAATATTATCTGAATTATCATCATATGTACGAATCACGAACACCCTGTTTTTTATGATTCATCCTGTACAAGCTGACATCTCAATTACCAGCATTTGTTATCCAGGACCGGGTATAGTATCATTGTTAAAAAAAATATTTTTGATTTCTGATGACGGCGATGGGGTTTGTCAAGAAGATCATGTGTTCACTAGTAACATTTCATAGAACCTTATTAATATGCATATCTTCATGTTCTCAAACACTGTGACAGATAGGAACATGTAACCAGATATAATATGGAATCACTGATATGACTAATATATGGGCCCTGTGTATTTTTGGGTGTGTACCATTGATTTCACCACCTTGGCTACGTGTTAAAATGGGTCTCAATTCACTTTGGTATGTTACTTATTCGTTCGACCAATCTTGGATTTTAGTTGTGCATGCAAATCATGGTTTGGGCCCTGTGTATTTTTGGGTTGGTGCCATTTATTTTCATAACCTTGGCTACGTGTTAAAATGGGTCTCAATTCACTTTGGTTTGTAACGTAATCGTTCGATCAATTTTTGGACTTTAGTTGTGCATGCAAATCATGGTTGGGGCCCTGTGTATTTTTGGGTGTGTACCATTTATTTTCACCACCTTGGCTACGTGTTAAAATGGGTCTCAATTCACTTTGGTATGTTACTTATTCGTTCGACCAATCTTGGACTTTAGTTGTGCATGCAAATCATGGTTTGGGCCCTGTGTATTTTTGGGTTGGTGCCATTTATTTTCATAACCTTGGCTACGTGTTAAAATGGGTCTCAATTCACTTTGGTTTGTAACGTAATCGTTCGACCAATTTTTGGACTTTAGTTGTGCATGCAAATCATGGTTTGGGCCCTGTGTATTTTTGGGTTGGTACCATTTATTTTCATCAGCTTGGGTATGTGTTAAAATGGATCACAATTCACTTTGGTTTGTTACGGAATCGTTCGACCAATCGTGGACTTTAATTGTGCATGCAAATCACGGTTTGGGCCCTGTGTATTTTTGGGTGGGTACCATTTATTTTCATCACCTTGACTACGTGTTAAAATGGGTCTCAATTCACTTTGGTATGTTACTTATTCGTTCGACCAATCTTGGACTTTAGTTGTGCATGCAAATCATGGTTTGGGCCCTGTGTATTTTTGGGTTGGTGCCATTTATTTTCATAACCTTGGCTACGTGTTAAAATGGGTCTCAATTCACTTTGGCTTGTAACGTAATCGTTCGACCAATTTTTGGACTTTAGTTGTGCATGCAAATCATGGTTTGGGCCCTGTGTATTTTTGGGTGTGTACCATTTATTTTCACCACCTTGGCTACGTGTTAAAATGGGTCTCAATTCACTTTGGTATGTTACTTATTCGTTCGACCAATCTTGGACTTTAGTTGTGCATGCAAATCATGGTTTGGGCCCTGTGTATTTTTGGGTTGGTGCCATTTATTTTCATCACCTTGGCTGCGTGTTAAAATGAGCCTCAATTCACTTTGGTTTATTACGGAATCGTTTGACTAATCTTGGATTTCAATTGTGCATGCAAAACATGGTTTGGACCCTGTGTATTTTTGGGTGGGTACCATTTATTTTCATCACCTTGGTTACGTGTTAAAATGGGTCTTGATAATTTACAATAATGCTTACAATAACCAAGTATGATATGTGTATTACTCATTGAGTATAGTTTTTGACTAAACAAACCTGAGAAAAATGAGTAGTCAGTACCAACAACTTATATATAAATGAATTAAAAACGAGTTAATAATGTATATAATTTAATGAACTACATAAGCCACTTTACTTTTTGTTACACGCATTATGAACGATATAATAACTTAATACGAGTTCCAATATTACATAACTTGACTGGCAATTTTGGAGTCGGATAGTCTTCTCTGAAAATAACAAAAAAAGGCTTGTTTGTGATATATATTTGAAATGTGAATGTTTTCTTACATAGCCATTGTCCAGACATTCAGCAAAGTACGTTTACGTTTTCGAACGCACGGGATTCTGTATTACACCTGCATCTAAAATAAGAGATGTCTGAATATTGTTTAGTGAAATAATTATGAAAGGGAAACTAATTATGATCACTTTAGTTGATTGTAATTCTTAATTAAATATGTTTTTACTGTCGGTTTCTATAGTTACTACCATATCTGACTAATACACAGATTAAATATCATCTGAATTATCATCATATGTACGAATCACGAACATCCTGTTTTTTATGATTCATCCTGTACAAGCTGACATCTCAATTACCAGCATTTGTTATCCAGGACTGGGTATAGTATCATTGTTAAAAAAAATATTTTTTATTTCTGATGACGGCGATGGGGTTTGTCAAGAAGATCATGTGTTCACTAGTAACATTTCATAGAACCTTATTAATATGCATATCTTCATGTTCTCAAACACTGTGACAGATAGGACCATGTAACCAGATATAATATGGAATCACTGATATGACTAATATACCAAATGGTCATGTGACTTCACTATGCATATCTGTAAAATCTCAAGCACTTTTGTTCATATGCACATGTAACCAGTACCATAGTGATGGTATTTGACAAGAGAAATGACTGACATAACGGATGGCCTTATAAATTCATGTTAAATGCATTTCAAGGATCAAACACTGTTGCAAACACTGGGTAACATGCAACTAATGCCATAATGATCAGAGGATGTATAACCACCGGGTAACGTACATGCACATAGACTGCACAAATCTTGCGAAATGTTTTTTTTTTCCAATATAATGATATTTTGCTTTTATACCTGAAATCGAAAAATAATTGTTCAGTTCCCATTCTCCTTGCAATCAAAATGTATGTATCGCTACCAACCTTAGTTTTTAAGCTAACTGATCCATTCAATTCTGAACACATTCTAATGATTGTCAACAAATCTAACAAAGCAGTTTAGACCACGTTATCAATTACATCGAATATGTGATATTCTGAGTACTTTCTGTTTTGTTTTTTTCATTTGCAATACATAATATGCAACATTACTATAAAAGCTGGCATGTAGTTTAATATATTTTAGAACATGTATTCATTGCATGTATTGCATCATTTTCTATTTTCTCATCATAGAGGAACAGTTGTCACCCCGGAAATCTAATTTGCAGTCAGATGATGTTTAATTCATTTATCCACTGCCAATCATAGACAAATCTGTAGTTAATAACACATAACATCTGCACATGCATGCGTGATCACCTGATGTATGGATTATAAATCGAAACAAATTTTATTATAAAACGATACTACAAATCACAATATTTCATTGCAGAGCGGACTGGTTGCTGATTACTCTCTTCTATTTCGTATTGACTAACAGTTCAGGTAAGTGACCAAACTGTCTGTTTTATTGTTCAAATAACCTCTTTGATCTCTTATATATTCAATATATATATATTCTCTAAATATTACATAACATTGTTTCAACACCCTTATTTTGATGCTACTTCCGCGACAAAAGACATTGGAGGAGCAATACGTTTCACACTCGCATAATAAAATTAATAAATGTGTAATGAATACATTTATAAGTGTAAAATTAACTATTTGGATTAGTTTTACGACATATAGAAACGATATATAGTATATTACAAAAATCGAGTTGTTTATTCCGCTTGTGGAGTGGTTATTTTTGTTATATTATACTATTTTTGAGAAACACAAAATAACTTTTAAACAGCAAGAAAAAAAAACGTCTGCAAATGCCACTCAGTATCTGAAAAGAATTAATGGTAATGTGACTAACTTACAGCAATAATAGATTCATCGAGTAGTGACGCAAATTCGCACACGTTGAAGTATTTTTTTGTTAAATCACAGCTTTTAATTGAATCATTTCTAAAATTATTAATTCCATGGTAACCAAATTCACACGCAAACCAAAATATAAACGATTAGTGTTTGTGTCAAACGCAATCCATTTGTTATTCCAAAAATGATTATCAAGTTTAACCTTTTATGAGTTTGTTAACAAAGCTGGGGTGTAAGAGCAGTTTTTAGGCAGTTTAATATTGCTTAAATTAACAACCACTATAAGAACTGAACAATCCTACTTGATACCAGCGGCAACTTGAAAATAATGGCCGGGGAACAAGTTTTAATTTTTAGTTACGATTTTTTTTTGTTTTATTTTAAAGTGTTATGTCATTCTTTACGGCCATGGTCAATGTCATCTTTATTGTCATCGCTTGACAATTGTGTTGCAATTTTAGTGCATCCGATACAGCACAAAATTGTTTGATTATTAATAATAATTATCTGAAAATTAAATGCACAGGAAAATGTTTGAATGTTCCAGTTAATAGATGGTGTAGCTGTGTTCGAGAATATGTTCGAGATCTAGGAGCACGAAAGATCGGCCTTCTGGCCTTTTTTATTTGGTCTTAGCTAGTAAGCATAAACGGGAAAAAAAACGTATCGTGGTTTAGCTCACATGTTTGCTAAGGCCCTGTTTAATTTAAGTAACGGAAAGTGTTGAAAGATAGTTTTATATAGTGGGAATAGTCATAGATGTACAGCACTGAAATTTGCTACAACATGTACACTACTTAGATATCTGTTCATGACTTTGCATGTGTTATTGCCGCGAAAATTCGTTTGTTCGATGCTTCCCAAACTTTTAAGAGGAGGTATTTATTTGTACTGTGTTTTTTTATCACTTTTCATTCCCATTTTCATTATGTAGTCCGCCAACTTGATTGTATAAACAAATGATTAAGTGTAAAGTGTGCCACCATATCCACTGTTGTGAAAAATGAGAAAATGTATTCTATGACGTGAGAAATTTTGATGCGAATTAGGTCATATTTTCGGTGTACTTGTTCTGTAAATTATTGTAATATTGTAATACACATAAAGTGTAGATACTGCCAAAAACGTAACAGATTAACAATCTTTATTTTAGTCGTAAAAACTTGAATGACACTTGTTTGTCCCCTTTTTGTGGTCAACAGGTTTATATGCCATCTATATAACCTACTCACATCGATAACTTGTAAACAATACAAGGAGATTTGAGCATTTGGCACATGTATGCTAAACATTCATCTAATTTGAAGTTCAACTTTTGAAGTTATATATGAATTCATTTTTTCTATTTCCATATGATGTCATACTTTAACCATGATTCTTTGCTGAAAATTCAAGATGATGGACTACGTAAATTAATGAAATGTTGAATATTTAGAGAATAAAAAGTAATATAAAAAATGTAAATTGCATGTTCTCACATTTGCCGATTTCTTTCATCTAGAAGTATTATGACATTGGCCTTGACTTTCCCTTTAACAAGTACTGTATATCAAAATGGTGTTTTTTGGCAGGTCAAATTATGTACCAATAGCAAGGAAAATATCAGGAAATTCTGATTATATATTTTCATTTGTCTTGTAAGCAATGCCAATGCCAGCTTCAAGTCTATTGAATTAATTTTCTGCAGTACACGTGTATTAATTAAAATAACCTTATTTTTTTCAATAGAATGCGAATCAATTTAATGTTTTGCATCACTATGTTATTGTGTGTTGACACTGTTTTATCAGTCAAACATGGCGATGAGGTATAGTAATTTTATTTTTTTTAAATTATGATGGACATTAATGGAATAATACACTATTATCTTACATATTGTCGGGGATTTACGTAATTTGTTATCTAAACAATGTTTTAGGTATTATTTTAAATTAGAAATTACGAACTGCACTATGTTCTTGAATCCGCCTTGATAGAGGCTAAGTAAGTAACAACCAAAAAACAAAAAACTTGTTAATTTCCACCAAATTATTCAAAACTGTGGCGACACTTAGACTTGTATAATTATAGCTTGATACAAATTCCATGTAAATGAATATTCAGTAACAGTTGTTATTTTTTTGTTTCAGTTGAAACACTACATTGAGTCACGCCATGGTAAGTTTGCAAGAATAATGAATGGAATCATATCAGGGTGTTAAGTAGTGATACATGGATTTTCTGGTATAGCAAATACAAATTTGATTGATTTTAATTAGGTATATATCATTTGTGCAATTCGAAAGCATTCATGAAAACAATTAGGTCGATGTTATTCAATTCTGTCTACACGCCTTAACAAAGTTATCACATAACACTGTTTGTTTCAGACATCACAGGCTATTCATGTTGGGATGAACGTGACAATTCTGGTTACTGTATGGATGACAGAGCTAATGTTAGCATTGATGATGGATGCTTTGCAGAAAATAATTTTTGTCTGGAGCATAACAAGTGTAATCGTCACATGAAATGCTTTATCCGGTGGGGTCATGATCATCAAGGTTATGAGGCAAGAGGTAATACTATAGTTATGTAAGAACAACATTATTTTACATATGTGAAGTTCAATGGGACATAACATAACATAACATAACATAACATAACATAACATAACATAACATAACATAACATAACATTGAATTACCTGACATACATAACAGCATTACATAACATAACAGCATAACATGGTAGGATGAGTTTTAGGTGTGTTTTAATTGATCAACTTCCATCTATCGGTTTTTCATATCTCGTGTGATTTCAGAATCCTGTACTGACATTGGAGGAGAATGTAAGCAGCCAAATCCACTGTACAATTCGGGCATTTACCAGTCCCAGGGATACGATGCACGGTGTCAGTGTGGGTATCCATGTGTTCATCCAACGTGTAAGTGTGCAGTTTGTATCTGCAATACAGCAATAAGAACAATACCATATGACTTAAATGTTGTATTTCAACTAATATTTAAAATAACAATATATTAATCAAATAATATACAAATAGTGTCCGACAGATTTAGTGAATGGATAAAAGGTGGTCAGAGCAATACATATAATATAGTCAAACATTTCGGACAATATGAAGTTCACAATTCGGAAGCGTATGAAGAGCAAAACATTGGAATTTAAGAACATGCATAACCACAATAGCGTTATCAAAAAATCCGAGATTCTACGTGTACATACACACTACACACTAAATTGCCGAAATTATTAGTTCATAATGGTAAAAGGGGGCTAATTGATGAATGTTGTTGTGATCTGTTTAATCGACCAAAGTGTATTACTTAAATTTGTATTAAATATCTATTCGTTTATTTTGTTCTAAAGATAATGTTATCAAAAAAAAAATCAGTTGTGTTATAAGAAATGTTGTTTATTATAAATGTAGGAAAAATGCCCATTTTTGGTGTATGTGTTATCAATAACAACGAGAAAACAATGAGAAAACTTCTTACCTAGTGTGCGTTTATATGTACAATTGCATTGTTATGCTTCCATATTCAACACGGGATATACACTAAGATAAACTATTTTTTTTTCCACATACCTACAGATTCTGTTAAATGTCAGTACCCCAGTGGATGTCAATCGGAGACCTTAAGTTGTGGAGGGACAATGGAGAAACCATTTAATTTAACGAATTATAACATTGACGATTTAGCCAGTGAATCTATGTGTTTTTTTGGAGAAAACTTGTTTATACTCTCAAATCCACTGTGTTGTATAGCCGAAGGAGGTAATGTATGCTTTTAATATTTGTTCATTTTAGAGTAGAAATTGAATTCCATTGAGTTTTATCATGAATGCCTTTTTTATTACATGGCTGCGTTCATAAACCCAATTTCTGCAGCTTCCATCTATTTTTTACAAACACACCCGGCGACACCATGTGCGCAGCTATACGCCGTACTGGTTTGCACTGAAACGAGCTGCACACGAAGTTGCACATAGCTTGAGTGTAGTTTTATGTCAACAAATAAGCTGTATATACTATGTCAATATACTGTGAAAACGCACACAATACGTAACAAAATCAAAGAAATCGACGCCGTCACACCGCAATCGTTGATCGTGGCGCAAATCAGATAAATTCGGCAAAAGGGTACATGAATGGAGGTAGACAAACAAATATGTCAGCAGGTCGACATGCATATATATACATGTAACGCGCAAATATGATTGGCTGTCACGCTCACGAGGTTAATATTTGTTTTCTAAATGGTACAAAAATACTGCCTCTATTATATAAATGTTCACCCCAACAGAGGCGGATATACATTCGCTCGGTTGACAATGAGCTCTTCGCTATTGCTGTTGGGGTGTACATGTGTATTATTATACCGAATAAATCATAAAACAGAAATTGTGGCACTCAATCATAACAATCTTCCAGGTCACGCTCGTATAGCTGAATGCATGTATGAACACATATACAAATTAAAAAAGTAGTAATTGAATTTCATGTAAATGTTATATCATGGACGCCTTATTACGTTCATGGTTGTTTTGATAAACCTAATTTTAACAGCTCCAGAAATGATTTTTACAAACACATCCAGCGACATCCTGTGTGTAAGTATAGGTTACATCGCGTTCCAGTTCGCATTAGAACACTGGAACAGATGCACACTGCTTGAGTATAGTTGTATGTCAACACCATTTTCCTTCAAAAATACACTGTACATAATATGTCAATACACTGTAAAAATACAAAAAAATACGTAACAAAATCAAACAAAACGGCGTCGTTACAGGGCAAAGTCCATGACTCTCAATTTTATTTGGCTAGGCGAACTGCGCGATCGCAGACCGAATGTTTCAACGTTCGTAGCTGGGAGAGCTGGCGAAACGCACGACAAACGCGACTAAAAAAATCGCTACAAAATCCCAGGTTTCTTTTCAATATGTTAGTCAGGATACAAATTGAATTATTTAATTACATTATCACATTAGTGTTGTTTGATGATAAACCATAATGTTTGATTTATTTATGTTAATTTCCATTTTATTTTACTGTCAAATCATTTTTATTTTTTTTTGAAGTGAATTTTTACCAAGAGTGATTATAATTAAGTCGTTTGAATGATACGAAAATCTAGAAAGTGAAACATTATAATAATTCTTAATTAAATAGTGATAACCTTGCTGCAAATATTAGGTAAGGCTGGACACACCTGGCAGCCCTGACGTAATCCTATATGGCAGTTAAAATAATTTGTAATGTCAGATGACAGGTTATATGTTGCTTTACATCTGCAATAGAGAATGGTCCCGTGATTTGAAAGGTTACAATTGATTTCATATTTTTCTACTTTGTTGAAGAGACGGTCAAAAGGAATTAAGCATGCATAAGGTCTTTTGATGTTGTTCATTCAATTTGATATACTCGTGTATAAGAGAAGTTAAAGTAAAACTATCCTTTATCTAGGTTTGAGTTTAACCTGGTTCTCATATAAAGCGGTGATTTAATAACAATATTTAGAAACTCTATGTGAGGGGAAACAATACTGTATATTCTCTCGATCAGGGTTGTCGAAAAAATATAGAGATACAGTCCCTCAGAAATAAAAAAAGATTTTAGTTATTGTGTTTTGTCGAGTTGACAGTTCAGTAGACAATAATTTTCCCACATTTAGCAAGAATTTTGCATTGCATTTAAAAAAGTCTTCAAGTATATAGTGTTATCACTAGGTGATGGAGCATGCGATGACTTGAATGGTATATGTCAAGAAACTACTGTACCCTGTGGTGGATGGTATGTACAAGGAAAATGTGAAGGTCATCATTTCAGACAATGCTGTGTCCCACCTGAAGGTAATTTGCCGTTCTTTTTTATAATGAAATGTAACTATTATTTAATACCTGAAACGTTGCCTTACTCTAGGAATAAATAAACCATACAAAAACTTAAATTAATTTTCAGATGATTCAAAATGCACTGATATAACGGGTTCCACGTGCTTAGATACACGGATTCATCCCTGTTTAAATGGTGATTATCGATCTGGACTATGCTCAGGACCTGATACAAGGAAGTGTTGCATACCAGGGTAGGTTACACCAACATTTATGCAAACCAACTGATGAATGTTTGCATTGCACTAGTATATTGATTAATGTAATGTATATGTTTATATTTATATTTATGCTTCACAACTCTGTTTATTGTTTATTAATTTCAGATGTCCTGATTTTTATACTGGTAAGTATAATTATAGACTATACTTTGTTCTTCTGATGGCTGAGTTTAAAAAATTACACATATATATATTAGCAGTCAGTAAGTCAGGATTGAATAATGATCATACTATGTTGGTGAATATTATGTACTAGAATATTCGAATATTTGACACGATTATGATCAAGATTATGAATATTGTCCACTACGTCAGTTGATCATTATTTCTAATTTACAACTCCTGGTGTGTAATAAGCATTTTTTTTTCAAATTCAGATAATGGCAAAAAACAGTCCTACGAATGTCATATTGCCGGAGGATGCTGCAGACCCTATTCATGTGAAGTAGATGAAATTGAACTACCGTACAATTGTTCATCGAATTGCAAATGTTGCATCCCACATCGTAAGTTTCATGCTTTGTAATTTAAATGTGGTGCGTACCTGTTCGTTGACATGACACCATTGTCAAATAATAAATAGCTCATCAATCAATGAACGGGAATTTTTATTACAGAAAATAGAAACTCAATTCATCTTACATGATTTGTATTGTTCATGTTTGTGAACTTGTATGTAATTGTTATCGTTGCTAGCATGATTCTATTGGTATCAATATACGTTTCTAATACGTGTGACAACATCCTATTAGCCCTATGCACACCATAAAACGTTTAGTGGTTTATTAACAAACACTGAAAAATAAACTTCAGTTAAATATAAATTGGAGCGTACTGCTTAAATCAAGTTAGACTTGTTAACTACTTTTAATCCATGAGAATGTTTGAGGTTAAAACTATATGGTTTAACGGCAAATTGTTATAATTGAGAGTAACAGTTATTGAAGCATGAAAGAAAGAGTGATGTCAGAATATTAAACATGTCTCATACAGTTTGAGGTGCTTCTTTAATATTAATAAAACAAATACTAGACTCGTTTCTAGATAAAAGGAGAATCAGTTATGGTTAAACATCTCAATATTATCCTCAACCACATGAATCATTTTTCTATTATGTGTTGAATAGAAGATGAAGGCATTACGTGTCATGATGGAGAATACCATGTTGGTATATGCAAAGACTCAAGGATTGATGACAATGCTGGATGCTATACACAGAGTAAAATATGCTGGAGAGACAACGGGTGTAACCGTAACATGATGTGTTTTATCCCATACATACAACAACATGGCACTTTAGGTGAGCTCGGATATTTGTTTTAATAATATCTGATTTACATTGGATGTATGTCTGTAATTGCATGGGAGTGAGTCAAAGAGTTCTCCATCGATTTCGCTGGAACAAAATTAAGACATTTGCTATTATCATACATAGTTATCTATCAAGTGAAATAGACGACACTATATTCCGTCTTTATTGTATGTTATATGATTGTTGGTTATCCTAAACCAATTATAGCATTTATTATTTAAATGACTGCCCTGGGAATAGTGAACAACTAACAGTACACACAGGCATAGCTAATGTACAGTAAACTAAATGCCATAAAAATATTGATTATTTCTATTTGACAAATTCAGTGTATATGAGGTTTTATTTACTATTACCAACACATCCAACTCATAAGAATAGTTATATATATATATATATATATAATTGGCAGAAGACTAAACAAAGTATTTTTAAATATTATAGTGTTTCCTTTTTTGCAGATGATGCATGTAAAAACCGAGGTCTTGGTGCGCATTGTTTGGCACCACACGAACAGTGTTTTGGTACAATTATTCAAAACATATGCCCATGTAAATATGGATGTTGTATACCGTCCAGTAAGTCTAAACTGTGTTTGCATATATCTATACAAAGTTGTCACATTTACAAACAATATACTAAGGAAATACAGCTACTATTAGAGCCGTGGTCGATGCGCATGTGCGACATTTGTGTTGATAAACATTGATTTTCCCATAATACAATGCACGCTTTGGATACAAATCACACGTACGAGGTTTTCTTCTAATAACCTAAAAAAATAGCTAATTAAACTTAGTAACGTCTCAGTTTGTAATCATCGATCTATTCAACAGTCAAAATTGCCATCTTTGTTTATAAGAGGCGCCCATATCTTGTGCGTGCGTGACTGGCCAGCTACCTCTCTTTAATTAAATTGTGGATATCAAACTATAGGACTCTGGTTTGGCATTTGGCAAAATAAAGCAATGTGCACCTACAACACTCCATATTACAGTGGTCACTAGTTCATGTTTCAGGTATCAAATACTGATATGTATATGTTTTTCAGGCCCCATTGACTTCTTTATTTTCAGTTGACGAAATTTGCCCTTATCCTAATTACTGCACTAAAGTAGGTGTAGATTGTGCTGGCCTTTTCATTGAGTCAGTATGTGGTGACGACTGGGGATGCTGCTATGAATCTGCAGGTGAATATGTACTATCACACAGTGTGTTAAATTCAGATATTATAACTTCCATAATGCAACAACATTGTATTTTTGAGTTTGAAAAACAACTGTTTGGAATGTTTCATTGTTGTTTCGAAATTATGATAATATAATTTATTCTACAATGTATATCTTTCTAGTAAATCATAGTATAATTGCATTTTTCAATCAGATGATAGTAAATGTACGAATATTTATTCACTTGGTGGGGTAAATGGTACTTGTCAACACGACAATACGTCATGCGATGGTTGGTATGTCTCTAACAAATGTGCGGGACCACCAAACAGACGGTGCTGCAAGCCTCCAGACGGTGAGAAAGTATTGTTTGTGTTAACCAAACACAATTAATCGTACAATAGCAATGTATGGACATACGCCTTTGTTTTATGATAATAATGTTGTTCTGTAAATGTATTAAGAAACCTTAGTAGAGTAGAATATGCCTAAAAATGTTCATTAGAATCCCACATTGGTTATTATATTTATCTGTCTGAGCAGTGGTTTGTGCATGTGTGCTGACATTCATTAGAGCGTTGCATTGTGGGTCGACGTTCCTGAACAGGTTTTTGAAATAAAGGAATTCAATTTTTTTTGTAATGTTTACAACACATCCAATTATTGCGTTTTATTGCGATTTTAGTGTAACGAACTCAACTCGCGCACTACGACTAAATGAATCCACAATTAGCATTCATATCAAGGGCATAGCTTAGAATGGCATACATATTCTCCGTGCATGCTCCATCTCAAACTGTTTTTTAAGGCAAAACCAGAAAACCTAAGCTGGATAACCAACTAGATTTGAAATAGCGGGACTGTGTACTAAATCAACTGGATTCGACATAGAGGGACTTGGTACTTAGCTCGTACACAATTTGTGTGTGACTTTCACTGTTCCACTATTATAAATAGAAACATTTTTTTTAAATGTTGGCGCAATGGCTTCCACACTTATTGCTTTGTATACTAATAACAATAATCGCAGATATTAATTTTGCGTACCTTGATTTGTTGACATAATATTAGATAAGATCACGACAGTATTCTTTATTACATTGTGGATATTATTATACTTAAAAGTGTTACATGCGTTAAGGTGGATATTATGTATATTACGTTTATCATTTCAAGATGGTTATGAAGGCTATTAATCTGTGCGATGAAAAATCACCAATCATCATAAAAAAAACTCAACATTAACTATCCTCCATTCATCATTTTTTATTTTCATAGAGGATGCAGCATGTACTCATTATCCCGGTGCCCAGTGTTTGGATATCACGAAGGATTTTTGTTATGACGATGATTATCGATCTGGTTTATGTGATCCGAATGGACCTATGAAAAGACAGTGTTGCATACCTGGGTATGTTGACAATAATAATTTAATAGTAGACGATGAAATGTAAATTAATCATGGTTAAATTAATGTTGGTATGCTGGAGTAAATGACACGTATATGATATTGGGTGTAACATGTTTGCAATATAGCATGTAATGTATCCTTGTATTAGCTTTTTCTACTTCATTTTATTTTTGTGTTATTTTTAGGTGCCTCGAAAAAAAAATTAGTAAGTTATTTTACATTAATTTACTACTTATAGTCTTAATCTTGGATTGAATTTATAGTATAGTATTTGTCAGTATATGAAACGTGACACGTGCACGTGACTACGAATAACAGTGTTTTGCACAAGTTAAGCAACTGTCAAATTAGTGCTTCATACTTATTTGAATCTGAACATAACAGGCCAATTCTATCACATCTTGCCGGGCTCGAACTTTCATCCAATCAGAGCATTCCAAATAAACATGCTTCCCCACAAATACTAGAGGGCGCTCTGACCAACAAATTGCCATTATCTAAATAAAAAATATATACCAGTTCTTCAATGCTTCAAGGCTTCAGTCAATGTTGTTGTTTTTTTCACTACCTACCCATCTCCTCGTCTGGCACTATGTAGCTGGTGTGGTATATTTATCACAGACAGTAGTACATTTGTCACATTTAGTGCTTCAAAAAATATTCCATGACCATGAGTATTTATATAAATAGATGCAGTTTCTTTGGTTTGAATAACATTCACTGGCTTTGTACATACAGGTATATTGGTTTACCTGTTTCTAGTTTAAATTTAGCCAATCTTATTACCCAAGACAGTTGGACAATTGCCACATGTGCTAACACTCGTTTGCAAGTGCCACAGCTTGAAACAAGTAGTCAAATCTGATATTGGCTGGAGCTTTTGTTCATATGGGAATGGACATGGTGAACGGCAAACTAGATGGTCAGAAAGTAATAAAAATAATCACAGGTTTACTCCACCCACCCCACTATGAAGTAAATGGCTGTTTATAAGGCCATTTATGATGGTTTCATGTTTATTATGAAAAATAATTTTAATTATAAACTTCTATGCTCCTGCACCCAATCGTGGGGATCAATAATACTAAATGTCACTATTACTAGTGCTCAATACAAAGTATATGTAGAGCGGGTGAATACGGTGATAGAGGAATTAATACACAACTACATGAATATTGAAACTCGACAGCACTGTTTCGTAAGGTACAAGTATATATATATTTGAAATTAAAAAAAATATTTAGACTATAGCCCCACGTGAAAACACTGACGGAGGTTTGTAATTTGTCAATAAAACGTAATCACATCGCACGTGCTGCTTCATTTGCATATTTGTGTTAATGTTGAACTTTTCAGATAACACTACTGGTGAAATAGAACACAGTCCTTGTTACTTAGCTGGAGGCTGCTGCAGACCATTATACTGTGAAGGAAGGGAAGAACAAATATCGGAACCTTGTTTTCAAAATGAAACACTGCCCGGACTACCGGAATGCCTGTGCTGCAAAAGTAAGTTAGGCAATTTACTACCTGAAGATTGATGGTCTTCGTGCCGCAATGTGTCGATACAGTCAGGGTTATTAACGAATCAGCAAATTCGTGATGAATGTCAGTAGTGAAAACTAACCTCTTTCACGACTGGAATCCGCGAAATCAAGGTCAAAGTGTTGATCCATTGGTCAATTATTGACCTATTAATCCTCGATGTACAAACTTAACTGATACAGCCTGAACGAGCTACTTCCTAGAAGAAACAGTTCACGTAAATGGGACTCGTGCTAAAAAAACAGACAAAACAGAAAATAACTGACTGAATAAAATCGTAAAAATATTATTTATATTAAATAATATTGAATATTATCGATAAAGGCGGAAATGCATATGGGATCCTCATTTTGACACTTTTGACCATAAATCCTTCCAGTTTGATGGTCACTGTTCCTATTTCTTGTCAAAAGAATGAAAGAAACCACTACACATTCCTCGTATTGCTATCGTGCGACAGCGACCGACTTTTAAGTGTTAATCGACATTTCCACATTGCGGAACGCTTTAGAAACATTCTGTCATTTGCCATATCATATTAAATCATTCTGAATATGTTTATGGCTTATATATGTGTTACTAACAAAATTCAGTAGTAGTAAATATTTAATTTATTTATAAACTAATTTTTAATAATGATTTTTGCAGCAAAGAATGGTGGAGGAAATGGATACGGAGATCCTCATTTTGAAACACTTGACCACAAATCCTTCCAGTTTGATGGTCACTGTTCCTATATCTTGTTGAGAGAATGTAAGAAACCACTGCATACTCCGCGTTTTACTATCATCAATAAACATGGATTGATGGAAAGTCTCAAAGGAAAATTAAAGGCGTATGTTTCTAAAATTTCTGTTGTCATACAATTATCATCAAAAAAACAATTCAGAACGGAACTTTTGGAATCAAAATACGTTTTGGTAAGTACCAGATTGTTAGGGGTCCAAGCCCTTTCGGGCAGGAGCCCTATTGTTATTGTATTGGTCAACTGTCATGGACGCTATCGAGGGTAAACATTTGGCCAGGGGGGTATAACCTCTTTCTGAGGGTTTAGGGCTTTCAATTTGTTTACTGTATATAGTACTGCCTAAGTGCAATAAATATCGCCAATAAAAACTTTAGTGGTCACGTGACTTTTTCTGTTCAGTCAGCATATTTTTTTCTTTAAAATCTTTTTTTTTTCTCCTGAACAACATGGCCGGTCGCTATGAAACTCAGTATATAGCTTCTACTAACCTATATCTAATTAGTTTACAAAACAAAATTTGATTGGTAAATTAATTTGGTCGCTTTCTTGGATTTAGTAAAAACAGAAATCGGCCATTTTGACCATTTTTTTTTCGGTCTAGAAGTCCCAATTTTTGTTGTTTTGCACCTGTAGCCCATGCCTATCCTTAATGAAGTGAAAGAACATTAGAGGTCACGTGACTTTTGCGCTATTTTGTTTTTTTTCGAAAAAGAGGCTGAATCCTTTAAAAATCTTCTTCTCATAAAGTTGCAGACCGATTGACTGGAAATTTGGTATAATGCATCTACATGTATAGCTCTCTCAAGTTTGATCCCAGAAAGTTGATTGGTCACGTGGTTTGGCGCCATTTTGTAATATTAACAAAAATGACCAAAAGTTTGTGCATTTCTTTCTCATTTGTGGTTCAACCAATTGACTGCCAATTTTGTATATAACATGTCTGGTCATAGCTGCATATGATAAAAATAATATAGTTTCGATAAGTCACGTGGTTTGGCCGCCATCTCAAATTTTACGAAAAATTGACCAAACTTTCAGGCATTTGTTTATCAAAGATGCATTGCTAGATAAACTAAATTAATATGTGTGTAACATGTCTGTGTTATTATGACAATGTTGAACAAGAGATTTGATTAAACTAACAGATGACCGTATATGGTCATGCAAGCTCATTAATATTCACAACTGTCATATCTTTAACACTGTTGCAGAACGGAACATTAAACCATTGCCATAATGAAGGCAACAAAAAAACATGTAACTGACATAAGAAATGGCCATATCTGATCATGTAACCTCGTAAATATGCATAATCAATACACCCAAATTTTATTTCCAAGTTGTTATCAGTCACATATATAGTTATGCCAATATTGAATATAAAGAAATATTTAACATGTTTATACTTCATTATGCAGAGATATTGGTATCAACACGCTATTTCAATGAGTATCTGCAGATAACTTTTCTGACAATTCTACTTTGACCCCGCCATTGCTGCTTGCAGCTTTAATTATGCTTCTAATTGTATAATAACATGTCAGAACGGTAACACAATGTCTTACCTTATGAATATAGTATAAACTCGATCAATCAGGTCACCAATTACTGCACAACCAATTACTGCACAAGAAAGCACCACAAAACCTATCTATAAGCCGTTTCATATCAACTCGGCGACAATGTTATTATTTTTTGGTAAAAGTTTTACCAATACTTGAGTGGGCTTATAACATGATTTATACATTGTTTGACGCATTTCATTAGTAGCGGACGTCCTATTTAAATTGCATTTATTTCATATTGTTTCATGAAATATATTGTAAATCCAAGCATACCAACTTGTATTCTGTTAAACAATTTAGATAAACAATGGAAGTGTAATAGACATTGCTGATTTAGGTTTATGGGAAGACCCTACTAATGGTATCACTATACAACCCGATCACAGCAAAGTCAAATTAGACATGGCGGGTGAATTTACTGTATGGTTTAATGGTAATGGTCGTGTTGATGTAGCCATTGATGAAAAATATCACGGCAAAGTATGTGGTTTACTGGGAAATGCTAATGGCGATCCTGATGACGACTTCCATAAACTTACATCCAACGGTTTGGAATTGGTTTCTGATGTGAATGAATTTGCAAATAGCTGGGTTGTGCCAGGCAGGTAAGTTCAGTCAAACCACTGGAGTATGCCTAATATTCGATAATTATATCGTATGTATTTAAATTATTATCAACTAATTATATATTCAAGGCCAAACTTGATTGGTTCAAAAGTATATGTTGTGGTTGTACTAAAATGGTAAATGATCGCCCTAGGAAAAAATGAATCAATGATACAATATTATCGTCATTAATTTACACACTATATTCAATTATATTGCAATATTTCCTCACACATCAGTAAATGAATCTCTCCAGCCCGTAATATGTAGGAAGAGAGAACGTTATTAATATATTAAAATAAGATTTACTTATAGAATGGTGTTCGTGGGAAAAGTATAGCAATTAAATAAGAATGGAAAACTCTGCATACTACCATTTGTAGTATTTCTTAAGATTTGTATAGATTATAGTCATTGCTTTTGGAAATGTATTTTTCCATCACGAATTTTCGATTAATAGTTGACTATCTGTAATAATATTTAACCTCGTGTTTTGTTATATATTCATTTGTAGCTGTCCTTGAATATGAATATGATCAAAGAACACGGAAATTTACTCTTTTGAGTAGTATTCTGATTCTGATTTGTAATGTATGCTTTATTTCTTATTCGGTACCCGCTTATAACATTTCCACCCCTAGCATGGCTCAAAGCATATTGTGACAACAGCCACTCAAATAATGCCTTGTCAATGACAAGTCACATTTAAACTGCATTTACGATTATCAATATTCATTTGCCTCCTTCTGGCATTTTTCTTGTCACAAATGTATTCAATTCTATAGAAATCCGCATAATTTGTAACTGTTATAGAATACTGTTTTTGGTTTCAAATTTGTAATTGTTTCCGTAGATTACAAATAAATGTGAATTGCAAGCAATAATATAATTAAGTTTATTGTACAATTACTATTGTGTGTACAGTGTTAAGGTAGCGATAGTATGTACGATAGCATGTTTGTGCTTGGTTATTAGGCACCAATGATTTTGAGTTTAGTTTACTTATTGGTTATTATTATTAGGTTATTACGAGAATACGCGTAGTGGCGGTCGATGCGACGGCGAACTGTCTGAATCATTACACGCAGAATAATCCCATATTTGTATTTCGAATTTCTTAATATTGTATGATGAATGTACCCCGTAAAGTATCGCAAAATATAACGACACGATATAACACTATATGTACAGCAATACATTGTGTCTGTGAACATGTAGTACAGCACGTCTGTGATTGTATTCTCAATGACAGGAACACTACATACATACATTTGTCACGGTGTAAGGCCTGTTTATCGCCAATGAGAAGGCACCCACAGAACTCACACTGGACAGGGTGTTTTTAAACTGCTAATATGTGGTAGAAAAGACAATAGTACTGGGAATGAAATACACATACACCAAAATATCGAGTTAAAGCTCCTGGCTTTAATACCTCTCAAAATAAGTACGAGAAATAAAGCACAGAAAATACAATGAGTAAAGTCACTAAAATAGGGGATTGCTCAGAGAAGTGTGCATTGGTGATAACTCACAGTTCCACGATGTAATAATGGACGACAGTCAATGGCTTCTGCAACACAACAACGAAGAAATACGGGTGTCTTGCTTGCAGAGGAACGCTGGTATTCTGGAGGGCACCGCTGGTAGCAGGAGATCGCAGAGTTCATACAAGTCTCACAGAATGATGGTTGTAGCCTTTGGTATGTAAATCACAAGCACATCTGTTAAATTCCAACTATCCTTCCAGAGTTGAAAACAATTATGACCTGTCAATCACCTTTATGACAGTTATCACAATGCACACCGTTTCGTCCCATGATTCCATGCACACTTCCATTTGCATGGTTTGAGGTAATATGACAAAAACACACTACACAAATTTGTGAAGTCCTTCTTCGCTGTTTTAGTGTAGCTGCATCTCCTATAACCTATAACCTAAGGCCAAGCTAGTTAATATATGTTGTGTTGCAAGTTGAGACAATGTGTATCCAATTTACAACATTAGTTCTCTAGTGTTCAGTCTTTTTATTCATGAAAATATACAATTCAATGGTATATTTAATAACATCTGGCATTCATAATAAGTTATGACACATGTATCAACGTATTACGTATACCGGTGTAGTAGAATAAACTATACTTAATATTTACCAGCTCACTTTTTTACCTACTAATACGTGAGATGGAAATACACGTCTCGAAACAAGCTGGAAGAAACGTTATCATAGTAAACTTGTCACTGGATTTAACAATTCCATTCGCTTATGATACTAGTAGAACATCTATTTGAGCCTCCGAAGGTTTATAATGTTATAGTGCCTCCAATGGTAAATGTCCCGGCTATATGCGTCCAATGCAATCTGTAAACATATGGCAAGCGTACCATTCAAACAAAAACAAAACATTTTTTACAGTCGAAACATTTTGCCACATTTAATAAAGATGTGCGTATTCGTAATAAATAATATGACCTGCCTTGTATGCAGTTGTTTTCAAAACGTTCATTTACTGCTGTCGTGAACGATAAAACTAATAAAATTATTGATGAAGGAAAACGTCTTTGCCCGCTCTGGACGATGTTACTGCATACATTCAACGCTTCATTTCAGATTAGTAGGAAGAATCAATACGATTTTAATGTATATGTTAGTTGGTTATAGCTATGTCGTTATGACTTTTTTATTTTTATATACATGAAAATATATGTGTACCAGTTCAATTCAAACAGTCCACCAGGAAGTATTGTGTTGTTACAATTTTAATTATGAATTTCACACACCGAAGTACGATTAACTGTAACCGTGCATTTCGGTTTTTATCTAAGCTATGGTAGTTTGAACTTTCGTAAATCCCAATAATTAGCATGGAATATCGAATGACAATACAGGCTAAGACAAAACGTACTTGAATACTATCGTTTCTGTAAATTGCGCCCTCTAGTGACGCATCGTTCACATCGCTTTATGTCGCTGTGGTCAAACATAAGTGGCCAATCCTACCTAAGGGTTTGCTTTATTCTAAATATCGATGAACTAAACAATTAATTACACTTGTCGATTTCAAATACAGAAGGTTAAGATCACTTTGATTTTGGAAGGTCCTCTAAATACTCAATACACATTGGTTTAGTGTGCAACCTACATTATTTCACATCACATAAGTGATTTATCGATAGAGGGCGCGACATATAGCAAAAGTAATTATGATGACCAACAGTGGCGACAAATTTGAGAAGAGAACAATAATTCGTAACTGAATATTTGCCGAAAAATGTTTAATCATTAATATCCACGAGCAAAGTTGTCGGAAGAGAACTTGTGTTACAATGTATCAGAATGTAATAATTGTGACCAATATTGTAATAAATAATAGTGATTTTACTAACATATGTTCTTTGTAGAGCGTCGTTGCTTATGAGCGTGGTAAATTAGACTTCAGGAGGGACATCGATAACTATCTTACACAAGGTAACGAGCACTAATCATATGCAGAGCAGAAAACAGGAGTGGGAGATTGCAATAGAATATGTCTATTTTTCAAGATATATATCATAATTTTAATTAGTCAAGTTTTTATGATAGACAGTTCTCTTTTATATAGTGTTTTCCTTGTGTAATTCCACTTTTATGCAATAGTTATGTATCTGTTTTATGTTGTCATAATAATGCAGAACATACAATATTTTTTGTAGTGCAAGACGGAACTTTTGTCCATTATATGTAGCGGGCGTAGGTGTGGTATGCAGTCTGTATAATTCAGCTTATAAGCTGGAGAAGTGTTAACTTTGCACCACGTTACATTTCATGTAAAACGTATGTGGTGTAGTCATAGCCCATCACAACAGATGTTTATATAAAACCGAACATTTGTTTTATTAGAATAAACTCAAGTGTCATTAGGTGTGATTACGGAAGTACTACGAAAGGTCAGCATTGACACGCATTTACGACAGTGATAAACAACATGCGGAAACACATTAATGACTATTAGTGCCTGTACCGGTAACACGGTTATACGCATACAGCACACTAAATGCTAACGTTTGTTAAGAACTACCATTGCTAGAACTATATATCCGTATTTGTTTTAGAGTTATATTTTGCTAGTCTACTTTTTTGGTAAATACCAGTGAAAACGCTGAACGAATGATCATAAATCGTTGACATGGTCGGAAATTGTTTATGTGCACGAAATTCCTCGATGTAATCAATGTTATGGTATTCAAATTTGTGCTGTAATAAATGTATTTTGATAATGCCCGGTTAGCTAGAGAGGCTTGCCTAGCTGCGGGCAGTGCAGTGCAGTGCAGTTCAGCTTCGGTGCAGTGTGGTGCAGTGTCGACAGACAGCCAGCGCATGTCTCAAGTTAATGCATGTCAAATTCGGCATGTGGGACTGATAGATGCAAGACAGCCTGCTGTGGTTTTGCGCTGTAAAACCAACATTAATCAAGACCTGTGTTTTGCTAGAAAGCATGGTTTGCTGATATTGACCCTTTCTTGGCCAGGTTCGCGGTAGACTATCTCGTATTCCCGTTTGTAACATCAAATGTGCAAATTACTTCTCAAAATACACTTACTAGTATTACATGTTCAGTAAATTGAGTATGCCTTGATGAAACATTACAAAAATTCGAATTTCTTTTGGTATATTCAAAGCAACTCTGTTTTGTGTAAATCACTTGTTATAGTATAAACCCAATGAAAGTTTAATTAAAATTGAGAAAATAGAAACTATAGTTCACATTAACTAGTGTAAACAATTTGAGACCACTTCGTTTTCAGTTTTCACCAACTAGTTGACGAAAAATAATTGGGACAAGTAGCATGAAACGCGATTCGGAAAAAATGAGTAATGAGAGCATATTGCGGTTTTAAAGTTAGTTAATTTGATCTTCGGAGTAAATATTTAAAACGTCGTTGAGACGTGGGAGACATGGGAGCATTAGTTGACGAGGTTCCTGTAAATATGTTTGTCTGACAAAGTACCATTAATTGGATGCTATTGAATTGTATTCATTAATATATATTAGAAATGATTTGAATTATTTGCGACTGGTAAATACTTTGCTAATCACAAGACAGATGACAAGTACAACATAGAAAGTCAATACAACAAAAACGTAATAAGATTTAAGCCAGGTGACAGATTTTCAATATCCCGGCATGCAACACGCCTGATTACGAGCGCAGCGTCGATGTCTCCACCTCGAGAGAGCTTGTAAAACTGTCTTTCATAAAGTTTGTACTGAGTAGTAATACTTCTTTATAAAGTTCTTCTTATGCAAAAAGAAGTGTTTTGAACTGCGTAATATGGCGAGTGGAACAAGAAGTCAAGTTGGAAGTCAGACAACTGAAAGCCAAAATACATCGAAGTATTTCCAAAATGACGGCGCCAAAACCGATGGCAGTAAGGAAAAAGAGTCAACCGAGTCTGTTACTTTGACAGCCGTTAAACTCATTTTAACTGAATGTCTTCAAAATCTAGAGAAAGATGTCAGGGACATATCGGAGAATTAGTGAGCAACGAAAGCTATATAATCGGATATAATCAATCGAAGCAGAGACCGCAAATTTTGAAAAATCGATTCAGTATCACAGTGACGAGCTAGAAGACCTAAATCAAAGGCACAAGGAGACAAATCTCAGGTAACTGAATTACGCCACAATCAAGAAGTATAGAGAAGAGAAGTTTTATCTGTGGGAAATGCGGCATTGAACCTTGAACGTTATTCGTGTAGTTACAATCTGCGAATAGGCGGAATACAGGAGGAAAAAAATGAAAATTTCGTGGCCATTATAAAACGGTTAGCGGCGGACAAGTTAAAAATGGCGGACCTACTCGTGGACGATGCTCATCGCGCTTCCACTCGGAAAAAGACGGACACTAGAATGGAAAGGCACTCAAATCAAAGACATATTATTGTCAAGCTACCACTCCGCTACCAAAAGAAAATGCTAATGAATAAATGGCGCTCAGTTTTAGAAGGTACAGGCATTTTCATTAAGGCAGACATGTGCATGACAGGATACAAGATTAAATTTCCGGCATGTGATGGAAGTCAGGCCCGTAGTTTGGGGGGAGGGGGGGGGGGGCTCGGGGGCTCGGACGAACCCCCTAATTTTTGGAAGTGAATAGATTTATGATCTTAGATTAGAACATAATAAAACAAACAGTATTAATTAAAATAATTATCATTGTTTATATCACTTGACTCCGTGAGGTAACTATCAGACTCAGCCGAAATTGTATAGTAATCACGGAATTTGGGCTAACCTGCACTGGCTCGGAAGGTTGTAAATGATTAGCTAGTTTGAATTTGCATAACAATACTGACAATGAACGTGCATTCAACGCCACAAGTTTTTTTGTTTTTTTAGCCAATCAGAATTCATCTTCCGAGCCAGTGCAGATCAGCCGCGGAATTTAAATGTCAATGGTAAACTTACGCCGTTTCAGCTCAACAGCAGCAAATAAAAAAAAAGTTGTTTTAAATGGGCAAGCTTTTATTCGGTGATTCCGCTATGGTGTAATGAAGGTCGCGTCTCAAGCAGCTAATGTTAAATATTAAAACAGCATTGAAACAATAATGTAATGGTAGTCACTCTTTGAAGGATGTGGTGGTCCAGAATAGAGCCGTTTGTTTTATGCTAGTGTTCGCTCAATTACTAAAGTGTGGGGATCGAACTGGATTGACATGACAACACGACACAGTACTTTCCTAATTTGGTTCATTAGTTTTGTTTTCTTCAAGTTAATGATGGCATATATACTGCTTTATTATGTGTATCAGCCAAATGTAGTCAACTTATTGTATTAGCCTGCGTTATTGGACAATAGTGTACAGCTACGGGTTAAACAGATCAATAAAAAATGATTTGAGAAAGATTTATCATCACGAGTTGTATAGGTCGCAGAGTTTCTTGCAGCCAACAATTTACCCCACAGTGTTGCTTCAGCACTGAAGCTGTGCGATGAATCATATTTTTCAAACATATTTTTTGTACGTTTTTTTTGTGATGTCTTAGAAAATTTACTATATTTTTAGTGGGTTCATACAAAACAGATGTAGTCATTGAAGTCTACTGAGACCGCTGCTAAACTACCACTATATGCATATTATTTTACCGCCCTCTGAAAACAGATTTACAGTGAACCAACAAATGTACATACTGTAAGAAACTTGGTGGTATGCTATTGGTTAGTGCATTTAATTCGTTTGATGCAATCATTGTGCCAGCTATTTCTTACGGTAGCGATATGGGTGTACGAAAATTCGGAAATCGAGAGGGTACAGACAAATATCTACAGATATCTACCTAGCGTTAATAGTTGTGCAAACAATGTAGCGATGTTGGACGAATGTGGAAGGCTGCCATTATGCTGTGGTTATTTCAAGCGCTGTATCTCATATTGGTTAAAATTACTTGAAGTAAAAAATAGCTGGAACCCCAAAACATGTTATATCATGCTAAAACGATTAGACAAGACCAGCAGACTTACTTGGAAAACCCATATAAAAATCTCCTGTTCAAATATGGTTTCGGCATTGTCTGGTTTGAAAAACAAGTTAGAGATACTGCAAATTTCTTAGAGATATTTACTCAAAGAATAAAAAATTGCTAGAAAGAATGGCATGCCTCAATTTCACAATCATCCAGGCTGTGTACTTTCGAAAAAATCAAAGTAGTATTATAACCTGGGAGATTTATTGGCAAGCAATTATAGACTAAAATATTTATGACGAGTTTTCGCTGTTTTGGCCATAAACATAATGTTGAATTAGGCAGACATACAAACATACAGTTTGATCAATAAATTTGTAGTTTTTGTAGTGATACGTTTGAATTTAGCATGGTAGAGAAGGAAATTCAATTTGTTTTTATATGTCCATTATACAATGATCTAAGGGCTGATCCTTTGTCAATAACCCTATGCAATTATGCAAATACTGACAATCTAGGCTTACTTCGTCGCTACACAAACTGCCACACCATATATCTACTAGCTCTGTGTCTTTTAAAAGTTTTCAAGCGACGAGATAAATATGAATCTAGCTTAACTTAGTATCATATGTTTACATGGATTTGTATTGTTTTTATGTGCGCTAACATCTGCGAAGAGCGAAAAACCTCGTGAGTAGCATTCAACCTTAAAATGATTAGACAATAATGCTAAGATACGTACAGTCTTGTCTTTTTTGTGTACAACATTTTGCCGTGGTGGATCAAGGGTGTGGGTGTGTTTGTCTGTGGGTGGGGAATGGCTCAGGGTCCCTTCTCAAAATGGTAAAATAGTTCAAAGATGTTATGTGAAATAACTTACCAACGTAACACAAAGTAAACCAATTGAATTTAAAACTGAGAATATAAAAATGTCTGTAACAGAGCTCACTTTTTGAATATTATAAAATTCACACGTTTCACATCAATTATATTATTGTTGTTTTGAACCCCCTATTCAAAAGTTCTGGCTACGGGCCTGGAAGTAGCATTTAAAGAAGGAAAACGTACAAGATTTATTAACGGTGAACTATTTATTGAAGGTAAACAATATACGGCTAACACTGATGTAGACAATACTTGATTCGAATAGAGTTGTTTCTGCTGCCAATGAAAGTAACAGTGTCTGCTAAAGATCATGAGTGCTGGAAAAAGCTTAAGTTATACTGTATTGATGATATTCACAGACCGGAAATAGCTCAGCCATAAGTTAGTATAGGTATATGTTTTCTCTTTACCGCTGTTTGATATTTTTGCTGTCATGGAAATTGCCTATTGGATATTATCTTAAAGGGCAGACACCACTTGATGTGGCTATGCTACAATATTGGGAATAATTAAGCTATATAAATACATAATTTGTGTTGTATCTCTCGGGTGGGGACACGAGCATGCTCATCCAAACGTTCATCTGCTTGGATGCCTAGATTTTTGTATTGTTTGTTTGTGCAATACTGGTATATTGTTAGCCATATGCATTTTTGTTGGCACGTGCAACATACGTACTTTTCTGTTGTCTGTTTGGTCCTCCTTTTTTTGTTTTTCCTTTCTCGTTGCTTTTGTCACCTGCTTTTTCGATCTCTCAATTTTTTTATGTATGATCTGGTATACTATTAACCAATCTCTCAACTAGATTACTCTCACTTAATGTGAGAGGTATTGGAAGCAATATAAAGAGAACCAAATTATTTACATGGTTGAAACGCAAAAAATCCGACATTATTATGCTGCAAAGACTTATAGTTCTCAAGATGTTGAAGAGCAGTGGACAAAACAATGAAATGGCAAAATATTTTTCCCACATGGTACTAATCACAGAAGGGGTGTATGTATTTTGTGTAGACAATTAGTCAATATTACAATTCACGATAACATCAATGATGATGAGGGGAGATTTGTGTATCTGGATGTCACCATCCAAAATTTATGAATGGTATTGGGAAGCATCTACGCACCCAGTATCTCAAGCGAACAACTCCTGTTTTATGATTTGTGGTGCTCTAGTTTTAATAACCTGTTAGGTGAGGGTACACAATTAATTTTGGGAGGAGATTTTAATATATGCCTTAACCCTACACCGGATAAACAAGAAGGGAATCTAAAATACAAAAAACGATTAATAGATAAAGTGAATGATAAACTGTCCAATTTTGATCTAGTGGACATTTGGCAGATAAAACAATCCTAGGCAGCAAACGCTTCATATGGATACAAAATCTCATGTTATACAATGCCGTCTTGATTATTGGTTCATTTCTGTTACCCTACAAGATCTTGTGAAGTCAGTAGAAATCAAACCATCCATCTGCTCAGATCACTCCGCTATTACTCTATGTATTCAAAGTGAATCATGGGACAGACATGGTCAGTCATACTGGAAAATTAATAATTCCTTGTGTAAAGATTATGTCCTAAAGCTATCAAATCAAATCAAGGAGTGGGAGTCTGAGCTTTCAGTCAAAGACCCAATGATTTCCTGGGAGTATCTAAAGTATAAAATAAGACGTTTTACAATGACCTATTCAAAAGCGAAAGCTCAAGAAAAAAAAAATCATGAACTGGAATCGCTAATTGAAGACTTGGAAAATAATCTTGATAATGAAATTAAAAAAGAACAATATCATGAGACAAAATTGAAAATAGAAAAGATCTGGAATGATAAAATACAGGGTTCCATTATACGATCTATATGTAATCATTACGAGCCGGGAGAAAAAAGTAATAATTTTTTTCTGAATTTGGAGAGATCAAACAAAACTAAAAACAACTGTGAAACGCTTACAAATTAACAATACTGAGGAAACAAATACTGATCACATCATGTCCTGTATTAAAGAGTTCTACTCAAATCTGTATGCGAAAGATCATTTGATAGAATCAGAACTGGGCGCTCAACAATTTTTATATAGTCCACATTACTCAATATCTTAAATTACGCTCATAGAAAGGGAGTTAACAGAGTCGCAAAGACAAGGGGTCATAATCCTGATTGCTAAAAAAAGGCAAAGAAAACATTCCTTGAAAACTATAGACCAATCTCCTTCATTAATACCGATGTCAAGATAGTCTCTAAAGCAATTGCAAAACGCATTCATGCCATCATGCCAACTATCATTCACCCAGACCAATGTGCGTTTGTGAAGGACAGATTTATAGGTGATGCAATTCGCACAGTTTTTGATGTAATGTGGCTAACTAGACATCAAAATATGCATGAGTTGTTATTATCACTGGACTTCAAAAAAGCTTTCGATTCGGTTAATCACAAATTTCTGATAAAAACATTGGAGGTATTTAATTTTGGTAACTCCTTTATAAATTGGGTAAACACGTTTTACAGTAGCATCTCGTCCTGCGTGATGAGTCATGGAAGGTCAACTGGTTATTTTCCTATTGCAAAAGGTGTGCGGCAGGGAGAACCCTTATCCCATTATCTGTTTATAACAGTAGTGGAATTAATTGCAATTAGTATTCGAAATAATCCAACTACAAATGGTATTGGTACCTTTAAAAAAATAGTAAGTTAGTAATGTATGCAGACGACATGACCTGTACAATTAAGCCCACCTCAATGATACCGCTCTTCAATACAGTTGACAAATTTGGAAAATGTTCAGGATTAAATCTAAATCAGGATAAAACTGAGGCACTTTTGTTAGGGTATGTTCACAGGCCAAAAGAGAAAATAAATATTAAATGGTCGAATGGAATAACAATTTTTGGAGTTTTTTTTTTACCTATGCATCTGACATGTCTATTGAAGAAAATTTGTCAAAGAAAATTAACAGTCTGAAGTCAGTATGCTCATTATGGTCTAGAAGAAAACTCTCAATAATTGGTAAAATACAGATCCTTAAAACTTTCGGTCTCTCCCAATTCATATATTTAGCATCAATGATCTCAGTGCCAAAATCAATTATAAAAAAAATCAATAGTATTATTTACAATTTTATTCGGAATGGAAAGGATAAAATTAAAAGAAACATTCCTGTTTCAGATATTGAAAGGGTGGATTAAATATGATTGAGGTAGACTCCTTTTTTGAAGCACAACAGATTATGTAGGTGAAACGGTATGTTTCTGATAGCCAAGCCGGATGGAAGGATATATTGAAGGGACTATTGAACAATTTTGGGGACCATGTGTTTTTTTGCAACTATGATGAATTAGAATTTGAAAATCAAATCCCACACATTTATTATGATATTATCCGGGAATGGTCACCTCTGACATCATACACTCCAAAAACAACATCTGAAATTGATAAAAAATATTATGGAACAATAGATTTTTAAAAATTGGCTATCGTACAATCTATCTGAAAAGTTTGGCAAGAACAAAAAAAGTATTAAGAATAATAGACCTAATTGATTTCTATGGAAACTTTCATGACTTGCAATATTGGAAGGGAAAAGGTATCACTTTTACAGAATACCATACTATACAAGACCTAATCTCTGCAATACCAGATGACTGGAGAGAGATGCTAATACCCATGAGTGGTGTGATTTTCAAGTCAATTGAAATTCCAAGTACGTTGCAATTAATACACTGACGATCAAAAAGGTGTATAAATCTTTGTGTGAAAACATTATTAAAGAGCCAAATATTGCCATAGACTTCCAACATTTGTATGGGATGAAACAAAATGTAATTTTCAAACTACCTTTCAAGACAAAAATCTCCACAGATCTTAGAGCATTCTAATACAAAATTCTACACAGAGTTTTAACATCTAATGTAAAACTGTATAAATGGAAAATAATTCCCCCACTGTTCTTTTTGTGAAAAAGAAGAAGAAACATTAGAACACCTATTTGTTAACTGTATTGTTGTAAAGAGACTTTGGAGACTGTTGCAAATTGATTGACATTTATTGCCAATTTTGTTTGTAATGTCAAAAATATTATTGTAGGTCTATGTGAATCGGAAAATATAATATTAAATCATTTTATTTTATTATTTAAAAAATATGTATATACCCTCGGGTTCAAAAGGTTCATCCAACAAAATACGCATATAAAAGTTGGATCAGGGAAAATAGCAATATTGAATTACAAATCGCAATAAACAAAAACAAAGAGCTTATCCATTATCAGAATGGGAACCATTAACTAATTGGCATGATAATGGGCAAATTTAGATGTTATACCAGATCACTTTGTTTTTTTGTTGTTTTTTTTCTCCTTATTTTCTTTCTCTTAATTTTACTTCCTTGTACCTCTATGTAATGTTATATATTGTGCTGTAGTCTATGTTATTGAAACGAAATAAAAATATTGTTTAAATAAAAAAAATAGGAAAGTGCACATTCAACACCATCTATTTATGTGACACCCGTCATATATCATTCTGATTGACAGTCAATGTATGGAACTTGATGTCTACATCAGATAAGATACATTGATGTCATCTTAGATCATCTTGTCAGTGTTGTTGTATTTAATTACAAGTAAAAACTAATTGAATCTACATTTGTTATTCATTCAACAAAATTTCTGAACCAAAATCATGGAGTGCGTGGAAATTTAGGCACTACTAGTTTATAATATTGCCATGTAATAAAAGACCGAGAGAACAGCGCCCACTAAGGCATGGTTATTTGAAAACAATATACTATATGAACACATGTTTGGAAAACGCATAAGAGAAAATTATATTAATAATTTGGCGTGATGCATGAATATGTGACAAAAATTAAAGCAGATTAGGCTAGCACAGAAGCCTCCCAGACAGACCTACGTCACGATGTGTGCCCAATGGAATGACACACGAGAATTAGTTATTAGGTTACAGCCCCTGTAAATTTGCTACCAGGCGTACGAGAGAGGATTTATGTCCGTGTACTCTCGACATTTCACTTTTTACGTGTTTTGGAGCAGACTTTTGAAGGTAAGTGATTGCCAATGGCAAAAACCGTAGTACACAGTGATGGAGGTTTAGATCAATGTTGGCATGACAGCTAGATTTAAGTCTCTCAAAATATCTCAAAAAAATTAAGTCTCTTAAGAATTAACTGAACTAAATTAATGGTGGCTACGAGGAGAAGGGAATAGTTTTTAGGGTCATGTAAAGAATAACAAAATGTGTCATCAAACAATGTTCTGTTTCTGTTTGTTTTCAGTATCTCTTCTCCAATCAGCATATCACTAAAGTATCACCCATTGAAATAATTAGATTAGGTGAACACATTATGCTCACTTCAGTTGATAAGACTTCTGCTTTGTTCTCTTGTCTGTATAACATAACAGTATATATGGTTACCACCTTAGCCGATTACTGGGTAATACAATAGATTATCAACAGATGTACGAACAGGGACATTATCTTAAAATGTTATTCCCTCTACCACTCAATGATGGCAGAAAGATAAAGTACAATACTGCCAAATTATTGTTTCTGATATTTAACCAGTTGTTTGAAACAAAAGTGACATGACTCATTTCGAAGAGTTTGCATTTGTCTGGAATTAGGTTTGAAGGCACTAGTTATTCTAGCCTTGACGCTATTATTGTGTACACTGTATTATTGTGTATTGTCCAATACATTCATCCAGTGACATCTCCGCAATCGTGTTAGTCGTGTATTGTATTGTAATTGGAGTAATGAACAATATACGATTAAACCCAGGTTGTGATAAATATGAGATTATTTGGGTCATAACCACAAAGTACAGTCCAGTAACAAATCACAACAAGCTTACAAAGAACTGTCAGAAAAAGTTTCCTAAACGTGTTGGAAGAATGTTGGAAGTATAAATAAGAAATACCGTATTTATTATATTGGGAGCACATCTTCAATACACATAAAGCAAAAATTCTGTGTATTGCATGCAGAATCCTTGTAATATGCCCTATTTTGACCATACAGTTGTCTTTGTCATTGATATTTACATTAAGCACATAAGCTTCTAATAGAGCAAATACTGCATTAAAAAAAATAACTGGCTTATCAATTATAAATATTTAATGAAATAATGACCATATATGACGACTTGGAGTTTTGGTCATATATTTTGTAAGCTAACAGATTTATAGCACCAGATTCATGTTCCTATCTACAATTGTACTTACTGTTATGCATATTATTAAGGTTAGACGACCCTGTAAAGTCATCTGAGGCATGCCTTAAATTTTAGCATTAATTGCATGTCTCTCTACAGCAGTGCTTAGTATATTATACATCACCCCTGATGGAATTAGATATTTGGATTATCGAACAGCACCTACCTTTGAACCATGTTTTATTAAAAGATGTCGAATGATATCTGTGAAACAAGTGCAAATGCCTACCATTGGCTAATTTGTGTTGAAATTAGGTAATTAATATGCATTTATGTATTAAGTTGGGGTACTTGAGATATCAGTGAAAAGGGTCACACGCCGCCACAGACGCACTAACCATAAGGACTCCCATTGTGTGCTTCGCACACAGGAGTCAATAATATTTATGATTACTAAAAATTCAAATTTAGGTGGTTGCTATGGTTGCTGCTTGGTTGACGAGGACACGCTCATCCACTCTTGTAATGACTGTTAATCTTATCAATCTGATACCTAGGGTATACCTAAAATTATTTTCTTGTAATGATTTGTATGAAACTAATGACGTCATGTAGGAGAATAGGAAAATGACATTCTTCATCCATGTAAAAATCCTTGGTAATGTGATATCATGTGATGCCTCCAACTCACATATTTTAGGCAAACTTTTAAGTTTAAAAAATGCAATGTACTTTTCGAAATATGACTGTTTCCAACTTTGAACTTCATTCACTAAACTAAAACTTGCTAAAATAAAAACTTACTGCAGTAAACATCAAACAATTCTGTCTTCGTGACCTTAGCAGTAATTTTACCAAAACATAACTAAACAGACTTTGCATTTCATGCATACCTTGCATATTTACAGCAAAAGGTTATACACATAATGAGCAAACCCAAATTAAGGCGCTTTGGTGAATATGGCCACAAATAAAAACAACCTTGGTGACTACAAGTAAAAGCAATTTAGTTGTTTGGTGAACATGGCATAGCTTGATTTGAATTGTCATAATTGCAAAGAAGAATAACGCTGCAGCCCACACCTGTCATGTGCTAGATAGTTGCATATCTCTTTTTATACTCGTCCATGATTAATATTCAATTACCCATAATTGAATTCCAGCGATGCTTCTACAACAAGTAGTGCGTTTTATGCGATTTGTTCTGCATCATCTGTGAAAACACTTAGAAAAGACCAGAGAAAAGCAAAGTTTATCTAGCAAGGACAGGTAAATTTATGAATAAATGACGATAACACGGAATGATTTCTTGAAATTTAAATTCTGATGGGAGTTAATAAATGACCTATTTTCGAAACTGCCATATGTCACTCAAAACAGTACTTACATCTGCATCAACAGTTTACTAAAAATGAGGCTTGTTTTTGGATCAATTAAAAAACACTATTTATGAAAAACAAAAGTTTCAAGCTGTACATTTTTGCCAAGCCCTACAACTGCAAGCATAAAAGCTTATTCGCCAAATAACCTGACCAACTGCAGAGAGGGAGTTTGAACTGAACAAAAGGCAATAATCAAGTGCCTACAGACACAGAATAATAAAGGAGGAAAGCCTTCGAGCCCAGAAGACTTTGGCAATGATTGTGCTATCAAAATATATTCATAATTTATTTAAAAATGTCAGAGTCATGAATTGTGAAAGTATGTATCCATGTATTTATTAGATATTGTTATATGTAAGTTGAATTATATGCAGAGAAATGGTGGATCGGACAAACAAGCCGAAATTGTATGTTTACTGAAATCATGGCTAGCCAAGTAGAAGTTACTCGTGTTCACATGCCACTCAAGTCAGTTTTACTTGTGATTTAAATTGCATGATTTATCTTGTCATGGTCAACCATCAGTTATGTTTTTTCTAGTATCCCCGACCACCATAGTTGGGTTTATTTGTGTCAAGCGAACACAGGTCACAATCGCATTTTTTCCAACATTTTTTGGTTTTCTTATAATGTGTATAAACGTGTGCAAAATATGTAGTGATAAGATTTTGTGTAATTTCTGCTGAGGTCAAGGAGACAGAATTGTGTTTAATACAACAGTTTTTTTAATAAGCAATGCATTAATTAGGTCAATGAAGTTCAAAGTTTGAAAACATCATATTTCCAGAACTACATTCATTTGCATTTTATGTTTGCCAACAGCCATAGCAACCAACAAATGACAGCATTTTCTGGTGATTGTCAGCAATAGTTTTTACTGTATGAGTAAAATTGGCATTGTTGACATTTGGCCTATAGCTATTGTTTTAAATTTATATATAATCATCGAACCAATACACTTATATATATTTTCTTGACAGTTTTTGTATGTCCCTAGAAAACTCATATTTATCACAATGTAGTATCTCAGGCTATGACGACCGTTGCTGCTTGCAGCTATATTTGCAATGTGAAATTACACAAAATTACGCACATTAATGTATCGTTGTATTGTCACTGGATGGGTGTATGCGAGAGCATGCAGGTAATATTAATTCAAAGCTAGAATAACAAGTGCCATCACACTCAAACTAGAAACAGTGTTATAGGTACTATTTTTGAGAGATTCGTCATACCAATTTTGATTTGAGTGCTGCGTAGATAATAAACTGGTCAGACACTGGTGGTCTCACATATATCCTGTGAACATATGTTGTGTTGACAGTATAATATTATTGTGCGTATTTCTTCAATAATTGTGTGGTAGTAGGTATAATAAGATGATATCCCTGTTTTTACATCTGTTGATAAATCCTTTTCTCGTTTAATAATAAGCTGTGGTGGTAACCATAGATACTTTAACAGTGTACATACATGATTTAAAACAAAGCATAATGTTTATCATTTGAATTGTGTATAATGTGGCCCACGATGTGAATATTTCACCGCATAATACATTGGAATTATATGCTGATTGGAAAGAATGATGCAGTGAACAAACAGAATATTTTCTGATGATTCAGGAGTTGTAAATGTTATTGTCGATTGAGTGTATTGTGCGAGCAATTGTCATGTGACACCCGTCATATATCATTTTGACATCCTCTTCATCTGACATCATCTTTGTAAAAGTGTTATTGTTTTTAAATACAAGTTTAAACTAATTACATCTACATTTGTTATACATCCGGGTGACTGTAATGCATCTTTTGTCGTAGGTGGTCATATTCAAATATCCAAACAAACATCATGGATGCATGGAAGTTTAGGCACTACTAGTGGATAAGAATGTCATCTTATAAAAAATCCGTGCGAACAGCGCCCATTACGGCCAACCCGTGATATTTTTAAAAGCAATATATTATGTGAACGCGTGTTAGAAAACGCATTTGACGTGATGTGTGTAATCAATAATGAATTAAAGTAGATTAGACTTGCACAGAAACCCCCAGACAGACCTACGTCACGACGTATATTCAATGAAATGATACACAAGCGTTAGTTAATAAGTAACAGCCGCTGTGAATTTGCTACTAGGCGTATGGGAGATGATGTATGTCTGTGTACTGTTGACATTTCACCCCTTTCGGGTTTTTTTTCGGTGTAAAAACTGTTGACGGTAAGGGATAAATTTTGCCGTAATATGAGTATTTAAGCAGAAAATTAGTTATAACAAGCCTTAGAGTTAATTAAACTAAATCAAAATTAATGGTGGCCACAAGGACAAGGTAATCATTTTTAAGAACTTGCAATGAATGAAAAATGGTGGTGACATCACCTTTTTCACTATTGACAATGTCCTGTTTCTGTTTGTTTTCTGTATCTCTTCTCCAATCAGCATATCACTCTAAAGTATCACATATTCAGATTAGATGAGCATATGATGCTTACTTCAGCTACAAAACATCTGCTTCGTTCTCCTGACTCAACAGTGTATGAACAGAAACATTATCATTATGAACAGAATGTTATTCCCTATACCACTCAATGATGGCAGAAATACGTAAAATAAATTATAATACTGCCAAAATAATGTTTCTGATTATTTAACTAGTTCTTTGAAACAAAGGTGACATGACAAACTTCATAGAGCTTGCATATATAACAATTTGTCTTGAATTAGGTTTGAAGGCACTAGTTATTTTAGTGTTGGAAGAATGAAGTATAAATAAGGAATACTGTTAAATATGTTCTATTTTGACATAGACTTGTCTGTGTCATTAATATTTACATTAAGCACAAGGGCTTCTAATAGAGCAAATACTGCACTTAAAAATATAACTGGTTTATCAGTTATAAATATTTAATGAAATAATGGCCATATATTGTGACATGTAATTTTGGTCTTGTAAGCCAACAAAATTAAAACACAGTTGCATGTTTCTATCTGCAATTGTACTTACTGTTATGCATATTATTGAAGTTAAACGACCATATAAAATTATCTGAGGCATGCCTTCATATTAGCGCGAGTTGCATGTCTCTCTGCAGCAGTACTTAACATATTATACATCACCCCTGATATAATCACACAATTACGCACTTTAATGTATTGTTGTAGTGTCACTGAACGAGAAAAGATGTATGTGCTATATATACAAGGCTAGAATAGCCATTGCAATCAAACTCAAACAAGAAATAGTGGTATAGATACAATTTCTTTTTATAGATACAATTTTTTTGCAAAGTAGATAATAAACTGGTCCGACACTGGTGGTCTCACATATATCCTGTAAAACTATGTGTGGACAGTATAATATTGTGCTTTTTTTTCCTATCATTATCAGATCAAACATTTTCATTAACAATACCAACACTAAACTGACAAAATTTACAAATTAATGAAAATGAATATATATATAGAAATAATAAAAATCACACACAAAAACATATATTCACTCTCTCACACACACTCAAAATAACAAATACACAAGCCAATCATATATGATCACCTATGACACAATAACAACTTTCCAATGACCACAAAACGATACACCGACCTATAGAATTACCTAATTTCAATTAGCAAATAGTACTTACACAAAATACAATAAAGCATTCAAACAGATCTTTGGTGTGAGATCTGTAGATTCTACAATGGATTTTCTCGTTATTTTACTATTTGGTTTTAGCAGGACACTAAATGTTTTTATGCATGGCCGATATTATACATAGACAAGTGAGTCTATAACATCATGAAACTGAAAGTCAGTCTATCTTCACCAAATTAACACGTCATCTCTTACATACCACCACATGCCACCATCAATTGACATTTCGTCATGAATAGTAAACACCAAGATAAAAAGGGTCATTTAAATATTACCCCATATGTAACTTTTATGATTGGCCGGAGAAAGCAAATAGCTTGTGGTTAATATATTTATCGTTATAGCTGTGGAAATCACATCACTGATTGTACCGAGCTCGTTCAGAACAGAAACCCATCATCGCCGCCTTCATTGTGTTGTTTTCAGAGTATATCATCAAGGTAGGTAATTCAGAAAGTGTTCATGTCCGAAAATATGTGTTATCTAGCACGATATGTTTCACCATGTTCCAGTGTATTATGAGTTAAAATAATATTAAATATCAAACTGTCTAAAATTTCTAAATATCAATGTCTTGACAAGAATCTGCTATTGTAATTACAAAAATATTAGACATTTGAATTTTTTCCCGAATATTTTTTTTCGTCCCTGATGTGTGAACAAAAAGTCGTTCTTCTCATTGTTTTAATGTGTTATGGGAAGAATTTCACCCACGCAACGTTATATCACATAGCTTAGTCCATGATATATATATATCGTTTTTTATGATAATTGTCATACATTAAAAAATAGTTTGCTTGTCCTAATTTAAAAACATACACAGTGATGGAGCAGCGCATTTGTACTTGACAACTGTGTTCCTCTATAAATTAGAGAGTGATACTGACAATCGGGCGTATTAGCCTAGTAAAGTAAAGTTCCAATTTCAAAAGATCATGCAAAAACTGAAAAGTTGTTGAAAATCGGGATAAATTTTGTGTTTTATTGTATTGGGTTTCATTAGTTTGTTGGGTTACTTTTTTGGAACATGCTGTCACCGAAATGCGTTTACGAATTATGCATAGACAGTCAGTATTTTTTTTACATGCGTCGCCATGGGCCATATATTTTTTCGTAACATATAGCCAAAATAAAAAAAAGACTTCAAGGTAATTGTTGAATAATATTTATTCTGTCATTTTTTTTTTCATTATCATGTTTTTCATTATTTACTAATGCTTCGAAATTTGTATAATTTTAAAATTATTATCGTTAGCATAATCATTATTGAATCAGTGTATGATTTACTGTTCTTTTACGCCCATATGTTACTAATAATTGTGTAGATACAGCTATGGACTAGACTAGTTAAGTTGGATTTATATCTCTATATAATCTATGTCTATGTCCTCACCAGATTTATATTCATTTTACTATACTGCATTTGTTTCGAGCATAAACATTCGTAATCAGGTGATCTGAAAAATTAAAAAATATTCAATTAACTCATGTCTTGTGACAAAAATACAACAGTAAAATCGGTTGATAAAAACCAAACCACGTAAAAGTAAAAAACACTTATTTTCAAAAATGCCACGCATTATTTTTAGTTATGGCATGACGATAAACCCCGTGACAATTGCCATTACGCATCTGTATTCTAACATGGCGATTCACGATCGCACATGATACCCCCAGGCAACCAACGCATTTTCAATAAATCTAGTAAGATTTTCTAAATAATGCTAACTGCTAAAAAATGACATGCCATACACCATAGATTAATAGGGTATTATAAAAAAGGTTTTCCCTACAATTATTTTCGATAACATTGTCATCAGTGATTAAATAAGACTTGGGAAAATGGCAACAGACATATAAGACGGACATTAATAACGAAATATTTAGAGCATCACAAGACTCTAAACTACGCTCCAAATTGACTCAATAGTGATATCATTTTAACATACCCACATAACATACTCACAAATTTGAATCATATGCTACAGACTTTTTACTAAAATTATTTTGTGTATGCCACGATTGGCATACGAATAGATTACGGAAATGATAAATGAAGTCAGCGACTTGGTCTTCAAAATAGTGAATTAACAGATAATTAGTTAACTGCATAAAAGAAATGTAGTTAAGTTGGCCAGCTTATACTATGACAAAAATGAGGTAAACAAGAGACACCTAATGTAGTTGGACTGTCCCACATTTGACCAACGTGATGCACGCTTCCATATGCTTCTTAACAGAAAAAATCATACATTTCGTTGGTTTATTCTAGTCGTTTAAGTAAACAGTTGAAATGCAAGGAAAATAAAATGTAACACGTAACAACATATTTTTACATCATGGAATATATTGATATGAAACACACGTTGCTGAAAAATATAACGCTTGCAGTGTGGATGTTTTGAATTGTATTTATGATATATCGCTTGTTTTTTCGTTTTTATATTACTTCGAATATTCGGTTTATTTTTAGCATGTGGGCGTTTATCTTATATATCACTCTGTCTTTGTGCACAAGTCACGTCATGTCAAATAAACTTGGCAACCAGGTAAAGTAAACTATGTATTTTTTTTGTATTGGTGTTATTTATTAATATTTAATTTCAAACAATGTTTCAATAATTTGAGGTATGCTAAATTCGGCAATGTACAAGTGGCTAACACACTTATTGTAGTATCGACTATAGTGATACAATGCTGCTGAAATTTAAATAGTACACATTTGCAAGCTTGCCAGATTTGGCATTTATATTTATGTCAATCAATCATATCTGTCTATTGTCTTCGTCGATTAAGTTATTAATTTACCCAAATTACTGTATATTATGTCGCAATGCATTCGAGTTACTAACTAATAATGTCACTTTCTAGTGGGTGTCAAGCCTGAGTTTGCGTGATGGTAAGTATTAGATGGCATATATTTATACGTCCACATTACTATAGAGGTTTCGTTTGTTTTTGAGTAATTTAAGTGCATTTATCTATTATTAGTAAATTCCTAACTAAGATAATGCAGTTACACCTTGCAGTTTTAATTATTGCAATAGAGAATGCACACATTTTGCCAAATTCTGAATATTTATAAGTAATTCAATATGGTTATTTAATACCTGTCTGATGATGTTATGATTAGAAAATGACGGAAAGACTTGTCATGACGGAGAAGGACACGCAGGCGTTTGCAGAGACGATAGGATTGATGACAATTCCGGATGTTATACACATAGCAAAATATGTTGGGCACACAACAACTGTAACCGTCATCTGATGTGTTTCATTCCGTACATGCCGGGGGATTTAGGTGAGCTAGATGATTTTCTTTCACTGCATGTCAGTATTTCGTGGCTATGTTTTTACTGATATTTTCACATTCAAGTTTTAGTTTTTTTGAGGGTAAACTGTACATCTGTTTTATCAAGCATTTTATAACGTCAGCATGAATAATGCTATATTCATTAAAAAACATACCTTTAAAACCTTTATCACAATCAGTCTCTTTAAACCTTCGATTTCCTTACCACTTGACGAATATAACAACCATATGCATATACATTGTTACTGCACGTACAACTCAAACATATAATTCATGGTGCATTGTTTGTTTTGGTGGGTGGGTGGGTGGTTTGATTTATTGATTGATCGATCAATCACGTTTTATAAGGAATTCACTTATACTTTGTAGATGGTCCGTGTAGATCTAGTGGCTTCGGTGCACACTGTGTTGCTAGAGAAGAGCAGTGTTTTGGTGTAATACATAAAAATTTGTGTCCATGTGATTATGGGTGTTGCCATCCATTCGGTAAGTGTGACTGATAAATAAATAAATGAATGCCAAAATAGGCCCGTGCTTAAGAAGATGAAATATGGTCTAGGTTTGAATAGCCGGGCAATGATGATAATTTTTTAGATGTTGACTAAAACCGGATAATGTAGTAAATATTGATGTTATTTAGTTATGTCTATCTGTTTGATTCCGACATATTTATTGACAAAATTTATTGAATGATTTTGATTTTTCAAATGTTTATAATCAACTGTAAGATGTAGAAAGTGTTATAACCATCATTCAGTTTATACGTCAGGCCTTTTTTTCCACAGTGGATTTGATCTGCCCTAACCCTAATGTGTGCCAACTTGCAAGTGCAACATGTCCTGGGATTTTCTATGATACCGACGTATGTGGTGTCGGCAATGGATGCTGCTATAATTCTATAGGTGAATATTTTTTTAATTCACATAACAATCATTATCAACGTGTTATACGAATTGTAATTGGTACATAATATGAATGAAAATACGTTTTTTTTTGCATTGCTGTATCATGAGTGTTTGGATGAATAGTTCGAGAATTCGAGAGGATAGTATTACGTTCCCATAGTATATATTCAATTAAATACAAACATCTAGATGGTTTATTTATCAGATGATAGTCAATGTACTTCAATTCCTGTACTTGGTGGTGTCAGTGGTACTTGCCAATACGACAATACGTTATGTGATGGTTGGTATGTCTCCAATGAATGTGGGGGACATCCTAACAGAAGATGCTGTAAGCCAAAAACACCGGACGGTGAATATTTGTTTTATATTATTTTCTTATTTATTTTGGAAACATTTTAACGATACATTCAATAAATATAGAGTGTGCTATTTATTAAGTTGTTTATTATGTCATTGAGGGTGTTATTTATCTATTTCAATGTCATCACATTCTTAGCCAGTTGTTAAAAAATGCTATATGTTTGTAAAGAATGATTAGGTGATATATTCATGAAACCTCCTGACATCATTTAATATGTTAATTTACATTGCATGAGTAATTACTACATCAGTTTTATGCATTTGTTAAGGATAATGCCCACAAACTAGACTCAACCCAACAATATAGTTCATAGTATAGTTTATAAATGCACGGTGTAGTTGTAACAAAGAATATGATGTTCGCAATGAATCGAGTTACAAATTCATCAATTTTTTGAACAGCGGATGCACCATGTACGAATTACCCAGGAGCTCAGTGTTTGGATATGACGAAGGAACCTTGCCCCAACGGTGATTATCGATCTGGTCTGTGCGATCCTGCTGGACCTAGGGAGAGACAATGTTGTATACCTGGGTATGTTTTCCTATAACCAATTAAACTCTAGTGTAATCTTTGTATTGCAAACGAATATAATTTAAGCAGGAAAAAGACGTGGTTTCATTACATTCGAGTTTGAATTGCTTGAAACTGTTTCTAATTTTATTATGCTTTGCAGGTGCGTGGATAATAAAAAAAGTAAGTTATTTTTTGTGTTATTTCACATTGACCAACTGCAAGAACTTGGCTATTATTACACTTTATTTTGTATCTGTGTATGTGGTGAAACGTTACAAATGTGAATGTTTTTCGTTGAGAATAGTTTACGTTGTATCAGATTGCTTCAGTGAGGGTTCACTTAATATCGTTTAGTTCGTTAAATACATTCGCAGCATTAGAAAAATCAGTCAGAATCTGATGGAAATTCGCATTTTTCCGCAACCATTAATTATAATATGCGGACGTAGAAACCATGAGTGTTTATCAATTGAAAATAATAAAATTATACGTCAGGACTTGTTTGCATGTTTGTATTACAGATGTTATTTTTTTCCGTAGATCCCACTACAGGAGCAATAGAACCAAGTCCGTGCCACTTAGCCGGGGGATGCTGTAGACCATTACGATGTGAAAACAAGGAAATTGAAATAAATGAACATTGTTTTCAAAATGAAGCGACATCCGGACTACCGACATGCAAGTGCTGCAGACGTAAGTTTGGCACTTTTTAACATAAAGGACGATGGTCATCGGGTCGTGTGGTGTTCTTATGGTTTCCATCCATTCATGAGTACGATTTTTGTACACATCAAACTCGGGCGCGTGCCATGGTTTATCGATTTAAATAATGACATATTGTTGAAAAGTACAGCCTGTAATTTAATTTCCTTTAAACACATTTATTTAACGCGTGTTGTATATGCCGACACGATGAGGTGCGATATCGACCGAATTTTAAGTGTAAATCGACATTCCCATATTGCAGGACGCTTCTGTCATTTGCAAATTGCGATATCCACCATATTAAACCATCCTGATATGTTTATCGCTCATACATATGTTACTAACTAAATTCAGTGGTAATAAATATTCAATTTATTTATAAAAATAAAACTGATACATAATGAATATTATTTCTTGCAGCAATACAGAATGGAGGAGGGAATGAATTCGGAGATCCTCATTTTGAAACACTTGACCACAAATCTTTCCAGTTTGATGGTCACTGTTCCTATATCTTGTTGAGAGAATGCAGGAAACCACTACAAACTCCACGTTTTACAATCATCAATAAACATAGATTGATGGAAAGCCTCAAAGGAAAATTAAAGGCATATGTTTCTAAAATTTCTGTTGTCATTCAATTATCGTCAAAGAATTATTTCAAAGCTGAACTTTTAGAATCAAAATACGTTTCGGTAAGTTCCAGATTGTTTTGCCTATTATTGTACACTGAAATGTCAAAAACTGTATAATGTATAACACAATGACTTTCTGAGTAAAACAAACCAATATATTTATGGTATGAACACGATCTGTCAGAAAATAATTGATTATCTCTGCTCAGATATACACAGAATAAGCATTATGTTGCACTGCAATTACGTTTTTTCCATGTTCAGATAATTGTGGCGCAGTGCACAGTGTTAACGTTTCTAAGCTCCGTAACAGCTGAAATATAATGGGTATTCTGAATCACAAATCACTAACAAACAAGCTCTATGAAATTAATACAGCTTTATTTCTCAGTACTTCATTTACATAAGTGAACAATAACTTGTAACCATTGGTTACGACTGTTACTGTATTAAATTTTGGTTTCTGTTATTCAATTGTTGTCTTTGGTGACATATATTCAAATCAAAATCAACTGCAGAATGGTTGCTAATTTGATGATTGGTTACCTTTATGTTGGTCATGAATACCTGTAGTGTTCAGAATTATATATTTTTGTCCTCGGATACGAATGAACAATTTTATAAAAACTATATATAGGCTTAATCACGCTACAACAATGTGTATAGAACACAGCGTACACTAGGAACAATACAATCTATTTTTAGATACATCAATCGCTTTAAAGTAATACATATTAGCTATTAGCTATTTAAGGGTAAACTTCCCTGACAGACGTAAAACTCATACTGCCAGAGTAGCTAAATTGTATAAACATTCCCTCAGGATAAAATTGACATTGATAATAAGGTAGCCATAGCATGACAAAACCAATTACTGTTTTGTGAAATTGCATTTGTACTACATTATATAGAGATTCTTGCGTCACATGTCGCCATTGAGCACTTGCAAATTAGTCAGAGCGGAGGAGGTCCGACAAGTTTGAAACTAATATATTTAACGTATGAAAAATGACAAACCCTTACTGCATATTTCTTATATGTGCTGCACTGTCGACAAATAGTACCTTGTAATGTATTTGACTTCCAGATCAACAATGAAAGTGCAATGCACATTGCTAAATTGGGCCTGTGGGAAGACTCTACTAATGGCATCACTATACAACCAGATCAAAGCAAAGTTAAAATAGACAAGGCTGGTGAATTCAGTGTATGGTTTAATGGTAATGGTCGTGTTGATGTAGCCATTGATGAAAAATATCACGGCAAAGTATGTGGTTTACTGGGTAATGCTAATGACGATCCTGATGACGACTTCCAGAAACTTACAGCCAATGGTTTGGAATTGGTTTCTGATGTAACCGAGTTTGCAAATAGCTGGGTCGTACCAGGCAGGTAAGTTCAGTCAAACGACTGTAGTATGTCTAATATTGTGCCGTGTGTGTTGTGTTATCAACAATCTTGTATTTGGAGAAAACTAATTATATATGTTATATACTACTAATTATACATCATTGTGATATGGGAAACCACGGAAACAAATTTGTCTGATTCAAAGCTCTAGTAATATAATAAGTTTGTAAATGTATTTTGACACCACGAATTTTCATTCTAGATTAATATTTGACTATATGTGAAAAATAACCTCCTGTTTTGCCATTCTTTCATCTGTAGCTGTCCATGAATCTGAACACAGGACACAGAAAGTAGTATTATGATTTTGGGAACCGCTTATAACCAATAATTCCCCAGTATGAATAAAAGCATGATAACAGTTCTCACTCCTTCTATTGGAATAATGGCTTGTCAATGCCAAGTTACAATTGCAATTATTAATATTCATTTTTCATGCTGCATACATACTCGTTTCTTCATGAGTTTATTGTATTTTATTCTTCTTGCCACACTATTCATTTCTTTAGACGTCTGTATAATCTATAGTCATGGCTGTTATGGAATACTATTTGTGGTTTGTAATTGATGATATGTATTTTTTTCGTAGATTACAAATAAAAATAAATTGCAAGCAATAATAGGATTAATTCAAAACTGTATTGTACAATGATTATTTTGAAATGTGTATGTGTGGAATGTATTTACAAGTAGCAATTCCGATAACTGTACTATGATATAGTATGATTTAAGTTTAGTGTATTAATACAGGACTAAGTGGTGCAATAATAGTAAGATACGCTATATGAGAAACAATACATTGTGCCTGTGTATGAATATCTCGTACAGCAAATTCATGACATGTCAAGGATGGGTGTTCTAGGTTCATACACTATACCCAAATTTGTGATGAGTGTATTTCCTGTTCCTTTGTAGCTTTATTAACAATAACTTAAAATTCTTCCGTTTTCAACTTTGCTCCAATACCAAATATCTCAATTTATGTTGTGTGTGCGGCAAATTGAAAGATTGTGTATCTGATTTAAAACATTGGTTGTATGTTATATAGTCATTACATTCGTATGATTATGCAAATGTACCATCGATGATGGCAAAACAAATTATAACACCTTTATCAACATGTGATTCCTGTGAAGTAAAAAAAAATTGCACTAGCCCGCTAAATGTTTCACCGTCTACTGAATGAGATTGAAATACACGTCTCAAACATGGCATTGGTATATTGGTCTCAGTCTAACAATATGCATTGTAATAATTGGAAATTTGTATATCTATTAAGTGATGAACGATAATAAAATTAAAATAGCAGTTTGTAGTGTAAAACCATCAGGGCATTTAGTTTATTAATTCCCTCATCAACTAACGATTCATTCAATATAGTCCGCAAAAGGTGACTTTTTAGAAAGCTCAATCTTCGCATCGTCTAAACCTAGGCAAACATACCAGTGGGAGTTGGTGGAGAGTTAATTACAAAACCCCGACTTCAAATTATAACCTGCCAACAGCAGCATCAAAATGGGTTGATATCCGGGAAACTTAATAGCATATTGTGCACTGGTTACACATTATAAAAACGCAATGTACAATCGAGAGTGAGTGAGCTTCCAAATTATTGGAAATAGGGAATGTTATAGCGCCAAAATTGGTGACAGTTCAGGCTCTATGAAACCAGTGCAATCGGGAAACTTGTGGCAAGCATAGCATAAAAACTAAAAAATCACGTAAAGGGCTGGTCCGCCTGTTATACTGTTGTTTTCAAAATGTGTATTTTCTGCAGTGTAAAAACAAGATTAATGAAATTATAGGTGAAAGGAAACAAGGTTTGTCATCTCTGGACGACGTTACAGATGCATGACTATAATAATGTACGATTAGACAATAAATTTGAGATTAGTTGGTGTAATCAAAATAGTCTAGCTGGTTATGGTAATGTTTTTTGGTTACTTTATTTACATATTCACATCTGTTCAATTGTTCAGTATTGACAGTTCAGCCGAGTATATATATTAGAGTTACAAATAATATACCAGTTTCAACACAATTCAAACAAACAAAATGATGCATATGTCTGTATATTCATACTCTGTGCTTTCCGCCTTTTCTAACCTAACCTATGGTGGTTTGAACTTTCGTACTTCGTATAAATAGCATGGAAGATCAAATGACGATACAAGCTAGCACAAAACGTACTTATCGTTTGAATACTAGAATCTGAATAATATCATGAATTGATCCCTTTAATTAAACATTGTCCACGTCTCGTGATGTCATTGCGGTTAACAATAAGTAACAAATTCTGCTTTTTCAGAGATTTGCTTTATTCTACATATTGATCAGCTAAACAGTCAATTAGAAAGTCGACCTCGAAAACTACATCTATCTATGTCGCTAAAGCGCGTTATTTGTTAGATAGATATTACGATTGAAACAAAATTGCCATTGAAAACCACATTCTGCTAATTTAAATGTATTGTAAAATAGTGACATTGAAGGTAAACCTAATTATGTCATGACTAGTTATGAGGTATAATAAGAGAATATGTTTGTTTTTTAAATATATAATTTCTTTTAGGTAGTCCTGCTATAATGTTCTAATTTTTTTGTATATTTTTCCTGTGAATCTATCCTTTTATTACACGATGCCGACTTTATTTTTAAACAAAGCTAGTCACTAGGAGTTCACATTTTAGTTACAAGTCTGTTTGTTAGACTTATCTCAGAACAAATTATATTAATTCCAGCACTATTGTCCTGGACAAACTCCTCTTTCAAACCAAATACATACGTATATCAGGTACCTTAAGAATATATACAAATAGTTCAAACAGAAAACGTACAACCACGTTCATCTATCACCAGGAGTCCTATAATAAAATCTGTTGTATTATTATATAAACTATTCCAGACACGGTTTTTTTCTCTACATACATACATGTTTTTCTCTAAATACATTCTGTTGTCAACTGTACACAGGTTTCAAAATACAGTGAACCATGTCCAGCGGCAATTAGGACGAACCAATGTTGAATTGTGCCGACGTAGTTTATTGACGGATAGTAATAATAAACAAACGAACAAAACGAAAGTACAACTCAGTCGGTCGTGTGATGGCATGATAGCCCTTCCGTTTCTTCCCTTAACAATTCACATATGATCTTAAATGTCACAAGTGAATGTCATAAACATTATTTCTGATAAAGTAATTCGAGTATAGTAATATGATCAACACAAAATATATACATTTACAGGATTGTTATCACATAATCAACATAAACACCATTTTCGGTGGCGCTTGGCTCTCACCCTGAAGTTAGGGCATTATTATGGCCCCAAGCTAACAACCTAAATTTAAATTCACGGGTGGTGCTAGGCTTACACCATGTATAGGCATTATTATGGCCTTGAATTTATTCCATTAACCAATTTCCATTCAGTTGCTATCCAGGTGGCTTTCTGACTCTGGAAGATCGACGAGGCATAATACAATCAGCTGGCTGTCACGTCTTTCTGGTGCGTATTGAGATAAGATTGGGGTAATCATAGTAGTAGTCAAGGATGTAATCTCAGTATCCGAATCAGAGTATTCAACTTCATTTAGACCTCTAACAAGATCGGAGAAGATCTGATGTAGGACAGTAGGCTTACTTGAGGAGCAAACATTAATTCTAACATCATATACTTTAGCACTGAACTGGAATTTCGTGAACACTCTAATTTGACAATGGTCATCAGACAGACCAACAACCAAGTAACGATTTCTGGCACAGGTTTTATCCCTATTGCCGTAAAGGTATACAAGATCTACAAAACATATATATATCCCCTACAGCAGATTTTGACTTGCCATGCGCTTTCGATTTCAAACTAGGACCATGACTAAATATCCGATGGAAATGTTGCTGTTGTATTATTTGTCGATCGTCTATAGGTAACTGCTACCCAGTGAACTAGTCTCTTTGTGTCCATATCTCACATGCCGATAAGCCTCCTTTCTTTATTCTGGCATTTAGATTAGCAGTCGCCATTGCTAAGGTAGTAATAGATAAGGGACCTCCCTCAGGATTTATGTTGAGGCATTCAAGGCCCAGTTCCTTGATAGCATTTTTGGCCACGGGATTTTTATTAATATTTTTAACATTCCCAATCTGTAACCGTATACTTAGTAGTTTGATTGTCGGGTCAGTTAAGTGCGGCAACCAAGCCCGAGTCTATACAGATGAAGATATCCTCATCACCCAAACATCTAACTTCAGCACAGAGAGCCAATATGACATTTTGAACATGCTTCTCGCTCTCCATCATAGCAGTTAGGGTGAAGGAGAATACTGTATCACGAAGAACAAAGACGTACTCGCGCTGTCGGCACATAATATCTGCAGCAAATGATCTGCCTATGTGGTTTGGTGGTGTTGTTGTTGACTGAGGACACAGCTGTCTTGGTACCAATTTCAGGGATAGACAATTATGGCATGAGGCAAATACTGCTTCAATGGCTCTCTCCAGATCTAAGGCGAAAAAATATCTGCTGAACAAGCGTTTCAGTTGGTGTTTGGAGAGACGATTAAGGCGAAGATGAACTGCTGTGAGCAGGCTATCAATGACACTGGAAAGGCTGTGTATCCCTCACTATAAGAAACCCATCATTGGCCATACTGACATCTCCCAGGTAACGTTTTACGTCTTTAATTTTAACTATTTTTGTTGAGGGTCTGGTGCCTTGGATGTGAATAGCTGAGTTGTAACCGGTCAAGTCTTCATCATCTGGAACCTGGTCACTGTGATGTGCAATACCGCCATTTTTTGTCAATAAATTATCTTCATAAAATGCAATAATGCCCTGATACAAATCTACATGCTTTTCATCCGGTTGTAGGCGAATTTTATCAAGATCCAAAAAATGAACTCTTGAGGACTGAAACCCATAATGCTGTCTAATTTTCTGCCAAATATCACTGAGCGAGTGACGTGATATAACTGTACAGTAATTTGCTATCTGGCCGAGCATTAATTCAAGCTGGACATTTTTCTGGGCTGCAGTTCTCCTCAAATCGGCGGGAATGAGGCTTCTATCGTCCTGTAAACCTCTAGTTGAATTGGCAGTATTTTTGTTCTTCCATTCAAATCCATCAACAAAGAATGCCGAAAAATTATTATCAAGTATGAGGATATACAATAAATTCTGTTTCTCGTTTTTAAATGAATTAGTGGTTTCATTTTTGATGAGTTGCCATTGTTTTAGAGCGCGAGCGGATGCCATCATGGTTTAAATGGTGCACAGCAATATCACAAACAAATTTGAAACTGCATGAGGGTCACAGAAACAAGAAAACTACTTAGCTCAAAAACTGTCTTTGTTCCGACAAAATTTCCATATCAATCATACAGGTGAAAGGCTTGACTTCAGTCTTCTATTTGTAGAAGTCACAAATGTCGACGTAGGCTCTTTACGATGCCACCACGGCAATTGGGACAAACCAATGCGGCATTGTGCGGACGCAGTTTAATGGCGGATAACAAGGACGTACAGAGAAGTAATAATAAACAAACGAACAGAACAACTCAGTCGGTCGTGTGATGGCGCAGTGCATATTAGGTAGTGAGCATGCAGTATACAATCCCCTGTTTACTGATAATAGTACACCTGGTTCTGGTTCCGCATTCAGGCAAATATCTAAATTTATAAATAGTATAATGCACCCACCGTCGCCTACTTCCCTTCAGCAAAAATGTAGTCTGCTATACCCCTCTGTACAAATAGTTGAAACAGTTTAGTGTTTCCTGCACTCAAATAGTGAAAACAGATTGTCAGAATGCATTCTAATTTACCATGTATACATGTTTAATTTTCCTTATTCAGGTAGTAGAAAATATGTGATGTCTCTGTCACACAATCAGCCTACGTTAACCACATAGTCTGCCTGAACATGTGCCTGTCTCTCAGTCACAAGCTATGTGCCCAGCACAGACACCGCATAGTGATACAAATAGCCCAAACGGGTGACTAAATCCAGCAAACACAACACACCTGAATAATACGTTCACTACTGTTCCTCTGTTTTCCGGCTTCATTGATGTTCTATATGCACACTACCACTGCCCCGCCATCATTATAAAATACACACACATAACAAAAATGGCACAGTGTGAATACATGTTGAATTCGTAAACTAGATACTAATATTAGGTACTATGCAACCATTTAAAAACAAAATATTTTAAAATAAATGTACCATCACAAGGTGAAAAATATAAATGATATGCATACATACTAGATAATAAAATACCTTGGTATTGTATATAAGTATCTCCAACAATCACGTTACCCGATAGCTTTTGTTGACTGCATATAGTTAATGCGAACATTACTAACATTCTCATAAACAGGGAGTTTAATGAAATCAGAGTTATTTGTGACAAAGAAACTGACATCGTCAGTGTACGCAAAAAGTTTAACCTCTCGATCACGAGAGTTATCAACCTGAACACCGCGGATACCACTCTGGGTTCGAATCTTGGGCTCGATAGCTAGCGTGTACAGTTACCCTGATAAGGAACATCCCTGACGAATACGCCTAATAAACTGGACAGTGCTGGTGAGGGCGCTATTGATGCGGACCAGACTTTCTGTGTCGGAATAGAGGAGTTTAATATAGTTACAGAACCGATTACCGAACCCAAAGGCGTGAAGTGTTTTTAATAGGTATTCATGGTGAACTCTATCGAAAGCTTTCACCTGATAGAGAGAGACAATTCATTGTGTTATGCTATTACTGTTTGCGTACGTGATCACATCACGTACCAAGTGTATGTTATCATAAATGTGTCTTCCTGGAATGGAGTAGCTTTGGTCAATATGAACTATACTACCAAGAACGAGTTTTAACCTTAGAGAAAGCACTTTGGTAAAGATTTTGTTATCCGCGCATAGTAAGCTTACATGTCTCCAATTCTTCAGTAGACCATTGTTCCCAATTTTTGACAGTACAATGATAACAGCCCGTCTACACGACAAAGGCATCTTGTTGAGAGATCAGTGGTAGAAAAAAAAACATTATTAATGCCATCCACATTAAACTTTAAAGGTAATATACATTCATATTTCAAGATGTGGAAGTTCATTGTAAGCACATCTAACTAATTAATTAACGAAGTATTTAAAGAACAAAATAAGTAGAATTCTAAAGTTTTATTGTAGTACGGGGTTTGAACTTAGTTTGCGGCTGGTAGAGTACATGAATATCATTTAAAACTCAAACGACCGTAGAGTAATCGTTCATTCAAGATGTTTAAAGCCTCATTTGTTTTTAGAAAAATCAAACACAGTGACATTGGCAGAGATTCGCTATGTTTGTAATTTGGGGGTGGAGAATGAATTCCATATAGCAAGCATATAGCTACTTGACAAGTTTTCAGGAACAGACTTTTTATTGACTAGCTCCATTGCTGGCGATAAGCTGATGAGATAACGAAGAATAAATGTAACAGTATTATGTATGTGTATGCATGCGCGCGTGCGTGGATACGCGATTGTGCAATGAAATAGGGTAAATGAGGCTATGTTTTCTATGCGTGTACTTTCGGCACGCCTGTGAATTATAGGAAATATGTCGGCTGTGAGTACGGCTATTCAAATAGTATCCTTCTGATAATCTCTAATTGAACCAGAGACCACTGGTTTGCTGTGTAATAGCTAGATATAATTTTAGGGCTGAATGCAATTCTGCATGACAGCATTTCATCTACGATATTATATTGACCCATAGTTATAAGTTGAACAAATAATAAGTACATTGTCCTTACATTATCGTACTGTCAAAGCATGTAGAGGTAAAAGTTCAATTTGAGAAGTTGCTTGTGAGAACGATATCAATTCAGAACTTTTCCATACATAAAATAACCACCAATCGTTTAAATTAAATAAAAAAATATTAGGCAGCGGTGTAGCGAGGAGGGTTGACTGATTTATGAAGTTAAGCTCAATCGAGCGTGGTTAGTACTTGCACGGGAAACTTTCGACAATTTTAAGAAAGTATTAATGGTGAAGACATGTTATGTCAGAGACGTACTTGAGTATTTAACCGCTGATAATGTTTAGAAGTACATATTCGGGGGCATCGGCTAACTTAAGTACTGACTAATGGGTCCTGTGCCCGGGGGGGGGGTACATAAAACTTGCCTAATGGAAGCGTGCTCTTGAAGTGGGTCTTGTTTTTTAGATTATAGCTATTGATTATAGATTATTGCCCTTCTAATAGAGCAAATACGGTAACAGTTTTATTTGGAATGAACAGTGATGACAGAAATGGTACATAAATATTGCTATAGATTCTGCCACTATCCAGGTATAAAAATGGTCACACTTTTGAACACTCGGGGCCACCTCCCTACCCAGCTATGTATCAACTACCCCCCCCCCCCCGGACCCGTGTCAAACAGGTTACAAATCAGGCACACGACAGAACTGCAGTGCATTCACTAGTGACGCACAACGTAGACATGAGGGTTATAAGGAACTATTACGTAGACCAGTTTATACACAGATGCAAGGGACACTTCCAAATAAATTATTGAAACATTTATTATGCTTTTAAGCACAAAACCATGCAATGAAAAATACAAGCATGCATAAAATCTAATAAATAATAAACAAACAAACATAATTAACGCCAAGCTCACTGAGACGGCATATTGGTGCGCGTGTGTGTGTTTGTACTATATTACTCAACCCGGTGTTCTTCAATATTCAATTAGGCACAATCCCAGAAGTCGTACCAACACATGAATTGGTGACGTTACAAAATACATGACGTTAAGTCGGGATCGTTTGTTCGGTTTATACAAATTGGTATACATATGACAATGAAGATCTTTAAGATATTACCAATAAGGTGGAACAAATCACGTGACAACATAATGATAATTACAGCGGTTATCAATACTAGCATGTTAAACAGAATTATCATGGGGGTCTTAATACGGGTATGGCACACAAGGGACTCGGAATTGAAAAACGCTTAATACAAACGCCGAGGGGGAGAATTAAACTAGATAAACACTAACCTTAATTAGTACAATAATTTAGAGTTTTAAATTAACGACCAACTTTGTAGCGTGGTGCCCTGTTAAAACAAACTCCGGGCACGCTAATGCCTAATGTTAACAATGTAATTCAAAGAAACAGATAAATACCAAACCACAAAAAGCAAATAAAAAATGACAAACCTCACAAAACGTCTCCATGCCAAACTACATAAATAATTATCGAATAAAATTTGCGAGCGCGGAATTTGTTAAACAATTAAAAGCAAGATAAAGAAGTCAATGTGAGTTTTGTTAGATAGTAAGTGCCACGATGATGTGCCCTGTATTACGAAAATAATTCGGGCAGCTGAATACTTTCTGTGATTCAGTACCGCTCTCTTTGGAATTATTGATTGAGGTTTCAAATTCAGCAGATAACATTTTAGGAAGCCCCACATTCTATCCTAGGATACCGGTATGTTTATTACAACATGCAAAATGTTTAAATTATTTATACTAGAGTTCTTCACAGCCAAAAAGTCGCAAATATTAGTCAGGGGTGACTTACGCAAGCGGCAAACTTCAAAGTGGAGAAAATGTTTACACACGAGAAGTAGCCAAACGTGTCTTGGCGTTACATTAAGCGCCCGGTAAGGTAAGGTTTATGCACGCGGCAAAATCAAGGTTTGTTGAAATGTGTCAAACGCCAAATAGTGTCTTCACATGTGAATGAGTGATTCCCTGATTGCATTAAATTAATGAATATTATATTTACTTCACTATTCACGAGTTGCACAAAATAAACAACTGGGCAATGGGTTTCTCTTATCATTGTGTGTCAGTCTGCTGTTTAGTGATTATAAAGGCCTGGGTTCAAATCCCATTTATGCTAAATCAATATTCAACAAATACTAGCAATAACGCAACACAACAAACTATCGATTTGTGTGACAACTCACACCCAGTAGATATGTATACTCGGCTGGCAGTTAAGTAAGAGACTACAGGTTGAAATCCAACCAAATATAAATATAACTTAAATACTAAATAGTAATTGTACGAAGACCTTCGTGGTACAGAAGACTGCCCTGAAAACTGGGAGTTCGAACAACAAATGTTTAAAGACATGGTCAATCTTTGAATGGATCGAAACAGCTACAAGTATGATTGACAAGATCTCTAAATGCATTCCTTCTTTTGCATTGACCTTCCTAATTCTTGCCCTAAAATGTATATATCGCCCGTTTACAATGTATTGACCTATAAATTACTGAATTAGCACAAAAACAATAAATTAGCATAACAAATAAAGTAGACATCAATTGTTTTCTGGAATTATGCTGCCGAGCACATATATACAGATTACCAGAAAACACATGGGAAACCAGTCACATTTAATGTCACAAAACAGTTTACATAGACACCAGCACATGCAGCACAGTATGTATACTGGTTGCAGTCCAAATCTATCAATCATCTATCTCGGTACAGAGTTGCAGTATCATCCAATTATTGGCCCCCACTAATCTATATACTCCCGTCCATGAAATCAGGTTGCGTGACAGTACGTTTCAGAGGTTTAGTGAGAATATTTGAGTGGATGTTCGTCATAACAGGTTCCATATATTCCTCATGCAATGAATACATGATATGTTTTTTCACCTATGTTCACCTCGGGATTCCCAGTTTCAAGGTATATTTGTGATTAATACAGGGACTAAATATGCCTTGATATAGCTCCCAACGACCACACATCGTAAAGTGTATCCCAGGTGTTCTAGACAACTATGATATAATTATTAACATATATAATAACTATTTAGTAAAGGATGTTATATGAAAACGCTAGTACACTTATATATGCTCATATTATTCAACCAAATCAGGACATACATATGATAACAGTAAGTGTGCTTGTTGCACTATTACACGCATATCCATATGAACATTAAGTTCAGAAAAGTGGGATAACGACATGTCCCAAACACCAAGAAAGTAAACACCCATCCCTCCAAAAATACGTCGTATCATGCGATCAAAATCATAAAAAATAAAATTGCTACTATGCAACGATTGCAATTGGCCTATATTGTCCCTTGGATGAGCAGACTTAAAAAACAACTTAGCTGTAGGACACCTTTTAAACAATCTTTCTACCGCGAATTTAGTTACCATAAGCCTGTCTATGTAGGACCTTGTAGAAAACATCGCGTAATGAAACATAAAATTCATCACCACAATAACCTGGTTATTCTTACATAACTCGGCATCAATACTGTCCATAAATTCACTCTCAAAAGTGTAGTTCCATACGTAGTGGGATTGTGGTCCTATTCGTAGAGCGTTTGGCAACATCTGACTAAGATCCGTCCACACTGAAAGAGAATATTTTCTTTTACCAAGTGCCCATTGTAATTGGCCGAGCGTGGAATCGCCACTCAACCTGAATACTAAGTTTCTGGATAAACATCTGTCTAATTGTGGCCGTGTCCACTGCTGACTTCTGCAGACCATGGACACATACGTCATATCGTCTGTCCAATAACCATCAAATAGAGGAATAGCCATGTCTGGACCACATAGAGGTAGGTTTAACTTTTCTGGAGTTGCATCTAAAAACAGTAATGTTTCAAAATTAGCATGTCTCGTTTTCAGCAGAATTTTAAACTCAATAAGAAATTAATATATTTCAATATTTTTTATTACGTTGTATATGAGCAGACATATACATATAAATCTAATGTCAATATATAACTGTGATATGAATACCACATTTTCTCAAACGACATATGCGGAACATCTCGTTCATATTCATCCAATTTAAGTTAGAAGTATATTAAAATTACTACAAACTCATACAAACCCTGTATGTTGATCGTCAATGGCGTTGCTGCGAATTGATTGTCTTCTTTACTAAAACAAAACAACAAATAAATAACATTGGCGTCATAGTCGAATCATCGTAATGAGAATGTGGCGGTCACGTGTGTCAATGTCAGCTCAATGGCAACATTAACATACGGCATTAAATATCTGCCAAAATACACCGTTTATACAGGTCTTAGTAATGACATTCAATGTGTCCACATTATATACAGATTATATATTGATCCTAGCAATGACATTAAATATGTCCCATTATATACCGAACATATATTCGTCCTAGCAATGATATTAAATATGACATTAAATGCAATGTTTATGAATATATTTGTGGAATGATGTAAATAATAATAGGTATAGTGGGCTAAGTTATGTACTTTAGACAAGCTAAACACTTATTGTCAATTTGAAATCAATATAGAACCAGAAAGGTATTTGTTTTCTGTTCACATTAAAGCCCACATGCAATCACCAGCTTGGCAACGATATTCATCACATTGTTTACGAATTGAAAAAGACAGAGGTCATCTAGAACGCGACCAACGTACGTTCTTTTCAATATGAATTATATTGAAAATGAGTTCCATGTTTTTATTAGTTCGTAACTTCAACAATCATATTAGACGTCTCTATATCCCACACTACCACTGCTCTCCACCAACTGTAAATATATTTCTTGAACTCCTCAAAACGATATACTTCTACAGCGTTTAGCTGAGTTTGTATTCAATGCTATGACACGAGGGAAGTCACCGAAATACTGTAAATAATTTAAATGTTGTATTTACTGTTTTGGGCCGATGACCATGTATCAGTTCATAAAGATCCTATATTAATTATTACCAAACTCTTCAGCGTGGTATTAAGAGTTTGTTTTCAGGGGTGGGTGATACCAAGGTGGGAAATGGATGCACATATGGGGTTAATTCCTTGAATTGCAATATAGAGGGTTCAAGCTGAAATACAATATATAGTGTTTTCATGTTTCGTCTGATATTTCTGTGGTATTCTGCTGCTGTAAGTAATGCACGATTTGTTCCGAAATTCAGTATATTGTGTGTATTCCAGGGTTATTCGTTTTTTGCTGAAAACACCCCTATTTTTTAGTGGCAGAGTCGAATAGTCTCACTCCCACTGGGAAATCTGCATTGTTGCTTGAATGTGAGCTAATTAAACACATTTTCCAGACCGGCGAAAAAGTATGCAACAGCCAATTTTAACAGCCTGTCACATGATTTTACTCTGAATGTCAACATGAAAAGATGCTAGTCCATTTTACTTAGGAGTAATTGGGAGTAGAATATGTGAGGGATAGTATCAACAGAGATGTGTATAGTGAAAAGTAATATCTATCCTTCATTTGCATCTCTGAGCATTTCTGTTTTAGTATATTGGTTTGAAAATGTTGAACTTGCATGATTTGCAATGTGTTTTTTTTTTTACTGGGACTCCCCTATTGATCGAATCCCGGGTTTGAACGAGAACGGCACACCACGTGATTCGTTTGAATACAATGCTGATGGCAAACATGCCGTGTTACTGCGGTACTCCACTGACGGGATGACTTACTAGTACTGCATGCTACAACTTCGCTTGTGATGTTGCTTGTTAGCCATGGATTACATGAATCTTGATTACCAGTCAAATGTTGCTCATTTGACGTTGGTAATCTTTATTTGGAACTGAGTAACTTCCTGGTACTTCGTACTATGATAAAAATCAGTCAACATACATCAAGTTCTCTCAATCGTAGTATTCCATGTGATGTACACCTAATATGCCAAAAATGTTGCTGAACGATTTGAACTGAATAAAAATAACAGACGAAAATTTGTTTACAAAATAAAATACTTCGGTTGCCAATGAAAACCGGTAAAAACAAGCAATATGTTCTCGGCTGTTATCATGGAAGGACATGAACGTGAAGCTAACGTCTGTTTATAACTAAAACCGGGCACCTTATACGAGGTTCGCAAAATAACATGGCAGTCATTAGAAGTCACTTTATTTTATTGTTAGGACGTATTCAGCCGTTAAATGTATTATTTCCAACCGTTTTGCGATAGTATTTTCTAGATTGGAGGCAGCATTTACATTTTATTCAAAGTTCAAAGCTGCGTTGGGATTACGTTGACAGTGGTAACAATGTCGGCGCCGGTGATCTCTTAGCAGTGCGCAACGTAGCCAAAATAAAAGGCATGATCATTTGGGCACTGCTATTACAAGACTGGTAGGAGGCAATAAATTTGGCGAAAATATTCAAAAAACAGATTGTGGCTGTTGCCATGGTAGCGGTGGGTCAGGATTGTTTTTCCAATTAGTGATGGTACGACCTGCCTGTCAAGTATGAACAAAATCAGCCAAGCCAAAAAAATCACAGAAGAGTTAAAAAGCCATTCCTGCTGAACAGTTACTCTAACTTCGGGGTCAACTTTCTCATTAATGAAAAAAAGATATCAAAAATTCAAATAGTAACTTTTTGCCCACACTCAAGCCGAGTACAATGAGCTATGTCTGAGGTGTTGTATCACAGGGAGTTGGACAAACTTATGTATTTTAATAAATTATTGAATAATAAAATGTTATATAACTTTTCTTTTACCCCCCTCCCCTTCCTGGTATCTATTTCAAGTATTTTTGTCAGGTTCAAATCGTTCACCAGCATTTTTGGCATGTTAGATGTACATCACATAGAATACTAGAATTGGGAGAACTTAATGTTTGTTGACCACCTGGAAACTGAGTTTTATCAATCTTGAAGGGCTCTCGGAAGATCCACCCGCTGCCTGGACCCGCAGTAAAATCTCCGATTAATATGGAGCCGCAACCATCAACATCGATATACCATGAGGTTTCTGCTGGCGACGTTGCGGCGTTACTCAGTTCCAAATAAAGATTACCAACGCCAAATTAGCAAAATTTAACCGGTAACCAAGACTCAGTATATCCACGACCAGCAAGCAACATCACAAACGAGGTTGTAGTGTGCAGCTCACGAGCCAGCGACGACCGATTTCAACGAAAGTCATTCCGTCAGTGGAGTACCGCAGTTGCACGGCATGTTTGCCAATGCACAGATCTGTGGAGGAACTTTTAACTTCAACATCTGTATCGTAATCGCCCAGTTTAAGTTCTGGTTCTGCCGTGGTCCCAACTAAAGGGCGACAGTCGTCGTGTCGCGTCCTGTTCGATATGGGACTCACAGCGACGTATACAACGCGTGTAAAATACATTGTTTATTTACATGAAATTCGAACACGCGCTGCGCTACGACCACCGCGCTTAAACATCCACGAGTTATGTATTCGGACAATGACTCAAATTAGACGTCTGATTATTTAACTTTCACACGTACAGCGACACGCGTTCTAGGTCGCAGCACTGTCTTGGAGCATATTAATGGGCAATTGGGTTCCCCGATCTAAATTTCTATCCCGGTTTGTTGCACGTTCTTTTTTTAATATGAAATAATCAAATATGGGACATATGTATAATAACAGAACCCTACACCCTCCCCTTGGCTTCGCTCGTGAAAGTACGGCAGCAGGATACACCGCATCACTCGTGAAAATAACTTCCATACGCAATGAAAGCCACGGGGAGGGTATCTGTCATAATACTTCATTATCACTGAAAACATTTTTCCCCTGAGTAAATTACAGTAAATATGCCATTTCCCTCATACTCTATTCAGACACAGCGCAGTGAAAATTGGATTCACATGTAATGCTTGAAAACATGTCAGCAAAAATAAATTAAGTGAAATTCTACGTGACTTCATAATAGTTGGAAATGAACACATTACACCCGACCCTACCACTCCATATACAATGTAAACTACACCCCAAAACATCCTTTCACCCACAGTTACTACCGTGTTTCACCAGTGTATTCTATTTGACGTCAGGAGAAATTGAAATAAACAAATTAATTATAATTTCAGCCTCTAGTTGACCACTACCTCGTCTTTATGTCAACTTGCAGTTATTCGTTGCCTACATCAGTGACTTCAAAATATATGTTTCAATCCCAGGAATTTCACTCGCTGTTAAATCCTGGTGTAAGCACCATATGAACTATGAACAATGCATGAGAAGCCAGCTGTGGGGTATATTCAATCCTATAGATTTCTCATTGTTTGGTAACTATTTGCTGCAAATGCAACAAAAATCAATATAAAAAATATTACCCACACAGTATTCTACAGGTTACTTGTTTTATTATGTTTTCCTTACAATATTTAGATTTGTGCGAGGGCTCAATTTCTCGATATAGAACTGTGTATTCAAAATATATAATTTTTAACTACAAGGAACGCAACAAAAACGCACAATACGAGGGCTAAACAAATATTTGGCCTTCCGTGATCCATCGCTGCCTTTGGACCCCCTATGGTACTCATTATCACTACACGGGACAAGATTTAACTCACGAAATATAGCATATACACACGAAATCAAGTAAAGTACGTACGCAAATCAAAATAGTAATACAATTGTGATTCACCAAACTGTCGTACTTATTCTTATCCAGAAAAAGACACATCCTTATATTTAATCTGATTAAGTAAGCTTACGTCGCTGTTACGAAGTCCGAAAACGGGGACTTATAATTCGGTCTCCGTGCGTGCGTGCGTGCGTGCGTCGTTCGTGCGTCCGGAGTCGTATTTCGGAATCCTTTGGGTCGTTCATTCTTTGCATGTGTCTAGCATGTTGTATTTTGGACATACCTTATCATTTTTGATTCAAATTTGGTACATAGATTATACATGTTAGGATACATGTCTTCCGACCGTCCGTGTGTCTGTCCGTACGTCAGTCCGTCCGATGTCATATTTCAAAATCCTATGGACCGATTCCGTTCATTCTTTGCATGTGCCTAGTACTTTATATGGGACATATGTACGTGCAATGGTTTAGCGCTTCGAATAAAAATGTCCGACTGGCAGCCATCTTGTTTATTGAAAATGTTGTATTTTGGACATGCTTTGTCAGTTTTCATTCAAATTTGGCACATACTTTATACATGTTAGGATACATGTCCATGACAATTTGCTTTCAAAATCGGATCAAGGATGGCCGATTGACAGCAATCTAACTATTTGGCCATACTACTATAATTCAAAGATTTATGTACCATTTTCATTTGGCACATACATCATACATGTCAGTTTGTTTCATAATCAGATCAAAGATAGCCGAATAACGGTTGTTTTTATTTTTGGCCATATTACTATATCTCTGTCACACATATATCATTTTCATTGATATTTAAGTAAATGTCAATTCAATTTGCAATTTGATCAAATATGGCCGACTGCCGGCCATCTTGTTTGTTTAAAATGTGACATGTTTTCACTTGTGATCTATGTTTTTCTTTGCTACGTCTTAAACCGGATGGGTCGTCACGCAACACGTGTTCGAATTTGATGTAAATAAACTATATGTTGTATACGCCAATTGGTACTCAAGTTTCAAGAACACGCTCGCGACAACCCCTACGTTTTTACATGACGATCACAAAGAGAATTTTCAAATTTAACGGGGACTGTGTTCATTTTCAATGTCTTGTGTAATCAATAGTCTTACTAATGCTAAAATTGTGCTTTTGAGTCAATGGCCCATAGTATGCAATAGACAATTATATACGCAATTATGAATAAGATTTTTTTGATTTCTGGTTACTTACTCTTTGAATATATAATCAGCTCCTGCCACATCTTCAGATGCTACCCTGTGTAAGTATGTAGTATAAGCAGTAACATTGACAATATCTTTGCACTGCAATGGGTCTTTGGGTTTATCACAAACCAATACCGTTTGACCAAGTGAGTTTTTATTCTCATAGGTACACATATTTTCCCACCGACGATCATGGATTAAGTAGCAAACACCCTTATATGTGTTGACTCCATCGCCAAAATCGCCGTCCCTTGGTATACGTAGCTCTTTGTGCCTCAAAACATTGTTCATATACAGTATAAACTCTCGTGAAAATGGCTTAATAACATCAATACTTGCTTGCCCAGCCCAAGCAGCATAGAAGTACACAGAATACGTACCATTCCCATAGTCGAGTACTCGCCCAGCAGTGCTTTTAACAAGTTTTTTATTTGACATGATTGCCTGAAGAAAGTCCCCACCTTTCTTTCTCGCATTACCGTATTTATCATATGCTTCTACCACTATATGTACCGTGTCTCCCTTTTTAAATATCTTGCGTTTACCATACACATACACTCTAGAAAATAAAATGTTGCTCGTGAAAGTAAGTGTAGACATTTTTATCCCAGAGTCGACTTCAAATTGACCCATATTTGACACTAAATATTAATATCGAATATAATAATAATCACCCTTGGCAAAATGCAACTAAATTGTTACACCACAACTGTGAAGATGGTTACATCGAGATTAAGTGAAACACACTTTAATAATGACTTGGATCAGGCATTACCTAAATATCTCATCGTTATTGACTTTATTTACGCAATTGCCTTAACTTTGGTAAAATTGTCACATTTACATTACGAGAATTTCTCATATTATTAAGCCAATAACTGTGTCAGTATTTGTAAATATCTGATTTGTATAAGACTGCTCGTTCTACAAAATTTGATTTTGTCTTCCCATTTTTCTGGTTTATTAAATTTTGGTAATTTGGCGTTAATGTTATGGTTCAACATAAGTGTTAGTTCTGTTGTCAAATTCCGTTTAAGAAAGATGTTCCAGACCTGGTAAGATAAGCGAGGTCTGGTAAGATTATTACATTTACCGTAACTAAACTAGAACAGAATCAAATCCTGCAATGTATGGATTGCTAACAAAATAACAGTTGTGAGGTAGTTTTTCAAGCACAACATCTTAAAACTTGATTCTGTTTTAGGAGAATTTGGATATACTTTGTCTTTCCCCGTACACGAATACCTGTGTTTTCGCATAATATAACAGTGTTTCTTATATCTTACCTGCTTTTTACTGTGGAAGTTAAACTAAAGTTTTCGTTTCCAATAACAAAAGGTGTTTTGCTTGTTCCAATTTCTCTTTTCAAATTACTGTACATCCATTCATACTCATCTACAATACCTTTCCATTCCATAGCAAATTCTGTGTATTTCTTATAAGGGAACCTGACATCATCTGTCATCTTAGAGATATGTGGATGATTTATATTGTCTTCAAAGGTATCAGCTTGGTTCATATTTACGGTATTAGTCGTACGATTTAATTGATTGGAATGTTCTTGATTGGCCATACCTCTCCTTGTCACTTGTCCCATCATTACCGCTTTTTGAAGTCCAAAAACGAAGTTATCTGTATCATATTTTAGCTGAAATAAAAAAAAAACACGTTTTGTTGTTGACCGTACTAAATGGCTTTTATAAAACTATGTAACAATTATCTATTAGCACAGGATCAAAATGACAAAATACAACCGCCGTTTTCAGTAGTCTGTTGAACTAATTTTTCTGAACAAATTTGCCACAGACCACAGATATTATCGAATTCGTTAACCAATGAAGACAACAGTTCGTAATATAAATATTATGTATGCTGTAAACACTTGTGCATGCAACTATATACGTCGCTGCCAGCGAATAACATAGTCCCCATTATGCATTCTTAGTAAACGTTATGTCATTGGGTGGTACAATGTTCAGTGCATGCACCATGGCAAAAAATCGAGTCAGAATGAATTTTGAAAACAAAATCCATGGAACTAATGAAACGAACCCCGATAAGAATAGATTAAATGCTACAAAGTAAACGCCATCCATTTTGCTATATAATTATAAAATAATTATCACTGATAGCGGGTTTTTTTCAAACCAAGATGTAAACAAATAGTCGAAACGATATTGCTTAATAAATGTATCAATGGTATATTGTTTTATTAACAAAATCTGTATATGCAAATAAATACATAACATAGAGGAAAACGTATTGCCTGCAGTTTCATTTCATATTTTCATTTCTTTAAAATAATGAAAAAATCTATTGAGGTAAAAGTGTCACTGATAAGTCATTTGGAAGAAACATTCAATGTACAAAATGGAATCCATATATTTATAATGTGATATAGAATTTAACATATATCAATGAGCACGTTGTCACCGTCTTTGTTCATGTTAATGATATAACAAGGAATGTGAAATATCACAAGCATTGTTTATGCATTTCATACGAAACACAAATTATATTTCAACTTACCAAATTAGTTAAAATTGATCCAGCCACAAATCCAATCATTAAAACAAAAGCAGTTTTCAATCCCGGTATATTTGTGAACATCATTTTAATTGATCTGTAAATAAAATATATAAAATGTGAAATATTGTCGCAAGCAGCAATGTGTGGGTGCCAAGCTCTGTGATGTTGTATCAAAATGCAGTTCACAGGTTGTAAGTTATGTTAGATTATAGGTTGCCGATTATTAAATATTTTGGGAATATAAAACTTACAAATGCATTAACAAATGTAAAACGTCAGTAAACATCGTAAGCAACGTTTAAGTGGTGAATTTAGATATGCCCATTGTTTTGAGGGACAATGCGCATAATGTCCATACATATGACCAAATAAAGGCAAGATATCACATTCCGGTGAAACATGGTAATATTCAATGCAGGCTTTATAAACTGACGTCGCAATTACATATATTACATTATGTATGTAGATTCATTGTACACATTAACCATTCACAGCATGATCAGTAAGTTAGTCTGAATTGTAAGTTCATTTGTTTTTTTACTTGTTGGTTTCTGCTATCAGATTTATTGCGTGATTTTTTTTAAATTATATATATATATGCATCGGCTATCGTTAAACCCAGTAAATTTTGGAGGAGGTGGGTCTCCATTAGTTTTGAGTATTTTCTACTATCATCAAATTGTCAAATAAAGTTAATAAATAACAATGTTAATAAGTTAATAAACGAATGTGATATTGCGACTAAAAGGATGTCAAAGTGATAACTAAGGCTATCCAAAGAATGTAAAGTGGACCTGGCCTCTTAAAACTTAACAACTCTTTCCTTCAATTTATTTACGCCACCTTTAGAAAATGAAGCTTCACACAGTACTCAATATTATGATATAATTATAGGATTCATAAACTACTTTTATATATGTTTGATGCAAAATGATTTTAATATCTTGTGCAATGATTGTTAATATATCAATAACTTTTTTATTTAGAATAATACAAATATTTTTGACATTATTTTGTTGGTAGAAAATTCAAGATTAGAAAGCTCATTTTGATATACTCTATGAGTACTACTTTAATACATAGGTTTCTCTTATTTATTTATAACTAACCGAAACAATTTATTCTGAGCATGTACAATTGTTCTTTCAGTGTTATTGTTAGGTGAGGTAAGTTATGATGAACATCGTAAAAAAAATTAGAACCTATTCAGCACTATATTATTCATCAACCTGTCATTTTTTTATTGATATCTGACATCACTCACGAAAATAGTAGAGAGCGTTAGATAAGTAGCGCCTGGTCTGCTTGCGTTTTCAAAAATCACGGTAGGGACCAAATTTCTTGTGTATTTGTTTTATTCTATCTACGGACCGTCGAACATTGGAAACACAACTTTTGTGTCATTGATAACGCCGATTCATCAATTGGTCTGCTACAGTCTATTCGTTGCTAACACTGAGAATTGTTTGTCATTACATGGGTATTATACGTTATTTTCATTGAGAAGTTTTATGAAGAATGTTATCATTTCTAGACCAAACTATTAATGCCTTTTACGAACAACTTGTTGTCAATATTATCGTATGGTGTATCATGTACTGTTTAATTATTTAGTTGCTCTGAGTCAGCTTACTAGATGTTACATGGGTTTTTATAAATGTAATATAAGTAGGGTTAGGGACTTTCGTAGTTCTATTGACAATACATATTTTTTATACTTTCTTTATTGTATCTAAAATAAGCGTTATTTATATGGCCGTTGAAAAAACAGGGAACGATCCACAGCTAGCCAAACGGCCCGCAAAATAAACCAATCTACGTCAAAACGAACAAAATAATAAGAAGTCAGCGCAAGTTAATAAAATCGGAATGAATATATTACGTATTCAAATAAATGAATAATAAAATGATAGAGACACTAATACACAATTATATTACATCAGCAAATAATACATTGGTTCGTGGATAACTTAAAGGACGGCAAAGAGAAATTGTAATATTTTCCGGAAACTACTAGTATTTGGTTTTTAGCGTAATAAATTCATTTCAATTATTCTTCCATGGAACGGGAGCCAACGCAGCCAGAAATCGTATTATCATTCTCGTATGAATAATACGTCACAACAAGCAAAGCTCTTAACATAGCACATTCTTCCATAAACTGTAATTAGTATCATGAAATCTAAGATACCTGTCATGTGTAAATGTTTTATGTCATTCCGTTTAATTTCAAAAAACCGCAAGCTGTATAAACGCTATGTGAATGGGCATAGTGGGCCCGCTTTTGGCCATCTCTAATGCCACATAAAGCATTTTTACTAAAGCACAACGTATATGTATAGACAAATTCATAAAACAAATATTTTGAACAAAATAACTTACTCATGCAATGGACAATATTACAGCTACATCATCCTGAAAAATTCAGCTCAAAAACGTAAAAATAAAATAAATAATTGCTTTATTGCCGTTCAACCTTTCCTATTTTCAACTCATTATTTTTTTCCTATAATGTCAGCGTTATTCACAGTGACTTGGACAATAAAAAAACAACAACAAAAATGATAAATTCAGGGGTGACATTTGAACATTGATTGTTCTTAGTTCCCACCACGTCTTATCAGTCATTCGTTACTGTGACCAATATGTATTTACTTCAAGATCGGTCTCTTAATTAAAATTGTATTATTGAAATAACCGTCATAGCCATAAACTTTGCATAGCAACCGTTTTGCGGTCTAAATTTTTACAACAATCCCCTCAAATTTCGTTGCTTAAATTTGTATCTTGAAAGCAAAATTGCCTAGTCGTCCTTATCTCGAGTTACTCTCGCGTTGTAGTATCCCTCCATCTTTGAGTTACAGAATAATATATTTTATCTATTAGTTAAAATTACTATACATTAGTTTGTTTATTGTGTTATATTTATTTAGTACTTTCTTACTCATATTGTCATAAGATTTGTATTTATTTATTCCTTTATTATTTACATCTTTTCATTGTGTCGTTTGGGAACAGCGCCCTCAACTGCCAGTTCAAAGTATCCTTAAAAAATGGCTGATCGCTCAGCCTTAGTTTGGCTAATTTTGATTCGTTTGGCTCTGTTGTGGTCGTTTCATGTTTGTCAATGGCCCTCTATATGGAATAAAGTAACAAGATCAAGATAGGGCGTTGTTTCATCACTGAGAGTGGAACGCATTGAGGTAACAGACCCAACCTGAGTGGGCGAGTAGCCACTTTTGGGTTAATACGTGACCCGGAGTAAGAAGTTAATATGTAGCCACTACAAAGCAGTTCGTCCGCCGCTGGTGTTACAGATAAGTTAATAGCATGAATATATTCACATTTAAGCACAAAACACTACCACTGTGTGTAGGTTAAACTCGAGTGAAATATTAATTGATAGCATACATAAACAAAATAGTTCGTGATGAAAACTACCTGAGTAAGCTTAAATATAAATCCACTGTTTCAATACAAAATATATGGTAGGCCGACTACAGCTGTTAGAAAAATGTATAAAAACGAATTGTGAATAGCATACAATATAAGAAAAATTACAAAATAATACAGCAAAATATAATAAATATGCAGGGAGATCTTCCACACACAAAATAAAGATGCGTGCTCATCGTACATAACATGGTTACAGAAGTTGTCGAGGTACAAGCCAGGGATAAGCTGTAATATTGTATCGGGGGTGACAGTGAAAGTGACAGTGACTGGTACGTTTGCACACTACAGTAAACTGTTCAGCAGGACTTCCGAGTTTTATAAGTCTTAAATTGTGGTGCACATTGGGACTGAAAGGGTGGTTGCCGCCGCGCCGCGTTCTGTTCAATATGGGACTCACAGTGACTTCGACAAACGCGTCTAAAATACATAGTTAGTATATTCGAAAGTTGAGCATGCGCTGCGCGACGACAATCGAAGTTCAATCGAACCACACATTGACAGACCTGACTTAGGCAGAGCTAGACTTTGCGATGTTGCCGTTACCGCCGATCGAGTTGGTCATAACATTCGACGAGCATGAGTTCTGCAAGTGCGGAATAACCCGCATTTTGTTCTGATTATTTGTCATGATTCCTTCATTCCTTTTTCATATTAATTTTAGTATATATTTCACACAGTTTTGTATTCATAGTGAATCTTTTAAAGAAAAAAATAAGTGTTTCATTGTTTGTTGTTATTTGCATTTTTTGTGATTAGCATTTCATTCTTTTTTTGTTTTAATATAAAGAATATCAAGCGTTGTAACTGTGCTTAGACGCGTTTTCGTTGAGCAGCGCTAAAAAATAGGGTCGACCCAAATTCACCGAGTTTCGAAACATCGTCGTCATTCTGAGATTGCGTAATTTAGGGAACATTAAACAAAATGGCGCATAATAACATAATGATATACACTGCATATTATACTCGTACATTTGAGTTAAATATACATACCTTTACAAGTTGTACCCCCATTTATCAAACCATGCTTTATACGAAATACTAAGACAATTTATTATGTGACAAAAAATGATACATGTGTTACATACATACCTTATATATGGCAACCACTCATAGAATGACGTAACTGTGTGTTGTGGTGTACATTTAGCACTGCATCTGTGACTTATTAGCAGCCGTTCCAACCAGATACGTAATACAAACATCGTACGGGCTACCAGTAATTTGACCTAATTATTATTTTTTTATTTCTGTCAAATTATGAAATATGTATTATAATAAATAGGTGCACACAGTGACTGCAAAACGACTATTGTTGATCATGTTACAAACAGAATAACAAGGTTAAATTTCAGAATATACTTATGTACGCAATTAAAGCATCATAAAAATATTGCAACACTAAAATATCGTCTTAGACGATTGCATGAGGAAAATGACACAAGGTAAAATTCACATAAAATGCGATGTAAAATCTAAGATCGCCGTTTCCTTGAAATCGGTTATCGTGACGGGGACCGTAGAAACACATGACGCATGATCCCCACTATTATGGGAAATAACACATAGAGTATTTGTACAGCACACTGTATATTGTATCGCACACCTTGTAGCTCGCTTGGTGAAACAGCACAATGGCTGGCGACCTCTGGAGACCCGGACGTACCACCATGGCCATTTGATTTGCATGTGGTGAATATGTCTTGAAATGGTACAATATCCGTCTGAACAACCATGTATCTGCCAATTTATATGAAAGACCATATGTCTGCTTCAGCGGTTATGTTTTATTATTGTAAAACAATATGCCCATTAAATATCCACCTAATAATTCTATATCAATAGTAAAGATCTGTCGTCAAAACTTAAAATAATCACAAAAGTCATCGTAATCTATTTTTCAATCTTACCCACAAGCCACACTGGATTACCCCAGACCATACGTCTCGATCACAGTCAGCTAGCGTACACGTGATAATAAAATAATTGCAATTTACCGATATTACCGATAAGAGAAACGCTATCTTACATTCGACATTAAACTAAATAAAGTGAGAAATGCGTTTTCCAGATTCTTGCAAATCCCGAATGAAATACCATACATAATTTGGCCGAATTCGTCATTTTCTGTGAGAAAAAATACAAACAAAAGAACGCATATTTAACGAAGAACATAGAACACTTTTACGGGGGTATTGTTGGATTGCTTCCTAAAATTCCGGTTTGCCGGCAGTATTAAAGTAAAAGAACTAATGTTTGGTGGCATAGTTAGTTCAATTGGCTGGAAGAGACAACTTAACATGTACTGAGATCGATGTACTGAGCGGCCAGATTGGAGATGTCGACGGGGATTTGAAATCGTAACTTCAGGTACTACTCGGCCGGACCCTTTGATAAAGCTCCGTAATGCACGCAGCAATGGGTGAATCGTCCGGACATGGATGCTGTGATGTAAAATAAAGAATAAAGAAAACGTACTATAAATAAACCTATGTGGATATATGTGCGTTTTATCTATATGTACTTTCAAATAACATCGAAACAAGTGGTACTGAGTACATACGACTCATACCGCCAGCCTCTTGTTTGTATTGCTATATAATAAAGTTGACCAACTATCACGTGAAACCAAATACAAAACATTACATTCTAAAAAATGTGCTAATACCTATTTCATTCTGAATTAAATGACCTGCGAGAAAAAAAAATACTTTCACGATTAATATTCAAATATGAAGAATAATAATGGTCGAGCCTGTCCGGAGTGTTCGGTTGACAAACAAACACAGTCTGTTAAGATCGATCGATTGATCAGCGTAATTTGTTGTACGAACTCTATCACTATTCAAAACTGATTTTATTTTGTCTTTGGCGTTTTTCAAGATGATAAATTCCCAATGTTTGACCAGTCGTATTTCTGCTAAGAATCTGTTTCTCCCGTGGAAATGTAGCCCGTTTATGACTTGGCTAACGTCGTCAAGTGAAGACACACTAAACAGAATGTTTAGTACACTAAGATAATAGGGAGAACAGCCAACATGCCTTTACAAACAAAACGTAAAAAACTCGATGTTTTATTTACGTTCTTACATATAAAATTATGTTTTGAGGGCTGCTCCGTTAAAAAAATACACAACAAAGTTTGCGTTGGAGACATACCTATGCATAATTTGACAGAATAGGCTACTTTATTGATCTTGGCTATTTATCATATTGATTTAGCGATCGAGCTGAATGACCATTATTCGCACTTTTTGAACAGGATTAAAACAAATGTTTATGGGGATAATAAGTGAGTCAAATGCTTAACTACTTGGCTAATATCCGCCGAGGTTAGCATGGTGCAATAATAATTTGTTATGCCTAAATTTAATAATAATAATAATAATAAGTTTATTCAAGTACATAGGCTATCGGCCTTTAAGTATATATATATTTACATATATGAGGGCTAATCGAGAAAACTCGTATCACAATTCAGGTCTCGTCTTTGCATAGAAAATTATAAAATTTTAAAACATCACGTATAGTGGTACACTGGGTGAGGACATTAAAGAGTTGGAAAAGAAATTGATTCGGAGATGTATTTTCTCCTCAGATCACTGTAAAAAGGACAAATTAAATAAAAGTGGTTTTTATCTTCAAGCTAGTTTGTAGTACAAAAAATACAAATACGCTCTGATCTCACATTTTTCAATCGCCTATCTACTTCAATTCGTAACTGATGTACTGACATTCTGAATCTACACACCGCTGTTCGAAAATATGGTTTATCAATACAGTTTAAGTACTTTTCCTTGCCAAAAAGCTGTTTAATTGTTTAAATTTAGTATTACACAATGTCTTGCATTTACCTTTTCTATTGCGAATATGATTCTGAATCATGGGCTATCCTCTACAAGAAATTACTACTGATTTCTAGTTACAACATAGGAAAACGTAGGAAGTACTTGCAAGGCCATTAATTTTGCCTGTATGTGATGTCAACAAACAAACGAGCGTTTAAGGCACCACCCTGGCCAGCTGACCTGGTTTTGGTGGGTCAGTTACATATTTCTTTATTTACATTTGCAATCATCGTCCTTCGAAACAATGATAATGACTCCCTGCAAATTCTAGCGAACAAGGTTGCCCAAGGTTACAGTAAAATTAACGATTTAATTTTTCACTAGTTTTCAATTTCGCTATCTAGTAAATTCGCTAAATTAAATTTACGTGAAGATGTCGAGTAACAATAACTCAACGTTTGTTTTTTCTGCAAAAGCATCAAATGAGTGAAATGAAATGTCGGTGAAAATAATCTCCAACATCCCGTAAAACGTACACGATAACAACGTTCCCATCAAATATTAACAATATGGCCTTTCCCATGAACTTCATACATCGATTATTCCAATTATAAAATGTATTCCCCGTTTTATATAATATTTTATTTTTAGTTTGTAGTATATGATAGGCTTGTGTTTTAAAGTTACATTGTAATGTGTGGCAAAAACATCTTGTCTTCATTTCCCTACTTGTAAACATAATTTGATGACGCTATCGATGTTGATGTTGTTCTGCTGATTTTTAAAGGAGCCGGAGCATTGGAATGTTAAGCAATTGATCCTGTTAAAACAAACGTGTGGTAAACTAAAAATCAATCAATCTTTGTTGTGGCGTGAAGTATATAAATAACAATTCAAAAAAATTCTGTGTCAATTTCAGTATACGAATTATGTCTGTAATACGACACAAAACTCGTCTATTTATGCTCAAGGGTTGTTGACATTCAAATGTTAAGTAAGACACACTTTCACGCGAGGGAATCGTTAAACTATCAAGTATATACCATATGTTGTTCAACTGGCTAGGTGGGAAGGGGCGCTATAAATATGGGTATGTGCCTTTGGTTTGATCATTTCCAAGATTGTTCGTCGTCATTTTAGCAAAATATGGGTAATGTTTTTGGTAAGTAACGCAAATTATTGAGTCAAAAAACGTTCCCAACGTCGATCATTTTGGGTCCAGTTTTCATTCGACTGCGGAAGACTCCCACCCAAAATCTATGAGTAATTATTGTATGATTTGTAATGTAAATATTTGAATTACAAATTGCTGAAATACAAATTACATTGCCGCCATCGCCAGTTTTTCACCATCTCCACAGTAACGTCACTTCGTGTGGAAAACATAATGGCGTTGTTTTCAGGGCACGTACAAAACGAGAATGGCCTTTTTTTCATAACGCTGAACTTAATACGACCTATTTAAGCGTCCACAAAGTATAAATAAAATAAATCATCTTAATTGTAGGCGATAAATTGCTGGCATTGTCTTATTCAGTAGTTTGTCATTTCATTTTGATAGAGATCTTTTGCAACACATAAATATTTCTATATGAATTTGTGTCACTCTCTCATCACCCCTTTTCCAGTTTCCCTGTTTTCAACAAAACCCGTTTACTGGGGAAGTATTCTTTATTTTGTTCCAAACAGTGCCCGTTTTTAGTTACCATCATTATCCATTTACTGAGAAAGTACCTTTTGTTTTATTTTTCTAAACTGTATTCATTTGTTAGATTTCTAGCTACATGCAGTCACCACTCACTGGGAGGATACTCTTTGTTTTTATTCAAAACAGAACCCCGTTTACTGGTTCCTTAGTTCTAAAAAAGCCGTTCACTGTGAAAATGTTTTTTGTTTGTTCTAAACAGTATCCGGTTAGTAGTTCCTTAGTTCCCAAACAAAGAAAGAAGAGCGTATCAGAATTATGTTATTTTCACATGACTCATGTGTAGACTCATGTTCTAGGCAGAAATACCCTGGCTTCGACGATTCTCAGGTTGACGAGCAGTGTGAAAAAATAATCACTCTACTGAATGAGCTAAGCAGATAGTTTGCGGTTGAAAATACCATGTGCATATATCTTTGCCATTTCTTCAGATCACTAACCCATTGTCTTTCTATATTAAAGCTCAATGCGCAGTATTTCTTCGTTAAAGTACGCCAACTAAGATCGTAACGGTATTTAAAGGCCTGTTTCAGAACTTCGATGCCAAAAATGCCGTGAAATACCGTTAGCATCCCCATAACCGTAAGTTGGATTGGTATGATCTAATGTCAGCTGTTGATTAAATCTGCACACTGTTGAGGCGACTGCATTTCGGTATAACCCTACATCAGTTATCACTGTGTTTCAGGTAGGTGTAGGTAATAGTAGATTCAACAAATTTCCGCCGAAGTTACCATGGAGAAATAATTTACATTTAGAATTATGCAGTGTCCTTCATTAAACATTTCTATTGCGAGTATGGTTGTGAATCATGGGCTCTCCTATGCAAGAAATTACATTCTGGTTACAACATAATGACTTCAATTGTAATGAGCCAAGCCTTTAATATGTCTGAAGATAGCTGCTTCCTCAGCCGAGGTTGACATATCAATAGTATCTCAGAAAATTTACTAGAGTAATAATGCATTGTGGAAAACACTTGTTGTGTTTTTTTCAGACATAGAAAGTTCTTGCAAGGCTGTGCATGTACGTGCAACGAACAAACAAGAACATGTAAGGTGCTACACTGGCCAGCTGACCTGATTTTGGTGCGTTCCATGTATATTACCGGGATTTTGCCATGATTTGATACGTCTTTTTAGCCAAATCAGTTACCTATTTCTTATTTCCATTTAAACCTCATGTTTCTCCTTGGCGCTGAATTTCGACCTTTATATAGACTATATTTGAAATCTTAAGTACGTAGGTATCAACAAATGCGAGGTACACAGATAACTTTGCTGATTTTGCAATCAGCGACCTGTCAAACATTATTGAACAGTATTGATTTCCTTCAAATTCAATGGAGACAGTAAAATAAACGAATTAATATTTTGCTGGTTTTAATTTTGCGATCTACTAAAATAACAATCAATAAAACTCATTATTTTCTCTGCCAAAGCAATAAAATAGCATTTACAAAATTCATGGACAAGTTTTGCAGGAGTTTCACTAGTGGCCTTGCCCACACTGACCTGCGATATTGACGAACTTTGTTGATTTCCTTCGTCCGTAGTATTTTTCAGCAAATAGGGTCAAATCCACAACATGCTGTAAAACGTATGCGATAGCGGGGTTCCGTCAAATGTTAACATAGTGGCCTTTCACATGCCGATTAATTCAATTATAAAAAGTATTTCCCCGTTTAATATTTTAAAATGTTGCTGAGTTTTTAGGATATGATGGTCTTGTGTTTTTAAGTTGTAATATAATGTGTGCTAAAAACATCTTGTCATCATTTCTCATTTGCGTGAAAATAATTTGATGACGCTCTCGAGATATTTTCCTGATATACACTAATGCGTCAATCTGCGTATAATAATTAACCTTCATGATACATATGGAGTTATAACATATTTTCGCAAACAAGATACCCATTTGTCCGACGTTTGTGTCATTTGACCAACAACCAACTAACTTGTTCGATTCAGAATTTATTAGAAACAAGGCGACCTACTTCATTTAATATATTAATACATTTTCTACTGAATGATATTCGTCGGCGTGAAACGCCTAACGTGTATTTTTTTCTCTTGACGTTAACCAAAAAGGAGCTAAAGCATTACAGCAATTTTGTTTTAAATTTAGAAATGTGAAGTATATAAATAACAATGCAAACAAGTTTTGTGTCAATATGTAAATGTCTTTATACAAACTTTGTCTGTAATACGACTGAGACCTTTATGATCAAGTGTTGTTGACTTCCAAATGTAAAGTAATACACACTTTCCACGCGAGGGAATCGTGGGACTACCAAATATATATCGTGTGTCACTCGCCTGATCTGAATAAATAACGGTGAATAATGTCATAGACGTTGTAGTAAATAAGTGACCTTGGAATCACACGGTTTTACCCACGATGTAAGTGCTTAGATTGTCTTTAGCAGGGAATCAAGGTGAAAAAGAAAACTTTATTTTGAACAACAATCTACCCAGGAGACAGATTTTGGATAGACATGTGTACCGGCCGAGGTCTAATAAGGCTCGTGATATTGGGATTCGTGAAGCTGGATGGAACCTTATACGAGAATCGACCAACAGCTGAATGATTCACACAACACAAAGATATATACTATAAAATACCAATACGCTTTAATTAAATTAATTAACTTATGAGTAACATAAAGGAGAACAGGTAGCTGAATTATATGAGCAAGCAGTGAGACCAAAGTACTAGTAGAAGTGTGATCACGCACTTTCTTTATGTAGCAGACAAGGTTTCCGTGCGTATCCAATGCAGTGTCATACAGCAACAACGGGTTTCGTTGCAAATGCGAGCAAGTTTCCCAGCTTTAGCACGATATCCACCGTACTCAGGTAGTTCTAACTTGCAGATAGACCCTCAGAAAATACCAATCCAGTGAATAATGGAAGTACGAGTTAACTTTTATACAATCCTACTTCGGGATATTATGTGTGTATATATGTGTGGGTCTATATAATGTAACTGCCAGTGTATGACTCTCAGTAGATGTTACCGCCGGTTTGGTACAGAACTGTAATGAATGTCATGTGAAATTCAACACTCATGTAATACTGAAGTACATGTGTTTATTTAATTTAATCGTTATAAGTAATTAGTAGATTGAAAACAAATACGTCAACTGATATTTGAGTAATTAGGTAGGTCAGGAAGTGTGCTTTTAAAGTGTGTGTAATAGGTCACACATTTGATATTAAATTCAATAGTTGACAAATAGTTGTCTTTCAATATCCACACCACCGTTGGTGGACGGGATCTGCTATATTTGAAGATTTTGATATTTAAGCTGTGTCTTTACATCACAACAAATATATAATTACAATTCGTAGGTACTGCATTGTGTACGAAATTCGAACCCCTCCTTCCAAGTCATCAATAATTTGGAATGGTTTGATCTAATTTTAGTTGTTGATTAACATACGCAGATAGTTTAACCGACTGCATTTCGGCATAACCCTACATCATTTACTACTGTGTTTGTTTGACATCGAACGAGTTACTAGCTAATTTTCAGGTACGTGTACGTAATAGTATAATCAACGTATTTACACAACTGAATTTGTAGCTGATCATTATACGCCGTTTGTTGGTGTTGTTCATATGGCGGGGTAGCTAGGGTAGCTTATGCCATAGTTGAAGTATATTGGTGTATGGTTCTGTTTAGATTTTATTATCCCATTTTAGCAAAATGTGTCTAATTGTCTGGCAAATAACGCAACTTGTGAGTAAAAAACTCTCTCAATGTCGATCATTTTGGGCCAGTTTTCATCTGGCTGTAGAGCATCCCCATCAAAAATCAAGCTGAACATCCTCACGGGTCACTGGGTTACAGATCTATAAGTAATTTAATTAGACAAATTTCATTATAAAAGGTGACTATGAAAGAAACGAAATGGCAATATTAGCGAGACTAATAGTAAGCAATATACTATTGACTATCATGGCTGTTGCGTAGCACCGTTTATCTAAATTATGTCATTAATAAATAATTCACGTGATCTCGTTAAATATTAAACCAGGATTACGGATTGCATTCGGCACCCCTACCAGTCTTGCATCATCGCTACAATAATGTCTCTTCGATGTGAACACATAATGTCCCGGTTTTCAGTGCACGTACAAAACTAGAACCGGATTAGCGTCTGATAAACGCAATTTTTCACAACGCAGAATTCAATAGGACCCATTTAAGCGTCAATCAAGTATAAATAAAAATATTATTTCAATTGCAGGCAATAAATTGATGGCATATTCTTTTTCAGTAGTTCGTCATTTCATTTAGATGGAGACCTTTTGCAACACATCAATATTTCTCTATGAATTTGTGCCACTTATCCCCCTCTCATCACCCCTTTTCCAGTTTCCCTGTTTTCAACAAAACCCGTTTACTGGGAAAGTATGCTTTATTTTGTTCCAAACAGTATCCGTTTACTAGTTTCTTAGTTACCATCATTATCCATTTACTGGAAAGGTACTTTTTGTTTTTGTGTTTTTCCAAACAGTACCCTTTTGTTAGATTTCTAGCTCACAATACCCGTTTAATGCGAAAGTACTCTTCGATTCACCATTTGATAGTTTCTTAGTTCCCAATACGACCCCTTTACTGGCAAAGTACTGCCCTTCCTAAAAGTACCCGTTTACTAGTTTCTTATTTCTAAAAAAAAACTTTACTGCGAAATTACTTTTTGTTTTGTTCCAAACAGTATCTGTTTGATAGTTTCTTATTTCCAAAAAATACCCATTTACTAGAAAAGTACTCTTTGTTTTGTAGTGTCTGCTTGATATTTTCAAGGAGAGAAGCGTTTAAACAAAAATATGTTATTAGCACATGACTTACACACAGGGCACAAGCTTTAGGCATATATACCTTGGCCTCGACGATTCTCAGGTTGACGAGCAGAGTGAAAAAATAATCACTCTACTGAATGAGCTAAGCAGATAGTTTGCAGTTGAAAATAACATATACATCTTTGCCATTTCTACAGGTTATTGATCCATTGTCCTTCTATATTAAAGGAGACATACATTTTAAATATTTCTCAATGGGCAGTATTACTTCGCTAAAGTACGCCAACTCGGACCGTAACGGTATTTACAAACCTGTTTCAGAACTTCGATGAAAAAAATGCCGTGAAATACCGTTAGCATCCCCATAACCGTATTTTGGAATGATATGATCTAAAATTAGTTGTTGATTAAAATACGCAGATAGTTGAACCGACTGCATTTCGTGATAACCTTACATCATTTACTACTGTGTTTTGTTGACATCGAACAAGTTACTATCTACTCTTCAGGTATGTGTATGTACTAGTAGAATCAACGGTCATTATACAACGTTCGTTGATGTTCTCCTGTGGACTGGGTGGCATAGTTAATGTATTGGCGATTCGCTGCGCCAGGATTGCCAATGAAATCACTATTGTCTGCATATGCTTGTGTAATTTCCAGTATCGTCACGTATTAAGTCATTTGTGATTTTCTTGGCTTGGCCGATTTCGCTCAAACTTGGCGGGCAAGTCACACATTCACTCTAGATTGTAAGTCAAATCTGAAAATAAAAATGTAGGCCCACCGTTGCCATGGCAACAACCAAAAAACTGATTGTTTAATACATCCCCCAGGTTTATCCTACCAGTCTTGTATTGGTGTTGAAATGATCATTATTTTTTATTTTGGCAAATTTGGCACAGACAGGAGATCACCTGCGCGAACATTGCTACACAGTGTCAACGTAATCCCAACGCAACCTTTAACTTTAAATGCTGCGTTCGTTAAAGAATCTAGAAAACACAGTCACAAAACGGTCGTATAATAGGTATAGCAACAGAATAGGTGCTAGTAATGAAGTAACTTGACTTCTAAAGACTGAATATTTTTTGCGAACTTCGTTTTCAGGGCGCGGTTTTAGTTATAACCGACGTTACATTATATGACATTTCTGTTTCCTGTTGGTGGTGAACAGACTGATTGTTGACGAATTTTTCTTCGCAATGATAGAAGTGTCACCAATATAACAAAGAACGTTTACTGGAATTATACCGTCGTTATTTTACTTGGCAAGTCAAAACATGCTAAACATTTTAAATAGAAAAGTATGTCTTAATAGGTGACCACTGTCTGACTGGCAAGTTTACAAAATCGGTAAATGTTTCATTGTGGAGAACAAAATGGATGAGCACATGAATGTTGTCCATTCAACCAATTGTATAGCTATGTTCATTTCATGAACACTGGGCTCTATTATAGCAGCATATGTAGCTGGAGTTGTTGTAGCTGGTTCATGCAGTCTCATATGACTACAGTTAAGTATAGTATTACGAGCCAGTGTAAATGTGTTTTAAAGTAAGATTCAGTAAGTGTATATGTGACTTGTTTGTTGACACCTATACAACATAACCATAGTAATATGCGTATGTTGCCCTCAGAACTAGAAGATTTACCGCTTATAATCAAATATTTGCTTAGTATATTTTATTTCCGTCGACCTGGACATGCATTTGTATTTATAAGCATGTACTGTTTGTATCTGAATCTGATTGAGTAGAACTGTTCAAAAATGATGCTGCCGAACTTGGTTAACATCTTTCACATTTGTTATGCTTGGGAAATGACCAAGACCAAGAGGGGAAAATAAGGTCCAAGTTCTCGTCTACGTCAAGGGGAAACACTGGGATGAATATACCTGGATGTACATTTTATAGATAATCATGCGTAGATTATTACAACCAAACTAATTTCTGCGTGCTTTTGCAAAATGCCCAATTTCGTATTTTGACTATTAGGGTGAGAATACAAGCCGAATATTTCGTTTTTCCATTGGCCAGTTTTAGTGCAGTATAGTATATAGATCACATATAGTGATACTCCTAGATTACTATGCGACTATCTGAGACTGTCTATTCAAAGTTTCTATAAGGATAACTTTTAACTGTGATTTCAGGTAAATTTGTAATCTACAATACCTTTTCAGGAACATTACCTAATATAGAACATGCTACACATTATATTACACTGACCATTGATGACAATTGAGAATTTTAGTAGAACACGGTAAATGTATGTCTTTAATAAATCATGCAAATTACCTCGTAAAACGTAAGTTGCAATGATAAAACAGGCAAATACATTTTAATTGATAACCTTATACGTCATAGCTTTGTCAGCCATTCAGATTCGCGCATTTGGCGAACGACTATGAAGCTTCTGCCATTGCAAATAGTTATGGTAGATCTAACAAAAGCTGCTGCACCATTGAGGTTTGTCGACTTTTTCTCAGAGCATATCACCTGTAATATATGAATAGGTCGAACTACTGCAACATTTTCAATTTAGCAAGATTTCCTGCATTACCACGAGTTGTATTCGATTTGAGCCAGGAGATAATATTCAAACACACATGGAAGCGCTGATTATTCGCACGCCATTCCAGGTTTTGTTGTCGTCATATACCGACTTTTAGTACTTCTATTCATTTCATCAAGTTCATATTATTACTTGTTGTGTGTCGTGGGTTCAGAAATATGTTTGATTGACACCAATTTTGTGTCTGTTTTTGTAGTGCGCGAGTGTGTGTTATACCTAAACTTTGCGGATTCTGAAATGTCAGAAGAAATCCATTGACACTACGCTGACAAATCTCAATGGCAAGCATCAAGTTGTATTTTCAACTTGCCACATAAGCATATTATTGTGGCTTTGCCTTATAATGCAAGTATATAGGGCGCCAATCTGACTGCTTTATAGGGCAGTGAGACGTGATAAATAATTACATTATAAAATACTGACCCCGTCTGACATTCCAAAGACATGTTGTTTACACAACAAGTAGTGAATAAAGATCTTTCAAGTCGACCCATTTAGAAATTTATCTATCTACTCAATATCTACTTATGAGGTTCAGACTATAAATAACCGGCTAAACAATGTTAAGATCAACTTTTTTTTTTACTTTTGCTTATCTTAATTACGTGCAAAATATTCAATGCAGTATCATATAATGATCAAACACAATGGGGTTCATGCGTCTACCCGTATTGCATCAACTTTCAAAATTAATATTACTCTTCACAACTACTGTGAAGACTTGATATTTTTGGAAGTCATCATTCGTCATGTGTTTCTATGAAATTAATACTTAACCATCAGTTCTAAACAGTTACGCGCATTACATGCGTTCGACCCAAATGACGATGTTCACGTGCTATTAACACACACGTCCTTTTTAACACACACGTCAGTTTTAAAAACACACACTTCATTTTTAAACACACACTTCATTTTTAAACAAACACGTCATTTTTAAACACACACGTCATTTTTAAACACACGCCATTTTTAAAAACACATAAGTCATTTTTTTAACACGCACGTCGTTTTTAAACACACGCCATTTTTAAAAACACACGTGGTTTTTAAACACACGCATCGTTTTTACACACACGTTATGTTTTTAAACACACATTATTTTTAAGATACACATGTCCTTTTAAACACACACGTTTTTTTAAATATACATAATTGTAAAACACACACGTCATTTTAAGACGCACATCATTTTTAATTCACACGTCATTTTGTCGGTAGAATACCAGTCGCTATTTAGTTGCAACTATAATTCTGTCTTGTTATAATTCATTCGATTGAATATTTACTTATAGTTCCATTCTATTAAAAAGTTTGCATGAAAACAAACAAATTTATCTTGTAATATTCGGTTTGTTATTCGTTTTTGACTATTGTGTGCGAAGCACACGATGGGTGTCTTTGCGGTCAGTTTGTCTGTGTGTGTTCCACTGATATCTCAAAAACCAATTATCAGATTTTATTGAAACTTGTTGCATATATGCTTTGGGTTAAAGCTCAGACCTGATTAGCTTTTGGTTTACCTAAACTACCTATTTTTGCATATTAATTAACTGATTTTCAAGCATTTTCTTTTGCTTCTCATGTACTAATCAACAAATTTTAATGAAACTTTTCATAGATGCTCTGAAATAATGTTAACCTGACTAGTTTTTGGTTGAATGCCATGCATATTACTTATCTAATTTGCATAATTTAACAATTTTCACTTCTAACACTGAAATCTGAATTACTATTAAACATATTTCAATGACACTTGGTACATAGTTGATCTGGGACAATGCGGCGGCAGACCTGACTAGTTTTGGTTAAAATTCTGTGCATATTAATCACCTAATTTGCATATTAATTTATCGATTTTCAGCATTTTCACTTGTTTCTCATCAACTTTTAAACAGATTTCAATAAAACTTGATACATACGCATGTAGATACTTAAGGATAACCAATATACATGTTCAGTTTAGGGTTAAATTTTGTACTTACAAATTACCTAATTTGTATAAATTACCCAATTTATAGGGTTCTTCACAGCTATCTTGAGTACAACTGATCAAATTTAAATGAAACTAGGTATATAGGTGCCTCAAAATAATCCACAAATTTGATTACTTCAGGGTTTAAATCCATGCATTAATTAATTATTTGTTATTAGTTGCATATGTGTTTCTTAATATGCATAACTGTAATGTACCAAGTACTGTTGGAGATAAGGACATGCAACCGTTGCTATAATTATGTTGTCTGACAAGATATATAACAATCATATGAGGTAATTATTTCATTGAATATTTATAATTGTTAAACCATAGCTACCTGGAACCAATTATAATCATTGCTTGCAATTTAATTTTTCAATACTGTATTTGCTCTATTATAAGCACATGTTCTTACCCGTGAATTTTATTTAAAATATACTTGTAATGTAATGGAATTGAAATCGAAAGACGCATTATACACTATTATTTTGACGAGTTTGTTTCACAGATAATTAGCAGGTATAATGGATTTTAGTAGGTAGGTAAAACGTTATTAAAATCAAAAATAATTGTATAGTTTTTAAATAGTTAACAATGAAATGTGTTGTAACCAGAAGTTTTCGTTACAGATCAAATTGTTGGTTGGCGCCTGTCTACTTGCTACTGTTATATGGTTTGTGGTTGGAGGGAAAATGTTGCTAACAAGGTGAGAACGACTTCTTTAATTTACTCACAAAATGTATGTGCTGGTGTCATAGTTATGAAATAATACTAAAGCTACATCAACTGAATATACTATAAACCAAATTCCATAATTGAATCAGTACTATTCAAACATATCCAGGGAATTGTCAAATGCGATAACTTCAATATATTTATTTTCTAAAATTAGTGTCAAGAACGATAGTGTCGTGGTGTGGGGTGCTCAACGTTTAATCTATGGAATGTCGCCTAATACACCCAATCAAAGAGAAATGTGTGTGAATCAAAACGATATTTGTTTTGTAAAGACGAGAAAGACGGGAAGCACAACGTTATCGTCGATTCTCAACAGATATGGTCTCCTTAGAAACTCATTTGTTCTACTGAAGACAAATCCTAAAAGTGGACACTTCAATACCATTCGAATAACTGATCAAAGTCCTAGGAATTATTTCTTCCCCCATTGCACGTAAGACCAGGAGACTGGACAAAATATAAATATAACATGTTGGCAGTGCACGTGAGATTCAACCGAATTGCCTTTGAGAGTTTCATGCAACCAGGAACCAAATATATCACTATATTAAGAAACCCGACGTCACAATATGAGTCAGCATTTGCATATTACAAACTGGGGTCTGTTGTGAAAAAATACAAAAGCTCTATAAATGAACAAGAAGCACTTGTCGAGTTTTTGAAAAATCCAACTTACTACTGGGGAAAAACAAAGCAAATGATGGGGGCTAACATTGCATTTTTTACCCGAAATGTACAGATATTTGATTTGGAACTTGACCATCAACATCATGAAAATGTTGAAGCTGTTACAAAGTACATAAAACAACTGGAAGATGAACTTGATGTTGTCTTAATCATGGAGTATCTCGACGAATCGTTATTACTTTTGAAGGAGAAATTCTGTTGGGAATAGAGTGATGTCATATATTTGATGAAGAATGCCCATCCGCTAGCAACGAAAGTCATTACATTGACGCAAGAAGTCGAGAATCAGATAAAACATTGGAATCATGCCGACCAATTATTATACCAGAACTTCAATCGCACATTTTGGAGAATGGTTGAAAAGTATGGACCAACGTTTGAGAAAGATCTTCATACCTTACGCATGCATCTGGTCGAAGCAACTTCATGCGTGTCAAACATATCCAACACAAAAAATATGGCTATTGGCAACAGGGTTATATTGCCCCAAAGAATTTTATTTTATTTATTTTATTACTTAGGATTTCAGGTGTGCTTTGGTATAATTCGCACTAAATAGGGATTAAGTTCATTTCATGATCTTCACACAATCCGTTAGACATTACCACAGAATGTGGTATACATACACGTTTCCTGGTGGTGGTGAACGAACAAATGCTTTTTAAATTTAGGCTCGCAATGCCAGGAAGAGTCGACATAGATTAAGTAACGTGAGTTGAAATTTCGCCAAAATTTCTATCATAAATAAAAGCTCTCGTTTTGCTGAGTCGTAATAAATTAAACAATTTGAAATTCAAGTCCTTGCAAAAAACAATGACCACAGTGACAAATTACTGACAATTCATGTCATAAATATTATATAAAAAAATAATAATAGCCATAAATTGCACAATATTATTTATGAAAACATATGCACTAAACAACACATGATATTATGAAGAAGTCAGCAATTTGTAATTGTCATAATTCCATCACACAATGCAATATGTATTTGTGCAGTACTAACAAAACATTATACACCAATTGCATTGACGCAGATCGTATACAACACGTTGCTTCGTTTATCCAGCTTCTAAATTAAACATTTAAATCGTCCATTGAGTACAACAGAGTACATATAAAAATAATTGTTATTCCATCTGACACACCTAAATAAAATATATTTTTGTAAGTTGGTCTAAGTTGACGAATAATTTTTCTTCCTATATGTTATCAAAGATACCACAACAATTGAAATTGCCGTTTTTGTAATCATTGTAGATGGTAGTCAAATAGTATGTGGATTTGAATTCAGATCATGGTGCGATTTTGATGTCAGAAATAAATTACCCTACCAATGGTATTTTAATAAAGACAAACACATGCATGATGTAACGACCAGCTCCAATCAAGGTGAGTAAATAAAACTCCGCAGTTACGACCATATATTTGTTCACAAAATTATACAATACAAAATTGTTCATGTGCAATATGGTTACCATGATACCTATGTACTTTGGCAACCCATAGGACAACGCAATAATAATTGTACAGAAGAACAAAACTAATACGATTGGTGTAATATCAGCTACGCTGTCATCGACTGTACAGAAACCTGGCAATTATTGTGTAATTTTTTATTATCTCATCGGTGCTTCAAATATAATTTCCGTTAATATTTCTGGACCCACGCTTCGAATGTGTCTGTTGCCGGTTGTGACGACTACTACGGGAATCAACACTGCTGAATGTAGCAGCATTTGGCACATTGAAAGGAATGCAGTCACGGTGAAATATCGAGGTGGGAAATGGATTCGCGTTATGGCTAATGTATCTACCTCATTAAAGCATAGGGTGAGCTTATATTCCATAACTTCTACATACCATGCTACATTACTAAAGAGGCTGTAAAAAACAAATGATTTGTAAGGGACTGAATATCATTGAAACTCAGCATAATAAATTGGATTTGAATTAAAATATGAAACATTGAAATAGCCTTCATATTTCCTTTTCTATTGGTAATATAGTTCTGAACCATGATACCCAAGGGATGAGAAAACTGCCAAAATTACCAAATCAATTGTTGAAAATAATAAGCGATGATGACACCTGCAGTAATATCAGAATCGACCCAAAGGAATTAACATAAACTAATTACAGATAGTCTAACTTCATTCCTTCAAACGGTCAGCTGATGTAACCCCTCGCTGCCTACTTCTCTCCTTCTCCCTTTTACAAAAATCTTACTCTATCAGCCAATCACGTGATTATCAGGAATGTGTCTCATGGTTAAAGCTTTAGGAAAGTAAGTGACACCTCCAATAGTGCAAATCGTAAAATATAATTTCAGATTGACTTCCATAGTAATATGTGTGGGTTTGGTTTTTGCATCAGTCAGCTTGCAACATTAAGTAAATTTTATATCGTCTTGATGAAACAGATCTATTCTTCACAATTTCTCGCCATTGTGTAATTCAAGTTCAATGTCACTTTTCGACTAAAAAGGTGTCACTGTGGTGTTATAAATACTGTATGTTCAGATCATAGTAATCACTATCAATTACAGCATGTAATCATTGAGTTGTCAATAACACAAAATTACAAAATGTTCAAGTTCATGTGATTTATTAAACAAAAGTCGGTTCACTTTTTTTCAGATTCTATTCGAAGCAAGTCGACCCAGTTCATTGAAAGATATGACAATGGATTTTGCTCTGGATGATATATCTTTTGGGGAATACGCTTTATTCTAGACATAAACGAGTCATGAAAATATATGTGATGTCCATCACATCGTTTTTGTAAATAATTCATAATATTAGTATAAACTAGTAGTGTATTTAATTTTAAATGCTGTTGAATAATGAATGTTGAGCAGTTTAGTAATTCCAGATAAATATATTTTTGATGAATTATAAATCAATGTTTATAAATGAGAGATCCCACATTCGCTTATTAATTCATTATATTGACTTTATGCCCGAATGAATGAATGAAATTCATTTCACCAAAAATCAACATTAAATGTAGGAATTGTAGAAGTAGTAAATATAAATAAATAAATAAATAAATAAATAAATAAATAAATAAATAAATAAATAAATAAATAAATAAATAAATAAATAAATAAATAAATAAATAAATACCACAAATCTTCAAATAAAAAATGAAAGAAAAAAATTACAAATCAAATATTGCTTTAAATATGTGTCGCTTAGTGATAGTTTTAAATGCATCAGGATATATTGAATGAACTCAAATTGCATATGTATTACCAAAGGTAATTGACAACATATACGCCCTCTATCGGTTAGCCTTTAATATCCAGGCTGCCCTCAGTAGTGACAATCGTTGGGCGTTTTAATAATCATGTAATTTGTTTTTACAGGGTTAAAAGTCTTTGAAAGTCATAATCAATTTCTGAGAGATTGATTATATTGTTTTTAAATAAATGTAAATAGGTTAGTGTTATCTGCAAAGTGTCGACAATGAAAGGAATAGGTAGAATTTGCTATATCATTAATACAGATTAAAACTAAGATCGGGCTTACAATCAACCCCACAGATAATAGATCGGGCAAAGATGAAATGTTTTCAATACATACAAATTGATGGCTATTACAACGGTAGATTTTAAACCATGATAGAGGAAGACCTCTAATACCATAGTGTTCTAGATTGCAGCACAGAATTTCATGATTAGTGTTAAAGGCCTTTATGAGATCGATGAAAATATCAAAGGTGATATGGCCGAGGTCAAGTTTGTTTGACACCAGATCAGCCAAGGAAACTTTTATACTGTGTTTTTATCGGAAGCCAAATTGAGTATCAATTAGTATAGATTATTTTCCCAAGATATGTAATTAATTGCTTATTAACGATTGATTCGCATACTTTGCTCAAAATAGGTGAAATGGATATTGATAATTGTTGACATCATTTGTGGAACCTTTTATATAAATGGGAATGACCTACCCTATTTTTTAAAGATACCTTAGCGAAGTGAACAAATGATAATTAGGGCAAGGGACGAGACCATTTTAGGTGGAACAACATCATGTCCTACTAATCACCCAGGATCTAGAGCACAGATTTTATTGATTATATCGTTCTCATTCGCAGGACAAAAATAAAAATAGTCACGATAATTGCTGGTTAAATATTTAGTAAAATCACCCAAGGCAGTAATGTTATCCGCGAGTTTAGACATGAATATTTGTTGAAAAAATGGTAAAACACTTCAACAATATCTGTTGTTTCTGTCAGTATTTTTTCACAGGGCAATTGACTAAATGAATTTAAAGTACGTGCTGATGTTTTAGTTGATTTATTCAAAATATTATTTATCACTTATCACATGTTTGTTTTTCAAAGTTGTCAGGATTTGTTTTATCTTGGCAAATAATTTGTGTTTGGTTTGGACTGATTTAATTATTATACTTTTTGACAGCCAATGTTTAAATGGATGTTTTAATTTCCTTTTATTTAATTTGACCTGCAATTGCCCACACAAAATTGTATAAAATACGTCATAAAATGTATTATATGTATAACTAGGGTCGGTATGATCAAACACTGACTGCCACGATATCTCGTTCAAATTCTCAATAAACATGCTTTGATTGTAATTAGTATCCTCTTTTTAAAAAGCCTGCTGAAAATATTTTAAATTACAAAAACATGATAATGGTCGCTAAAATCTGTGTGAATAGTTCCGCCTTCTACTACTGCATTCGTAAGCACATGATCAATTGCAGTACTATAAATATCCGAATAGACCTAGCTCGAGCCATTTCATTAGAGCCTGTTCGTTCCATTAGAGAGCTGTCATAGCGATCAGGTGACAATGTCGTGTGATTCAACGTAGACGTCTGATCAATTGACCATTGCATGAACTGGCTACTAAAGTCTCTGTAGTTTATGTATTTGACATGAAAGCTATGAAATATATAAAATACAATACCTTGATATTGTATTTCAATTATTTAATTAGCCAAGCATTTGTTTTTTTCATTTCATTAGTAGCTCTTCATTCTCTTGCAGACCACTATGACCCAAACCACCAATAACGTCAGACTATTTACTTGTTTTGTCAAGGGAGATATAAAATATATTTAATACAATATTTTCAAACAAATTTGAACGTTTCAATTATATAATTGCCCAAGCGATCGTGCCATACCATTAGAAACAAGTCGCTCTTCATTTCCTTACAAGTCGGTATGACCCAAACCACCCCCTAAAGTCGCTTTATTTATTTGATTTGACATGGGAACTATATAATATATTTACAACAATGTATTCAAACAGATTTGAACATTTCAATCCTTTAATTGCCCAAGCGATCTTGTCCTTCTATTAAAGACAATGCGCTCCTTCTTCGCTTACAAGACGGTATGACCAAAACCTTCAAAAACGTCACTCTATTTACTTGATTTGATATGCGAGCTATAAAATATATTTACTACAATGTATTCAAACAGATTTGAACAGTTCAATTATTTAATTGGCCAAGTGATCGTGCCATTCCATAAGAAACAAGTCGCCCTTCATTCCCTTACAAGTCGGTATGACCCAAACCACTCACCAACGTCACTCTATTTACTTGATTTGACATGGAAGTTATAAAATATATTTAATACAATGTATTCAAACAGTTTTGAAAATTTCATTTGTATAATTGGCCACGCAATCTTGTCATTCCATAAGAGACAAGTCGTTCTTCATTCCCTTACAGGTTGGTATGACCAAAACCAGTTAAAACGTCGCTCTATTTACTTGATTGATAAGGGAGCTATAAAATATATTTAATAAAATGTATTAAAAAACTGTTTTAACGTTTCAATTATATAATTGGCCATACCACTGAGACAAGTCGCCCTTCATTCCCTTACAAGTCGGTATGACCCAAACCACTCACTAACGTCACTCTATTTACTTGATTTGACATGGAAGTTATAAAATATATTTAATACAATGTATTCAAACAGTTTTGAAAATTTCATTTGTATAATTGGCCACGCAATCTTGTTATTCCATAAGAGACAAGTCGCTTTTCATACCCTTACAGGTTGGTATGACATGAACCATCCACTAACGTCACTATATTTACTTGATTTGACCTGGGAGCTATAACATATATTTAATACAATATATTCAAACAGTTTTGTACATTTCAATTATTTAATTGGCCAACTGATCTTGTCGTTCCATTAGAGACAAGTCGCTCTTTATTGCCTTGCAGGACGGTATGACCTAAACCAATCAATAACGTCATTTTATTTACTTGATTTGACGTGGAAGCTATAAAATATATTTAATACAATATATTCAAACAGATTTGAACGTTTCAATTATATAATTGGCCAAGCGATCGTGCCATACCATTAGAGACAAGTCGCTCTTCTTTCTCTTACAGGACGGTATGACCCAAACCACCCGCCAATGTCACTCTATTTACTTGATTTGACATGGAAGTTATAAAATATATTGAATAGAATGTATTCAAACAGTTTTGAAAATTTCAATTATTTAATTGGCCAAGTAATCTTGTCATTCTATTAGAGACAATTCGCTTGCCGTTGCCTTACAGGACGGTATGAGCAAAACCATCCAAAACGTCATTATATTTAGTTGATTTGACATGGGAGCTAAAAAATACATTTAATACAATATATTCAAACAATTTTTAATATTCCAATTATTTAATTGGCCAAGCGATAGTGTCATTCCATTAGAGACAAGTCGCTCTTCATTCTCTTGCAGAGCGGTATGACCAAAACCATCCATAACGTCATTCTATTTACTTGATTTGACATGGGATGCAGTATACTTAATACAATGTATTCAAACAGTTTTGAACATTTCAATTATTTAATTGGCCAAGCAATCTTGTCATTTCACTATAAATAAATGGCTCTTCATTTCCTTACAGTACGGTATGGCCAGAACCACCCACTAACGTCACTCTATTTACTTGATTTGATATGGGAGCAATAAAATATATTTAATACAATATATTTAAACAGTTTTATACATTTCAAATATTGAATTGGCCAAGCAATCGTGTAATTCTAAAGACAAGTCGCTATTTATTCTCTTGTAGAAAGGTATGACCCAAACCATCCAAAATGTCACTCTATTTACTTTATTGACATGGGAGCTATGGAACACATTTAATACAATATATTCAAACAGTTTTGAACATTTCAATCATATAATTAGCCAAGTGATCTTGTCATTTCATTAGTGGCAAGTTCCTCCTCATTCCCTTACAGGACGATATGACCACAATTATCCAAAACGTCACTATATTTTCTTGACTTGACGAGGGAGCTATGAAATATATTTAATACAATATATTCAAGCAGATTTGAACATTTTAATTATTTGATTGGCCAAGTGATCTTGTCATTCCATTAGAGACAAGTCGCTCTTCATTCCCTTACAGGACGGTACGGCCAAAACCATCCACTAACGTCACTTTATTTACTTGATTTGACATGGGAACTATGACATATATTTAATACAATGAGTTGAAACTGTTTTGAACATTTCAATTATTTAATTAGCCAAACGATCTTGCCCTTCTATTAGAGACAAGTCGCTCTTTATTCTCTTGCAGAAAGGTATGACCCAAACCATCCAAAATGTCACTTTATTTACTTGATTTGTCATGGGAGCTATGAAATACATTTAATACATTTAATACAATGTGTCGAAACTGTTTTGAACATTTCAATTATTTAATCAGCCAAGCGATCTTTCTTTCTTGCTTTCCTTACAGGACGGTGTTACCAAAACCACCCTACAAGTCACTGTGTTTACTTGATCTGACATATAAAATATATTTAATACAATATATTCAAAAAGTAGTTTCAGACTGTGTTTTAAATTGTACTCATGCTTGTTAAGTGGTTCATGAAATATATATGGAATACCTACTAATTATTTGCTCATATACGTAATTTAATCACTGAGTTACATTAAACACTCCGCATGACATCTATAGACCTAAATTTCGTTGACAACCACCTGATAGTTATGTATATATCAATGGAACATACATAATGTGGTTGCTCTAATAGTCTGGGTGTGCAAATGATAAAACAAAATAATATTTTTCTTGTTCAAAATTTCCGAAATGTTCGAGTGACGAACATCGAGTTACAATAATGACACAGATTAACTGTTAACTGAACTTTTAGTTACGGGAAACATATCACGTTAAACAAAGTAAATGTCACCCGTAACTCCACACAAATACTTGTTGCCCTTATCTCGAAGTTCTGTTAACTGTTGAACATCAAGTTACAATTTTGGCGTGTTTTTTTTTCAAATGTGGGCATGTTAATTGACGTAACTCGATATATGTTACTCGAACAATATGGCATCTCGCTTTAGAAAAAATATGGTACATATTGATTTATATCGAATAAAAATGGCAGCCATAATTGTACGTATTTACAACTTTATTATGTCCCTGTTGTTGTACAATGACATCCGCTGAGCAATGCTCTCTATACAAATCATACAACCAACGCCACTCAGTTATTAATTTTCAAACCAAGCTACATACAGATAAACACTCTAGGCAAAATTGAAAACCGTTTTATTAATCGCAAAAGCATCATGTAAGCTTGGGGTGATTAAATATCTGGCCACACTCACCATAGGGTCTCAGCCTCGTTCAGCCAATGTTTCAAACCGCGACTTCAATCAGTTTGTAACATTTTGGGGCAGTACGTAGAAAGTTGCTTCGTGAAGCCCCGAACACAGGCAAGAAACTTAGTTGAGAAATTAATTGATTGAGATTGCATATCTAGACACAGGGAGCACAGACCAGGCATATGGGTGTATAGGTTCCTGTGCTCTCTAGGGTATTGCAGCAAAAAAAATACGTTGGAACCATTCAATGTGAAATATCAACTTTGACAAACTTAGTGTACACACAAACGTAGATTTGGTGAATTCCACAAATCCAAGGCGCCATGAATGAGACCAATAATACAGCCATTCTGTGGTACTGTCATGAATTTGTTTTCGCGTATCTGTTGACCGACTTAATTAGTTGATTACGAGCGAATTGCTGTGTTATGTCTGTCATCGTTTAGGTCTATTTGAAGTTTTGGACGGAACTTGGCTCAGTGATTTGGAACTAATTACGAGATAATCGTCGCCATTCTGACAGTTTATATTCATAGTTATTAATGTAGTGAACGATTAATCAAAAGATATGACGTATTCAGTACTTAGTTTGATTGGCTTTATGATTGACGTTTACGCCTTAGAGTCTTTTTACTGCTTTGTAATTGGTTAGAGTTTTGAAAATGAATAAAGAGAGTTTGAGTTGGTCTTGACGAACACAGCACGATAGACGCAGTAGAGAGAGAGGACAGTCCTGGGCAGTCGAGAGTCCGAGAGAGTCCAGGGGCGAGCCTTGAGGCAGTCCAGTCTTGGGCGAGTCTTGGGTCAGCCTTGGATAGTCTTGGGGACTTTTCCCCAGGGCGCTGTGTCTGGTAGAGTGCTCGATTGACCGACTAAGACGAGAGCTGAAACGTATTTCGTTTTGTGTGCCTTATTTGACTGTAAAGTTAAAGTGACTTTCCCGATCCCGTACCTCAAGGGGACGAGATAGAGAGACGAGACGAGATTCCCCCCAGACAAGTGTGGAGAACCCGAGAGAAGAATTTATCCCCCTGATAGTACGGACGCATTGCATTGAACTTTGATCTTTCCCTATAAATAAACCACCCCCTATATAGTACCTCAATGAGAAAAAGTTGGAATTCCTACGCGGAGCAGTTGTCCTCATTTATGAAAGTACAACTTGTATTCAAAGACAAGTGCCGAAAAATTAAGCCTGGCGCAGTACTAACACTTTTTAGAGAACCAGATTCAGGGCGCGTCGGCTTTCAAAGAGAGAGAAACGTTGGGTACGTAATTCAAATGTTTTGGGATTCTGGATAACATTTTTAAGAGTCCATATAGTTCGTGTTATGTAAGAGGTAGCAATGACTTACGCGAAAATCGATGCGTCGGTCAAACAGCAAATCACTCAGCACTGAACCGCAATTGTTTTTAATTACGCTGTCTAAAAGTTTCCGAATTATTTTGTGATCGGTGTTGATCTTTTTTTTGCAATTTGATCTGCGTAATAAGTGGACTGTCAGTAATCTTTAATTTGATGTCGTAATTATGACAATCGCGATAACTCGAATCGACATAGACATAGAGATCGTGGAGAGTTCCATGGCAATAGATGTGTGCACTTCAACCGACTTCATTGACTACAGTACAAGCGACTGTGATTGTGTAGTACACAGTTGATCGCGGCGACCAGCTACGCCAGAAAGGTATCTAACTCAACCCTGTACGATAAACTTGATAATATGTGTTCTTTATGGTCCACTCTTCATCGAGAAACAAAAACATTAGTGGCAATTTAGTCAAAGACGAGAAAATTGAATAAGAAATGTATATACATTATCGGTAATGCACGCTGACCAGCAAGTTCCGCTTCATACGTCACAGGGGGTATTTGAGTATGCCAATGAGAAGTTACTGGGAAGCCTCGTTTTGAAAGACATTAATTAAAAATAAAATTGGCGTAGAATAGGTTTGAAACCAAGTTTTTTACTTTAAAAATTTATTTTGTACTTAATAACGTAAAAAATTATAATATTAATGTACCAATATATGATTTCTGGGCACTTTAATTTTATTATATGCGTATATTATAGCCATTTAAATATTACAAATCACGCAAGAACTAAACATACCAATGATACAGATTCACAACATGTTAATGGAGAAATTAATAGTACAATAATAAGGCGGTCATTTTATGCCAACAAAGAATGCCAAAATTATCAAGACTCGTTCAAGAGACATTCTAGTACCTTTAAACAAGAATGTCGCTCACAAAACAAATGTTAATTGAATGTGTTGATATGCCGTAGTATAGTATCGTGACGACCATATTTATGCAAAATTAGAAATCCCAAGGACGACGTCATTGCATCATGGCGATTCATCAAGTCTATTTTCCCAGGAAACAAAATGCATCAAAATATTTGTATAGACCCCAAATACAGATCCATCTCAAAAACCCATTTTGCCTACCGGGCGAAATATGTCATTGACTAAAATAGACGACTACCAAAGGTGACGTAATTCAACTCGTAATTAAATGAACAAAACATGGCTATAATCAGGAAATAGTTTTATGTTTATGATGTTAAGACATCATTCAGCCATTTAGCAGCATATCAGCAATACCGCCGAGCAGGTTGTCGTGTCCTGTGGTGAATTAATAATTGGAATTTACTGCATATATAGCTCCCATGTCAAATAGAGTAAATAGAGTGACGTTAGTGGGTGGTTTCTGTCATATCGATCTGTAACGGAATGATAAAAAACATCTAGCCTCTAATTGAATGACAAGATTTTATAGTTTCCATGTCAAATCAAGTAAATATAGTGATTTTTTTGGATGGTTTTGGTAATACCGTACTGTAAAGGAACAAAGAGTGACTTGTCTCAAATGAAATGACAAGATCGCTTGGCCAATTGAATAATTGAAATATTCAAAACAGTTTCAATACATTTTATGAAATATATTTTATAGCTCCCAAATCAAATCAAGTAAATAGAATGACGTTTTAGATGGTTTTGCTCATACCGTTCTGTAAGGGGATGAAGCGCGACTTATCTTTAATGGAATGACAAGATGGTTTGGCCAATTAAATAACTGAAATGTTCAAATCTGTTTGAATATATTGTATTAACTATATTATATAGTTCCCATGTCAAATTAAGTAAATATAGTGACGTTAGTGGGTGGTTTTGGGTCATACAGTTCTGTAAGGTAATGAAGAGCGACTTGTCTCCTATGTAATGACAAGATCACTTGGCCATCTACATAATTGAAATGTTCAAATGATATCAAAGCATTGTATTTCATCTATATTATAGCTATCATGTGCGTTTTACCCCACCCGCTAGTAGTGTGAGCGCGTAAGATGTCAGGGAAGATTGTGTAAATGAACAGTGTGTCGATCAAGGCTGTCACTTTTACAAAAACAGTAATTGAATGAGCAAATCATTTCGTAACGGTGAGGAAAGCCGCTAAACCCAACGGCATTTGTCGTTCTATCCTGTATCCAGCGATGTCCATGTGATCACACGTCTCGCTGAATTGATCACATGACATTGTCACCTTATCGCTGAGACCGCTCTCTGATGGAACGCTTTTTAGTGGAACGAACGAGCTGTAATGGAATGACTCGACCTAAGTCCCTCTCGGAAATTCAGTGACCCTAGTAGGTGTGTTAATATTTTGGAAAAAAATGTACGCACTGCGAATAGTGTTGAAGTGAGTGGTAGGTGGGGAACCAACAGACAATGTCAATGTTCATGTCGCCAAATATAATAGAATCAATATTTATTTTAAACAAGGAATAAGGGAGGTATAATAGTCATATAATTATATAAAATTACGGATTATAAACAATTCGGTCAAATAAGATGAAGAATTCAGAATAATGTTGCCTGGTTAGTAAGAATGTAGACAATGTTTTATTATCTTTTTTCGTCGTCAATCTCATTTATTTTATTTTTGAATCTTACTCAATATACGAATGCTGAGAAGAAACAGTTTATTGTTTTACGTCATCAATTTATGTAAACAGAGGTCGAAATATAAAAGCACTATCAGAGATTAATCAGCAATGGTTAATAGCATTGTTATATCATTCTCCAACCGTGAATTCAAAAAAACTCAGTACACTATTTCTAGTTTCAAGGTCACGTGATATACAATTATGCCAGCAGCTTGCAAGTTTGTTACACGGGAAATTATGTGTTGTCATTGCATCGAGGAGTAACTTGTGAAACATAAATTTATATTGTAAATATGTTGCTGAATTACCTGTAACTATGTTTTCAAATATGTCCCATTTTTGTTAATTAAATACATTAAGTGTTTTTCCTAAAATCGCAAATGAGTTATTTTACTATTGCTTTAAAATAAAACATTTTTATTGTTTTGTGATCAAATATTTAATGTGTTTACAAGCTTGTCCCCACTTTGAAAACACTTAAAGTGGTTATAATCTGCATAATTGCGAGAAGTGTATATTATGAAAACACTTTTAGTGGAATATTTCAGGCATGTTTTTGCCCATAACACATTAGAAACATGTATATAAAGTGCTTATTATCACAACACTTTTAAAAGTGTTATTATTGGTCACACATTTCTAAAGTGTTTCCATCAGAAACATGTATAAAACGTGTTTATTATCACAACACTTTTAAAAGTGCTTTTACTAGACTCAAATTTTGTACAGATTGTATAGTCAAGACACTACGTTACGAAAACAACTCATTAAAATAGTGTAACCGGCATTAGTCTTATGTAATTAGTTATAAAGATTGTTATCTTGTGCCACATAACAATGTGTAAACAAATTTGTACTGACTGGAACTACTTTTAGACATCGATTGACCTGCCAGTTTAGAAAATCACATGGAATGCGCGTTTGGTGTTACTGAAGCACGATCGTACATTCATCATGCACATTTTTCTTAATCATTTAAAATAAGTCAATAGAACAATGTAAACGGAAAAGTGTACAAGTATTATACTTTCTCTCAGTTACAGGAGTTTTCTGACGCACTATACCAGGCGAGACACATAATACCAGAAGAAACACATAATAACGTTTCGACCACCTTGAAAAGTCACTTCCGTGTTACCGTCTGCGTTGATTTGTCGTTTTGTGGCAACTACCCATCGACTCGCTCCATCAACTGTCTCCATGATGTCTCCCCGTTCATATGTGAAAGTTGCCATACTGATACAATTACGGGAAAATTCAGCAAATCAATTTTAACACGTAGCCAGGATTGTAAAATGAAATGGTACCCACCGAAAAATACACAGGGTCAGAACCATGACTAACAAGGTGAAATAAAGTCCAAGATTGGTCGGTCATTTACGTAATAATCCAAAGTGAATTCAGACTCATTTTAACACATAGCCAGGGTTGTGAAATTAACTGGTACCCACCAAAAATACACAGAGTCAGAACCCTGACCATCATGGTGAAATAACGTCCAAGATTGGTCAGTGTATGTAATAATCAAAAGCCAGGGTTATAGCCAGGGTAGTGAAATTAAATGCTACCCACCAAAAATACACAGGGTCAGAACCCTGACCAACATGGTCAAATAAAATCCAAGATTGGTCGGTCATGTACGTAATAATCCAAATGAATTCAGACCTATTTAACACGTAGCCAGGTTGGTGAATTTAAATGGTACCCACCGAAAAATACACAGGGTCAGAACCTAGACCAACATGGTCAAATAAAGTCCAAGACTGGTTGCTCATGTACGTAATAATCCAAAGTGAATTCAGATCCATTTTAACACATAGCCAGGGTAGTGAAATTAAATGTTACCCTCCGAAAAATACACAGGGTCAGAAGCCTGACCAACATGGTCAAATAAAGTCCAAGATTGGTCGGTATTGTACGTAATAATCCAACATGAATTCAGAACCATTTTAACACGTAGCCAGGGTAGTGAAATTAAATGATACCCCCCGAAAAATACACAAGGTCAGAACCATGACCAACATATTGAAATGAAAGAGCAGGATTGCTCGGTCATGTACGCAATAATCCAAAGTGAATTCAGACCCATTTAAATACGTAGTGAAATTAAACGGTACTCATTAAAAAATACACAGGGTCAGAACCCTGACCAACATGGTCAAATATAGTCCAAGATAATTGAAATCCTTGCATATAATAACCGCCTAATTTGCATATAAACGAACCAATTTTAGCCTTTACACGAATATTGCTGCCATTCATTAGATTTCACTGAAATTTGGTACATAGATTCTTTGGATAAACCATATACATACTTAGTTTAAGGTTAAATTATGCGTTAAACCTAATTAATCAATTTATTCCACAGATATCCTGAGTACCATCTTTGCATCTGGTGCTATTGGAGTGTCTACAGACCTGATTACTTCCGTTTTGAAATCCATGTGTATTAATCACCCACCTTGTATAAATGAGTTTATGTGACCTCGTTAATATGCATAATTGTAATATCTCAGCTACGATCTCAAGTAGACAATAACATTTAACTAGTGCTATAATAGAGGAATTTGACAAGAGATAAGAATAACAACAAATTACCATGGTCATATGACCTCATTTATATGCATAAATGTATTGAGCACTACTGCAAATAATGACATGCAACCAGTGCTTTGTGTTAAATTTTGTACAAAGGCAAGATAATGGATTGAATTGAATTGAATTGAATTTCACCACAAACAAATAATTACAAAATCAGTATTACATTACTACGTTATTAATAAAAAAAGAGGAATTTGTGACGGGATCACTGAAATAGTTCTACTGAACTAGTCATGTCAGTGACCCATTTTAAAATAAACAAACTAGCAAGTGAAAAATATAAATCATTAAATAAATAATATGTACATGAAAAAACTGTTTTCGTATCAGTAACTGCAAGGGAAAAATGGAACAGCGTCTGCCCAACAAATGGCAGAAATATTTGTCAATATTACAGAAAAATAAAAATATGGACAGGTAATAATACATTTAATAATATAATAATATTGCAAATATGAATATAGTGGCGGTGGAAGATGAACATGGAAATTTACTTAAATCTGGGTAAAGAATAAGAACATAAAAAAATGAAAATCCATACTAATTATTTAATAGGAGGTGGGATATTAATTTTGATTTGAAACTATATTTGCGTGTCTCATTTTTTACTTTAGTGGGGAGAGAGTTCCAATGTTTTGCTGCTGGGTTTTTTAGCGAATTATGACAGGATGTGAGATTTATTTTGCGAATGTAATATGTGTTTGTAACCCGTTTGTAGGGTTGGATAAACGTGGGGCATGGGGTCAAGGTAATAATTTATGTGACGTGCAAAATGGTTATGTTTAAAGTCAAATACAAAAAGGGAAGTTTATACACATCTAAAAGCCGAAGGGGCAGTATGGGTATGAAAAGAAGAAAAAGTAATTAAACGAACAATCTTCTTTTGGAGAAGATGAACTGGTTTAAGTAATGATGGATATGTGTTACCCCATATCTCAATATGTAACTTGTGGTGAAATTAATGATTTGTAAAGAAGGAAAAGTATTTTTCTGGAGACGAAGTGTCGAATTTGTGACAGTAGACCAACTTTTTTGGCAACTAATTTTGTTTTTTTTCCAATATCGGTTTTCTAGTTTAGATGCCGATCCAATATTATTCCTAAATAATGGAAATAGTGGAACAAGCGCCCTGGACAGGTACCCCCCCCCCCCTCCATGCCTAAAGTGCCCACTGTGGTTAATGACCGTTGTGGTGTACTAATTAACATATAATGTGTTTTATGTACATTTATAGTGTAGCTGGTTTGCACTACACCATTCACAGATTCTCTGAAAGTCGTCATTAATATGTGAGAAGTTAATAGTGTTATTTTGAATTGACTGGAAGAGGGTAGTGTCATCAGCAAATAGACGGACGTCGAAAGCATTGGTGCAATTGACAATATCAATTAATATAGATTAAGAATAAGATATGGCCAAGAATCGATCCTTGTGGAACACCGCATTTATTAAAATTGTAGGAGGAGAAAATTATTTATTTGGACACATTGCTGGCGATCTGAAAGGTAATTTTTGAACCACTGTACCACAATTAGCAATTTTTTGAAGAAGGATTGCGTGATTTATAGTGTCAAAAGCTTTTTTAAGATCAATGAAAATGCCAAAAGTTATGTAACCCTGTCCATGCCCGCAATGCATGTTAACATGTCAATTTTTGTCTCCGAAAAACAAAACTGTTTGTCTCATATATAAAGGAAGTTAATGGATTGTTTATTAACAACAGATTCAAACACCTTTCTTAGAACTCGAAGGATTGAAATCGGACGATATTTACTGCCCTCAGCTGTGAAACCATTTTTTAAAATAGTAATTATTTTAGCAATTTTCAATGGGTCAGGGAAAACACCCTGGCTCAGTGAACAATTGATAGTTTGGGCAAGAGGTGGGCAATAATATTGGCTGAATGGATAATTGTTTTTAGGGTGGATTTGGTCCTGATAGCAGATTTATTTGGGTCCACTTTAGTGAGTTCAGTTAAAATGTCAGCTACGCAAACAAGGCGAAAATAGAATTAATTTGATTATTGTTCACCAACATTAGTTATACTAGCTGAGAGGCTAGGGCGAACGTTTTTGAGAATTTCATTAATTCTTCACCAATATCAGCACTACTGATCAGAAGCGTACCATCTGTTGAATTTAATTTAATTTTGGTGGAACTAACTTTACTTTAATTTAGAATTTCATTAATAATTTTTTTGTTTAAGTTTTGTTGATATTGCCGTGAGCAAGTGGAAATTTATTTGAGTAAGGCATTTTTATGGTGAGTAAATTTCTGTACGATTTATAATTATTTAAATTTTGAAGATTTTGGGGGTTTCTTTGCATTTTGGTAAATAAACTATGTTTTTTAATTGGTTTAATGAGCCCTTTGGTTAACCAAGGCTTACGAGCTGAGCTCATCTTCTGGACTTTCGAGAAGATGTCAGAAAATTGTGTATATGCCATATTTGGGTTGAGACAATCGTACACCTTTTTCTAGGGAACCTTGCCCAAGTCAGCCAAAAATGCGTCCACGTTGTAATTATCAAAATCGTATTTATATACGATATTATCTTGTCTGAAAATATGAGCAAGGGTCTTAATTATGCCAAAATGGGAAAATGCTCGGTGATGTCAGACTGTATACTACCACAATCAAAATAATGGTCCGTGATATTAGTTGCCAGATGGTCGATGGTTGTTTGTGAAGTACCAGTAACCCTTGTAGGCGTTGTAATAATTTGAGCGAAGTTATATCTACCGAGGAGGTTGAGATAATTGGTAGCAGATGTAAAGTTAACTGAAATATCAATGTTCACGTCACCAAAGATTATACAATGCATACTATTAGTGGACAGCTGGTTAAGACACGCCTCTAAACTGTCAAGATATTCATGATATGGGGTAACTAACACTAATGATAAGTTTGCTATTATTGATTTGAGTTTCCACAAAAATTGATTCACAGTGCATAATTCTAAAGGCGTTAATGCGTTTAAATAACAAAAGGCTATTTATTAAACCTTATTTAATGAGGGTAGCCTGATAAGCTTCAACAAAGATGTTTATCTACTACAAAATCAATTATATTATATATTACAATACAACTATAACAATACACCAAAAATTTACAAAGATAATATGAAATAACATGAAAAATAGCATCAAGCCTCATATTCTTTCAAATATTATCTTTTGAATCCAGAACGCCAGTTAGTAGATTTTACATTAAAATTAACACTATTCCATTGTTTGGCACTATTAATAGTGAAACGTCTACGATAAAAATCCTTGGCTGTAGCCGGAATTTGCAATAATTGCTGTGCTTTAGATCTATTAATTCGTGTGTGATTAATTACACTAAAAAGGCTACCCATATATGGTGGCACAAGGTCATTTAAACATTTGTAGACCATACACACACACAAAATTTCTGGTAATGGCATTATATACATTTTTTTTAATAATTGTTCAGTTGGTGCATTGTAATTCACGTCACACATAACTCTCGGAGCCCGCTTTGAATTTTATGCAACTTACTCATGTGGGGGATGCTCCCTACATCTAACAGCAATAACCCAAATGAGGTAGCATATAACTATTATAAAAAAGTCTTCTTGTATACATTGGTAAAAATGGTTAAATCCTCCTTAGTAAAGCAATGTTACTGTCTACTTTCTTGAAAACCGTATCACGGTGAGGATTCCATGTTAGATTTTTATCTACAAAGACACCAAGTATTTGTTCACACTTAACTGTTTGCAATTCTATTTCATCAAGTTTACAGTTTAGTGTATGTTTATTTAAGTGATTACGTTTTTGTTGTGTTTGGACAATCATTGTTTTTGTCTTTTCATAATTTACAGCCATTATATTATTTCTGCGCCAACTGTAAATATTATTTAAATCGGATTGGAGAGTCATCTCGATTTCAGAAAGTCACCCTGCACTAGTAGTTATGGTAGAATCGCCAGTATACATGTCAATGCTACTACTTATGTGAAGAGGCAGATCATTAAGATATATTATAAAACATATAGGACCAAGTCGAAATATTTAATTTTTGAAATTGAATTAATTGTGAACGGTTTTGCAAATATGATTTAAACCGCTTCAGTGATGTAACATCACACATATACATTGACGATTTCTCCAATAGTATATTATGATCTACCAGATCAAAGGCCTTTTCTGAGATCGAAAAAGACTACCCCATTTAAATTTTTGTTGTTCATGGACTTAAGCCACATGTTGTTCAATTTTATCAAAGCAGTTTCACAAGAATGATGCTCTCTTAATCCTGGTTTAATATACTTATACAAGTTGGCCTGAACATATTTTTTCAATAATTTTTAAAATAATTGGTAATACAGAGACTGCATGAATCTTGTTTTGAACCTGCCTTGAACAAAGGAACACACAAGCTACCTTTTATTAGGGAACAAACCAGAACTTATACTGTGATTAAAAGTTTGCATAACGTAGGAGCAATAACTTCAGCTGACAATTTTAACATATTTATACTGATATCGTCTAAACCTGTTGCCTTATTAATACAGAGCTCCTTCAATTGTTTCAACAAAATCAAAATCTAGTTCCATACGTGGTATAACAAATTCACTTTGTGGGTGAAAATAATTATTTAAATATTGTCTTAATTTACATGTTGCTCATTATTATTTTCCAAGGAAATAACATTCTAAGCAATTTTGACAAAACACTCATTAAATGCAATGGCAATATCACCAGGTTCAGTAACTTCAATATTTTGAATCTTTAAACTATTTGTGTGTGATGCTCTTTTCAAACTTGTTAATTCTTTTAAATACTTCCAAATCTCACAAGACTTTTGTCTATTTTCTTGAATCAGTGTTTTATAGTAGGCTTTTTTAGATGATAATATATGCTTACTTTATTTCTCCATATTTTTTAATCATTATATTTATTTTGTGACTTACACTTGTCACGTTGTTGAATAGCCCGTCCTCAGTGAGTCATTCAGGTTGCACTGCTCTTTTCACTATTTTTTTCCCATGGAGCGTGTTTATCTAAAACACCCTCATACAATTTAAGCCAAGCGTCACATTGTCATTATATAACATCTACATTCTTTAGTAACAGGATTCTCCTTAGAAGAAAGAATTTCCTTACAACTTTAGTAAAATGGTGATCACTTAGGCCATATCGTTTTACATTAACACGCCTTATATTGGTTTTTATCATTTATATAAATATGGTTCATTAATGACTTTGATACTGACTTGTAATCCTTGTTGGTTGAGTTACAATTTGACTAAATTGAAAACATTCTATAAGATCCCCCCTTTTGGGGACGTTTATCTATACCTTCAATTAGGTCAATGTTAAAATCTCATAAATTAAAAATCTCTTTAGACTCACTGTCAGCTTTTTCTAACTGCTTTTCAAATATAGGTATCCAGCAATTTGAATTATGATATTGAGGCCTATATACTATTGCAATTAGAATAACCCTAGCCTTTGGATAATTTACTTTCAACCATAAAACTTCAATCTTATTATCTTGGAGGTATGGTCGTGGAATATGAGGTAGCCAGTCCTTAATATGATCACGTATTTGTATGCTATAGCCAGTTATTGACACACTTTCATTGGGCTCCCTGATACCTAAAATGCCCGACTCATTCCTTATATCATCAAGGTAGAAATGGCGGAGCTCGTCTGACTTTCTATCCTGAAGACCTTGAGTATTCCAGTGACTGATCTCCAAACCAGCAGGGAGATCCCTTGTCAAGCCTTTTGTAACACATCTATTTCTATAATATGTGTGCGCTCCCGAGTTAGATAACAAGTAATCATGTGAATAATTTCTTTGCTTGGGTATAACAACAACATACACAGCCACTTTTGAAATTTCCAGACCAGAATAGTTGTGAAATGTTAACAGGGTTGTTGGTTTAGTATGAGTGGTATTTGTAAATGCATGTAGCTTGGTAAATGTTACATGTGTTTTCTCTGACCAATGTGTATTACAAAAACATATTGCATTGCATGCTGCATTCTGCGAGCAACTCCTCCACCTTGTGAGCCTTCTCTGTTACAAGTGATTAGATTATAGTTTGGTATATTATAAAGGGGCAAGTTTGAATCAGAGTTTAACCAAGTTTCACTGAGACCTAGGGAAAGGAAGTTATGCTTTAAAATGTTTAAAAATGAAATAAAGTCATCGACATTTTTGGAAATGGATCTAATATTTAAATGTAGGAATGAACATAAATTTTGGAGGGCTATTATGGATATAAATTCATCACAAGAGTAAGAATTGCAGTGATATGGCGAGTCAATGGTTATAACTATACATGGGTATAAAATAGAGATGGTTACAATTTAAAACAGAAAAAATACGCTGCACATCTTATAAGGAGTTGATTTTCACTGCAGGAGATCCATTTTCCTTTCTGGCATACGTTTTCCTTCTCTCAGTCTACAAATATTTCCATTTTGCCGACTTGCGTTTAATATTGGCTTTGTAGAAAAGTTTCTTGTTGTTGTCAGTCAGTTGTTCATTTATGTAAATTCTCTTGTTTGATCGACGTAGTTCTGGGACGTTTAAGTGTGATGCTATTTTGCTGTATACATTTTTCTTTGCCCTGTATAATTTATTTCTGATACTTCTAGACGTGGAACTCACAATGATACTGGATGACTGGTCATGTTTTTGTGGTAATTGGTGGCTGATATCGATGTCGGTCTCAGACACTTGAACACCAGCTAATTCGGCAACTTTGATTATAATATCATCTGTGCTCTCATCTTGTCTTTCTGGTATTCCTTGGATAATTAAATTATTGCGTCTAGTGTAGTGTTGAAGAGATTCAACTTCACTTTGCACCACTTTCAGTCTGTCTTCAGTTGAAAATAGTTCTCCACGCAACGCCTTATTTTCACTTTGGATATCTGCAATCTGCTTCCTGTAGTCCTCAAAGAAAGAATTTATATATTCCACAGACTTCTGAACTTCTTGTAGTTTTGTTGACATAGATATTAAAAACCCCACTTTTTTGAGCAAAGAGGCTAATTTTTCTTCATCTTGCCTTTGTCTGCCCTGTTTTTGTGAGAAAAATGTCTTGATTCCATGCATGTAAGGGTGCCTCTACAGGTGGTGGTTTCGCATTCACCCTACCTTTCGCAAAACTATTTTTTCCAATTGTTTTTATACCTGAAAAACACCACAGCAGGGCCAGTCTAGTCAGGGTGATTTCGCGGTTACAGGGTAATTTCGCGTTAACACTTCATTTTTTTAATTTTAAATTTAGAAAGAAATAAATCGCCCAGACTGTGCCAGTCTACTGATTGTATACAATGTTTTGTTTTGATCACATGAAAAATGTACAGTGTGTCGTTCTCTATTCAATATCAATATATGAAAATATAATCTTATGAATCTGCATTTGTTAATCATACAAAATTGGGTGAAAGGTTGCTTCACATAACACTCGACATGCCAATCAAACCATTGTTTACCCTCACAGACAATAGTCATAATATCATTATGCTAGCTGGTTTAAATTACAGCTGTACCCTGATTAACAATTCAGCGCACCAATATTCTGTTTTTCACACGATTTCAGAACCAGAGGTTTAATTTTATAATCAAGAAACTCGGTAGTGTGTGTGTGTGTGTGTGTGTGTGTGTGTGTGTGTGTGTGTGTGTGTGTGTGTGTGTGCGTGCGTGTGTGTGTGTGTGTATGTATGTGTATGTGTGTGTGTGTGGGTGTGTAGACTGGAGACTAAAATATAAAATAATAATATAATAAAATACTGTCATTATTTTATGTACTTATTCTGAAAAGCTGATAGTGTACAGTTTAGATTGACTTAACAACGGCAACTTTCCCAATTATTTTACATTCCCAAACCTGTCCACAATTAAAGCGGGGAAGTCGTCACCTACGCATGCGTCAGATGGCCGTAACGTTATTATTATGTTTATAATTACCATCTTTGGTAAATTTCTAGCTAACTAACATTCAATAATTAGTTCCCTACATAACTTGCAATGTTTTGAATTTTTTTTTTCAGCATTTGCTGGGAAAGTATATTTTGTTCTAAACAGTCCGCATGACAGTAAATGTGTCGGTGAGGGCGCTGTATCTCATTTCAGATTTTATTTGAGTGTATGCCACCAGCCGCGTTCTGTTTGAGCACATTAATCATTGAAAATGCGAAGTAAGAACTCGTGAGTATCTTGATAAATTCTAAACATGCACAAGTTACCCCTCCCAACGATAGTGAGTGTGTTCCAGCACGAACTGAGGAAGTCTCTAGTGTGTCGGACCTCAAACTGCGGACAGCTATCGCTAGATATATCTTATTTTACCGCTTCATAACATATGGATATTAATCTAAACAACAATATTACACACTCAAACAGCATGTTGTCGAATGGACATCTGATGCACGTCAGCTATTACCCCACCCCACCCCTATGTCCCACTACGATCCCATAATAGTATACGTTTGTTAACGTAACTAGAGATCAAATTACAGTATGTAAATAATTGTTTCAACATTGACAATGGTATTATTTGGCTTATATAATTAGCAGTTATATTGTTATTGCACATACAGATTACAAATATTATACGTCTTTGAATAGTGTCGATGAGGAATAATTTTATTTAGCAATATGGCACACGAGGAATGAGGTTTATTATTAAACTATGGCATCAGTCATCGTTGGAATTGGTATTTAATACGGAGACATGTTTGTCAGTTCCCATAACCAGGTGTGACAAGTATAATGTCTTGAAACTAATACTAATTATTTGGGGTGTTCTGTTCCGTTTTTTGTTTGTTTTCAGAATTCCTTTTTGCTTTAGTATTGCCACTGTGCAAAACAAGCAGATCCTAACAGTCAGCGCCATTTGTTTGATATGTGTCCTTAATATCGTCGACATCGTACATGGCTCAAAGGAACGTCGTATTGGGGAGACATCGGGCATTTGTCTATTTCAACAACATCATCATTTCCCAGTTCATGGGATGGGATTTGAGTGACTGAAATTTTCTTCGGAGTAACTGTTTTGTTTTTATTTACATCTTGGTAAACTGGACCTAAAAATACAATAAGAAATACTGCTTCTATTTTGTCAGCATCCTTTATTTTATGTTTTTGTCATATTACCTCAAACCCTGCACATGTAAGTGTGCATGGAATCATTGGAAGAAACGGTGTGCATTGCCATGTGATGAAGGTGATTGACAGGTCATAATTGTTTTCAACTCTGGAAGGACAGTTGGAATCTACCAGGTGTGCCTGTGATTTACATAACAAAGGGTGTTTACAACTTTGGAAGGAGAATTGGTATCCCTCAAAATCCATAACGTGAAATGAAATTGTGTATAATTACAACTGAAACTCTCAGGACTAACCGGATAACGGAATACAAATGCATAGGATAGTGGGATAGATATATCTCAATCAAAATATTTTGTTTGTCATAACTAAATCCTGCGTTTTCATAAAAGTTGATGTGGCCTTTACTCACAGAAACTACAGATGATCTCATCTTTAGTCAACCCACCCGCTTCCCTGTGAAAACACATAATAACATTTGTTAATTTTATCATTCTGGAAATTTCGTCACTCGCTGAGTCATCATCTCAAACGCTTTCTATGAATGTGGTTTAGTTTATGCTTATGTGGACTATACATAATTTATTTCAGATATGTTTTGCGACATATGTAGATTTTCGACGCCAATAGATAAAAACGGTACAAAAATACTTCCATCTATGAGGGCTATAATCACTATGACGAAGATGAAAAAAAACAGGCAACACACCAGCGCATCCTGCTTTTGAGATCAAAGGCGATTCGGTGCCAAATATAGAGAAGTTTTCTGGATTCCTGGAAAGCGATGACGATGGATACCACTTATTTTAAAATAACAATCACTACACATGTGTACTAGTTGTTTTTATTTTTCGAAAACCTCTGACGAGAGCTCCAGTAAACTTGCATTTTTAACTGTCACAAGATCCCAAACATGTCCATTTTTGGCAATGTATAGATTTGATTGCCTTTTTTATGTAAAATGTGTAATAATTACTTAAGGGTTTGTTTGATTTGAGAACAAAGAATAAAAGTTAGACATCTGTTGAGTAATAAGTGTCGACTCCTTATATATTGTGTATTACCATTATTTCAGTATATATGTATATATGTCATATAAAGCCACATTTACCTCGGTTGAGATTTGAAAATATTCAAGATAAATCATTACAGGTAATCATGTTCTAATATCAAGACAAGAGGAACTTTACCCACAATACTTTGCAATCAGTTTGTCTTCAATTATGACACACGTTAACCTGTTACTTACATTTTAAGATCACATTATATGTGTACGTTTGCTCACAAATGTTTATCTATATAACAACGCTTGTCTGTATGTTCCGTCTTCACACTTTACACACGTGTTTCCCATGCAACTCATAAGATCTGGTTAGATTTTGATGTCAAATATCACAATTCAACAAACACGTCGCGAATACACAATCACTAGACTGGGAAAGTCGGGACTTCTTTTTTTGTTTTACAAAAAGAAATAATTAATTGTTCTTTTATTCCTTTTAGCGTGATTGCGAAAACTAACCTAACTTCTGAAGAATTTCTGACTGGACGCATCTGCGGGCATTTGACTGCTATTAATTATTCATGATTTCATTGATTATTCATGAGTGGGTGTGTCAAAGTAAACGTGACCCTTTAAGGGTTGATTCGAGTCGATGGCAGAGATGGATACTTTAACTTGTTTAAGTGCAACGGCGATACTTTCATCCATGTTTACTGAAAAAGTCCATTTAAATGTCCAATGTATATGAGTAGTCTTTCAAAATCGCCGGGACCTCAGACGTGAAAGGTCACGAACATTAACAAAAATAAGAGATGACGTACACAGCTGCATTCGTTGTCAATGCTAGTCAACAACTTTTAATTAGCATAATCACCGGAGTGATTCAGCTCCGGTTTTCACTCCCACGCAGGGGGGTGTTGCAGATGCGTCCAGTCGGAATTTCTTTCGCAGTCACGCTAGTTTTTATGATCACGTTAAGAAGGCTAAATTGACAATTTATTATATTTTTTGTTGTAAAACAAAAAAAGAAGTCCCGATTTTGCCAGTCTACACAATCACATGTTCTAAATACTGCGAATATCTGTTGGTATCTCCTCTCCGCTGTCTAGTTAAACTTGAATGCAATACACTTGTATAATAGCGTTAGGTAACTAGCCGGAGAGTGTGATTTGTTATTACCTGGCAAATTAACATCAGACGTTACCTGTATGGTCATCATGCGCAAACTGGTAGTAATATGTAGTAGTAATAATAATGTGTATCTGGTGGACATTTGTTTATTTTCGTGTTTTAGAAGGAGAGTTGCATTTATCCAAGTGTATTGTATTAACGGCTTAGTGTGTGTAAATTGTACCATAATCCCTCCCTCCTTCTCCATCCACTGTTGTAACTGTTCTACCCCTCATTACATGCAACTATACACATTGGTGATTTTAGGAACCAGTTACAGAGTGTTTAACATTACTATATAACACTTCTAGCAGTTGTGTAAGCATGTGTATAGTACAAATTCAATAGGGCTGATCGGTACTACAAATATTACAAATAAAACGTTTGATAAAATAGTGGGATTTATAAATCACAGGCTCATGCTCTTTATATGCGCGTTATCGATACCAATGGGATATTCTATTCTCGTTTATAGAGCATATATTTCAAATCATTTGTAGAGACATAAGGATGTAATCGTTTTGGAAGAATTACTGCTAAATGACTAGAAAATATCGACCTAATCGGATTTCTTAGAAATGTTGACAAAGTTGTTATTCTTGTTCAAAGTAAACAGGTGCAGTCAGTTAGATTTAATAATCAATTGAATGGTTTTGTACTACGAACCACATTTGCAAAAAACTATAAAAACTACAAAAGTAAAAGTCAGAATGACAAATCACAACTTTATTTGTGATCAGATTCATTATTTTTAAAACTAATCGTGTGAATTATATTGCACACAATCAATCGAAAAAACAAATATATTCGATAGTCGAACCATAAAATCACATTGGGTATACACGTCTTCTACTCTACCAATTTCACGTTCCAAAAATACATCGTTTGATTCACTTTAAATCACGCATCGCAAGATACCACGCATATGTGCCACAAATTCGCAATAGCTCATTGTTCAGCATGTACATTATTATAACGCAAATGTTAATCGAGACATTGTCAACAGTCAAACCACCAAACGCTACAGTTGAAAATATTTCGTTTTACCTAATAAAATAAGTCACTAACCAACATTGTTGAACTTTTGTCACTGGGATTAGTGAATTGGGGTAAACGTTTCATGTTGTACTTAGTTTGTAATGTGTCTCACACACACAGAATTTTCTTGGAAACTCCTGATTTTGAAATGTTGTAGATGGAGGTTACTGCTTCCAGATATAATCGCTTTCATTTGCTGGTGTGTACCGTCTCCTTAAATACCTCACTGATATTATTATTGAGAAAAAAAAGAAACGTACATTTTGGGGATTGTAATGAATATTTTTCATTCCATGTAATCGTTATGTAATTTGCATATTGGTCAACGCAGACAGCCCGACTAATTTCTACCACGTGCATACATCTTAGTGATGTAAATAACACTGAGTATGTACATAATGTCCGTGTTTCTAAAATTAAACTATGCGGTTATAATAATACAAGTGTTTGAAGGAACAATCAAAATGTAAATTAAAAGTATGTAGATTATTTACACATACATTGTTTGGGGGTGAAATCTGACATAATAATTAGCAGTGACATTCCAAAACATGTGCCATGTTCACATAATTCATAGTACATTATTTACAGTATTGTATATTTAAGAAAGCATTCTTTGGGTTGTATATTGGTGAATATACATTATGATAATAATACTAACCTGGAGTAACCTCAAAATCCTATCAACAATATGCAATTCGTGTACTTTAAAAGTTAATAATTCTGTGTTTTATCATTAATATACTATCACCAATTAAAGCAATGATCCAGATACATTTCACTATTTATATGATTTTAATTAATGATACACACACAGAAAAGGAACTACAGTAGTCTTATAAGAAAATGAAATTATACCCAGTTGAACAAATGAACTTGGGCACACATTGAAGTTTGTATGAAGATACATTTAACCTGGCTAGTATATCATTATAATGCCAATAACCAGAACTAACCCATTCCAACTTATATGAAGGTAGTGATAGCATGTCTGAAGAAATAAAGATCAATATCCAATTTCAAATGAAAGTACAAGTAAACAGTTCCAAACATTAATTGCAATCTTTGCAAAAATACTAAAATCATAATTGATATTGATGCTACACTCTTCATGAAATACGCCACATGTGGGAGTAGGGCAGAAGAGATTCAGTAGTTCGGAAATAACTATGCAACGAAGCAGTGATAAGGTGTCATAGACAAGACTACGACCAAACAATAACTGCTTTATTCAGTAAAACTTAAGACTAAATATACACTAACGTCAGATGGTTAAATTACACAAGACAGGATATGCAAATTACTAATAAATCTGGAATCTATTACTGAACTTGATCTTGTTTATTAGTGTAATTAAATTCCCCGTACGTTACACCCCTTTTCGTAATATTTGAGAATCTCAGACTTGGTGTCTAGTGTCTCCCGGCATCCTCCGGGCGGCCAGAAATTAAGCAGGCAAATAATGAATATTCAAATATTACGAATATACGACAGTAAATTCAACACAACATCGATATAGATATAATAAACGAAATACCAGTATATGGAAATCGAACGATTAATAAACGATACTAAAACTACAGACAATAATTCAACAATGTTCAAAAGTCAATATTCGAATGGTCGTAAATGTCCCGTATTTTCAAGTCAGCAATAGCGGCGGCAGTTCTCTTTGATCTCCATACAGACGTTGGCGGTTCTAAGACGGTGCTGTCGATTTCAGAGTGGATGTTTTTCTTTCCATGGTAGTCCCGCAATATATCTGTTGCCGTCACTTTTGAGTTTGGTATTTCTATATTGATCAAATGATCCTTTCATCTCGTTTTCCTGGTCGTTAGAGGCCGAAATGCCAATGAACTCCAAGTCCCAGTATTTAGTGACTGAACGTTCTTATGACTCAGTGCTAGTCAACCTTTTCAGGACGGTCGCGTTTAATACAGAAACGTCGTTCAATTTAGACGATCCGGACAGTAGGTATCCTAGCTTGGTAGGTCCACGACCTCTAATGACGCGGTCTTCAACTATAGTAGGTCAATTTTGATTAAGTCCGATTGTACTTGCGGAGCGAGTTGTAACCCTTGCAGGTAGCTGTATTTGTGTACCGTAGCTGAAACATGATTGTGTACTGGTGAACTTATTGTTGGCACGATGAGAGAGTTCAGTTTAATCTCACCAGTGTTTGTCATAAGAGTTATGTCCACGGATTTAATCGCACGTATTTCGTTGTTTGTTTTCCAGAAACTGCCTAAGCTGAGATGTTCAGTTTCACAGTCTTCGTCCTTTACGTCTAAGCGACGAGCGGTTGATTCTGTGATAAATGTTCGTTGCGCCCCTTCATTCACCAACGTGGTTAAGGGCGACGGTTACCTTTGCCGTTTTCAGCAATGTAGGTCCCGATGTTGGGGTAACTTTCACATGAGTTGTATCGGGTTTGTCAGTCAGGTCAGTTCTGTTACGGAAACTTTCGGTGCGTTTCTGACTAGCATCGCAGATCGATGTATGATGCAGTTTATTGCATTTACGGCTAAGACTAAAAATACACTAACGTCAGATAGTTAGATTACACAAGACGGATATGCAAATTACTATTAAATCTGGAATCTATCACTGAACATAGTCTTGTTTATTAGTGTAATTAAAATCCCCGGAAGTTACATCCCTTTTCGTAATATTTGGGATTCTTAGACTAGGTGTCTAGTGTCTTCTGACAAGAAATTATGCGTGGATGGATGACAGGAATTAAACACAATGCATCAAATAGGTTGGCCCTATTTATGCTAAAATCCAGAGAAAATACTTGTTTAAATGTGTGTTATTCATTTCATATTTGTTATAAGTTTAAGTTTCTACAGGGATAGTAACAAACTAACATACTATCAAGTATAAAAACAAAAACGGGGGTAAACACCCAGAGAAATCAAATGCTGCATTATTTTAAATTACATATCCACGCGCGCAGAAGCAATCAAGCATGTTCATGGGCTGAAAATAGCAGACAGCTACCAAGTAGTCACGCAAAATAAATATTCGGAAAGAGACTAACCTTCGCATCTCCAATATCTACCGGGCAGGTTCAATCGTCCTTCCCGCCAACAAATTTCAATAATGTACTCGCTGGATCCAAATAAAATTCTCCGCCATTGCTGCGCCGTATGTAGAGACGCATGCGCATATTACCCTCGTAATGCTCTTAATTCGGTTAGAGGGTCTTTTACGTCTTGACATTCAATTTTGCAGTGAATTGTGTCATCTAGTCGTTTTACAGTTTCGAAAATGTAATTTCCTTGGATTATTCTTTACGATTTTTTTATTTCGATGTTAATTTTTGTACGTACCGAGAAAAATTACACATGTTTACAGTGTACGAAAAAATATTTGATTGATCATGTTGTACGTCTAGCATGTGATTACATAATTACGGATTTATTTATTTTCAATTTACGTTGTACGAACAAAAAAATATTGCAATTACGTTGAACGAAAATAACCCTTGCCCCCCTCTTTTGATTGTTTTATTTCACACGTGAACGCATTGCTCCTATGTTTAAGAACCCGGGTAATATTAATGATTTGTCAAATTTTGGTTTTATCTGCTTCAGAAATTTTTTTGAAAAACACGGCCATGTGACCCTTACATATAATATATTTTAAAAGAAAATGTAAACACGGTCAACTACTTGATAACATGGACATGGGAAATATATCTGGCATTTAATTGTTTTTTAGTTTGATCTTGTTATTCATAACTTATTGTTATTCTAGTCATTTATGTATGGTGTAGGAACACCTGCCAATATTTGGTTCAACTCCTACATTTTTAAATGTCATGAATTAATTTGGTAACATACCCTAGAACCGCGGAATGTCCGTGGGAACAAGGCTCTATAATTAGTTCTTGTCTCGCTCTTGTCTCGGATGCTACAGTCAAACTGGTAACTGGTAAACATCATGGGTTTCTTTGCTGCAATACCCTTCAACAGGAAATGTTAAGCAGAAAAATGTATGCAACTGACAGATTTGATGCGCTCGTTTGGTTTTTGCAATTATTTTTTGCTAACATACATGTTCGCCTTGGTTGACAATGGGATATCTTTGAACCAGTTATCACTAGTTATGTACTTTCAGTTGCGTCGTTTGGGATAACTTGTTACTGTTGACCATATATACATGATGTCAGCTGCGATGTGTATTTGGTCTGGGTAGACTAAGTTCCGTTGACTTGTACACACAAATCCAAAGGAAATAAACCTCATGAAATAATTGAAAGGCGTATGCAGTTGCTATGATTGCTGTATCCGTTAATTAAGTTCAAGTAATTGGTTTTAAAGTAATTAGTCGAACCATAAAACAGGTGTAGTTTTCATTTTGGCCTCCACTTGGAAATCAAATGTCAACATTCATTAAAAAGAAGGTTATTTAACAGATATGTGTAGAAGTTGATAAGTATGATTTATGCGTTACAGGTTAATTTTCCACCAAGATTGCGAACGTACCGATTGCCGACCCCCCCCCCCCATTTTTAACAACCAACAGGGCTTCGCGCCATCGGCGCTCGCGAACTTGGCCTTAGGCCAACTTATCCCCCCCCCCCCACCTATTCCAAAATCCTAGATCCGCCCCTATGGATGTTCATTGGATTTTGAAATGGTCACCAGATGGTGTCTGTCTCATAGTTGGAAGTCCATGGGTCGATTATTTAGTACACTATACAATACTATACACTGTAGATGCGGGATGCTCAACGACTCGATATTAAATTATGAGTTACCAGAACTTCGGGTAATGGGCAACATGTTTGTTTTGTTAACATGGAATTACAAATCGAACGTGAATTTGCAAAACTGGAAGTGGTTTCCAGATAAATGGGCGTTAACCACTCGCAAGGTCGGTCATACTACAACCCCGCGTCACTGAGTTGCAGGTTGCCTCGTCTGTCATCGGCGTCTTCAGTTTTCATTCTTTTCCTCGTCATTGCGTTAGTAAAATGGTGTTAGTAAAATAAAAAATTGACTTCGAAAATAAAACGGTTTAAATGAAAGTTACACTCAATTATGTTTCTCCGATGTTGTCTTGACTATCAATAATACTGACAATAGTCGCTGGATAAACACGCTTTGTTCACGACAGGAAACTCATCATCCGTATATCAGAATCGCCAACATGAAAATAAATATTTATCTTCTCGCTACCTTAAAAAGTTCGTGTAAAAACGTTCTAATTTCGTCTGCGCAGGTGTGTGTGTGTAGGGGGTTGATTTTGCCGAGTGAACGCCAGGAACTCGTGAATATGTTGCGCAAGCTAGAAATCAATCCGCCATTATCGCGCGACAACCGACTGATGGCGTCATAACTCGAAACTCGACTATTTTCAGAGATATATTGCAGAATACAGATAAACATTTATTAATAACTGGATATTCTAATCTTCGATGAAGGGACTTTATAAAAAATTAGTTGCTCTTGTGACATCAATAATCCATAATTGGCTTTCTGTTATATTACCATGAATGTTATAATGAAGAAAATAAATGTAGTTATGGATTTTAATGGCGAACAACGGGCTAATATAGTGTCTAAACTATTGTTCTCCTACTAACTTTGTATCCAACAAGATCATCGATTGTGTTAAAAATTGTATGTTGAAATTGTTGTAAATATTGATTGAACAATATTTATTTATTTATTTATTTATTTTTATTTGTATTTATTTTTTATTTATTTTTATATATTTTCATTTATATTTATTTATGATTATTGATTTCATTTCTTTTTATTTATTTTTATTTATTTTTATTTATTTATTTTTATTATTTTTATATATTTATTTATTTTTATTTTTATTTATGTTTTATTTATTTTATTTATGATTATTGATTTTTATTTATTTTTATTTATTTTTATTTATTTTTACTTATTTATTTTTATTATTTTTATATATTTATTTTTATTTATATTTATTTGTTTGTTTATTTATTTATTTGTTTGTTTTTATTTATTTATTTATGTATGTATTTGTATGCATGCATTTGTATTTATTTGTATGCATGCATTTGTATTTAGTTATTTGTATGTATTTATTTGTTTGTATTTATTTATTTATTTGTATTTGTATGTATTTATTTGTATTTGTTTGCAATCTTGAATTATTTTGTCTTAATATAGTAATGTTTCAAGGAATACCTACTGAGACCCTGCGACTAAAATGGTTTGGTCGCTATCAGCGCATTTGAAAATAGGAACTAATCATAGATATGCTGGTAATAAGTGACAGTACCACTCCGTTATCAAATTATAATCAATTGTGTTTCACCATTATAATTTTACACACATATATGTATAAATTATTTGTTTTTGGTTAGACAAATTTCTACCTTGTTGTTTTAACTCGACTTTTAATGAACACTGATTTAACAGAGAACAAATAAATGAAGCCGTCTCGTTTTTCGTGACACAAGGATTAAAAGATTAATGGGAATAAAAATGCTAAAAATATTCAAGATATGACGCATAGTAATCGTGTTGATCACATAGCGTCACTGTGAAATAAACATCAACTGGGCTTGCAAGTTGTGACTGACAACAATACAGGTTAGACTTGTTTTACGTAATATATGGCTTAGTTAGATATTATGTGTGTTTTTTGTATTCATCTACTATACATATCCATCAGTATTGGACTGAGTAAGTTGTTTGTTTGTGCCATGAGTGGGATTCGTTACTAAACACATCTTACAAACTGGTTACTGCATTGTCAGTCAATGATTTGCGTGTATTGTATGGTTCTAAGGGTAGTACCCTCAGGGGCTAAATTTCTTTCAAAATAAGACAAGAAGAACACTTGTTTCTTCATCAAATATTATTGTATTTTAAATCATTTACACTGCTAGTCGACGAGTGACTGGTATGGAGTAAGTAGCATTGTAGTAAACTGCAGTAATCAAGTGTCGACCACACGGATACGCCGTGTTGGTGCCTGGATGTGGCCTCGCATTACGCTATGCTAGTGTTTGTACAAATATACTGCCCTGATCGTCGCTGAGGATTGACTTTCTGAGCATAGGGAACATCAACGTAGTCTTATCGTTACCCCATCTCGTATGTATTTATGAAGCATCAAGTTGGATGTCATTAGCAACGGTTCTGCATGCGCAATAGTTTTTATTTGACAATAGTACGCAAGGCCGGAGATTTTAGGAATACTTTGAATCCAAGCAAAATGCGTAGCAAACAATAAAATGGGAGTAGAATGCCATTTTAGAAAAAAACAACATCAGTGAAATTCAATCCGACTTTGTTCATCTCATTTCCCTGGATGAATCACCTTGCGTTAATCTTAGTTTATTACAACGATTTTGCTTCTCACTTGGGCGGCCAGTGTGGATGCGACAATAGTCGTATAATCTGGAAGCGGATATAAGATTAAACGTCGCGCGAGAACGTAAATAGCAGAGGATGACGTCCTTAAAAACCTGTCTGATTTCAATAATGTAACCCGCTGTTATTGACAGGGGATCATTTTATTTGCAGACAATTTTAATATTAAATACTTGTTACGTCATAATTTATCTTCTTTTTTAAATAACGTCGCCTTTATTTGTTTCGGTAAACATCATTCTATACATAATCATGGATATGCTATTTAAATAATAGATTAATGAGAAGAGAATAATCTGCAACAATGATGTCATACAACTGTTATTGATATATAACTCATGAGGTAAACAACAAAAGTATGTCAACACTTCTAAAAGTATGAACAAGCACAACTACATAACAGTAGTTGTAGTAAACTTTGGTACTCAAACAATACTATTCTGAACAGTTTTTACAGTATTCGATTCGAAGTAAAACACTCTGCCCCTCAAATATATCGCTAAAGACAAGTACTTTACCAACAAAATGTCCACACCCCTAAACTCCATCGTCCGCCTGCACGGTGTTGTTCCGTTCGGACATTCCTCCCTCTACAACACCGTGCGGTAATTCTATTCATAACCGTTGATGTCACGTGGTTGCGCGATAGAAAGTTTTCCGACCAATAGAAAGCTTTGTTACAATGACTGCTAGAAAGCGCCTCTACATCTAAGCCAACACAGCTACCACTGTGTGCAGCGACATTTATTCTCGGGTCAGGCATTTTCACCGCCTGGCAACCATCATGGTGAAAACAAAAGGTGTGCTTAAACCGAAGAACGAAGAATATATATGTTATGATTAAACAGTATAAACGATGAGTGCATGTAAACACGGTTACTAAAATAGTAACCGTGATGTAAATGTATTAAACTGTTATGATTAAACAGTATGAATATTCTGTCTTCGTTCTTTGTTTTTCGTTCTTCGGTTGAAACACACCCGACAACAAATTTTCAGAAAACGGTATTTTGGGATGGTTGTTGACACCCCCCTGAACAGTGTAACAAGATTACCCCTACATATGCAACATATTTAAATTTGGTTGTTTAGGATGTCTTCAAAGATGTCTTCGACCGGTGTTTCACAGCAGCTCACCCGGCAGCTCGTGCAGAGCCCATATAAATACAAGGTAGAGTGGTGCGCGTCTTAAATAGCAACGTTGAGCGTCTCGTGAATTAGTTCCGCCTCGAAGATTATGATAGCTTGGCCAAGCGCATTGAAGAAAGAAGCAATATGATTGGCTGTTGGTAAACTGATTCTAAACTGTGAGGGCATTGTCACATACACGTAGTCCTAATGAAATACTTCAAGGTGATAGTGGAGTGCTTCGCCGGAACATTCACCTTGAAAATTCAAGATGCTAAACTCAATCGTTGGCGGGTTACCAACAATTCCAAATGTTAGACTGATTTGTCGTTAATATTACATTCCAGGGGGTGTAGGTTTTTCTCACTAGAATGTTTGTTTTTATAAATTTGCCTGTTATGTAATCATGATTTGAATAATTTTGTATTAAGTAAGTCGTTTAAATAGTTCAAATATATTGTTTTCGAATGATTAGGATTTTAAAAAAATGAAGAAATGCGTACTGACACCCTGTGACGAAAAATGGTTCAATGTTTATCAGCGCATCTGAAAATAGCAACAAATAATTAATATGCTGGTATAAGCGGCAGTACAACTATAACGTCGTCATAATATAATCAACTGTGCTTCATCAATTTAAATTTACATAAACGTATATTAACTATGTTATTTTGGTTAACCAAACTTCTACTTAGATGTTTTACCTTGTTGACACAGCAATTAAAGATTGAAAGTTAAAAAAATATTAAGAAGGTATTTCAGTGATGACCTCATTCTTATTCAGCCCACACAACATCATAAATAGCAATGGGGTTGAGCCACTAGTATATTGATTTGTATAAGGCCTCAACAGTACCAATGACCTCATTTGCATTCAAGACTCTGACACGTATCATACCACAGGGTTTTAAAACAACATTGCAAACAGCAAGGCAATTCATACATGCCTCACTTGCTGAGGTAAAAACAATGCAATAAAATAATTTTCCACTGTAAAGAGCAGCTCTACCTTACCTTCCATTACGTTGGGTCAATATAAAATCTCAGGTTATTTGGAAATGGGATTGACCCTCGTACCCACCTTCTTGGTGTGCCTAATAATGTTTGTGTTTTACTTGAAGATTGTCGAACAACAACCACCCACTATCACATCTGACTTACTTTTAACTTTCAACTTCCGACTATTATAGCATTGCCTGAACGTTCCAGCTTCTATTGTTTCTATAAAATATGCCCTCACATACCGAGAATTTTTTTTCATTTTGAATCTCACCACACAAGACATGATGGCGTATGTCATATCTTTAATCATTCGACCAACCAGCATGACAGGAAAATAATAATTGTATCAGTTCGCATCATGCCATCGAAATTGTTGCATTGCTGGAAAGACACGGTGCATTTCACTTCTGACAGTAGAATATATAGTAGTAGAATAAATAACCACCAACACATAAATAGCTTAGGAGAGGAAAAAAACTCAACTCATCCAAATGTCAAATAAGTTTATTGATTTATTGATTTCAGGGAACTATGTTTGTTTCACTATTATGTGGTGGTCTAATCATGATGGCATTTACATCAAATGCTCAAGATCACCCTGGAAACCCTGCTAATGGCACTTGCGTGGATTGTAATGATGTTATGTACGACAATGGAGTATGGCATAGTGTATGCACTGAGGATTTCACCTGCCCACTTCACATAGCAGATATAGAAAATAGAATTATGGGGAAAGACGTTAAGTTTAATGAAACATATTATTTTGGAAATGTAGCATTCATATCTGGTACGTCACTGAGTATGAAGCAATTAAAAAGGGTGATATAGCATTTCTTTTTTTTGTACTATTCTGTCAAATTTGTTTAGCACGCCATCGATGATATCAATTGAAATTCAAGTTAAACATTATTGCTGTTCTGGAACAATAACGAGTAGTATATTTTATGAAATATTACTGTGCGTAGTCGTATTTTAATATCAAGTATATGTGCATTTGTGTGCGATAGAAATTTATCGATTTCCGAGTTTTGTTATTTGTGATAAAATGATCCCTACTTTCCATGATTTGACTATTTGACGAATTGTGTACTACTAAAATAGACACCCACAGCATGAGTTGAACTGTGAAATGCACTAAATATAGAGAAACTCATACTGTGTAATTAACAACACTTTCTAATCTTGTGGTCTAACAAGATTGTTATTATTATTCTGTTTCATGTTAACTAAAGAACGTTGTATATATTGACATACATTGTTTTACAGGGAACTGAAGCGGTGCCAACTGACAATTGTCAACAATGCACGGGCTTAGCAATTGAAGACGCGTGGGTTCACAACGTTTGTAAACATGTGGTGAATATCTTATGATGATTATTTATATGTTAACATACACCACAATAAGCAGAAATCGTAGTAAATTACTGTTTATGATGGTTTGATTATTGTGTCATTTATTTGCTAATTTTTTTTAATTCAATATATAATATATTCCACACTATATAAACTAAAACCACTCATTAATGTTAGTATTAGAACTGCTATAGTGAAATTTTATATAATAATACTTCCTGAAATAATATACAAGTCATATACAAAGAAGCCGATTTGTGTGGAACGTAAACAAATATCTGTTGGAAATAGTCGTACATGTTTTTAATGCGTTTCAACATTTTTTACCCCGATTCCTTAAATCAATGTTTTCTGTTCACATATAGGATTGCCCATCAGCCATCGCCGAACAAATCGACTCGAGTTAAAGACGACACTCCCTTAGGAAGACTCAATACGCACATATGATGTGTATAGCATCTATACCTTATTACTATTACGAATATTACTCTGATGATCCTAATAATATTGATCATGTGATTCAAGCTACTACATAGAAAGATTGGAATTAATTATCCTCCTGCCAGTTACCATACATATGTAATTTCAATTGCGTAGTTTTCAATAACTTTAACATGTATTCGTGATATCAGCTGCGTGATGTACTTCATTGGCGCTAGAAAAAATGAAATAAACCTCATCAAGTAAATAAAATAGATGTTTTAATTTTTAACCTATATAAATTCCTGACAGAATTTTGTTCAACTCGACTGAAAGTAATTCAATTCCTCGAAATTTAGATCTTGTGCTACATACACGTACGTTAGCATACTTCATATGTAAGATGAAAAAGGATATAGATTGGGAATTATTGGGAAGTATTGAGTCTTATTTATTTCCCAGATAAAATTTACTGTAGTTATTTTAGAATTACCCTATAATAATTATCTCCATAATAGCATGCATGGACAATAATAGCCTTCATGTATCGGGGTACACGTATCGGAAATATGTCTAGTCAAATTCATCCGTCGATAACTGTGTTGAAATATTATTTTTTAAAACTATACCGCATCTTTAGCAATTTAGACTCGATGTTAAATTACGAGTTACCAGAACCTCGAATTAAGGGCAAAACGTTCTTTTTTTATTTGTTAACATCGTGGTTTTACAAAAGTGGGTAAGGTTTAGAAAATATGGGCGTGGTCAATTGTGTAACTCAAACTCGTCTATTATCACTGTGTATTTTAGATCAGGTTAACTTATATACATTTCAGTTGGTTTGTTGGTTCGTTCCACGGACCAGCAAACAACAGAAAAGTAACCTGGATATACTGTCACATGTAAGCTGTAAATCAAATTAAATGCGGTGAACCTAAAAACAACTGGCACGTAGAAGTTCTAAGTTAATGTTTTAAAGCTGTGAAGGTAGCAAGGACCCATGATATAGTGTGCAGAATGTTATGTACAAGAACCTAATCAAACGAGTAGTGATTATGCACGCAGTCAAGAGAAACATTCGCTATTTATCTTTATGTTTGCGACGATGACCTGATTCGAAAGAACATGTAAGTTAAAATGTTGCGCGAGTATTTTTTGACTGGCGCCTTATTCATTACAAGGTTCTGGTAAATCTATTTCACCAGTTGAGATGACGTGAACATGATGAATATATTATGCATGTGTAATATTTTGGTGAATTGTTATGATTGCACTGTAGGGAAAATGTGAATGAATTGTACTTCTGGCCATTTTGCAACATTGGAATCTCTCGTGAATAAAAATAAATTTATTTTCATATAAAAAAATGCGGGAAATCGCGTGATTCTATTGATCGTTTTAGACCTCAATGTTTTCCAAAAAGTACGGTTTTTATATATGCATAGATCGTTTGGATCAGTGGCGTTTTTTGATATTTTTTTCATTTTTTAAGTAATTTGAGATTTCTAACACTGTTTCTAATGAAACAATGCATATGTGCAATATTACAAGTGCAGGCGTACAGCATATAGACTTATATGGTCCAGTGACCTAATCAATTTGCACATTTATATAATCCCAAGCTCTGGGAGAGATGGAGGAGCATGCAACTACAAGTGACATCAATATATGGTCATATGAACCCATTATCATACATAACTAATCTCTTTAAGCACTGCTCAATTTTGATGGTGTTCAACAATATGTGTGGGGAACATAATATATAAACTTATGTAGTCGAGCGACCCCATTAATATGCATAACTGTAACATTTCATGAACTGTTGGAACTAGGGATATACAACATCGGGTGTGAGATATGACTACTGTATCAGATGACCTATTATCGTCATGTGACCATAATATGCATAATTGCTATATAATCAATAGTTGCAGCAGAGTAGTACGGTTAAAACAATAGATGGCCATGGTACTACATTTACATATGAATAAGCCAATATTTTGCAAAGTCAGTCATAAAAAACTTATTATTCCCAAAATGAAACCAGCTGAAATTTCGGAAGGACTTTGTATCAGACCCGTATTTTTTTTTTGGGGGGGGGGGTTCGGGGGGTTTGGTCGAACCCCCTAAATATTGGAAATGTATACAATTATGAACGTAGATTAAAATATTAATATTAAAACAAACAGTAGTAATTAAAATAATTACCATCGTTTAAATAACCGGGCTCAGTTTTAATTATTATTCTCAGCCGAAATTGTAAATGAGCATTTTAATAGCAACGGGCTTTAAATGTCAATCGTGACGTTACGCCGGCTTTGATTGGATAGCACTGGCTGAATGGAAGAACAGCCAATCAAAAAGTTGTTATAAATGAGCACGTTCCGACAATGCGGCGATGGTGCAATGCAGATCGCGTTTGATGTCAAATTTTCGGTCGGGTAAGTACATTTATACAACATATGTTTATACAGTAATGTGATGGTAGTCTCTCTCTCTGAAGGATGTGTTGGCCCTGAAAAGGGCCGTTTGTTTTCTGTGAGTGTTCGCTCAGTTAGTGTGGGAATCGAAGGGAATTGATCGGTCCTATATTTTTTTCCAGCAGAGCCCAACACCGTTCAATATGAGTATTGCACTCGTCAATCACTTGTCGACTTCGGTTGAGATGGGATCACCCGGGTTTTAGGGTGAATGACGCAATGACTTTGCGGCAAAGCATAATAGGGTAAGAATACCATTATAGCGTACTTACATGTGAGATTTAAAATAGAATAACAAAATAAATTGTCAGTGGCAGTGAAAGGAAGGAAATGTACAACAACATTTAATATTCAAAAAAATTGTTTGTGTAGTCCGGCAATCAAGATATCATCATGGCTAAACATTCTAGTTCTACATTATATTTGTGGTTAACCCGTTCCAAGAAGTAAAACATGACGGTGAGTTGAATGCATAAGATTTATTTTGGAAAAACAGCTGAAGTTGATACTACGATTATTATTTGAATTCATTTATCAAATACGTAACATTATGGTTTGAATAAATATTTAAAACTTTCTTTTCAGGGGAGCCTGTTTTAGCCGGTGAATCAAATGCATCAACATCTTCGGATGTGATTACCGGTATACGTAATGAAAAACTCTCTGATACAAGTAAGGAATGATTCATGTTCTCAATATCAACGATGTCACCCACATGATATTTGTGATCAGTATCAATACTTATTCGAATATTCACACTTTACACTTTTTTTATCTAGTGGATCCCGTGAATGTCACCAATGGACATAAGATTGTTGTATCAACATCAGTGACGTCTTTTAATGAAAATGTTCATTCAGTGAAAGGTAAAATTGATGTACTAAATAATTTATATTTAACAAGAAATTAAATGTAAATCAACAAATTAATATTATTTTTCAGACATTGGTGATTTAATAAATGCCACCCTCACAACTACAGAAATTGACAATGTGATTTCATCATTATCACCTGGGGAGAAGTACTCCTATATTAAGCATCATTTTGTTCCTGTATGTTATCAGTTCCCATGTACGTACATGAACGGATGTAACAGGTCATTTAAAGAAAGTTGGTTGATGAAGTATAACTGGCTGGTATATAGTCAAAAACTGGATGGTATCTTTTGCGTACATTGTGCCCTCTTTTCCACTAACAGAAAAACAAAGGGTATATTGGTTAACCGTCCGTTCACCCAGTGGACAAAAATATCTTGTGTGTTATCCGACCACGCTCTGCATGCTTATCACCGAGAAGCAATGGATGCGTCAAATACGTTTATGGAGTCAATTGAACACCCAGCAGCAACATTGCCATACAGCGACGATTAGACAACAGACGCATTTTGAAAATGATAGTAAAGACTATTGTGTTCTGTGGCAGACAGTGCATAGCATTGCGAGGAGATCACGAAGGCATCACAACAGCGGGTAATCCAGGGAACTTTCTCGGCTTACTCTGCTTCATTGCAAAACAGGATACTTTATTGAAGAAACACATTGATTCCCCTCGAGATAAACGTGCCCATTATTTGTCACCACAAATTCAAAACGAACTCATTTCAGTGATAGGCAGTTTGATACTAAATGATCTACAAAATGAAATCCGAGAATCAAAGTTTTATGCCATTATGGCAGACGAGGCCACATCTCACAACACCGAACAGCTGAGCCTGTGTCTTAGGTTTGTGGACAAGGAGAAAAATGTCCGAGAAGAATTTGTGGACTTTATGCATGTCCATAGTGTGACTGGTGACGCTATTGCGAGAGCGATTCTGAATTCACTGGCAGAAAAGAAACTAGATGTCAGTGGCATTCGCGCTCAGACGTATGATGGAGCAACTGCAATGGCCAGTGAAAATGTTGGTGTACAAAAGAAAATCCGAGATGTGTCACCTTTGGCTATGTATAGTCATTGTGCAGGCCATTGCTTAAATTTAGTGATTGTGCGTTCTTGCAAAGTAGTACTTGTAAGAAATACTTTGGAGAAATATGCATCTTTTTTAACTATAGCCTTAAAAGAGAGCATTTATTGAAATCCATTGTAACACAAGAAGTTTCAGGTGAAAGTAAACGTAAACCATTACTCAATCTATGTGCTACACGATGGGCAGAAAGGCATAGTGCATTTTCATATTTCTATAACTGTGTTTATGGTGTACGCCTTCGAAGTCATTGCTCATGGACTGCACAGGGATGATGGATATGATCTGACAGACGGAAAATGGTCGGCAAAGAGCAAACAAGATGCGTCAGGGCTTTTAGCTGTCATGACAAATTTTGACTTCATTGTGTCCTTTGTCACAGTATATTGCATATTGTTCCACTTAGATGGCATCAGCAAAAAGCTACAAAGTACCAGTAAAGATATATTTGAAGCTTATGAATTGGTAAGTAGATTAGATAATATTTTCCCCTCACTTGCAACACTAGACAGATATTTACGATCTATCTTCACCACATCCACACCAAATATATATCATATATTATTAATTGCTAAACTAACATGAGTATGTAATTATATTGCTGTTTCTTAACCGACAGGTGACAGAGGTCAAACAGACTTACAGCGATGTGAGGGAGAATATTGAGTTTCATTTTAGAAAATGTTACGATCAGGCTGTCCGTTTTGCCGACAAAATTGGTGTCACACCTACAACCCCACGTGTGGCAAGGCGTCAGACACAACGCCCAAATGCACCAGCAAGTTCACCTGAAGATTATTACAGGCTGAATCTAGCTATTCCTTTTCTTGACCACATATGCACTGAACTGAATGAACAGTTCACAGGTACACAAAGTAATTTTGTCTTATAATATTTGATTTGATTTAAGAATATAAGTATAATTATTATATGTTCAATCTGTTTAAATGTGATAGTACTTTCCTAGTTTGATTCATTTTTTTACATTCTTTTAGTTAATGATGCCATATACATTTTTTTTCAGGTTTATCGGCTAAGTATAGCCAACTTATTGGATTAGTACCGTCTGTGTTATTGGATAATAGTGTTCAGCCACTGTTTGAAAATATCATTGAAACATATGCTGGAGATTTACCATCGGCAGAATTGTTCGAGCATGAGTTGTATAGGTGGAAGAGGCATTTGCAGCACAAATTCAGTGTCAACGATTTACCCCCAAAGTGTTGCTTCAGCACTGAAAGTTTGCGATGAAGCATACTTTCCCGACATATTTGTTTTACTACAAATAGCTGCTACCATTCCTGTGACAAGCTGTGAGTGTGAGCGCAGTTTCTCCGTATTGAGAAGGCTGAATACGTATAATCGTTCCTGCATGGGGCAAGAGAGGTTGACATCTTTAGCTTTACTTCACATTCATTATGATAAAGAAATCGATATTGATTGTGTTGTGGATACTTTTGCAAAGTTGCATCCAAGGAGAATGGGTCTTCAAAGTGTCTTGTAATTTATTGCATAATATGTGTAATGTATTGTGTGATAATGCAAAGTCCACGTAATTAAAATGGTTAGACAGCGATACGTCATATCGTCTTGTCATTTTTCGTGTACAAAAGTTTGCAGAGGTGGATCTAGGGTGTGTGTGTGATTCGGTGGGTGGGGAGGGCTCAGGAACCCCGTCCTAAAATGTTAAAATGGTTCCTAAGATGTTACGTCTAATACAATCTAAAGCCAATTGAAAAAAAAAGATAAAAATATCAGTGACAGAGCTATAAGATACCATAAAATTAGCTTTTTTTATTTACAATTCGCACGTTTCACATCAAATATATTATTTTTGTTCGAACCCCTTGTTTAAAGATGCTGGCTACGGGCCTGCTGTATGAAGTTACGGGACAAAATATTAGGCCTCATATATATTCATGTTGGGAAAGGAGGATCTAATTGTCTCTGATAACCACTTTTTCTGACGTTTTGTAGTGAGGTTGCCGGAATCACTCTACTGCGGCAGGAAGGACGTGGCCAAACGCGTAATATCTCTTCAATTTTACGATTCGCTATCTAATATTTCAGGACAAGATTAATCATAAACATGCAGCACTTTAAATATTCATTTTGTCACGAGGTCCGTTGTATAATTTCTGATAGCCCAGAAGTACCGGAATTTCTCAAAAACTATCAAGTCATGATAAATGACAGAATGTTGCAGTAATCGAGTTATTGTATTAAACTAATTGTTTAGAAATACAATTTGTTATTTATAATAGCCTATATTATAACACACGTGTGTAGTCAAATGAACTTGATACTAAATTTGTTAACTAACTGTAGATCCATCTTGTGAGGGACGCCTAATGATCAAAGTAGAATTAAACCATGGATTGTTGTATTTATGTCGTATAGAGTTGAAGAACAATCTTCGAAAACAAAACCCAAAAACCCTGAAGTGTATAGCACACAATATAGTAAATATATGAACCTCGTGGTAAACATAAAGTGGTGTTGGTGTTTTGAAATGAATACATACCTAGCATTCATCTTTAATAATAATAGTGATATTTTGTTACCTTAACTTTTGAGATATACACATTACGTCTATGACAGAGCTCTGAAATTGTTCGCAAAATAATCACTGCAGATTTTCTGTTCTTTAAAAAACGTCTACTTTATCCTTAAGCAACTCGTAAAGCAGGTGTGGTCATGACTGCAATAGATGAATACAATCATTTGATAGTGCACTGATCTTGCCAACTATTTAAATTTGAATTGAAGCAGCACAAGTTGTTGATGTTGTATGTACAATTACAAACAAAATGAAAGGACAATTACCGAGCTATTTTAATTTCCTGGTGTTTTCTTTCGTAAACAATGGTCTTATCATAAATGATTCTTGGTTATATTTGCCCCGATCAAAACCTAAATTTCAACTTAAAAAATATAATTTAAAAGGTCTAATTCTACTGGACAAATTGAGTTCTTTGAACCAAGTTGTGATGGTTGTGTTTGCTGTTTCAGTCTAGCTGCATTAACTATAAAATCGTTTTCAACATGGTCCCAAACTAAATTCGTCAAATTTGTTATGTGTGAAACCGGGGTTAATTGTGTCGCGAGTTCAAACGAAGTTTTTCTAAATTACAGCATTGATTCTCTAGTTTTCAGTCATTTTATTCATGGGAATATGCAAATTTGTGGTATATTGAACAATATGTGTCATTCATAATTTATGACACATGTATCATAGTATAACGTATACCAGTGAAGTAGAATATGAGGTTATTACGAGGATACCGAAAAGTATGCACGAAGACTGTACAGCGGTAGTGTTGACCAACGCGCAACGGAGAACGATGCGATGGCGTACTGTCCGAGTGCATACTTTTCAGTATTCTCGTAGTAAACTAATTATTATACATCTTTTCCTCCCATGGTTACATCATAGGAATGTCGAAATGCAACACGTTTAGAACAGATTGACCGAGCTTGTATGGAGTCCGGTCAAACCCTGAGGGCTGCCATATTTGTTTATATCAGCGTAATTATTCCATCTTAAGAATTTCCTGATATGGTAGGTAGGTAGAAATACACATTTCGAAACAAGCTGGAAAATACATTAATAGTTTAGTCTCAATTTACACATAATGTTAATGTTAACAATACATCGCAATTAATTATATCTACTAAAAGGTGAACGATAGTAAAAATTGTTACAAAAATACCTAAATTCAACCAGCAAACGATAAAATCTACGCATAGCCACGGTTCATGATACCAACAAGTTACCTTTGCCACATCCCACACTGTACTACCGATTCTCCAATATTCTTTGTTAATTTTCATTGCCTCGTTTTCCTTGCTCCTGCTTTCGTATTGTGTTGTTAACTTCAATTTTATATACACATATCTTTTTAGACTATACTTGTTTTTTTATTTCTCAGATGGACATCCATTGTCTCATCTCAATGGATCGATGATATATTAAGTAGCGTATTTTATTCTATCGTGCTCTGGAAAACTAATCTAATAATAATTGCATAAAGTATTTCTTAAATATATTATTCGCCAATTTACTGCATTCGATGGACATAAATGCATGTACTTGTTTCAATCTCTCTAAAATATCTTTCAACGTTAATGCGATGCATCATCTTGTTTGCGTTGCTCATTCAGGATTGCTAACTGCTAACTAAATACAGAATGCATGTTTATGGATATCTAGCAAAGAATAGTTTTATGTATGTAATATATAAGAAAATTACGACAACTTAACCCCAAATTTCCAATGTATTTTAATTGTATGTTATCCAAAATGAGTAGTCGATTGGATATGGTGATTCATCATGTTTATTTATAACTTCAAATAGGTATAAATCATCAGGTTGCTGAATTCGTTAATTGAATATTAATATTACGTATTATACGACCATTTAAAAATAAAACAAATTAAAAATGCATTATCACATAAAATAAAAAATATATAAGCATACATACTGGATTATAAAAGTTGCTGGACACATACGGGTATTTCATCTTCCAATGTTCTTATATTTTCTGGTATTTACGACAAAGGGATTATAGTCTTTTATTAAACCACTCAAACTGTCTATCATACAGTGTCTGTCAAACAACATAATACAGCTATATGTGGGAGTCACTCGCCCACCACGACGTCATACTCGTTCGGAATAGCTAGATATTATATATTAATATCCACACAAAAAACCCACGCCAAAGAACTAAATCATAGAAACTATGTATCATATTAAATCATATCAGAATAACACGCCATCATTGGTGAGAAATATATCCATACACACTAGATGATAGAAAATGTAAGACACATCCGGGTATTTTCTTTTGTAGTCTTTTTCAAACACCCACCTTTCTGATATATCAAGGTGGTGTGGGTTACGACGTCACTTCCGGTTTACTTCTTACTTTGCGTGTATAATGGCGGCCTCGAGCAGAGTTTTGTCACGAGAGCATTAAGTCCGTTTATGTGGTGCTACTGTTAAGGTAAACCTTTTCATCATCTTTTTTCGTATAATTTCTGGAAGAATATATAGCTAGCTTTCGCATACCGATGTGAAACTAGTTTAATACTTTCATAACTGTGTTTTTTTGTCGATGGCATTTTCAAAATGTAAATAGTAATTTCACGCGAATGGCAGTATTTACCAAATCACTACCGTTCGTTTAATAGCCGTTTACGAAAAAATAACCGCTTTTCATGTTATTTTTTGACATTTCTGCTGTCTTTAGTGTACTTGCTGTCCAAAAATGCGAAGGCCCCCCCCCCAAGGCGCCCCTTTTTAATTTAGTGTTTACGCTCATTCTTTGAGGCCTATTGTTGGAGGACATTACAACTTTGACCCGCACGCAAAATAAGAGATAGCTCCGACAAATTAATTATAAATGTTCATTTTTTTTTATAGAATCATGTCGAGACCGCGTGAGTCTAAAACGCCGACGCCTAGGCAGGTGAAAAGAAGTAAGGTGTCTGTACACCTGTCTGGTAAAAAGTGACAACTTGTTGAAAACAGTCTGGTTGTTTGGATATTATATATATATAGCGGTACTACATGTGGATCTCTCTCATATTTGTTCATTTCGTGATATCTTTGATTCTCTAATTTTGATGAATATTTTTGTCATTTTTGGTAAAAAGTTGTATTTTCCATTTCTTGTTGAAAACCGCAAGTGTGATTGCTTTGATACTATGCATATTGGTACATCAGAGTGATATCTTCAATTATCTAATTTTGATAAATTCTTGTTGAAAACAGCAATTCTGATTGATATCTTTAATTGAAATGTGCATTGCTAAAAGTGTAGCTATGTCAGCTGAGAGGCTGCTTGTTGTATTTTTAAAACATTTATACCTGCGGCCCTGGAAAATTGGGGCATATTCATGAAAACATGTAGTTGTATTTTTTTGTAAAGTATATTTATGTATACAGGAGACATTAAACATAATGTATCATTTCATTGAAAAAATTTGCACGAGTGATATTTTAATTAAATATTCATTAATCCTTTCACCACCACTCAAACAATAATCAGCAAGTTGGGTACACTTCCAGGAATATTATGAAGTGTTCAAGGTGTAACTTGCCCCGACTCTTAAGTTTCGTTTTGTGGGTGCAACTGAACTGCACAACCATAAAATTTGATATACAGTACAATTGACAACCTGTTCATCACAAATCAGGCGAAGTATGGCGAAATTGTTTCATTTTGTCAACACATGAAACTTGCAAAACCAGGCTTTTGAATAGGACACCACTGATTCTGTGATTAGTGCATTGACAAAATAAAATTCATAGTCTAGGACTAGGTTTTTCATTCATCTGTGAAAAGTCAACAAATATCAACACAAACTATGTTAGCAAAATTTGTTTAATAAAAAATATAAAAGCAAAAAATTGCAAAAAGATTTATTTATACAATATATATACGAGTACCTCTGCCTCCTACTGACTGCCAGTTCGTGTTATACTTATTTTGGCATAAAAACCAATAATTAGCCAGGTAGTTCGAAACTTTATATTATCTACAACAACATCAGTTATAATTATTGGCTTTTAAAAGAGGGTGTACATATGTTGTCAATTCTCGGTCTAAATAACCCAGTTCTGCAAAATCAAAATCTACAGACTTGAGCATCAAACAAGTTGTTCGGATCTGGTCTTAACCGTACTGGTATTGTGTTGCCAGTATAAATTTTCCTATAACACAGGAATACTCTGAAACCACGACTTTAAATAACAGTGCATGTATTGTTAGGCCCTGGTTATCATCTGATAACGTCAAATTAGAAAAGTCACTAAATAGAGACTCTCGAGTGATTGTAATCTGAAGATACATTGCTAAGAGAACGACTCCAGGTCAGAAACTTCACCTGTGAAGTCTCACTTTCAAAAAAGTACATATTCTTTATTGTCAATAAAAACCAGACAGTGTTCAAAGCAGGTTATCTTCATGTCATTTACAATAACAATCTGTGATCTGACGTTTGTATCACTCCGTCTTCACGGTTTGCATAATTATCGTTATCTGTTGTAATTTTGTTTTTGTTAGGTTCAATTTGATGACATTACAACATGAGATTGTCCATGTAATACTCTCATCGACTTCCAGAACTGTTACGGCAAATTCTGTAAATTCCTATAATAAAAAAAAAATATTGTTAATTTATTGAAAGATGGGGTGTTAATTGTTGGGTTGGGAGGGCATCTATTTTCAAGGTCAATCTATAAAATTGCCCTAGCATATCTGGGAGGGATAAATTTTTTTGGTTCTAGATGTACATTTTATGAAACTTTAATGAAGTAGGTCAATACCCCTTAATTGTGTCTAATACCCGGTAGTAAATCCTGTTTTACTGTCAAGGTCTGAATGATTCACACAATGCAAATTACTGACCAAGATATTTATGTACAATTTCTTACCTTGTTGTACATAGCAGGTGGTTTATAAGCATTTATTGTCAATAAAGTTCTTGTTGATAGGTTGCCCAGAGTCTGATTAAATGCTGCATTTTGAGGTAACACTATGTGTTGAGTTAAGAAATCAATATACTGGTAAATTATTTTGTACTTTAACAACTATGAAGAACACAGTGCCATCGATACTTTGACAACATTTTGGATTGTGCCCAGAGTTTGAGTATGGATTAACATAAAGCGACTGTACTGTCTAGAGGACACACCTTGAAATATGCACATACCGTAATAAACTTATAATACATCATCCAGAGTTTGCGATGCTCAGAATCAAATAAATTGGCAATATTTATTGTTTTCAGGTTACAACTTTTAATTTTACATATTTAAACATGGTAGGCTGAAGTTTACCTGTGCAACACTGCAAAATTGCAGCTAAATAGTTACTTATGGTGATACAATGACAGATTTATAATAATAGAATCTAAGCGTATTGTTCTTTATGTCAAGTCATTATTAAACTGAAAGGATACTCTCCAGCATAAGGCATGTCATGGTGAGAGGAATCATTATCATATGGATTTAAGATGTTCCTGGTCTTCATATCAAACACTAGATGATATATGAATGTGTTCACAGTTTTCCTAAAATCAGCTATGTAAGTGTCGGGATAGCCACATTTCAATTCAGATAGAACCCTGTCCTTGGAATAGCCTAGAAAATAAATAGAAGATGTTAAATTAAAACATAACAGTTAATTTTCAACTGTTTAGTTCAAAACTGCAACGATTTCATCAACTGATACAACTATGATCATACAGCTTTCAGTTATAGCTTGTCATAACACATGCATCTGCCTTATAAACTCTGTAGTTGGACTATGCTAAAATGCATTCTATTTCACTAGGTATAAAAATTAATTCAATACATTACCCAGCTCAACCTAAAACATTTAGTTTTTTTTACATTTTGCCTTATAAATGTCCTCATCTTTAATTCTAATTCAATCGCTCGTTTTATGCTGGTTGACAATATACAGATGTTTACAAACTTGGTAAATTGAAGGATTGAAACATTTCTGTAAATTTTCAGATGCCACTAAACGAGCTGTTTAAAACTATAGAGGGCGTCTCATCTACAAGTACCTCAATTGGAAAGAACTAATAGAACACATTTGTGAAACTATATCACCTAAAATTGGTATTTTGTATAACATTCATCATTTTGCCCCACGATCTATTCTTATCCTGCTTTACAATTCTCTTTTTACAACATATTACTTACTATATTGAAATATGGGGTAACACCTACAAAACCTTTTTAGACAAAATTCTACTACTCCAGATAACGTTTTAAGATTTTCGTGCCCCCACTGCCCTCCTGTTTAAAAAACTAAATATTTTAGATATCTACCGGTATAAACTCAGTAAGTTCCACACCTGACTGTTTTTTATCTTAATAAGAATGTGTTTGCCCATAATGTTGACCACTACTTGAAACCTTTTTCACTATGCAACTTGTCAAGCTACTAGTTCCAATTATTATATTCCAAGAATGAATCTTACTACTAATCAACACAGTATCACCTATACAGCAGCAAACAACTGGAACTCACTTCCTGATTCCATAAAAATTATCAAAAGCAGATACATATTTAAAAATACGTTACAACTGTATCTCATGAATGTGTCATGTCATTTTTAAAAGTCAGTATATAAGTATTTTTCATTTATCTTTAATTAAGTTAAATGTACTATCAATTTAATTAATAACATCAGTATTATGGGGCCACAGACTAGACTAGTTTGTATGAACTATATTTGTTGTCCACACTAGAATTACTATTATTATTATTGTGTATATTATTTATTGTATATTTTCTGGTGAAATAATAAAAAACAATCATGCATAATATTTACCTATCTGTTGGTATGTCAATCACTATCTCTGTGGCACAACCACAACATCCTTTATGTAGAATAACGTATGCATTTAGTGAAAGTTTTTTTTTTCTTGCAGTCCAACTGGCCTAGCATCGCCAAGTAATTCACCAAATAGCCACATCAACCATCTAAATCAGTGAGCAAATGTAAATGATGATCGGTGGCGTTGGTAAAAACAACGATACTATACTACATATAAATACAAACGTCACTAAATATGGAAAAACGAAAACTTACCATTAACAAAAAGGGAGGATGCAGTCAAAATTGTACGAAAACTAAGAAGAACGCACCTGAACAAGCAAAGCGAAGTCAACGAACCGACGTGTACACAATGGCTGCCGCCAGTGAAATGAACCGATCATGCTTTTTGTTTCCATGATGCTTTGCGACGTGACTCGCACCACCTTTGATATATCCTAGTATTTACAACAAATACAAATACCCAAACTACTCCCACCGGACGATATAGTCTACCTGACAAATGGGGACGAAGCACTCACAATAATCAGATCCAGATTGACTTGTAAGTTACTTATTTCAAAGATTCGCACGATCTATATTTTTAAAGTCTTATTTCTGAGATCTTATTTCATCAAGTGGTATTTATTACTATGCAACTCACACTAACCCACCCTTTCAAGGACTGTTGCATGTAGGGATATTACAATATAACTGTAATCTATGATTAAACTTTTTTTATTCTGGTGTTAAGTCTCAGATTCTGTTCTTAATGTATATCATAAAACTGTTATGTAAGTGCTTTTGTTCGACCACTAGAAATCGTTTTGGTAGTGTAAATGCACTGCCATTTTGTGTCTGTTTCCTAATCATGTGAATCTGACCTGATACTTAATCTGAAACATAGCTCAATGTTTCTACGTAGTTGTTGTAAATTTTTTATCATGAAAGTAAGATATACTATTTCTTAAACAACTGGTATTGACCTAAAAGAGTAAAAGAATAGTCATTCTTGTAGTTAAAACTGACTTTTGTATTCACGTGAAAGCTAATGATGTTACTATTCCCCAGTAATGTGACACATTTACATCTATACTTCTAGTTTTTTTATGATAATAATAACAATTGAATAAAAGAAATGCATTTTCATTACAGGTATTAGTGAAGACATAATTTTAGCACTTAGACGAACTCATATTTGATGTTGTTACGTGACTTGATGATAGTGTATTCAAATCTCAGCAGTATATGAGTATATATTATTATTTATATTGAAATATTTTTCTTTCTAATAAGATATGAATATAATTAATAAGCTGGTCTAGCTGATAGTTTATTTTTAGTGAATGAACAGATGTGCATATAATATATATGCAGTCTGCTGTTATTTGTATACAGGCAGTGGGAATGCTTTCTATCATAGCCTATATGTCTGTAGTGAAATTCAGTCTACTATACCGTCCCTGTTTTGATAGCGGAAACACTGTCAACTGTCCCTGATAAATATGCAGGGACATTCTGTTATTCCCTGTGACAATCCACACCACAGATTAAACTTATCATGTGGTGTCGAATACAGCCAGATGCCCGTCATGCTAACTGTCCATGCTAAGCACAAAATCTACCCAACCTTTGACTGTCTTCAACAGTTCTGCAAAAATATAACAAACCAGAATTTCTCCCATTACATGATCACTGTTTATCCACTGCCCTGATGTTCTGTGTTTACATTTACTCACTTCCGGTGATCACCATCTTAATAAAATACACATAACACAACAACGACACAAGTTAAACAAATGCTGAATTAATACTATATACATAATACAATGCATAAATATGTACCGGATGTTGAAATTTGCTAGACTGGCGTTGTATCGGTTGCATATCCATAATATGCAGGTGAACCTGCATTTGCGAGTAGTGAAAACAAACCCCATGTGGTCATATTACTATCCTATATTTCATTTTGTATAACTTACCAAGCCTTTTCAAGTAAAAATACCTTGGATGAAGGTTAGTTATTTACAAAACCTTATTCTGCTAAACATAGTACAACAAACAATCAACACACTAGGTGGTCATCAGAAGAGCACATGGCTGTATTGACCTATTTTGAAAAAGATATTAGACTCATTGTTTACATGACATAAGGATTCATGCATATACTGAAATCTAGTAAATTGTTTTCTTCATGTAAATGTACTGATTGCCATGTAAACTATTCACAGCATTAAATGAATCTTCATTAAGTATATGTTATGCATTATCTGTTAGTACATGTCACTGAACAGTAACATTGAATTTAATATAAAATATCTCATCTAAACTGTATCTATCTTGATCAATTAATGGATAGCATTGACAGTTGTCATGGTAGTGCCTTACTTCATTGTTGTATTTCGTAAGCAGTTCGAAATTGTGAAGTATTCATTTGCATACTTTTCATTTGCATACGCTTCGTTCGTTTGTTTCATTTCTCCACTGTGCATGGTCTTGGTAGCCCATTCGCTTCATAATGCTTACATATACTGTTAACATCGCACGATGTTCGTGCCTAGTCATTTCTGTTAGGTTTACTTCATTCGGTCACTTATGGCCTGAAAAGTATACTCTCATGCTGTCTTGGTTTTTGATCAATGACTGTTTAACTACAAGATATCGGTATTCTATTAAATTGCAGTGATAGAAACAAAATAGCAACATAAAAATAATAAACATATTACAACAAATTGTAGCTTATTTATCATTGGCATTATGCTATAAAATTTGTTAGTGATTTCCATGTTTAACTATAAATAGTTTTGTCTTATGTAAATGAAAATAAGTGTTTTTGTTAATGCTGTCATTGAAAAAAATATCTAAAATATTTAACAGGTTTGTGTTATTTTCAATGACTTAACTGTTTTCTATCGTTGCAATTTTAATCAGTACTATTCAGCCAATATGCTTCTTTCTAACGAATTTACTGGTATTAAGGTAGAGATCCAGGTTCGTTGGCACTTGGGAGTGAAATTTTTTTTTTGCTTTTTATTATCCAATATTAAAATTGTGTAGAATTGTGAATAGTGGAACAAACTCAAAAGACGATTTTAAAATATATATAACAGGTACAAACATTCTCTTTTTTGAATGCTTAGCAAAATTTAGCATGGCTGTACAAAAATCATCAAAAAGAAATATGGTCAAAAAATGACGCGATCTCCATATTATGCACTATATTTAACTTTTTACAAAACGATAATACATTTAAATTTGGAACTGTTACAGCCATTTTAATTATGAGCATTACCAAACTTCTTACTGAGTGAATTGTTATGCAAATTAGCAATTATCTCAGCTTCGTTTTAGTGCACATCCCAGAACTTTAAAAAATAGCTCCTAGACGCTTTGACTTTTTCTTTTGAAATTTTCACAAATGACAATGTGTTTATCTTCAAAACGCCGTCGGAGCATTGTTTTCGGTTGAACAGTGTTACAGCAATCGTACAGACAACTAGCCTGGGTGTTAATTTATGCATAAACTTGAAGTATTGAAATTTGAGCTGCTGCCCTGCAAAATTGACAACTGGTACACAGTTGTCAAGACGGCGCTTTCTTCATAGTAAACAGATGTACCGGTAAACCGATTTTTTACAGGAAACAGAAGCATGGTTTAGAAGCTATTTTTTAAATCACTTTTGAACAAAAAGACACTTTCTTTTTTGTGCATATTTCAAACTACAGTGTCCATAAAAAAAATACTAACAAAATTTTAAATTTCATACAATAAGCTTTCCGAAAATATATAGTATTGTGGACAAGGGAGGTCATCTTGGTTTTCTAATTAACTAATTAAAACACCTGTCAGGTAAACTGCACCTTTACCTTAACTGATATTTTGTAGTTAATTTACTTATGCATGTTAAGTACATTTCCGTTGTCAGTGTCTTATTTTATACTAGTTTTTGATTGCAACAAAAGCAAAAAAGTATCCATTTAATATAACACCTTGTCTTTCAAACTTGCTGACTGAAAGTTGTATGATTTGAAGCATAGAAATGCGTAGTAAAATGGTAAACGTCAGATTGGAATCATCATTTACGGTGTTCTTGAGTTGTGTTAGTACCTGACTAAAGTCTGGAAAAGTCTCGACATGCAACACCGTTTAAAATTTTGTGTTAGAACACGCCACAAAGCCAGCTTAGCCAATATCAAATTTTCAACGTTTTCATGTTTCAATAGTGGCAATGTATGTCATGAAATCCCATATAAGATCTATAATTTTGGAAAGAAAAGAACAGGACAGTTTGAAAAATTAGTGTCCATCACAGAAATCCCCGGACTTGCTTCTATCAAATATCGAATAAGTAGGTCAGCCACATTAGAGAGACGTCAGGCAGTTCTTGTGCAATTCGATGGATATGGTGATGCCCTAAGTTGTTGAAAATGAGATCACAGCTAAATTGTTGCTAAATGCTATAAACAAAATATCGTGGATCATACAGCTTTAATGGTTTTAGCTAATGTAGTGTATATAAGTTTTGTAGTATATAATACTGTATTCCGTGTATACTATTGTATTGTAGTATATACTATTTTATTCCGTGTATACTATTGTATTGTAGTATATACTATTGTATTCCGAGTATACTATTGTATTTCAGTATTAGTAAAATATGCATTCATTTGTTCTTAGAGTGGTATCCAGCAGAAAACAGATCTAAACAAATAAAATATTTACATCGTCTTTGTTACTATTTTAAGCACTTGTATTTTTGCAATAAATTTATATTATATATATTTGTATTTTTATTTGAAATTTTCTTCATGGACAAAACAAATTAAATTTTCTCAATGCAGTTTATTATTTAAAAAATGATAAATTGCTCTTCACTGATACGATTCAGAATGTGTGTGTTCTGGTTACCTGATTGATAATGAACATAGAAATAGTCGTTTCTGTAGTATTATAAGGATACTACATAATAAAGTTTTCAATCACGTTATATATAAGTATTCTATATGTTTCATATAGCATACAATTTTTCGTATTTAATGAAGTGTCTTCAAAATCTGAACAAGCTCGTCAAATACATAGCAATACCCATCTAATAATAACAAATGAATTTTACACAACATAGTACCATATTTCGGGCTTTATAACCCCTTTAAAATGTACTTGCATTGTACAATTCGGCCCTTCCTGATTTGAACCCTACGAGGCTGCCTGAAGCTTTAATCAAGCTTTTCGGACTTGGCAAGTCTGCACACGGCTGCAATAAAAATGTTATCTGTATATTGTATATACATGTATACACCGACCTGGCAGCCAAAATGTGTTGAGAAATCAGTGGTTGACAGAAAACAATATTAATGCCATCACACTAGAAATGTAAAGCTAAAAAACATTTAGGTTACAAGATGTGGAGGGTTAAAGTAAACAAAATGATCTAATCAAAACTATATTATAGAGAATTTATAGAACGAAATAAGTTTATTGAAGTACAGGGAAGACTTGTCATCTGAAATGTCTTGACAGCTTGTCATCATATTGAATGATTAGATATTTCAGATTCTTTAGATATTGCCATCTATTTTAATATTTTTCATAATGCCACAGTTCCAGAAAATCATTGTAATACCATACATGGCCATTTATATAAAAGATAAATTGAAACTGAATATGGCCTTTAATAGATCCCAATAACTAATGAATTTGTAGAAATGAACTTAAAATTTAAACGAATGGTAAGTTTATGCCATGTGATAGGATACACAATAAATTCTGTTCACAATTATCAAATGAGTAAGTTTCCAATATTGCGGGGCTAGAGCGGATGCCATAATGGTTAGCATAGCCAAAACACAGATCAATAATATACTGCAAAATCACACATAAGCCTGAAACTGTACGGACGTCACAGAAATATTATATACCCATACAAATGTTGTTGTTCAAAATCAGTTGACAGGTTTAATTTTAATCTTCTATTTGTTGAGTTAACAGTGTCAATGCAGGCTTTTTAGGATGCCACCATGGTTATTTAGACAAAACAATACTGTATTTTCGGATGGAGTTTACAATGCATCATAGAGCAAATGAACATTCGACAGGTGGTATATTATGATGCTTATTTACCAGGCTACTCTCATTTTACTTGAATTATTTCCAAGTGAATGATTGTGGTATTCACTACTGTCATTGTTACGAAAGGTCATATAAATGATAATTTAAATTATAATTGGAAATAGTCTGAAGCCATGTATTTGAACTTAATATATATAGCCCGTATAGCGCAATACCTGGATATCACGCATTGACCCATCCACGAGTTTGAGCAATGCGCATCGATCACAGATGTAAAAGTGTTGTTGTCAAGAAAATCCTGATAGAAAGAAATGTTGTGTTTATATTACCTTGATGAGAAAGCTCTTATTTTGGGAATGTAATTTCACTATTTATTGCCATAATATTTAGTTCTTACATTGAGAAATTGATATTCTCTACTCTTTTATATAGTCTTGTCAGAAGCATAAAAGGTGTCATCAATATTTGATAATACTGATATTTCACTCATCGTGAGCCAATGGTCTCACGTTACAATTTCATGAGATTTGCATAGCGTTGATTGATGACTTAATGTCACGACAATGTATGAAGCTATTTTGAGAGGCATTATTCAGATTTGGTTGGATAGTATTTTCGTATTAGTGTGGAGGCATCTAGTTTCTATTCAATGAAAAGTACGTGTCATATGCATTTTCCCATATTTCACTTGTACGTCTGACGTTTGAGATAACTTTCCACATCCCGCCTATGAATTATTGGAATTACGTGGGCGGTAGCGCTCAAAAATTGGTCCGGCTATTCAAATAGTTTTTAAGTGTATCAGATGGCATTTCTTGTCTGTATAATGACTGCATTTCAATATCAAACAAGAGCTGGCTGCTTTTATCACACTACTACGTTACATCAATCTTGGCAATTGGTACTTTTCAGCAATAAATAAAGTGTGCATCAAACCATGGTGGCCTCCTGTGTAGAGATGTATTTAGTGTTCAATGGGCAAGATTTTCAAGCTTGTTGTTGTAGCCCAGTAGTTGTATTTATAATTTTCAACCAGGTCCCATTCTATAATGCCAGTCTTGTATATTGTTTTGTCCAAGTTCGAGTAGATTCTAGGAGGGTACACTCAGAGTTTAAAATAATCACATCATTGTTCACCTTATTTTCAATCTCATAATTACGTATACAAATAATGTAAGAAAATGAATATGCCTACAATTCTTTACTAACTAAATACAATAGCAAATGCAGTATGTCACACTACTTTATTTGTGGTAAGCACCTTCGAAAAAGATACATTGAACATGTAATACATGTGTCATCCAATATATTATTGATTCTATACATGCACTATTAGCGAAGACAAATGTTAATTAGGAGGAGGATTATATTTTATGTATTTCCATTTAGCATATTGCAGCAAGCATATAGCTGATTGGCGGACTTCCACGAACTGCGTTGGTATCGGTCAACTGCATTGATGGCGATAAGCTGTGGAGGTAATGGAGAATAAATAGTTATATAAAAAGTAATAGTATTTTTTAGTGCATGCGCCACATGGATGAATGGATGATTGTAATCTCAGATTGTAATCGGAACTTGATACTGCATCACTCATAGTGGGTTATTATTATTATGTTTGTGTTTCGTTTTAATTTTATTCAATATACCAAATTCAACATTATGGTCATGTTTTTTTTTAATAAACGTTATACGCGGGGCTGATTTAACTCAGATTAAGTGCGTATGTATCAAACGTTAATGTAATATATTGGTTGTTGTCAAAAGTATAAAAAATCTATATTTTGTAATTAGTTTGTGTTTTTATGACGTGTCATGATCAGAAATTAAATTGTCGGCAAATTAAACTAAAAACTGTTTGAGAATATGCCAGAGTCAAAGCGATATAAACAAGTGATAATTCGACAGCTCATCAGTTAGGCCAATGGGCACACTTAATAACGATAGTAGGTAAGCCTGACATATTCCCGACCTTGTTTATTCAAAAAAGAAAAACAGAAAACTTGATACATCTTCATTAGATCACAGATGTATATACAAATTATTCATATCTATATTTTTTATAGATATATATTCAGCAGTGTGCAAAGAGAAAAATATTTATTTCTGATCATTTATATTGGTTTGGTCACTATGACTTCACTGTGATAGTAGACTTGCAATGACGAAACATCATCTTATACTAGAAATCCACTAGTGCCAATTAAAAGAATTCACATTAGATCAGATGGCTAAATTATTTTAAATAACTGATTAACTTTGTCACCATATCACTAATATTAACGCATGCCTACACATAATATGTTATGCTGTATGATATTGACAATTTGTCAACATTTGCATTTCCCCTTCAGACATATTATTATTATTATTATTTCTTTATTCCGCACTATATGGCCACCGGCCTAAAGTACTGTTACATTTCAAAACTTAAATTTCACACGGTCGCTTTAAAATTACAAGATACATATACTTCAAATCATACTTCCATTTCAGTTTCTCTGTATTGAAAACTCTTAAACAAATATTTACCCAAACTTAGTAAAATATACGAGTTAGTACTCTGTAGCATTGCAATGAATTTCATCTTGGTTGGTGGTGAAAAATAATATTTTGGTAAGAATTTTTGTCTAAGTGCTTCATATTTTGGACAAACCATAGTAAAATGATATTCGTCCTCTGTGACCCTGCAACCAAATGGACATAATCTTTGGTCACGTGGAATACCCAATGTTCTACGATTTTCAATTTCTAGGGGATGACAGGAAATTCTAAGTCTAGTTATAGCGCATGAATAGATAGGGGTAGCCAACGAAATAGCAGCAAGATATCTTTCATATATTAAATCTTGTTTAAACATGCAATATGTTTGAAGCTTTACATTTTTATTAATTTCTGCACACCAATTCTGTCCAGATATATCAAAACATCTTCTTTTAAATTCACTGAAGAACATCTCGCTATTATCAATTCTTTGTTCATACCATACATGTCCATAACCAGATGTACATAAAATATTTTTTACCTCTAAAGCCCAACACCTAGACCCCCCTTCTGCTCTATGGTATAGATAATTATAACATTCTTTTAAAATAGTTGAGCCGCCCTCTTGAATCAGTTTCAGCCAAAATCTGACCATTTCAATATTAACATAAACTCTAACTGAGTGTCTTCCTAATTCACCCTTTACTGCAGCATTGGAAGCGTTGAAACTAACTCTCAATAGAAATCTACAAAACTTATTTTGTACTTTTTCTATGTCAGCTATTACACCCCGCATTCCCCACACACAACTACCGTATAACAAAAATTGGTAATATTTTACAGTCAAAAACTTTGCATGCAAGATCAGGCTGCAGTCCCCCCAACCCCATAATGATTTTTTCCAAACAAAATAGTGCTTTTCTAGCTCGCTCCGAGATATCTTTCTGTGTTTGAAACCATTTTCCCGAACTCGAAAAAACTATGCCTAAATAATTATATTTTTGCTACAATTTCAATTTCTTTACCCCTCAGAAACAATTTTTCATATTTTTTCTGACGACCCCCTTTTCGGAAAACAATTATTTTTGATTTTTTCAGATTAATATTCAGTCTCCATTTTAGACAATAATCCACTAAGTTATTAAGTAATCTTTGTAATCCAACAGGTGTGCTGCTGAACAACACCAAATCATCCGCATATAACAAATAAAAAAGTTTTAAAGTATTTATATACACAACTGATTCCCGTCCTTGTTGGAGGGCACTCTTAAGGTCATTTATGTAAAAGCAAAACAGTAAAGGTGATATAACAGAGCCCTGCTGCAGCCCAACATTAATATGGAAAAATTCAGTAACTCCCTTTGGCTTTTTCGCAGCAGCCATAATATTTTGATACATAGAATAATGTGATTTAAACAGTTTCCCCTTAATCCCAATTTTTGACAACTTATAAAATAATGAACAATGGTGTACTCTATCAAATGCCTTTTCATAATCAATAAAGGCACAATAGAATCTAACCTCAAAAGTATAAACATATATTTCTACAAGGGTATAGAGAACAATAATATTATTCAAAGTTGATTTACCTTTTTGAAATCCACTTTGTTCCTCACTTATTTTATTATATCGATGTCTAAAGGTGCAAATTTCCAAAACTCAGAAGGAATTCCATCTGGGCCAGGTGATTTATTAGCCTTCAGTTTATCCAAATTTTTCCTCACCTCTGTCATAGTAATTGGTTGGTTAAATTCTACTAATTCCAAATCTACATCAGGTATACCAATATTCTCTATATCTAAATCAGTCATATAATCTTAGATTGAAGCGTAAAAATCATTGTAATTTTCATTTTCCACAAGAACCGGGGTAAACAAATTAGTGAAATAATGTGACCATTCCTCCATAGTAATATTTTCTGACACATTAATTTTATGTTGCTTAAGTTTCTGCCAAAATTTATGAGAGTTTTTCTGTTTGTACAGGCTAATTAGTTCATCCCTTCTGAGCTTTTGAAATTCTGCTTTTTTCTCTTTAATGGGTTTTTGATAGGATTGTTTAGATAGAAGGTAATATTCAAGACTGTTCTGACTTTTTGTATGTCTATAATGATTAAGCGCTTTACTGACTGCACGTCTGGTGACTAAACATTCTTTATCAAACCAAAAATTTCGAAAACACTCATTTAACTGTTTTGACTTGCACACCATATCTTTTCCACAAGTATAAATAATATTTGTTAAATTAGTAGCTGCGTCATCTATATTTCCTTCTATCACATTCTCGTAAAACTCATGACTTAGATTTCTAATGCCCTCTGAATTAAAATTATTTCTATAAACATTTGCTTTTTTAGTATCCCATTTTAGTTTGTTCAGATTCTCAGTATTATGATGGACAGTATCAATAGTACTATTTTCATGCTTGAATACAGCATCATGGTAAGTTCAAGTGATAGATGGTCTGATTCAATTCTATTACCAATGGAAAAACCCGTAAAATTTGAGAGATTATTTGGGCTTGTTAAAATATAATCAACTACACTAGTGCCTATACCTGAAACATAAGTAAAATTTCCACTCCCTGTTTGTTTAAAGAGTCTTCCATTCACAATTTTAAAGTTGGTACTTTTACAAAATTCCAATAACTCTAAACCATATATATTACACTCATTATCGATAGATTCCCTTTGTGGAATATCATTAATAGTAGTAAACACATCACCCATAGGTTAGTGGTTCACATTACAATCAGAGCTATCACTTTTATTACCCGTACGACCATTAAAATCTCCCCCAATTATTACCTTACATTCATATTTAGTGGAAAAAGTAACCAAATTATTTTCTAACTGATCAAAGAAATATGGGTTTATAAAGTTAGAACCTCCAGGAGGCCTATACACACTTGCCACTACTAACTACTTCAGACATATTATTGGATATTCGATTGGTATTATTGTTATTTCTAGTTGGCTTCTATGATTTCATTTATTGTGTATTCACTTACCTTAGCAGCAGTATCTGACCTTATAGTCAAGGCATGGAGGCTGAGTTTGGTGATTATTTATACAATTGAATCCGATATATGGGTTATGATTAAATATAAATTGACCAGTCTGTTCTGCGGGGATGCCATTTACGGTCTGTGCTTGTATTGCAGTAGGACTACTGCAAACTAGTCCTTGGGCAGCTGCTTCAGACAGATATTCTTCATCTCCTGCTCCGCCAGGGCCATCCAGATTAATCCAGTCGGTCCATGCTCCATCACACACTTTGGGTTTAAACAAAAGAATAGATTGTTTGCTCATTTGTATGATGTGGGAAATGGTTATCTATAAACACCCAAACATGTGCGGGTTTCTTGGTTTTTGTTTGTTTTACACTAGTGTTATTCCGAGCAAATTAAATGTTAGATGTTTGATACACTAAATACGTCTTTTCATGCTTTCAATTTTACGATCTTGGTCCGAACACTGGATGATAGTCATTCATCTCCCACTGTCGCACACATCAAAGCGTATTAACACATTTCTTAAAAAACAATTCACTTATTCATATTTTCATTTCTGCTGCTACACATGTATATTGATTGTACATACATACATACCAGCATTAACACCGTAAACTATTCGAGAAGTCACATAGGTGTGTGGAGTTGTATCCCATTGTTGCTATGTGAAAAACACGGAAATACATTGAGTGAATTAAACAATGTCTGCAGTGAATGAATCAAATCCCCAGGGCCGTATCTCTGTCTTGTAAGGATTCATGTAGGTATGTTCACGCAGGTATGGTATAATTGGCTGTATGTTTGTTTTTACAGTTTTATTTAATATAACACGAGAAAAATCACTAACGGAGTAGTCAAATTGTGTGTCATTTTGCACAGATTCAAGTTTGACATTCATTTTTTTATTTTTTGTCATTATAGAGATTAAAACCTTTTTGTAAAACTTTTGTATCACCATGTTGACTTTCGTTTACTTGCAGGTGCACATGGGTTCAGCGGTGATATCATAGAGAATTGTCGTACGTTGAAGTTGTGCGGGTTGAACATTTATGCAACTGGGTAACATTGTATCTGCACTGGCACGGTGTGGTTGCTTCAGTGTGACATGTATCGAATTCGAGGTGATAAAATCGATTTCAGATAAGTATACTCAGACTGTGTAATATATTGTATTGTACGTGAAGATTGTTTTATTTGTGATAGAAATAAACTATTCGCACAATCGATTGCGTGTAAATATTACGATAAATATTGATTATGTGATAAGCTTTCACTGTTGCTTAGCGGTGAAATTTCAGATGGGCTTGACACATGCATATCATATTTTGTAGTCGAATGCAACAATTCACTTTACCAAAACTGAATTTTCTTCTATTGTGATGTCTATGAGTTTCTGAGTTAATATTGTGATATACTCAACGACTTGTGTCTGGAAGTTTACTGGTTATAAAAATGTAGTTTTTCTGACAAAGTTACATCGGTGATTTTTTGTATTTATGTACTTGATTTGATGATAACTAAGTTAATTTGAATATTATTGAGTGATTACACTCTGATGATGTTAGTAATAGAGAAATTCATGAAAATAATATTATTCTACTAATAATTATTCGTGTTTTTACATGTTATACAATATATCAGTCAAAATAGTTGTCCTTATTTTTATAACACAGACTTAACTTCCGATTATATAAATTGAGGATATAGTATATATGAGAACGATGATGCAAGCAGCCTTCAGATTATTGCGTTTTAGACAAAAAACATTAAAATATATGTGATTAGTTTTCTAATGTATGTTGTCATCATAATAATTAATCATGGCACATCATTTGCTTTTGTGTCTTTTTTTATTGTCACAGAAAAATGATAAAGTGTCTGTTTACCAACTCGTGCCATTCTGGAATATTTTGAGCCTAACCGACTTCATTTGGTGTTATGAGTAAAATAACCCCCCATTCAAAGGTAATAGTGTAGTCTATCGGTGGTTTCATTGTAGTTTTAATTTGTAAATAAAATCTATTCAGAGTGTTTTGTGATTTTCCAAACATTTTGTAATATAGTAGATGTACTTACAACTGAATCGCGCACATTGGTACATATGATGGCAGTGTAGACCACAAGTAATACGGCAAACTTCATGATGCAGGGATCTGGAATCACAAAAAAATGCATATTAACAACGCTCAAATCATACTTCATCGAATTTTATATGAAAAAAGACTTGGTAGTATAATCATGATATTGGTCCTTTTGTGCAAATAATCGTATTGTATAAAACTTTATAACACACCCCTTTATCAACATTATGTGTTATGATTTGCCAATTCTCGGTCGATATATTATATAATTAGTTGACGCGTAGGTATGTTTGAAATAACGTAAATCTTCAAAATGAACATATATATCAACTAATATTTATCAACAAAATGTCTGCACTTCTAGCAGAAAATATTAGTGATGAAAGAACCCTATGATTTGCGTAGGAAGTCATAGAGAAAGGTGAGACCAATTAAATATTTTCAAACTATTGTCAGAAAAAAAACGTTTTGAATGTTGAACCTGCATCCCGCACTGGACTGTTTCTCTGCTGACATACGGCAAGGGTTCAATTTATGCTCGATGACCTATATTTAATATCTTCTATGAACTGCAAAGTCGATATTATAAAATTGCATGACTACGAGTAGTTCAACCAAGTCAATTATGTAAAGTTAAAAAACAGAAGGACAAGATAGTATCAACAGAACAAATGGCCAATATTATACAGTGGTGTGTCCAAAATAGTGTTTTCAACACCTACCAATTTAAAAAAGGACATGCAAATAAGAGTCTTGATGTATATTTGCAACCATGGCGCTAAAATCTTTGAGACATCACCTGCATACATCTGAAAAATTTGATTCATCAGAACCACATTACATCACCGCCGCAGTATTGACGAATTTGTGATATTGTTCTTATGTTTGAAAGACTGGGATTTGGCTCTGTCTAACAACACATTCATTACATAAATCGAAAAGATCAACCATATGTGTAATTCTTTCTAGCAGAGGCCAAAGAAAAAGTACACAAATTAGCATACACATTAAGTTGTTTAATACTAACATATAGTCATTGGACAAAAATACTATAAGAGATAAAAAAAATCTAAATAGGTAAGATGATCCGGACTACACAAACCATTGTTATCGCGTATAATTACAGATTATAAATTAATATATGAATGAGTTATCAAAACATTTTGCCAGAACAATTTCTAGTAGCCAAGCAAGGGCACTTACAAAACGTCTTTAATGACAACCATACTTTGAGGACAATAGCTCGTAAAATGCAATACCAGAATGTAAAAGCGTTAGGTTACATCTTATTGTAATATCCCTATGTATGGCCTACAGTCATAGATGGCTATATATGTTTCATCCAAGCACATTTGTTTCAATCTGAGAGACTGTGGTCTAATTTAACAACAAATTATTTTGATAAACTTACAAGTAACTTACAAGTCAATCTGGATTTTATTGTGGAGAGTGTTTCGTCTTCAGCTGTCGGGTAAACTGCGTCGTAGGGCGGGGTAGTTTGGGTAACCTCTGTTCAATTGTCTATATTTGTAGTAAATACCATGAGATATCAGAAAGCGTGGTTATTTGACTAAAATAAGACTAAAAAATACCCAGATTTGTTAACATAGGTGGATCTATTCATATAATTTTATTTTGTTTTATTTGAAATATTTTGTGTTTTACATACTTGTTTAAGTAGTATTGAGAGTTTAGTATTTTAGTCAGTCCATTTGTTTTATTTTTAAACGCATCGTGCAACATGTACTTGAATGAACGGTGGAAAGTCAATGCTGAGAAACTCACAGGTAGTCACTTAGAATTTACGATATTTCACGAAAATGTGCTGCCCTATAGTTACCCATTTTAACATCGGCATATATTAGAAATATAACACAGCCATGAGCACTAACACCGCTAAATAAGCACTTCATATATGTTGGTCTCGAAACGTTATGCTTTGTATGTAAACTATTTAGCTGACTGAGCTCCAAAGAAATTACTATTATTTCCAATAAAAACACCATTATGTGTGAAATTTTGACATTATTTCTGTTTGAACGTTCGTACGAATCATACCAAGAAACCGAATGTTGAGTACAAGCACTGTTGAATACAAGCACAGTATAAGGCAGGTTTTAGACCTGATGTAATAAACGAGCATGCATGCATTGCGTGTATACAGTCATATAGAGGAGTGGAGTACTGTGGCATTTTTGAGAATTGTATGCAATCATATTGTTTACCCCAAATAGTGAAGAGTCAAGATCGGATAAATATATGAGGAAAACAATGACAATTTAGTTATTCACAATTTAATAAATATCACAATCATGCATTCTGAGTAGTAAAGGCACACTGATGTGAATACGGCGGCTGTGTTGAAATACATAACTACTGGGAGTGAGTGCATTTCGTCAGGCCGATTCGTCGAGGTTGGTTTGAATCACGACTGTAAAATCTCTTTATTTTTTTGTAAATACCAAAAAAATATATAAAATAGAAAACCAAATATTCAGTAACATCCGGTATGTGTGCATGACTCGTTTATTTTGAAATGTTTGTGTTTTTGATCATGTGATCGGGTTATTCGAGAATGCTGTGTTTACCTGACTGTGGAAGATAGTCACAGGGTAGGTAGGTTTGCAAGACAGGCTGTAGTGGATTCCACATATTGAATTCATTCTGTGATGAGATTTGTCAAAATGCATATTTTTCATCACCGGAATAAGGAGATATTAGTTATTTACTTCCCCAATATATGTACAAGGTACACCATCGTCCATTTCTACTAAATGCACATCGGGGACAGTCGACTATGTTTCCACTGTCCGTGTTTCCGATATGTGGACAAAAGACGTATAGTGAACGGAATTATTTCATTGTAGAAATACAGACTATGGCGAGCAGCATTCACATTACCTGTAAACAGGTGATTCCAGAATGCATACCTGTATATCTTGAACATTTGAATGCGTTTCCACAACATGTATGCAGAAGACAACAAAATATGTTTTCCACTGTTTTTACAAAACATTTAGCGGGCTGCATGTCATTGCAGATGTGTAATGTACGGTGGACTGTACTCCACTATCTGTACATTAGTTATTTGATTGCATACAAAACCAGAACATTTGGTCCCATTATACGCACATAGGATATGGTGGATTACAGATTCATTGCCTTTAAATGCACATCGTTCACATCATTTAGATGACCCGCATATAGGTTATGGTGGATTGCATTTTCACTACTTGTATACAGGGGAAACCATACTTTTATTGTATGAAATTTAAGTCTTGCACCCTACCTGCAACTAAATATATGTTGCTAAGGTTTGGGGTAGTATCACCACATAGATACAGTGATTTGAATAATTTATTAGCTGGTCATGTGACCTCTTCAAATATGGGCTCATTTAAATGCCAGAAATAAATCTAATACTTGGAACCGAAATGCATTCATTTCGTTTGCGAATCGATGTGTTCTCAGTGTCTGAATCAACATCATTCAACAGCTAGTCTGCTGTAAGCCCATCTTATTATTTAGTTATAATATTATTTGTATAGAATCGTATACGTCTTCATGAAATACACAACACAGCACACACCCATACACATTATGTGTTGGATTTATTTCATGCTGTAGATATATATAAATATATCTTTTAACTATATCTGTACAAGATTGTTTGACAGTAGTCCAATAAAAGTTTTTTAAGAGATAGTATATCTTAAGTCGATGGTATCTAATTTATAAAACTACGTAGATTACATTTAACTGTTTCAGATTGCGTTTCAAATCAGCTCACATAATTAGGAAAGAGAAAAAATTGGTAGTGCATTTACAGCATAAGGACAATTCCTAGTTGCCGGAGGAGAACACATACAAAACAATTTTATGATAGACATACATTAAGAACAGTGGCTGAGACTTAACAACAGAGTAAAACGCGTATTCTTAGATTACAGTCTTATTGTAATATTCCTATACGTAATCTACAGTCCTTGAAGGGGTGGAGTAGTGTGGGATGCATCGTAGTAAATATCACTTGATGCCATTTTGTGTCTGGTTTACCCCTAAATTTAACAAGTCAAAAACGGATACGTACTGGGGAATTGCAACGACTATATAGTATTTAGACTTGTAAACATATTTTTCATCAAAATAAGAGGCAGCGGTCTAATTTTACATGAAGTAATGTTGATAAATATCAATTCATTCAGAAGTTAAGAAATATAGATTAGTAAAATGGTGCGAGTTTTTGAAATCAATAACTTACGAGTCAATCTAGATCTGATTGTGGAGAGTTCTTCGTCTTCAGTTATCAGGTAGACTGTGTCTAAGGGCGATAGTAGTTTGGGGCACCTCTGTTTATTACCTATTTTGATGTAAATACCAGGAGATATCAGAAAATGTGGGTGTTTGAAATAGAAGACAAGAGAGAATACCCGGATGTGTCTTACTTATAGTATGTATGCATATAATGTTATATTCCTCACCAGAATCGAGGTGTTACATTTGAAACATTTTATTTTTTTCATGGTTGCATAAGGGCACAGTCCCAACAATTCTTTATTTTCACAGTCATTCATTCTGAGTAGTTAAAGCACATTGATGAGAATAATGATAGAAGTGTTGAAATACGTAATTTACAACTCAATATGGATCTATTTGTAGTAAATGCTTTTCGTCAGGCCATCTCTGTGTCGTTGTTGTTGTTAAATTGAGTCACGATTTTGTAATCCCTATATTTTTTGTAAATATCAGGGGTGTTTAAAATAGAAAACAAGATAACATACCTGGATGTGTCCAACAACATTCAACATCCGGTAAGTATGCATATCATTTAATTGTTTTATCTTGGGATGACTTGTTAATTTTCCAATGTTTTGTGTGTTTTAATTGTTGCATGGTGTCTGATATTAGTATATAGTATTAATTTAGCATTTGTTTACCCTGAGTCATTTTTGTTTTATGTGAAGCTTAGGTTTTCGGGCATCCGACATGTCCACGCAGACCATTAGGGCAGTCGGAAAAAAGTGATCATGTTATCGTGTAATTCGGGAATGCTGTGTTTGCATGACTGTGAAAGATAGTCACAGGGTAGGTAGGTTTGCAAGAAAGGCATCTGGCTGTAGTGGATTCCACATATTGAATTCATTCGGTGATGAGATTTGTCAAAATGCATATTTTTCATCACCGGAATAAGGAGATATTAGTTATTTACTTCCCCAATATATGTACAAGGTACACCATCGTCCATTTCTACTAAATGCACATCGGGGACAGTTGACTATGTTTCCACTGTCCGTGTTTCCGATATGTGGACAAAAGACGTATAGTGAACGTAATTATTTCATTGCAGAAATACAGACTATGGCGAGCAGCATTCACATTACCTGTAAACAGGTGATTCCAGAATGCATACCTGTACATCTTGAACATTTGAATGCGTTTCCACAACATGTATGCAGAAGACAACAAAATATGTTTTCCACTGTTTTTACAAAACATTTAGCGGGCTGCATGTCATTGCAGATGTGTAATGTACGGTGGACTGTACTCCACTATCTGTACATTAGTTATTTGATTGCATACAAAACCAGAACATTTGGTCCCATTATACGCACATAGGATATGGTGGATTACAGATTCACTGCCTTTAAATGCACATCGTTCACATCATTTAGATGACCCGTATATAGGTTATGGTGGATTGCATTTCCACTACTTGTATACAGGGGAAACCATACTTTTATTGTATGAAATTTAAGTCTTGCACCCTACCTGCAACTAAATATATGTTGCTAAGGTTTGGGGGTAGTATCACCACATAGATACAGTGATTTGAATAATTTATTAGCTGGTCATGTGACCTCTTCAAATATGGGCTCATTTAAATGCCAGAAATAAATCTAATACTTGGAACCGAAATGCATTCATTTCGTTTGCGAATCGATGTGTTCTCAGTGTCTGAATCAACATCATTCAACAGCTAGTCTGCTGTAAGCCCATCTTATTATTTAGTTATAATATTATTTGTATAGAATCGTATACGTCTTCATGAAATAAACAACACAGCACACACCCATATACATTATGTGTTGGAATTATTTCATGCTGTAGATATATATAAATATATCTTTTAACTATATCTGTACAAGATTGTTTGACAGTAGTCCAATAAAAGTTTTTTAAGAGATAGTATATCTTAAGTCGATGGTATCTAATTTATAAAACTACGTAGATTACATTTAACTGTTTCAGATTGCGTTTCAAATCAGCTCACATAATTAGGAAAGAGAAAAAATTGGTAGTGCATTTACAGCATAAGGACAATTCCTAGTTGCCGGAGGAGAACACATACAAAACAATTTTATGATAGACATACATTAAGAACAGTGGCTGAGACTTAACAACAGAGTAAAACGCGTATTCTTAGATTACAGTCTTATTGTAATATTCCTATACGTAATCTACAGTCCTTGAAGGGGTGGAGTAGTGTGGGATGCATCGTAGTAAATATCACTTGATGCCATTTTGTGTCTGGTTTACCCCTAAATTTAACAAGTCAAAAACGGATACGTACTGGGGAATTGCAACGACTATATAGTATTTAGACTTGTAAACATATTTTTCATCAAAATAAGAGGCAGCGGTCTAATTTTACATGAAGTAATGTTGATAAATATCAATTCATTCAGAAGTTAAGAAATATAGATTAGTAAAATGGTGCGAGTTTTTGAAATCAATAACTTACGAGTCAATCTAGATCTGATTGTGGAGAGTTCTTCGTCTTCAGTTATCAGGTAGACTGTGTCTAAGGGCGATAGTAGTTTGGGGCACCTCTGTTTATTACCTATTTTGATGTAAATACCAGGAGATATCAGAAAATGTGGGTGTTTGAAATAGAAGACAAGAGAGAATACCCGGATGTGTCTTACTTATAGTATGTATGCATATAATGTTATATTCCTCACCAGAATCGAGGTGTTACATTTGAAACATTTTATTTTTTTCATGGTTGCATAAGGGCACAGTCCCAACAATTCTTTATTTTCACAGTCATTCATTCTGAGTAGTTAAAGCACATTGATGAGAATAATGATAGAAGTGTTGAAATACGTAATTTACAACTCAATATGGATCTATTTGTAGTAAATGCTTTTCGTCAGGCCATCTCTGTGTCGTTGTTGTTGTTAAATTGAGTCACGATTTTGTAATCCCTATATTTTTTGTAAATATCAGGGGTGTTTAAAATAGAAAACAAGATAACATACCTGGATGTGTCCAACAACATTCAACATCCGGTAAGTATGCATATCATTTAATTGTTTTATCTTGGGATGACTTGTTAATTTTCCAATGTTTTGTGTGTTTTAATTGTTGCATGGTGTCTGATATTAGTATATAGTATTAATTTAGCATTTGTTTACCCTGAGTCATTTTTGTTTTATGTGAAGCTTAGGTTTTCGGGCATCCGACATGTCCACGCAGACCATTAGGGCAGTCGGAAAAAAGTGATCATGTTATCGTGTAATTCGGGAATGCTGTGTTTGCATGACTGTGAAAGATAGTCACAGGGTAGGTAGGTTTGCAAGAAAGGCATCTGGCTGTAGTGGATTCCACATATTGAATTCATTCGGTGATGAGATTTGTCAAAATGCATATTTTTCATCACCGGAATAAGGAGATATTAGTTATTTACTTCCCCAATATATGTACAAGGTACACCATCGTCCATTTCTACTAAATGCACATCGGGGACAGTTGACTATGTTTCCACTGTCCGTGTTTCCGATATGTGGACAAAAGACGTATAGTGAACGGAATTATTTCATTGCAGAAATACAGACTATGGCGAGCAGCATTCACATTACCTGTAAACAGGTGATTCCAGAATGCATACCTGTACATCTTGAACATTTGAATGCGTTTCCACAACATGTATGCAGAAGACAACAAAATATGTTTTCCACTGTTTTTACAAAACATTTAGCGGGCTGCATGTCATTGCAGATGTGTAATGTACGGTGGACTGTACTCCACTATCTGTACATTAGTTATTTGATTGCATACAAAACCAGAACATTTGGTCCCATTATACGCACATAGGATATGGTGGATTACAGATTCACTGCCTTTAAATGCACATCGTTCACATCATTTAGATGACCCGTATATAGGTTATGGTGGATTGCATTTCCACTACTTGTATACAGGGGAAACCATACTTTTATTGTATGAAATTTAAGTCTTGCACCCTACCTGCAACTAAATATATGTTGCTAAGGTTTGGGGGTAGTATCACCACATAGATACAGTGATTTGAATAATTTATTAGCTGGTCATGTGACCTCTTCAAATATGGGCTCATTTAAATGCCAGAAATAAATCTAATACTTGGAACCGAAATGCATTCATTTCGTTTGCGAATCGATGTGTTCTCAGTGTCTGAATCAACATCATTCAACAGCTAGTCTGCTGTAAGCCCATCTTATTATTTAGTTATAATATTATTTGTATAGAATCGTATACGTCTTCATGAAATAAACAACACAGCACACACCCATATACATTATGTGTTGGAATTATTTCATGCTGTAGATATATATAAATATATCTTTTAACTATATCTGTACAAGATTGTTTGACAGTAGTCCAATAAAAGTTTTTTAAGAGATAGTATATCTTAAGTCGATGGTATCTAATTTATAAAACTACGTAGATTACATTTAACTGTTTCAGATTGCGTTTCAAATCAGCTCACATAATTAGGAAAGAGAAAAAATTGGTAGTGCATTTACAGCATAAGGACAATTCCTAGTTGCCGGAGGAGAACACATACAAAACAATTTTATGATAGACATACATTAAGAACAGTGGCTGAGACTTAACAACAGAGTAAAACGCGTATTCTTAGATTACAGTCTTATTGTAATATTCCTATACGTAATCTACAGTCCTTGAAGGGGTGGAGTAGTGTGGGATGCATCGTAGTAAATATCACTTGATGCCATTTTGTGTCTGGTTTACCCCTAAATTTAACAAGTCAAAAACGGATACGTACTGGGGAATTGCAACGACTATATAGTATTTAGACTTGTAAACATATTTTTCATCAAAATAAGAGGCAGCGGTCTAATTTTACATGAAGTAATGTTGATAAATATCAATTCATTCAGAAGTTAAGAAATATAGATTAGTAAAATGGTGCGAGTTTTTGAAATCAATAACTTACGAGTCAATCTAGATCTGATTGTGGAGAGTTCTTCGTCTTCAGTTATCAGGTAGACTGTGTCTAAGGGCGATAGTAGTTTGGGGCACCTCTGTTTATTACCTATTTTGATGTAAATACCAGGAGATATCAGAAAATGTGGGTGTTTGAAATAGAAGACAAGAGAGAATACCCGGATGTGTCTTACTTATAGTATGTATGCATATAATGTTATATTCCTCACCAGAATCGAGGTGTTACATTTGAAACATTTTATTTTTTTCATGGTTGCATAAGGGCACAGTCCCAACAATTCTTTATTTTCACAGTCATTCATTCTGAGTAGTTAAAGCACATTGATGAGAATAATGATAGAAGTGTTGAAATACGTAATTTACAACTCAATATGGATCTATTTGTAGTAAATGCTTTTCGTCAGGCCATCTCTGTGTCGTTGTTGTTGTTGTTAAATTGAGTCACGATTTTGTAATCCCTATATTTTTTGTAAATATCAGGGGTGTTTAAAATAGAAAACAAGATAACATACCTGGATGTGTCCAACAACATTCAACATCCGGTAAGTATGCATATCATTTAATTGTTTTATCTTGGGATGACTTGTTAATTTTCCAATGTTTTGTGTGTTTTAATTGTTGCATGGTGTCTGATATTAGTATATAGTATTAATTTAGCATTTGTTTACCCTGAGTCATTTTTGTTTTATGTGAAGCTTAGGTTTTCGGGCATCCGACATGTCCACGCAGACCATTAGGGCAGTCGGAAAAAAGTGATCATGTTATCGTGTAATTCGGGAATGCTGTGTTTGCATGACTGTGAAAGATAGTCACAGGGTAGGTAGGTTTGCAAGAAAGGCATCTGGCTGTAGTGGATTCCACATATTGAATTCATTCGGTGATGAGATTTGTCAAAATGCATATTTTTCATCACCGGAATAAGGAGATATTAGTTATTTACTTCCCCAATATATGTACAAGGTACACCATCGTCCATTTCTACTAAATGCACATCGGGGACAGTTGACTATGTTTCCACTGTCCGTGTTTCCGATATGTGGACAAAAGACGTATAGTGAACGGAATTATTTCATTGCAGAAATACAGACTATGGCGAGCAGCATTCACATTACCTGTAAACAGGTGATTCCAGAATGCATACCTGTACATCTTGAACATTTGAATGCGTTTCCACAACATGTATGCAGAAGACAACAAAATATGTTTTCCACTGTTTTTACAAAACATTTAGCGGGCTGCATGTCATTGCAGATGTGTAATGTACGGTGGACTGTACTCCACTATCTGTACATTAGTTATTTGATTGCATACAAAACCAGAACATTTGGTCCCATTATACGCACATAGGATATGGTGGATTACAGATTCACTGCCTTTAAATGCACATCGTTCACATCATTTAGATGACCCGTATATAGGTTATGGTGGATTGCATTTCCACTACTTGTATACAGGGGAAACCATACTTTTATTGTATGAAATTTAAGTCTTGCACCCTACCTGCAACTAAATATATGTTGCTAAGGTTTGGGGGTAGTATCACCACATAGATACAGTGATTTGAATAATTTATTAGCTGGTCATGTGACCTCTTCAAATATGGGCTCATTTAAATGCCAGAAATAAATCTAATACTTGGAACCGAAATGCATTCATTTCGTTTGCGAATCGATGTGTTCTCAGTGTCTGAATCAACATCATTCAACAGCTAGTCTGCTGTAAGCCCATCTTATTATTTAGTTATAATATTATTTGTATAGAATCGTATACGTCTTCATGAAATAAACAACACAGCACACACCCATATACATTATGTGTTGGAATTATTTCATGCTGTAGATATATATAAATATATCTTTTAACTATATCTGTACAAGATTGTTTGACAGTAGTCCAATAAAAGTTTTTTAAGAGATAGTATATCTTAAGTCGATGGTATCTAATTTATAAAACTACGTAGATTACATTTAACTGTTTCAGATTGCGTTTCAAATCAGCCTCGCATAATTAGGAAAGAGTGAAAATGGTAGTGCATTTACAGCATAAGGACAATTCCTAGTTGCTGGAGGAGAACACATACAAAACAATTTTATGATGGACATACATTAAGAACAGTGGCTGAGACGTAACACCAGAGTAAAACGCGTATTCTTAGATTACAGTCTTATCGTAATATCCCTATACGTAATCTACAGTCCTTGAAGGTGTGGAGTAGTGTGGGATGCATCGTAGTAAATATCACTTGTTGCCATTTTGTGTCTGGTTTACCCCTAAATTTAACAAGTCAAAAACGGATACGTACTGGGGAATTGCAACGACTATATAGTATTTAGACTTGTAAACATATTTTTCATCAAAATAAGAGGCAGCGATCTAATTGTACATGATGTAATGTTGATAAATATCAATTCATTCATTTAGAAGTTACGAAATATAGATCTGAAAAGTGGTGCGATTTTTTGAAATAAATAACTTACGAGTCAATCTGGATCTGACTGTGGAGAGTGCTTCGTCTTCAGTTTTCAGGTAGACTGAGCCTAAGGGCGGTAGTAGTTTGGGTCACCTATGTTTAATTATCTATTTTTGTTGTAAATACCGGGAGATATCAGAAAATTTGGGTGTTTGAAATAGAAGACAAGAGAAAATACCCGGATGTGTCTTACTTATAGTATGCACGCATATCATTTTATATTCCTCGCCAGGATCGAGGTGTTACATTTGAAATATTTTATTTTTCCATTGTTAATAAGGAACACAGTCCCTACAATTCTTTTTTTTTCACAGTCATTCATTCTGAGTAGTTAAAGCACATTGATGAGAATAATGGTGTTGAAATACGTAATTTACAACTCAATATGGATCTATTTGTAGTAAGTGCTTTTCGTCAGGCCAGCTCTGTGTCGTCATTGTTAAATTGAGTCACGACTTTATAATCCCTATATTTTTTGAAAATATCAGGGGTGTTTAAAATAGAAAACAAGACAAAATACCCGGATGTGTCCAACAATTTTCAACATCCGGTAAGAATGCAAATCATTTTATTGTTTTATCTTGGGATGACTTGATAATATTGAAATGTTTGTATGTTTAAATGGTTGCATGGTTCCTGATATTAGTATATAGTATTAATTTAGCATTTGTTTACCCTGGGTCATTGTTGTTTTATGTGTAGCTTAGGTTTTCGGGCACCGGACATGAGTAGATGTCCACACAGACCATTAGGGCAGTCGGAACAAAGGTGATCATGTGATCGGGTAATTCGGGTATGCTGTGTTTGCATGACTGTGAAAGATAGTCACAGGGTTGGCAGGTTTGCGGGACAGGCATCTTGCTGTGATCGATTCCACATTAAATTTATTCATTCTGTGGTGAGTATTTGTCACGGGGAACATGAAAATGCAATTTTGTCATCACCGAAATAAAGGGTTAATAGTTTTTACTTCCACAATTTGTATACAAGATAAACCAGACTACACTTCTACTAAAGGTACATCGTGGACAGTCGACTGTGTTTCCACTGTTTATGTTTCCACTATTTTGACAAAAAACGTATAGTGTACTGAATTTCATTGCACAGATACAGACCATGGCGAACAGCATTCCCACTACCTGTAAACAGGGGAACCCAGCATGTCATGTAGGCTCGAGTGCATCCTCGCCCACCGAATGGCATCAGACCCAAATAACGCCTGACACAATGGTATATGTGTCATCTGCAACATCTATACTGCGAATTCGCAAAGTTCACGCCTTCTAGCAGTTTGGGGTAGTATCACCACATGCTAGCATATGTTAACATTATATTTCGGAGCAGGATATTAAAAGATGTTTTCTTGTTATCCCATTGCAGTGACTATAATTACATGCAAAAATTATTCAAGACAACAAATAAGTGTCATAGAGTTTAAAGGTCTGTTCTTTAACCTAATGAAAGTTTATTGTTATGATTAGTAGTTCACAACTTTGAATTGGAAACAATAGTAAGTGAGGTACTTTTTTGTTTCTTTTGTTCTGTGTCCACTTGTATTTGTTAGCTGATTATATGAAGCCATGCAATACATGGTGTTGGTTACAAGAGGACGAGACACTCTTTGGTACATTTATAAGATGGCATTAAAGACAGCAACCCGTTATATACTTTATATAAATATCTGTGGACAGGCTAATCTTGTGAATATCATTGTTGTCGTCAACGGCGATTGGTGTGCAAATTAACTTTGTCTGACGCATTACAAGACAAAAGTCGAGACTTTCGTGAAACAATACACAACACACGGAAGACGTCGTGCTGAAACCCCTCCTTTAAAACGGCCATACAATGTGTTGATATTGTGGTCTAACTCTCGACACTAAAGACAGTTTAGCGACAGTGGTTCGCGTTCTTAAAGTTGAGTGGTTTCACATGGTATAACTTTATATATATAAATATATCTTTATTCATGTTACTCCCGGTTGCTAATTGCATTAAAACAGTGATATTTGCTAACTACTGGATCATACATCTGTCTAAAAAATGCAAGAATTTCAACGCTAATTTGGGCTGTGAATACTGCGTCTACAACTGTGTCAGCTTCGTCGTTGTGTTCATTGAACAAGAAAGTATCCAGAACGAAGCTATCAAACTTGAACAGTCACATACGTTACGTCATTTTCGTATTTTTAAAAATAGAGTCTGGCACATAAATACACATCGTCCATTGGTGATTCAATGGGCCAGTGTAAGAATCATCATCATGTTTTACGGTAAGTTGGGCATTTAATGGTGGAGTTTTAAAGGAAACATCTATAACATATCGAAAGCTTGGAACGTCACCTGTCTATTACAAAACACATAAAAGTGATAAAAATTAAAATATAAACTCAAATTTATATTTTTGGTTTAATAAATATGATGTTTTTTTGACGGGGGAGCACTGACCACGGGCGGAAGTCGGCCATCTTGTTCACCCATTACTGGCGATGCCTTCCATGCAAGTACTAACAACGTCCGATTGTGCTTTACTTAAAACATTTGTCGGTCACCTAACCACACAGCTACATAGATTATTAGAAATATTTTGACAAATTGGCGGTTATTTCATGTTTTTGGATGTTTTAAAATCGATATCGCTTGCACAAGTAACTTATAGATTTGACCTATGACCTCTACATACTTTGGGTTACACTACAGTAATTTAACAGCAATTTACGAAATATTTATTCACATTTTCGAATTTTTATCTGCGGGACTTGTTTATATGTTATCATAGATAACAGTCCCGAATGAAACTGCAAACTTTGCAATCGCTTTTCACATGTTAGTTTGTTGTCGATTTTTCGGCTGACTATTATGATAATCTGCTTATATATGAGGCATTCTATATACATTTACTTAACGTTTGCGAAATTTAACTGCGGGGTTGTCATGACAAAGACTTAGGTTAAATATACAAGCAAGTTCGCTAACATTTCCTTCGCTTTGTTCAACTTTGCATGCTGTTTTCTAACATTTTACAGTCAGCTCATGGGAACATCTATAGGCTGCTTTCAACAGGTTTTATTAAATTTGTCGACTTTAAAACTGCGCGTTTCTATATGACAACAACTTAGGTCATATATACACATACCTGTATCAACTTTGCAATAACTTTGCACAGCTTTGCAATCGCTTTGGACAACTTTGCACGGTGTGTTAACAGCTTAAAACCCACTACGTGCCGAATGCATCAACAACTTGTTCTTGAAAATTAGAAGGAATGTGAAAACTTTCCAATAATTAAAAACGTTACACAAATTCCACGATTTTCCACTATAAATGATTGACATCACAGTAAGAAAGAATGCAGGAACGTTGCCTTATGATATCTTTTCCATGCGTGTGATGAAAAAAAAATCAACAGCTCGTATACTCAGACAGTCTCCCATGCAAGTACTAATCACGCCCGATTGTGCTTTACTTCAAACATTTGTCGGTCACCTAACCACACAGCTTCATGTATTATTTGAAATTGGGACGAATTGGCGGCTATTTCATGTTTTTGGATGTTTTAAAATCGATATCGCATGCTAAAGTACCTCCTAGAATTGACCTATGACCTCTACATACTTTGAGTAACACTGCCTATCCTGTGACTGAAAGACGTGACAGATTATGTGCTTAGCGTAGGCTATTTTGGGGTGGAGCGTCTGTGATCGACACCAGATTATGAGTTCATTTTCTGACCTGGATGTGTCACAGGAAACAGATTGCATATTTTTTACCACCAAAATAAAGCATTGTGTTAATTCTACAACATGTGTACATGGTATATAAGAGTACATTCTGAGTACATTTGTGTTAAACACAAAACATTTTCCATTTGTTTGGACAGAGGGGTATAGCAGACTGCATTTTGTTGCAGGCATGTAGAGCATGGTGGATTGCATTTTAATATTAATAAATGAGCTATTGGCTTCTGTAAACATAATTGTACACTGCATGTGCACTACCTAATATGCACTGTATATGGTTCACTGTAATTTGAAAACCGTATACAGTTGACAGCAGAATGTATTCCAACCACCTATGTAGGGTTGAATATCCGGATGTGCATGGAATATAATAACAGAACAGAATTCAATATATGACTCCTGATTGGTGAAAGGGTTGTAGGTTTTTTGTTTCAAATATTTGTTCACAGTTGCATGGTACCTGATATACGTATGTAGCTTCATGACTTAAGATTTTTGTTAAACAGTTATTTTTATATGCATTGGTCATCTGGATGAGTAGTGTTCGTGAATAAGTGTATCGAAACCATTGGGGCAGTAGACCAACAGTGGTGAGATAAGTCTTCCAGTGTGTATATCTTCATTTGGTGTGCATGTGTGTACTGTGCATGATCACATGTTTTATGTAGGTGGGAAGAAATCTTGGCGCCGAATGAGGTGCTTGAAAGATACGATGTTGCTTCTTGACTGGAGTAATTAATGACCAGAGGTGGTCTGGAGATGTTTCAGTTACCATATTAAATTTGTTGATGATTCAGGTCTTTACAAATGATTATTTATCTTTTTTGTTTGGACACCCATTGATGGGTCTATTCTTGCTTTGGCGATGGGCATAAAGTGTACCTGTTGTAACTATGTGTAATTATCATAGTTTCCAAAGTGATTTTTCTGTCACATGTAAAGGAGAGCATTACATTCATGATGTGCTTCATCAGTATTATTTGGTCGTTCATGAGGCGGGATATTGGGGCACATTTAATCGTGATGAACGTGCAATCGACGGTTGAACCTGTATATTTATATTTGCTTTTAACATTTTAATTTTTTTCCTTTTTTTCGTTATTGAATACCACACTGTCGTCAATATTATTGTGAAGTAAAATAATGTGCAAAGGTTTGAAATAAATCTGTTGTAATTTAATGTTTTCTTTCCCCTAAATTAGCACCCGGCCAACGTACAGTACATGCTCTCCGGTAAATCGCTAAATATATCTGAAAACTGGTCAACAGCAAATCAAATGAACAACGTCTGCATTTAATTCAAAAGCGAACTAAAATGCTCATCAGTTTCGAATGTTTTTCTGAATTAAATGTATTTCTGATCTAAAAACGTAGCTGTGATGCAATTGTTTTCTAAGAAGGTCGATTTGGGCATGCATGATCATGTTATTGCTCCAGTAAAATTGATAGATATTTCAAATCCTTTAAAAATTAGAAAATATTTAAGGATGCTGTGTAGGTTTTTTTGCTTTGAAACCCAAAATTCTACTTTTTTGTATTTTTCAATGCTTGACTACAAGGAGCAAACACTCCGTAGAAAAAAAAGTGATTTGGATGTTTTTATAGGGTGTAAAAATCATTTTTTGTTAATTAAAAATAAAAGCACATGTCATTGTTTTGAAAGCTATGTTTTAATTAATCAGCCAAAGACATAATAGACAGATAATTTGCATAATAGTCACCACCCATAGCAAATATAAACAGTCTCTTGCATTCAGTACAAGCTCAGACTAGTAATACAAGTATTAATTTCGACTATGACAGTGACGAAAGAAAACGAATCCAAAGAAATTTGGAGAAGAACGTTGACAGTATGTAAAGCGATTATTATTAAAATTTAATCATGAAAGGTACTAACTTAGTACCTTCCACGATTTTATCGACTAGACCATGGAGGTATAAACAGAATGTAGAAAATTTGAGCACATGGCAGACTTAGTTTTCGTGACCAAATTACGTGTCATGGACTCCGACCACAATGAGTCGGAAGTGAAACACTTGACCACACCACCGTCCCTCAACACGTGGCCACACGTAAAGCCTGAGACAATCAGCTGTAAAAGAAAACGTACGCGTCTGTGTGTGAGCATCCTTGTTTTACCTGTTTTATTTTTCTTAATCTTCACATTCTCAATAAATAACTTGACGGATTCAATTAAGTTAGATTTGTTGTACATGATAAAGAAAGTGAACTGAATGTAAGATACCGGGAGTGGTCCCCGCCAGCGGTTGTTCCGGTACTATGCATTACGCGTTGAAGATGGAAGAAGAATCTTCACACTAATTTTGTCACAACAGTTTTGGGAACTAAAAAACGGAAAACTCGATTTATGGCGAACAGGTTATTTCACAAATCTACAAAATAATAACGCAAAAGCAAACAAACTGAAAATTCACCGCCCGGTGGACAGATAATTTTAAACCCAAGCGATCGCAACTCCCGATTCAGTTCAGTACTCGCTGTGACTTCTCTCACCCCCATTGCCATTCAAATCAGATAATACAGATCTTAGTCGAGACATCTCGCGTTGTAAAAACAAAACTTGGAAAGAAAACTACATGTAGTTGACTCTGGTGGTGCGTTCAGCCACGGTTACTGGTTCAGCAGCGGAGCAAGAGAATGACCTTCCATAGAGGGCAATGTATGGTAATGAGTCTTCCAGAAAAGGAGTGTCTCCTCCCACAACTTAATAATGAATATGTAAATCATGACGTCATTTTGGCGCGACTTTGTCACGCCGTGAAACAGTGTTTCCTATTGGATTCGGAAGCATAATTTCGTACTTTATAACCAATTACAACCACGCATATCCACACATCTGCGTGATTATGACAGACAGATACCATGAATAGTCGTTATGAGTTTGTTTTGATCCAAGGGACAAACGGATTTTGAGTTAGCCAACGATACGTTGCTGCTAAGTTGTTTTTGCCGTTTTCTCGGTTAAACAAAACAGCGATTCACGGCAACTGCAGGCCTTTGATCTCGAGTTCTAGTGGACGAATTATACTAATTTTTCGCACAGACACTCTTCGATATGTTGCCTCTCAAGCGGCGCTGGGATTTTTCTATTTTCCTATTTGTTTCGAAATTACGTTCTAATTTCTGAATACCGAAAAGAACAAGATCGCATTGTTTTTTCAAGATATCTAAATTATTATTTCTTCTCCAACTATCATGTAGATATATATCTCAATCAACGCAGAATGGTGGTGAGCGTCGTCTGAAAAACTGTTTTGTTGCCAATGTTCCACTAAATTCGTTTATTCATTGGTTCAATTATTTTTTTACCGAAAATGGCTTCTGTGTTTACACAGAGATCACGTGACTTTACACGTCCATACACACACTATCTTGTCGATTTCACATTCAGTGTGAAATAAGCTTTCCATCAATATATAGCTTTGTATGGTTCAGTAAATATTTTATATGGAAACACCCGTTTAGAAAATCAATACCAAAAACCTATACAGCATCCTTAAGGATTATGGTGAAGGATTATGGTAGTTCACTATTGTCATTGCGACGAAAAGTCATTGAAATGAACAGTTATTGATAGTTGGAAATAGTTTGAAGCCATGTAGTGCGTATGCGAAATTAAGAATAATACTAAAAATATCAGATATCAAAGTGTTATCGAACATTAAATATCTGTGATAATAATTTTCTTTATAAAAAAGCAACCCCCACTATACGGTCTGCCTATTTAACCTAACATTGGAAGCATGAATGTTGGATATCATTATTTGAACCTTGGATATTACAACGACGTTTGTTCGCCATAAAAGTAATATAGTAAAGAGAATTTAAAGAAACAACAATAATATAACACCGCGAATGTACGCACAACTTTAGTTGTTACAAGACTTAAAATGTGCACGATTCCAGAGCAATGCCAAGGCGGACGTGTAACAAGTAAGTATCACATCATTGTTCACTTAATTCTCAGTCTCAATTCTTTACTAACAAAAAATTGCTTGAGAATGCTCAACAATACTTCTACATTGCCCATACAATAGTAAATGCAGCATGTCATAATACTTTATTTGTGGTGAGCTCTATTCAATACATTAAACATGTAATGCATGTGTCAGCCAATATATTATTGATTCTATTCATGCACTATTAACGAAGAAAAATACTATTATAAGGAGAATATATTTTGATGTATTTCCATTTAGCATATTGCAGCAAGCATATAGCTGCTTGGCAGATTTTCAGGAACTGCCTTGGTATCGGTCAACTGCATTGATGATGGTTAGCTGTGAAGGTAATGAACAATAAATTGTTAGCAAACTATCATATATATATAAATATACTACCAAATGTACACTGACAACAGTGGTAATGTTTAGTGGGTGTGTCTCTAGTAACCAGTTTGTCAGAAAGAAAATGTTATAGATTTTATTTATATGTATCATGGAATGGATTGATATATTTTTGAAATTAATGGCATGTATTTGAGAACACTAAATACTGTTTGAGAATATACCAGAATGTACTCAATTCGACTCAATGCCTTTCCATATAAATTATTCACATGATATAATATTGATTTCCTGAATCTTCAGTGAAAACTGTATGAATAAATCACTCACTCAAGTCACCGTCACTCAAGTATGTGCAACATGTCAGGAGTTGGACTGAACTAAGTGAACAGTTCAAAGTCAAAGCGACACAGAAAGGGAACAATTCGACAGCTGATCAGCTCGGTCAATGGTCACCCTTAATATTGATAATAAATAAGCCTAATATAATGCGACCTTGTTTATTCAAAAGGGGTAAATAGATAACCTGAGACATTTTATTTAGAAGAGGCTATCAAGCGGCGACATGAAATTTGAGTAAATTAAATATCCTATATGCCTTGCAATTGTATTGCAAATGATCCATAGTTTGATTTTTGGTCGTACATAAATAAAGATATATGTTAGACGGTGTGTCATATGCATAACCAGGGGAAAACATTTATTTCTAAGCATTTATATTGGCTGGTGTACTATGATGTCACTGTAATATTTAGCTTGCACTGAAGAAAACTCACATTATACTGGAAAATCTACCAGCGACATTAAAAAAAATCACATTTAGATGAAATTTCAGATTTTTTTAAATGACCAATTAATTTTAACACAACATCACTGATATTAAAATATGCCTAATAACATAATAACATGTTGTGTGTCACGAAATCCTGCTATCCTGTGTGTTGTGTTTTCCTGGTTTAGTACAACCAATAATGCACTACATACGAGTAGGTTACTTTAAATGACAGCGGCATATGACTAGGTCAGGGAGAAGTTTGAAAAAAATGACATAATGTTTATTCAGATAAAGATTTGAGTCGGTTTATTGCCTCCTACAAAACGTAGAGAACAAATCCTGAATACTTGTTGGGCTTCGAGTCATCACCTCGCCGATTCAATGCAATCTGAGAGTCTTAGACCGTATCCTACTCCACATGCACTCAGAAATACTGCCAATAATAAAATTGAATAAATGAATGTGATCTGCTAATTCACTATAATCATCACCAATTCAATGTCAGAAAAAGGTTGATAGTATTGGCTTTTGCAATGACTTTCGTGCTCTCAACCAGAACACGGTATTCAATGCCCTGAAGACTGATTTTCTACTCCAATCTTCAGAGAGCAACAATTATAAATGCGCGTGTAATGCGTTGGACATCAGCAATGCAATCTTCTAGATTTCACACCGAGAGTATAAGGGGCTACGACAATGTTGGTACCGACTACCCGAGTCACACTGTCCAAAACCGTAGGAACCATATTGGTTTCGTTGGGAAAAAATTATTTAAGGTAAATAGGTTTTAGGAAAGGGGAAACTGTCACAAAACTGTACAGCTATTTCGTGTGTTGTATTCAGTCTCACTAATATTCAAATATAGTTAGGATTGCCTGTTCGAAAGAATTGCGAAGCGGAGTGTTGAATTATGTGGTGTGAACGTGTATTGTAATACACTGGAAATTTTTGGTGAGTGTAGAGTCAATATATTGCCAAGTGGACAATTAGACAATGATTAGCAATCCATGGACTGTTTGTTGCAGCTTACCCAGGTAGCAGTGAATTTGTAGTGGTTTAAGAGATCTTATTTGTATTTAGTGAATTACCAATTCTGATTGTATGTAGATGCACATATATACATTAAAAATGGATTACATGAATACTTATTGTGAAAGTAATGTAAATGATTATTGACAGAAATAAAAAGTTGACTGTGTCCAGTTTTGTGTGTGGCATTATGTGGTGCAATCCGGCTGCTGAATGGGGTAGAGATTCATATTGTACAGTAAGATATTGATAATTTGCTTACCTTAGCAGCAGTATCAGACTTTGTAGTCAAAGCATGGGGCGTTATTAGGTTGGTGTTCAGGTATACAAACGAATCCGGCTTATGGCTCATAAAACTGGAAATTTTGACCACTATTCTCTGCAGGAACTCCATCTACGGTCTGTGCTTGTATTGCAGTAGGACTACTGCAAATTTGGTCTAACGGTATCCATGATCTCCATTCTTTGTCGCCGCCCCCACCAGGACCATCCCGATTAAACCAGCCGGTGTATGTTCCATCACACTCTTTGGGTTTAAATAGAAAAAAACAGATTGTGTGTGTATGTTGTATGATTTAAGTTATGGTTATTTCAAAACGTCCAAATATGTGCGGGTTTATTTGTTTCTGTTGTTTTACACTGATGCTACGCCAAACAGGATTAAATAACTGGATTTTACGAACCTGGTCTGAGCCCTAGTAGTATACATTGGTTGATAATCAATTATTACCTACTGTGGCACGCATATTTGTTACATGGCTTGGACAAGTCATTATAGTAACGCTATTGAAAATTCGTTTTTCGAAAATAATTATTCAAAGATATTTTCCCGAATCTTTAGGCACAAGAAAAAGCGTGCATGTGCATATTTTGTCAGGCGGATTTATCAGTATACCGAGAATAGGTATTCAAAAGCCATAATAGCCAAGGTGACTTGATGAGAAGTTGATATGCGAGGGTGTTGTGGGCAGTGATCTATTACATAATAATAATAAGAGAATCAAAATTGCCAACAAAAATAATTTACTGGAACGTGTAACTGATTTTGGCAATAGAGAAATTCATGAAAATAATATAATTGTACTACTAATAATTAATGTTTTTACATGTTATACAAGATTTCAGCGACGAGTCAAAATATTTTCATGACACAGACTCCCGTTTATATAAACTGAGGATATAGTATATAAAACATTAACATGACAATCTTATTCAAAATGTTCTGGCGGATGAGAACGATGATGCAAGCAGCTTTCGGATGATATCGTTTTTAGGCAAACAATTTAAAATGTGTGTTAATAATTGTCTAGTGTATGACACGTCATATGCATTTGTGTCTTTCTTTCACAGAAAATGATAAAGTGTCAATTTCTCAGCGCATACAATTCAGGAATACTATGTTTGAGATGGCCTAACCGACTTCTTGTTATTTTTGTGTATTAAATATTCATTGTTGTCTTATTGGTGTTATGTGTAAAATAAAGCAGCATTCAAATTGACAGTGTAGCCAATCGGCGGTTTCACGAGACAGTGCGTTTTGTGATATCCTAGACTTTTTGTAATTTAGTAGATGGAAAACAACAATTTATATCTATATAAGTGTACTTACAACTGAATCGCGCACATTGGCACATATGATGGCAGTGTAGACCACCAGGAATACGGCAAATTTCATGATACAGAGATCTGGAATCACAAAAAAAAATGAATAGTAAAAACACTCAAATTATACTTCATAAATTATAAAGCGTGGGTATATACAGAATGTTATAGGAAATGAGGGATATTCAATTTCCATATATTGTTTATTTTTATGATCTTCTAAATTTGAATACTGGTATAATCATAATATTCGTCGTTTTGTGCAACAAATATCGTATTGAATAACACTTTATAAAACATCGCTTCAACAATATTCTCGATCGATATATTACAAATTTAGTTGACGTGTACGTGTATAACGTGACGTTACTTCAATCCGCAAAACTATATCCGTATTGACGTCATCAAATATACATAAGTATAACTAATATTTGTCAAAAAATGTTGATGTTGAATGAATCCTATGATTTGCTTGATTTTTAAGATACCTTATTGTCGAACCTTATTTTACACTAAAAAGGGCATCGAAAAAGATGACACCAATTAACTAATTTCTAAACTATTGTTTTGGATGTTGTACGCGAATCTCCTACTGAACAGTTTCTAAGCTGACGTACGGCAAAGATCGAATATATGCTCGATAACTTATGTTAAATATATGTTATTAGCTGCAAAGTCGATATTACAAAATAGCGTCTACGAGAAGTCAATAAATAAAAGTTAACAGGACAGGATAAAAAATAAAAGGACAGGATATTACAACAGCACAAATAGCCAATATTGAACAATGTTTTGTCCGAAATAATGTATTCAACACATATCAGTCAAGAAAGTTACATGCAAATAAGAGTCTTGATGTATCTTTGAAACAATGGCGATAAAATTGTCAAGACATTACCTACGTATCTGAACAATCTTATTCATCCGTACTACATAACATCACCACAGAAGCATTGCTGAAAAAGCAATTAGTGATATTGTTCTCAAGTTTAAACGCCTTTACTTTGGCCCTGTCCAATAACACATTCATTACAGAAGTTTAGAAGATCAGCCTGATGTATAATACTTTCTTGCTGAGGCCAAACAAAAAGAACATCAATCAGTACACAGATTGAGGTGTTTAGTATTACTATATAGTCTTTGGACAAAAAAATATAATAAGGGATAAAAATAAGAGTATTTCTAAAGATGTAAGATGATCCGGAGTATACAAATCATAGTCGTCGCATATATTTACAGGTTATGAATTAATATATGAATAAGTTCAACACTTTTTTTCACTTACAAAACAGCCATACGTAGAAGACAGTAGCCGATACTCGTAAAATGGAATGCAGTTCAAAAGACAATGGTCAAATTTTTCATGAAATGATTTTGATAAATAAAAATATGATTCATTCAGTAGATAAGAAATATAGATCTGAAAAACGATGTGAGTCTTTGAAATAAAAAAATCAATCTGCTTATTATTGTGGAGAGTGCTTCGTCGTCAGTTGTCAGATAGACTGTGACGTAGAGCGGTAGTTGTTTGTGTCACCTATGTTCAATACCTATTTTTGTTGTAAATACCGGGACTCGGATGTGTCTGATATCTTTTGTCATCTGGAATCTATGCATATCATTTTATTTGAAATATTTTGAGTTTTGCATATTTGTTTATGATACGTGTTAACAGTATGTAGAATTGAGAGTTCAGTATTTTTAGACAGTCCATTTGTTTTATTTGTGAACGCATCGTGCAACATGTATTTGAATGCACAATGGAAAGCCAATGCTAAGAAACACTCAGTTAGTCACTCAGAAATTACCATATTTTACAGAGATTTATTAATTAACATAAAAAATGTGCTGTCGTAGAGTTACCCATGTTAACACCGAGCAATAATTTGAAATACATCACAGCCCTGAGAATCAACATCGCCAACAGCTGTGCACTGCATGTCTGTTTGACTCAAAAAGTTATGCTTAGTATGTAAACGATTTAGCTGACGAAGCTTTAATAAAATAATTATTATTTCCAATAAAAACACCATCATAATTTTGTGTGCAATTTTGACATTATTTTTGTTTGAACGTTCGTACGAATCATACCAAGAAACTGATATGACTATTGGATACAATCACAGTATGTAACATGTTTTAGGCCTGAAGTAATAGACGAGCATGCATCTTGTTGTAGTCGACACTGATTATTGAGTGCATACAGTTAAATACATATAGTGGTGTGGAGTAGTGTGAGGTTATTGATAACTTCATTCAATCATTTTGTTTACTCCTAATGTTAACAAGTCAAGATCGGATATTTATTTGAGGAATTTCAATGACTATTTAATATTCACAATTTGATACATATGTTTCATCATTTTTTTATCCAATGAGCAGTGGTCTAATGTAACATCGTTTTAATAAATATCACAATCCTTCATTCTGGATAGTTAAGGCAAAATGACGGTGACAGTGTTTGAAATACGTAATTTACTACTCAATATGTGTCTATTTCTACTAAGTGCTTATCCTCAGGCCGACTCTGTGTCGTCGTTGTTAAATTGAGTCACGACTGCATAATCCCTATATTTGTGTAAATACCAGGAGATATAAGAACACGTGGGTGTATAAAATAGGAAACGAGAAAATAATACCCGGATGTGTCCAGCAACTTTCAGCATCCGGTATATATGCATATCATTTTATTGTTTTACTTGGGAATGACTTGTTCATTTTGAAATGTTTGTGTGTTTAAATTGTTCCATGGTTCCTGATATTAGTGTATAGTATTAATTTAGCATTTGTTTAAACTGTGTTATTGTTGTTTTATGAGTAACGTATCATTATGTCGTTCACCGGACGTGAGTACACAGATCATCAGAGCAGTCGAACATGTGATCTTATAATTTGGGTATGATGTGCTTGCATGACTGTTGAAGACTGTTGAAGACAGTCACATTGTTGACAGATTTGCAGAACGACATATGGCTATAGTCGCCAACAAATATTGAGTTCATTCTATGATGTGGATTTGTCATTAAACATTTTGGGTGGCAGAGACAATTAAAAACTTACATTGCAAATTATTTGTTCATTCACTAAAGATAATCCATCAGCTAGACAAGTTTATGATTTATATTCATATCGAATTACAATAGATTTTATAATAGATATTCATTTAATTAAACACTGTACATATGAATAAAGAGATTTGAATAATCTAATAGCTAGTCATGTTACCTCATTAAATATGAGCTCATTTAAATGCCAGTAATAAGTCTAATACTTGAAATCAAAATGCATTCATTTTGATTCTGAATCGACGTGTTCTTAGTGTCTGCATCAACATCATTCAACAGCTAGTCTGCTGCAAGCTAATTTTATTATTTAGTTATAATATTATTTGTGTAAAGTCGTATATGCCTTGATGAAATAAACATCACACACCCAATAGAGATACACGTTATGTGTTGGGCTTGTTTCATGCTGTATATATTTAATACATCTTTCAGCTCTATCTGCTCACGATTGTTTGACAGTATATCGTATATGAAATTCAAAAAACTATATAGATTACATTAAAATATGTTTCAGATTGCGTTTAAATCAGATTCACATAATTGGGAAAGAGACAAAATGGTAATGTATTTACAGTACCAGAACAATTCCTAGTTGCCGAACGGGAACACACATAAAACAGTGTTATGATGGACATACATTAAGAACAGTGGCTGAGACGTAACACCAGAGTAAAACGCGTATTCTTAGATTACAGTCTTATTGTAATATCCCTATACGTAATCTACAGTCCTTGGAGGTGTGGAGTAGTGTGGGTTGCATCGAAGTAAATATCAATTGATGCCATTTTGTGCCTGGTTTACCCCCAAATTTAACAAGTCAAAAACGGATACATACTGGGGAATTGCAACGACAATGTAGTATTTACACTTTTAAACATATTTTTCATCAAAATAACAGGCAGCGATCTAATTGTACATGATGTAATGTTGATAAATATCAATTCAGTCTTTCAGAAGTTAAGAAATATAAATCTGAAAAGTGGTGCGATTTTTTGAAATAAGTAATTTACAAGTCAATATGGATCTGACTGTGGAGAGTGCTTCGTCTTCAGTTGTCAGGTAGACACTGTCTAAGGGCGGTAGTAGTTTGGGTCACCTATGTTTAATTATTTATTTCTGTTGTAAATACCGGGAGATATCTGAAAACGTGGGTGTTTGAAATAGCAGACAAGACAAAATACCCGGACGTGTCTTATTTATAGTATGTATGCATATAATTTTATATTCCTCGCCAGAATCGAGGTGTTACATTTGAAATATTTTATTTTTTCCATGGTTGCATAAGGGACACAGTCCCTACAATTTTTTTTTCACAGTCATTCATTCTGAGTAGTTGAAGCACATTGATGAAAATAATGGTGTTGAAACGCGTAATTTACAACTCAATATGGATTTATTTGTAGTAAGTGCTTTTCGTCAGGCCAGCTCTTTGTCGTCGTTGTTAAATTGAGTCACGACTTTATAATTCCTATATTTTTTGAAAATATCAGGGGTGTTTACAATAGATAACAAGACAAAATACCCGGATGTGTCCAACAACTTTCAGCATCCGGTAAGTATGCATATCATTTTATTGTTTTATCTTGGGATAACTTGATAATATTGATATGTGTGTGTATGTTTAAATGGTTGCATGGTCCCTGATATTAGTATAGAGTATTAATTTAGCATTTGTTTACCCTGAGTCATTGTTGTTTTATGTGTAGCTTAGGTTTTCGAGCACCGGACATGAGTAGATGTCCACACAGTCCATTAGGGCAGTCGGAAAAAAGTGATCATGTGATCGGGTAATTCGGGTATGCTGTGTTTGCATGACTGTGAAAGATAGTCACAGGGTTGGCAGGTTTGCAGGACAGGCATCTTGCTGTGATCCATTCCACATTAAATTCATTCATTCTGTGATGAGGATTTGTCATGGGGAACACCAAAATGCAATTTTGTCATCACCGTAATAAAGGGTTAATAGTTTTTTCTTCCACAATATGTATACAAGGTACACCATCGTCCATTTCAACTAAATGCACAACGGGGACAGTCGACTGTGTTTCCACTGTTTGTGTTTCCCCTGTTTTGACAAAAAAAACGTATAGTGTACTGAATTTCATTACAGTTTGTATCTCTTCATACCCACAATCTTGTTTATTTTCTATGCTTTCCATGCTGTATACACACAATAGTACACGTTTTTCTTGCTCTGGATTCAGGCCAAAAGCTAAATTGACAAGTAGTAGAATGCAATCCACCATTCCTGCTATACCCCTCTGTACAGACCATGGCGAACAGCATTCCCACTACATGTAAACAGGGGACCCCATCAGTAGGCTTGAGTGGCATCCTCGCCGACAGAACGTCATCAGACCCCAATAACGCCTGACACAATGGTATATGTGACATTGGCAACATCTATACTGCAAATTCGCAAAGTCCACGCCTTCTAGCAGTTTGGGGTAGTATCATCACATGCTAGCATATGTTAACTTTATTTTCGAAGCAAGATATTAAAAGTTGTTATCTGGTTATCACTTATTGGAAATGTTTTTAAAATAGGGTAATGCATATTTATAGAAATGTTGCTCTAGTATTTATAGGAACGTTGTTTCACTATTGCAATATGAACTTCAAATTTTGGGTAATTTTGAAGCAGAGACAATTAAATACATACATTGCAAATTGTTTATTTATTCACTGAAGATAAACTATCAGCAAGACCAGTCAGTTCAGTAATTATATATTAGCATCGTATTACAATAGATTTTATAATAGATACACATTTACTACCAATTAAACACTGTACACATAGATACAGTGATTTGGGTTTGTTATATGTTGTATATATGAATATATCTTTTAGCTCTGTCTGCACACGATTATTTGATAGTCGTTCAGCTTTTTAAGGGATAGTATATCTTTATTCGATGGTATACAGATTGCATTAAAATATGTTCCACATTACGTTTCAAATCAGATTCACATAATTAGGGAAGAGAAACAAATGATAGTGCATTTACAGCATAAGAACACTTCCTAGTTGCTGTACAAGAACACATACAAAACAGTTATATGATAGACATGCATTAGGAACAGTGGCTCAGACGTAACACCAGATAGTCTAGGGGCCAAAACCCAAAAGGAGCTTATTTTTCGAGTTCGTTACACCCTCCAGACAACTTTTGTTGGCAATGTTTTTCTGAATCTGCAATATCTGGGGAACAAAATAAGCCCTGCTGTAATAACTTTCATGCGGGTCTTGACCCTGATTTTTGGGTTTAAAAATAGGTATTTTGGTACAAAAATATTTAAATAAGTAAACATTTGCAAAATGTATTCTAAAAATGTAAAAGGGCCCAAGCCAGTGAAAAGTGTTGATAATCTTGTAATATATCTGTATTTAGTCTCTTATCCCATAAAAATAAAAGAGATATGTTTTTGGGTTAAAAATTGAGTTTTTGTTCAAAAAAAACAAAAATAATAATGAAAATGTCACATTTCACATGTTTCAGTTATTTATTAAACTTACGAGTATTAATGAATAACATAAACATGATATATTAAATTGAAGCCAATCTTTCCAGCTTTTATATTCTTCTGGTCACAAAACCATTTTTCATTTTACTTAAAGTATAACAAACATTTTAAAATACAAAAAAACTAATAATTACATATATCGCAGTGACAATTCTACATAGCCAATATAACCATTTGATAACACATTATCCCATTAGACATCTTCTCCCATCTCCAGATTATGTTTTTGACTTAATATAACACATTTGTGGATAAAATACATACTTGTTAGGTATTAATTTGTATTAATGATTAACTAAAATAATATTAAATCTAGAATAACATCATATCTTAACCCGGTATATAGATTTAAAGTAACCCATGTAATATTGTGGCTTAATTCTCACAACACTATAACAAATAAATTGAAACCTAACAAATATTAATTCGCACTGTTAGAACTAACAAGGATAATGGGATAAATCACAAGATATATCTTAATGAACAATATCACAAGAAAATACATAACAAATGTTTAATCTTCATGTGCCTCATATCTCACTCGTCGTCATCTGATGTGTCGTACAACAACTGCTTGTATTTATTTTGACATTCATCCCCCCCCCCCATGCATTTACATGCTTCAGTACATGCAAGACTTTCCTTGGAGCATTGGCAATTCCTCTTACAAGATGACTTTATACATCCACAAGATACCAACTGTAATAGGGCTCGGGGTGCTGCATCTATGGTCATATACACAGGCACTAAACCACTTCCATCTTCAGTTTTCCAACCATGATTCAATGGTGATGGAATATCTGGCTTTCCATCTAATGAATGCTTCCAAACAAAGGTCTGGTAGTTTGCTCTCAATATGTGTTGGTGTAAACTATCATTTGTATGTGGTAATGCTTCGTTCCTGGATCTTTTCTGACAAAACATTCTATATCGCAGCTCATTTACACTTAGAAAGGATGACGTTGCATCATACAGTGATGCAACAAATATTTCAGCGCTTCTGTAAATATCTGGAGCTTGATATATTGATTGACCGAGCTTTTCAAGTTTTGAAAACTTCTCTGGGTCCTTGAGTAAGAGTTTCCATGCAGATACTTTGCCTATTCCAGAGAAGCTGCTTGTACTATCACAGCCTGTAAGTGCATGGAAACCTGGTAATAAATTTGTAATTCTAGATCCAACACTTTGAGATAAACTGTGGATCGGTATGTATCGTCGCTTATCACCAACTCCTGTATGGAACCAAAGTTCTGCACACTCCAGAACAGTATAGAAGTGCGTACAGAGTACAAATACGTCAGTGTCAGGTGACCTTATGATTAAACATGGATGGTCTCTGCCTGCATGTTCAGCATGGAAAAGTATCCTCGTATCTGCCTCCTCGTGGTTACAGCTAAGTTCTGGAATGTCTTTCTCGATACCTTGGTAAGCAGCACATGTTGTCAGTCTACTTTGGAAACCACCTCCCACATAAAGAACTTGGCCTAATTGGAGTCTTACTGGGATAAGAACTCTGCTAAGTTGCTCTTGTTTAAAGAGTTGCAGATATATTTCCTCCACTGTCTTGGTATTGGTGTCTGTGAGCTCTGAATTCGGATTTCTGGTAAGCTAGTAGAAGTTTGACATGATCCGCGCAAGTCTCTTGTCATGGATTTTATCGATTGTGTCTGATCATACCTGTCAAATACGACATCAATCCTTGTGCATGATGGATTATCAAATGGTCGAACTATGTGACCATATAGCTGCAGTGCATAGTCTCCAAAGCATGTGACATTCCTCGGGGTAATCATTTGAATAAGTGCCATGCCATCAAAAATATAAGCTGTCAAGTTGTCTGACTGTGGTTTGTTGAACTCAGGTTGAATTATGTTCACTAGTACTTGCATCAGTTTGCTTTTATCCGACTTTCGCATGGTACCATCAGAATGGGCTAATGAAAGAGGAACTGCAGATCAATGTCCCTAGTTTTTGCTACCACCAGAAGCCTACTGATTAGTTCCCGATCTGCATTCAAGTTGACTGTTTTCTCCTTTGATGTGGTGACAATCTTAGATGATTTGTTCATTGAAGTAAATGTCTTGAGATTCATTCTTTTTCTTGGTTGGAAAAACTGTTCATTGTGTGTATTGAGTTGGTTTTGAACAAATGTCTCCATAGCTTTAACCCCATGTGAATGTGCTAATAACAAGCTTTTAGAGACTTCATTTGTTGCCACAACCCCTGTTGCTATATTAACAAGTTTCTCCTCCAGCAGCATCAATTTGAAATGGGTTAAACATAATTTCCTTCACGGTAGTGATAATATTGTGTACATCACTTTCATCACGCTTGATTCTGCCTGGTTTGGCCTCTTTATGAAGATCTGATGCATCATCCATGGAACACATCATCTTCATTGATGTGGTGATGGCAGCACGTGTATGTGCAGTAATATACCAACGATCTAATGCAGCTGTATTCTTAGTCATTCCAATAGATTTACTATCACAGTTCTGGGATTGCTCTAAGGCCAAATCTGTCCAAACTTGGTTGAATGTGGCATTCCTGGAACGGTTAACTGGGAAGTACCATGCTACAAAGTTATCATGTACCTCTGGAGCTGTTTGTGGAAGAAGTCGCATATCTGCCATATAAACAGTAGACCATCTTGCATAATTCAACCGATCATATGCAAAAAAGTATGGTATCATTTCAGTAAGCGCAGAGAGATGAAGGTCCCAGTTTCCCTGTCGTTCTGCATAGATGAAGCGGAGCATTATTTCGACCATCATTATGTATTCATTCCAAAACCTGTATGTAGATGACTGCTGACATTTATTCTCACAATATTCCTTGTAGTTAGACACTGCTGGTTTGTTATTGACAAGCTGCTCCTTATCATGCTCTTTTGCTGCTGAATAACATTTTTCCATACAATCTAGAACATGCTTCTCTTCATCAGCATCGATTGGATCATCAACTGATTGACTATAAGCAACCCACTGCAGCCTCATTAGACTTTCCATAACTAATTTATGGGCACGTATCCCACGGTTATAAGTGTTCTTGAATTCATCTGGTTTGCGCCACTGTATCTCCTTTGCTTTACAATATATCCCTTCATCAAAAGTTACCACTGAATACGTTTGATCAAGACTGTTCATCATTTTCATTATACAGTATATACTGTATTATACTCAGTTGCTGGCTCCGGGATCATTGGACAATAACCAATTGCAGTAACAAATGATTTCTTGCTTGACAATAAGGAATGAAAACCACTCCAACTTGGTATAACTTGACTGGTTCTTTCAACGTCCACATCAGAGTCAAGATCAATCTGAAATAATTTGGTAGGTGCAAGTCTTAACATCATCCAAGCATGATCCAAACTATATGCCTCATCTATGAGATCTTGTGATGGTTCAAGATACCACTTCTTCTGAATCAAACCTTTGAGCAAAGAGTTTGGACGTTTACAATGTGCTGGATAATCTGACATGCTATATATGGCACGTTGTTGGGCTAATGATTTGTTTCTGGATTTAGCCAATGGTTGAGTAATGGGTCCGTATTTGCCATGGAGGAAGACATCTTCAGGTTGGTTTTGGTATAACACTACTGTTGTTGAGTGGGTTGTCTCCTTCCCATCAAGTGTCTCTTCATTGAAGTCTAGGTTATCAGCAGCTGCTTGTATAAAATACCCTGAATATATGTTTGATGGCAAGACAACACCTTGTTCATTCAACTGTGATAACTGGTTTTCAGCTAGTCCAGTGATCAATCGTTCAATCTCATCATAACTACCAGTATGTCCCTGGCGATTTAACATTGTAATAACATCCTTTGATCCAGTAATATGACGCATGACCATGCCTAGTCCTATATGCTTTGGTGTTTTTGTCCTACCGTGGGACTGTGCATGAATGAGATCCTGTCCAATAGCTAGTATCTGTCTATGTAAAGCAGGATCATTAACATCTAATCTATCTAAAGTGATTTGTTCAGTTGTATCGTGTCCGACTTGTAACATCCAATATAGAAACATGTAAATTTTGTCTGGAACTATTTTTGAAGCCATGTCCAAAGATATGTCCCTTGTGTCTAATGGATTGGTTTGTATACCAGTGCATCCTGCTAATTCAGATCGTAATATCTCTGCAGCATGATATAGGGTTGATGTTGTATTCTCAGCCCCATTGTCGTCACCTGATTGACTGAATGTGGTTGGCTGGTAGCATTGCTTTGATTGTTTAATGGCATCTATCAGATCCTCTTTTGATATTTGACTACTATATACAAGATCAGATCTTGTCTTATCAGCCTGGTTTTGTATTTAAATTCTGTTACCATAGTAAGTAAGAAGACGCTTCTTCAATTTTTCAGATCTGTAGCTTGACATATCTGGTACATCATCTCCGATTAGTGTTTTGTATCTGTATAGCAGAGTTGACATGTCAAAGGCTTTGAATTTGACAAACACATCTTCTTCTATTTCATCCACTAATTTCACAAATGCTGTATCATACTCACTCCTCCAAGAAGACTGCTTGATACTGCTGGAAGTAGTAAGCTTTATATTTCTAGCACTTGTATAGTTTTGATAACAGCCTGGATGATAAACAGTGTCAGCAGCAATCAGATCTACACCTTCTACTCTGCGAAGTAAGTCTTCATCCCCTCTACTTTTAGCACTTGATTTCAACTTCTGGTCAGCATTCTTAGTTAGACATTTGGACAGTTTTTTTGTTTCCCTTGTATTTGATACTTTGGCAAAATATACATAGCTTCCAGTTTGTACTACCACCCATTACTCTACTTCGCAATGGCAATTCTTCACATTTTTCAACCATAGGAACTTGCAGGTTTATTGGAGTTGAAGGCATCTTTCCATGGGCATGGCGCAAGTTGTGTTTACTGCAGTAGCTGGAATAGCACTGTCTATGCCACATCACACATATGTCATCTGGGAAAATTCCTGTAGTGCTGTCCACATCTGTCAGCACTCTTAAAGCCACTTCGTCTTGCATGTGCTGTGTAGCTCTTATAAATTCAATTTGACCATGTGCTGATGCTTTACTTAATGTTTCTGGGGTATCTCTCTGACACTTGAGACATTTATTCCAGTTTGTTGTCAATCGTGGTACCTTAGCAGGTTTCAGTTTTAAAGGACTTTCGGCATCCATATTAAGTGAGAGTAGTACGTGCCTGTAAAAAAGTATAATGAGAAAATGTACAATCAAAGTGTATGTGTTTATATATATTGTACTGACAAGGATTTTGAGAACTGTTGATTCCATTGATTAGCAAAATAAACACCCAGTAGTGTAGATAACCTAATTTATGAAATACAATTAGATAACACTTACCCTGTACATAAAAAACGGAAGAAAGAATTGCGATGTTGTTTAGATGTCACAGTTTACAGAATAATACTTTTGAATATGGATACTACATGAATGTCAATTTAAATAATAAACTCTCAAAACTGGTTTGTTCGTTTTGCCTGCAAGATAAAACATTACAGCAGTTCAAAATATATGAAATCAGCAGTTTTGACTCAAAATGTATACATTTTGTGACCAAAATCGGACTTTGTTACCCTAATTAATCTATCTTTTGGGAAATATTTTGTCACTAGAGAAACTATGAAGAGCGATCAAGGGATTAATTATAGATTGTATTGTCCTCGCGCAGTTGGAAATGTTAATATATATATATTTTAACATTTTCGATTTTCTTATTTTTGAACTAAAATAGTGTTTTTTAAACCCAAAAAACAGGGTGAAGACCCACATATAAGTCATTACAGCAGGTATCATTTTGCTCCTCATATATTGGTTATTCCCAATTTTAACAAGTCAAAAACGGATACATACTGGGCAATTGCAACGACAATGTAGTATTTACACTTTTAAATATATTTTTCATGGTGCGATTTTTTTAAATAAGTAACTTACGAGTCAATCTGGATCTGACTGTGGAGAGTGCTTTGTCTTCAGTTGTTAGGTTAAATCAGACTGAACTCTTTGTGTCAGCAAAATAGCGTCTCAGGGGATCTAGATTTCAAATATTTATCGGAGGAACTCGCCCCGGACCGTGATCTACAGTCCTTGAAGGTGTGGAGTAGTGTGGGATGCATCGAAGTAAATATCACTTGATGCCATTTTGTGTCTGGTTTACCCCCAAATAAGCATATTTTTCATCAAAATAAGAGGCAGCGATCTAATTGTACATGATGTAATGTTGATAAATATCAATTCATTCATTCAGAAGTTAAGAAATATAGATCTGAAAAATGGTGCGATTTTTTGAAATAAGTAACTTACGAGTCAATCTGGATCTGACTGTGGAGAGTGCTTCGTCTTCAGTTGTCAGGTAGACTGTGTCTAAGGGCGGTAGTAGTTTGGGTCACTTCTCTTTAATACCTATTTTTTGTTGGAAATACCGGGAGATATCTAGCCCAGAGACTCGGCTGTGATACTTTGCATAGCTGCCTGTAATCACCGCCCAGTGAAACGAGCTGGATCTAGCACAGAAATCGGTGCGAGTATGTAATACGGGTGGTCTAATTGGACAACTGACACAAACAACATTACGTCAAAGCATCCCCACGTGATCCTGGTTTGAATTTCGAAAGAGACAGAAAAGGAAGTAGGGAGGAGTCTGAACGTAAATATAATTTACATAATCGCACGCATTTTGCACATGTGACGTAGTGAGTGCTTTTAAAAATAATAGCCAACCACAGGCCCCTGTCAAAATTTGATGGATCGCCCTGTCTTATCTTGTTACTGAGCGACGGCGACTGCTGCCACGACCGCATTCTGCTAATTTGAATAATCCAATTTGAATTTTCAGGCGCGTTTCACTGGGCGTTGGTTAGAATAGAAATAGGAGATATCAGAAAATGTGGGTGTTTGAAATAGAAAACAAGACAAAATATCGGGATGTGTCTTACTTATAGTATATATGCATATCATTTTATATTCCTCACCAGTGACGAAGCGTTACATTTCAAATATTTTATTTTTTACACGGTTGCATTAGGAACACAGTGCGTACGATTTGTTTTTTACATGGGTTCATATTGAACAATCAACAAAAGTAGTGCTCAATAGTGATGGGATAATCTGCTTGTTGGAGATATTTATAAACAATCCATTTGTATTCCGAATGAGTGTGACCTCGTCCCACATATAGCTGTATAATGTCGACACTGTATCCTTGGTTAAAAGGTAAAATAACCCTGATGGGTGTAGCAACGTTTATCATCCAGTATGTATGCAGATCATTTTTTAGTCCCCGTTCGAAAACGGGCGGTTATAGATTGATCTCTGTTCATGCATCCGTTCGTCGGTGCGTCCGTCTGGACCTGTAATCTTAGACAAACTCTGACTGATTACATTCAAAATTCATACATACATCTTACATAATATTATACAAATGTATTTTGAATATTATAGGATGACAGTCACAGGTTCAGGTAGATTATGTGCTTGGCACAGGCTGCTTGTAGGAGGAGCTTCTGACTGTGATTGATGCCAAATGTTGCGCTCATTCTATGACATGGATGTGTCACATGAACATCAGATCGAACATTTTCTACTACATTCAATAGGGATAATTTTCACACAACATGTAAACATGGTACATCAGAATGCATTACTACTATCTGTATGTCACAAACACTTGATTGGGTTTCAGACTATTTCTATGAAAGAGACATGAAACTATTTTATAGAGGGGTATAGCAGAAATGGTGGATTGCATTCTACTACTTGTCAATTTAGCTTTTGGCCTGAATCCAGAACCAGAAAAACGTGTGCTATTGTATGTATACAGGAGAATGTGTATTTTATGTATACCTCCTAGCACTGGACATGGTACATTGCAATGTGCAAACCAGTATACAGTTGACAGCAGAATATATTTCAACCAGCACTGTAGGAAAACATGGATGTGTATTTTATATAATATAATAACAGAACAGAATTTAATTAAGGACTCTAGCGATTGGTGAATGTGGTTGTACGTTTCATGTTGTTTATAGTTACATGATACCTGATGTAATTATAAACAGTATGTTGACTTAGTAATGTCCGATAAAGATGAAAATAAGGAATGCGAGTTGTTAGCAGGAAGGGACGAGAAATAATTGAAACCATACAGTTTGATGGACACACAAAACCAGGAATTCAATGAGCTTTTCTACACGGCACAGATTTGAAGATCCTGGACACAATTTGCAATTTTTTGACGTTGAAAGATTCAATCATAAGAGACAGAATAGTTTGTGGGATGAATGACTCAAGGCTCAGAGATAGACCTTTTTTTAGAGAAGTGTACACAAATATGCAGAGCATCTTAGCTGTCCAAAGAGCAGATAAAAGCAATCGAGACATAATCGCAGTGAGGCAAAAGAAACTTCGACTGGGCATTCCCTGTATATAAATACTGTGGAAGACAGCACCAAAGAAACAAATATAATGCCCAGCATTTGGAAAAAGTCCCACAACTGCAAATATCATTTTGCATCATGCTGTAGACAAGGTAAAACAAAAAAAACAGATCCAAAGCATAGAAAATAAAAAGAATGTGGGTATGAAGAGATGCAAACTGTAACTCACAGCAGTGGGAGAGCAAATTATAAAAGTGACAGAATACGAATTTTCAAAACAAGTATATGCCACATAGATAATGTACACAGATAAGAATTATGCAAAGTTTCAACTGGTCTCAGGGGCTCCATGTAACATAATCTCCGATACAGCAGGTGGGATTTGTGAAAGTTCAACATGATCAATCATCAAATCATAATAGCTAATCAGGAACCTTTGACATAAGCCAGCAGTGCTAGTTATTGGTTGTACGATGAAACCAATCACAGCTGAGCAGCTAGTCAATGACTAAAATGAAGTATTTGAAGGCACTGGAGTACTAACTGAAAAAATATTACTTGCAGTTGGAACATGGTATGACCACTCCTCGAGGAAATTTCCAGTTTCCATAAAAAGACAACTCCATGAAGAACTGGACAGGTAAAAAAATGAAAAGTAGTAGCACCTGTAATAGAACCATAGCCATGGGTATCGAGTATGCTGATGGTAGTACAGATAGCAAAGATGAGAATACACAATGACCCCTGTGAACTTATCAGAACTTTAATGCGCTGAAAGAGTAATAGTAAGAGGAAAGACCACGCAATAGATGGTCTGCTTAACATTAAATAAATAGTGGATGACATATTGATCTACGGAGAAGGTGACACAGTTGAAGGAGTCATATCAGACCATGATCAGAGGTTAAGAGCTCTAATGAAATGATGCAGAGAGTGCAAATTAAAATTAAATTAGAACAAGATAAAAATGAGGCAAACTCCTATTTATTGTGCACCTCATGTGAAGGACTGAAACCAGATCCTGCAAACATTGCATCAGTGTTACAGAAATAGATACAGAAACTCTTTACATTACTCGTTAATTGAGAAGGCGCTGCTAACTGTTGTGTTCTGCATTTCCACCAATATACAATATATGGTAGGTCTGTTAAGGAACAATCACAAACTCTTAGAAACAATCTTAAATAAGCCACTAGTAACCCCCGAAGGGGTTGAAAAGACTGTTGCAGAGACTGCAGCAAAACAAACTCAACTTGCAGATACACTGACAGGGCATATTTACCGAATGACGGAACTGATAGCTTGCGGACAGAACTAATAACAGTGGATTTCCATTCAATTTCTGGGAAATCCATTGCCTAGAAAACACCAGTGCAAAAACTATCACCAGAAAGCTGCTGCAGACAATGCTGAAAACAGATACAATGCTTGTCAATAATGCATAACTCAACAGTCATGTTCCATTTTCGGGTTGCAGCAAATCGCTCGAACCTTAAAATAATGGTAGCTTTGGACCCTTAGAACTGACAATGGACTGAGCCAACTGTTCTACACCTATATTTTTACTATTGTCTTTCGCACGCAACCTCAACACTTCAAGTTCATGTTGTCTTGCTTTTTCTTACTTTTTCTTTATTGGCTCACGTTCTTTGTCTCGTTCAGCCTCACATTTGGCTGCTCTCTCATCCTTCTCCTCGCGCTCTCCCTCTTTTTTCTCTCTGTTCTCAAGCTCTGCCCTCACAAATTGAGTCAGACCCCCCCCCCCCTCATACCCCAATTTTCTACCATACTCTAAGTTCAATAACAATATCCATGCTGGAAAGGTGTTAATCAAGTTCCAGTAGTACTAAATAAAGCAATGTAATGTCTTCCTAGCAGTACAAGCTGGTCTGACAACACCGTGTTCTCTAGACCTGAGCAGTTACGAAACAGTCAATTTAGTCAAGGGATTATTGACAATAGAATCCAAATCAATAGTGAATCAATCAAAATCAGAATCAATACTGAATTCAAATCTTAGTTCCAATCCGAATCAGAATCACCATCCTACTTCTGACACCAAAATATCATGGTGTAAGGCCTGCTTATTGAACTTGAGAGGGAAACCCACAGACAGGGAGTTCTTTCACTACTAGTATGGAATGGACAATAGTACTGAAAATAAAAAACACATACCCCAAAATTTCAAGTTAAAGCTTTAATATCTCTAAAAATAATTACACGAAACAAAGAACAGAATAAATACAATGAATAAGGTTACTAAAACAGGGGATTGCCTAGGGAAGTGTGCGTTGGTCATAACTCACAGTTCCAGGATGTAGAAATGGATGACAGTCAATTGCTTCTGCAACACAACAACGAGGAAATACAGGAGGGCACCGCTGAAAGCAGGAGATCGCAGTACAGTCTCACAGAATCATGATTGAACTGTGTATCACTTGTTTCACAATATTGCAGCAGCAACACACAGGATACTTAGTTGAAATGGAAATGGATCCCAATTGTCCACAGTCTGTCCACTTAATAGGCATAAATGGCCCAGATTCAGAGACACCCCCTGGGTTTCAACATGAGCCAAACAGAATGTGATCTTGCTAGCAGCTGTGTCACGTAGACAACTCAGTAGATTATAAACATCTTTTGTTATTCAAATCACAGCACACCTGGTAGATTTCAATTGTCCTTCAAAAGTTGTAACACACTTTGTTATGTAGATCACAAGCACACCAACTTTCCTTCCAGAGTTGAAAACAGGTATGACCTGACAATCACCTTTATGACAGTTACCACACGGCAATGCACACCGTTTCTTCCCATGATTCCATGCACACTTCTATTTGCAGGGTTTGAGGTAATATGACAAAAACATGACGGTCACGTCTTTGTTAGATGTACAATGTAATCTGCCTGCATTTTGTGTATGTTCTGGTTACCTTGCTGTCAACGTGTCAAGAAAGATGATGTCCGGGGTGGATAACCTATTAAACCAAAAGTGCTGGAATTAATTTAATTTGCTTTGAAAGCACCTTGTCGCCACTGAACTATGAACTCGTAATGCCTTGTTTTGTTTTTAAAATAAAGTCTGAATCTTCTAGTAAAAGAATGTTTCATAATTAACACATCATGTTTCTGCAAAACATGGGATAAGTGTCTGCAATTACATGGATTTGATTGTAAATATGTTGTATACTGTGCATATCAGTAGGTCATTTCATGGCTATGATTGTAAATATGTTGTATACTGTGCATATCAGAAGGTCATTTCATGTGCAATTAGCTTTAGAAGTGGTTAATTAAACATTGTTTAGCATTCATTGTATTCATTTTTTTAATAATCTTTGATAGACTGTGTGATAAAAATTTTGGTTATATAAATGAGTAAGACTTTGTTAGTCTTGATATATATTCATATTTTTTTCAAAATTAGGATATTGGTTATAATATTGAAGAGCGGACTAATAATGTAAATTTAATTGGTAAGCAAAGTACCTTAACACATTGTCCGTTATCTCCAATAACAATTAGATATAACACAAATCATTATTTCAAGTTTAAGAATAATTTGTATAATGCATGGTTAATACAATTAATTGTTTTCTTCGTATATTTTATTTGTTTGAAGGTGGTAGTAGGACATCATGTTTGTTTGTTTTTCAATCCTGGATTTATGCATTTCAGAGATCTAGATATGTATTTTAAACCAGTGATCAATGTATATTTATTTGCTCATCCAATAATACTAGTAATGGCTATCACTATTGTTTTATCACTATCTCTAAGCATGTAACTCGCAACATCGTCACTCCGGTATGGGTGACATTCTAGATTACGAGAAAGAGGACTTTGAACATTTAAACATTCATGTTTGAAACATGGGATTTGTTTATGAATGATACTATTTTAATTTTGCATGGGTTGTTTCATACTTTTTTTGTCTTGTCGCCTAATTTTATTCTACGTCGCTCAGGATTTCAATAAATATTAAACAATCTATCAATTAAAAACGTAAGTTATTTTATCATACTAATTCGGGAGGCTATTGTGTATGTCTGCTCTACTGTTATCACAGGAGCCAACTGTCAGATTACAATGAAACGTGGTGTATAGATTAATTTGCATATTAAATATAGACAATTCTTAGCGTTTTTACTTGTTTTTCAAGTACCATTTAACAGATTTAACTTTCTACATTGATGTGTAGGTGTAATGTATGCTTATTAAAAAAAATATTTGCATATTAATTAGCGGATTTTTAACTTTTTCACTAGTATCTCAACCTCTCATCAGATTTAAAAATAAATGAAACTCGAACCAAAACAAAAATAACATTATGAAGCACAAATTTCAGATTCCTACAAAGCAGTGAAAAAATCCCAATCTTTCACAGAAATATGAACCGTCTTGGTCCTTATTAATATATACTTCTTAATATATACTTGTTAATATAACTTGAATAACAAATATAAGGTCATAAAACTCTATATCACTAATGGAAGAGAGTTTTTGTTTTTGCGCATCAACAGAACTACTTCGACGTTAAAATTGACGTCATAAATATCACCATACGTTTATCTTAGAAGAAACAAATCCTATCAGTTTGCTGTGATCATTGACGCATTAAAAAACATAGAAACTGAATAATGTTAAATAATAATAATATTAATAATAAGTATGCATTTTTATAGCGTCAAATATTCAAAATTAAATGTTCATATTCAATAATATAAAGAGATAAAATTATAAACAAATAAAATAAAATAAAAAACTACTGAGTATCAAAAGTCTGTCTAAAAAGATGAGTTTCAAGTTTCTACTTAAAAATGTCAATATTGTCTGAGAGTTTGATATGTGGGGGTAGTTCATTCCATAAGGCACGAGCAGCATGGCAGATGGCTCGATGACCGAAAGAAGAAGTTTATTTGTAGAGCGTAGACTGCGGATGGGTTTGTACGATGAAACAAGTTCGCAAATGTAGGATGGCGGGGTGTTGTGAATTGCATGAAACGCGAGTAACATGATCTTGAAATTAATGCGTTGTTGAACAGGAAGCCAGTGTGGGTTGTATAGAACTTCAGTGATATGTCCAAATTTCCTAGTCTCTGTGATGAGGCGTGCCGCTGTATTTTGAACAAGTTTAAGTTTATGAATATTCGTCTGGGCAATGCCGTAGAGGAGACTGTTTCCATGGTCACAAAAGAATGTACTAAATGTTTAGTAGTTGCATTAGTTAGGTTCTTCCTGATGGAACTAATATTGCGGATATGAATATATGATGATTTACAAATACTATTCACACGATTTTCCATGGTCATATGCTTGTCAAACTCGACACCAAGATTACGAGCAGATGTTGTTGGCACGATGGTACAAGCCTCATTCTGTATAGATGGTAAATTTAACTTGACGAGATTTGGTCGAGATTCCAAAAAGTAACAGTTCCGTCTTGTCCGAGTTGAGTTTTAAGGAATTTGATGTCAACCAATTATGAATATCCTTGATCGCACTTTCCATATGGAGAATGTTGATGTCAATATCGTTGGTCTTGAAACATAAATATAGTTGTGTGTGGTCAGCATAGAGATGAAAGTTAATGTTGTGATGTCGGATTACGTCACCAAGTGGTGATGTGAACACAGTGAAAAAGATTAGGCCCAGTACAGATCATTGGGACACGCCTTCCTTTAACTTATGTACTGATGATATTGATCCACGGATACAAACTTTTAAAGAGTATTGTATCTGCTTTCCAGTGCTTCGTTTGTTGAATATGATGCGGGGATGGTGGGTTATCGTAGTGAGCTAGTGGCTTAGTCGTTACAGTACTTCATACATCTTTCCTAACACTGATTGGCACATTTGATTTGTCACCCCATTTCGTCTGAATGTTCAAGTTAAATATTCCTGCTTAAGTTGGCATGCGCGAATTAAATAAATCGGTAATCGGCATAATGTATATAGAACACGCAACTTCCACGAATTCTGAAACTGCAAAAACAGTATATAGTTAGTTTATATAGTAAAATCACGGAAAACTGTTACAATCTATCTAGATTACTCTTGGTCGCCATTTTCCACTGTCACGGTGGAGCAGCAAAATAAATAGTGACGAATGAAACGATTGATTTGCGATTAAATATTCGTAAAAACGCCAAAATAGTACAGCCATTATAATATTGTAAATTGTAAGAACATTCGCTTGGCAAATTGCAATGAAGGTCAAACGTTTATTTAAAACATGCAGTCATAGCTTTACGATTTTTATATTTAGGTTCTATTTTTGAATATTCAACCTACAAGAAGGTCAATTCGTTTATTAGAGGGCGCCACCGCGCGGCCACTGACATATGGTCACTTTGATTAGTCACTCGATACAGCCCATACACAATTTTTGTTACTGACTATCGGTGTACTCTTTGCTTAGGTATTCCACAAATGTTGATGGCATCTAATGTAAACTAGACATCGTGAAAATTCGGATCAAATGTTTACTAGGTAAAGTCACAAAATGCAAAAATTCTAATGAAATCTACCATGGGGGTCATAGCACGTGTCACGATAGCTTGGATTTTCTATTTGGGAGGAGTATTTAAATTCAATTCATATGCTCCACCATTTCACTGATAACTGAAATATTCCATTGATTCCATGTACTATGCTCAATAATTATTGTATTGGGAAGTAATACCTAAATATAGATTTTAAAATTCAATAAAAAAAATGTTTGTCGTGTACATCAATTTGATAGTGCTCTCCCATGAAAAATTCCACTGAACAGTACCATTCATTGAATATGTCAGTCAAAAACTAAGTATCCCCACCCCACCCCACCCCAGCAGGCGCGCGATGGCTTCATTGTGATCACAATCCAAACAGTCTGCTATCTTAGAATTTCAACACCAAAGTTTTTTTATCAGCTATTTAACATTTAAAAATAGAAATAAACACAATTATTATACATCTAGATCTGTCACAGTAACGCCATAAGTTATAGCGTGCCGTAATTTTGCCGTGTTGTACTGGGTATTTGCATCCTACCATATTAGGAAATGCGAATTCCAAATAATAAAAACAAACATAGCAGCCTCCAGTGTTTGACCGGACCCCACACAAAGAAGTTCGACAAATCTGTTTAGGTTTCGGCATTACCATGATCTATCCTTGGGAGAAAAAGATGTACGCAGTCCTCTGTTGCGCGTTGGTCGACTCGGATACACTGTACTGTCTTCGTGCATACTTTGCGGAATCCTCGTAATAACCTCATACAATTATTACGTGAGACTAATATGAATAAAAATACACTTGGCCTCCATTTGATCAGCTCTGTTGCGCAAATCTGGATAAAATAAATCAAACGAATCAAGTCGGACTTTCGTAAAATTTATTTAAAACTCGAGAGTATAACAAATTGAAAATGTTGAATACTTTATGAATATCATAATATACTCTTGTTTTAAAAGACCCATCTATTGTAATATAGTTTATGTCGCCAGTGTGGGTAAACATGTAACTCTCTTCAGCTAGAGTAATATTCAACTTTCGCGCTTGTCGGGTAAGGGCGTTGGTAAACTAAACAAATACACTCCACAAATAACATAACGGATTACAACTCTGCCGAGATGTACATTCTAAAAAATACCAGAGTGGCGAAACACTTTAACCGTTTGAAGCCAAATTGACAACAATTATAGCCCTGTCTTAATTTGACAGCTCGATTTAAGCAGCCAATTAGAGGGCAAAAAGTATAACCGTTTTACATAAAAAAAAAACATGTATAGTGTTTATATATTATAGTACAACCTGGAGGGTTTCTAAAAGTGTGTTTTAATTATACGGACAATTTCCCGGGCCATGGTCAAACATATAACTTACTCAAATTTGACTAGTAATTTGACAGAATTCTCCGGAGAACGTTACATTAAAATTAAAATACAGAATTCTCCGGAGAACGTTACATTAAAATTAAAATACAGACAACCTTTTAAAAGCTGTAGCCTTATCCTCATAACGATATATCGTTGAGGCTCTTTGGTCTAGGGGCATGATTCTCGCTTTGGGTGCGAGAGGTCCCGGGTTCAATTCCCGGACGAGCCCGATTTTGTAGAAAAGTATTTTTGGTATTCTTTTCATTTGCTAAGCTCATTTGTCTTTACTGTGACTGTCTTACTAGCATTTACGACTTTGTTCTACTATGGAAGGTAGTCCTATAGTAGTCCAACTACGATACCTTCCGTGTAATACTAGTATGTGCAGAAAAATTGCCCTCATGTGAAACAGCGCCACCTCGAAAACAACAGTTGAGACAACAGAACACAAACAATCGTACGCAATATGGAAGCCATTTAGACAACTGTGCCATGTGATATTTGAGAAATTACGAATTTTAAACAATATTGAAGGTTTGTTTTGCTGCCGAGAAGCACAATTACTCGCATGTGCCTGCAACCATGCCTGTATTATCGAATATACTGCGTGGACTGACGCGTGGGGCTGACAGGCATCTCCGACTGACTGGAAAGAGAGGCAACAAGAATTTTATGACGAGTGAGTTGCATGCTTTTTTTTTCAAGAAAGCGTCTAATCACGATGCGTACATTAACTTGCTTCGTAACGATTATTTATTTATATGTCTAGGCCAGGAATTCCACTGAAATTAGCAAATATACTTAACCACAGTTCCTTTATCACAGAGGGACTGTGAGTCAACGTACTGGAAATTGCGGCGGTGGTGTGTACTTAAATCTCTGGAAAATACGATCTTGTCGATGAAATCAGTAGATACCAAATACTTTCTTGAAAAAAAAAACTTTGTATAGGACACAAATATGGTACAATATCAACTATTTGTTAAGAAAATGGCATTACCGAACTGACTTTCATCAACAAATAGTCTTCGATTGCGTTAAATACGTTGAAACGTGTTCTGCCCTCTTACGACAACATTGGGTAATTACTTCGTTCTGGTGTTTGTTCAAATATTATAAAGCACTGAGTATTGACAATTTAACCTTCATTTGATATATCAATGCCCCACACCTGCAAAGACACATAATTCAAAATTATGAAAAAGGTAACTTACAATGATGTTATAGTTTATTTATACAAGTGGGCAACCATAATGAATCACTGTAATCCAGTGTTTACTACTGTAAAATGACTATTTTTCACTGAGTTTAAATTTCTCTGCTTTACCATTTCAGGCATATTCAGTGGGTTTTAAATTCACGGTTTTATCATTTAGATAATGTGTTCTATGCTCAATTTTACATATTCACTTGGTTTTAAATTAGCACATTTTCCAGTCATTGAAATAAGCAAAATTAAAACCCAGTGAATAATAAACCCTTTTACAGTAGTTTGCTAATTTGGACTCTTTTTTTGGTCATTTTCTTCATGTTTAGGTTTATTCATCAAATTATTACGTCACTGAGGTTTATTCATCAAAAAAGTACTGTAAAATTAGGGATTTCAGTCACTTGATTTATGACATCGGAAGAAGTGTGTGTGGGCAGCTACCCTTTCAAAAACTACAAAATACGTGAGCAAAACTAAAAGCAAAAAAAATAAAAATTACCAGGAATTCTAGCTCCATATCTCATTTTCTGAAAATTGCAACCCATTGCGAGTAGCCATTTTGACAATACGGGAGAATAAAAATTGAAACATTTGAAAATCTGGCAAGCGCCATGAACGCGAGCGTGACCTCCAAATTTGACCCGGTTTTCTAAATCTAGAGAATTTTGCTGCGTTTTCCCCACATTGGAATGGGCCGTACAATTTTGAAAATGCCACAGAAATCAAGTAGGGGATGACAGCTATAGAATGAGAGGTGATAGGTGAGAATCGGCCGAAAATTGGCGAAACTGCAATAAAAACAAAAGTTTAACGGCAATTTTCGTATTGCCTTGCATCTTTCTGGCATATCTATCATTCATAATTTGAAAAAATATATATTTTAATAGTCAAAAATCTAGGTTTTGTGAGTGTGACTTCAATTTAGAGAGTGTGACAAGCCCATTTTAAAAGTGGTACCCGGTACCTCCATCCCGGTACTTTGTTTACATCGACGCCATTTTCATGTACGAAGAGAATTTTTCACTCCTTCACTTTTATATTTGGCAAGATTATTTTGTTTTTAGCATGTCGAAAATGCAGCATAAATGCACAGTAAAACAAGTTGTACATGTTAGAGCATTAACAGCTGTAGAATTGAGATGATTTAATTGTTATTTTGGCATAAAAATGGATCGATCATGCAAATTTTCCCGGCAGCTCCCAGTTATAATGCTATAATGTTATATATTAGATTTGTTTATTCGTGTCAATGCTTTTTGTTTCATAAGTATTATTATAGCATAAAAATAAGCAAAGCTTGGTAGAACGCATAGCCGGTCGATGAGGGTGTTTTCAATGCATTTGTATAGGAATAAAAACGAAGGCAACATAAACGAAAGTAAAATTGTTTATCTTTATTGACACTGACAGTTGATTTAAAATGAAATTTGAATATGGCCTGTTTCCATGGTAACAGATGGTCTATATGTTGCCCGCTCGTGACATTACATATACATTGATATAAAGTTCATTTGTTGAAAATTTGGTGAAAATTCGATAAAAAAGGGGAAAGATATGGCAGTTTAAGTTCAGCTCCAATTAAATAATTAGTGCTTATTTATCCAAAATGATGCTGTTGTCTTTACTATTCAGTAGTGCTTTGTTGTGTCATCCTTTGTCCAAAATTAAGAGATGCTAATTTAAGCTACAAAGTACCTTATCTTGAGAACGGTTACCCTGATTTTCATCAAATAAAGTGCATTGTACTCTATGGTATAAGTATAATTTTCCCCTGAAATCCCGAGTAAAATACTAGCTGGAATTAATTTTCGCTGAAGACCTTTTGGGTATTTTGTATGGAATTTATTTTCACTGATTACCCTGCTTCAAATGAGATTTTTGGCTTTTACTGGCAGTTCTTGATGCTTTTACTACTATTACTACTACATATACTACTGTTGTTGTTTATTATGTATCAGGCAAACAAAACAAATTAGAGATGACTCAAAATGCTCCTACAAAATCCTAATTGTAATATCACATACATGATGGTCTGAGATAGTACTGTAATGTAAACATGAATGATAAAAATATTGACAATATATAGTGTGTCGCCATAGATTGATGGAAACTATTTTACACACAATGATGCTAACAAAAGCTACACAAATTATTCAACCTTGCAATGCCAACATACAACCATGTCAATTTGTGCAACAGCGTGATATATTAATAACCGCTATATGCTAGTTCAAGGACTCATTTCATTTAAACCAATGAGAAAATGAAGAAGAATATATAAAGTATATTCTGTATATCTTTATTACATATTGGACCTGTTATTGTACAAAATAAGGGGGTCCCTCTCAAATATTGGGGGTCTTGGAAATTGAACATGGGGCAATCTTTGAAGGAATTTATTTTTTTGCGAGTTGTTTGAATACACATTTTAGTATTTCCCTGCATGGGTATTCATTTTATCCATTATTTTTGTGGCACATTTTCTATGAACTTGCTATAAATTCTTGTATTTTGCTACTTGTATCATGTATTTTGAATTTCACAACATCTTCAGTCAGTGTTTTTGTAATATAGCTCAAGAAAAATAGTAAATAACTTACATGTATTCAAATTTTGTTGTCACTCCCACCTCACCATTGGTGAGTAATTGAGTTACTTTCTGGCAAGTATTCTGAAATGTTTTTTTTTTAAATATGTACAAACTTGACATCTAACCTCTTTACATGTAATTTACTGTTAATTAATTAATTATTCATTGTGTGATGAATGAAATCTGCTAAATTAAATTCATACAAATCTGTGAAATTAAAATCTAGTGAGTATTGATAAAATATCCAAATAGTGAAATTGATTATTTGTGAATATGAATGTTTATATGGTATTCATTAATTAACACTTTGATTTGCCATTCTCAACTTTTGGCATCTTCTGCAAAGTGATTTTGTGTTTTGACCTGAAACTGTTCTTGTGAACCAAATAATAATGAAATATAGTAACAATTTTACGAAAGTGTGAAAATATTTGCACTCATTTTCGGTGGGAAAAATATCTTACAATAATTTTATATACGTTTCCTTTATACAGCTCGAGTCAAGAGTGCTGGTATTTGGCGAGGATGTAAGTATTGTATTTTTTTCAACAATTTGTTTGGAATTTATTTTTGCCTAAGGTATAATTCAGTGAAAATAAATAAAATATACATGTGTCAACTTTTTAAATATTGATACAAATTTATTGCTGACGGTGTGGCTTTCACTCAAGCTGTCAAATTTGTATCATGCATTTATTGAATTCTTGGCGACATCTGAATATTGAATCCTTAGTGTCATCTGAATGTTGAATCCTTGGTGTCGTCTGAATGTTGAATCCTTGGTGGCATCAGAATGTTGAATCCTTGGTGGCATCAGATTGTTGAATCCTTGGTGTCGTCTGAATGTTGAATCCTTAGTGTCATCTGAATGTTGAATCCTTGGTGTCGTCTGAATGTTGAATCCTTGGTGGCATCAGAATGTTGAATCCTTGGTGTCATCTGAATGTTGAATCCTTGGTGTCGTCTGAATGTTGAATCCTTGGTGGCATCAGAATGTTGAATCCTTGGTGTCATCTGAATGTTGAATCCTTGGTGTCGTCTGAATGTTGAATCCTTGGTGGCATCAGAATGTTGAATCCTTGGTGTCGTCTGAATGTTGAATCCTTGGTGGCATCAGAATGTTGAATCCTTGGTGGCATCAGAATGTTGAATCATTGGTTGCATCAGATTGTTGAATCCTTGGTTGCATCAGAATGTTGAATCCTTGGTTGCATCAGATTGTTGAATCCTTGGTGGCATCAGAATGTTGAATCCTTGGTTGCATCAGATTGTTGAATCCTTGGTTGCATCTGAATGTTGAATCCTTAGTGTCATCAGATTGTTGAATCCTTGGTGTCACCTGAATGTTGAATTCTTGGTGTCATCTGAATGTTGAATCCTTGGTGGCATCAGAATGTTGAATCCTTGGTGTCGTCTGAATGTTGAATCCTTGGTGTCGTCTGAATGTTGAATCCTTGGTGGCATCAGAATGTTGAATCCTTGGTGTCGTCTGAATGTTGAATCCTTGGTGGCATCAGAATGTTGAATCCTTGGTGTCGTCTGAATGTTGAATCCTTGGTGGCATCAGAATGTTGAATCATTGGTTGCATCAGATTGTTGAATCCTTGGTTGCATCAGAATGTTGAATCCTTGGTTGCATCAGATTGTTGAATCCTTGGTGGCATCAGAATGTTGAATCCTTGGTTGCATCAGATTGTTGAATCCTTGGTTGCATCTGAATGTTGAATCCTTAGTGTCATCAGATTGTTGAATCCTTGGTGTCACCTGAATGTTGAATTCTTGGTGTCATCTGAATGTTGAATCCTTGGTGGCATCAGAATGTTGAATCCTTAGTTGCATCAGATTGTTGAATCCTTGGTGGCATCAGAATGTTGAATCCTTGGTTGCATCAGATTGTTGAATCCTTGGTTGCATCTGAATGTTGAATCCTTAGTGTCATCTGAATGTTGAATCCTTGGTTGCATCAGAATGTTGAATCCTTAGTTGCATCAGATTGTTGAATCCTTGGTGGCATCAGAATGTTGAATCCTTGGTTGCATCAGATTGTTGAATCCTTGGTTGCATCTGAATGTTGAATCCTTAGTGTCATCTGAATGTTGAATCCTTGGTGTCATCAGACTGTTGAATCCTTGGTGTCGTCTGAATGTTGAATGCTTGGTTGCATCTGAATATTGAATCCTTAGTGTCACCTGAATGTTGAATCCATGGTGTCGTCTGAATGTTGAATCCTTGGTGTCGTCTGAATGTTGAATCCTTAGTGTCGTCTGAATGTTGAATCCTTAGTGTCATCAGAATGTTGAATCCTTAGTGTCATCTGAATGTTGAATCCTTAGTGTCATCTGAATGTTGAATCCTTGGTGGCATCAGAATGTTGAATCCTTAGTTGCATCAGATTGTTGAATCCTTGGTGGCATCAGAATGTTGAATCCTTGGTTGCATCAGATTGTTGAATCCTTGGTGTCGTCTGAATGTTGAATCCTTGGTGTCATCAGATTGTTGAATCCTTGGTTGCATCTGAATGTTGAATCCTTAGTGTCATCTGAATGTTGAATCCTTGGTGTCGTCAGACTGTTGAATCCTTGGTGTCATCAGAATGTTGAATCCTTGGTTGCATCTGAATATTGAATCCTTAGTGTCACCTGAATGTTGAATCCATGGTGTCGTCTGAATGTTGAATCCTTGGTGTCATCAGAATGTTGAATCCTTGGTTGCATCTGAATATTGAATCCTTAGTGTCACCTGAATGTTGAATCCATGGTGTCGTCTGAATGTTGAATCCTTGGTGTCGTCTGAATGTTGAATCCTTGGTTGCATCAGATTGTTGAATCCTTGGTTGCATCTGAATGTTGAATCCTTAGTGTCATCTGAATGTTGAATCCTTGGTGTCGTCAGACTGTTGAATCCTTAGTGTCATCAGAATGTTGAATCCTTGGTTGCATCTGAATATTGAATCCTTAGTGTCACCTGAATGTTGAATCCTTAGTGTCGTCTGAATGTTGAATCCTTGGTTGCATCAGATTGTTGAATCCTTGGTTGCATCTGAATGTTGAATCCTTAGTGTCATCTGAATGTTGAATCCTTGGTTGCATCAGAATGTTGAATCCTTGGTGGCATCAGAATGTTGAATCCTTGGTTGCATCTGAATGTTGAATCCTTAGTGTCGTCTGAATGTTGAATCCGTGGTGTCGTCAGATTGTTGAATCCGTGGTGTCACCTGAATGTTGAATTCTTGGTGTCGTCAGATTGTTGAATCCTTAGTGTCATCTGAATGTTGAATCCTTGGTGTCGTCAGATTGTTGAATCCTTGGTGTCGTCAGATTGTTGAATCCTTGGTGTCGTCTGAATGTTGAATCCTTGGTGTCGTCTGAATGTTGAATCCTTGGTGTCGTCTGAATGTGAATCATTGTTGTCGTCTGAATGTTGAATCTTGGTGACATCTAAATGTTGATGTTCGATGCATGTTGTAATAGTTTTCTGTTTTTATTTTATTTCATAGGCAAGTTTATCATCATCAAAGAGAAAATCCCTGAAATAGTTGTACCAGATTTAAAAGATTTTGAAGTGAGTATTCAAGGGAACATTTCTATTTCCATAAAACAAGTCTGTGGTGATCTGTTAATTAATTATAAAAGTCCCAGTGTGAGAAAAATCTGAATTAAGCTAACCATTTTTTCACCATTCACAAATTTTAAACCCACTTAAATTTTACCTTGTCTATATCATCATAAATAAAGGGCAAGGTATATACATGTACCATGTTGATTGTCTTTAAATTTGGGAATATCGACAGAATCAAAACATAAGTGCACATTTATACTGTTAATCAGATATTAGTAATATGCTCTTTGTGTTGTCCATTAGATAAGTGTAGTAAATCGATATGTGATAACAACAAACCATACAGAAATTCAAAATAATCTAAAACATTACTGGACGCATTAGGAAAAATGGACAAGGCTTTAGCTGAAGACAAAAATGAAACAGATTTCCATAAAAAAATATTAGAATGATTACCGTACTCGACCGCGTTAGCGCCCAGGGGCCTCAACTCAGAAAATCACGATTTTGTAGGGGTGGGCGCTTACCCGAGCACCCCCCTTGAAAAAGAGTGCAAATGAAAATTTTGATTCATCAAGTGACAGATTACGTCTTTGAGGGAAAATCAAATTACTAAATTAGCTGTGTCGTCATTGATTTTCACAATGAAGAAACAGAAATGATCACAAAAAATACACACATTTTATTACAATATTAATTACGTACCACCATAATTTACGAAATTAAAAACATTTGAGTCTGTTGGAACACAGTCGAAGTCAAAATTGTCATATTATTTCCACTGACGAAGTTGTTGGATCGTACGCAAACTCTCGATGAAAATCACTTTCCGCCATGATGCAATTGCAGATTTGACCTACAGCAGCGTCCTTTGACCTAATGGTTCAAGTTCATTATTAACTAATCAGAATGCTGCGTTGTACTGACGCAATTCTTCGGAAATTCCTGAAGACTTTCCGGTAACGCAGTGCGGAAGTGATTAATCAATGTCGAAGTACGATCTGTTGGAATTGATTTCAGCGAATAAACGACATGGTTTTTCCAAAAAACTAGTAACTAGCCATTTTTGAGAGGTAAACTGAATATGGCATGAAATATTTATCGCATTTTACTTGTATTAACAGGTCATTGTCGAAGCGTAGTTTACGCACGGTTACCGTGTTCTACGCATTCACAACATGTTCACAGCGATCGATATCCATGCTGTATCATATAAAAACGATTACCAAGATTCGTTATGCAAGACCAAGTTTTAAATTAGTTGCATTTTGAAGGGGTGGGCGCTTTGCCGAATGTGACCCCAAATATAAAAATAGCGCAAAAGTGGGGGGTGGGCGCTTGCCCGGGCATGGTCGCTAACGCGGTCGAGTACTGTAAAAGTAAATACGGTAAAAGGAAAAATATAATCCACTGTGGAGAAGACACTAATAATACTGCAGAAATTAATACAGTCACAATAAACCAAGACGATGTTCGAAATGCAATAAAATTCTGTAAAACTGGTAAAGCGTGTGGGCCTGATGACATCGTCAATGAATTCATCATTAATGGCGGGGAATCAGTTGTTCATTCTTTAACGATTCTTTTTCATTCATGTCTGAATAATAACAAAATTCCAAACGATTGAAAACAAGGGTTTGTAAAACCAATTCATAAGAAAGGTGACATAAGATTTAAATAACTATAGAGGCATTACTCAAAATTATGCAAAAATAATTTAAACAAAATTCGAAGAATTTGTCAAAGATAATAATATACTAGGTGAGATTCAGGGTGGTTTCCAGAAGGATTATCGGTGTGAGGACAACATTTTTGCCCTTAAAGGTATTGTGTCACACCGTAAATCAATCAAGAATTCAAATTATGTTGCCTTCCTTGATTTTTCGAAAGCTTTCGATAGAGTTTGGAGATATGGGTTGAGAGTTGCATTATGGAATGTAGGAATTAGGGGAAAAGTTTGGGACATCATTGACGATATGTATGATAATGTTTTTAACAAAGTCAATTTTAATGAAATAGAAACAGATTACTTTGAAACAACTGAAGGGGTTAAGCAAGGATGTGTACTAAGTCCCTTATTATTTTCAATATATATCAATGAATTTGTGAAAATGCTGCATGATTCAGACCTTGGGGTGAAAGTTGGAGAACAAGTTATCCCAGGACTTTTCTGGGCAGATGACGTTGTTCTCATCGCAAACAATGCAGTGGAATTACAAAACAGGCTGAATATAGCAGATAAATTTGCAAAACAATGGAAACTAAGTTTTAACCAAACTAAATCTCAAATGATGTACTTCGGTGAGAAAATGCATAAAAAAGGCACATTTTGGAAAGTAGGAAATTTTTTATTAGAAGAAACAAACACATATAAATATTTAGGCGTTATTATTTCTAAAATGCACATGCACAGTTCACTGAAATTTATAAAAAAGGGATGAAACTAATAGCGTATTGTAAATCAATTATAAATCAACATAATAGTTATAATAGATTTGAATATGGTGATGTATTGTGACACAATATAATAATGCCATCTATTAGCTATGGGTGTGGTGTATGGTTTTTGGAAAGTAAGGAAGACATAAAAAAGTTGAAGAGCCTACAATACCAAATTGGCAAATTTCTTTTCAAAGTGAATAGAAATGATGCAGACACAGCTGTATTAGAAGATTTAGAATGGGCAGATTTAGGCTATATTCTTGATAAATTTTGGATACAGTACTTAAATAGATTACAACATATGGACAATAGCAGGTGGACCAAAGTTGTTTTTATAGAGTTACATAAATCCCAGGAAAATAACTTTAAGCTTATCCGAAATTGGCCAAAATACTTGTTTCTAATGGACTAGATCGTGTTTATGGGACTGAAACAAACTAATAAATAGTGGATCAAAAGCTTTTATAAAATAAGTGAAGAGAATGAATTGAAACATTTTACAGATAAAATAAATAACATGAAATCTCTTGAACACTATTGTTGGATCAAAAGAAATTACAAAAAAGAAAATTATATTAAGGATCCCTTATGATCATTATGGCATATCATTAATGTTTAAGGTTGGGTCTAACCTCAGACTAGTAATACAACAGACTCGCAACGCGACGTTTTCTTTTGAAGTAATGCGTGCCACTTTGTTCAGGTTATCAGTTCTTATCGTACCGAGTAAACGTTGCTGAGCAACAAGATTTTCATTAGATCTCGCAAAATAACGTGAGATCTATTCATATTACAATCAACTATCGTGATGCATCGCGAGGCATAAAGACAGGAAGTGGCATAGACGACAGTAGTTGTCAGTGAACTTCGAAAATGGCATTCACGGGAAAAATTTGGCAAATCTGAGGATGATAATTACGAGTGGGAAGCTATTTTAGGAGAACTTTCAGACGAAGATATTGACAATCGCATACGATGAAGTCGAACACGACAAAAATAACACCTCCAGTTTTTTATTGTTACCGGATTATGCTGATACGCTGAGAGATATCATGTACATGACACTAGCTATCCCATGTTTCGACAACCCGGAACATGAAAACAAAACGGGTAACACACAAAGAGGTATGATCGTTCGAAATGCAGCGATATGCTCTCTCCGAAAAAATATTGGAAACCTTCCGCAAAATGTGTAACAGCATAAAATATCATTTCAAAGTTGCTCATTATATATTCAAAAACTATTTGATGTATATACTAAGACATTCAGTTACTTGTAACTCACCTGATTTTTGGTCTATTCTTACACAGCTGCAAAGGTCAAAATGTCCAGAACGCATCTCTCGTTTTTTTAAATGTCCGGATCCGTTTACGCAATTTTTGAAGAAGCGCGAAGTGTGCAGAATATCCAGTGTTCGGTAAACTTCGACTGTGTCTATGCCAATGCTACAGAGCGTGGCACACATAGCATATACAATTAAGCCGATTAACACCTTAAACAATAGGCATTGCGAGTCTGTTGTATTACTAGTCTGAGGTCTAGCTCACTGGATTTTGAAGGAAATAAACTAAAATGGGTATATTACAAAGGGAATGGCATTTGTAAGTTGTGTCATGGTGGCATAGAAGATGTATATCATTTCCTATTTCTATGCAATGCAACATTCCACTTAGGAAATAAATTTTACTCTGATTTGATCAAAATAGTCTCAAATATCGATGACGACCAAACACTAACGAATTGCCTTCTCTCAGGGGGATGAATTTCAAGTTTAATTTGCTTTTTGGTGACATTCCACGGAATATGAATTATGAGTTGGGGGACATTGTTTTTAAAGAGGTACGAAAATTTCTTAAACGTCTTTGTAAACACAGGAATGAAAGTAGTATGAATTCACCATGAGATCTATTGTCAATTTTATTTTTATTCAGTTTCAGATATGTATGATTTTTTCTTTTCTTCTTTTATTTTGTTGCCGTTCCGAAGGCTTAATAAATATTATTATTATTATTATAAATCAAAACAGTGCAGTGTTGCCCATTTATTTGGAAACATTTATACAATCCATGCTATATTATTTTATAACTGACATTGAGATAAATACAGTACATGTAATATTAATTGGGTAACACATTGGCTAGTATTTTCTTTCTCAAATTTTGCTTAGAATATGTTTGCTGTACTGTTTTTTAGGAAGTTTTATACAATTATTCATGTTATATTATTCTATGGAGACATTGAAATTAATACCGTACATGAAACATTATTTGATGAATTATTTGTGAGATTTCATTGTTCTTATCCAATATTTTAATGTTGATTAGTTTTTGAGAAATTTTACTAAAAATATGTTGTTCTCTTCACAGCTAAAGCCATACGTGTCGTATCGATCTCCCGATATTTTACAAGAAGCCATCACAGCTAAGGATATATTTGATGAATGCTTGGCTCCAAAAGTCATTGAAGATTACAAAGCTGGCAAATATGATAGTCTGCAAACACAGGAAGATTTGGTGAAAAGCTGATAATGATTTTACTTTCAATTATTTCAAGTTTTTCTGTCAAATAGTTTAAGACATAATAAAGGAACAGTTTTAATCCCAAATATTGTCATTTCATGATTTGTTTGTTTGTTGAATTGAGTTTTATTTACATCTACACTGCTCTGGATAACCAAATTTTTTTATTTTAGTTTTGTCACGTTTTTTTTTTTTTAATGTTTTTTTTTTTTTTGTGCCAGGCGACAGTTTCGAACATTGAATGTCACTGTTGTCTCTCCTGACTTTTTTGTATCTGCAAATTGCAAGTGCTGACACACAAGGCATTTTGCCACAGAAGTCATATTCATATTTGGGACTACATGACGGGGGCTTTGTGGCCATCTCTCGTTCAGATGGCAATTATATGTCCTTCATTGCAACCAAAGCATTTTACCGGTATACAAATTGCCCTTCAATGGGTGTACAATTGACAGAGAATCGGCAAGGGGTATTTTCATAAGCTGTAATCAATTGTTTTTATTTTCGTAAAAATGTAATTTAAATAAATAAAAACATGGGCAAATTGTAAAATGTAATTTGCTGTTTTATTCGTCCGTAATTTGTACAAAGCCCCTATTTTTTGTAAGTGTATAAAGCATTTTCCACATTAAATGTCGTAATTTGTGCGCAATTTCCAATTTTGATTCTTAAACACAAATTATCAAGTATATTATAAAAATGTAATTAGGAATTTGCTCTATTTGTGAAGTGTAACAACCTATTTGTTACTGTAAATTTAATTTTCCATTTTATTTCCTGTAAAAATGTAAAATGCATTTTTGACTCCCGTGTGCGAAGCACAAAAAGGGAGTCTTTGCAGTTAGTGTGTCTGTGTGTGTGTCTGTTCCACTGATATCTCCATACCACACTGAACCATACATTGATTTTTTATGAAACTTGGTGCATAGATGCTCTGGGCCAATGCACAGATTTGATTAGGTTTTGGTATAAAACCATGCATATTAATTACCTAATTTGCATGATAATTAGCTGATTTTTAGCTGTTCCATGATTGTTCCACTGATATCTAAAGAACCACTCATTGGATTTTGATGAAACTTGGCACATAGATGCTCTGAACTAATGCCCAGATTTGATTAGTTTTGGGTAAAAATCTGTGCAATATTAATTACCTAATTTGCATAATGATTCATCAATTTTTGGCTTTTCCACTGATATCTCAAGTACTAATCATCACATTTCAATAAAATTTGGTACATAGATGTCATAGGACACTGCACAGACCTGATAGTTTTTAGGGTAATATCAGTACATATTAATTTCCTAATTTGCATAATTAATTAATTTTCAGCTTTTGATATTTCAAGTTGTGATCATCACATTTCAATGATACTTGGTACATAGATGTCATAGGACACTGCACAGACCTGATAGTTTTAAGGGTAATATCAGTATATATTAATTACCTAATTTGCATAATTAATTAATTTTCAGCTTTTGATATTTCAAGTAGTAATCATCACATTTCAATGACACTTGGTACATAGTTACTTAAGGACTGTGCAGACCCCTGATTAGTTTTGGGGTAAATATTTGTGCATATTAATTACCTTATTAGCATAATTACTTAATTATCAGCTTATCTCAAGTAGTAATCATCATATTTCAATGAGACTTGCTACATAGATCTAGGACTATGCAGAGACCTGATTAGTTTTAATTGGATATTAATTATCTAATTTGCATAATGTTCCACTGATACATATATGATGTATATAAAGAAACACGAATTGGATTTTATTGAAACTTTTAAAGAGAACTATGCAGAGACCCAATTAGTTTTTGGTAAATATTTTTTGCTTATTAATCACCTAATTAATATAATTTATTAACACTGATATCTAAATTACTGATCATCACATTTGAATAAAATTTGGTACACAAATGCTCTAGGACAATAGACAGGCCTGAATAATTTTGGGTTAAAATTTGTTCATATTAATTCTCTAATTAGCATAATAATTCATAATCTTTTGGTTCTGTTCTATTCATATTAGTTACCTGATTTACATAATTAGTTAGCTTTTCCATCAATATCTCATGTACAAGTAATTTTGAATCAATTTTTAATGTGTCTTCAATACTCTCAGCACACGGGAGTTCTTTCTAAGCTTTCTTTGATTTATTTTCTGTAAGTGATATTTTCGACTTCTTGTTAAAAACCGCAAGTCCAATTGCTTTGATATTACATATATAGGTACTACATGTGGACCTCTTTCAGATTTGTTAATTTTGTTGTGAAATCTTCAATTATTAATTTTGATGATTACTTTTGTCATTTTTGGTGAAAAGTGATATTTTTGACTTTTTGTTGAAAACTGCAAGTCCAATTGCTTTGATATTACATATATAGGTACTACATGTGGACCTCTCTCAGATTTGTTCATTGTGTGGTGATATCTTTAATTCTCTAATTTTGGTGAATATTTTTAGCTCCCATGAAATGGAGCTTATGTGGTACCGGTGTCTGTGACTCTGTGACTAAAATTTGTTCCACTGATAACTCAAGATTTACAATTTCAATTCAAATGAAATTTGGCACACAGCTAATATATGATGAGTAGATGCGCTGATTAGATTTTGGTGCAATTCCATGCATATTAATTAGTCAATTATTGCATTAATTAGTTCCCATTCAGACGCAGTATCTGTATCTTAGAAATGCCTGGACCAATCACAATCAAACTTCACACATACATCATACATGATAGTATACATATGCACATCAATTTGTTTCACGATCTGATTCAAGATGGACGAATGGCGGCCATTTTTGTGCTAAAAATCATCAAAATCAAGCATTTCTCGGCTGTTTACAGATGAATTTTGTTCAAACTTGGTATATACATTAGGCATTATGGGACCTTGATGCAAATAATTTTGTTTTACGATCTGATTCAAGATGGCCGAATGGCGGCCATTTTTGTGTTAAAAAATCCTAAAAATCAAGCATTTCTCGGCTATTTACAGATGGATTTCGTTCAAACTCGGTATATACATTAGACATTATGGGACCTTGATGCAAATAATTTTGTTTTTCAGATAAGATTCAAAATCGCCGACTGGCGGCCATTTTGTTTTAATGAATGTGGTTCTCGTGCCATATCTCTGACTTGCTTTCACTGATTATGTTTAAATTTTAAATATTCATTATACATCATGTCATAGATAGACAGATATATTGGTTTGATGATTCTATTCAAAATGGCCAAATGGTGGCCATTTTTGTGCTAAAAAATCATCAAATATCAAGCATTTATGGATGGATTTTGTTCAAACTTGGTACATATATTAGACATTACAGGTTCCTAATGCACATTATTTATTTTTCAGATCGGATTCACAATGGCTGTCTGGCGGCCATTTTGTTTTAATGAATGGGCTTCTGGGCTTCCATATCTCAGACTTGTTTTGACTGATTATATTCAAATTTTAAATATTCATTATACATCATGTCATAGATATACAGATATATTGGTTTGACGATCCTATTCAAAATGGCCAAATGGTGGTCATTTTTATGCTAACAAATCATCAAATATCAAGCATTTGTGGCATTTATGGATGGATTTCGTTCAAACTTGGTACATACATTAGACATTACGGGTTCCTGATGCACGTCATTTTATTTTTCAGATTGGATTCAAAATGGCTGACTGGCAGTCATTTTGTTTTAATGATTGGGCTTCTAGAGCCATATCTCTGAAATGCTTTGACTGATTATATTCAAATTTTATATATTCGTTATACATCACGTTTTATATATACATGTATTCAAAATGGCTGATTTTGAATGCTGTTCCAGAGCAATATCTCTCAATATGGACAAGTACTTGTTTGACGATCAGATACAAATGTCAATTTTAATGTTAAAAAATCATATTCCTGACATGGTTATACTCCAGCCATATTACTATAAACAAAACTATTTATCTTAAATTTGATATCTAACAGGGACTGTGCCATGCATGGCTTGTTAATTTATAACTTAGAGTCTTTAAAGTTTTATAACAAATATTTGACTAGGGTGAGTAGCCTAATTTGCATATTGCAATAACGTATTCTGTCGAAAAAAAAACCTGGTATTATTTCATTGGAAGGTCTGCAAATTTGCGAATTTGAGTATATAATGATTTATTATATCATGATTGATGTTATTTGAACAGATACAGCGACTAAAAACATCAAATGTATGCGATTATGGGGAGTACGCATGCGCAGTTACAAGAGTGATGCGGCCATTTTTTCAGTTTGCCGAAAAGGCAGTACCATTTTCGATTTTCATGAACGCAAGTTCAATTTCACTTTGTGCGTCATATTCATCAATAGACAAAATCAAAGACAGATGCCATACAACTTTCTGCCAATCTTGATTCATAAATGTGCTGGTTACATGTACAGTGTTCTCCTCGGGTCTGCGTCGCTTAGACAATAGCCGCGTAACTTTCGTTTCGCCGGCGATTCTGCAGTGTTCTCATCAGGTCTTTTAAGAGTATCGGGTCCGATACTGTTCTTTCTTTCCACGATACTGTTTCCCTCAAGCTGGGCCGTTTCTAGGTCATTGTTTTGCAATGAACAATTCGTGAACAATTCGTGTGAACTGATCAATCCTAACTTATTATCTGGATATTCGTATTCACCTGCGGATAATTCAGCCTACTTTCAAGCATGAATATAGAAGGAAATCAACGATTTTTTTTCAGTATCCGTTCCAGACTTTGCAAGACATTTATATAATAATCACAGTGATCACTACTGTTGGGTTTCACTACTATTGTTTTCGCATGGTTTCCATCTTACTCAAATAAAACGAAGCAGTTGATTCCTATTTTACTTAGTATTTATTCTTGTTTGATATTTTTAAACAAAAATGCACTCATTAAACAAATAGTAAATATGCAAGTTTTTTGTTTTTGCCGATGGCGGTAGTTTTGTGTAGGGTCGATCGCGATCTTCGGTTTGTATCAAAAGCACGTCTCACAAATGAAATATTTTTTTTTGAGCGATAATTTGATAGCAATTAAACAAATTTCAATCGTTGGCGTATGTAAGGGCTGGTTCACTTACTTTCAAGGGCACAAAGTCCGGACGAACATTAAACTACGATGTTTTTATTTATCTGTTCTAGGTATGTTGTACAGACTTTTTAGTTGTACTATTTTGATGATTTAATTTCAAGAATCTGTCAAGGAAACAATCTGTTGTTACTTTACATGTTCACGTAGGTTTAATTTAGCAGATTTTACTTGTCAGCGAAATAGCGAAATTTGCCCATTGCGTCAGGAAGATCTATCCTGATTTGCTGCACTGAGGTTAATTGCGGTTTTTACTACTCCATCGCTAATGACACTAATTACCAAGAATTAAAAAAATAAAGTGAAATTAAGTCGCATTGGGAAAAAAAAACATAAGAAAATCAAAGCAAAAATTATTCAACTGCAGACGAGACAAACCCCGACCTCTAAAAATACCTCATTCATAGAGTGCCTCATTAGTGCCCTTTGTTTACAAGTATAGTGTCCTTGCATGTTTTTCAAAATGCCCATATCAAAATCATGTGTTTCCATATACAGTATGTCATAGATTCTCAGACATCTTGATCAATTTTATTGATGGATTGACCTACATGCAATTACATTCACTTATTAGGCAAAGCCTATACCTTCATAATACATGCTCTGATCTCACGGGAGCTATTTACAATTTAACTTCATTGTCATTTTTGGTAAAAAGTGATATTTTCGACTTCTTGTTGAAAACCGCAAGTTCGATTGCTTTTATAACACATATATAGGTACTACATGTGGACCTCTTTCAGATTTGTTAATTTTGTTGTGAAATTTTCAATTATTTAATTTTGATGATTATTTTTGTCATTTTTGGTGAAAAGTGATATTTTTGACTTCTTGTTGAAAACCGCAAGTCCGATTGATTTTATATTACATATATACGTACTATGTGTGGACTTCTTTCAGATTTGTCCCGTTCCTTTTTATATATATTGTTCATTTTCTAATGATATCTTCAGTTCTTTAATTGTAATGTGCATTGCTAACAGCTGCTTGTTACCAAAATGACAGAAATATTCTTCAAAATTAGAGAATTAAAGATATCATCACGAAATGAACAAATCTGAGAGAGGTCCACATGTAGTACATATATATGTAATATCAAAGCAATCGGACTTGCGGTTTTTAACAAGTCGAAAATATCACTTTTTACCAAAATGACAGAAATATTCATCAAAATTAGAGAATTAAAGATATCATCACGAAATGAACAAATCTGAGAGAGGTCCACATATAGTACCTATATATGTAATATCAAAGCAATCGGACTTGCGGTTTTTAACAAGAAGTCGAAAATATCACTTTTTACCAAAATGACAGAAATATTCATCAAAATTAGAGAATTAAAGATATCATCACGAAATGAACAAATCTGAGAGAGGTCCACATATAGTACCTATATCTGTAATATCAAAGCAATCGGACTTGCGGTTTTCAACAAGAAGTCGAAAATATCACTTTTTACCAAAAATGACAAAAATATTCATCAAAATTAGAGAATTGAAGATATCATCACAAAATGAACAAATCTAAAAGAGGTCCACATGCAGTAACTATATATGTAATATCAAAGCAATCGAACTTGTGGTTTTTTACAAGTAGTCGAAAATATAACTTTTTACCAAAAAAGACAAAAATATTCACCAAAAATAGAGAATTGGAGATTTTGACATGAAATGAACAAATCTGAGAAAGAACCATCCAAGGTACTTGCATATCAAATGTGAAAACATTCTGACTTGCGGTTTCGATAAGTTGAAATTGTAAAATTGACGCCGACGACAACAGACGACGACGGACAATCAGTAATATGAACAGCTCCGCTGTGTCGACTTTGCAGAGCTAAAAACTTCATACTAATGTACCTAATGAATGATCTCAATGTATATACAAAGTTTGAAATAAATTTGTCTAAGCACAAACAAGATACACTTCTAAAATGGCATGATTTTGATAAATTGTTAGCTTTAAAATGGCCATTATTTTTCCATTTTGAATTAAACCATGAATGGTTCAAGTTGGATTGTCACAGGGACCAATTAGCTTTGCAGGGTTTTAATTGGCCAACAAACTTTGCTAGTCATGAAAATAAAGATAATCATGAAAACCAAATGGATTAAAGTGCAGACTATGCAGATTAGCTAATTAGTATGCACATATTGTACCAACATCAGATATGATGAAATGTTGGCGAAATATAATTTGACAAACAAATTTATTCTTCCATATATACAGGCATGACATTAAAAGTTCACACATTAGTAATATATACAAATATGTTTTTATTTTCTCTGTAACTTAAACACTGACAGTAATAATATTTAAACATAAACAGAATAATAACTGCAAGTACAAAGTTGGAAGTTAAAACACAACTGGCAAAAATTCTCAGAAATGATCGGAACCAACTTTATTGTATTACACATCTTTCTCACGTCTGGACTTTTTAAAAAAAATACCTTAATTTTTTACAAATCTGCACATACACACTGATGAGTATCCATGGTAACCATGCAACAAAGACTTGTTACCACAAATGAAATAGGATCTTGACTTAGTAACAAAATATAAAATGAACTACATTAAGATACACTAAGTACATTCACTCTGATTGAAGATAAAAAAAAACAAGCAATATCGTTATGGGTGTAAATTACCAGAAAGCAATGTACGCAAGTAAAAGATGCAGGGCTGTGTAAAAACAAAGGTAGAAAGAAACAGGTTATTGTTGAGTGAGGGCGTCCTTTATCCATCCAGATTGATAAAAGTGCTTTGAACTGGAACAGGGAGCATAGCCACCTGGTTGGCATGGCTACTGAGGGAAATTATCACTTTTGATGAGATAATTTAGGAGCAGAAAAAATGACAGAAGTTAAAGTATCTCAAGACCATATTAAGCCATGCATCTATATTCAACATTTACTTGTGACCAATCGCCCCCGACTGAAATTACACAAATTAGGGGACAATTTAGATTAGATTATTATAACACTTGCATCAAACATCACTTATTTTTTAAGTCAATGAATAAGAAGGTCTCATGGGGAAAAAGACCATTTGACGATTGCCAGTATAGGTCAATACACTTTGTTTATTGGTCGGTGAGAACTTAATGTTCAAATTTGAAGAAAAAATAAAGGTGTTGTTTATCAACTGTCGTTATTGAATATACATGTATGTTTCCTTGGTAACAAAGCAACTTATGAGCAATGTTGTAACAGATAATTGTAAACTAGTGCTAAGCTGTAAGCTAAATTTGTTACAAAAAATATGACGCGACAGTATGACAACTATTAAGTGAAATGAATTAGTACATCAGCAACTCGCAATTGTTTTTACAGCATGTCCATTCACACAGTATACACCTTAAGCAACTACAAATTGTTTCCTTACAGTACTTCAAATCAAACAATTATATATTAATCCATTGTCCTGTTAAGCACGATAATTTTTTCCAAATTCTGTCCTTAATTTGGCACAATTCCAAATATGTTTATTATGTTATTTATCCACAATTCTCTCAGTGGCTTGCATGAGTGCCAGTTTTGACCTGGTCGCCATGAGCACTAAATAGCGATATTGACTCCTTAGAGTTCTTCGATGTGATCCAATCGTCTCAGAAATTACTATAGTTCAACTTTTGTAGTTCATTAGGTTCTAAGAAAATCACTGTTTATCAATACATACCTCACATAAGTGTGTCGCAATGACCATCACCCTTTCAGAAACCCAATGAAGTTTTACTGTTTTATGTGCAATATTCTCAGACTGTAGACATTCCAGAGAATTTTCTTTTGCAATACTTAAGAAGTTTACAATGTTGCAACCAGCTACAAACTGGCATAGGACACATGGTATATATCATAATTTGGTGTACACAGATAAAAAATTGGGTATATAGAAAAACATGAACTATTCTCAGGCGAACATCCGCGTTTTTTCATCAGTAAAAACAAAGGCCAAAAACTCTCAGTAAAACTGTAATATGGGATATTTGTTGAGACTCTCCTGAACAGTGTAACAAGATTACCCCTACTTGTGCAACATACATACATTTAGTTGCTCAGAATTACTTCAAAGTTGAGTTTGTGGAGTTTTCTCGACTTTGTTTTTCATCGGCTCTTCAAACGATGTTCTACAGTAGCGCACACAGAGCCCATAGAAATACATGGCAATGTGGAACGTTCTGTGACGTAGCCCCGCCCCTCAGAATATTGAGGATCAATAAGAACATTTAAGTTTTTCCCAAAGTAGTCAAATATGCAAATTAGGAACAAGGATAGAGCTTTTTCTCAAAGAAAAGGAGTTCGAAAATGCAAATTATGAATAAGATTAAATGTGGCACGATTGCATAAAAGATTCATTCTACAATGTACATCCAACCAGGGAGCTCTCATTACAGCTCCCTGATCCAACAAAAAAAATAAGTAATAATGAGATATTTGGAATATTTCATTTTAACTCACTTGATTTTAAATTATGTTGCTACTGTTATGGCATGGTGATATGTCTTTTGTTTTTCTCAGAAATTCATTTTTTAACTTTTACTTTCAAAATAATGAATAGTTTGGTTGGTTGATTGTAGCTGTGGCAGTTAATTTGCATAACAATAACATTTTTCTACCATTGTTTACCTTAATAGTGATGCTAGAAGATTGTCATCACAGTTAGCTTCACTGATGTCGCATACAAATTGCATCATTGAAGTAAAAAAAAAATCAGTTGGGAATATTCTGAATTTCCACATATTCAAGGGGTTGTTGTAACTTCCAGGGATTGAAAACTAGACATTTCCATATATAAAACAAGTATAAAGATAGGAAAAACTGACAACAGAATGTAAAAGGTTGCCATGGAAATGAACAAATCTGAATAATTCCTATATTAATTAAGTAGTGTAAGCACTGCCAGTAAAATAAAACCCTGTCATCTGTCTTGCATTTAAGCAATCTGATTAAAATCTGATGTAGTGTACGGGCTTTAATTATTTTGGCTATAAATTTATTTTAATTTTATTTTTTTTTATATTTGTTATTGATGCCCTTTTATTTTATTATTTTACTTTGATTTTGAGATTTTTTTTTTTTTAATTCCGCCCTACCTACATCTGATCCGACGCCTATGTAACGAGATTTCAACGAGACCCACTATCGACGATTTTAGTCAACGAATCACATACCTCCTTCTATAGCGCACATGATGACGTCACCGGGTGGCAAACACACTCAAATAAAATGGCGGATTAGCGACGTTAGCGACCGTGAATAACACGGCTTTTCGGTAAGTTTATCATTGTCAAATGCAACGAAAGTCATTTTTATGTTAATATTGTGACTCGAATGGTTTTAGATCGTTATTCCGCATAGTTATTCTGGGAGTGTTGATTTTGTTTCCACCGGTTCGACCGAACACCAGTGTCTTTTTCCAGTCGTCTGCCCTGGAGACGGGTGATGTTTTGTTGACGATCGGGCCAAAATCGTCTACGGTATTGAAGCTGTAAATATTCATCAAATTGTATCAACATTTTGTACATTATACAATAACTCTTTATTAAAGTAATTGAGCTGATTTGGACTGGAATAAAATATTTTTTATTTGGAACATATCGCAATTGAGGAAATATTGTTTTGCTCCAATTTTCTGCGTCGATGCCGTGGGCCGGTGACCGTTATACAATTTAAAATCAATTTGCATTGTTTACTATAGCTGTTTACAGTGTTCTAATCATTACGATTTACTTAGTTTTTTGCTTCCATTCTAGATAATTATGCTCAGTGATGTAAAATTGAAGCGATGACTGAATGAACGAACCTTGGCTGGCGAAGATGTATCTGGAAGTGTACACATTTGTTGGAAGTGAAAAAAATATTCAATGTAATGACAAAAATTGTAAAATTCTGTGGAATTTCTTTTGCAAATAAAAATATACTAGCAATTTTCTATTAATGGTTTATTCAAGTGGGCAAAATATAATGTACAGAAAGATTGCCCGTATACACTGAAAAGTAAGCAACCGACAGCCTGTATAAAAGGGGGGCTGTGATTGGCTGTTACTTACGCGAGATTTGAACGGGACTTACATAGGCGTCGGATCAGATGTAGGTAGGGCGGAATTAAAAAAAATCAAAATCAAAGTAAAATAATGAGATAAAAGGGCATTAATAACAAAAGTAATAAAAAATAAAATTAAAATAAGTTCATAGCCAAAATAATTAAAGCCCGTACACTACATCAGATTTTAATCAGATTGGCATTTAAGTAGCTTTTACCTCATACCCCGACTTACATAAAGCATCATGGAAAAGTGGAAGTACATGGTCAATGACTGGGGTGAACATGGAAGTCACCTTTTAAACCTTGCGGTATATAACACACTATAAAATAACAAAAATACTTGCAAAAGAACTAAATACAACTATTTAAACTGACTTGAATATAAATATTGGTTAGAATAATTGTACAAAAATATTGTCTTTAAGTTTATTGTAACAATTCTCACAATACGCAAGTATTGACTTAGAATAAATCTACTTACCATATATGGTCAAGATGGAAACCAATCAAATTCATTTACAGCAAAGGTAATTAACATAATCTAAGTTTGTGTCCATATAAGGTCAACAGGTTGGCCAATCCAAATTTATTTACACTTTAGTTAATTTAAATTTATTATTACATACTAATCTTGTCTATGATTGGTCACTATTTCCAAAATAAAACAAAACTGACCAACCAGAGTTGATATACAAATCAGGTAATTAGCATATTATGCTATTAGATCAAAAGACAGACAAGCTGTTCAATCACTTGTGATATTCTATTCAGTTTCAATGTACAAACCACAAGATATAAAATACGAAGGATGGCAGAATAAGAAAATCAAAAAAAAAATATATTGTACTTTTTTTTACAGCAGAAACTTTAAGTAAACAAATAAAACCAAAGCCTGCAGTGCCCTTTCAAAATACCCCCCTCCCCCCACCAAATGATGCTCAATGGAATTGACCTTTCAGAACATAACATTACAGGCGTAGGGTTGAATGACTAGAACCTTGAGGGGCGGAATGTTGTCAGTGAAAATGCCTGGCTGGACAATGGATTAGTCTGGAAAAATCAATCAATAAAAGCATGAACGTATATATGAAAGTTATGAGATTGCACTAAAATTGGTCAAAAAGACTCTTCACTCTTTGATGCGTACTGATATATCACAAGAACACCAGTTTACTGCAGCCACATATACAAAGTTACTAAAATTGCATCACAATCAACATTTTCGTCTGTCCCAGCTCAACAGTGAGCATCAGATGGCATTTCTACATTTTGTTCTTATCATCAAATAAGACTTTAAAAAATCTAACAAAATGTTGATAAAAATAGTACTGTACACCTACAACACTACCACATCTGTAGACAGACTTGTCACCCCCTATATTTAGTATTAGTATCCCCCAATCCTAACATTGGACATCAACCATAGACTGTACCATTAGAATTACATGAGCCAGAAGGTTTTCAAAGATCCATTCCAGCTAGGAGTTCGTTACATAGTCTCCGATACTGCCACGTATCCCCTGCTATTTTACGTAATCGTAGTCCGTTCACCGACAATCCCGGAACTTGGCATATCTCCAGCTCCATACGCACGCCCTGGTTTTCCAATGAAAACTTGTTTGCTAGATTCTCATATTTAAGTCCTGGACCTTGATTATCCAAGGTCCTTTTGATTTCCTGCACTACTTCTGGAAGCTCCTTTGCAGTCATTAAACTGAACGACCGTGCATATTTCAAAGTAACAGGCTCAGAGTTATTTTCCGAATTGGTATCACCGCCTTTCAGAGTGTTCTGCATCGAGAATCCTTGCATGCAGAGAGGAACTGTCTTTCCTGGTTCACTCTGGAGGTACCTCTCCGATGTCTGAACTAACATGACACTCTCTTCGTAATTGTTATTAGTGTGCGTGTAGTAAGGTATTGTGTGTTGCAGGAGTTGGGCTTGTAGCTGTATCAGGGCGTCGTTATTGTTCTGGATGACTGGGTGATGCTGAAGGCCATGTGGCTGGGCAATGCCATTGTTACCACCACTACTCCTAAGGTTGTTGAAGGCCAGACTAAAAAGGTTTCCTGTGAAAATCAAAACAAAAGAAAAATCTTATTTCTTGCAATATGACAACACCACTAAGCTTTATGACTAACACAAGTTCAAGTACGTAATGATGTGGGGGAGGGGTTGAATTGATGACATACTTGTCCGACTAAGCGCCAACCGCAACATTTTTAGCATTTTTTTTGAGGGGGTTTAAGTCCCACTAAAACATGGCATAAAACGTGGTCTTTGAAGATTGTTTGACTTTTCCGAATACCAGGAATCAAACAAGTCATTGAAAATGACAGTCCCCGTTAAGTTCTCTTTGTGCTCGTCATATTAAAGCAGAGGGGTTGTCGCGAGCATGTCCTTGAAACTTGAGTTCCAAGTGGCGTATACAACAGATTGTTTATTTACATCAAAACACGTGTTTCGTGTCATAGTAATATGGCCAAAATAAAAACAGTCGTTATTCAGCCATCTTTGATCTGATTATGAAACACACTGATATGTATGATGTGTGTGCCAAATACAAATGAAAATGGTACATAAATTGTGGAAATATAGTAGTAAGGCCAAAAAGTCAGATGGCTGTCAATCGGCCATCCTTGACCAGATTTTGAAACGAATTGTCATGGACATGCATCCTAACATGTATAAAGTACATGTATGTGCCAAATTTGAATGAAAACTGACAGAGCACGTCCAAGATACTGCATAAAAAAACAAAAACAAGATGCCTGCCAGTTGACCATCTTTGATCCAATTGCAAAATAAATCGTCATGGACATGTATCCTAACATGTATAATCTATGTACCAAGTTTGAATGACAACTGACAAAGCATGTCCAAAATACATTTTCAAAAAACAAGATGGCTGCCAGTCGGCCATTTTGAATTGAATCGCTAAACCACTGCATGTGCATATGTCCCACATAAGGTACTAGGCACATGCAAAGAATGAACGGAATCGGTCCACAGGATTCTGAAATATGACGTTGGATAGACTGACACACGGACAGACGGACACACAGACGGTCGGACAGACAAACTCAGGAACTCACGGACGGTCGGGGACATGTATCCTAACATGTATGATCTATGTACTAAATTTGAATGAAAACTGACAAAGCATGTCCAAAATACGACATTTTCAAAAAATAAGATGGCTGCCAGTTGACCATCTTTGATCCAATTGTGAAATAAATCATCATGGACATGTATCCTAACATGTATAATCTATGTACCAAGTTTGAATGAAAACTGACAAAGCATGTCCAAAATACAACATTTTCAAAAAACAAGATGGCTGCCAGTCGGCCATTTTGAATCGAATCGATAAACCACTGCATGTGCATATGTCCCACATAAAGTACTAGGCACATGCAAAGAATAAACAGAATCGGTCCAAGGGATTCTGAGATATGACTCTGGACAGACGCACGGACGCACGGACGGACGGAGACCGAATTATAAGTCCCCGTTTTCGGACTTCGTCCGAACGGGGACTAATTACAGCATGGATATCAATTGCTGTGAATGAATACAATAATATTTCGACTTTGCTGTTTTTCCACAGACCTAATAAATTTCACATTGTAAATTCTGTGTACAAAATACTGTAATGTGTTTGATTTTTGGAGCTGAGTATTCTTGGCACTAAGTCAGACAAGTATGTTACGTTTTGGAAATGTTGGACGATTTTGACCCCAAAAAACATTTTCCTTTTCTTTTTATCATATTTTATCTAAATTTATACTAGTTATTCTGCGCCAGAAAGTTATAAATTTAAGTCTTAATAAAAAAGTTGATGTTTGTGAAAAGAAATTTAAGTTTATCTGTGGTACCCACTTCAGAAGAGACTTATAGAGGGCACCAAATTTAAGGCTATGGCGCCCTCAACCACAAACATGAGAAAGATGGGTTCTAATACCAGGATGGGTGCCCTTCAGAGATTGTGTACAAAACATAATACAGGATGAATCACCATGGTTTTCTATCATGTTTGATTCACCCACAGATAATATATGCTAATTCACTAACAACGAGGTATGTAGGCTGCATATCTCATTCTGATTTCTGCAAATGTCACCCACACTATGGAAGAAGTTAAATAATATGTAATTTATGTAGCATTCCTCTCGTTCTATGTCATTTAACTAACATCTATTGATGGTGGTCAGCGCAGTCAGATGTTAACTCTAGCTTATTCTTCTTGCACCATCATAAATTTTTTACCAAGACTTAAATTTATGATTTTTGGTGCAGAATTATGGGTATAAATTTTAATAAAAAACTCCAAAAATTAATTCAAATTAATTGGTTTTGTGTCAGAAACCTTAAAAAATATTTCAAATAACCTCTCAAGTTTGATTTTTGGCCAATAGACTTTTTCCCCTCCATTCTAGCGTACTTGGATGTTAGTCAAGCAGCATATATCGAGTGGAACGCTACATAGATTTTATAATCTGATTTGAAATTTATGTAACAGAGCTACCCCTCCCTCCCTCCCTATGAGAATACAAATCTACTGCTCATGCTGCAAACTATAAAACCTATTCATAAACAGACAAAATATTTATTTAGCCGTTTGAAAGCCAAAGTCACTTTTGTCACTCGTCAACCTTTTTGTCAATTTTGAACAATAATTGTAGCCAGAGGGTAATAATGTTCAGTTCAAAATTAAGAGACAAATATAGAAAATTGTAAAAAATGAGTGACAAAAGTGATGGCGTTCAAAGAGTAAATAATCCTGATTTGCATGTCAATAACATAATTTGCATATTGGTTTGAATAATATGGCACATGTTCGACTGATAACGTTTCAACACAGCATTGCACTTATTTCACCTTCAAATAGTATTTCAGAAGCAAAAACCAGGTTGGCAATGAACGGCATCAATAAATATAATACATGCAGAAATAAATTTAAAAAAAATAAAAACATGCTTTATTAATATAGCAACAATAACAAGTGCTGCAGCCCTATACTGGAAACGGAACATGCTGAAAGTTATTTTTATGATTACGGTATGTTATGTCTCAAAAAAAAAAAAACTAATGAAGCAGCAAAGGAAGGGATGGGTTTACTAGACGTAAAAAGTAGATAAGAAGTAACCCAGTGAAGCAATCACAGATTTTATTTAATTTGAAAATTGCACTGTATTGAATACCAACCAATCAAAGATGTTCATTTGATGTAGCAACCCTAACTCTAGTTGGGAAGGGGGAACTCAAGAGGGCGCTACATTGAACCATGTGACTATTAAATATCAACAAATTCCTGGATTTGCATACTGACAAATGACAGCAATAAGATTATGAACTTCACAAATTGGTCGTTATAACTGAATTTATAACCAGCACTTTCAAAAAAATAGCACGGTGACCCTCAATTTTTTTTTAATATATTTCAATTAATTAAGTTTGGGTGAATTCTTGGTATTTTTTGTTTTAAGTAGTATTAATCTTTTTAATCTCAGGTAAACTTTGTTAACACTAAAGTTGACTTTTGTCACTTTTCCGGAAAACAAATAAGCACAATTTTCTTCCTGGTTTAAAAGAAAAAATAATAATTGACCAAGACTGGTAGCCAGTACATACATATGGTCCAAACTTAACAAATAGTAGAAACACATTTTATAAATAAGCAAAATGAGGTACTGAAAGAGAAAATGATTACCTGATTGCACTAAGTGATTGGATCCCAAAAAATTGTTTAAAACAAAGTTTAATTTGTAATAGTTGTCTGATTAATGTGGCAACATGGATAACTAAAAACTTTTAGTATTTTATTAAACTATTCATAATGTTAATGTACTGAAGAAGACTGCAGATACATGGAGGATGTTGATTTACTCTCAGAATAGTACAAATACATATGGATTCAGCCTTTGTTTTTAGTAAGCTTTCACAACAAACAACAAATGCTATTGTCTTCATGGCCGATCAATATTATCAGTATATACTAATGGCTGGTTGCCCAACAATTTGGTTTTAAATTAACAATTCAGAGGGAGATAGAGTATTGTTCTATTTTGTTTTTCTTAAAAAAAAGGGCCTGGTTCTCTAATAACATGAGTGAGATGAATGTTTGCTTCACTGGAATACTAATTTAAAAACAAAACAAAGAAACTTGTCATCCCCGTACCTATCCTCAAAATGTTCATAATACTTTCACATCGTTCCGGAGGTATGAACAAGTATCGTCCGTTGTCAGACCTAAAAATAAGTCAACATATAACAAATTTAATATGGCTAACTGGTGTTTCTTTTAATAAGCAGAACTGTAGCAGTGACTCTGGAAATATTGGAAACAAAAATTATTATTTATGAATCACAGTTTTTAAAGAAAAGCAGCAAAACACTGATGATTAACAACTAAAGGCTTATATTATCATCTGATACTTGAATGATACATTAGCTGATATTATCAAGTATAAAACCATAAATACCATATGTAAGTAGTATATTTCAAAATAACCAAAATATCTAAGGATGACAACATTTGTGAAGCAAATATTTTCCTATATTGAAGAGCAATCAGATTAGGCATTTAGGCATTCAGGTTAGGCATTTAAGCATTCAAATGAGTCATCTAAGCTTTCAGGTGGGCATCTAAGCATTCAGGTAGGGCACCAAAGCATTCAAGTTGGGCACATAAGCATTCAAGTGGGAAATCTGGGCAAACAAGTGGGGCATCTAAGCATTCAGGTGGGGCATCTAAGCATTCACGTGGAACATCAAAGCATACAGGTGGGGCATCTAAGCATTCAGGTGGGATATCTAAGCATTCAGGTGCGGCATCTATTAAAGCATTCAAGTGGGGCATAAAAGTTTTCAGGCAGGACATCTAGGCATTCTGGTGGGGGCATCTAAGCATTCAGGTGGGGCATCTAGGCATTCACGTGGAACATCAAAGCATACAGGTGGGGCATCTAAGCATTCAGGTGGGATATCTAAGCATTCAGGTGCGGCATCTATTAAAGCATTCAAGTGGGGCATAAAAGTTTTCAGGCAGGACATCTAGGCATTCTGGTGGGGGCATCTAAGCATTCAGGTGGGGCATCTAGGCATTCACGTGGAACATCAAAGCATACAGGTGGGGCATCTAAGCATACAGGTGGGGCATCTAAGCATTCAGGTGGGACATCTAAGCATTCAGGTGCGGCATCTATTAAAGCATTCAGGTGGGGCATAAAAGTTTTCAGGCAGGGCATCTAGGCATTCTGGTGGGGCATCTAAGCATTCAGAGGGGGCATCTAGGCATTCAGAAGGGGCATCTAGGCATTCAGAGGGGGCATCTATGCATTCAGGTGGGACATCTGAGCATTCAGAGGGGGCATCTATGCATTCAGGTGGGGCATCTAGGCATTCAGGTGGGGGCATCTAAGCATACAGGTGGGGCATCTATTAAAAAAGCATTCCAGTGGGGCATCCATGCATTCGGGTGGGGCATCTAAGCATTCAAGTGGGGCATCTAGGCATTCAGAGGGCATTCAGGTGGGGCATCTAAGCATTCAGGTGGGCATCTAAGCATTCAGGTGGGGCATCTAAGCATTCAGGTGGGGCATCTATGCATTCAGGTGGGGCATCTAAGCATTCAGGTGGGGCATCTATGCATTCAGGTGGGGCATCTAGGCATTTAGGTGGGGCATCTAGGCATTCAGGTGGGGCATCTAAGCATTCAGGTGGGGTATCTAGGCATTCAGAGGGCATTCAGGTGGGGCATCTAAGCATTCAGGTGGGGCATCTAGGCATTCAGGTGGGGCATTTAGGCAATATGTTTCATCAACACCAATAATTGTCGTCTGGCTCAACTATAGTCAGTCATGTAATTTTACCTGAACAGTGTCCTTGTTAAAGGTGAGAGGAATGGAAGATTGATACTACATGGTACATATGGTTTCATACTCAGTGAAATGGTAATAACAGGTAATATTAGATGATAAAAATCACTATCATTGTAACTGCATAAGAGTCCCAAACAATATAATCATCAAAACATCAAAACCAATTTCTGACTCAATGCTAAAAATACTGACAGGTGTGGTTCACCATGCAAACTAAGCACAAGTGGCAGTTAGCAATACTTGAAGACACAAACTAACATGTGACAGCTCCTGATTTCATTTGTGTTTACACTTATATTTGTATATTGTTTATAAAATGTGATTATTTTTTTTTTAAATTACCAAATTGCAAGGTCCTTGCATATTTTATTGATTCTATCGATTGAAAGTCATGCCAGGGAATGCAAATAACTGGTTGCATCACGAAAAATTCTCTGGACATCTGTTATGCATCATATAGACTTTTACTGAAAATCCACATTCTGAATTTCTCACTTGTTGGCAATTCCTACCTTGATTTGGGAGACCTGTATTCGTGGTTGTATTTGTGAATGGACCATTTATCATTTCCCGCTCTTCATTCCCGTCCAGTTCCTCATTTGATGGAATGCTTGCCAAGTTCAGTCGTCCATAACTTCGGAAGTTTGCAGTTGGGTAGCGCTGATTAGGAGATACAGTCGTTAATGGAATTTGTTCAAGCGGGATGTCTTCAATGTATGGCTCGTTAATATCAGGGAAAACCAGCGTAGGCCTTTCAAGGGATGGATTGTCAGAAAGGTGTGGATGGAGAGGTATATCAAATGAGTTCTCCTGGGAATGCTGTCGAATCCAGGCTGAATGGAGATCTGATTGAACTGCTGTTGGGAAAATGTGTGCCTGGATTGTCACAGCGGGACTGGGAATCACAGAGTGAATCGTAGATGGAATGCTGATGAATGGGTTGAGAAGTGATGCATCAGGCTGTGTGGACTGTGGATATACTGGAGCTGCCTGAGGAAAGCTGGTGGGTGGGGTGGAGACCGGGGAATCGGCCGAATGCTGCTGATGAAGCTGGAACATCTGTTGCCGTTGATGTTGGTGCAATGGTTGCGAATGTGGGAATGGGTCGGAATATTGCATCTGCGGAAAGCTTATGGAATGAGTTGGTGGGGAAGGGCTTGACTGGGAATGTTGTCGTACATTCGTGAAATTAAGTCTCATTGTGTTATTATCGTTTTCATTACACTGTCCTCCATAGTTCATGTGATTCGTCATTTGACAGTCAGGTTGGGCATGCACTTGTCCAGTCACAATACTGGGCTGGCAGCTTGGGGTAGTTTGTCCAATCATGACATTTGTGTGTCCACCAGGTGCGGCTTGACCAGTGACAATACTGGCTTGACTCATTGGAATAGCTTGACCGGTCACAATACTTGCTGTTTGGGTTGGCAAAGGATGATTAACCAGCGGTGGAGGCGACGGCTGATTTTGACGCTGCAACATTTGGAAGTTGGTTGCAGGTGGAGGACTTGTACGACTACCATAACTTGGTGGACTGTTTGTTTCTCTGTGCAGTTTCAGTCGTTGGATGTGTTGGTACAGATGCTGAGCTTCAGGGCTTGGCGATGCAGATTTTGGCGGTGATGGTAATGGCGGCGTTCCCTGACGTTGAAGTTTTTGATGCTATGGGTTGAAGATACATAAGAAATCAGTTACAATTTTGATTTTTTGTATTTATTTTGTTAATTTTTGCTCAATGGACATAATATTTGATTGCCTGCAATAAATTTGTCTACAGATATTCAAAGTTGGATAACAAATAAATATGTTTGTTTGTCTTAAATTGAAAAAGTCAGTGAAGTAACGAAACATAAAATCACCTTCCTTCATTACGGCCTTTATACAAAAGTTTAATTGACTAAACTGTGGTCACTTTATACATATATTGCTACTTTTGACAGTCAGAATGCATGAGTTTTAGATCTTTTTCCTGCTTATACATGTCTACTAACAATCATGAATATTAGTAGAATAAGATTTTGATATTACACTGGACAAGATTTCAGTATAATTCTCTTATGAAAGTTGACAAGATTACATGTTTTAAAGCCATGAGTCTTCAAAGCAACTATCAAGGGGTAATTCAAAATGTTTGTGACAATACGTCATTTCAAACCAGACCAGAATGTTATTCTTGGGGGGCATACATCTTAGCATTTAACGCTTGGCAATCTTGGTAAAAACAAAGGCCAAAAACTCTCAGAAAACTGTAGTTTGGGATAGTTGTTGAGACTCTCCTGAACAGTGTAACACAATTACCCCTGCATGTGTAACATATATATATTTGGTTGTTCAGTATTACTTCAAAGTTGAGTTTCTGCTGTTTCTTCAATTTTACCTGTTTTCACTGGCTTGTGCAGAAACCATGGAAATAAATAGTACAGTTGTGTGCGTCTAAGCAACGTACAAATGTAGAATGTTTTGGAATGTAGCTTCGCCCTCGAGAATATGTAATATGTTAGCATACAAGATTAATAGCTCCACCAATGTTTTCATACATTGCTAAATTTTGGTGGGCCATTCAACTGAATTAACCATAATGCATGGGTGCAATCCGAAGAAGCAGCGTTTTTAAAATATATTGAGTTATTCCCCATCCACAATCTCATTATTAACGAGATATGAACTAAGCAGTGGATGATCTCTTCAAGATTTTCAAATAAATAAATGTAAAAATGTGTAATTGATTTGTTATACTGACCTGCATTATGTCATGGTCTAGTTTATGTAAATGTTGTTGCATTTCCATCTGTTCTTTGTCAGGAGGATTACCAATCTGATGCTGTATTTGTTGACATTCCATGTACAGTTGTTTTAATGAACTTTGCCGTGACCTTTCCAAATACGCTCGGAATGCATGAATGTTTGCAGGTGAGCCATCAGACGCTCTCCTGAGAAACCGGTCGTTCGGAAGATGTAAACTGTTTTTGCTACCTTTCTCAATTGGAAGATAAGTACCGCGTCCTCGCACTCGGCCTAACGGGTGTTGTGCAAGTTTCTGTTGGAGTTCTTCACTCAAGTCTGCTGTCAACTCTCCAGTACCAAGCGTATGCCTTGTAGTTCGTCCTCTGTTTTTAAGATACCTAGAAAAAAAGAAACAGAAAATACTCTCAAACATTTTATACATTGTAGATATGATAATAGGAGATTCTTTATAGCTCTATGTTGTAATGCAAATATTTGAGAGAGGAATGTTTTGTTGAGATACCTTCCTTCATCAAAATTGACTTATCAAAAATATATAGCACATTATTAAACGTAAAAATACTTTGTCAACTTTAGTTTGTTTTGTTTTTCTGTTCGATTTCATGTATAACTGAGTAATTAACATGCAAATTGGGTAACACACAGATTTCAACCCAAAACTAATCAGCTCTGAGAATTATATATTTTTTCATATTTTTTCTTTCAGAAAAGTAGACTACTCAGCAAGCCCTGAATCCATCTCACACTGATTTAAAATTATGGAAAAGGGGTGAAAGAAAGCCAGTGATAGTGCCTTCAATAGGCCAACAAAACATTACTTTTTATTTTTATTGATTTCTAAGCCTGGTTTACTAAGTTTTGTACTTGTTTTGTTACCTTGCCACTTCTAACGGATCTGGTTCTTGATCTGAATCATTTTCTTCATTCTCCTCGGGTGTTACACCCACTGCGGACATTCTCTGAGGTATTGTTGACCCAACAGGAGAGATCTGAAATACATCAAAATAATAGCTGAACTACCTGTATTTATATTGGACTCTTCCATAATTAATGGTGACATTATTTTTGAATTTGTTTTAAAAAATTTAGCTTATATTTACGATTGAAATGTCAAATTGAGAATTCTGTTTTTTACCTTCTCCCCACCAGATTTTCTTGCCCAAATTTTTCTGCACTTTTTTCTTATATGGAGCCAACAGACAAAAGTGCAGTCAATTTCTAGTTTTTACTCAAAAGATTTGGCTATTTTTGTACCAAACTTCTGAATGAATGTGCAGACTATAACCAGAAATATTTTGTGATTTTTTTATGAAAAGAGGGAAGTGTTGATGAAAAGGTTAAAGTTAACAGATGCACTGACTATATTTCCTGAAAATAGATTAGCTGCTTATTCACATTTAAAAAATCCATTTAATAAATCTTTGATAGCATGGTGCTTTCCACTCAACATGTCACTATCACTTTCCCCCTTTGATGTTTTAAGCCCCAATTATGGCAAACTTTTTTTGCCTGTGTACGAGACCAAAACTTCACTTCACAGCTAAACTGATTGAAATGTATCATTTGATATGGCATAAAAACAATGATATGGAAATATGGAAAAATATGAACGCTATAATTTCTCCCGCCAAAATTTAAATAAAATATTATATAAATTTAATTTCTATAATTTCTTAAAAAATTTTTAAACAAATTGACATAAATCCAATTTTAAAAATCAAGCAAACTCTTGGAAAAGATAGCTCCACTGTTAGCAATGCACATTTCAATTAAAGAATTGAAGATCTTATCACAAAATGAACAAATCTGAAAGAGGTTCACCTGTAGTGCCTATTTATATAAAAAGTATCACTTTTTACCAAAATTGACAAAAATATTCATCAAAATTAGAGAATTAGGGACATGATCATGAAATGAACAAATTTAAATGAGGTCTACCCAAGGTACATATACACTAAGTATGAAATCAATCAGGCTTGTAGGTTTCAAGAAGAAGTCGAAAAAGTAAAAAGTTGCCGCGAACGACAGACAATCACTCATTTGTCAACAGCTGAGCTACAAATTATGCAACCTTAATAATTCCAAATTATAGCACAGTTGTCACACTTAAAATAACACTTAAGTGAAGAGACTAAAGCTTTGAGTTTTAGCTAAATTATCCTGTTTCTTACCTGTTGTGTTGCTTCTGTTTGAATCGTACCAGGTTGACTACCCCGACCAGAGAGTAGCTGTTTTTGTAATTGCTGTAAATGAAGGTGTATATTGGCACCACCGTCAGATGCTCTGCGGTTTAAGTGGCTGTGCTGCGAAGTCATCTGAAGTACTGGAGGGCGGAGTAAATTCTGTTCCTAAAAAATTCATGATAAACCTGCTTTAACTGCGGAGTATCATTTATTCATGGTTTGGACTGCATAGACCTTGCGTGAAATAAACTTACTATATTTACAAACATGTGATAAAAACTATACTGTGAGCAAATTACGATGAGCGTTTGGAATACTGAGAAATGGTGAAAAAACATTACAACTGATGCTTTTGAAAATGAATTTCAAAAAGCAATGATCCATTTATAAGAATTTCTAATAGATTTTCCCCTTCCATGATTGTTCAAAAGTGTAACATGTCACATGACTCAAATACTCCAAACTCAAATCATATCATGAAAGGAGATACAGACACATCAGAGTTGATAAAAAGATGCTCCCAAGTTATACAAGATCAGGTATACCCATCAAAGAAGTTCTAAAAAGGTGATGTAAACATTGCAAGAGGAAGACCAGTCAAGGTTGTAAAATAATGCTTTAACGCAAAGTTGTATCATGAAAAGTGAAGTAGAAGATACTTACCCTGTAAGTTAAATGCTGTGAAGGATCGTATGGGATTGATGCAAACGGGAGATTCTGTGGCAAGTTTGGCAAATTTGTATTTGGAAATATCGGAGCAAATGTGTTAAGAGGGGCTCCAAAGTTATTAACTGCTAGCTGGGGAGTCAGCTTCAACTGAAGATCTTCCGGAACCTCCGTTCTCGGATCTGCCACACCTAGTGTGTGACGTCTCATCGATAAGTAGCGGGCCAAGGCTTCAGGAGATGGTTCTTCGATATCATCCGTCTCTTCCAAGTCAGTGTGTGATCCTATTGGCTGTAAGTAACAAAATTACAATTTTCTGAAATCAAAAATGTTATGGAAGTGTGTCTCCATATGTGGTGCAAAAGTTTTCAATAAAACTAAATATATACTAAATACTGTAAATACTGTAAGGTTATTACGAGGATACCGCAAAGTAGGCACAAAGACAGTACAGCGGGAATATCAGACAGTGTGCAGCTGATGTGACAGCAAACTGCATACTTTAATCAGATATCAAACCCTAGGGCTGCCATGTTTTTATTATTAGAGAATGCTTAATTTTGTAATGATTCCATATTTGGAATTCACATTTCCTAATATGGTAGGCTGAAAATACCCAATGCAATATCACAAAATTATGGTATGCTGTAACATATGGTGTAACGATACATCTTTCATGTATAGTAATTCCAGCTAAGGCCAGACTTTTTTTATTCCTTGTTCTGCGAGTTTTTATAAGGCAATTTTTTTGAGGAGGGCGTAAAAAAAAAATGAATTCTTTTTTTCCATTAGATTTGTTTGATTCTCAAAGAATTGTAAGTGAGATCATTGATCACAGAGAAGAAATGAAATAAAATTTTATTCCATGTATAACCTTGTTTCTCATCTGCGTGAGACTTCGGTACTTTGATCATGATACTCCCATGAAAATGCAACTTGGATTTGTTATGCGGCAGGCGGTAAAAAAATGAAGATAAAAATAATATTTTTTTAGCATTTTTTTTGCGCTTACAAGTCGGCGGCGCGAGAAATTACGCTGAAATAAAATTATATTTTTATTTCATTTTCGGCTCCAGTTCATTCGGCGGGTTCGCAAAACAAGGCATAATAAAAGTCTGGCCTAAAATAAAGTATTTTACAGTAACAAATTAAGTATGGAAATACCCAAATAAATAGTTCAACACCACTACAATTAATTTCCATGAAAAGACTTTATAGCTGTTTTGTATTGGAGTTTAATTTCACTGATTTTTGATGAGTTGAATATAAAAAATAGAAAAAACAAGTCATTGTTAATGACACAGTCCCCGTCCATTTGATGCTGATGAAGTCATTGAGATTAGATGGATTCGTAAAAAATTATGATTTAGTGCTTTTACGCGAGAATTGGACATTGGGCAGTCATATTGAATCAAATTACAAACATAATGTTCATGTTGATGTATCTATTGGTATACTGTTTTTGTACAAAATTTAAACAGAAATGTTCATTGCATTCATGGGAAAGTAGCATGGGTACCATGAAAAACAAAATGGCCACCAGTCGGCCATACTTGTTCGAATCACAAAAAAAATTATGTGCACCTACAACTCAATATGTATGATCATCATACCAATTTTGATCCAAACCGGCTCAGTCATCTCCTAGAAACTGTTGTGAACACGTTTAGGTATCAGAAATAGCAAATTTTACATTCAAAATGACCACCAGTGGGCCATTTTTTCTCTGATCATAAGTAAGACATATGTAAGACATTATGTATTGTCTTCATGTAAAGTCTGAATGAAATCCATCAATAGGTGTCTGAGATATAGCCTCGAACGTACGGACTTACGTTTGTACGTACGGAACAAACCCAAACATAATAGTCCCCGTTTTCGGACTTTGTCTGAACAGGGACTAAAAAATATTTTCGCTCGATTTTATTTTCACTGAATCATCACTTCAGCAAAAATAAAATCGAAAAGAAAATAAAGTATTTTTACAGTACAGATTCTGATACTCACCTGGTGAACAAACTCATTATTTTCATTGATAAAGTTGACTTGTGGGATGGTGTTACTCAGTAACTGAGGATTTGGCAAGCTATTAAGAAAAGTAGTGTCTGTAATATTAACAGCTGGTCCAGTGGAAGTGGTTGCCGTTGACAACATAGCCGATTTTTGATGTCTTTTAAGTTTGTCCAGCAATAGATGATAAACTGCACTATGATGGTCGTAACTTTTTACGTCTAAAGACTGTTGAAGAAAATAAATATAAAAATTATATTTGATTTATTAGAAACGCATCACACAACAGAAGCACATCACACAATTTCTTCAATGCTATCAATAACGAGCCATTGCTCAAAGCGTTTAGCTATTTTTAATAGTTACTTAGAACAACAATTACCAAATATTATCTATTATCTATTAAATTGTATTTGTTGTATGCAGTATCATTTAAATATGACTTGGCACTAGAACCACATTTATTAAAACAAAATGGTCGCCAGTCGGCTATTTTGAATCTTATCTGAAAACAAAATGATGTGCATCAAGGTCCTATAATATAATGTCCAACGTATATGCCAAGTTTGAACAAAATCCATCTGTAAACAGCCGAGAAATGCTTGATTTTGATGATTTTTAGAACAAAAATGACCGCCATTCGGCCATCGTGAATCAGATCGTGAAACAAATTGATGTGCTTATGTATAATATCATGTATGATGTATGCGTGAAGTTTGATTGTGATTGGTCCAGGCATTTCTAAGATACAGGTCAGGACGCACGCGCGGACACATGGAAACATGGATGCACAGATGCACGGAGGTCAAAACAAAAGTCCCTGTTTTCGAACTACGTCCGAACGGGGACTAATAATCAGAAACACTTCAGCCTGCTCTGATTGATCACTTAAATTTTATCATCCAATCACTGACACGAGATATGATTATCTGACCCAATTAGACCAATCACTGAGGTCCCCTACTATTGCTTCTCCTGCTTACCTTTAATATTCTTTCTTTGTCAAACCGTAAATGTACCATGTGTTCTATAACAAGTTCGCTGATTGGATCCTCTACTGGTTCCAAATGACTCTGATTACTGCTGTCCAATATGAGTTGGTCAAAGGTCGGGTCAGATTCATTCATGTTCATCCACTTGTGTGACACGACCTGGTCTATTGTGAACCTTTTTTTAGGATCTAAAACTAGCATATTCTTTATTAAATGTTCACATTCTATAAAAAAAAAAGGATGTATTACCAATGTGAATGACAATAATAAGGACTCCATCAAGGCTACTATTCACACTGCTGAAATCCTCCATGGATAGCCTAAATGATTGGGAAAACACCTTATTAAGGAAGATGAACTGAATGTGCTTCTGTTGGTTAATTACTTGCTAACTATGCAAATATAAGAACGAATTTGAGCAAACTGTTAGCATAGAATAAAACTGTTTTAAACAGTTCAAACAATTATTATTAATTAATATAATTTGAAATTTATTGAGTTCACTGTCTCCTCTATTCAAAGAACAAAAAATGTCATTTCTGTCTCTAGTTCCATATGGATGGGTAATTGTCTCTTTTCTAAACTGATGGAACAATTCCATCCCACCTAGGTAATTCTTGGTGAGAACTCATCATGTGCCAGGTTTGGATTAAATGATCAATGAACTTCAGACAAAATTACAGACAAATGATCAGTGCCCATTCCAAATATGTGGAGATGGGGCAAATTATAAGCCATAGTAAATGACTATTTGTTATAACTACGAACTATGTTCACCTTTTCACCTCAAAAAGTTTCTGTACATTTTTCATAAAATCCTTCAATATCTCTAGAAAGGAACCCCAATTTTGGAGCAAACAGACAAAATTTGAATCAATTTTCAGTTTTTACTCAAAAAATTTGGCTATATATGTCCCAATTTTCTGAAGGAAAGTGCAGACTATAAATTTTGTGAATTTGTGATATGGCAAGAGAACACCGACAACACTGACAGATTTACTGACAGACTCACTGACAGACTTACTGACAGACTTACTGACAGACTCACTGACAGACTGACTGACAGACTCACTGACAGATTCACTGACAGACTCACTGACAGACTTACTGACAGACTCACTGACAGACTCACTCACTGACAGACAGACTCACTGACAGACTCACTGACAGACTCACTGACAGACTCACTGACAGACTCACTGACAGACTCACTGACAGACTCACTGACAGACTTACTGACAGACTCACTGACAGACTCACTGACAGACTCACTGACAGACTCACTGACAGACTCACTGACAGACTCACTGACAGACTCACTGACAGACTCACTGACAGACTCACTGACAGACTCACTGACAGACTCACTGACAGACTCACTGACAGACTCAGACTTACTGACAGACTCACTGACAGACTCACTGACAGACTTACTGACAGACTTACTGACAGACTCACTGACAGACTCACTGACAGACTCAGACTTACTGACAGACTCACTGACAGACTTACTGACAGACTTACTGACAGACTTACTGACAGACTCACTGACAGACTCACTGACAGACTTACTGACAGACTCACTGACAGACTTACTGACAGACTCACTGACAGACTTACTGACAGACTCACTGACAGACTTACTGACAGACTTACTGACAGACTCACTGACAGACTTACTGACAGACTCACTGACAGACTTACTGACAGACTAACTGACAGACTCACTGACAGACTCACTGACAGACTCACTGACAGACTCACTGACAGACTCACTGACAGACTCACTGACAGACTCACTGACAGACTTACTGACAGACTCACTGACAGACTTACTGACAGACTCACTGACAGACTTACTGACAGACTCACTGACAGACTCACTGACAGACTCACTGACAGACTTACTGACAGACTCACTGACAGACTCACTGGCAGACTCACTGACAGACTCACTGACAGACTCACTGACAGACTCACTGACAGACTCACTGACAGACTCACTGACAGACTCACTGACAGACTCACTGACAGACTCACTGACAGACTTACTGACAGACTTACTGACAGACTTACTGACAGACTCACTGACAGACTCACTGACAGACTCACTGACAGACTCACTGACAGACTTACTGACAGACTCACCTGTTGACATGTAGAAAGGAATTCTATATCTTCCTTCTAATACTCGTAATCTAAGACTTTGTAACGTACTGCCGTCAAAGGGCAACGAACCAACAACTAATACATACAGTACAACACCTAGACTCTGTAACGAAAAAATAAAATCAAATATCAATAAACCATTTTCTGTGCAAGAACTGACATTATGTGTGAAATTCAATGTAAAAACAGGAGAAACAAAGGTCACAGCATTGTAGTGGTGTTGAACTATTTATTTGAATATATCCATACTTAATTAAAACACTCTATTTTAGCTGGAATTAATCTTCGCTGAAAATATTTTTCAAGTGTTTTTTATGGAGTATAAGTTGAATGTAAAATATAGGAAAAAAGGTATATTTACTGAATTTTATTTTCACTGATTCATTCCTCGAATAAAAATAAAAGTATTTTACAGTGTACACATTTGATGATGGTCAATTTTAATGAAGGAGAAATATCGTTTGAATTTTTATATTGAACTATGAAAAATAGAAATTCGTATTAGAAATCGTTCAAACCACATTATTCACGCATCATTAAGATCTCTCATCGAGTGAAAAATCTCCTATTGTGTTATGTGATATCAACAGAGGGTTTCTGGTACACTGAAATATAATAATTTGAACTGGAATAAATTTTTGCTGAAATAAAGATAAATTTCAAGTGAATATACAGTAGCGTGAATTTCATATGCTATGTCTATGCATGTTTTGTTTTTCATAATAAATTCCACAGTCATAGAAATTTAAGGACATTTGTAGACAATAGTTTGAATTTCCCTGGGTGGTATATGCCACTGAAGGAGGTACGGAATTAAGGTAAAGTTTATTAATGCACTTTTTGCTTTGTGTAGAATATGCAGTTAGGCAACTACTGCCAATTTCAGTTTTGTAATGTACGACTGTAGGCATCTACCTTATGCTTGAAAGTTTACAAATGTTCATGAAGCAAGATGAAATAAAATTTAAAACATCTTGGTATCTACAGACACATTGTAAGATGTATCCATATTTGATCTATAAAGAACTCACATCTTGGGTGTACTTATATTGAATTTTTTGTTTTGCATTTGACCCATTACTATTAGAATATTTTTTCCGAGAATTTAAAGATGTAAATGATTCGGACAACAGCAAAATGTCAAAGAGACATCGTTTTTACATGGTTTCATTCCTAATGGATCCATAATAAATCACTTTTTTCTGCTTTAATCTAGAACAAAAAACAACCAATCCACCATTCTCTCAAAAGCTGTATTCTGCGTTCAGTCTGTATTTGAATGTTTGATTTTTCTTTACATGGTATAAACTACGTCACCAGCATTGGACACAGAAGAGCTTTAGTTTATGACAAACATGAATCCCATTATTCATTGCACATGTTCGCAAAGCACAAAAGTTTTCCATTGTCATTGTCTCTCTTTCAAATTATTGTTACAAGTAGAAACAAGCTGCTTGACAATTGATAAAGCTTTACTGTACAGTAAATGATGAAAACAATCACTAAAATTAGAAAAGTAAACTTATTGTCAAGAATGAACAAAATTGTTCGAGGCTCACCCAAGGTGTCTACATATAAAATATGAAGGCAATTGGGATAGACATTTTGAAGCAGAAGTCGAAAATAGCTGTAATTTTTTACCAAAAATATTCATCAAAATTACTGTTTTTAAAATATCTATACAAAATGAACCAATCTGAGGGAGATCCACCAAAGATACATCAAATATCAAAGCAGACATGCAGTTTTCAAAAAAAACTTGAAAATGACAAGTGAAGAGCTACAGTGTATGACAAACATAAATCAAATTACTGATTGCACATGTTCACACAGAAAAAAATGTTTTTCATTGTAATTTCATTGTCAATGTTGTCATTCTTTTAAATTATTGGTATAAGTAGAAACAAGCTTCTTGTCGGCTGATAAAGCTAGTTACAGTTAGACAATTACAAAAAAATTTTTGGAGCACCACAGAGGGCGCAACTCACGCACCTTGTCAGGCTAATATACTGCGAGAGCATATAATTGGGTGAATAGACTTTTTCCATTCACTGCAAGATCCTGCGTTATGTGTGAAATTGTGAAATTGAACGTAAAAACAAGACAAGCAAAGGTCATAGTGTCATAGTGGCAACAAACATTATGTGGGATTTGACAAATGAAATTTGAAAGTATTTTGGAGGATATGCTTAGTAATATGTGCTGTACACATTTGAAGATGGTCAATTTTGATGAAGTTAAGGGGTATTCAAAGCAATACCCACATGTTAAAGATCAGTCTTTTGATGTGAGCTACGAAATAAAGAAATTCAAGTTCAAAATCAAATCATTGGATTTTTTTTGGCAGACATTCTGCGTGCGTATTTCACTCAACTCGCGAGATCTCCCAGTTGAGTGGCAAATGACCTATTATGAGAATATACCAGCCTGTACAGTGTTACTCTGCATGTCACCCTGTGTTATTCTTACCCATATATCTGCTTTTGGGCCATTGTATTCTTTTCCTTCAAATAATTCGGGTGCGGCATATGGCGGACTACCACACCACGTCCTCATTGGCTGACCTGGTGTAAATTTATTACTAAAACCAAAATCTTGAAGAAAAAAGAAAAAATAGAAAGCATTAGATACTTGAATGTTATTGCCACTATTCTAAAATTTCCCTGTAGAGGGCGCACTCACATTGTGTATTTGTAGCCTATTGCCCTGGCCAGATTTTTACTAAGACATTAACAATAGGACAGTGATATGTAAAACGTTTTCTATCTAGCTATCATTAGAGCCACCAGCTGCAGCATTACCTTACAACAGTATAATTGTTACTTTGCAGAACACAGTTTTCACCCATCTACGTCATAGTTCCTATGCCACAGACGTAGTTTGTCACTAGAGGTATCATTTATATCAGGAATGACTTACTGTGATCCAAATCTTAACACTGATAGTAATCTTATAACACGTCATTAGACAACAACAATATGGAAGATATCTCAAGAGTGACTCGTAGTATCAGATTTAATAAACAAGTGTAGTCATTTTCATTTGTTCCAATCCTTTTGCAAATACGTGTGAAGTTAGTTTTATCGTGAAAGACTGTTTTAGAATAGTTGATCCAATCTATACAAATGCCAAGATCTGTTTTCATGAGTACGATTCAGCCTATCATAGTGTCCTTTCACCTGATAGGTTAGGCCATTAACCAATCAGAATACTGTGGAGTTATACCAACAATTTCAGACAACTACTGAATTGAAAATCCCATAAAGGACAATCAATTTTACTATATTCAGAGTTCATGTTCATTTCAATGTAGGATTTTTTTAAAGCGGCAATCAACACTTATTGGACAAGTTTTAAAAGTTACTGTGAAATACTTTATTTACGCTTGGAATTAATTTTCGCTATTTTCGCTAAAAGAATGATTCAGTGAAAATAAAATCCAGTGAATATACCGTTTTTCCTATATTTTACATTCAACTCATCAGAAATCAGTGACAATAAATTCCATACAAAACACCCAACAAGTATTTTCAGCCAAAATTAATTCCAGCTAAAATAAAGTATTTTACAGTAATTACCAGTAATTAAACATGGTAACAATTTTATGGGATACTGTATTTTTTATTCAATACTCATCCGTAATTTTGATATTTAAACAGACTTAGAGAGTTCATTTAGATATTTCAAGAAAACAGGAAAGACACTCACAAGCAATTTAGGTATTTTAAAGAAACACAGGGTGTTTACTTACCTGCAATTTTAATATTTAAATTAGCGTCTAAAAGTAAGTTCTCGGCCTTAAGATCTCTGTGTACTATGAAACGACGATGACAGTAATGAACAGCTGCAACTATTTGACGAAATTTTTTACGAGCTTCTTTCTCTGTCATTTTTCCATGTGACACTAAATGATCTAAAAACAAAAAAAACAGAAATTATTGAAAGTTTATAAATAATTATAATAATAACATTCAGCTTGAAATGACTAAATCTGTTGTGTTTCTCAACATTCCCCTTTCGTTGATTTTTGTGACATTATCTCAAAATTTGTTTCTGGTCAAATTTTCAAGAGTGAAGATTTTCTTCTTCTTTTTCCTTGCTAATTTGACGAATCACACCGTGCAGTGGGGCAAAATAAATAAAAAAAAAAAAAAGATCGGCCTGCATTTATTTTGGTGGTAAGCATGCTTACCAGATTGGCTGGTTCCCGCCTCAAGTGTCATGGCGTACCAAGCCACAAGAGGCCGGTAACTAGTAACGGTTCTGGCATTCTGATTGGTACATCACTTTTTCGTTGCTTGTTCCATTTCCCTTAGTTACCTGACGTCAGCGCTTACGCTCATGGCCGTTCAGGGGTTTCCTTTTGCTTTTGAAAGTTGGGCGAATAAAAATAATTGTTTCTTTTGTTATAAATTTGCACAGAACATATCAAATCTGTAAATCTAAGCAGGCAGTATGTATGAGCATGGCTTTATTGTAGTATTACAGACACGTTTACGCAAAACGGAACTTGGAATGTTTTCAAATTACGTCACCCAGTCGCATTCCTTCCGGCCTGAAAACCGGCCCAAATGGAACAATATGGCGATTATTAGTTACCTGCGTCCCACCTGCCATTCGCAAAGGACGCCGGGAACCAGCGAAGCTTACTAGAAACATGACTTTTTTTTTTGTTAACATAAAAAAAGGAAATTTATCAATTTTTGTCTTGGAAATGGGTGTTCAATCATCTTTAAAGTTCAGTCTCGGCATTCCTGCTAATTCAATAACTTCAAAGTTTGTTTCCAAGTTTATTTTATGATAGTTGGACAGCATACTGCAAATGTCTTGAACTTTATACAGACAAACATTTTCACATAAAGACACTAGAGGGCAGTATATCAAGATAAAGCCCTGCAGACTGAAAAATATAAACAAGTCTTACCAAATATTTCTCCCCCACTGGCATACTCTGTAACTAAGTAAATCATGCGATCCGTTTCCATCACTTGGTAGAGTCGGATAATATGAGGATGCCTTAGTAACTTCATTATTTGTATTTCTCTAAAAATCTTTTTTAAATTGTCTTCATCTAATTGTGTTTTGTCTATAATTTTAATTGCAACCTAAGCAAAAGAATACAAGAGAAATCAGATTAATACAGTGCAGGTAAAAATATTCATTGGATTAATAGAGTACAGGTAAAAATAGTCATTGGATCAATACAGTACAGGTAAAAATATTCATTGGATTAATAGAGTACAGGTAAAAATATTCATTGGATTAATAGAGTACAGGTAAAAATAGTCATTGGACAAAATTTGCCTAACCTTAAAGTGAGAGAGTCGTAACCTGCGAACACTCAGGAATTGAGCCCCAAGCGACGATAACAACACACGCTAAAAATGCAAAGGCTCATGGGGAGACGCTTGTTTGTAAACAATGAAACGCTATGGCTATCTGACGCATACGCAGATGTGATGATGACTCCCTCGCTTTAAAAAACATAAATTTATAAGAACTGGTACGCATGGGTGGAATATGCAATGAAGATCACACACAAATTGAAGAAGATATGCAAATTGAAGAAGATATGCAAATTGAAGAAGATATGCAAATTCTGAGACAAACCTACTTATCTAGAAATACTTATGCAAATTACTAAGTTTGTGGAAGACCTGGTTCATGTTCATCTCAGACCATTGATACCTTGTGATATTAGTAGCAGATATGCTTATGTACAAGTACGCAGGTACAAGTCTCAAAATTTGTAATACTTGGCTGTACAGTACAGTTTGTATATTGTGTTGCACAAAACCTGAAACCTGATATTGTTTTTCAAACAACAAATGATTTTTGGAAACAAAACAGGGCTGTGTATTCAGTAAATGAGGACATAGTGGGAATATTGCAAAATGCTTTTTTTTTGCAAATCAGTGAAAATGATAACATTTTGCTGCAGGACAAATTTTGTCTGGTGTCCAATGACACAAGTGTCAGTGACTTTCACAAAATTTAACAAATGTGATAAAATCATGAAAAATCCAAGCAGACAGTTTACGGAATATGGTGGGAAAGACACAGGTGTATTCAGGTGTTAAGAAAACACTCCACTTGAAGTCGTATTATGGATAACTTAAGAATTTTGGTTCAATACATGTACAGTGCGGTAACTGTTTTATGTCGGTTTTAAAATGTCTGTTCAACTTATTGACTGCTACACAGTACTAAACTTTTATGTAATAGGTTTCACAAAATAAAACAGCATTATTTTTCCAATATTTTAACAAATTTGATCAGATCTCATAGTCTTTTGCAATATAACAAGTACGATTTCTGATAGGCAATGGAAAAATAAATCCAAAATTAACAAAGAAATTACATGAATAGTATTATATATTATTATACTATACATCTGTCACCATAGCGCCATAAGTTACAACGTGCCGTAATTTTGCGGTATTGCGCTGAGTATTTTCATCCTAAAATATTAGGAAATGTGAATTCCAAATATGGAGCGATTACACACGTTAGCGTCCTCTAATAATAAAAACAAACATGGCTGCCACAATGGTTTGACCAGATTCCACACAAAGAAGTTCGCTGATTCTGTTAATTCTAAATTTTTTGGATTTCGGTATTCCCATGATGTATCCTTGGGAGGGAAAGATGTATAATAAGGTTATTATGAGGATACTGCAAGGTATGCATTTAGACAGTACATCGTTGCATACTCCCACTGTACTGTCTTCATGCACACTTTTTGGTATCCTCGTAATACCCTCATAATCTGTGCAAACATTTTGCATAAAAACTTTAGCAGGAACAATTATTTCATTCAAATGTGTTGAAATGGTTTGTAAACTAGATAGCTATAATGATTGAAAAGTTTAAAAATTTTCAAAAAAGTATTACTGGCTACTAAAATTTGAAAATCAGGATACAAGATAATAAACCATGCCTAGGTTGACAGTTTTTAAAAAGATGTTCAAAAAAATATATTTTGAGAACAAACCAACCAGGTACTGAATAAGTTAAAATTTGTAAAAGTTGACAGATGACAAAAAATCAATATGGAATGATTCACCTGATGGGCTTTGTTGATAGTGCAGATAATCAAAAACATGTTATGACAGACAAAACAACACACGACCTCAATCTTACGACCTTTAAAAATTCACTTTCAACTGAACCCATGTAGACTTGTTTACTTCAGAAAAAGGGCACCCTTACACATACATATGCAAATTACTCTCCTCAGTAAGATTCTTGGAATCGAAGGAGCTTAGTTTTTCACAGCTATACAATGAGACAAAAGATGACCTTGTACTTTACAAAGTAGGCCACTGGTAAACAACCCTGAACTGACCTATATACATATACCAATCGTCCAGCGATGTTAAAAACATATCCCTCATGATGTGAGGATATTTAGGTTGTTTGACAAAAATAAAATTGGCAATGAGGACCATTACATAACGAATTGCTCAAGTGCAAAGATTTCAGATTTCCCTTTCCTTAACTTAAAAGGCATCAGTGCGACATTTGTGTTGATAAACATTGATTTTCCCACAATCCAATGCACTCTTCTAATGGAAATCACAAGTATGAGGTTTGACCTGGGTGCGACTTGCACTATTTACCGCCGAAGACTCCTTCGATATCTTCTAATCACCTAAAGATACCTATTTAAAGCTTGGCAACGTCTTAGTTTGTACTCGTTGATCTGCGCCGCAACAGTCAAAGTCGCCATTTTCATTTGTATGAGACCCATATATCACACGCATGCATGGCGCGACGACTATCACCCTTTATATACTTATTAAATGTTTCAGATATAAACCTTATAATAGATTTTGGAAACTATTTATATTCCATTTTTAGTATGAATTTTTTTTTATTCCATGATAGTTGTATTTAGTAATCATACTGATGTATAACTTGATATGGTGTTATCTCAATAAATTATTATTATTATATTGCACATTTCGATAATCCTCTCAAACGTCTGAAGCAATGTTATATGTGGGGGGAGGGAGGTGTCAATAAGGAAAAATATGTGAGAACTATTACATCAACCTTATTTACATGTTCTCAACAAGCAGTCTCTCAGCTGTTACACATATACAACGTAGTTTCACTGTTTCTGATGTGTATTGAGAAAAGAATATCAAATCAATCAGTCGAGCCATTTTCAAGGAAACAAGTAAGATTATTCATCAAAATGAGAAAATTAAAATTATTAAAACTAAATAAATTAATCTGATAGGGAAATGAATCAAATTAATCTGAGAACTTGGTTAATCCAACATATAAAATATCAAAACAATCTTGTGATCTTCAAAAAGACATTAGAATTAGTCCTTTTTACTAAAAATATTCACTAAAATAAGAGAACTAAAGTTATTGAAGTGAAATCAACAAATGAAAGAGATCCAGGCAAAGTGCCTAGATATAAAATATTATTGGGCAACCCATTTTCAAGAACAAAATTATATACTAAAATTTTAGAATTGAAGGTATTATCACAAAATGAACAAATCTGAGAGAACCCCCCACCCCCACCCAAATACATTTGAAGAGAGTTTGAAACTCATATAGCTGTTTTTAGGAAGAAGTAGAAAATGTAAAGTTAATGTTGGATGCAAATATATGCCTCGATCATATTCAATAACACATGTAATTTGTTTCATTTGTTGACATAAGCAAATTGCACAAGGACTTTGAGGTTAACACAGTTTTTAATTGGCTGCTGTCTTCAAATAGTCAGTCAGAATAACAGGCAAAATAATGTTATCCATATTTCTCAATTCTGCACAAAGGTCAATGACATCTATGGCTGCTGCAGCTGTTATAGAATACTCTTATTTTCACTGCTTTTATTTTCCATGAAAAGTTAGGATGATTTTCGAGAAATTTATTCACCGTGAATGTAACCAAGTCGTAACAAATCACAACGTTATAACAATTTCTTATAGTGAAAATAGATGTTAGTTTCACTGGTTGCAAAGCTCAGATACAGTTGTTCAGAAATCATTCAGAAATCAATGTTTTCATCGATATTACCCAGTAATTGAATCAATCAGTTCGGCTCTCCCAAGCTCCTAGTGAAACAAGACAGTCAGCCCAAATGTATGCTTGTCACTCAAATACTGCATACTCGTGATAGCCAGAATGTGTTTCTGTGTCAATCTAACCTTTGTCACCATATGCATGTACATGTACCAAATAAAATGTTACATTTTTTTTTTTCAAAAATGTTGACGCAGCTGACGGAAAATAATGTCCATTCCGTACAAAATAAAAAAAATTATAAGAAATTACTTAACCTTTATATGCTCAAATTTGGAAGCCAACAGACAAAATTTGAGTCAGTTTTTACTCAAAAGATTTTGCTAATTTTGTTCTAATATTTTGTGAATTTGTGATGAAAAGAGGACTGGTGGTGAAAAGGTTAAAAACAAAAAATTGGCAGAAAAAGTTATATAGATCAAATGTGACATGTGTATTCACTTTCATTTTACGTTCATAATTTTTTTTTTATTTGCAGAGCATTGATACCATTAAATTATTACATTTATCCAGGTAAGCTCTGAGTAACAAAGAAGCCATTTAAAAACACAGCTATAATGTACGTCAGTCACCTATTATAGTTGCTAGGCAACAGTATCCAGGGACAAAAACTAGATCGAAGGTGAGCATTCTTCACCTTTCAAAAACAAATAAATGTTACATGGTCTGTTCAGTTCTTGTATGTACAAAGTAGACTGCATCAGCTTTGTTAAAGAGTTTTATATTGAATAGGAATAAAATTATGTTTCTGTTTTTCTAATTTATATAATATTGTATCAATTGTGGTGCTAAATAAGAAAAACCATGGGTATACAGATAAAATAACCAAATTGAGGGTTACATTTAGTTTATGCTTACTCAGTCATATGTAAATGCAGTGAACTGAGATTTCTTTCTAAAATTACTAAAAATCTTGAGAATAGTAACAAATCCATTATAATGTATATGGGGAATATTTTCCATTTCTTGATTTCTGTTTTCAATTACTGAATTTACTAACATTCAAACAAAAATTCAAAAGAGTAGCTAAGACAATAATTTAATTTTTAAGTATCAGCACCAAGGGGTTTCCTTAGAAGCCAGCAGTAGCCGACTAATTAGTCTTTCAATGTAATGATTAGCTGACTACTTTTATGAATGGTGTGTGCAGGAATAAAATGTAGCCACCTATCGGTAGTCTTGTGATGAAAACCCTGTCCCAATACAACATAATTTGCTCCTTGTTTTTTTCATTTAATGCAATAGTTCAATAACTTAACATTACATGAAATAAATCAATGAAAACTTAGAAAGAACTGAGGGCATTTTGCTGAGGGCATAAAATGGAAATAGGAAAGATTTGAAATTAATTAAGGAATAACCACCCTCGCCTTTGGGGTGGTTATTTCGATTACATTATACCAACTTCATATTAAAAGTGATTTGAGACACAGAAATAACTGTAAGGCATCAAAAACTATGTACTCTGTACTAGATACATGCATTAGACATAGATATATCAAGCAGTGATGAAAATATTACTCCTGTATTTCAGGATTGTGATGTTTATTCATGTAAAATCTTCTCAATTGACTTAAATTTTGTGTCAATTAGCATTGTACACCTAATTGTATTTCAAACATCTACAAAACATCCTGGTTCACGAGCAAGCTGTAAACAACAATATATTTGTGCCTGATTCCTTAAATTATTTTTCTCATACTCCTCTTTTGAACTCAAAGTACCTGATGGTCATAATTTTGTTTTATTATGAATTATTTCCAGTGCACAAAATAATATTTAATAATATAATTTATAATAATATATACGTTTATTTCATTTGGAAAAAAGACTTAATCTCATTGCATGGTATTCACATTTCACCGGCTTGCATAAATTAAAAGTACCACACATCCAATCGGGCATTTACAAGCATGGCATACTGGTGAAATATACTTTAAAATACACGATTAGCCGATACGATTATAAGAAGCATGTTGTCTTATTTAGCTCTGACCTTTGACATGCACATTGTGAAAGCAATTCTTATCAACTGTATGAAAGTTAATACAAATAAAAAAAAAAAAAACTATACATGTATATATATATTATAAAAAAGAAATAAATTTGGTTAAAAACTTGATAATTATATGCATGGATTTCACCTCCAAACAAAGCAGATCAGCAGCTAATCTCCCAACGCCAGCATGTCCTCCAAGCCCGTATGACTAAGCCAATATAACTTGTCACTGACGTACATAGATTAAATAGATTAACTAATTGTGTATATTCACAGGCACATCATTGACGTAACAGAAAATTACAAATTGATATCGTGATCTTGAAAAACATCTTACTTTAGTTATGGAATTTGTAATTTGGTGAAAAAAAATTCACATTTTATGAACAAAATAAGTTAATGAAGGAAAGCTGGGGCCACAATATTTGTGTTTGTATCCCAAGCCACCCATACAGCCACATACAATTGTATTTCTTTTCTTGAAGACCGATCTCCCCAGCAGTCAACAAACTTACTGAACTTGATTTTGAGGGATTCTATTTTGATTCAAGATTTTTTACAAAGGGAAGAATTGCTTTTATGTATTAAGTTCAAGTGAAAAACACACGAGTCTAATTGTGTCTTCGCACACAGGAGTGAAAAATAAGAAAGATGTGACTAAAGAATTGTTAAGCACTATGAGTGTTTCTATAATTATAGTAAAATCAAAAAGCAATTTCTACAATTTTTTTTAATTTCCTACTTTATCTTATTATTAACGCCAATATTACACTATGTCACAACAACACACCAGATCTTATATGAAATTTTGCGTAATTTGGATCAAAATTACACGAAGCAATACAAGACTTGCCCACAGACTAATTTAACAGAAATTGATTTTTTTTTTACATTGGAGCAAAAAACAGCAGATTTTATTTTTGTTTTCACTTTCTGTTATTTGTATTGTGACTTTGACACTACCACATTTCAATTTCCCTCACGAACAATTATAGATACAGGAATTCACATAATATATAATTATAGATACAGGAATTCACATAATATATAATTATAGATACAGGAATTCACATAATATATAATTATAGATACAGGAATTCACATAATATATAATTGTTTACAAAACTATCATAGTAAATGGTACATGAAACCTTGTATACTGTTTAATTTCATCATTTTTGCTCAGTAAACTCTGCTAAATTAAATCCAGGTGAAAAGGTCAAATTACATTACAACTCATTGTTTTACTCACAAATTCATTGAACATGCTCAATATGTCGAAATAGTGAAATTAAATCCTAGTGAAAATAAATGGTTTTACAGTAGATGTAATTTTGTTCAGAAACTGAGAAGTTATATCGATACAGTCAATGATATCTTACAGTAAGGATATATAAGGGTATACCGGTATATGCAAATGGGGATATATGATGAAAGTTGCACGAATACGAATAAATAACAAAAAACATTACTGAAAATACTAATACAAATGAGTAAATATGTAAAAGAGCTAGTTGGTTTTCATTTTGGGCGATTTTTTTTTGTGTATTCACATGGCACGTACTACAGTGAATAGTTTTTCAATAGAGTAATAACCTTGTTCATTTGATGTGTTCATGTACAAACTGTTTCATTATGTTGTGAATAAGTTAGATTGGAGCTTATACAGAATGGTTGATCACACACCACTGTGAGAGGATATCAGTGCTAAAGACAATTAAATACATGGTCATACAAGCACACTTGGGTATTGTTTAAAACACCTTTCTTTCTTCAGGATACCAACAGCATAGCATTACTGCCACAATGCCATCAAACTTGTCAGACACTGCCATAGTCATTTATTTATTAGTAAATGGCTTATTTCCACTGTGCCATTGCTGACTTTGATATTTTAATGAAAACTGAAAAAACATCTATAAGTTATACAAAGTTTAGTAAGTGAATTATATGTATTGAGTATTTAAGGTAGAGATGCAGTTTACCTGACAGGTATTTTAATTAGTTAATTAGGAAACCAAGATGACCTCCCTTGTCCACAAAACTATATATTTTCGGAAAGCTTATTGTATGAATTTTGAAGTTTTGTTAGTATTTTTTTTTATGGACACTGTACTTTGAAATATGCACAAAAATGTGCTTTTTTGGTCAAAAGCGATTTAAAAAAAAATAGCTTCTAACCCATGCTTCTGTTTCCTGTCAAAATTGATTTATGGGTACATCTGTTTACTATGAAGAAAGTGCCGTCTTGAAAACTGTCTACCAGTTGTCAATTTTGCAGGGTAGCAGCTCAAATTTCACTACTTCAAGTTTATGCATAAATTAACACCCAGGATAGTTGTCTATACGATTGTTGTAACACTGTTCAACTAAAAACAATGTCCGTTTTGAAGATAAACACATTGTCAATCGTTTGTGAAAATTTCAAAACAAAAGGTCAAAGCGTCTGGGATGTGCACTAAAAAGAAGCTGAGATAATTGCTAATTTGCATAACAATTCACTCAGTAAGAAGTTTGCTAATGCTCATAATTAAAATGGCTGTAACAGTTCCAAATTTAAATGTATTATTGTTTTGTTAAAAGTTAAATATAGTGCATAATATGGAGATCCCGTCATTTCTTTTTTTCATCATGTTTCTGTTTTACTATTTATGTACATACTTGCTAAATCTTGTTAATTCAAAAGAGAGAATATTTGCACCTGTTATCTATATTTTAAAATCGTTTTTTGAGTATGTTCCACTTTTCACAATTCCACAAAATGTTAACAGTCTATAGTCAAGACTGTTTGGATAATAAAAAGAAAAGAAAAAAACATTTCACTCCCAAGTGCCCACGAAACTGCATCTCTACTTTTAATGAGTATGTTAACCACAACTTCTGTTTTGAATAATTATGCAAATGTTATGCAAATTAGCATGCAAATTTATACCGTCTTGGTGGTTTAAATTCCTGGGGTGAACACTGATACCTGTAATCTACCTTGAAAACCCCTTGTACGACAAAGTCAACTTCAGCCATCTTTCAAAACCATTTTGTTCAAAATTAATTGAAATGATAAATTATAACATTTAGTCAAAAATTAATCAAGAAATTATATAAAAATAAATGAAAAACATTCAATATATGGCACTAAAATATTAGCTGGGGAAAATTTAGAAGATTAAAGCTTCATAAAGTACCGAAAGATCGCCCACACGGAACTAACAATCGCATGAAAAAGTTTTCTAGTTAAATGCCAATAAACATCAAACATGCCAGCCATAATATGTCTTGACAGACAAAAACATAGAAGCCTAGAACAGCACTTGAGTCTGCATCAATCTTTGCTATTACACCTTATTGACTAACCACTCAAAGATCAGGATATCAGGTGAGTAGGTGATATACTCTATATGGCCCTCTCATTGTAACATAGTTGCATGGCTGCCATTTGTTAAGGAGAAAACACGTCAAAAACACTTGTTAAAGAATACAGTTCAAAATGCAAAGAGCCTCTAGGGAAATTATAATAATAATGAAACTGAGCAGTGACTTAAGGAGTACTACTGAAAGTTACACATTTCCATACAAAGAAAACTCACGGGAATTAAAAATATTATAATAATACATGTATGTATGGTAAGTTAAGGAGCACTGTTAAAAGTTGAACAGTTCAAAGTGAATGACCCTCTAAGGAAGTGATAAACCATAATGAAAATGTACAGTAACTTAAAGAGTAATGTTAAAAGTTGAACAGTTCAAAGTGAATGACCCTCTAAGGAAGTGATAAACCATAATGAAAATGTACAGTAACTTAAAGAGTAATGTTAAAAGTTGAACAGTTCAAAGTGAATGACCCTCTAAGGAAGTGATAAACCATAATGAAAATGTACAGTAACTTAAAGAGTAATGTTAAAAGTTGAACAGTTCGAAGTGAATGACCCTCTAAGGAAGTGATAAACCATAATGAAAATGTACAGTAACTTAAAGAGTAATGTTAAAAGTTGAACAGTTCAAAGTGAATGACCCTCTAAGGAAGTGATAAACCATAATGAAAATGTACAGTAACTTAAAGAGTAATGTTAAAAGTTGAACAGTTCGAAGTGAATGACCCTCTAAGGAAGTGATAAACCATAATGAAAATGTACAGTAACTTAAAGAGTAATGTTAAAAGTTGAACAGTTCAAAGTGAATGACCCTCTAAGGAAGTGATAAACCATAATGAAAATGTACAGTTACTTAAAGAGTAATGTTAAAAGTTGAACAGTTCAAAGTGAATGACCCTCTAAGGAAGTGATAAACCATAATGAAAATGTACAGTAACTTAAAGAGTAATGTTAAAAGTTGAACAGTTCAATACAAAAAACCCTCTAGTGAAATGCAAAAGAACATGATACAAACTAAATTTCAAGGCATTTCATGTCATTTTTGGTCACATAATTTTGGTGTGAAACGTCACATAACATGCTATAGATTATATTGCTGAATTCATTCGTACAATATCAATAATGCTACAGTAAAAATATTAAATCACTGAGTATGAGAAAAAGAGCACTTCATGGTTTTCTTAAATCCAACATGGCCACTGATTCACTGAAACAGTAGTTTTGGAAGTATTAAAGCTGTATTAAAAACGTTTGGCGTATGAAGAAGTATGTGACATATACGAACTACAACAATTAGGGTATTTATAAGATATCTTAGACAACAATTGTTAGCAAACAGTGAATATTACTAAGCATTTATGTAGATTTGGCTGTGATAGAATTTTTAGCAGCTTAGGGCATCAACAAGTTACACACAAAACTGATGTCTCCTAATGCGGCCTACCTAATTACTCATAAAATTGATAACAAACAAGGGAATTTGTTAATGAACAGCCTTTTTTCAAATTGCCCTATCCTTTTTTTCTAAATTTTTACAAATTTATTTATTTCATCCATTGTTACTGCATCAAAGCCAGGATGGAACATTTCATACTTCCTAGACCTGTTGTGTTCAGTTATTCCAATGCAGGATCAAAACACTGCATGTCAGGATTTGAGGTATTTGAGATAAACAAACAGCCACTCGACTGAGCTAGCTCTGCTGTTAGCAATGCACATTTCAATTAAAGAACTGAAGATACATGTATCATCACAAAATTTACAAATCTGAGAGAGGTCCACCTGTAGTACCTAAATGTACAATATCAAAGCAATTGGACTTGCGATTTTAAACAAGAAATCAAAAATACCATTTTTTACAAAAAATATTCATCAAATTAGAGAATTGAAGATATCATAACAAAATGAACAATCTAAGAAGACTCTGCCCAAGGTACATATACTCCAAGTATCAAAGCAATAAGAAATGTAGTTTTCAAGAAGAAGTTGAAAAGTTAGTACAAGTTGGAATCAGTACAAGTTTTCAAGAAATCAAAAATAACAATCATCCACACCAACAGCTCAGTCAGAGCAGAAAAGTTAACAACACAGACGACAATTATACAAGAATAAACATTCAACTCCCAATAAGTTTGATTGAATCACAGAAAAAAATTGTGCACATCTTAAACCTGTATGTATTTTCAGCCAAATCTTTACCAAAAATTGTGAAAATTTAACAATATTGATTTATAACCAAAATGACCTCCATACGGTTAGATCTCAAACTTTGTTTTCTTTTATATAGTGATTTCTTTTCACTGCACAGAAAGACAACACATGATGTATGTCCTTGATTGGTCGTAAATGTCACCAATGACATCATAGATTTATTACTCATTCAGTTGATCCAAAGATAAATGCATGATTTGTTATAAATGTCAGGTGTATTGTCATTTCACAGGAAACACATTGTAATCTTACACAACTAAATTATTGCTACTTTGTGTTACTCAAAATGCATATTACTTTATCCTTTTTACCACCAGATCCCTCTTTTTATCACAAATTAACAAAATAGTCCCGTTTATACTTAGTCTGTACTTTCTTTCAGAAGATTGGGACAAAAATATCCAATTTTTTGAAAATTTACTCAAATTTTGTCTGTTGGCTCTAAAATTAGGGCTTATCTCCAGAAATATGGAAGAATATAAGAAAAAATTGCCAAAAACATTTGGGTGAGAAACAGACTTCACTAATTTATTTTTTCAAACAGACAGCATCTGTTAGGCACAATAAATACTAAGTATGGCCTTTATCTGTCTGACATTTAATAATCATATTTAAATATTAACCAAAGATATGATAGGATGGCACTATTGATTCCCGCCGACATAAAATCTACCAGTAGATATACAAACTATTCAAAACACCGGAATGTCACATCATTTGATTACATTATTACGTTACATAACCGAGAGAATAAAATCTGAGTAAAATTAAACAATCATAAAAATGCATAGTAATCCCAGTCTACTATGTTGCCAAGGTAACAAATACGAATTGCTGGGGAGAGGCAGTCAGAGCTGTAACTCGGTATTTGATTTATTCGCCCTATGAATAATATACTTTTTCAATTATTGACGCAATATTTGTTTCAGGATTTTTATATAATTGCCTTTGACCAAATTGATGAAAATGTTTGGAAATATTTGAAAATAATAATGTGGACATAACAAGTACTTGGTGAAAGTTGACCTTTCACCTTTTTCCAAGAATTTATACTGTTGCGAGTTTAACAATAAACACTGATCTACACATACATGTACAGTGTTGTCTGTTTCTAAATATGTTTCACAGAGAGTTTTTGATTTTCGAATGATTTAAAAATGACAACCAGCTTTTTTTGTCAGTATATTTCACAGAGGACACACATATTAAAAGCAAATTAAATAATTACCACTGGTAATGGTCAACATCAGGCAAAAATGTCACTTGTCAGTGTTTTGATACTGAAAAATGACTAACTTTCACTGGGTTTAAATTTTGCTGAATTATCATTTCAGGCATATTCGGTGTGTTTTAAATTTACGGTTTTAATCATTTAGATAATATGTTCTATGTTAAATTTTACATATTTACTGGGTTTTAATTTAGTGCATTTTCCAGTCAGCGAAATAAGCAAATTTAAACCCAGTGAATAATTAACCCCTTCACAGTATGACCCGCTGATATACTATCGGCCAGAAAGGTGTTTGAATGATGTGCGGACAATTCTGTGGAAAGGAGAAAAACAATTTCTAACCCTTTGCAACGATGCTTTCCATATTTTATTTTCACAGATATTTTTTGCAACAACATTGTCAGAAAAAGCTTTTTCGCAGCTCATGAATAGCCATTAATACATTGTCTGCTAAAAGTCTCAATGGATAGCCAATATTGTATCTAACGTACGGCATCAGTGGACGATGTGTTGAGTAAAAGTGGTATTCCAAGGAAGTTACCGTCTGATAGTAACACATATTACCAACAAGCAGCCTATTGGCTGAGATAGCACCGCTGTTAGCAGTGCACATTTCAATTAAAGAACTGAAGACATCATTAGAAAATGAACAATATGTATAGTATCAAAGCAATCAGACTTACAGTTTTTAACAAGAAGTCGAAAATATCACTTTTTACAAAAAATTACAAAAATATTTACCAAAATTAGAGAATTGAAGACATCATCACAAAATGAACAAATCTGAGAGAGGTACACATGTAGTACCTGTATATGTAATATCAAAGCAATTGGACTTGTGGTTTTTAACAAGAAGTCGAAAATATCACTTTTACCAAAAATATTCACCAAAATTAGAGAATTGAAGATATCATCATGAAATGAACAAATCTGAGAGAGGTCTACCCAAGGTACATATACACGAAGTATCAAACCATTCAGGCTTGTAGTTGACGGTGACGGACGACGACGACGGGCGATGCCAGACAATCACTCATATGATAAGCTCCGCTCGACAAAGTCGACAGCGGAGCTAAAAAGATAGATGAAAAAATAAGGGCAGACAACTTTCATAACTGTGATAAAAGTCTGATGGTAATAACACAGCATTAACTTTCAAACTAAGATAGTAGAAATGATGTTATCTAATCTAAATATAAATTTATTCTTTTTTTCCTGATGCACCATTATGAGGAATACAACAATAATTCATAAATCAGACATGATAACAGGATTGTTAGTGAACCAAACTGGGTCAGGGATTTTTTTAAACAAGGAAACAGGGGCGCAGCGCCCTCATGCCATGTCCATGCGTCCCCTCTCCCTGGGAAGCAAATCCTTTTGCAACAATAAAATTCTGATTGCCCGGGGATTATATGTGGCGACAGTCTTCAACTGTGACCTGTCTGATAGTAATTTTGGCCCCAAGGAAGCCATAGAATGCTCTATTTTAACTTAGAATTATCAAAAACTCCACACCCTGGTAGGGAGAACCCTATCTCCCCCACTTGGTGGCACCGCTGAATTGCAGTGCTCCTTCTTGCAGTTTTTCTAGAAAAACCCCTGTGGGTGATAATACAATAACAAACTATATATTCACATTCGTAAATCAATTCGATTAACCATCTTAGTTATTTGTAACTTAACTTATGTTACCTTTTACAGAATGAATCAGCATAATTTTTTTTTTAAATATTGGTCAAGAAGAACTGTACCTAATGCTAAAGTAACAAACATATTAAAGAAAAATAAACAAGAAAATGTGCAAAATGTTGAAAAACATTTCAAAAATTGGCATTTGCGGAGAAAGTTTAAACACTGTAAAATGCTTTATTTTAGCTAGAATTAATTTTTGCTGCAAAGACTTTTTTTATTTTCACAGAAAAGGTGTTTTGTATGAAATTTATTTTCACTGATTTTTTACAAGTTGAATGTAAAATACGGGGGGGGGGGGGGGAAGTATATTCTCTGGATCATTCTTTCAGTAAAAATTAATTCCAATCGACAAAGTATTTTACAGTATCTGAAAACTTATCAAATGAATACCTAAATTGCATAATACTTATTAATTTGCATAAACAGTCACCATGATTTTCAAGTATGACCATGTTGAGGTGGTTGTGTTGACTGCTAGAGGATCAGATACAAGTCCATACATACACATGTTAATATATGGCGTGAGAATCATGGAAGATTTCCATGTTTTTATGATCACATTAGTCTCCGATTAGTGGTTATAAAGCATGGTCAATAAAGCTATCAACATGAATTGATTGTGAGAATAACAGCACATGTTAAAACCTGTACAGCAAAAAAATAAATTCTGCTAGAATTACTGTAAAATACTTTATTTTAACTGGGATAGATTTTCTGAAAACTGAAAAGACATTTTAGGGTGTTTTGTATAGAATTTATTTTTTACTGATTTTTGACGATTTGAATGTAAAATATGGAAAAAAAGGTATATTCCCTGAATCATTCCTTCAGCAAAAATAGCAAAACTGTATTCCAAGTGATAATAAAGTATTTTACAGTACTCAAGATAAGTGTTCTCTGCACAGTTTTCACATGTTTTGTTTTTCTATCTAGTCTTTCTAAACAAAATTGAATAAAACTGAAAAAATTTAAAACTGCAACTAATTCATGATATTTTGCTGAATGAAAGAGCAAAGAAGCAAATGACAGAAGAGAATACAAATGGGGGGAGGGGCTCTTGTTTCCATGGAAACAATGACTTTGCAATTTTCCTATAGTGTTTAACTGAACTTTTAATTCAAAACTAATTTGACATCTCCAATTCTTTTTTTCTCAATTTTGGGTTTAAAACAGCCAGTCATATTTATAATTCGTTGAAGTTTCAGGAAATGCTCGTCTCAAAAGTGTGTTAATTGTACTTGTAGGACAAACAATAGAGTTGCACTCAATTGATCAATAGATTACTAATGATTCATGAGCAAATCAAACAGGAAGTTGAAGATTGAACAATAATGCATATTTCTCACAGTTAGTGCACATCCACACTATTATCATATAACTTGCATCCCATTTAACACCTCAGTTCTATGCATCAACTTGTAATTTTGGATAAAACTAACATTTTTTTATTTTAATTTTGGAAACTAAATTGTGGAAGTAATTAATTATGCTATTTTTCCTGAAACAAAAGTCTACGATGCTGATTTGACATTCAAAGCAGTGGGCTATCACCTGTACACACTAATTTGTAAACGAGGACATGCTACGGCCGTCTGCTGCGTGCACAGGTAACGACTCTCACACTTTAAATCAAATGGTGAATGCCGGTCAAGCACAAATAGGATCTGTCAACGTGAAACTGGTCCTAAAATTAACCAACAAATTACCGGAAAATGAGAACAGATTCATGGCATTCATTACAGAGCGCATGGCTAAGACATTATGAGAGACATCGGGATGAGATAATGTCCACACTGATTACGATATCATTTGAAAGAATGCATGTCATGCCCCTGCAGGGTGGCATTCTTGTCACAAGTATACTTCAAATAGCTGCAGTTGTCCCACATGCCGGCGGCGAAACAGACCTGGATTGCCTGATAACCCAAACCTAAGTCACCTACAGGTCAAACAACTCAGCGGGGATTTCCATTAATTACTACGCAACTGGTTAAAATCAATGTGAGCCAATGACGTCAAGACATTAGCAGACACAGGAAGGAGGAGGGGTTTGAAAAGGTCAAAGGTTGAGTAGACTTCCTGATCAGACAAATATTGGTGCCAATAATGCCAGGAAGAATTCTGAAATCGATCGCTGAAGTATCAGCTTCTTTCTTCGCAGATATTGATTGAAAAGTTGGAAGTATTACAACATGCTGTAAATTTGATCTGAAAGTAATAGACCATAACAAAAATACTAATTGTTTCCCATTCTTCATAGAATATTTGATGTTAACACACTGACATACACATTAAACAATACTTCCAGCAAATTTATCCAAATACTGTAAAATCATTTATTTTAGCTGGAATTAATTTTCACTGAATACTGTAAAATGACTAATTTTCACTGGGTTTAAATTTCACTGATTTACCATTTCAGGCATATTCAGTGGGTTTTAAATTCACGGTTTCGTCATTTAGATAATGTGTCCTATGCTAAATTTTACATATTCACTGGGTTTTAATTTAGCGCATTTTCCAGTCAGCGAAATAAGCTAAATTAAAACCTAGTCAATAATTAACCCCTTTACAGTAGACATTTTGAGTTGAATGTAAAATATAGAAAAAAAAGTTATATTCGCTGGATTTCATTTTCATTGAATCATTCCTTCAGCAAAAATAGCGAAAATCAATTAATTTTGTTCATATACAGTATTTTTACAGTTTTATGTATTATTTTTATATATTTCTATATTATTTTAGGTCAAATGAACATTTCCATTGACTATATGTAATTAATATTTTTGAAAAAAAAAATATAGAAACCATTATACATGTATACTGAAAATGTATTAATCTTTCACTGTGTTTTAATTCACTGATATGTAGAATCAACTATGGTACAATAAATAGAATGTATTGCTTCACTGGCATCTTCCTGAAATTAAAATGCAGTAAATGCACTCCAAATATCAAAATAAATGGTGAAAATAAATGGTTTCAAAGTATTTTGTAAAAAAAAAGGTGACTTCGGCATTAAACAGAATAACAACATGCAAGAAATTTTTTTTTCCAAACCCAATTTATTTAAGACAATCTTAGCAACAGTTTTTCAAGTGTACTTTGTCAAGAGAGCACAAAATACTTTCATAAGGCAACATATCACGATAACATTAACATTTTTTATTTATAATTGCTGCGTTATTTTATGAGCAGTAAATTAAAATAAAGAGAGTTTTGAATTTCACTCAAGAACTATAAGAAGGATAAAGAACTAATCTAATAAGAAGAGCAATTTATGTTCCTTTCAGTGGAATTGACAGTAAAATGAGCAAATTTAACAAAGGAAGCAAGATTAATAAAGGGAAAAATTAGCAAATTGTGCAATATCCGGCAATGGCTTGGTAATAAACTGACTACAGTATGCATGGGTCTAAGCATTGAATCCAGATGTTCAAAAGTGCATCATATGAAGTTTTCAACAATTTGTCAAAATTCCATACTACTCAAATCTACTTGTGGAAAAAGTTAAACAACTCTCAATCTCATTGCAAGACTCCCTAACTTGCTCTTTATCACATAACAAATACACATGCTCCCTAGCTTACAATATATTATGAATCTTAGGCACATACTCATGCACCTTAGGCAGCTCTATATTATTTCAACAGGGAAACAATTATACTTCCTCGACTGCTTCACAATAAAAACTAAGTAAAAAAAATTTAAAAGGAAATTAGGTGACAGACACAGCACAGATTGTTTAAAGCAACATTTGCTAAAAGGAGGAATCTTGTGGAGAAGACTACCTCACTTGATGGCATGTTGCTATGGAAACCGTCTCCCACAAGCAGTGTGAAAGCTCACAACAACTGAGAAGGAAATAGAGACATGACCGTAAAAGGAAATGCTGAAGCATTGTTAACTGCATGATTTCGAACAAGGTGGGCTAGATTTTATCAAACTTCTTTCTCGATGGTTTCTGAGAAGTATCTACATTTTAATAAAAATAATCACATATATTTGACATTTCCCTTTTGAAAAAAAAATCAAGAAATTTGTCCTTCAAAATTTGATGTACATGTACTACAGGAAAACTTTATACTTACTGACAATGACAAAATTCTTTTTTTTTTTTTTTACAAATTTTATGACAATTTCAAAAACCAATTTTTATGACAATTTCAAAATAAAAATCTAATATGTGTATCAATTTTGGAAATATTATTTGGAAATTGATTATTAAAATCTGTGTATTTTAAATAATATATGTCCTCATAAAAAAATCTTAAAAAATAATATTGCCATGCATTCTAACAAAACATAAAATGTTCAAATCTGATATTCATTAGAAACAAGAAGTTCCCTTGAAAAAAATGTCCTGAAAAATGAATCAATTAACAAAATCTCCTTTTTCAAACTATTATAAAATTTAAAAATATGATAAACAGAAAAACTAAAGTATTAACAAAATATAAAAGATGGAAAAAATAAAGTATTAAAAAAATAAAATAACAAATAAAGTATTAAAAATATTAAAAAAGACCAATGAACACTCATTGTCTACTCAAACATTCGTAACCCCCTATTCCCACCGAGATGATCAATCCACTTTTAAAATGTCACGGATCTTCCATCAGGCTGACTTTTCATTGAGTTAGTTACTTGAGCTTTAGTTTAATGTGTTTTATACGTGAATTCCAATGGAGCCGAGTGAAAAAGCCCCAAGCTACAGCTTCTCTTTCGAAAAGGTCACAGTATCATTTGCTGTAATACCTATCGTATTGGTGGAGTAGAGACAGCCAAATTGAAGGAAATTTGCAAGGTATTTGGTAATTCAGCTACTTTGGTGAACATTTGACATTTTCGTATGCCCCACAGAGGGTTAACAAAAGCGAGAGGGAAAAAACAACATGAAACATGATTCTTTGTAACCAACTAGCTTAAGATCTGAAAACAATATTGGATAAGCCTGTTTAAGGTTGATGAGGGAGTAATTGTAGAGTCGATTACGCTTGGGGGGAAAAAAGAGATGCTAAATCCTGGAGAGAAAAAAACAATATGTCCTTGTCAGAAAAGAAAAATATGCAGGAATTTTCTAAATATGTGCAATTTTTATTAAATTAGGATGAAATAATTTTTTTCATATCATGCACAATGTGATTTTCTTTTTATAAATTTTTGTTCAATCTGGGTATATATCGGTAATCACAAATATTTTGCTCATATCTTCAGTCGTTTGGCTTCAAGGGAATTACAACTGACTCCTGTATCAACATTTTGGTGTAACATTTTCATGTTCTCTACAATACCAAATAAACAAATTTCCTTCATCATATTTGTGTTTATCAAATATGAATAAATTTTGCATGATTAACTTGCTAAAGGGGACAAAAGTTGACTAATGTGGGGGGGGGGGGGGTTAAAACATTTTTTTACTGTACTTCTATGCTGACAGGAAATCCTTTTATTTTTCACTCAAATAAGGTAAATGCTATAATTTGTCCCACACAAAAAGTTGGTTCAAACTACTGCACATCTATACTATGTATATTTTTCTCTGTTGGATCACGTCAACACAATCTTGGATCACGTCAACACAATCTTGGATCACGTCAACACAATCTTGGATCACGTCAACGCAATCTTGGATCACGTCAACACAATCTTGATGAGCACACACAAGAAAATAGATGAGATCAAATTTAATGATCTGGAATTCTTTCAATTCTAAGTTCTGAGTGTAATCAACCATTGCAGCATTCAGTTCACTGACAACCAATTAAAAAGAAGTCATACAATGACCCAAGTACATCAAATTAACTAATTAATCAATAAACCTATTAAAGTTGCATTCCACTTCACACCATCTCCTGACCAACATTTGTTGCCTCTCCCAAAACATTAATACCTGCCTAATTGTATCCACATTTTGATAAACCTTTTCACCACCAGTGTCCGCTTTCATCGCAAATTTAAAAAATAGTCCTGTTTGTAGTCTGCACTCTCCTTCAGAAGATTGAAACAAAAATAGCCAAATTTTTAGAGTAAAACTGAAAATTGACTCAAATTTTGACTGTTGGCTTCAAAATTAGGGTTTATTTCTGGAAATATTGAAGAATACAAAAAAAAAGTGCAGAAACATATGAGTAGTTGTACTGCTGATAGCTTCCATAGATAGCCAATATAAATGACATATAACGATGTCATCAGGCAATATCTTAAGACAAGTGAAGAATTGAAAAAAATGTCCAATTAATTCAAAATTAACAAATTTATAGAAAAAAACATAAAAAGGTGAGAAATATTCAACCATAATTTTGGTGGGCCAAATGTTAAAGGATGACAGTCGCCGTGCCGCGTTCTGTTCAATATGGGACTCAATACTTTGTTTATTTACATCAAATTTGAACACGCGCTGCGCAACGTCCACCGCGCTTTAAGGTGCTTGAAGTGTTAAACATGATGACATCACAGATCAAAAAACTTGGTTTTAAATTCACTTAAATGCAAATAAAATAAGACAAAAAATAAACAATTCTAAACTTCCAACTCAATACAGAAATTTAATCAATATTAAATGACAAACTTTATTAATCCTTAAGTACAACATGTAAAAAAACAATTCTTTAAATTTAAATGTTAAACTATAAACCTTATTAATCTTTCAGTTTAATAACACACCTGCAGACAGCTAAATGTTTAATTATTACTAACCTTAATCTTTTAGTTGAATGACAAATCTGCAGTCCGCTAAATATTGAATTATAAACCTTATTAATCTTTTAGTTGAATAACAAATCTCTTGCCTGCTCATTATTAAATCATACACCTTATTAATCTTTCAGGTAAATAACAAATCCATAGCCAGTTTTTGTTATTTTATGAGCAATAAATTAAAGCAAGGACAATTTCTGATTTCACTCAAGAACTAATTTAAAGGGCAATTTATGTTCCGTTCAGTGGAAATTATAAAAACAGTAAAAAGGCCATCAGTTCATGGTCCTTTGCAATGAGTAATCATAAAATGATTGGGTTAAGGTTGTAGGTCAAATCACAGGTAAAGTCATATCACATTTCAAATACTCATTAACCATTTCATCCATCGACAAGACGCAGTGAAACCTAAAATGTCCCTTTCTATATATTTTCATTTAATTATTGTTACAATCTCAGGCAAATGTGATTAATTACATCGCAGTATTTAACCTTTTCTCTTCATGACTGATTGTTTTTGGGGGCGGAAGATGGTGGGTGTTCTGCTATATATTTTGATCATTATTAAGTTTGGAGCAAAAAAATGCGATAGTTGCAAGTAGAATTAAATAGAAAATACAGATAATAAATTTGTTCTATTAGACACATGTGTACTCTTTAACATTACATTTGTATTTCTAGACATATTTAATGATTCAGTACACAACTATTACAATCTTTTTGTTTTTTGCGCTTCTATTGGAGATGGCCTCTAATAACTACTTACTGTAACCATGGAAATACCTCTATAAAGCTAATATGGTTAATCATATTTTCAAAATCAAGCGCAAATTAAACTTTTTTTGTTTACGCGAGCTTCTACCAGAGATCAGTTTATATTCTTGCTACTATGGTGACCAAAGAAAAAAATCATTGGAAACAGAGTATGAAATACACCTCAAATCTTCTGTAATTTGCTTTCAATATCTCAAAGTTTTTCAAGAAAAAAAAAAAAGAGTTCCAAAAATTGACTCAAGATGGTTATTATTGTTTAGGGTTTACTATTGACAGCTGAATAAAAACATAGTTGAACACTGGTGACCTTGCCCTTTGTTATATAATATAATTCCCTTTATCATAGTTTGTTTCAATATAAATATGCATTGTCATAATTAATTTTGAATACAAACAAGTTTTGGGGTTGAACCAACAGTGGGGAATCAGTCTACCGAATGTCCTTAAAAGATGTACCGTACTCGACCGCGTTAGCGCCCATGCCCGGGCAAGCGCCCACCCCCCCACTTTTGCGCATTTTTTATATTTGGGGTCACATTCGGCAAAGCGCCCACCCCTTCAAAATTCAACTAATTTAAAACTTGGTCTTGCGTAACGAATCTTGCTAATCGTTTTTATATGATACAGCGTGGATATCGATCGCTGTGAACATGTTGTGAATGCGTAGAACGCGGTAACCGTGCGTAAACTACGCTTCGACAATGACCTGTTAATACAAGTAAAATGCGGTAAATATTTCATGCCATATTCAGTTTACCTCTCAAAAATGGCTAGTTACTAGTTTTTTGGAAAAACCATGTCGTTTATTCGCTGAAATCAATTCCAACAGATCGTACTTCGACATCGATACTTCACTTCCGCATTGCGTTACTGGAAAGTCTTCGGGAATTTCCGAAGAATTGCGTCAGTACAACACAGCATTGTGATTGGTTAATAACCAACTTGACCCATTAGGTCAAAGGACGCCGCTGCAGGTGAAATCTGCAAATGCATCATGGCGGAAAGTAATTTTGTTCGAGAGTTTGCGTACAATCCAACACCTTCGTCAGTGGAGATAATATGACAATTTTGACTTCGACTGTGTTCCAACAGACTCAAATGTTTTTAATTTCGTAAATTCTGGTGGTACGTAATTAATATTGTAATAAAATGTGCATATTTTTTGTAATCGATCATTTCTGTTTCTTCGTTGTGAAAATCAATGACGACTCAACTAATTTCGTAATTGGATTTCCCTCAAAGACGTAATCTGTCACTTGATGAATAAAATTTTTCATTTGCACTCTTTTTCGAGGGGGGTGCTCGGGTAAGCGCCCACCCCTAAAAAATCGTGATTTTCTGAGTTGAGGCCCCTGGGCGCTAACGCGGTCGAGTACGGTAAATATCTTACAAAAACATTGGTGCCTTATTTGTTTAATTATTTTAAGGGACATAATTTCCAGCTTTATTCAAAGTAATTCAGATATTTTAGTATAAAAACAAATGCCTCATCGCAGAAAAAAGGTGCTGCATTTAGACGTGGCTTTTGTGCAAGTATTTTGTACAGGTGTCTGTCAAAAATTAATGATTCACTGAGACAAATATGAACTGCCTCATTGTGTGACTACTGTATTATATGAAAAGTAAAAAAACACCCTTTATGAATAGCTATCATGTTGCAAGCTCTGCTTTGTATGCAAATCAACTTAAATAGTTAGTTGGTGTCTAGTGGAGGGAGAAGTCAACAGTACTGTTGCCTCCTGAGAATCTACATCTTCAAACACTGCAATCTTTGTTTTTGAAGTGCGTTTTTAAACTAGTATTATAAAAACTCTATCATTCTGTTCTAATAGCTGAAGCATATTCCTGTGAATTTTCATTTGTCGAATGAACTGTTTGTCAAATACAAAATATTTTAGTACAATTTTCTTTTCAAAATGTGGATGCAAATTTTGCTTTTTACGTATTTTTTATGTATTGTTTTTGATTTGATAACTTTGAACTAAACAGATTTTCTATTAGCTTCAGATCTGGATCAAAGTTTGGCACCCAGTACATAGGAGTGCTTATATTGATTTTCTGACATCTTGTTTTCTGTAAAGATTTTATTGGTAGGTTTGCAAATGTGTATCAGACTGTGTAAACAAGCAGCCTCTTGGCTGAGATAGCTCCGCTGTTAGCAATGCACATTGCAATTAAAGAACAGAAGATATCATTAGAAAATGAACAATATGTATCGTATCAAAGCAATCAGACTTGCGGTTTTCAACAATATTGGAAAATATCACTTCTTACCAAAAATGACAAAAATGTTCACCAAAATTAGAGAATTAAAGATATCATGAAATGAACAAATCTAAGAGAGGTCTACCCAAGGTACATATACACCAAGTATCAAAGCATTCAGGCTTGTATTTGGGGGATACATTACCAAAGATATTATTACAAGATAAATGATTTGTTTCATTGAACACATACAACAATGCATATTTCCACTGAGATCAGTGACCTTTGATATGTATCACCAGTGATGAGTCAAGTAGAAACAGTCAAAATATTTTATCAGATTTTCTCATTTTTTGCATGATATTTTCATACAGGACATCTGTTGTTCAAACTCAGGGAAGACTTTATACTGATGAATAAGATGACCAAGTTTGATGAAGTTTGGAATAGAATTAGTAAAGTTATTATACACACAATAACAATTATTAACGACGACGGCGACGACGACAACAACAATGACAATGCCGGACAAAATGTTTCCCTTTATATACCTTTCCCTTCCATCTTTGATGGTACGGGCAAGGTAAAAAACAATACAATTTCCATGGAAATGAGGCCGTCTCCTTTTTTCCCAGATCTCTGAAAACATCAGCAAACTAGCAAAATTTAGATTATTTTTTTTTTAATTGATGTAACCATCGTTATCATCAGTATACTATATGTTGGATACCATTGTCCAGATATTTCCCTCATTTTTGACAATGCTGAAGGCATTTGACAAACAGGGATGGAACCTCAAATTTGATCGTTCATTGCATTCCAAACCATAACCCATCTCCCAAACCATCTCTTCTTTTCTTTTAGCAAACCTGGATGAAATTTGCTTGGTAATGGACTAGCAGAGTTCATTCTCACCGAGAGTGAATTTTTGGGAGTCAGTTGTGGCAGTATGGGGGGGGGGTGAATCAGTGGGTGGAGGGTGGGTGTGGTAGCTCACAAGTAAAGCACATATTCATTTATTGACAACCAAGTCAACAGTCGTCACCTTTAAAAAAATAAAACCCACATATTTTTTTTTTCTTGAAATTGTGCATATGTAAATCTAGAATCCCATTTTCTATAATTTGCAAAAACAAGTAATTTCTATAAGCATTATAAAGGCTTTTGATTCTATACAGTTCATGAGAAATTTAACAGAATCCACAAATTTAGAAGTCCCTCCTAAAATAAAATAAAGTAGCATTGAATGATTACAACAGTGATGTTTGATTTGGTGATTAGACAACATAATCATCAGTACAGCTTCAGTGCCAGATATTTTTATCGGATTTATCACCAAACTAAATGATTTCTACCATTTTTCATGGTGATCAAAATTGTCTGGTTGGAATGCAACTTTAGGATTCGCACAGACCATTTTGATATTTTTTTAACGTGGCATAACAAGTACATGTTATCTCAAATAAAAGCATGTTTAGACATCACAATGTCAAACTTGTGGACATCATTCAGCCGGTATTATCAGTCCTCTGGTCGACCAATAAAAAATAAATTATGTAGTTCTGATAACAAGCACTTCAACAAGTCATTGTCAATGACACGTCCCCGTTCCGTTCATATTTGAGTGACATATACATTCAAAGCAGATCATGACCGAAATGCACCTGCATATGTACAACACATTGTACTAAATCTGAACAAAATCCATGCATGCATGACTGAGATCCGGTTCTGGAATTGTGAAAATACGTGATTTTAATGCATTTTCGGCCTTAAAATGGCCATCATTCCGCTATTGCTAAGCGGATCATGAAACAAATGCACATATCTATTTGTGACATGATGCACCATGTGTGTGTGAAGTTTGAACTTGATCAATCCAGACATGTCTTGGATACGGATCCAGAACTGAATTCTTTAAGAAAATGGCCGCCAGTCGGCCATTTCGAACTTGATCCGGAAAAAAAAATGACGTGCATCAAGGTCCTATTATGTTTAATGTAAGTACCGAATTTGAACAAAATCCGTCCATGCATAACTGAGATCCGGGTTCGGAATGGTGAAAATGTGCGATTTCAATGCATTTTTGGCCTTAAAGCGGCCGCCATTTGGCTATCGTTAATGGGATCATGAAACAAATGCACATACATATTTGTGACATGATGTACCTTGTGTGTGTGAAGTTTGAACTTGATCAATCCAGACATGTCTCGGATACGAATCCAGAACTGAATTCTTTAAAACAAAATGGCCGCCAGTCGGCCATTTCGAACTTGATCTGAAAAAAAAAATGACGTGCATCAAGGTCCTATTATGTTTAATGTATGTACCAAATTTGAATGAAATCCGTCCATGCATAACTGAGATCTGGGTCCGGAATGGTGAAAATGTGCGATTTCAATGCATTTTCGGCCTTAAAGCGGCCGCCATTTGGCTATCGTTAATGGGATCATGAAACAAATGCACATACATATTTGTGACATGATGTACCTTGTGTGTGTGAAGTTTGAACTTGATCAATCCAGACATGTCTCGGATACGGATCCAGAACTGAATTCTTTAAAACAAAATGGCCGCCAGTCGGCCATTTCGAACTTGATCTGAAAAAAAAAATGACGTGCATCAAGGTCCTATTATGTTTAATGTATGTACCAAATTTGAATGAAATCCGTCCATGCATAACTGAGATCTGGGTCCGGAATGGTGAAAATGTGCGATTTCAATGCATTTTCGGCCTTAAAGCGGCCGCCATTTGGCTATCGTTAATGGGATCATGAAACAAATGCACATACATATTTGTGACATGATGTACCTTGTGTGTGTGAAGTTTGAACTTGATCAATCCAGACATGTCTCTGATACGGATCCAGAACTGAATTCTTTAAAACAAAATGGCCGCTAGTCGGCCACTTCGAACTTGATCCGAAAAAAAAAATGACGTGCATCAAGGTCCTATTATGTTTAATGTATGTACCAAATTTGAACGAAATCCGTCCATGCATAACTGAGATCCGGGTCCGGAATGGTGAAAATGTGCCATTTTGATGCATTTTCGGCCTTAAAATGGCCGCTATTCGGCTATCGTTAATCGGATGATGAAAAAAATGCATGTGCATATGTCCCATATAATGTGTGATGTATGAGTGAAGTTTGAACATAATCGGTCCATGCATGTTCGAGATACAGGTGATCACGGACGCACGGACGCACGGACGCACGGACGCACACAGGGCAAAACATAAGTCCCCGTTTTCGGACTCCGTCCGAACGGGGACTAAAAATAGGTTAGGTGAGTCAGATTTTTATTTATACTTTCCTTCTTTGCACATTGTTTACTTTGAACTAGCTTGCTGATCACTTATCAATATGCATATGATGTTTACAGTAAAGTTTTTCCAATTGGGCTCAAATTTATAAGTCTCACTGAAATCTTGTGTGATTTTGCACTATTAGTTCATGTCTGGTCAAAAAATACCTAGGGTAGGCAACTCATTTTAGATAGGGTAGGGTTATCAAAACCAAACATATTTTTTATTTGGTCATATTAGTATCAGCTGTTTCCTTCAAACAAAGAAGACCAATCGATATCAGTCTTTAATTTATTTGTCTAGCACAATGTTTGACCGTCAATCATCAAATCATTCTATCTTTATTTTGACCAATCAAGAGCAGCCCATGTTCAGACACAATGGACTCACATTATTGAGACCATGGGCAATGCACTGTCAAAGGCAACTGTACTGTAAAAGCATTTATCTTCTTAGTTATATATTATTTGTCTAGCACAATGTTTGACCGTCAATCATCAAATCATTCTATCTTTATTTTGACCAATCAAGAGCAGCCCATGTCCAGACACAATGGACTCACATTATTGAGACCATGGGCAATGCACTGTCAAAGGCAACTGTACTGTAAAAGCATTTATTTTCACCGTTATTTAATTTCACTATTTTGATGTTTCAAGCAATTTCACTAAATTTTAAATTCATAAACTTGTCAAGGAAACAACAAGGTCTATTGTTGTTTTACATGTTCACATGAATTTTATTTAGCAAATTTTACTTGATAGCGAAAATGAAGACCAGCGAAAAATTATTGCATTTACAGTATTACAGTGTATGTGGAATCAAAAATCTAAAAGCAATGTATAGTAGGGTAGTTCCAAGGATCTTTGGTTGCTTAGCAACTGCATATACATTTGTACATTCTGGGAGGGGGGTCAGCAGAAATTTCACATCGTTTTCATCGAAAATGTTGATTCTGTAAATCTAGACATTCTTGTTACCTTTGAAACTTTAGTTTCAAATCCAAGGACTGTTCAGTATATTACAGGACTGTAACAAGCGATGTGATCAGAAACTAATTCTCTGAAACACTGATCTATGAATGTTCCACCAACACACACACACACATCCCCCCAATCCCCACATCGCCAATGAGGGAATTTTAAAATGTTTTAATTTCATGTGAAACAAATTTTCATAAATTTCATGAGTCAGTTGTAATTGCAAAATAAAATGGCAATGAAAACTTTTCTGGTGTCATACAACACGACGAGATATAATGGAATTTTGTCTTCATGAATGCCATCAAGTTACTCAAATGCTTAGCAGCAAAAATTCTGAGGTTTACAGTAATCAGTATTAATCATTCAATCATGTGATATTAAACCAATAGGACTTCTACATATACATGTATCTGCCTTTCTGTGAATGCATCTGTGAATGCACAATATGTCCGATAAGCACCAGCTGACACCCGACACATGACCAAACACTGACACTTACAGCTGTTTACATGGACACGCTTCACCGCTGACTGAACTCCAGCAAATAGGTAAGTTGAGCAAACAGTAATGTTGCTGTGAATTCTAGACAAGTAGCCTATCGACTGAGATAGCACCACTGTTAGCAATGCACATTACAATTAAAGAACAGAAGATATCATTAGAAAATGAACAATATGCATAGTATCAAAGCAATTCAAAAATAACACTTTTCACCAAAAATGACCAAAATTAGAGAATTGAAGATATCATCATGAAATGAACAAATCTAAGAGACGTCTACCGAAGGTACATATACATCATGTATCAAAGCAAACAGGCTTGTAGTTTTCAAGAAGAAGCCGAAAAAGTAAATCATTGACACGAAAGATGGACAATCACTCATATGATAAGCTCATATAACAAAGTCGACAGTGGAGCTAAAAAAAACTGTCAAAGTAATAAAACTGAAGATTCATAGTGATTTTCTTCTGTGTTGTATTGAGAAACACTCTACACATAATCTACTGGTAACTACAAAAATTACAAGCAGCAAAAATTGAGTGGATTTAAAGTATCCACAACTAGTGTTCTATCATTGCAAAAAATTCACGGTAGTTGACTTAATTCTGCATTGACTAAACCTACATACATTTACGTTAGAAGCTAATTAAAGTAATAATAGTTACTCAATACACATATCCGCATAATTGGCAAATATCACATTCAATGTTATTTTCCCCACATTTTAAAAACCAAAAACTATGAAAATAACACTGTGTTATTTTGCACATGAATAATCAATAACAAGTCTCCTGATTGGGCGTTGATTAAATGAGATATGAACACAAATTCCTTACATAATGTGTCAGATGCAGTTAGGGGCAATTGATTAAAAAAAAAACATTGCCCGGTGACCGGAACTGCCACCTTTATATTGATTTGATTTTGTCGATATGCAGTAGTTACTGAACACAGCTGTGTACCGGTGCCAGGTACCAGATGGAGGGTCTAATCTTTTGATAAGGCAAGATATAGTCATAGAATAAAAAAAATCTTAATCAAAGAAAGCTTAGAAAGAACTCCCGTGTGCTGAGAGTATTGGAGACACATTCAAAATTAATTCAAAATCAAAGAAAGCTTAGAAAGAACTCCCGTGTGCTGAGAGTTTTGGAGACACATTAAAAATTAATTCAAAATTACTTATACTTGAGATATTGATGGAATAGCCGAAAACTAATTATGCAAATAAGGTAACTAATATGAACAGATTTAAGTGTAAAACTAATAAGGTCTGCACAATGTACCAAGTTTCATTGAAATGTGATTAGAACCAAAAAAATATTAATTATTATACTAATTAGAGAATTAATATGAACAGATTTTAACCCAAAATTAATCAGACTGTCTATTGTCCTAGAGCATTTATGTACCAAGTTTTATTCAAATGTGATGATCAATACTTGAGATATCAGTATTTATTAATTATGTTAATTAGGTGATTAAGAAGCATAAATATTTACCAAAAACTAATATGGTGCATAGTCTTAGGTTCATTGAAATGTGATGGGTACTCTTTAAAAGTTTCATTGAAATCCAATGAGTAGTTTTTAGACATCATAGAACAGCAAAAAATTAACTAGTTATGCAAATTAGGTAATTAATAGGCACAATTATTTATCCCAAAATTAATCAGGTCTCTGCATAGTCCTAGAATATCTATGTCGCAAGTCTCATTGAAATGTGATGATTAGTACTTGAGATATCAGGTGAAAAGCTGAAAATTAACTAATTATGTTAATAAGGTGATTAATATGCACAATTATTTACCCAAAAACTAATTAGGTCTCTGCACAGTCCTCAAGTAACTATGTACCAAGTTTCATTGAAATGTGATCATTACTACTCGAAATATCAAAAGCTGAAAATTAATTAATTATGCAAATTAGGTAATTAATATGTACTGATATTACCCTAAAAACTATCAGGTATGTGCAGTGTCCCAAGTTTTATTGAAATGTTACGATTAGTACTTGAGATATCAGTGGAAAAGCCGAAAATTGATTAATCATTATGTAAATTAGGTAATTAATAATATTAACAGATTTTTACCCAAAACTAATCAAATCTGCGCATTAGTTCAGAGCATCCATGTGCCAAGTTTCATTGAAATCCAATGAGTGGTTCTTCAAAAATCAGTGGAACAGTCATAGAACAGCTAAAAATCAGCTAATTATCATGCAAATTAGGTAATTAATATTCATAGATTTTTACCAAAACCTAATCAACTCTGAGCATTATCCCAGAGCATCTATGTACCAAGTTTCACCAAAATTTGATTAGTGGTTCTTGAGATAACGGTGGAACAAAAAAAGTAACATACATACATACATACATACATACATACATACATACAGACATACAGACAGGGTAACTGCAAAGACTCCCTTTTGTGCTTCGCACACGGGAGTCAATTACTTGAACTTGAGATGTTGATAGAAACGCAGAAAACTAATTATGCAAATTAGGTAACTAATATGAACAGATTTAAGTGTAAAACTAATAAGGTCTGCACAATGTAACAAGTTTCATTGAAATGTGATTAGAACCAAAATAATATTAATTATTATGCTAATTAGAGAATTAATATGAACAGATTTTAACCCAAAATTAATCAGGCTGTCTATTGTCCTAGAGCACTTATGTACCAAGTTTTATTCAAATGTGATGATCAATACTTGAGATATCAGTATTAATTAATTATATTAATTAGGTGATTAAGAAGCATAAATATTTACCAAAAACTAATATGGTGTATAGTCCTATGTTCATTGAAATGTGATGGGTACTCTTTAAAAGTTTCATTGAAATCCAATGAGTGGCTTTTAGACATCAGTACAACAGCCATAGAACAGCAAAAAATTAACTAATTATGCAAATTAGGTAATTAATAGGCACAATTATTTATCCCAAAATTAATCAGGTCTCTGCAGTCCTAGAATATCTATGTAACAAGTCTCAATGAAATGTGATGATTAGTACTTGAGATATCAGGTGAAAAGCTGAAAATTAACTAATTATGCTAATAAGGTGATTAATATGCACAAATATTTACCCAAAAACTAATTAGGTCTCTGCACAGTCCTCAAATAACTATGTACCAAGTTTCATTGAAACATGATCATTACTACTTGAAATATCAACAGCTGAAAATTAATTAATTATGCAAATTAGGTAATTAATATGTACTGATATTACCCTAAAAACTATCAGGTCTGTGCAGTGTCATATGACATCTATGTCCCAAGTTTTATTGACATGTTATGATTAGTACTTGAGATATCAGTGGAAAAGCCGAAATTTGATTAATCATTATGTAAATTAGGTAATTAATAATATTAACAGATTTTTACCCAAAAATAATCAAATCTGCGCATTAGTTCAGAGCATCCATGTGCCAAGTTTCATTGAAATCCAATGAGTGGTTCTTCAAATATCAGTGGAACAGTCATGGAACAGCTTGAAATCAGTTAATTATCATTCAAATTAGGTAGTTAATATTCATAGATTTTTACCCAAAACTAATCAAATCTGCGTATTGGTTCAGAGCATCCATGTGCCAAGTTTCATCAAAATCCAATGAGTGGTTCTTCAGATATCAGTGGAACAGTCTTGGAACAGCTAAAAATCAGCTAATTATCATGCAAATTAGGTAATTAATATTCATAGATTTTTACCAAAACCTAATCAACTCTGCGCATCATCCCAGAGCATCTATGTACCAAGTTTCACCAAAATTTGATTAGTGGTTCTTGAGATAACGGTGGAACAAAAAAAGTGACATACATACATACATACATACATACATACATACATACATACATACATACAGACATACAGACATACAGACAGGGTAACTGCAAAGACTCCCTTTTGTGCTTCGCACACGGGAGTCAAAAACTAAATTTAAACTAACCGGTGATTCCGATGTCTCATGGTCGTTAACAATTTGCTGATAGTTTATCAAAATGTCCTGATTTCGTTTAATCATATCAGACAAAGGGCCTAAATGTTTTTGGTCAAATTTACCATTTTATATCCAAAATATGGCAAACAATTAGAAATGTCCAATGACACTAGTTACATTAATGACAAAATGTTGTAAAGCTAATTAAACTGAAACCCTAATATACTGTGACTCAATTTGACCAAACTGTTGTCATGATGTAAAATAAAACAGAAAATAGTTCATTAATATGCGCAGATAGTGTCAGATATTCAACCGTACTCTCAATTATACATGTGTAAAGTTTACTTCTGAGTGAAATATTCAATATTGAAACAGACTGACCAGTAATCAGTATGTAAATTAACTAATTAATAAAACTGATAACAGCAGCAAACTTAAAGACAATTGCCACGTTCACATTACAGAATCTCAGCTCGTGCTGGATTTTTAATCCTTTGAAGGATTACAGCAGTTGCGTTCACGTTAGTCGGGACCCACTCGGCTCGTGCTGAAATCACGCCTTCACTTGTTGATCTGTTATTTGACCCAAACATGGATAACGATACGCTTATGATGATAAAAATAATTGCTATATTGAAATTATATCCATTTGCTATTGTGGTATTTATTACAAGTCATCGTGCACATGAACGGCAAAGAAGATTTGAAAAACAATTATTTTTTCACAATGATGTAGCATTGTAAGAAAAAAAACGGTTGCAGAAGTACATAAATATACGTTGCTGACAACTGTTTGCATTCATTTCATTCATTACTACAACAGACCGTCATGTCACAATTGTATTAATTAGTATATGCTCTCTTAAAGTCACCACTGAGGGCAGGTGTTGAGTTTCGGTCCCAAGCATATACAGTAAAACCTGTCAAAACCGACCCCTGGATAAACCGACCTACTGTCAGAACCGACCGATTTATGTAGTCCCGAAATTTCTCCATAGACGCCTATGTTAAAACAACCTGTGAAATCCGACCACTGTCTACTCCGAACACCGACCGCATTGACCGGCCCCAAGTCCAATATTCACACTGAATACATCGACCATCCGACCAGTTGCACCACGTCCGCTGTCTAGTAATCCGGTCTGCCCGACCTAAAAAGTGTGCATTGTGTTGAATTTACCGTGAACGTCACAGAAACAATATCAAATCTCACACTACAAGTAACGTCCCGTGTAAAACAATAGCAACTGATTAAGTTTTTCACACCACACGCCATCGCATCGCGTGATGTCTGGACAGTGTAATGACCCCGGGTATAAACAAATGATCGGGGTCATCAACTTCAATTGCGGTGAAGCACACTGCATTATCACTTCTTCAACGATCAAAACATTGAGTTTTCTTCTTTCCATAACGATTCTGATCGACAATTTTGTGCTTTCGAATGTTTCCGTAAAGGGGGCTTCAAGATTGAAATTTATGATGACGAAGAAGCAGACGATGACAAAGAATTCGGAAACCTTATTTAGCATGTTGCAGAGCCACAAACACAGTGTAGCGTTGTAGAATACCTCCACTTTGATGAACGTATACCGACAGAAGCAATGTATGACGGCGAGTGGGAGCAACAGATTGTTGAGAATTTTATTGCAGACAAAGAAAACCATGAATCTACAGACAACGATGACAACGACAGTCAAATTATTGACCCCCACGATGACCGTGACTTGACGCAAGGCGATGTGCTAGACATGTTGACAAGATTACAAAACTCCAGCTACTTGACAGATATCCAAAATTTCATAATTCGAACGAACAAAATCGTTGAAAAAAGATGTTCTTTAAAGCGGTGAAAACTTGATGATTTTTTTACATCGTAATTTGATTCATTGACTTAACAGCAAAATCAACTGTCTGCATAAATTATAATAATTACATGTAGCTCACGTGAACTTACGTTGTGATGTCATTCAAAATGGACGCCTTCAGTTACGATACGCGATACTTACCCGGTCTGTTCCAACAGTTATTTTAATGTTTATTGATTTCATGTACATACCATAATATTCTTGTCTTGTTTGGTAAATTATTTTATTGAAACAATACAATAAATGTAAATACATGTATAATCACCGGAGGCAAACTCCGGTGTCTTTCATTTGTCCCGTGTTTACAGCACATGTAATTGTTGTTTCAATCGAAGTTATGCCCACCCTGAATAAACCGACTCCCTCTGAAAACCGACCATAGATCCCAGTCCCAGTCATGGTCGGTTTTGACAGGTTTTACTGTATCAGGACCGGGATCAAGATTTTTTCGGCATGTATCGACTCGATCCTGAGCGTTCACAAACACGTTCGTGCCAAGATTCCTAATCTGAACGCCACTATATGCAGCATTATAATACAAACAAGTCAAGTCACAGAGCTACATGCTACACATGCTACTGTTGGTGGAGTGTCAGTTGATGAGCATGTTGGGGGAGTGTGCACTTACTGATGGTACAGTAGTGAATGACTTGTCAAAATTTGTTTGAAAAGTTTTTTTTTGATTTGTTCAGAAAATAAATTTAGCAAAATTTCAGAAAATTCTGGTGTCCATAGTATTTTGGTGTGTGCAGTATCCCAGTGTCTAAATTATACGGTGATAGAGTATTCAGGTATCTTAAGTATGTCACTACATCCATACTTTAAGTGATAAAGGAGTCATTTTTATTTCAACTCTGACCCTGGGTCATTTCTGGATCAAAGCATGACACAAGAATCTGAAAATAGCAGCAAATGCTTCATTGGTTTTCACTAATTACATCATTTTGGTCTATAAAGAGGGATGGAGTCAAAGGTCGAGTAGCTATGCCTGGCACAGCACATTAATTACTAGATCACACACCGTGGAGATATTGGCTTAAAATAACAATGTAGAGCATTGGTAATTGTGAGCTCCACAGAATAAATTGAAAACATTTTCTTTTTTCTCATCGACAACATGTCTTTATATTGACAGTATGTAGGATGTAACATCAAAATGAAGTACAATGAGTCGTTAAAATGATAGATGCATGAAAACAGAGTTTGGTTATGTAATCATTTGTTATAATCATTTTATATTGACAGAAAATCAAAACAATATTCAGCAAGTGAATGTCCTCGCTTTCAACTCAGTAACTTACACCTAGGAAGGCAGAAGGACATCCTTCTAGATTCCATACTTACACAGATATCAACCTATACACCACCGTTCCCTCTTTTCATCATTAATTTACAAAATGGTCTCATTATAGTCTGCATTTTTCTACAGAAGATTAGGACAAATTGGGATTGTTTTGAATAAAAACTGAAAATCGAATTTCAAAAATTTTGTCTGTTAATTTCCAGAATATTGAAGAATATAAGCAAAACAGTGCAGACAAATTTGGGCGAAAAAGTCTGGTGGTGAAAAGGTTAATAAGTTAAGTACAAGCAGGACTTGAACTTCAGAGGGAACACAATTTAAGGGTCAAACTAGTCTTATATTATTGAACATGTGATCGGTGATCTTAGAAAAAAAAATTCTATGAATAATATAGGGAATACCGTAAAATCTGTATTAGAAGCCGCATCCCTAATAGAAGTCGCATCCATTCTATTTGAATAATTGAGAACCAAAAATTCATCATTTCTCATATGTGTAGATGCTCTAATAGAAGCCGCATCCCCTCTGTTGCATTGTACCATTTTAATAGAAGCCGCGGCTTCTAATACAGATTTTACAGTATTTAAGGGCACCAAAGCCAACTCACTGGGCACCAAAGCAATAATGCCTGTCTGAAGTACAAGCCCTGCATAAGGTGACCTTATCATGAGGAGGAAAAGCAACAAATACGAGCACTTCATCTTTAAATGTCTGTATAAGGTTTATATATGTATAATGAACTTACAACAGAAATCAGTTCTTGTTGTAAGCAGCTCTAATCATGTACTGGTTAAATTGTTTTCATTTAAGTCGTAGGTCGGTGTCTACATCACCCCAATTTGATTCACGTGACTGTACATTACAGTAGTCATTTTAGGTGACAATTATGATAAATAAATGTGTGGAGATTTCGTCCATGAAAAGACATGAACAAGAAATGCATCACCAAAAAAAAACTGACTTTTACCCTTTGCTACTGTCACATACAGCGTTTGAACACTCATACAGTATAGTAGCAAGAAAATTTGCTAGTCAGTTAGCCATTTTGCTTTCATACAAGCAATCAGAGCCTACTTTTAAAATTGGAACACCACTACAGGCTGCCTGACCATCATTAAAGATACAATTAAACCATTTTGAAAACTGTTCATAATGAACAGTATGCCATGTTTGTGTTTTAAAAGTAGACGGCAACACCTTCTGGATATCGATGTCACTCATAGACTATCGCAATTCTTGAATGTTCTGTTATGACAGGATCTAACATTGCTTACAATGCTTATTTTCGTGATCAAGAGAATGTAATTTGTTCATCTACAATTTCCACACAGAAATTACAAACAATACTTTCAATATGCCATGATTGAATGGGACACCATTTGAAGAAGGCAATAGAGGATGTAATTTCGGCCTAATGTGTTTACACAATCAGGGCCATGTGCGGCCCAATCCTAGCCAAGTTCAACCGTTTATTAGAGCCAAACTTGACTCTAGGTACTGGGCTTTGATAGAATGCTGTCATGTAAATAAAGAAAATATTCACTTCAGGGCTCTATCATTACTAAGTAGGGACCCCCCGAGGTTGGATTAATAAATGAGCTAATTGAGTATACATGTAACAATAAATACACAAATAGTATTTAACATATTCCAGTGTCATACAAATTAGCTATGGCACTGTGCTATTTTCCTGAAAAGACCACTGCAAATGTAAATACAAAAAAATTACTATATGTACATATCTTTGTAAAAGTGTAAAAACTTGTTATAAATGTTTTCTGCATTGTTTGAGAGACAGCATTGTTGGAACCTTATGTACATGTACGTTGTTAACGCTTTGAATACAAAAAGTACGATGAAAATACAAGAACAAGCGAAGTTACAGTGTAGCTCATAGCACAGCATTTCTACTACAATACCAGCGTTCCTGGCAACAATGCACCAACCAAAACTATGGGGAGATCATCTAGGTCTTTCCTTTGCTAATTACATTTCATACAATGAGATAGGCTTCGCTTTGTGTCGTTTGTTTGTTTTTTCTATTATCCAGGATTGATTTACAACTAACTAGCATGGGTTGAATCTTTTACATATCACTCTCACCCTGGACACACAAGCAATTAAACTATCAGGGCACATCTCAAAATACTGTTTATTATTGTATTTGGTTGGTCAGCAATGGTTTCACATGAGAATTTACAACAATTTTAAGTCTAGTTGGTAGGCACAGTTATGTGGGAGAATTTAGGGCTCACTTCAATATTTACAAGAATTTTGTATCTAGCTGGTTGCTGGTTTGCACAGTTATGTGAGAGAATTTAAGAGCACATCTCAAAGTTTACAACAATTTCCTATCTGGCTGGTAGGAATTCAGAAGCACATCTTAAAATTTAAAACAATTTTATGTCTAGCTGGTATGCACAGTTATTTGGGAAAAATTAAGGGCACATCTCAAAACGGGGATTTGATTAGAACTTTATTTAAACTTGATAAGTTCATGGTTTAAAATTCCTCTTTTCATGAAGGTTGGTTGTAAGAACAGTATCACCTGACATTAAAAGTACAAAATCGACACATGACTCTAACACGTTCACCTGAGAAGACATCTAAAGCATAATAATTCAGACTCTCAGTGAATAGATTTTGATTGGATGATCATAATACCCTAGACATACAGCTATGGAACATGCTGCTGTGCTACCGGTAATAACATAAATGTAAAAGAAGTAAAATACATGTACAACAACTCAATGACATAGTCCCCGTCATATTTTTAGTCACTTTGTCAAACAATGAAAAGCATAGTCAGATTATGTTCAAATATTAGGATAGTATTTAGCATATTACTACAAATGTCCATGAAACAGGTATAAAGACTAAAGTTTGAATGAAACTAGTCAAGGCATGCCCCAGAATCTGTTAATGACATGTCCAAATGTTGATTTTTGGGACAATTAATGGCTGTCAGTTGGAGGTCAACAAAATAAAACAAAGCGATATTCACATCATGTTTTGTGATATACCAACTTTGAAAAAACAACAACATTTAACCCTATACATTTCGCCTTTGTATCAAATTTATCCCAAATCTGTACAATCATCTCTGTAAAATGAGCAGAACACTCGTAAAAAACAAAATGGCCACCAGTTCGCGCCATTTTAAATCTAATCACGAATAAAAAGGATGTGCATCAGTAACCTACCATGACTGATGTCAATGCCAAGTTTGAATGAAATCGGTCAAGGTATGTCTGTGAAACGATTAATGACAAGTTTGAATTTTGTGATTTGGCAAAAATTGGAGACGACTGACACAATGACGGATGGAACCCAAAACGTAAGTCCTCGTTTTGAACTATCTTCACCGTTTTATACATAAATTTCAGTTGAACTGCAACTTACAGTAACCCTATTTTTTAATTCATTTTCATCCTTGTAACATGATTATCTCATTTGTAAACAAGCAGCCTATCGGCTGAGATAGCTCCGCTGTTAGCAATGCACATTTCAATTAAAGAACAGAAGATATCATTAGAAAATGAATAATATGCATAGTATCAATGCAATGGGACTTGCTGTTTTCAACAAGAATTCAAAAATATCATTTTTGACCATAAATGATTGTGGTTTTTAACAAGAAAATATCACCTTTTACCAAAAATGACAAAAATATTCATCAAAATTAGAGAATTGAAGATATCATCATGAGATGAACATATTTGAGAGTGGTCCATATGTAGTATCTATATATGTAATATCAAATCAATTAGACTTGTCGTTTTTACAAGAAGTCGAAAATATCACTTTTTACCAAAAATGACAAAAATATTCACCAAAATTAGAGAATTAAAGATATCATTACAAAATGAACAAATCTGAGAGAGGTCCACATGTTGTACCTATATATGTAATATCAAAGCAATGGGACTTGCGGTTTTTAACAAGAAGTTGAAAATATCACTTTTTACTAAAAATGACAAAAATATTTACCAAAATCAGAGAATTGAAGATATCATTACAAAATGAACAAATCTGAGAGAGATCCACATGTAGTACCTATCATTCTATGTATGTAATATCAAAGCAATTGGACTTGCGTTTTTTAACAAGAAGTCGAAAATATCACTTTTTACCAAAAATGACAAAAATATTCACAAAAATTAGAGAATTGAAGATATCATCATGAAATGAACAAATCTGAGAGAGGTCTACCCAAGGTAAATATACACCAAGTATCAAGCATTCAGGCTTGTAGTTTTCAAGAAGAATTCGAAAAAGTAAAACATTGACACGGACGACGGACGACGGACATCGGACAATCACTCATATGATAAGCTCCGCTCGACGACAGCGGAGCTAAAAATAAGTAAATGACATTATTATCATTTTGGGTAGTCTTTATAACAACTTTCAGGGACACCAGCTAATGTCTATTTTGTAAAAGGTGTCCAAAGATCACATTGGCGTGAGGAGATAAAATCACATGAAAAGATCTTCAGCATTATAAAAAAAATTAAAAAAAACATGATATACCATGATTTAAGAGCTTAGATAATAGTATACATTTTATTTGATTCTTGAGAAATGTACAATAAAAGTGATAAAATCATGGAACAAGACGTCAATGGGCAGCAATCTTCCGATGAGAGCTTAATCACAAAGAAACAAACACAGTATTACATTTAGGTAGAATGCTATTTAGTACAATTTACGAAGCGTGAAAAAAGTTACACCTCGCAACGCAATAAAGTGACACAAAGCGAATTTTATGGATTTTATCGACGAACCTAGAAAATTAATGGTGTAGTGTTCTATAAATCTTGTGACGGAAATTCCCCTAATAACAAAGTTATTACACAAATTAGAGAAATAATTATATCTCAACTGACTTTTCTATGAGTCAAAATTAAATAAAATACTGAAATTTCAGAAATATTAGAAAAAAAAATTTGCTGTGAGGCACTTTTTCATTCACAGATTAACAACTGCCAACAAATTCCCAGAATGCATTTGTTTCACAATTCTTTCTTGACTAGAGGTGTCTCACTAGAGAATACAAGGACAGACGATTGCGGTAAATATCAAAGGGAATAGAATGCATCGTCTCTCGGTGCGCTATGCTCCATTTCATAAGCATCTGGGTCTGTGCGTCAAATCTATAATCACCATATCACACTTTTCTAGTAGTTTATGTAACCGACTTTTAAAACACGCTCCAATACGTTTACAACAGACTAACTCGTTTACGGGTATTTCTGTGCAAATAACATTTTTTGTTTGAAAATTGACAAAGAAATATTTTGTATTACGTCAAGTTACGATGAATAAGTCCCAAAAATATTTTAACTTCTAACCTGTTTTTGGAAAAACATGATCAATCAAATTAGTTCCAAACCTGCTAGTTTATGTTTTACTGTTTAAAATGAGTTACGTAGTCATGTTTTAGTTTGAAGATTCATCCATCAAAACATATATTAATTAATATTTTCTTGGATTTTGAACATTTTAATCCCAAGAGAAATTACATCAAACAAAACAACAACAGTTGTCTGCCCCCTTTTTTTTTCAAGCGTCTTTGATAAAAGTACATACAGAACTGATGTACCATTCCTTGGGGGGTTTAATTTGACCTTTGATCTTTAGACATAAATCAAGTTACACTACGCTTACATCACTGTAAAACATTATCACTTGTCAATAGTTATGAGAATATATACAGCAATTGAATACAACCTTTAAAACTAGTTCATTTTTGTTATTTGCCAAGTGGCTCTATGTGTTGATTTATTCTTGAAATGAAAAATAATTATAATAATATAATTTTTTTTTTTTTTTTTTTGTTAAATCTTGATTGGTATCATTCAGTAAATTTGAAGAAATACAGAAAAAATACCTACAAAGTATGTTGTTCAAATGGTTCTTCTCTTAAAATAAATTTCTATGTGGCGTCACTGGTCACTGATTCTCTTAAGTAACTGATTTATTTGAAAACAATTGTATACTTCAGTGACAGAATAGCTCAATTGTTTGCCTTCGATACACAACCAATTGTTCGGCATGTTGATGATGACGACAAACAACTTATATTGAAAACATGAAGATAAAAATTTAATCACCTTGTTTTATTCAAACCAACGTTCCATCTAATAGCTTATTCACTAGTAGAACAAATTCAAGGTTTCACACCATGTTTGACAGTGTTCAAAGTTTTGTACATAGCATTGCATTCATTTAATTCATTATACAGTATCTGAACATATCTGGCTGCATTTTCCCTGCATCGCTATGTCATACTAGTATAAATAAACATGTATCCTATTTAATTTACAACCGAGGGCGTGATTTCGGCTCGTGCTGAGTTTCGGTCCCAAGCATCTATCAGAACTGAGATTGATTATTTTTTTTCACATGTGCTGACTCAGTCCCGGCCATTCATACACAAGTTTCGACACATCCCAACTCGGTCCCGACTCTCAGCACATGCCCAGATTTCTAATGTGAACGCCACTATATGTTTCAAAAATTAGCTACTATTTGAATAAGTTTGAAGATATAAGCAAGCAGCCTGTCGGTTAGAATAACTTTGCTGTTTGCAATGCACATTTGAATAAGAGAATTATAGATATTATCACAAAATGAAAAAATCTGAGAGAGGTCCACCTGAGGTACCTATACACATATATAAAACATCAAAGTGATTAGACTTGCTCATCTGTTTTTAACAAAAAGTCAAAAATATCACTTTTAACCACAAAAGAGTTTTCAAGAAGAAGTCAAAAAAGTAAAAGGTTGACGTGGACGAGGGACAAGCACTCTTATGATAAGCTCTGTTCAACAAAGTCCACAGAGGAGCTACATATAATATAGCTTTGTCTTAGACATAGACGTGAACAGAATTGTGATAGATGCTCCTGATTATTAAGGTTACTTTGAAAGTGTTCACATGTACTGCCAGTCTACAGAGAAGCATAATAATGCAAATGTAAGGTAAAATTTGACATTTTTTTCCCACCCCAAAAGTACAATGTATGTTCAGCTGATTTCACTTCCCTCTCAAAATACCGCAAAATATTTTATCTATCACTGATTTTCTTGATATTTTTACTGGATGAGCAGAAAGGTAAAAATCCATTGGAGCAATGTAACTATGTGAGAGATCATTTATTGCAATTTCTGAAGATTTTTCATGAATAATAAAAACAAAAAGTAAATGAAAGAATGAAAATTTGTATGAGCGTTGGTTATTTTTGTGAATTAGAAATACTTCTATTGCCAAAAATTAAACAGTTTTACAGTACCCTACAGTATAGGGGTTCTGTTATGCAATTCATAAACACATAAGCAAAGTAACTAAGAGGAATTTGATCTAATCTTATCTTAGATTTACTCTTAAAATCCATTCACTGTTTAATCTCAAGTGACTTTATAGGTATGTATGCTTGGACTACACAGTGTTCATACACAGCAAGTAACTGTACTGTATCATTTCCATCATGGAAGATAACATGAGAGAATAGAAGATGACATTCTATCTGGATTTAGTGACTTTTTCTGTCACAATATTTGAACAAAATTTGATTTATCTGCTCCGCCCATGTTTATTTTCCACTGGATTTTTATCATATACTTAAAGGGGAACCGCTCAATCGCTCAATCCCAAGGATTGCACCAAAGAATCATGGGACACTATTGTTTATGTTGTTTACAATGTTGATCTATCTTTTGTTATCCATTGTAATTTTAATCCAGAAAGTAAATTTGTTGTGAGATTAGGCTTACCTTAAATATTTTGTTTCAAGCCTCATCACCATTGCTTATTTTTTGTTTCAACTCACCATCACTTCAACTTATTTGTCTATTTTTTGTTTCAACTGACCATCACTTCAACTTATTTGTCTATTTTTTGTTTCAACTCGCCATCACTTCAACTTATTTGTCTATTTTTTGTTTCAACTCACCATCACTTCAACTTATTTGTCTATTTTTTGTTTCAACTGACCATCACTTCAACTTATTTGTCTATTTTTTGTTTCAACTCACCATCACTTCAACTTATTTGTCTATTTTTTGTTTCAACTGACCATCACTTCAACTTATTTGTCTATTTTTTGTTTCAACTCACCATCACTTCAACTTATTTGTCTATTTTTTGTTTCAACTCACCATCACTTCAACTTATTTGTCTATTTTTTGTTTCAACTCGCCATCACTTCAACTTATTTGTCTATTTTTTGTTTCAACTCACCATCACTTCAACTTATTTGTCTATTTTTTGTTTCAACTCACCATCACTTCAACTTATTTGTCTATTTTTTGTTTCAACCCACCATCACTTCAACTTATTTGTCTATTTTTTGTTTCAACTCACCATCACTTCAACTTATTTGTCTATTTTTTGTTTCAACTGACCATCACTTCAACTTATTTGTCTATTTTTTGTTTCAACTGACCATCACTTCAACTTATTTGTCTATTTTTTGTTTCAACTGACCATCACTTCAACTTATTTGTCTATTTTTTGTTTCAACTCACCATCACTTCAACTTATTTGTCTATTTTTTGTTTCAACTCACCATCACTTCAACTTATTTGTCTATTTTTTGTTTCAACCCACCATCACTTCAACTTATTTGTCTATTTTTTGTTTCAACTCACCATCACTTCAACTTATTTGTCTATTTTTTGTTTCAACTGACCATCACTTCAACTTATTTGTCTATTTTTTGTTTCAACTGACCATCACTTCAACTTATTTGTCTATTTTTTGTTTCAACTGACCATCACTTCAACTTATTTGTCTATTTTTTGTTTCAACTGACCATCACTTCAACTTATTTGTCTATTTTTTGTTTCAACTCACCATCACTTCAACTTATTTGTCTATTTTTTGTTTCAACTGACCATCACTTCAACTTATTTGTCTATTTTTTGTTTCAACTGACCATCACTTCAACTTATTTGTCTATTTTTTGTTTCAACTCACCATCACTTCAACTTATTTGTCTATTTTTTGTTTCAACTGACCATCACTTCAACTTATTTGTCTATTTTTTGTTTCAACCCACCATCACTTCAACTTATTTGTCTATTTTTTGTTTCAACTGACCATCACTTCAACTTATTTGTCTATTTTTTGTTTCAACCCACCATCACTTCAACTTATTTGTCTATTTTTTGTTTCAACCCACCATCACTTCAACTTATTTGTCTATTTTTTGTTTTAACTGACCATCACTTCAACTTATTTGTCTATTTTTTGTTTCAACTCACCATCACTTCAACTTATTTGTCTATTTTTTGTTTCAACCCACCATCACTTCAACTTATTTGTCTATTTTTTGTTTCAACTGACCATCACTTCAACTTATTTGTCTATTTTTTGTTTCAACTCACCATCACTTCAACTTATTTGTCTATTTTTTGTTTCAACTGACCATCACTTCAACTTATTTGCCTATTTTTTGTTTCAACTCACCATCACTTCAACTTATTTGTCTATTTTTTGTTTCAACTGACCATCACTTCAACTTATTTGTCTATTTTTTGTTTCAACCCACCATCACTTCAACTTATTTGTCTATTTTTTGTTTCAACTCACCATCACTTCAACTTATTTGTCTATTTTTTGTTTCAACTCACCATCACTTCAACTTATTTGTCTATTTTTTGTTTCAACTCACCATCACTTCAACTTATTTGTCTATTTTTTGTTTCAACTCACCATCACTTCAACTTATTTGTCTATTTTTTGTTTCAACTCACCATCACTTCAACTTATTTGTCTATTTTTTGTTTCAACTGACCATCACTTCAACTTATTTGTCTATTTTTTGTTTCAACTCACCATCACTTCAACTTATTTACTCAACAAAACGTATTGAACTCATAATTTTTGGGACTGAAAAAAAAATCTTAACCACAACTTGCTATGTGCATGAGAAAATTGACAGCAGTGTGTATAACGATCACACATTATGACAAGACCTTTCACTGAAAACGAAATACTTGTTCTCTAGCGTGAGTAGTGAGTAGACGATAGACTGCTCCGTTACTGTAGTAAAATCATTTTAGTTGAAAACAAAAAAAAACAAAACAAAAATATGTTATCTTTTGAAGTATTAGAAAGGTTCAAGAAAATACAGTACTATTCAAGCATAACTTTAACATTAAGCGGGTTTAACATTTTCACCACCAGACTTTTTCTCGCCAAAATTTGTCTACACTTTTTTCTTGAATTCTTCAATATTTCTGAAAACGAACCCTAATTTTGGAGCCAACAGAGAAAATTTGAGTCAATTTTCAGTTTTTACCAAAGAATTTGGCTATTTTTGTCCCACTCTTCTGAGTATTTTGTGAATTTTTGATGAAAAGAGGGAACTGGTAATGAAAAGGGTAAGTAACTTAGCTTGATTTCAAAACAGATAACACATATCTGTATTATGTAGAGTAATCTGCCTATAAATAGTCTCACATTAGTAACTTAGGTAAATACTACAAAGCTGGGATTATTAAAGACAAGGATACTTTATTATACATTTTTATGAAAAAGCAAAGCCAGCTTGGAAGTTAAGTTACGCCCAGACTTTAATGTACCCAGTTACCAATAGAAGTGGACATAAAATTATATATAGTGTGCACTAGATGATCATAAAAATAGGACCATACATGTACATCTGTTTATTACATAAGCACAAAAAATCAAGAATGTATATTATGTGAATGTATATTATTATGTTTTCAGGAAGTCTGTGTCACATTGGGGAAAACACCTGTCCAGGATGACGCAAATCCAACCAACACAAGTGAAATAATTGACGCAAATTTATACATAACATGTATATAGAAAAAAGCACTTACATTAAATCCCACATGAATCCTGAATTAGACAAACATAATGCCATAAATACGAATTGTCGATATTATTATCACACTTTAGAAGGTGGGAAATGGTATAGTACTGTTGAATAGAAATATACCAGCTTTTTTATCTATTTCACCACCAGTTCCCTCTTTTCATTAAAAATTCACAAAACAGTCCCGTTTATAGTCTGCACTTCCCTTCAGAAGATTAAAACAAAAATAGCAAAATTTTTTGATAGTGAAATCTAAAAATTACCTAAAATGTTGTCTGTTGGCTCCAAAATTAGGGTTCATTTCCAGAAATATTGAAGAGTATAAAAAGAAATATTCAGAACATTTTAAGCTAGAAAGTCTGGTGATGAAAAGGTTAATACATGAAGAACTTGTATTCATGTAATTTCATGTGCTGCTAATACAGAAAATACAGTTGCCATAGTAACTTACTGTCTAAAGATTCCAATGAAACATTCACTGCTACATGCCTGAATTCAAAACAATTAGCTATTAAACATGAATTACGAGTACAGATCAAAAACATGTATGGTAAAAAAAAATAAACATTTGATTTAGGACATTGTACTTTTAATACACATTACACACAAGTTGGAAAGAAAATCAGAGAAAAAATACATAGATGGATAGGGGGCTTAGTAATTATTAAAATAGAGTCATGAATAACTTATAAATAAATACAAGATTCCAATAGGATTATGTTCTCAATAGTACAGTCACCAGTGACTTTCATACACAGACTCGTATAGAATCTATCTATTCTCGGGGACAGACATCTAGGCACAGTGAAAACAAAAACCAAAGACTTTCAGAAGACTGTACTTTGGGATAGTTGAATCTCCCGAACAGTGCAACAAGATTACCCCTGCATGTGTAACAATTATAAATTTGGTTGTTCAGGATTACTTCAAAGTTGAGTTTGTGGTGTTTCCTCGACTTTAGCTGTTTTCACCAGCTCTTTGACCGGCGTTCCACAGCAGCTCACAGAGCCAATAGAAATATATGGTACAGACGGTACAGTGGTGTGTGTCTTAGCAACGTAGAACATAATGTGACATAGTTCTACCCTCGAGAATATATCAACCACAACACTGTAAGGGGAATTCATCTTTTTTTTTTAATAATTGGTTGATAAACAGATATATGTAGTAATGTCGTATTTTTACAAGATCAATAAGAAATTGTTATGCATCATCAGAGATTTGAATTATTCAATGGTGAATTACAATCATTATATACATGATTGCCACATGCACACTGACAGTTTTATGTGTCCTTTGGATGGATACTATCCTACATAAGCCATATCACAATTGCAAATTGTAGTGCATTATAGTGCATTGTGGCCAGATCGTGATCAAACACTAATCCACCAATCACAAAGTGGGCCTGCACTAACAATCCCACAATGCACTATAATATGGTCTTTGCCAGAAGAGTCTTCAGATACAAGTAATACAAGAGAGAGTCCAGTATGCAACAATCCCGAAAATAGGAGGTTGTGTCAACACATTGGCTGCTGAAAGTATCTAAGGAGAGCCAATATGAATAGCAACAGGCAATGTGTTACTGTGAAATAATTCAGGGCAGATCCTTAAAAAGTATAATAATTGATAAACTTTGTTAATAAACACAAGTTTTTTTCAAAAACAAGATCAGTCATCACCCTTTTATGACAGTTTGAAAATTAGAAAAACTCCGCAAACTGTTTTTTTTTTTCACTTCATGATTATTTTCCAGGTACTTGTGTTGACAAAAATAATTGCTTTTACAACAAAATTTTCCCTATTTCATCTGTGCAGATTTTGCTTTCAAAATCTACTATGCATCCTCCCCTAGTTTCTAATACTCAACCCTTCAACTTACAAATTTAAAAAAATTCAAAGAATGTGAAAATATACTTAACATTATTATGTTTTCAGGAAGCCGGTGTCACATTGGGGAATACAGCTGTCTTTGATGACGCAAATCGAACCAACACGAATGGAATAAATATGCAAATATAAGCCAAAGTTTACGACAACTGAAACCTAATGTATTCCCAGTGTTATGATCAACGTCATAAATTGACATTTCCATATTACACAGTATGTGATGAAAGTGATATATCCAAGCAATGTGTTTAATAAGACTGTCATTTATTGGCTATGAAACTTAAACACCATATTGTATAACCAATTAGAAATCTCCTTATAAATGTCTGGCTTGTTACACACAACAGAGCTGATATAAGTCGACAAAGGTAGTGAAAGAATGTAAAGGAAAGACTGTTACTTTAGTACCTCATAAATAAATGATATATTTCACTCACATACGTCACATGCATATGTAGGACACATCAAAGACACTGCGTGACAAAACACTGGCCTTCACAAAAATCAAATAACTGATACGACAAATTCCAATTAATAGCCAACTACTAGTCGTATCGGTAAGTCCAAGTGAATTTCTTGCCAATACGATACAGTACAGTTCTCACGGAAGCTTTGGCTTCACTTCAGCGTCAGCTTTGCTTCAGCATTGCATCGTTATGGCATTGTTATGGCTTCATCGTCGCATCAATGTCGCGACATTAACAAGTTAGGCGATTATCGATTCGCTTCATTGTGGCCTCATTATGGCGACAATGTGTATTGCATGTTTTAGTAGTCCGGGCATGGGGGTCGGACTCGGCTAAAACTAAACGAAACACAGAAAAATACCACCGAAATGAGGAATCTGAATCTGCTCTTCTAGCAGCAAATAAAATGAGCGAAAAAAGGGTAATTTTATAACAAGAACAGTTTCACTTCGTATACAGCAAATTGTGTATCAGAACGAGGTGATTTGAATTTACTAGTATCACGATTTTCCTTCCAGTCAATATGAAACTCGTCACCTTGCCGATTGTAATGTACTTCGCAAAGTTTTTGGTGCCCAATACTCGCAACACTAAAATAATTAAACAAGATATCTTTTTAAAATGTCATTTTACTCTTGATCATATTATTTTATTCGCCTTGAATTTCAAATCGATTACATATCGAACTTCTGTACATGTTTTTGTCTACTGCCCTTCTGCATGCAAATAATGAGGTCATACTCATGTCACAGTAAGTTGAAGCTGATGCCATGTTGATGCCATGAGACTGCGAAGCTGAGGCCACGATGATGCCACAAAATAGCGAGGCGAACACAGCTTCAATTTTCAATGACGCGAAGCTGATGCCACAATGATGCGATGCTGAGGCGACAATGAAGCCATGCGTAGGCGACAATGATGCCACAAAAGCCAAAGCTTCCGCGAGAACTGTACTGTATTTATGCTATAGAAGCACATTTACAGAATTGCATACAAATAAAAAATCACATATATGCACTATATACTATTATTATATATCTGTCACCGTAACGCCATAAGTTACAGCGTGCCGTAATTTTGCGGTATTGCACTGGGTATTTTCATCCAGCATATTAGGAAATGCAAATTCCAAATATGGACTGATTAAGTGCATAAGTGTCTGTAATATTAAAAACAAACATGGCTGCCACCAGGGTTTGACTGGCTAAATCTGCTCTAAGCATTTTGAATTTCGACATTTCCATGATGTATTCCTGAGAGGAAAAGATGCATAACAATAATGTTATTACGAGGATACCGAAAAGTATGCACTCAGACAGTATGTGGTCGCATCTACTGTCTTCATGTATACTTTGCAGTATCATCACAATAACCTCAAATTATTAAAATAAAATCATTTTGACCATAGAACACATCTGTAATTTAAATAAGTCACTGTATATGCTACTGATAAAGCAATTACCTATTTGGAAACATTTTGCCAGACTACTATGCATGTCTCACACTCAAAGTAAGAGATAAGCTATCTGCACACAATAGTCTTGATTATTATAAATCCAAAGACAACTCAAATGAATGAGAAAGAATGTTGTAATTTCAGGAGAAGTATCTTAAAATGTACATAAAAATGTATTGGTACTTGAAAAATACTTAAAAAACATACTTAAAAAATACCTGTGTTTTGTGAGACATGCAACGCTGTCTTGTAAAATGTTTCCATATAAGGATAATAAAAATCCAAAAAATAATATAAAATGTCACTTAGAGTGTACACAATTTGAAGGAATTACTGGTTACTATGATATGGAAAGGATGCATGCCGTCAGATTGCTAACATGCAGAGTATTTGGTGATATTAGAAGATTTCACAATTACATGCATATACATGCTGACAGAACTATTACATGGGAAATGTACTTTAAAAGAACAAGAACGTAGAAATGGTTTCGCATTATTGCTGAAGCTCAGCTAAGGAATTTTCAAGTCTGGATTATGTCCGCACTTCCCTAAACAAAGTTTTAATTGTGCAAAATAATCATGATTTTAAACGACTTTGAAGTCTCAAAATCCATAGCCATAAAGACAACATCAAAGTGCAAACAACACGGGTAATTACATCCTGCCAGTACTGTACAATGTGTATTATAAACAGGGGCTTCTATTAAAATGCTACAATGCAACAGAGGGAATATAGTTTCTATTAGAGCATCTACACATATGAGAAATGGTGAATTTTTGGTTCTCATTTGTTTAAAAAGAATGGGTGCGACTTTTATTAGGGATGCGGCTTCTAATACAGATTTAACCGTAGTAACTGGAACGAAAAGGCTATTATGGTAGAATATGCTTCCTTTCTTTTTTGACATGTGTGAATATATTATCACATATACATGTAGCAGTGACAATAATTAGTGACAAAATATAATTAAGAGTTTTAGTATTAATCAACAGTAAGGTGGACTTTATTAATTCACTGTCAATTGGTGAGAAAACTGTCAAATAATTCGCATAAAATGACAATTCAGCAACGATTTCCATAGATCACAATACATTTTGTAATTGAAAGAAAATAATATAAATTATGTAATACTTCAAGACGAGAACGAATACAATGCTAGAACTGGATATAATATTTTTCACCATATGTCACCAACCAAAATTTTTTGATATTGACATACTAGTATATCTTAAGAAACAATAGTGAAAGGCGTTGAAACAAACAAAACATGTTATTTTTAATCCATTTTGTATATGTTCACAGAACATATGAGGAAATGTCAGGTGACATCAAAATCGATGAAAGGATCAGTAGTGACAACAACATCAGTTCAGAGACAATTTCCAAAGAGGAAATAATCAACGTTGTGACAAATAAAACAGAAAAAAGAAATTTAGAACCAGCAGAATGCCCCAATCCGATGCCATCAATGGATTACATCTTTTCATGAATTGGTACGAAGCTCAAGATACTGTACAAAGCTTATTTTCAATTATTTTTTTTATTTTTTACTGTGAATGAAAAAAATCAGCAAAAAATTCCTTTTTTTCCAATCTACAGATCAGTTAATTTTCTAGTTAGCAATTTTCGTGATATGAAAATCTGATGGCATTCGCAGGAACATTTCACGATGGTCAGTTCAGTCCACTGTCTTAACTTTTGAATCCCCCTAATTTCCCTGCCTAAATTTAGCACATTTTAATCTATTTGTCTATAATTTTAATGTTAATTTAGATTGACTAATAGAGATAAAATTCACATTGACTGTTGACGCCCTTTTTCCCCTTATTAATTTTAGTATCTCAAATAAGGCTTTCAGCAGGAAATATTAACCACCAGACTTTCTCGGCCAAATTTTTCTGCACTTTTTCTCATATTCTTCAATATATTTCTGGAAATGACTATAAACTGGAATTTTGTGAATTTGTAATGAAAAGTAGGAACTGGTGGTGAAAAGATTAACCAGTGTGTTCTCTCAACTGATATGACACACAACTGATATGACACACAACTGATGATATATTAAGATTCAATGTGACACAAGTAGTTATATGTTAATTAATTCACTGTGTGTCATTAATACAACAGAAAATTGTACTTTGATATACTGATCTCAAAAAGTGGACTACTATAGTTATGGAGTTTGTAATTTGGTAAAATCAAACTCACATTTATAAACAAAAAAAAGTGCCAAACAAAGGAAATTTGGAGCAACAACATTTTGAATTGTGCCTCAAGTTATTTATAACAGTCACATACATTTTTGTATAATTTTTTTTCTTGAAGGCCGATTTGGGGATTCCATTTCATTTTGACAGTCAAGTTAAAGGGCATACTAGTGTTCCCCATGGGTACTAATAGTATTAGTAGTTTCAAGATGAACTGATGCCAAAATATTAAGCAGAATGAGGCTTGAATGAGGTTTGAATGACGAATGTGGAACTCTGTGGAACTCTGCGGGATCTGTATACTATTCCAAAAGTTTAGGACAGTCTCCCCCGTAAATATGATTTGTTGATTACTGGGTCTTTTGTCACATTATATTTCTGAGATATGCTGACTATGTGACCAGCCTTCTGTAGAAATGTTGTAGATGTTAAAGACAAGGAAATGAGAAATACTGGCATTATGTGTACAGTTCAACAACCTGATTAGCTGATGATCAAATCAGAAGCATTAGTTCGAGGCCAGGATGCAATCAATCAAAAAAAATGTTCCAAGAAAATAAGGAACATTAAATTTGATTTATGCTGGAGTATATATATACATTGTATATGTGCAACAAACCTATCTCTTTCTCTGTTTGTCTTTCTGTCTGTCCGTCTTTGTGTCTTTCTATTATTATTTTTATAATATTATTTGACCAGTAAAAGACATTAATAAAAAAAAAGTGTATAACATAACATACATAGCATCACAGCATACTACATTGCACAATATCACAACATACTACATCGCACAATATCGCAATATACTACATCGCACAATATCTCAACATAATATATTGCACAATATCGCAACATACTACATCGCACAATATCGCAACATACTACATCGCACAATATCTCAACATAATATATCGCACAATATCTCAACATAATATATCGCACAATATCTCAACATAATATATCGCACAATATCTCAACATAATATATCGCACAATATCTCAACATAATATATCGCACAATATCTCAACATAATAAATCACACAATATCTCAACATAATATATCGCACAATATCTCAACATAAATATATCGCACAGTATCTCAACATAATATATTGCACAATATCTCAACATAATATATTGCACAATATCTCAACATAATATATCGCACAATATTGCAACATACTACATCGCACAATATCTCAACATAATATATCGCACAATATCTCAGCATAATATATCGCACAATATCTCAACATAATATATCGCACAATATCTCAACATAATATATCGCACAATATTTCAACATAGTATATCGCACAATATCTCAACATAATATATCGCACAATATCTCAACATAATATATCACACAATATCTCAACATAATAAATCACACAATATCTCAACATAATATATCACACAATATCTCAACATAAATATATCGCACAGTATCTCAACATAATATATCGCACAGTATCTCAACATAATATATCACACAATATCTCAACATAATATATCACACAATATCTCAACATAATATATCGCACAGTATTGCAACATACACCATATCACAGAGTATATCACAATGTAGTACTAACCCATGACAAAAAGCAACAGAAAAAGTATCAAAATTCATTGTTAATTTTCTGTGAATATTTGCATTGAATAAATAAAATTTGTTGGAAAAACTAAATTTGAATTGTAGAGGCTAGTTCACTCACGATTGTGATTACTCTACCTACAGCCAACAGCTGGGCATATTACAGCCAAGACATTATCATTACAGTTGTAATCTCATTTCTCATTGTTAATACCCTATAGTGAGCCTTAAATGAACAGGGATTACTGTTCTGCTAATCTTTACAAAAATACGGTTTGAGAATATTGAGTATTTTCTGAGACATTCAGTATAGAGTTCTTACAGTGAACCTATCTAAACTGAACACCAAAGGAAAAGAGAAAATTGTTCAGTTTGCTCCAGGCGTTCAGTATAAAGGTCTTACAATGAAACCTATGTAAACTGAACACCAAAAAGATTGAAAAAAAAATGTTCAGTTATCAGAATCATTCAGTTTATACAATGTAGAGGACTTTAATACAGTGAACCTGTCTAAACGGAACGAGAAAAAAAAAAATCTTTCATTTTTCAAAGGCATACAGTTTTTAAAAGTCAACAGTATAACCTTTCTAAACTGAACTTGCATAGGTTTAAGAAAATTGTATGGTTTTCAGAGACATTCAATATAGAGGTCTTACAATGAAATCTGTTTAAACTGAACACGGAATGAAAATAGAAAACTGTTTTCAGAGGCATTCAGTTGTTAGAAGTCTTATAATGAGTGTAATCTTTTGAAACCAAACTCAAACTCTGCAGTGAGACACCTAGTAGCAATATGAACAGAATGGAACAAAGATAAATTTTACCAGCGATTGACTTTCTCTAAAAACTGTAATATGTAGTATATGAATCAGCATATTTGCTATATTAGAAGATGCACTTCTAATAGAGCAAATACAGTACTTCCATTTGAGTGAATTCTTGAAAAAATAAACAAAAAATTGGAAATTACTTCTATTTTCAGAGACTGACCCAACAAATAAATCTTAAGATGACGACGATGATGAAAAAAGAGTTTTACACTTGTACAGGAGGTTCCAAAAAGTGGCCTACCCCGAGTCTTACATCATTACTGTCATAAGTTTCACTATAATTCACCACTCATTACATGTACAATATGTATGTCAGACATCTGTAAGTCAATTAGTTTTGCTGACATTGACAAACAAATTGACAGTATACATATTTTTTGATGTTATCAATATAAAAAAATCTAATTTGCAATGGAATGCTAAAAAGCAAATATTCTTATTCACATGTCTAGGAATCTGCTGGTCTGGAAATATTCAGTCCATCAGACTCATAATATTCCATTCTCAGATTTGACATACATGTACATGATATTATACAATGTAAATACAAGTTAGAAATTTTCTTGTAACCATATAGTTACTGCACATTTATGCAATGCATTATGGGAGAAGACTTCCCATTGTATAAACCAGAAAACTATTAAAATGTATTTATTTGAATGTTCTAATAAAATAAAACTTTTCAACTTATGTCATCGAGCAAAATTTTGAAATCTAAAAGAAAGAGTCTAACCTTAAAAACCAGTGCACACATTTTTTCATGACATTTCTGACTCTTATATCTCGCTAAATTGTTTTGTGACCATATTTCTTTTTCTTTTAAATGCCATGATGGCATGAACTCATAATGAGAGTAAGACAAATATAATTTCAAGTTTGACTCATACATGGCATAGTGGAATATCAGTATTTGTTTTTAAAAGCACCAAGCAAACTCTTAGGACATCAAAGCATACGTGAAGTTCAAAGTCCTATGTTATTACAATAAGAGGGCATTTAATTATTAATGCCTACTTTATAAATTGTTAACTTTATTAACCTGTTAGCACCTGTATTAGGGCATTCACATCTGTTTGAATGGTATGACTATAGGCATTATACATCACAGGTGGCCATGCACCCCTGGAGTATAGAACTGTAATTAATACGTCAGTCTTGCATTTTTCACAAAAGTAATAAATATTCATGAGTATTTTCACAGGTGTTCTGGTGATTTAGGGAATCATATTCTATGGAACTTTCATGAGCACAGGGAAATATAAAATTGGTTTTCTGATTACTACTGTCAATTTTTTACCGGGAAACATTTTTGATAAAAAAAAACACTTTTCAGCAAGTGTTGTTTATACAACAAAATCCACAATGTTTCAACATTTTTGAAAATTTTAGAAAGGCTGCTTATTGCTTTGAAAAGCATAATCTGTCCTGCCATGTCCATGAACACAATTTTTTTACATATATTTTTATAATTCTTTGTAAATTTTTGACCAAATTTTTCATTGGCTTTTGATCTTGTTTGTTCCAAAAATATAAAATCTGCATATGTTTTGTGAAATGTGACAAAACTCTAATTTGAGTGTTCAAACACGCTATATTCAAACCAACCTGGGAGTAAACACTGAGAAGAAAATGCATCTAATTACATGTATCCAAATTGTGAAACTCCAACCCCAATGTTTGTTTAATTGTATAAAATGCACAGCACTACATATGCCTTATAAAGTTATAAATGATTCATATTTAGACTATGTACAAATGCTATTACATGATTGGCTCAGAACAGTAATACCTGTAATGACATTAAAATTAGTGATGTCTTCCACAAAAATAATAACAAAGTTCCAAAAATGATTTATTTTTTATTACATTAATTTTGTATTTAATTAATTTTATCAACCAGTAAATATGTTAAACCATGAAATTTCATTAGGGGAATTTGTGATGACTAAATGTTGTGACAGTCACAGTGCCTTCAGCAACAACAAGAATCACATACACATTGCCACAAAAGTTTGCAGTCTTGAAATTTTAATTTGAACTATTCATAGTAATGTATAATAAAGTAGAATACTTTATTTTCGCTTAGAATTAATTTTCGCTAAAAGAATGATTCAGTGAAGATACAATCCAACAAATAAATCGTTGTTCCTATATTTTACACATTCAACTCATCAAAAATCAGTGAAAATAAATTCCACACAAAATATCCAAATAGTTTTTTCAGCGAAAAATAATTCCAGCTAAAATAAAGTTTTGTACAGTATCTCAAAACTAATCAGAATGTTAGAAAATAGTGTTCAACATCATCGTGTCAACTGACAAAAGAGAAAGAAAAACAATATTTCCAAATTACTTTGAGAATTTTGTTCTGAATGCAAAAAACAAAAACTAAAAGAAATCGAAAATGTCAAAATATTTAACCAAGACTAATAAAGAATAAAGATAAATAATAAATAATAAAAAATAAAGAATAATAAAGGTAGTCCTACAGGCGGAAACAAGTAAAATTGCAGTTGGATCAACTAAACATGCCTTAACAGAATAAGGCAAAATACGTTATTAAAATGTAATCCTACGCTCAGTTATTTTTAAGTGTTTAACCCATTTCACCACCAGACTTTCTTACCCAAATTTGTCTGCACTTTTTTTCAGTTATTTTTCAGTTATTTTTAAGTGTTTAACCCTTTTCACCACCAGACTTTCTTGCCCAAATTTGTCTGCACTTTTTTCTTAAATTCTTTAATATTTCTAGAAATAAATGTTAATTTCAGAACCAACAGTGATAATTTGAGTCAATTTTTGGTTTAAAAAAAAATATGGCACTTTTCGTTTCATTCTTTTGAACGAAAGTGCAGATTAGACTTTGTGAATTTTTTCCTTCACTCAGTTTTGTGCTAAATTTGTTTTTCTTGAAGTTACTGTAATTATCAAAATTGCAATGTTGTTATTGGTGAATGATCCCTGCAAGATGTTTTCCTACAAAAATTAGTTCCAACCCCCAACCCCCAATTAATGGTCCACCCTAATGAGAACCATCACATTGTATTTATACAGCATTTCAAAGCCACATGAGACAAAATGTCTATATATTCACAAATCACAGTTAAGTGTATGAAAAAAATGAAATGATATGAGAGCAGTATAGCTAATTTAACAAATTATTTCACACAAAGGTGAAAATAACGATCAACCTTTTCACCACCAGACGTTCTCGCCCAATTTCTGCACTTTGTTTTTATATTTTTCAATATTTCTGGAAATGAACCCTAATTTTGGAGCCAACAGACAAAATTTGAGTCAATTATCAGTTTTTACTCAAAAAATTCGTCTTTTTTTGTCTGAATCAGGACTATTTTTTTTAATTTGTGATGAAAACAAGGAACTGGTGGTGAAAAGGTTAAGAAGTACTTTTTTTTTTTTTAAAAACAAGGGTCGTAAACAGTCGTAATTTTCATAGTCACTATGATGATGTCAAGGCAACAAAATTACAAAAACAATTATTAATTTATAAAATTATTCCAAATTAAAACCTTCATAAGAGATGGAGCATGCATGCTTAGTCTGTCAGTCATCGGAAGAAAGCAATTTCACTAAACGTTACCAGGGTTCGAAATGAACAACATTTCTCGGAAGTCTACTGGGCTGAAAGTTTTTAAAAGCTGGAAGTCACATTGTAATATTGGATAGTCTATCAGGTTTAGTAGGTACTTGCAGCTTTATTTTGCGCAGTTTGTGCAGGATATCTATTCATGTAGTTTTAAAGACCAATTGGTTACTTTGAAAAACGTATTTATATTTTGTAAACTGTTGATACTGGTAGCCCCAGGACAAGATTTGGTAGTCTGTGCACATTACGGTACTTCAATTTCAAGCCTTGGTTACACAATTTCAAGCCCTGGTTACACAATTTCAAGCCCTGGTTACACAATTTCAAGCCCTGGTTACACAATTTCAAGCCCTGGTTACACAATTTCGTATTTTGGAGGATTTTGATGGACACTGACTTGTCATCATACAAACTCTTAAAAAATAGTTGAGCATTAGCACATAGCATAGGGCATTAGATAGTGATAGAGTTCAATAGAGGTTATACTCCGGACAATCGGCAAGAAACAAGACGATACAAGCTGTGCCATGAATGGACGTTTATGAGTACACACAGTTGACTGCCACTCATGCGATAGCACAGGATGGTCAACATTATTGCAACGTTTAAAACGATACCTTGCCCTCCGCCCAACATGAATGTTTGGTCTAGTGACATGACGTGACATATTGCATGATGTCTTCACATGGAGAATAAGATTCTCAACATTCAATTCCAGTACGACTCTATTGTTATATAAAGGTTACCTCTCCTCATGTTCCAAGCAGAGTGGTACTGACGTCATTCATGTACAATTCACAGTCTGCGGGTGACTTTACATGTATATGACAAACGCACGATGTAGCAAGTAGCAGAGGCGGAGACAGCAAGACACTTTTCCTCCAAAAACAGATTTTTTTCAAATCGAAAGAATTCACAAGACTGGAAAACACTTGCCCAAAAACGATGATATTTTTTGACAACCCAACTTATTTTAGGTGAGTTACCTATATTAATAAAAGAAATCACCTTTATTTTGTTTTCATACGGAGAAAATAAAGTTTAAGTTTCCTGATTGTGAGATGTACTCCAAGCAAATTTATTGCTACATGCAGATTTGTCAAAAAAAACACTGTAATCGATACTTAATATTGGGAGAATGTTTCCTTGATTGGAGATAATCTCTATTTCACAGATGATTAGATTATAAGATTATGTAAAATAAGTCACAAAATAATAAAACATGCACACAAGTCACAATTTTGTGCTAAATGTTTAACGAATGTTGGCCACAAGTAATATTTTATTTGGTAAAATCTTATAATGTCTTATGTATTTACCAAGTTTAAAAGAAAATCCATCCATAAAAGACTGAGATCCAGTTTTTGATGATTTTTCAGCACAAAAATGGCTGCCATTCAGCCATCTTGAATAAGATTGTGAAACAAATTAATGAGCATATTAGCCTACATGTATAATATCATGTATGATGTATGCGTGAAGTTTAAATGTAATCGATAGAGGCATGTCTAAGAAATAGATCCGATTGCACAAACACACAGAGGCTAATCTATAAGTCCCCATTTTCAGAATGCATCTAAACAGGGACTAAAAATGATGCAAGCTTTATTTCCGCTCATCCTAAAAGTAAAGGTCTGAAAACGGCAAAATACGTTTGTTCAATGGTAGTAAAGTAACAAGTAACCATACACCACTATGGTTTGGGAAATCACATGCAGCAATAAATAACAGTCCGGATCATAATCATTTTATCCAATTGGCTAGGAGTATTAGTAGTGAAAGCCATAAATAGGAGAATGAATTCGATTCAGCTGTTATAGTCGCAAGAATTTCAGTGCTTCAGTGACAATGCAATACCTACGTGCAATGTCAAAGAAAACTGTAGCAGCTGTAATGGTATCCAGATATTTTCAATAGCATTTCTCAAGGGGAAAACAAGCCCCAGGGGCTAATGTATTCAACTTGGAAAAAATGTACATGCAACTGTACTGTTGTTGTAATTTGGCTCTATGTAAAAAAAACTACCACTCAGTCCCTTAACACTGAAAAAGTCAACAATTTCGCAAGCTTGGTTACCTAGCAACTGTAAAGTGCAAGATTCATCTATTATGTGAATTTTTGGATAAAAATGGACTTGTATTATCAAAAACTGCAAATGAAAATCTTAAATACTGAATCATGAAAAACTTGTTAAACACTCTTTAACAATTTCAAATGAAAATTTTAAAACTTAATTCAAATTATGTAATTATTACATCATTTCAAGTCTAAAAATGTTACCATCCCTATACTTATTTTTCTTAAATGGAGAAAAATTTTCTGGAAATGGTTAAAACATAAACGTAATCTCAGTATGGCTTTAAGCATACCTTACATGCTAAAGTAAACATATCGCACACATGAGCTAACAACCTTAGTGCAAATACGCAGTTCTAAGTCAACAATTAAAAAAAGAAATTACCAAGAAGAAAACATTTTCAAAATGTGAAATATTGATGTATGTACGGCACTGGTCAAGCTTTCTTCTAAAAGTTACTGAACACTTTGTGATGATGAATGTTTTTTTATGTGATTTTCTTTCCCTAATCAGTTGTAGGTTGTAACTCTTAGGTTATTACTAGAAAATAATCACAATTGAACTACCAAAGTTAAAAATAAGTTAGGTTTTATGATATTATTTTCTTTGAGCATCAAAGTCAACTTTTGACACTGTTCACAAATTCTAAACTCAAGTAACTTTTTCATATATATTTTTTTAATTTTGATAAGAACAAAATTATTATTGACATCCGGACCAAAAAATATCAAAAATTTATAGAAAAGTACATAAAAACGGTGCTGTAATGGTTAATATAACTGAATGCTATATTTGTATCAATCACAGCATAAAAGAAAGTAAATTAAATCAAAAATTACAACATTGGTTGAATGACCATAACTAATTTGCATAGAAATAAATCATTCTGGACTTATTTGCATAAAAATTAAATAAATCAGGAATGTTACTGGAAACACATTATTTAGTTTACAGTGTATTTGTCCTCACTTTCAGCAAGCCTTTTTCTAACCATATAAGGTTAATTCCTATGACTTGATTGATTGACAATAGTCACTCATAACATTCATCCCAAAATGATTTATTCATTTAAATGATGACAGCAACTTTCAGCAATACTGGAATATATTGAAAGTTTCTTGATACAATACTAAAACATAAATGTTTCACAGAAAATTGATTATTCCTAAAAAAAAATGTTGATGCTCAAATTATTAAGTTCAAATGATTGATAATTTTATTAATGGGTTATCGTTGTTCAAATCACAAAAACACCACATCCAACGGCTGCATGTTTAATAGGGTGCTATATGACATTACAATGTGTGTATAACCTAAATACACTGTTCACAAAAAATGAGAATGTGTGTGAGTGACAATGATACCAGGGATACAGACAGAACAGTGGTACAGATAAGAATCACTAATTACTTCATAAATATAGATCTTATGACATCACTACTCAGTACTTCATATGTATGGATGACATCACTACTCAGTACTTCATATGTATGGATGACATCACTACTCAGTACTTCATATGTATGGATGACATCACTGCTCAGTACGTCATATGTATGGATGACATCACTACTCAGTACTTCATATGTATGGATGACATCACTACTCAGTACTTCATGTGTATGGATGACATCACTACACAGTACTTCATATGTAAGGATGACATCACTTCTCAATACTTCATATGTATGGATAACATCACTACTCAATACCTTCATATGTATGGAGGACATCACTACTCAGTACTTCATATGTATGGATGACATCACTGCTCAGTACGTCATATGTATGGATGACATCACTACTCAGTACTTCATGTGTATGGATGACATCACTACACAGTACTTCATATGTAAGGATGACATCACTAATCAGTACTTCATATGTATGGATGACATCACTACACAGTACTTCATATGTATGGATGACATCACTACTCAGTACTTCATGTGTAAAGATGACATCACTACACAGTACTTCATATGTATGGATGACATCACTACTCAGTACTTCATGTGTAAAGATGACATCACTACTCAGTACTTCATGTGTATGGATGACATCACTACTCAGTACTTCATATGTATGGATGACATCACTAATCAGTACTTCATATGTATGGATGACATCACTACACAGTACTTCATATGTATGGATGACATCACTACTCAGTACTTCATGTGTAAAGATGACATCACTACTCAGTACTTCATATGTATGGATGACATCACTACTCAGTACTTCATGTGTAAAGATGACATCACTACTCAGTACTTCATATGTATGGATGACATCACTACTCAGTACTTCATATGTATGGATGACATCACTGCTCAGTACGTCATATGTATGGATGACATCACTACTCAGTACTTCATGTGCATGGATGACATCACTAATCAGTACTTCATGTGTATGGATGACATCACTAATCAGTACTTCATGTGTATGGATGACATCACTAATCAGTACTTCATGTGTACGGATGACATCACTAATCAGTACTTCATGTGTAAAGATGACATCACTACTCAGTACTTCATATGTATGGATGACATCACTAATCAGTAATTCATATGTATGGATGACATCACTACTCAGTACTTCATGTGTAAAGATGACATCACTAATCAGTACTTCATATGTATGGATGACATCACTACTCAGTACTTCATATGTATGGATGACATCACTGCTCAGTACGTCATATGTATGGATGACATCACTACTCAGTACTTCATGTGTATGGATGACATCACTACACAGTACTTCATATGTAAGGATGACATCACTTCTCAATACTTCATGTGTAAAGATGACATCACTAATCAGTACTTCATGTGTAAGGATGACATCACTAATCAGTAATTCATATGTATGGATGACATCACTAATCAGTACTTCATGTGTATGGATGACATCACTACTCAGTACTTCATGTGTAAAGATGACATCACTACTCAGTACTTCATATGTATGGATGACATCACTACTCAGTACTTCATGTGTATGAATGACATCACTACTCAGTACTTCATATGTATGGAGGACATCACTAATCAGTACTTCATGTGTATGGATGACATCACTAATCAGTACTTCATGTGTATGGATGACATCACTACTCAGTACTTCATGTGTAAAGATGACATCACTACTCAGTACTTCATATGTATGGATGACATCACTAATCAGTACTTCATGTGTATGGATGACATCACTAATCAGTACTTCATGTGTATGGATGACATCACTAATCAGTACTTCATATGTATGGATGACATCACTACTCTACTTCATGTGTATGGATGACATCACTAATCAGTACTTCATGTGTATGGATGACATCACTACTCAGTACTTCATATGTATGGATGACATCACTACTCTACTTCATGTGTATGGATGACATCACTAATCAGTACTTCATGTGTATGGATGACATCACTACTCTACTTCATGTGTATGGATGACATCACTACTCAGTACTTCATGTGTATGGATGACATCACTACTCAGTACTTCATATGTATGGAGGACATCACTACTCCGTACTTCATGTGGATGGAACATGGATAATTTACATGATAAAGTAAAATAAATTAAATATTTAGCCCAGTTGTTTGTTTTTTTTTAATATTTTTTGTTCCAGGAAACATTTCCAGATTATTGAAATGACTGCTGTCTTTCCTGACTTTTTTGTCTTAGATGATGATTCTCAGTGCATGTGTGCACACTAGTGCCCAAACACCACATGCTTTATACAGCTGAGTAAACAGTTGGCTACAGAAATTAAACCTAAAACCTTGCTGATGCGGTGTTTTCATCATTGTCATATCAGTTTAACACTATGCAGTAAATCACAAATTCATTGTTACCATCTTATTACTACTTTTTGTCAATTACCAAGAAATGGCAACATTTATTGCAGCGTTCATTAAAAATGTTCTAGAAAAATGTCCAATGGCTCAACAACAAAAAAAGCTGACAAACTGCCATATACATATACAAGTTTTTTTTATAGAAACAGTTTTAACAAAAATTAACAACAAAATAAAAATAATATCTCTGATGAAGGATCTACATGTAAGAAACATACATGTTCATATATCACTGCTTGCATGGAGATAAAAAAACAGCAATTTTTGCAATTTACAATTATAAACAGGATAGCACTGATGACATAATGAATTTTAAGTTATTACCGGTACTCACTTGTGTTTCCTCGATAAATAATCAACAAATGACTAGAAAATATTATTTTTTTAGATAGGGACTTTCATTAAACAGTAGACTCCGCGAATCAATCCCTGAATATCTTTAGTAAGAGGCAGACACTGTAACCACTGTATCATCACCGAGGGCTGTAGTAGACATTATAAATTATAAATCCACATCTCCCTATTTCTGTACACAGCACATCGTGGTATCCTTTAAGCTTGACAATCTGATTCTGAGATAATTTAATTAACCAATCACTTGGTCCATCATTTTGGTGATTTCAGATTTCAATGAAAACCCAGATTTACTTTAAAAGATTGCTAGACCACCACTTCGAATAAAAAAAAACAAGTTTTAATTTTCAGGGAAGACATACATGTACAAGTCACAAGCAGTAATTAATGATCTCGTTTATACTATGCAATCAAGAAAAATAGTCCAATCCAATGAGATACAGTAGTTTGGGGGGGGGGGATTACAGCCGGGAGGGAAAAGAAAGGCTGTCAAATTATCCAAATTAATGGTGCATTTCATTAGATTTACTAATCGAATGTTCCGATCCATTGTAACCTTTTTGTCATTAACGGAAGCTGAGCCGATCAATAGTATTGAACTACAGTGGAAATATATCCTCTTAGGAAGCGCAAGAATGTTCCATTTTAGTAAAATTACGTTTTTAAGATAATCTTAAAGACATATACATGCATGGATGGATGCAAGTTTTAAAAGCACAGGTCAAACTAGCACTTTAGGAATTAAAATGTGAACAAATATTCATAAATAAAAAATAAAAAGATATAAATCAAGGAATTCGTATTGTGATAAAAATTAAACACAATAAGTAAACAATTAAACTTGAGAACTCACTTTGTAGTTGCATGCAAAAAATCACTTATTTGGGAAAAAGAAATTGCCTTAAGAAGGTCAAATAACAGTTAATAATACAAGTGGACAACAAAATTAAATAGCAGGACATGAGAGTTCTTTTTAAGCTACACAATTTCAAGATCAGCAATGTATTATTTTAATTCTGAGAAGATATCAGTTACAGAGGAACACGTCATATGTTTATGCAGATTCTGCATCAATAGTGATTTCCAGCGTAAATAATGGGTGCACAACCTCACACTAGCTTTAAACAGTACCCTGGGTGACAAGGGTGTAATTTAAAGTACAATTGCACATGTTAATGATGATGGAAGCACACATGAATAATTACAGCATGATGTGTCAGTTAAGCCGAACATCAGCTGTGTGGACAATTTACACACCACTCAATTGAACTTTACCATCGTCGGATTACGCTCCTTTGCACCACTGATACCAGCAACAAAAAAATGACAACACTTGGATGATTTGCTAAAACAAATATCGCATATACTGTATTGACTGTTTACTAAGTAGATCGGCGATACGAAGTTTAAATGTCACAGAATCAAACAGAGGTGATAGAAACTTATACTTCAGTGTTAGAGGTTGCAGCAGAAGAAAAAAAGCACTGCCTGTCACTTTCAATTTCCTAAGGGCTGGACAATTAAGAAAGAACTCTGGAAGGGGCAAAAGCATAAAAACTGTGCAAATTTTGTGTTTTCTTCACATAGTTTTGTGATAATTCCTTATTCCATGATGAATTTTTTTACACTATAGTATGTGGAATTTTTTTTTCAAAGATTTAGCCATGCAGATTTTTTTTTGTTAGTGATTTTTTTTCTGTGCAGATTATTTTCAATTCTGCCATTGCCCCACCACAGAGTTTCTAATGGTCAACCCCTAAAGTAAAAGTATTAATGAAATGAGAGGACCATCCAAAAGTAGATTACAGCTGCAAAATACTTAACCATATTTTAACTAGCCCTACCGCCATGTATATTACTTAGTTTGTAATTGCATTCAGTCAAGGTAAGGTAAGTAAGGTTGCATGCATTTTTTTTTTCATGATAAACATGAATTAAATTATATACAAATATATTTATTCCATCAAAATATATGTGGAAAAAATATAGTATAAATATGCATTGTCAGAATTGAGTGTAAAGAGTTTATTATGCGAGTAAATAAACGGTTTGTATTTACAACGCAACTCCAGTTGATTGACACGCGTGTGTGAGAATACATTTCGCGAAAATAATAAGTTCATATGGTTGCACTTGGTGTAAACGACATTGTGTGTATTGGCATACTGTTGTCACGTTGTCGTGTCATCAAAATTGACGTAAGTGATTATACTCGCGCCTTGTTTTATTATCACACATCGCCATATACAGTATTATAATCGACGTCGAATCTGTATACCATCCTCTTGGGCTGATCCAACTCACTTACAGTGCAGCTCGTTGTCCGTGGAAATCGGCTGTTGGCGCAATAACAACACGCGCATACAATGCACAGAAGATCGTCGCTTGATAATGATGGGGTTTTGGAGTTTGAGCGAGCAGACAGGCTGTTGACACCGTCATAGCGACGACTGTCATGAGCTACAACACCTCCGAAAAGATGCGTTTCTGATTCGAAAACAAGCGATCGAATCAAGGTGAAGGTACACGGCTCAGTTCATTCGACAAAATTGCTCACTCACCTTTGTTTTAGTGATGTCATGTGTGGCTAGTTTCACAACCGCGAAATTTCCTTTTCCTATCGTTCTCTCGATTTCGTAACACCCCACCCGTATCGGCTGAGAGCCGCCTCCAATTCCTGAACTAAGCGGCCGTGCTTTCTGGTCCGCCATGTTGAATGTTGATTGTTTGCGATCTGCGTCTGCGTGGAAATATGCAAATAAGTTAGTCACTTTGTTGTTTCTCTTCCGGTCAATTCAGGTCAGGGCCGGGCAATCATCCCCAAACAAGGACATTTACTGTGAATAATTTGGAAGAGGACAAAAAAGAGCACCATATGCCATTCTTCATGACTATCTCAGCTTGTTGAAATTTGACACCAATCTAACTTAAGTTTTCACGAGACAGAATAATTGACAATAAACTTCGAGACACTTTCTAAGATTATATTGAATGTGCCTAGTTCCACGGTAACCGTGCTCCCAGTTCATCAATTAAAGGGCCGTGTCGTACTGAATCGAACCACAGTCCGAGGGACTGTGATCGAACCATTGCATATACCTCGCATACAGCTGTGAACATAACACACAGGAAATTAAAAACATTGACATTACGTCATCAGATGGAATTACTAGTACGTACGGTTCAATGGATGGCCTCGCCACGATGTATTATATTATGACATATCGTGTCCTTTCGCACTAAAAACTAATCAGATGTGAACATGATTGATGGCACATCAACGCTGCACCACAACAATCCCCAGGTCAACGACCTCAAGTACGATCTTGTAGTAAATAACTCAAAGAAAGGTGAATGGCAAGCTTTCTCCAACAAACGGTTACTTTGAATAGAATATACGACCACTCCTCCCGACTCCTCGCCCCCCCCCCCCAAACTATACAACGAGGCATGTTTATTCATATCCATTGTCGAGTGTCAGTGTTTTTTTACAGCATCTGTGTGGTTTTAGTCCTTTATTGGAACTCACGTGCGCGGAGGACAAACGAGCGACATGATTCCGCCAACATTAGATAACGACTGGTATCATACTCCCAAAATACTCGTATCAAATAAACACAAGATATGTTGGCACAAAACCAATGCGTCAGTTAATTCTACGGGTAACTCGGTCGAATTGCCATACTGTTACGTTACCATTGAGCGTTCAAGTCCGATTTCGTAGATATCATGGTATGCATACTAATTAGTTAATCTGCATATTGTTATATATATATATATATATATTTAAATCGATATGTACAGTAAAGGGGAATCAAATGTGACAATTAAAAAGCACATCAGATATTGTATTTTTACAGTATATTAAAAATTATTCACCTTGGCCCAATCAAATAAATGTGTTTTTGTTGTGTGTGTTTAACTAAATGTTGAACTAGAAGTGACTTGTTAAGATATTGGTGCCCGAATCACAGTAGCAGCGACTTGTCGTTTTCAAGTTTGTCGGAGATTGAAGGCATTGGATCATAACATAGGTACAACATCATTCCCGTACCATCCCAATGAAATCCGAATTATCGTCATACATTTTGAGTTGTCCTCCATTGTAAGCCTGGTTATGTACTCTCAATAAAAGTTTTGCCATAGTAATGAAAGTGTGACGTGTGTTCTAATTTGTGTGTTCAGTAGGCTCAATAAAGCAATGGTAGAAAATGGCCGCCAACATCTCGTTGAGAGCCATAGACCCACGAGACTTGCTTTTTCTTCACAAATATTGCTCTATTTCGCCCCGCCATCAAATATCGTGTTTCAAATACCATAGTTACATAATTCAGAAGAATGGGGAACGCGATGACGGAAGAGAAAGAAACAGTATTTGAGTGGCAAAAACGTTTCGTAGGTGTGATGCTTACAACGAGATATCGGCGATAACTTATTTCTAAGGTATTTTGTGTATTTCAGCAAAGTGTTATACGTCTATCAGTAAGAGAAGTGAACACGATGTGAACACGATGGAGGCAACTAGATATATACCTTTTCAACGTTGTGTAGGGGTATAAACACTAACATGCATTCAAAAACCTACTTTTATTTTGCACATTTCTAAACGAAATTCAAGCTCGGATTGAATACAGATGCTTTTATAACACAGACCGGGACCGGGAACCGGGAACGCTCAATATATGCGCCATTTTTGCATATAATTGAGTCCAACATGGTACGTACTTACAGTTGAATTTCTAAGTACCACTTTTTTGTATGTCGCGACGACGCAATTTCGTGACGAAAAACTCTGTGATGTAGTGGATGTAAGCGAAGTATGAACAGACAACTCTGCTCAGTTATGTACAGTAGCCCCCTCCCCCGTTTACAATATAATAGCACATTTCTAAAACAGTATTTTTGGTCGACGCACGCCCACAGATGAACAAAACATATCAACGCTGTAAAGGTCGTTAAAATGTCTTACGTCACGAACGATATAGTGATTATAAAAAAATCATTCCCAAAAGATTAATCTGAGAATTGTGAGAAGATTGATGGTGGGATGTGCGTGTAACAGAGAAGATGGGTATTCTCGTGGGCGAGGCTACGTCACAGAACGTTCTACGTTGCTAGGCGCGTACCAATGTAGTTCTACGGGTTCTGTGCGAGTTGTCGTGGAACACCATCGAAAGGGCAGGTGAAAACAGACAACAGCTCAAATTCAACGTTGAAGTAATCCCGAGCAACCAAATTTATATATGTTACACACGTAGGGGTGATCTTGTTACACTGTTTATGGAGAGTCTCAACAACTATCCCAAAGTACCGTTTTCTGAGAGTTTTCGGCCTTTTTTTTCGCCTTGATGATTGCCGGGCGGTGAAAATTCCTTAGAGTATCTTACCGATGAACATGTACCATTTTCTTGATAGAAAAAGTTCCGCATGCTAGCGTAAATATAGTAGCCACCACTTATAGACAATGTTTCGATTGACCACATATTTCTGCATTACACCTTGTATTTCTGTATTTTTTGTACATTTTCATTTATTTATGTCTTTCACGTAATATGAGGTTATTACGAGGATACTGAAAAAGTATGCACGAAGACAGTACAGCGGATAGTCGATAGAAGGGAATTTCATTTTTGTGACGTCGATTGGTACACTCAGAATCACAATATCACACATGCAAGTTTACGTTACACCCCTCTATATTATATATGCAACTATAACGCACACGTGGCTCGACGCGTAGAATCTTTTACGCAAGCGCACGCATACTTTCCCCGTTTGGAAGTGTTCTACTCCAGGGTTCCATAACGATATATCATGAATAAGTAATAGCAGTGAATATGCTGTAGAATCGACCAGACGTGGTAATTTCGCGTCGGACCACGATTTGAGAAAGAAAATTATAAAATTGCCACGGCTGGGCCAGTCTACGTTGCCAGTCTACGTTGCAATTTAGTGCCCGAACACTTATGGTAATGGTGAGACACATTATGTTTTAATGGCGGCGTAAGTGTTATGTAATAGTTGTACCGGCGCTGATACCCCCTAGCAATAGTGTTTGACTCCGACATCTGAAATCCTCTAACCCCGGTGTATTGTGTTTACGCATGTGTTCTGTTACGTGGGTGTAAATTATGGTTATGTAAAGGAGCAAATCCGAACTGAATACGATATGGGTCGAATTGCTTTCTCGGAAATTAACGTTAAACTTATTCTTCTCAGAAATAATTTAGTTTTATTTATCTGTTTACTTCACGAAATGAACAACAAGACGTTGAAACACACCAATTTAAAGGGCGGTGGTCGTCGCGCTACGCATGTGCGACATTTGTGTTGATAAACATTGATTTTCCCACAATCCAATGCGCTCTTCTAATGGAAATCACAACTATGAGCTTTGACCTGGATGTGACTTGCACTAATTACCGCCGGTGACTCCTTCGATACCTTCCAACCACCTAAAACATACCTAAATAAAGCTTGGTAACATCTCAATTTGTACTCGTTGATCTGCGCAACAGCCAAAGTCACCATATTTGTTTATATTATGAGACCCATAAATCTCGCGCATACGTGGCGTGACGACTATCGCCCTTTAATTAAAGAGCGGTGGTCATCGCGCAACGCGTATTTGAATTTTCACACGCTGTGTACGTCGCTATGAGTCCCATACTGAACAGGACGCGACACGACGACCACTGCACTTCAAAATCAGATTTAAAAGCATACACAGAGTTGAGCAGCAAATATATCTGGTGTAGGGAAATATCTTAGACATTAAAAGGAAAAAAAATGTCGCAACTAATGTTTCAATTGTCTGATACGTATACCGGCTCAACCGAAAAGACCGTTTTTGTTTGGGTGCGTCATGATCTGGGAGCCTTGCGTGAAACACCGTCAGTAGCCATGATCTGAGTCGTGCATGCAACTGTATCATAGAGTAGACTCACAGGCCGGTCATGATATGATATGAGCCTTGCACGAAACACCGTGGTGCAGCCTGGCCATGATCTGCGAGCCTTGAACGAAACACGGAGGTGTAAGCTGGCCATGATTGATGAGAGCCTTACACGGGACATCGTGTTATAAAGAGTATGAGAGTCAGGCACAAACTATGAGTTTGAATCATGAGAGAATCTAGATCAATACTAATAATGGAATATCAATATTTCCAAGTTCAACAGCAGGTCAGCAGAACAAACAATTTAACCCCAATTTTATTGAATGTTTGACACGTTATACGGCATATTTGTTTGCATAATTAAAGAGGGTTGTGCGCATGCTCTGTTTGTTTGAGCGTCTTACAGAAAATTTAATTGTGAAATCCCCAACTTTACTCTCAAAGCTATTGGGACGCCCGGTATTTTCTTGAAATTGAAATTGCAAACATTTTGTTGGGAACACCTGTACGAAAGGACATTTTTAGTCGGGTGTTCGTAAATACATTACAATAATGTTAAATATGTTGAAAATTAATTATTGATATTGATTGTATTTACTTTACAATTACTAATCCAGCCATCACAATTCGATTTTTTTTTTATGAAAGAATTTGAAATTTGTGAAATAAGTTTGCCCAGTGTAAGAGACATAAGAGTTTTACCATTATAGACCATCAGAAGAGATCTACGGTTTTTATGACAGTTCCACCGTTCCACGTATTTTGTATTCCGGTTAAGGTCACAAATAAGTGAATTGCCTCGCTTCCATTGATTACTGTGCTTTTTCGTTATGCCTGGCATTTTCTTTAATTTGCTAATAACGTAACAAACAATCATTTGCTTCCACGGCCACAAACGAATAATATAGCTCAAACCGATCTCTTGCCGAGGCGGAGTCAATTGTAACTATGTACTTTAATATTCGCAGCGTTTAAAAGAAACAATAAGCATGCATAAATAGATCAGTGGTGACCACACACACGTGAGAAAACTATCCAGAAATGAAATTAACACAGTTTTAGCGGTAAATTGAAAAAAATCCACCAACATCGGGTGCGTTTAGTACACAGCTTCCTCAAGTCATGCTGACTCCGATTATGTTTCCTATACGGCCGTCAGGAGAAATTTGCAAACAAAATTAATTACGTTTATATAGAAGGTCACGTGACCCATGTTCAAATCATGTCGGGAGCTTAATGAAATTACATGTATTTCGAAGTGTTTACCGAGCCTCAATATTTCTTCTTGTATTCATTTGGTGTCACAGGAACCGTTTTGACATACATAAACAAAATGCGAACACGTTCTCCTCACATTTGTTAAACAGAGTTATTGTGAAAACACGTTATATTGGAATATATAAATTAGTACTATTTCCATAAACTTCTATTGAAAAGCATGATAAATATCAAGCATAATTTCGTATCGAAAAAATGTGTACCTGACAACGGATATGTCGAGGGCCGTGTACGTAGAAACGTCGATAAACAAGCACATACCGATCCGTCTTCTCATATCCAGGGTCTAATGATTCACCCACCATTAAAAAGCGATAACTACGCACATTTGAAACCCTTTGGATAGCCTATGACGTCATTATGACGTCATACACCTCCTTAACTCGTCCCACGTGGTCTGCTGGGAGCGATTCTAATGTCACTCAGTCTGCTGTGCTGTCGTATGTTCTATTATATCTTCGCTGATAACTACGATAGCTAAAGCGACTGATAGATGCATTGCTTACTCACGCACCCTAAATTCCAAGGCAATGTTTTTTTGCGCTGATCAATGCCGTGATAAATAACTGCAATTTGAGCATTTAAATTTATTACCGATGTCTTGATTATAAAATTGCTAGTGTCGTTGTTCCCGTAGTGTGTTTCATTGTGTATGCATACTATTCGGAAACGCTGTCCTAGTTTAAATGAAACTGTGTCACGAATGAATTATTTTTTTAAAATAAATTTATGGTAAACGTGTTTCATGTATATATATTGCAGTTATCTTCAAATCTCCGCCGTTTTCAAGCTTTACGTCACATTACGTCAAACAAGTCCTTGTGATTCGTTATATTGTTGCATTGTAACAAGACATCAAATGGGCCTATGTATCAAGTCACTTTGACGTTGTCGAGATATTACGAAACGCAGACCCTTGTGATACAATACGTTGTCGTAATATTACGTCAAACAAGTCCATGTGACATATTACATTTTACGTTGTAATAATACCTTAAACAAAGCAATGTGACACAATACGTTGTAATATTACGTCAAACAAGCCCATGTGACATATTAAATTTTACGTTGTAATATTACCTCAAACAAAGCAATGTGACACAATACGTTGTAATATTACGTGAAAAAGGCAATAGACATGTTTATTTGGCACTACACAATTCATTTAGCTCAGTATTATTAATAATAATAATAAAATATTTTACAAAAAACAGTAAACTAAGGTCTATGATTAAGCAAAATATGTTCAGGCAAATAGTATCACTTAGAAGTTCAGGGCTCATACCACTAATTGAATTTCCATAGACGACAATGTTAACATATGACGAGATTGCTATATGAAAATGACGAAGAAAGTTGAAAATATGGCTCAAAAATGGGAAATCAATATGCCAGTAATCAACCATATGAAAAAAACTAACATGTTGGCCAGCTCAAACTCTTGCAAATCTCAGGTAAACAAGACACACCTACTGTATTTGGATTGCACCAAGAGAAATCACTGGAAAAACACCAAGATTAGAACATCCAAATACACACAGAATAAACCCACAGGTACACAGCCGCTAAGTAGTAAACAAAAGACCACATGTTGGTCTCACCTCTGACCCAGGTGATTACGCCCTCAAACAGAGAGCACCTGAGAAAAAAAATATTTAAAAAATTTCATTGGTTCTTGCTAGGCATTTAAATTGAGCAGCCATTGGTTCAGTAGTTAGTGGCATGAGACCTTAAATACACCTTTACCTTACACCGCGCCCTCTAGTGTCGAAGTCTGTTCAACGTATCGACATTGTTTTGTAAAGTAGTCGTTCATCAAGGGAAACAAAGATCGTGTTATTGAGGAGATGCTGAATTGTTCGAGTTACGGACATTGAGTTACAGAAATTACCACGCTCATATTTTTGAAACCACGCATATTTTTGTAAAACAACGTCCAAATTGTAAATCGATGTTCAATTAACAGTTAACAAAACTTTGAATTACCGGCAATATACATCCACAATTAGTAACTCGATCTTTAATTAACAGTTGACCAAACTTCGAATTACGGGAAACTTTACAAAAAAAAAAGTGAGACATGTTAAAACCATCTCAAATAGAAGACCTAAGCAGGTGGAATCATGAATGAACATGGCTTTATTGCAGTACTAGTATTACAGACACATTTACGCAGAACGGAACTTGGAATATTTTCAAATTACGTCACTCAGTCACATGCCTTTTGGCCGGAATCCCGGCCCAGTGGACAATCTGGCGATTACCAGTTACCTGCTTCCCATTTGCCATTCGCAGGGGGAGCCGGGGGCCAGCGTGGCTGAATGATACGAATCCTGGTGACGGCCATTTCAATACTAATCGTGGCGTAGAGGGCGACCTTAAATTTAAGTTCACATCGGTGAAAGGAGGCCAAGAAAAGAGGGGGGGGGGGCAAAGGTTATTTTCGTTCAACGTAATTGCAATATTTTTTTGTTCGTACAACGTAAATTGAAAAAATAAATTCCGTAATTCTGTAATCACAGGCTAGACGTACAACGTAATCAATCAGATATTTTTTCGTACAGTGTAAAAATGTGTCATTTTTCTCGGTACGTACAAGAATTTACATCCAAATAAAAAAAGTCGTAAACAATAATCCAGGGAAATTACACGGTAAAACGACTAGATGACACAATTCACGGCAAAATTCAATTTTCACTGTAAACTGTAAAAACGTCTTTTTTTCCTTGTAAATTGTAAAAAGTCCTTTTTATTTCCCGTAAAACTGTACCAGCTACCCCCTTGCCCCTTCTAAGAAAAGCATCTTTGTCATTTGTTTGAACCCTTCACAATACGTGTATGTATCCACGAAACTACTAGTGTTGAGAAACTGGAATATTGTACTTTGCAGTATGTCATCATGATAATGGCACCCTGAATATGTGAAAACACGATTATGTGAGAAACTACAGGAATGTGGGACTACGTAGTATGCCGTCAAAATGGCATCCGAATATGTGAAACCACGACTCTTTGACCTAAGTTGTTGTCATATTGGCCTTCGCCCACTGTATTAGCAGATTGACATATGAGCCGACCGTAAAATGTTAAGAAAAACAGCGTGCAACGCGGTGAAATCGATTGAAAAGTTGGTGGACTCATGTATATTTGTTCTAAGTCATTCCCCCAAAATTAGCTGAGGTTATCCCACTAGCCAACCGTAAAATGATAAACAAACTGCTTACAAAGTTGTTAAAAGTGCAAAGTTGGCAGATTTACTTGGAAAATTCTCCTGTGTTGTTATATTGTCACAATCGACAGGTAAAAATTCGAAAAAGTGAACAAATATCTCGTAAATAGCCGTTGAATTATCGTAATATCTCCCGTGGCATGTAGAGGTCGTAAGTCAACTTACTAAAAATACAAGTGCAAACGATGTCAATTTAGAAACACTTCCAAACATTAATTGCCAATTCTGAGTAAATTGAAATACACTTACATTGCAGTGCGGTTAGGTGAACGATGTCTAAAGTTAAGCTCAATCGGTCGTGGGCCCAGTAGTACTTGCATGGGAGACAACCTGAGCAAACTAGCAGGTGAAGCTATTTTTTGTTTCTGTTTAGTCTCACATGAGAAGCCCTTAACCATTTTTTGCAGTAAACCGACGTGCAAACTATTTAAAATTTTAATGTTCATGCGAAATTTTAAAATTTCCTCGTATCTCCAAATATTAATTGTTTTGTTGACCGGCTAATAATAGTTCTAAGCTGTTGAGACAGCGTGTGAAGTTGTGCAAAGCGATTGCAAAATTGGTGGACTTGCTTGTATATAAAAATGAATAAAAGCCATGTTGAAGGCCTCTATATTAGCAGATTGACATATGAGCCAGCCGTAAAATGTTTTAAAAAACAGTGTACAAATTTGTGAAATCGATTGAAAAGTTAGTGATTTGCTTGTATATTTGTCCTAAGTTTGTGTCAAATCGATCCCGCGGTTAAATTTACAATAAAATTAACTAAAAGTCTAGAGAAAGCCTCTAAAATTAGCAGAATATCTCACTAGCCAATCGTAAATGATAAGCAAACTGCTCACAAAGTTGTTATAAGTGATTGCAAAGTTGGCAGATTAACTTGGAAAAGTCTTCTGTGTTGTTATATTGTCATTGTCAACAGATAAAAGTTCGAACAAGTGAATAAATATCTCGTAAATGGTCGTTGTTTTATCGTAATGTCTTCCGAAACATGTAGAGGTCATAGGTCATTAATTAGCTGCAAATCCATGTAAATTGAAATGGATTTAACACCAGTGCGATTAGGTGATCAATCAATGCCTAAAGTTAAGCTCAATCGGCCGGGACTAGTGCTTGCATGGGAGACAACCTGAGCAAACCAGTGGTGAAACTATTTTGTTTTCTTTTTTGTCACACACATGGAAAAACCTTAAGCGATTTGTTGCGTATTATTTTTGAACATGATATAAAATATTTAAAACGACGTGGAAATTATTTAATATTTTATAGTTTATAAAAAAAATTAAATTTCCACGTATTTCCAAATACTACTTTTTTTTTGCCGTCGGCTCGTAACGGCTCTAAGCGTGCAAAGTTGCGCAAAGTGATTGCAAAGCTGGTAATGTCTCCCAAAACATATGTAGGTCATAGGTCAAATTACGAAAGATACAAGTGCAAACGATATCAATTTAGGAACATTACCGAACATTAATTGCCTGCAAATTTAGGTAAATTGAAATGGCCTAAAGAGCTGTGTGGCTAGGTGATCGACCAATGCCTAAAGTTAAGCTCAATCGGTCATGGCTAGTACTTGCACTTTTTTTCCTGTTTATTCACATACATAGACAATTTTTAAACTGTTTTTTGCGTATTATTTTTTAATGTGATGTCAAACATTTGTAGTAAAACAACGTGGTTCATCGAAAATTCCCTCGTAAATACTAATTGTTTTGCCGTCGGCTCATAATGGTTAAGATGTCTCAAAACTTTACATTGCTATACAATGATTTTATAACCTTTAGTACTTTGCTATTTGTATTACCGTAACTCTGAGAAATTTATAAAACATCGCGTTGCGGTGAATGTATGCTTTTTCAAAATCAAGTAAATGCACAAAACAAACAGGGTTCGCACTACACTTTTTTTTTGAAGCCAGTATACATCAGTAAAATGTGATAAGCGTTTTTTTTTTTTTATGATATTTATTTACATTTATGTATATAACATAACTGGACAAACAAAACATATACATTACATTACAGAAGACTTAATCTCAAGATATGATAAGCGTTTATGCATAATAGAACAAAAAATCTCGCCAACAATAGGAAGTGATGTGATGCCTCTATAAATACCAACTGTTTCCCGGCACATCGTTTTAAAAAATTGGTGTAATAAACCTTTAGCCCATTGACTAATAAAGTAACATAGATCAAGTATTTTGTTAAAAATATAGTACACAAGCTAAATACAGTGATAACTTAGATATTTGAAACATTCTACTAGGATACTATCAATACTGCAAGCTTTACCTGATATCTAATTTCTATTTATTGTGGGATTGTTTATTTCATCTAGTGTGATTGGTTGGTCTAAAATATTAAATGCACATTCCTTATATTTAACATTGGTACACAGTCCCTCCACAAACTAAAACTGCCCCTGAAGTTCCCGGTCACAAATCATTCGATACCTCGGATAAAAACGACATACACGACCTAATATTCACTCAAGATGTTCCTGGCAACTAGATAAACTCAAATAATAGCGTGAATTACGGAATATATTTGAAGAAACTATTACACTACGTTGATTTTTCCGACTCGACCAACGCGACGACCGACCTCAGTGTAAGCGCTTCAGCGTGAACTATGACGTCAACACTTCAGCTGGAAGGCTGAAACACGCATTGTTTCTCGATCTAAGCTCGTTCACACCTTTTGACAATAGCGTTTCATAACCGGTTGTGGAGGGACTGTGATTGGTATTAGATCAATTTAAAGAGAATGTTGCATTAACGTATTCTTTCATTTCACTGTAAATGTCCTCAAATTCGATGTCATAATTCTTCGGGTGTTAAATAAACCTGAAATATTCACAGCTGAATCGATTTGACCATCGTCAATATACATAGTATTTTTGTTATTAGTTTGTCGCAATCATCTGCTTTCCAAAACTCCAACACCAAATCTCGCAGGTTGTTATTCCACTTACAATTAAAAACAGAACAGTTATTTGTTTTGACAGAGGTTTAAAAATTAACGTAAATTAAAACAATATTGAGTGATTGAATTCAGCTGTCGTCTACATACGTAACTGATATTATTTCACGTGATAATAAGACAGACAAGCACACTACCATCTTCCCCAGTAAGAAAAGCAAAATAACCACTGCCACACTCTTTGAAATACTTGCCATTTGTATTGAGAAAAAATGGCATGCTTGCACAAGTCAAGACAACGTTTACCAAAGTTATTTAAGACAGTTACTGGGGTTGAAAAGAGGAAGATCTGCACCACTGTTTATGTTGTCATCAGGGATGAAATCAGTGTCAATAAAATCAGGTAGGTTGGCAGTGCAAGCCTTGAAATCTTCACATATCACTGACACTTGGCAGATGTGTGATGTCACTCATTATGGAATTCTTTACGAAAATAGAATATCCGCAAGAGTTTCTACCAAAGTGCATTGTACTCTTTCTAGCGACATTTATTGCAGCATTTATTGTGTAGAATTACTAGCCCAACGATATAAAGTCTGGATCCAGGAATTTGTTAATTAGTCCATAAACGTTCCAGCCAAAAAACTTTAACTTTTTTTTATGGTCGTATTTACTCAGTGAATGTTGTGGTCAATGTTATTAAAGGTCAAAAGCTATTTCCTTAATTGTTGTTGAAATCAGTTGACTGCATTTCATTAATGCTTTGTCATATAGATACAGAGTACTGTCAATATTCAACTTGTCTTAGTTAATAAAGGCTCGTTTAGAAGTTAACATTCTTATATACCTTATACCCAAGGTCTATATCAAAAAGAAAAAAAAAAATAAGAAATTCATTTTCTTAAATACACAAATTCAAATCGCACACACAAACCTTGCACAACAAAAAGTTTCAAATGTAATCGCAATGTTTGTTTTGTTTAAAAACAAAAGTATATAATTATGAATAACTTAAATATGATTACAAATAAAAGTTAAAACTACACACAGAAAACAAAATTTATGATTATTCTTCACAAATATCATTTAAATAGAATATATACACATTTCAATGGGATTATAAAATATTTGAATGGCACTGCTGTGATTGGCTAATCAGAAATGGGACGGAATCTTAATTGATTCGTACAAGTCTAATAATGAAAATGTGCCCTTCTACTTGTTTACACAAAACACATAAAAACTAACACCAAGGCATTTATAAGTCTGTATGCATGTGGTGTGATATTTGATGAAGATCTCGTAAGAATTCTGCAAAGTACGAGATGACATATTTCTTGAAATACTAAAGCAAAACAGGGAGAATGTGAAACAACTGGTAAGTACTGTAGAATACTTTATTTTCGCTTGGAATTTATTTTTGCTATTTTCGCTGAAAGGATGATTTCGTGAAAATAAAATCCAGCGAATATACTTTTTTTCCTATATTTCACATTAAACTCATCAAAAATCAGTGAAAATAAATTCCATACAAAATGCCCAAAAAGCCTTTTCAGCGAAAATTAATTCCAGCGAAAATAAAGTATTCCACAGTATTCATCTTGGCCTGACTTACTAGTCTTCACAAAGTTTGCATTATGTATTTCATATTTGAATACACGATAATCTTGGTTATTTCTGTTCACACAATCAAGTATAAAAACTTTCATTTGAGTGAGAAAGTGTTAATTAAAACCAGCTACTGCCTTTATTAGACTGAAATCATCCAACCAGACACTTTGTTTGCTTTATAGGAGTATGTAAAATATTGTATTGCTGTGATGATGAAAACATTTACATAACACTGAAGAAGGGTATCACACAATGACCAAATAAAGACAGCAGCACCTGGAATATTTGCATAATTCCAAATATGGTAGAAGCTACATTTGATTAATGCCAAACATGGTAGTAGTTTTATTTGCATAATGCTAATAAATTCAATATAGGAACATTATGCAAAAATGTGCAGGCACACAATCTTTGGTTCTCAAATAAAACATGAAAAATAAGACACTTCTAGAAATAACTGCTCCAGAAATTCATGAACAATTAAAAATTGATGAAATGTACATACAAAATAATATACAAAGATTTATTTACATATTTAAGGAAAAGTTCACATCTTTTGTTCATATTCAGAATCAATTCAGACTCAACTGCTAACATTCTCGTACATAAAAATATAATAATTTCTTTCTGTACATTGAATTTACAAATTTTTACAACGCAGTGACTCTAAGGTATGAAGCTCATTTTATTAATTCTATCGTTTAAAATAAGATCTTTGTTGATGGGTTGTTGGTTCATTTACACTTCTTTCTTATTTTTAAATTTGTTAAATTTATTTATTTGTTACTAATGATCAATTGCTGGAACTATTCTTTTTTGAATATTGTCCATTCATGGGGATAGAATAATTGAACAAAAAAGAATAATCTTAGCAATTAATGTTAAAAATATATATATAAAAAAACATTAATTTAAAAAAAATATATAATATTTCAACCCATTTCACTCTTACCAAAGATTTTTTTTTTTAATCAGATCAACTTTGAATAACATGTCAGTATATTGGCCATTGAATTAATGGCCAAAAAATCATAAATTATGTTACCGATATTCAAACCTGCAAATTGATTTCAAGGATTCTAAAGTTAGTTAGTTCAAAATTATTTTAAAATTGGATTTACCGGTAAGTCGATATTTTTAATAACAAACTGGATTCTGGAATTAATTGTACAGATTCTGATGATGCTGAAGTTGACTTTATATAAATGTTGACTAACTGATTTTTGGTCATTCATAGAATTTTTTAAAAAAAACACTGTCACTGATAAGTGGTCATATATAAATCAGAGTCAATACTGGATGGATCACTTCAAATTATGTACTTTATCTTCGCTATGAAGGTGCACTGACTTGTTGTTTAAGTTTGTCAATTTCCTGTCTTTCTCGTTCATGTCTGGCTTGTAGTTCTTCTAGTTTTGCCATGTCTTCGTCTAGTTGACTGTATTTACTTGGACTACGTTCTGAGTTCTTACTCGAATTTCTATGTGGAGTATTCTGCCCATTCACTGTTTGCGGTTTTCGCAGTTTTTTGGAATACTCTATAGCCTTAAAAGAGAAAAAAAAATCAAGTTAACATTTTGTTTGCATTCACGTATTCTAATCTCTCTCAAAATTACACTGAGTATATATTTACTTTCAAATTGCAGTTGGGTCAAGGCAGGATTGGATACCATGAAAAAAACTGTCAAATAAAGCTGCTCTCTGATTGGTCTCACTGTCAGGTGTATGGGTTGGGTAACCAATCACACAAAATCTTGGAATTGACTCGCAAATTGTGGAATGAATTGATTTTTGCATGCCGTATTCGCCAAATTATTATTGAATATACCTTAGAAACTCTGGTGTAAAAACATTCTTATTTTGTTTGTGTAAGGGTTTGATAGCTAATCAGAATGCCAGGAACCAGGTAAACAGCAAATAAAATGCATGAGCTAGAAAATTGATATTGGTGTTCAAATGGTTAAAACTATGACTCAACTAAAGAAAAAAAGATTCCATTTCGGTCATTTTATAACAAAATGACCCATATTATATATATATATATATATATATATATATATATATATATATATATATCATGCTACAGTGGACAAATCTCTGTACTACAAATGCTAGAATAATATTGTTTGATGGAATGAACATGACATGAAACATGAACATAAATATGAAACAGTACATGCACTACATATTTATAGCAAATATAGAAGAATTGATTAATGATACACTTTACTAATTGTTGCTTGATCATAGCTTTGCATTAGTTCTTTACAAGCAGACATGACTAAGAAGAATTTAGTTTTGACTGAAAAGAATAAAAGATTCATGCAAAAAAGATGAGCCTGACAGTCTCAGGGACTGTTCCATTGCATTATGGGATGCCATTCCCTCCAGATTTGTATAGTCCTCCCTTCCTTCAAATTTGTTAGGTTAATCAAACAAAACTCTATATACAAGTGAACATAATAAAATGCATATATGTGAAATCTAGTTTCATATTATAATGGTCTTGTCAAACATATATAAATATCAGTATTTTGACAACAGGCATACGACACAAAGAAGGCCCAAAATTTGTATTCGAAGACAAAGAATAAATCATGAAACAACATCCATGCTGAAACAAAAAAAAGAAAAAATTTTGCATTGAGATATTTCTACTATTGGCATAAATTAAGATTACAGATTTGGTACATCATCTTAAGTTGATTAAAGCATGGCCAATCTATAATGATGTTTTGTTTGTGAAAATGCTATGAAGACAGTATTGAAGTGTTACAAGGGTATGGCCAGTGGAGACAGAGTTTGCTATCTGGTTAGTTCTATGTGTGTTGTATGAGTGAAGTACAGTGATGTGTTAATCATTCATATGCATGCATTTAGTGATTACGGTTATTATTCAAATTAACGATGAAACACATGCACTACAGCATTATCTGTTAGGTCGTTAGTGTTTCAGTCGTCAGAATATTTCATTCTCACCACACATGTCAACATTTGCACCACTCACGTCAACATTTGCACCACTCACGTTAACATTTGCACCACTCACGTCAACATTTGCCACTCATGTTAACATTTGCACCACTCACGACAACATTTACTCCACTCATATCAACATTTGCATCACTCACGTCAACATTTACACCACTCACGTTAACATTTGTACCACTCACGTCAACATTTGCACCACTCACGTCAACATTTGCACCACTCACGTCAACATTTGCACCACTCACGTCAACATTTGCACCACTCACGCCAACATTTGCACCACTCGAGTCAACATTTGCACCACTCACGTCAACATTTGCACCACTCACGTCAACATTTGCACCACTCATGTTAACATTTGCACCACTCATGTCAACATTTGCACCACTCATGTCAACATTTGCACCACTCATGTCAACATTTGCACCACTCATGTCAACATTTGCACCACTCACGTCAACATTTACACCACTCACGTCAACATTTACACCACTCACGTTAACATTTACACCACTCACGTTAACATTTGCACCACTCACGTTAACATTTGCACCACTCATGTTAACATTTGCACCACTCACGTTAACATTTGCACCACTCATGTCAACATTTGCACCACTCATGTCAACATTTGCACCACTCATGTCAACATTTGCACCACTCATGTCAACATTTGCACCACTCATGTCAACATTTCCACAATGAGACGATTGGTTGAAATAATCATCTCATTTGCATAAATTAATACTCAATTTAAAACTTTCATGTATGCTATCAGGCTTAATTTTACTGAGATTTTTTCATTGCTTATGATTTTGTCATTGCTCAAAATGTTTTTAGTAACTTTTACCAGCTTGCTACCTAATTAGTATGCATTTTGAGAAATCACTGTGTGTGTATGCGCAGTTTTAAATGAAACAATTTTGAGCACACGTAGAACTCACTACAGCTACTACTACTCATGTCAATATTTGCACCACTCATGCCATCATTTGCACAACTTGTGTCAACATATTCACCACTCACATCATGCTTGGCATCACTAATGTCAACATAGGCACCACTCATAAGGTCATTTTCACCACTCATGTTGCATGCCATCCACCATTTACTAACATTGTTCAACAATAAAAATAGTGTAAACGCCAACAACGTTACCTTCTTATTTCAATGTCACAACAGTAATAAATACATATCTCGTTATTCTAGTCTGTCTTTACTTATTAAATTGATCTGAATCTAATAACTTCATGAATAATTAATTAATTACATTCTATAATGTTTAAAAAAAGTCCTTTGTTAACTATACACCTTTCAAAAACTCAGCCGATAGTCTATATTACGACAAGTGCTAACGAATGATAAAAATAAATGATATTGGGAACAGTTTTGAGCAGGTATTTCTCAGGCCAACGACTCTTTCCGTGTCAAAGCTTAAAACTTTGGACGCAATATTTTACACATAGATATATAATTTGGCAGCAATTTTATCAGTCAAACTTACACAAACTTACACTTTTTGATATCCATAAATCTATTCTTAATTTACAGTATACATTTCTATTGTTATTATTTACATGCTACAATAAAACATGCCACACAACACAACACAACACAACAAGCTATCAAATATTTTTGCTAACATGCCAACATTAGTTTCTAGCATTATTAGCATTATTCATGCGTTCTCTAAAATGTAATGCACCATCATAAGGCAAATAGTTAAAATCTTTTGTTTTTATATAACAAAACAAAATGAGTACAACTACTTGACACTAGAGGGCAGTGTTAGTGACATAACTCTTGTACCGAACTAACCATGGGTGTAGGGGTATTTTTATCATCTTCATAGCCAGCAATAGGGGTGGTACTGGAAGAGGTTGTCGTAACTTGGGGCTTAGGAACATTTTTAGCATAAACCAAAGCCTGTAATAAGTGACACACGTTATTAGTGCAAAAGAAACCACAAAAGAAATCCATGGTAGAACCGAGCCAATGCAGAAGTAATTTTCAGGTGCCTGTTATATCAAAATAAATATTAATATTCTTGCAGCTAGGTTGTGAGACAATAAATACACAATTATTTTATTCTTGACTAAATTTCCCAAATCCTTGCACACAAACATTTTTTATTTTATAAACTCTAAAAATTGTCATCAGATTTGCTTTTATTTCGATGTGCATTTTGATAACTGGCATGTGCACAGACCAGAAACATGTCTACAATATTTTTATTATGGACTTTACATTATGTACGAAAACCGAAAACATGTGACAAAAGGAAAATTTCAAAACACTGACTTCAGAGCCAAAATAAATACATATAAAGTTGTAACTGTTGAAAAGTCTCTTGAAGTGACACTGCATTGACTCAGAATAAACACCAAAATAATGACAAAATTACAGAATATATATTTTATTATATATACAAATTACAGAAAAAAATAATAACAAACTAGACCAAAATGTCTACATCATGTTTTCCAGTGAATGATATAATGAGTTCCCATTAGTCAAAACCATCTTACTTTTGTATGGATACATTTATCCCTAAATCTACATCCACAGATATCCTGGATTCACATCAAATGCAGTATGTAATACATTATAGTTGAACCTTGACTATTAAAATCCTTGCAGAAAAGCTAATTATTTTTCACCACACAGATTGTGGCTATAGTTCAAAATTTTTTACAGTAAGTGCTACCATCTCATATATGATACAATAGCGCCCACATACTTTTCTTAACAGTCAAAACAGAACAATTTCATTATTAAAACATGCAATGTTTTCATTAACCAAATACTAGTCTGTGATTTAACCAAAAATTTCTTTTAATGATGCCTTCCTTTCTGCTTAGAAAAGTACAGCTTTCATCCAAACTGATGTACACATTGGAACATTTATCACTTGACTATTTGGGTTTGGGTTTTTTCACATTACCACACTGAGAATTGCATGAATTGATCAATGGATGACAGAAAACCGATAAATATGAGTTCCTAATGCAATCAATAAATGCTACAAAAGCAAAAATAATAATACTGTAAAAGGGTTAATTATTCACTGGGTTTTAATTTGGCTTATTTCCCTGACTGGAAAATGCGCTAAATTAAAACCCAGTGAATATGTAAAATTTAGCATAGAACACATTATCTAAATGATAAAACCGTGAATTTAAAATCCAAAGAATATGCCTGAAATGGCAAATCAGAGAAATTTAAACCCAGTGAAAATTAGTCATTTTACAGTAATGTTGTTTAAAAGCAGCACTGTACATTGTTAGAAAAGGTTGAAGAATAATGTCAGCCTGATATTTTGGAGGAGCGAGCAGTTGGGTTGTGGCACCTGTACAACTGTCAGAGGATGGCTGGGCAGAAAATAATTTTCAATAGTACTAAATTGCAAATTACTTTGATATTTGACCATATACAATGGGTTTTAAATGTATGTCTTGAAACAAAGAGCTTTATTTTAATTGTACATATTTGTAAGTATTTCATTTTGCAGATTTCACTTACTAGCCAAAACAGCAAAAGTAAAACCAAGTCATTAATTAATGCAGTTACAGTATTTAAAAAAATCATAGTATGCAGTGATGGTGAATGGAGGACACAGTTGAGACATGTGAAACCGGATGATTTACGATTTTTAAAGAGCTGGAAAACATGAGCAGACATTTTGGTTTAGAATTTTACCTTTACTTTTACCATTCTTATAACATGCACAACTTTAATATGAAATGTGTATTTATGATGGTGTAAAAATTACTGTTACTGATCTGGGTAATGAAGAAGAGTTCAATGCAAATTTACTGTTGCTATCTGGGTAATGAAGGAGAGTTCAATGCAAATTTACTGTTGCTATCTGGGTAATGAAGGAGAGTTCAATGCAAATTTACTGTTGCTATCTGGGTAATACAAGGTGGGTTTATGGTGAAAAACAAAGATGATCTAATCAAAATAAACAAAAAAAGAAGTATATGATCAATCATGTGAGGAACTTTCTGACTGTAGAGGGCGTACTTCATCTTACATATCACAATTGGAGTCGCTTTTAAAAAGCACTTAGCACTGAGTGTTTTGGGTAATTGACAATTTCTGTAATATGTGACATGAGTGGAATGCTCACTGCATATCATACAAACAGCAAACTCTTAGGTTTTATATGACCTTGATTTGAGCTAGAACTTGAAAACACAAAAAGTAAAATATAGCCTACTTACAACATGTCTCTTGGAATGAATATCGTTCTCTTCAGGGCCATCTCCGGGACGTGGTAGTTTTCGGGGTTTCTGCTGTGCCAGGACTCTCCTATTCTGTGTGTTGATATCCCTGGCATATTGCTTCCCACGCTGTACCTTATCTTGCTGTAAATTAAACACAAATGTTTATATTTAATAGGGTTCACTTGTTGCTATGCAACCAAATGCACAAGTGGGAGGGGATGAGGAGTAGACATTTTTGTGTTGAGGCTGTAGTCTTGAACCGATTATATTGATTTTATATTGTTTCCAGGTTGCCTTCCATAGTTTACAAAATGAGTATAAGAAATATAATGCGGTTATTATGAGGACAACGCAGGGTATACAGTACAGCGAGTGTATTCACTGACATGAAACCTTAATATTGTACATCTTCCCCATCCATTTACTTGTTGTATGACACCTATAAATCAAAGAAAGCTTAGAAAGAACTCCCATGTGCTGAGAGTATTGTAACACATTAAATATAATTCAGAATTACTTAGCTGAAAACTAATTATGCAAATCAGAAAATTAATATGAACAGATTTTAGTGTAAAACTAATGAGGTCTGCGAAATGTAACAGAAAATCTATGTACCAAGTTTAATTGAAATGTGATTAGAACCAAAAAATTATGAATTATTATGCTAATTAGGGAATTAATATGAACAGATTTTTACTCCAAACTATTTAGGTTTGTACAATGTCCTAGAGCATCTTTGTACTAAGTTTCATTGAAATGAAATAATTAGAACTTTAGATATCAGTGTGAAAGCTTAAAATTGGTTAATTATGCAAATTAGGTAATTAATATGTACAGATTTTAAGCCACAATTATCGAGGTCTGTCTATTGTCCTACAGCATCCATGTACAAACATTTATTGATATGTGATGATTAGTACCTGAGATATCAGTGTGAAAGTTGGAAATTGGTTAATTATGCAAATTAGGTGATAAATATGCACAAATATTTACCGAAAACTAATTGGGTTTCTGCATAATTCTAGATTCATTGAAATGTGATGATTAGTACTTTAGATATCAGTAGAAAAGCTGAAAATTAATTATGCAAATTAGGTAATTAATATACACAATTATTTAGCCTAAAGGATCTATGTACCAAGTTTCATTGAAATGCGATGATTAGTACTTGAGATACCAGTGATTAATAGGTGATTAATAGGCACAAATATTAATCCAAAACAATCAATCTCTGCATAGTCCTTGAGTATGTAAGTACCAAGTTTCATTAAAATGTAATGCTCACTTACTTATATCAAAAGCTGAAAATTAATTAATTATGCAAATTAAGTAATTACATTATAAAAACTATCAGGTCTGTGCAGTGTCATATGACATCTATGTACCAAGTTTCATTGAAATGTGATGGTTAGTACTTGAGATATCAGTGGAAAAACTGAAAATTGACTAATCATTATGCAAATTAGGTAATTAGTATCCATGGATTATTACCAAAAACTAATCAAAACCTAGCATTAGTTCAGAACATCTATGTACCAAGTTTCATCAAAATCCAATGAGTGGTTGTTTAGATATCAGTGGAACAGTCATGGAACCACTAAAAAATAGCTAATTATCATGCAAATTAGGTATGTAATATGCACGGATTTTTACCAAAAACTAATCAAATCTGCGCATATGTTCAGAGCATCTATGTATCAAGTTTCATCAAAATCCAATGAGTGGTTCATTAGATATCAGTGGAACAGTCATAGAACAGCTAAAAATTAGCTAATTATCAAGCAAATTAGGTAATTAACGAGCATGGATTTTTAACAAAACCTAATCGAATCTGCGCATTGGCCCAGAGCATCTATGCACCAAGTTTCATCAAAAACCGATGTATGGTTCTTGAGATAGCAGTGGAACAGTCGGACACACATACACACATACAAACACACAAACTGCAAAGACTCCCATTATGTGCTTCGCACATGGGAGTCAAAAATGTATAAATTTCATTTTCAATCATGTCTGCCATCTTAGAAATATTGCCTAATTTTTCCATATTTGAAATTTGCATTTTCAAACAAGCAGCCTCTCGGCTGAGATAGCTCTGCTGTTTGCAATGCACATTTCAATTATAGAACAGAAGATATTAGAAAATGAACAATATGCATAGTATCAATGCAATGGGACTTGCTGTTTTCACCAAAAATTCAAAAATATCATTTTTCACCATAAATGATTGTGGTTTTTAACAAGAAAATATCACTTTTTACCAAAAATGACAAAAATATTCACCAAAATTACTGTAGATAATTAAAGATATCATTACAAAATAAACAAATATGAGAGAGGTCCACATGTAGTACCTATATATGTAATAATATCAAAGCAATTGGACTTGTCGTTTTTAACAAGAAGTCGAAAATATCACTTTTTACCAAAAATGACAAAAATATTCACCAAAATTAGAGAATTGAAGATATCATTACAAAATGAACAAATTTGAGAGTGGTCCACATGTAGTACCTATATATGTAATATCAAAGCAATTGGACTTGTGGTTTTTAACAAGAAGTCGAAAATATCACTTTTTACCAAAAATGACAAAAATATTCACCAAAATTAGATAATTGAAGATATCATCATGAAATGAACAAATCTGAGAGAGGTCTACCCAAGGTACATATACACCAAGTATCAAAGCATTTAGGCTTGTAGTTTTCAAGAAGAAGTCGAAAAAGTAAAACATTGACACGGACGACGACGGACTCATATGATAAGCTCCGCTCCACAAAGTCGACAGCGAAGCTAAAAAGGTAGGATGTACCAAGTAGAAATCCTGTGAAATACAGCAACATCACGACAATAACATATGATGATATGCTGGCAGATATACAATAATATACATACACATAATATTTACGAAGCAAGACAAAATATGAATTGATATCTTGGTATCCAGAAATACTAATCACAAAACATCTTAAATGGGAAACAGGCATAAAATCTATTAAAAATGCATCAACAAATGAAATCACACACCCCACAGTCTATTGTACAACATTGCTCAGGTGTTCTAAATATTAATATTTCACAGCAGTACAGCCAATCAGAAGCAACCTTACAAATTATAACTCTAATATAATTACAGCTCACCCTTTGTTGCATAGTTTCTATGTCTGGTCCCAGACCACCCATCTTGATATCGGATTTGAGATTACGGTAATCTTTCAAGGTATATTGTTTATACTGGGGCGGTGATTTCTGTTTTTGTAGTCTAGCCAAGTATCCATCTTCTTGACTTGTTCTGCTTGACCTTCCAACTGTAAGAAAAATTTGAGTCACAAATTCAAGTTTTGTTATTTTTCACAAATTAAAATCATGCACAATTTTTTCCATATTTTGTCAAAATTGTTGATCAACACTCGTAGCAAATTGGAAGTTATGTCCATTTGGTACAAAATTAACTAAGAAATTATAGAAAAATACAAAGAAATGTGCAAAATGTTTTCCTTCAGAACAAAATTCCTTGACTTGCACCAAGGACTCATGGGACACCAATGTCTACACTGTAATGTTTTCAATGTAATTCCCTGTGCAAAACATTTCAACTTGACAATGAACATAGAGTATATTATGTCTCATAGGGTGTGCATACATTTGCATAAATCTGAATGGTAACGAGATATTACTGGCATCATAGCAAGGCTGTATAGAGTTTAGTCTACCTGAAACTCAGCTTTTTTTTAGCAACTTCAGTGATCTAGCAACAGGACTAGATATTAGAAGTAGTCAAGGCACAGTAATTAACAATTTTTCCAACATTAGTAGCCCAATTGGACTACCGGTACTAACAATTTTCAAACAGTTAAAAATTTCTCTCTACTTGATACTACATCAAAATAACAAAGTATGGGTTGTCCTACACAAAGTGAGTTGGTTATTTCTACATATTCACAATTGTGTGCATGGCATTAAGCACCAAACAACTGAAGAACAACTCAACATATTCTCCGGCTACCAACTTTTGCAATTGGTGCCCAAGTAAAAAATTTTAATTTCAAGCCGTGAAACAAATGTAGGAGAATGTATTACCTTTATCAATCCCCGGCAGCACACCATGTGATGGATTATTAAGTCCATCTAAGGGATGTGTGTAAGACAACCGCGGTGTCTCCTCATAAAACTGCTGTTGACTTAATCCATCATAACCCCCTTGTCCACCACCACCGTCTTGATATCGTGGTGCCGGGTATGCATCCTGAGAATCTTGTGAGTAGGTCCTCATGTGACTATTAGCCGTATAAGTTGCTCCACTACCGTTTCGGTTATGCACACCGAATTTCGGTTGTCCAAAGTTTTGTGGAGGTGGTTCGCGCATATTTGGATTAATGTAAGGATTGTCATAGATTGGATATTCCGGCCGTGGTGTGACTGAAACGTCAATGTCAAGATTCTCCTCAGCTTGATCCATTCTTTTTATATTCACATTAATATCAAGATTTACTTTCTGGGCACTGGTCCGTGGAGAAGGATTTATAGGAGCAATCTTTTTCCTTGATTGCAGAGACGTCTCAGACTGCGTTCTGATCGGCACAGCACCTCTCTGTTCCGATACTAATTGTTTTGTCCATGGTTGTTTAGCACTCTTTTTGGAACTACCTTGCTTACCACTAGAGCTTTTAGTTTTTTGCAGATTTTTTGATCTTTGAGCCCACATGTCTTCCGGGTTGACGTCCACTGAACTTTCCCGGGAAATGCTAGGTAGAGGTTGGTGGGGGTTCAATGGCGGCGTCTCCCTCTGTTTCATCTGATACATTTCTTTGTAAGATTTCTGTTGTGGTTTACGTTTAACATTCTTGTTCATATCAATAAAGTTCGGTGCTGGAGGTGGGGTAGTCTGATACTTTTGCGGACGTCTTTTACGTCCCTGTGTTCTTCCATTCTCTTCAGACCGATTGCTCATCACACCTTGATTATTTGGCAGCTCCTCGGAGTACTGATCATACCCTGTGTCAGGAGGTTTTTGGAGATGTCTATGGGGATCTTCAATTGGGTTTTGGTAGTATCCATATTCTTGTGCAGGTATCTGCTGTAATTGTTGTGGTGGTTGACCCTGGCCATAGTAAGGTCTGCTCCTTCCTTGCTCAAATTCTTCTTGTCTTTGCAATTGATTGTACCTGTGAAAAGTAAAGAAAACCTGTATTGTTAAAGAATACTGTAAAACATGTCTTTTTCACGAACATGTCTTTTTAGCGAATTTAGCGAAAGAACTGATTCGCTAATTTAAGATGTCGCTAATGACTTTATTATAAATGCAAAATGGCCAAGGCTTGGGGATATGTATACAGTAATCCGGAACATAAAAATCTGGGGCGCTTCCTAATTACACCTAATTACACTTGACAGTTTTTCATTGTTTTTATGGAGGTGATAACTGCGCATTTGTTTTGGCATGCGACGGACAAGTATTGTGAAAACAGGAAATCAAAAACGACAAGAGAGATTCGCTAAATCAACATTACGTCAATTAACAAATCAATTTACCACAATTTGCTAAAATTGCATGTCGCTTTTTCAACATGTTTTACAGTATGTATATTTGATTAAATTTAACCCTTTTCAAATATTGTCATCTTTCTCAAAATAATTTTTTTTGTGTCCAAAATAATAATCAAAATCTGAAGGCAAGGGAATGTTGTGTCAATTTTGTCTAAAATTATTCAAAAAACTTATGGAAAATACATAAAAATGTTGCAACAAAATTATGGCACTAAAAGGTTGAGGTAGATAGAAAGGGGTAAAACGTTAAACATTACGAAGCATGCTACTTTAATAACCTATATATTATCTGAAACCTATATATAGACAGATAGGGTAGCATATATACTATACTAAAATTTGTGAGTAAGGGATTACCAGATGGGCAATTTCGCTATTTTTGTTCTATTCCAGTAATATTTGAAAACAAAAAACAGTAAGTGAGTGTACGCTTACCGTGGATCATCATAACTGTCCCTTCTTTGGTGCATTCCCTGTGACTGAGGAAGAAAACTGTCATCTTGATGATATGGTTGCTGTGGATACTGCTGATGCTGAGGAGGCATCCTTCTCATGGGCTGCTGTGATGCTGACTCGTAGCCGTGATACAGAGGTGAAGTCTGGGCATTTTGGTAATATGGGTCTTGTTGATTAGACTGAGAATATGGCTGTTGGAATTGTGAACCTGGTGGTGGGTGCTGATAGACCTGTTGGTGCTGTGGCTGAAATGATTGGTTTGGATATGCCGCCAGAGGCTGGGGTTGAGGTTGCTCATTATACTGCTGGTATTGCGGATGTTCAAAATATTGTGGTGGCTGTTGATGCAGGGGTTGGTGTGGATTCTGCTGTTGTGGTGACATTTGATGCACCTGCTGAGGATTCTGTTGTGGTGGCGACTGCTGCATCTGTTGCTGTGGCATCTGCTGCATAACCTGTTGCTGCGACATTTGCTGCTGCATAACATGTTGCTGCAGCATCTGCTGCTGCATAACCTGTTGCTGCGGCATTTGCTGCTGCATAACCTGTTGCTGTGGCATATGCTGTATCTGATGCTGCGGTGTCTGCTGCGAAAGCTGATGTGGTGGCATCTGCTGCACTTGCTGCTGGGGAGACGACTGAAGTGGTCCTGGAGGTGACTGCTGTGATTGGTTCATTTGCTCTGGAGGTGGCTGATAATGCTGCTGTGTCTGTGTCTGCATGCCAGTTTCATTCTGGCGTTGCGATGGGAAGACCTGTCTACCTTGTTGCTGTAAATGTGGTTGTGATAGGGGTTTGGGGTTGTATACTTCTTCTTGTGTTTGATTGTGATCTTGTTGCTGAAAAGCAGGATATTTATCTTGTGGAGGTGTAGGTGCTTGCTGTCTTACTGCATTTTGCGTTTGTGTGCCAGATGAACCTTTTCGAGCAACTCCAGCACCTTCTGGAGTAACATTTCTCGCACCACTCACCTTCCTTCGTGAAGGCTCACCCGAATTGGGATGACTGGGTGGCCTGGGAGGTCTAGATTTCAGAACAAACTGCCTCTTTCGCTCACTCAAACTTAACGAGGTAGCACTTCCGAGATGTGATATGTGCAGCGATTGTCCTCTGTTGTCAATTGGACTGCCTTTCTCATCAACAAAATGTTCTTCTTCTTCATCACTTTCCTCTGAGATGTACTCAACCTGAACATCCGCAGCAGGATCGTTCAATGATGGATCATCTGTTTTATGATGCTCACCATATTTCAGGAGTTTTTGTTGATTCTGTTCGCGTATATAACTCTGTCTTTTATCCAAGTCGTCTGCACTTCGTGGCTGAGTTGATGACCCATGCCGCGGCTGTGCACGAGCAGATGCTCGTTTCCCAGGGGCTAAAAAAAAATCGTCCTCCGGATCACTGTCTTGGTCATCGCGATGCACCTTCTGTGGAGTTGGCTGCACAACAAATCTTTCTTCTTCCTCTTCATCTTTCTGATATCTAGCACCAGTATCTAAAGAATCAACAAGCATACCTGTATCAATGTCAGGATCATTTGCATTGTCCCCGTCTAATGAATCCACATAATCTTTGGCCATATTCTCCTTCTCCTCATCTTCAATCCGTCGAATATCCAACAAAGATTTCTCTACACGTTCTTTGAGCTGCCGTTGATATTGTTCCTCGGCATCTAAAGTATCTGATTCATTGCCATCGTCATGACTACTTGTTATCGGGTTTCTGTACTCCTCATCTTCACCATCATCATCATCATCATCATCACCAAGCTGCTGTGGAGGAACATAACTTTGATCAATGTCTTGTGGATAACCATATGAAGGAAACGTTTCCTGATTTGGAATTTCACCTCTGCGACTTCCTGCAGATGGATATCGCTCGTTATTCCCCCTACTTCTCAACTGTCTCTGATTGCCACTACTGAGTCTGCCTCCGGAATTATTCCTGCTACTATGCCTACTCCCAGAATGACTCCTTGGATTTTTATCTCTGCTACCATTTGATCCTGGACGGCCAGCACTTCCATGCCGACTTCCTGGCGATCCATAGTGTCCAGTACTTTTTGCAGAAGGAATCCGAGGAGGGTGTTGACTATGGCTACTACTGATACGAGAATTTCCCGACCTTACACGTCTGTTTGCGGACGATGGTTGACTACGCATGCTACCACCTCCTAACTGTATTTGTTGCTGTCGATAAGGGTCATCATCTTCAGGTGCATTCTGAAAATCATAATTCTCAAGAGGATTTCTTGTTTCCATTGAAGGTGGACCCATTTCCAATTTTTGTGAATCAATATTGTTCGTTATACGGTAATTATCATCCAATGAATCACGTGGTATTCCAGGATATTCAAATCCGTCATAGCGATCCAAACTTACATCCAAACTGTCTTGCAGCATTAGTTCTGGTTGCTCATTACGTTTCAAAGAACGGTTACTATTATCGAAACTTGTATGCAAATGTTGTTGATTTAGCCTATTATTATCGTTCTTATTGAAGTCATGCCCAACGTCGTCGAGGGGAGGATCGTCAAGAAGCAAATGAAGATTGTGAGTAATAATTCTGCCGGGTGTTGTTGGTTCTTTAGTTGTACTCTCTGATGTCATACTAGGCTATCCATAGTCGAAGGTAGTTCACCTAAAAATACACAAAATAGAGATAATGTTAATATCTAGACAAAATGCAGATATTATATAGAATGAATGAGACCAGACTATTTTCTTTGGCGGTACATGTAAATACAACATACATTTATTTTGCTGTGATATCATTAATGGGATATTTGTGAAAATATTTTCAAGCAAAGACATATTTATCTAGACAATATTATTTACTAGCTTAAAAGTAGTTCATATCATATTTTATGTTTCTCAATTGTTTTGTCTATTTGTTTCTTTTATGATTGTGTTTTACCATGATGGTTTTGACATGGTTTATTGTTTTCTCTTCTATTCTATTCTATTCTATTCTATTCTATTCTAATCTAAGGCTGGAATTTCACAGAGGCATCAAAGGCATTATTGCATTGTTGCCCATCAAGTTTCTTTGGTGTCCTTTGATATTCTTCAAAATATTCCTATGATGACAAATCATTTTTTTTAACATTTTTGGCCTTGAGAATGGCTGCCCTCTCGACATTCAAGCTCTGCTACATATATTCCCAAACACAGTGCTTATGTAAAAGCAAAGACGGCCGTCTTATAACAAATCACAGAAGTACAATTTATGACTAAATAATACACATGTTAATATCTTGCACCTGCCTGCCGAGGTCATTGTGGGTCGCGGGATACATGTACCGTAATATACTAATGGTATTTACTGCCATAAATTATTGTCATGGTAACATGGTGCATATTTACAAACATGCATTTTGATTGCAGGTTTTTTTTCCCCACATGTACATATAATAATCCAATTTTTAATTTTCTTACTATGTTTACATGTATTCCAATAAACTGTTCTCTGACTTGTGAACATTAAGTCATCAATGCATGTAATAGACAGGTAAACTTCAACACTCAGACAATTTGACAATTGCTGGAAGATGACATTAAATTTCAGCAGAATAGTAATAGCTATGTTGAGAAATCTATTTAAGAAACAATTTAGATTAATAAAGTTAGTCAAATATAATAACTGGGGAAGACAACAGGATTCTCCCCTAGAGTATTACAGAATGGGATGCTAACAACACTGTTGGATAAACGCTTAATTATCATAACAATAAATGAAATATAGACAATTAAAATATTATATTATGCAAATTGGCCATGACACTATTATTTTTTCCTATGGAATATGGTGGATAACTTTAAAATATCTGAAAAGAACAGTATCAAAATTATCTGTTAAATTTAAATGTACAAATCAGAAATTTACAGCGTTTGCAAGTTATGTGTTGGCACTTGAGGCTCAGTGGCTATTTTTGTTGATCAATCTAAAATCCCACCATGCAATTCAGTTTTGAATTGGTAATTCTCAGTTCGTATTGCATGAAAGGCGCAGACCAAATGTCTGATTTCTTTTTTAAAGCTCAATATTGATCTTTGAAGAAGCCAGGGAATATTGCATTGACACATCCTTACTTCATTAAAATTAACAATTATCAAATATGAATATCACATAATTAAGCGTGGAAATACTTTCACATTTATTGAATCTTAGGCGTTGTTTTGACGTCACTACAGCGTAATGACCTTTGTATGTCCTGTCATGTGTGATTTCACGCATAACCCAGGATGTCACAGTAAACAGAAAATCATATATTTTGCTTCAGGACAGACTTAATGCAAGTAGTTTTGTACATGTAGGATTATGTTTCATTTCACAGTGGCAATTATTTAGTAAAACGGGATCTAAAAGTACATTATGTACAGAAATATGAGTGTTCAGCAGTAATTCTTCACATCGAATTATAATTTACAACATGTATTAGTAAGGTCATTTAATTCAAATTGCTGCTCAGAAAGTTGAAGGTTTGATTTGAGCGACTTAAACAAAAGTTGCAAAAAATTCAATCACAGACAAATGCTTGTTAATGATTGGATATTTGCTAAATACTTCAGACCCTTGGAGAATACAACAATTGTTGCATTTTGTATGACACACACATGTAATACTTCATAGGTCAAAGGTTACTTACAAAGTATATCTGCTAATACAACATTTAAAGACCACCCAGAGGTTCCAGCTCTTGGTAATGTTAAGCCACTTACAATAAAAATATCAACCGAAAATGTCAACAGCGAGTGGTTATTTAAATGCTAAACACTATTAATCAGACACAACTTTTAAAATAACGTCATACATACATGCACCATCAAGCAATTTAATTTAGTAAAATAAAACGTATTAATCCACAAAGTCCTGGCCTTGTTCAAAGCAATGTAAAAATTTAAACCACTTTGAACAAGAGATTTGGCACAATAAAGTCACCAAAGACACTGTTTACACTCCTTATAAGAATAAATCACCGCTACTGGGTAACAGAATAACACTGCAGCTATTCAATCGTAGAAAATGTAACAATAGGTGCAAGACAATAGAGCATACTGCAGATATCCACGCTGCATGATTTGCATGGATATTTCATCAACAAAGTTAACTAGAGTGCACAATGAGTTATATATATTATATATAAGTGACAACCTTCTGTTTTCACACACATTTAATCCCATTCTCTTGGCTAAAGAGGATTTTTTTAAATTTAAAAAATCACAAGCTGCATTTTTATTTTGGAATGTAATCCATGTACTGAGCCAAAATAATCCATAGTTTCAAATTTAATAACACAAAATGTGCAGATTAATGGGGTGCATATTCAAACAGCAGTGTTTGCACAATTATAGATTTTTACAAATATTCAATACCCAGTTATTTGCTACTATCTGTTTTGTCAGTCTTGTCAGTGTGACAAATGAATGTTTCTGTGTACAATTCGATTTTATGATGTCACTTTTCTTTTATTTTGGGAGCGAACAAATGGTTAAATTACCCTATAAATTGGTATAATTCACGAAAGCGACTCAAAAATGGACTAGTAAAATGTTTGCTGCTAAATGTACACAAGTCTGACAAAACTTTGTGGCTAGCTGAAAAAAAGAGTTACATGTAAAAAAAACAAGCTATGCCAGTACAATGTGAGCTCAGGTTCCTTCTGTCCAAAGACTGAAAATGAACATATACTGAAGTGAATCAGTGAACCTTATTAAACGTGTGGTAACAAACAGAAACTAGAAACTTACAACTACAGATTTCAATTAAAAAATGTGTGATCAATTAACACACAAGTAGTTAGGTTTCCAGGTGTGTAGTCAAGGTGTTGTATATATTGTATAATTTGCAAATACAGCCATGACCATGCACTACACAAAGTATACAGATACACATAAAAAGAGTTGGCCATTAGAAATTATGGGGCAGGAGATCTGTCCAGAAAAAACATTTTGAGTAAACAAATTCTACAGGCGAAATCAATAATAATATTTATGTTTATTAAAAAATATCACACACATTTAACAGTGTAAAGGGGAAAAAAACATAACTTTCACAGTAGTTCTACCACTGCCCGGATAGTTTCTAATATAGATATTTGTCAACTAATTGTAGGTTGTGTGGGCGCTGTATATAATAGCACAAAGTTGCAGTCTTCCATGATGCTCAGTTCCAACAAATTTGAGTTCAAATCAGAGGTTCTTATAATAAATGACATAAAATATCACAACAGCTCTAGCCTTTTTTGCCTTGATTTCCAATAGTGGTTTTGACACCAGCGTACAAACACTATTGTTATCATCCGTGTTTTTGGTTACAGTTGTGTACTAGTAACTACTGACCACAATAGCTGCTGATGAAGAGGTCACTTCAATTTTTTCTGCACTGACCTGAAGACCCGTGACTATCACCTCGGTTACATTTCACATGGGTCTTGAGTTCAGATGGGAAGCAACGTTGTTCACGACAACAATATCGTTGAAAAAACATTGCCTGTTTTATTGACAGCAACAACACATCAAAATATTAACAGTGTTAAACACATTCCAGTTATAGACAGTGTTGCTAGAAGGCATGATCTATTTATTAAAAGTCTATTTTGTGGATCAAAAGAGTGAGATAAAACTAAATACCTTGGTATCTCAAAAAACATTACGAATCTGTTATTAACAATACTAATAGAATAATTAAAATCTTAAAGATTAAACTTATTCTTAAGAAATTCAACTTTTTGAACTTTGCATGAGTTCAAGCCTTCATTGTCTCTGGTTGTCAGGAATTGTCAACATCTCAAATATACATGTTCAATCTCACACTTTGTATGATTGACTTTTAAACTCCACCATTAACCCTTTGAGACAATAATTTTTTACTTTTTTGCCTGTTTTTTATGTATTTTTTATATTTTGTTTTTAATTTCTGACCAAATGGACATAATGTTCTAAGTTTTGATCAAAATTTTGGAAAAATTATGAAGGTTTAAAATTTGTGATGGTGACAAAAGTTTGCTTTGGTACCCTAAGGATTATAATGTTAATCACACTAGAAAGCCACTCCCCTGACAACAACTCAACTACAATATAATCTGGAGTATCAATCGCTAGACAACTTTACACTAATGGTTAAGACATGACAACTAATTAAAAACAAGTTATCAAAGCTTAACAGCACAATTGTTGGCAGGTACGAGGGGCTGGTAGAGAAGTTGAACTTAGAGAGACATCGTAAAATCAAAGAAAGCTTAGAAAGAACTCCCATGTGCTGAGAGTATTGGAGACGCATTAAATATAATTCAAAATTACTTAGCTGAAAACTAATTATGCAAATCAGAAAATTAATATGAACAGATTTGAGTGTAAAACTAATGAGGTCTGTGCAATGTAACAGAAAATCTATGTTTCCAAGTTTAATTGAAATGTGATTAGAACCAAAAAATTATGAATTATTATGCTTATTAGGGAATTAATATGAACAGATTTTTACCCCAAACTAATTAGGTTTGTACATTGTCCTAGAGCATCTTTGTACTAAGTTTCATTGAAATGGAATAATTAGTACTTTAGATATCAGAGTGAAAGCTTAAAATTGGTTAATTATGCAAATTAGGTAATTAATATGTACAGATTTTAACCCACAATTATCCAGGTCTGTCTATTGTCCTACAGCATCCATGTACATTCATTGGTATGTGATCCATGTACATTCATTGGTATGTGATGTTTAGTACCTGAGATATCAGAGTGAAAGTTGGTTAATTATGCAAATTAGGTGATTAATATGCACAAATATTTACCAGAAACTAATTGGGTCTGCATAATTCTAGATTCAATGAAATGTGATGATTAGTACTTTAGATATCAGTAGAAAAGCTGAAAATTAATTATGCAAATTAGGTAATTAATATGCACAATTATTTACCGTAAAACTAATCAGGTCTCTGCATAGTCCTAAAGGATCTATGTACCAAGTTTCATTGAAATGCGATGATTAGTACTTGAGATAGCAGTGGAAAAGCTGAAAATTAATTAATTATGCAAATTAGGTGATTAATATGCACAAATATTTATCGGAAACAATCAATCTCTGCATAGTCCGTGAGTATGTAAGTACCAAGTTTCATTGAAATGTAATGCTCACTACATATATCAAATGCTGAAAATTAATTAATTATGCAAATTAGGTAATTAATATGTACTGATATTACCATAAAAACTATCAGGTCTGTGCAGTGTCATATGACATCTATGTACCAAGTTTCACTGAAATGTGATGATTAGTACTTATATCAAATGCTGAAAATTAACTAATTATGCAAATTAGGTAATTAATATGTACTGATATTACCATAAAAACTATCAGGTCTGTGCAGTGTCATATGATATCTATGTACCAAGTTTCATTGAAATGTGATGATTAGTACTTGAGATATCAGTGGAATACCCGAAAATTGACTAATCATTATGCAAATTAGGTAATTAGTATCCACGGATTATTACCAAAAACTAATCAAAACCTAGCATTAGTTCAGAACATCTATGTACAAAGTTTCATCAAAATCCAATGAGTGGTTGTTTAGATATCAGTGGAACAATCATGGAACAGCTAAAAATCAGCTAATTATCATGCAAATTAGGTAATTAATATGCACAGATTTTTACCAAAAACTAATCAAATCTGCGCATATGTTCAGAGTATCTATGTACCAAGTTTCATCAAAATCCAATAACTGGAACAGTCATAGAACAGCTAAAAATTAGCTAATTATCATGCATATTAGGTAATTAATGAGCATGGATTTTTACCAAAACCTAATCAAATCTGCGCATTGGCCCAGAGCATCTATGCACCAAGTTTCATCAAAAACCGATGTATGGTTCTTGAGATAGCAGTGGAACAGTCGGACGGACACACATACACACACACCTACACACAGACACACTAACTGCAAAGACTCCCATTATGTGCTTCGCACATGGGAGTCAAAAACTATTTGTCAAATTAGTAACGACTACTTAACAAACATTTTAGAAATGTTCAAAAAATCTTAATTTATGAATTCAAATCCTGATGGCTGATACAAATAATGCTACAATTAAAATTGAGAAATATATTACTCAGAATGGGAACGAAAGTATTTTATGTCTTTATGCAGGGTGTAGGGCTGGTAAAATTTGAGTTACCAGCCCTCATGTCTGGTACACAGTAATCTATTTTATTTCTTAATTAATATGTTAGTGTTATAACTCATCAGTAAACAATATTTTCCTATTTTAATTCACTTTATTGCACAAAATTCACAAAAAGACAACACTAATACAGTAAATACTAGTATTATACATCTGTCACCGTAACGCCATAAGTTACAGCGCGCCGTAACTTTGCAGTAGTTAACATCCTACCATATAAGGAAATGTAAATTCCAAATGGAGAATGATTACACGCATAAGCGTGCTCTAATAATAAAAACAAACATGGCTGCCACTAGGGTTTGACTGGACTCCACACAAAGAAGTTTGCTGATTCCGTTCTAAACTTTTTGGTTTGTGGCATTCCCATGATGTATCATTGGAAGGAAAAGATGTATAATAATAACGTTATTATGAGGATACCTCAAAGTATGTACTCAGACAGTACGCCATCGCATTGATCTCTGCTGCACGTCGGTTGATACTCCAGCTGTCTTTGTGCATACTTTGAGGTATTCTCGTAATAACCTCATATTATAACTGTAAATTCTCTATTACCGTAGTTGCGCATGCATGTATGTATTTCCATGGTTAAAATAAGTAATCTTTCATTAATTCATTATACAACAAATGAAATTTTTGGTTTATGTGTGCCTCTATTAGAGATTTATAAAAGAGCAAATACAGTACATCTACATGTACAATATATTTGTAGCAATTAAAAAATCAAAATGTGATTTAAATTTCGTGGAATGTACATGTATATAGCATCTAAGAAGCACTAACAGTTTACTTATGTACATGTAGTCTATGTTCTGTATCAGATAATAAGAAATGATAGAGTAGAATTGAAATTAATGGACACGGATAACAGACAATTCTAGTTTTTTATCACTGTCCACACACACATACCAGACAGAGAAAACATAAACTTTGTCTTATGTCATGTATGCGATGCAGTAGGTGAGAGGGCAGGTATCAATACCATCAGATCATTTAAACATGATCTATTCTGTCACTTACAAACTTAACTTTTTTACTGCCAGATTATCTCTCCCCCATTTGTCTGCACTTTTTTCTTATATTCTTCAATATATGAACCCTAATTTTAGAACCAACAGACAAAATTTGAGTCAATTTTCACTAAAAAAATTTGGCTATTAAAGAAAAGTGTAGACTCTAAACAGGATTATTTTGTGAATTTGTGATGAAAAGAGATCATAAAGAAGATAGTTCCACAGGGAAAACATCCAGAAAAACAGTCTCTTTCACCCCATTCCTACACACAACTTTTATACTGCAAAACGCTTTGAAGCGATAATTTTTTACAAGAGAGTGAAAAATCACAGCATTTTGTAGCAGCGAAAATTTCTCTGGTGTGCTACAAGAAGAAATTGATGTCAGTAACTTTCACCAAATTGTGTCTTCACAAATGCCATAAAATCCTCAAAATATAAACAACTTTTTATGTACATAATTACGAAGTGCCTGAAACTCAAAAAGAATATGGTGTTTCATATGACAAGCAATCAATGCAATGATGTCAGAGAATATAGAATACAGTGTGAATGAACTGACACAATACCACAACAGTACAGAGAAACAACACAAGATACAACCAGCACTCAACCATACTTAATTCTTCTAACACAACAGAAAGGAATTCTATTGGTGCAAAGTCCTCAGTAGCTTATCACCAAACACAAACAATGTTTCAGCTTTGAGATACATTGTAAACCTAACAACGTGACCTGAATTGGACTCAGCTGATAATTTTATTAGCTGAACAAATTATCAGTCACACAGACACTAAATAATGGCCAATCAATAACAAGCAGCCACTGTTTCAATCAACGCTGCCATAAAGAAAACTACTGCATATACATACAAGGCTAGTTTTTATGTTGTTTATGACTACGGAGAATAAAAGCATTAAAAACAGTATAATGAACATTGAACCATAAAGTTTTTGTGTGTAATTTGATATTGCGCCACTATACACTGCAAACACCAGTGATTGTGCTAAGGTTCTACAAGTTGTGTATATTCTCTGGTTGTATTCTTGCATACATAGTATGTACTGTTTATTATTGTGCATATGATGTGATTTTTATACGTAATATATGCAAGTTTTTGTATAACCGTGATCACCGATGGAGAGATGTACAAGTATACTACAGTCTGAGCGTAACGCAACTTTGCCTTTTTTAAAAATATTTTAAAGTGACTATCATTGTCATCAACAAATTCAACTTATTCTTTGTAGTACTTTGTGGCTTAAAACTACCTGGATGTTAAGTTACGCTTGGGGCATACAATACACATTTCTGAATTATTGAGTTAATCGATCAATGGGCAGGGATTTATATTCATCATAAAATGCACCCTTGGAAACACACTATATGAACCTTTTTATTTAAATGTAGCCAATAACATTGCAAGAATTCAAATACATGTAGATGGTAGCCAATCACATTGCAAGAATTCATATACATATAGATGTAGCCAATCACATTGCAAGAATTCAAATACATGTAGATGCAGCCAATCACATTGCAAGAATTTAAATACATGTAGATGTACATGTAGCCAGTCACATTGCAAGGATTGAAATACATGTAGATGTAGCCAATCACATTGCAATAATTCAAATACGTGTAGATGTAGCGAATAACACTGCAAGAATTCATATACATGTGGATGGTAGCCAATAACACTGCAAGAATTCATATACATGTAGATGGTAGCCAATAACACTGTAAGAATTCATATACAAGTAGATGGTAGCCAATCACATGTAACCAATCACATTGCAGGAATTCAAATACATGTAGATGTAGCCAATCACATGTAACCAATCACATTGCAGGAATTCAAATACATGTAGATGGTAGCCATTAGCCAATCACATGTAGCCAATCACATTGCAGGAATTCAAATACATGTACCCGGTAGATGTAGCCATTAGCCAATCACATGTAACCAACCACATTGCAGGAATTCAAATACATGTAGATGGTAGCCAATCACATGTAGTCAATCACATTGCAGGAATTCAAATACATGTACCCGGTAGATGTAGCCATTAGCCAATCACATGTAACCAACCACATTGCAGGAATTCAAATACATGTAGATGGTAGCCAATCACATGTAGTCAATCACATTGCAGGAATTCAAATACATGTACCCTGTAGATGTAGCCATTAGCCAATCACATGTAACCAACCACATTGCAGGAATTCAAATACATGTAGATGGTAGCCAATCACATGTAACCAACCACATTGCAGGAATTCAAATACATGTAGATGGTAGCCAATCACATGTAATCAACCACATTGCAGGAATTCAAATACATGTAGATGGTAGCCAATCACATGTAGCCAATCACATTGCAGGAATTCAAATACATGTAGATGGTAGCCAATCACATGTAGCCAACCACATTGCAGGAATTCAAATACATGTAGATGGTAGCCAATCACATGTAGCCAATCACATTGCAGGAATTCAAATACATGTAGATGGTAGCCAATCACATATAGCCAACCACATTGCAGGAATTCAAATACATGTAGATGGTAGCCAATCACATATAGCCAACCACATTGCAGGAATTCGAATACATGTAAACACGGTTACTAGTAACCGTGATGTAAATTTCTACCCTTACTACATGGTGTATGGTATTACTCTATTAGCAGCATATGAACTTACATGTACATGTATGTAAATGACAAATGGTAAAAGTCAGTCACATCTGAATGACCAAGCAGACAATTACAATTTTTGGTTTATATACCATTCTATTAGAGATGTGCTTCTAATAGAACAAATACTGTACATAACATACATATTACAACATAAATCACAATTAAAGCTTGTCAACCTGTCCCAGACAGGAGATTTTAATTGCAACAGGTGGTTGCATAAATTATTAGTCCCTATTGACGGGTGAATAAATATTTCACATATTGGTATTTGTTATTGTGGGGAAAATAACATAGTCACATTGGGAGGAAACACTGAAGTAGTTTTGAAAATTTTAAGATGATGAACCCAAAATAATTCAAAAATCTCAATAGAAAAAAAATTGGAATGGGCACTTTTACCAACCTTACATGTCCATTTTTTGTATCATATAGACATGCAATTTTTACTTCATTCAAATTGGTTATTATACCAATCTAATAATAATTTTATTTTATCATCATGAATATGGCGCTATGGTGCTAATGTGTTAAAATGACAATTAATATTTATAGATGACTTACTGTAAATCAGCATATCACTTGTAAAGATTTGGTTGATATTGGTATGTGTGTTATCAAGGGTTGTACATATTATCCACAAATTGAAGATGAGTGAATGTATATAGCCCATGCTGTGAGTATAAACAAGGTACTGTAAACCATTTACTGTAAATACTTTATTTCTGCTAGGAATTTATTTTCGCTATTTCGCTGAAGGGATGATTCAGTGAAAATAAAATCTAGCGAATATATCTTTTTTCCTATATTTCACATTCAACTTATCAAAAATCAGTGAAAATAAATTCCATATAAACCACCTAAAATGAGTTTTCAGCGAAAATGAATTCCAGCTAAAATAAAGTATTTTACAATAATTTTTATTTGAAATATTCTTCGATTTCAGGATTCTATGGCATTCTTTAATAAAAAAATTTCATGAAAATTGACAACACTCGTGTCGTAGGACCACAGTGAAATTTTCACCACTAGAGAATTTCATGATTTAGTTGAGAAAATTTGTTTCACGAAATTAAAACAGTTTGCAGTACTACATACATGTAACTGATCGAGATTTAGTCAGCCATGAAGTCATAATTCATTTAGTAAACAAATTTAACTGTCAGTTATCACTATTCAATATCATTTCCAAACTTGAAGATGACAAGTTAGGCTGTATTGCCCTGGGATATTCACACATTGTGTGTGTACAGCTGACTGTTTGTACATTGTACATACCACAGTATCTTCCTACCCAGGGATTTATATGTCATACTATGTTGTGTTAGATAAGGCTATGATATGTGACATATATAATGCTTGTGAAAAAAGTGTATATCTTCACAAAATTTTAATACCCAAGGTGAATGTCTATAAAACTTTAAACTGTTATTCCCATTACAATGTATACCTAGTTACCATAAGTGGTTTATTCTGTGGCATATTAATTACTATAATAATTCAGGATATGCAGTTACATTAGGGAGCCCAGGAGTGGAAAACTTTGAAAGTAGGACTGCATTGGGTCATGTACACGTTACACTCCATGATGCAATGCGACTGCTGTGTTGTAGAATGTGGTTTGCAATTGGTGTGCAATATAACACAACATATTGCGTCGTCGAGCAATGTTTGGTTGTATCATGTTGTGTTGAGTTGCTTTGGGTGATGTGCACTGATAGCAAATCCTGTGAACGTTATGCAATGTATGTGACAGGACATTCAATATAAATCTGATCATGGTCATGTGATATGCAATATAGTCATGTGATATGCAATATACAGTGTTTTGTATGTATGGTCATATCATTACATATACATTAAATTATCCCTATCTGTCATTTAGTTTTAATTAATTGTGTTATTTTTGATAAGTGAAACTTCCTGAATTAATTTCATGTAAAATTACAACACAAATTTTGATCTATTGAATATGCCCATAATAGTGAAATTAAATCAAAGTAAAAATTAATGCGTTTACAGTGGCCATGTCGACACTCAAGTAAAAGCACTCTACTACATCATGTACAAAAAAAGTAGTACCGGTATGTTTGAGAACATGGAATTCCTTGTCACTACTGCATACCTGTGTAGTGGTACAAACATGCAGACTGATGAAAATATCAATTAAGCTTACCGGTATTTCATTCATTCTAAAAATCAATTAATTTATCATCAGAACTACCAAATTAAACTACTTACCTGAACACTACAGAGACTAATATTTAAAACTGTTTCATTTACAGGGCTGTTAACCTGGTATTTCTAGGTCAATAAATGTGGACTAGATAAGTTGTTAACTTAAGACTGATCAGTTTACATAAAGTCCTGTTTTGACCAGATTTTACCAGCTCATAATATAGATAATTTGAGTGATATATCCAATGTAAGAAATGTTACCAGTCAAAAAAGTCAGCAATTGAACTGCTTTCTGAAAACATACATACTGTACATGTTTCATAAGAGTTTGTACAAGTAGTTGCATTTGTCATGAATGCAATTTTAGGCAAATTCTGTCTACAGGGAAAACTAAATAAATAAATTATGAGATCTTTAGGACTTAGTTCAGTCTGTTTAACAACAAAATAAAATCAGTAGAAAAAGTATGTAAGTACCATTTCAGTTTTAATGAAGTGGTTGAGATCATTTAAACCTACAAAGTATACTTATACATTGTATGTACATACCGGTACACATGAATGAACTGACAAACTTGACTGATCAGTGTTTATTTGTGAATGCCATGGCAACGTGTATGGGAAAAATAAACAATTATATTACTATTGGTGTGCCTGGACATGTCATTGCTTGTTTGAAAGTTGAAATAAAAAAGCAAAGGTATGGATATGAACAGTTGTTCCCATCTAAGAATTTGGGCACCGAGAAGGTTTTTGATTTTTCTGCAAGTAAGTCAAATTAAATAGAAGTGCTCGGTAATAAAGTTATCATCAAGCAAGTTTGTAATTTCAGCATAGCAACTTATGGTGAAATCACCAAGCAAGTTGTGAGGTGACTGAGCAAGTTAGTGATGTGACTGGAAAAGTCAGTGATGTGACTGAGAAAGTTGTGATGTGACTGAGCGAGTCAGTGATGTGACTCAGGAAGTTGGTGATGTGACTGAGCGGGTCAGTGATGTGACTGAGAAAGTTAGTGATGTGACTGAGAAAGCTAGTGATGTGACTGAGAAAGCTAGTGATGTGACTGAGAAAGTTAGTGATGTCACTGAGTAAGTTACTGATGTGACTGAGCAAGCTAGTGATGTGACTGAGAAAGCTAGTGATGTGACTGAGAAAGCTAGTGATGTGACTGAGAAAGTTAGTGATGTGACTGAGAAAGTTAGTGATGTGACTGAGAAAGCTAGTGATGTGACTGAGAAAGTTAGTGATGTGACTGAGAAAGCTAGTGATGTGACTGAGAAAGCTAGTGATGTGACTGAGAAAGTTAGTGATGTGACTGAGAAAGCTAGTGATGTGACTGAGAAAGCTAGTGATGTGACTGAGAAAGCTAGTGATGTGACTGAGAAAGATAGTGATGTGAATGAGCGAGACAGTGGTATGTGACTGAGAAAGCTAGTGATGTGACTGAGAAAGTTAGTGATGTGACTGAGCAGCTTTGTGATGTCACTGAGGGAGTTAGAGATGTGACTGAGCAGTTTGGTGACATCACTCAGCAGCTTGGTTATGTCACCAAACAACTTTGTGACATCACAGAGCAAGTTGGTGATGACAAGAAGCTTGATGCTGTCAATGAGCATGTGGCATAATAATAATTGTTAAAAGGACGCGAGACAAAGCTACATACAGCATCTCATGTCTCAGTTTAAACTTTCAGTTGAAAACCCACAAACTTCTCTAAGTCAATTGAACCATCAACTTTTAATAATCATAAATTTGTTCTTATTTTATTGGACTTTATACTCCACACTACTCCTACTGTATATTCTACCATTGAAAAGACAAATTCCCAAAGTACTACATGTAATTGTACATTGTGCTAGCTGTTAAATGAATCACAGGGGTTCAAAAAAAGGTGACAACAAAATTTACAGTCAGTTACAGGAAATATTCAGTACATGATAGAAACTAAATATTGTTGAAATCCATGAAAGGGACGGGAAATGAACCTACAAACACTGTAAAAGTGACCTTTTAAACAGTGAAGGGGTATCCCTTTTGTTGATTGTCTAAAGGAAACATAAACTATTTTTTCCCTGTATTAATACGTCATTTCCATGTTTTTCTTGTTAAATAACCATATACACATAAGTATATTACCCCTACTCTTTGTGTCAAGGTAATGTCAAGATTGTGGAAAAGCAAGAATCTATTGTGAGATAAATATTTTTGAAATCCATAATTGGTAGCCATTGAAAATGTTAACAGTGCAAAGAGATTGAAGATTGTTTTATTTGATGTAATTATGACAGAAAGATTTACATATACAATTAAGTATACTGTAAAATGACTGATTTTCACTGGGTTAAAATTTTGCTGATTTACCATTTTAGGCATATTCAGTGGGTTTTAAATTCACGGTTTTATCATTTAGATAATGTGTTCTATGCTAAATTTTACATATTCACTGGGTTTTAATTTAGCGCATTTTCCAGTCAGCGAAATAAGCTAAATTAAAACCCAGTGAATAATTAACCCCTTTACTGTAGGTTATACTGTTTCATACTAACAATGAGTTCTTTCATTGATTTTTTCAGAGATTCATTGAGTTATAAGATTACAAAATAAATCCAAAAAATAATTACATTTCTGAGATGCACTGTTATAAGCCTATATTCAAAACTAGTGGAGATTGTGCACACTATCGTACACAGATTCCATATATGGAACTGTATCAAACAACCATTACAGAAAATGGTCTTGGTTTCAAGGTAATCTTAATAAGAAGGTGGTCATGGTCAGTTGCAAAAATTAGCATCAACTGAAACACTAGCTTTTCTGTGCAAGAGTGTAGGTTTCAGTCACAACATTTCACCAATTATAAGATTGCAGTGTACTTGTTGATTACATTATTAAACTAAAAATATATTTTGTATTGACACAGACGACATTGGGTTTATAAAGGTATGAGCCGTGAACCCCAAGGTATTTTATAGTCTTGTTGTCCCCTCAGTGGTTGCCAGTAAAGTGAAATCAATATTGAGACAATTATAATTTTACCTTACTTTTAGTACACTTTAGGAGTCAATGTCACTGATGTGAAAATTATCAAATGAAGACGCTCGATGATTATTAATGTCCAAGAATATTGATATTGTAAAAAAAAAAAAAAAAAAAAAAAAAACCGGTTTATCCCCAAAACGGATGGTGTTATACCTTAAACAGTTGATATTCGGTAAAGAATGTCACATTTTACGTGAAAATACAATACATGCAATCATATAAAGGTGTGTAAAATTCGGAAAAAAGTACAATCGTTAACCGTTTAACTCGCAGTGGGTTATTATACATACAGTGACTAGGGCATCAAAATTAGTTAATCTTAGTGGTTGAGGTGAAGAATTATAAGCGTTACGACAACGGATTATCCGGTTCTACATCGACCATTCACGAAACGCAACAGCTGAGCTCAGAAAAAAATCAAAACAAAACGATATTCACCGTACTTATTTATTGAGTAACAGCATTAAAGTTGGTAATCAAGATGTCAATTTCACACTAAAATGAATCACACTGAAAGACAGGAAGGCGAATACGTAAACATAAAGAATCAATGTATTAGGGGCTTAAATAATTTAGTGTCGTGCAGTGAATTCATACAATGTTAAAACCAGTGAAACCCACGACGACAATATACTTACCAAATACTAGTACGGCGAGTTGAATTTAAACAGCTCTCATTTTCTCTGAAGTGAATCGATCGGGTCGATATCACCTGGACATAATCTTAACAGTCAAGGTTATCGGAAAAAGTCCATTTTTTGAGTAATTTGTCGTAGGTCTGGTTAAAAATCTGTTAACAATTCTGAGCTCGATATTTCTCCCGTTCAGAACGCCAATATCAAAATGGCGACATGCAGTCGGAATTCTACCCATGATGCTTTGCTGGTTTGTTTCTATTTGCATATTGTCATGGAGATGGAATGGGCGTTGTGAAAATGTAAACAAGTTTGCCGAAGGTTGAGCTCGGCTATTGCAACTGTTTTTTCATCATTCACTTTGACTTTTCTCAGACGTCAATAAATGTCCTTGACAGATGACAGACAGAACGTCACGGCTGAATTCTCATTCTCCGTGACATCATGACACCGTGAGTCAGCATCACAGCGCAGTTGGCAGAGTTGCAGCACTGTAACCGTGGTCACAGCGGGGAACACGCACAGTTTGGTTTCCTTCCAATTTCGGACTTCCCGCTCGCAAACAGATTTATATTTGGTCCGAGATGCTGAAGGTGCATTTTTTAGTTTCACAATATTTTACCAGAAACCATTGCGCTAACCACCGAGAAATCTAGTTAATAAGTCGTTATGTATAACTATGTCTTAAGTCGTTGTAAAGGGGACAAAAACAAAACAAAATGAAACTCGTTTTCTACAACCACAACTCCAGAGTTACTACAAAAATTACATTTTCTATGTTCTAATGACAGCTTCAGATGTCTACCCGTTTCAATGTTGAGTTTATACCCATAGCAACGAAAACTTGCAAGTATGTGTTTTAATCTATGATTACTTGTTAATACATTTAAATACATTTCAGGTACAAGTTTTTATTTTCCTATAAGTTGCAAGTCTGGACGATTGTGTGACGTCACTGTTCCATTCCTGCTGGCAACAATCTTTAATTCGTTGGGAAAATAAATCTAGAAATTTGTCAGTATCCCCAACTTGCTGCTCCATCCAAACGATACCAAAACCATACTTAAATAAAAGATTGTTGATGCGAGAAGCCCAGGTAGTTCTACTAGTTTCATCCAAACGTGAGCATTGCATTCGTCCTCATTCGCCCAGAACTGCTATGTTATTAACACTGCTATTGACCCCTAATACAAATCTACAAAATTTTACCTGAACACGTTCAATAATTTCACTATATTCGTAGATTTCACTCCCATAACAACAGGTGGGTACAATCATCGCATCAAAAAGTTTGAAAGCAGCAGATAAAGAAATACCACCCAACTTTCTAATTACTGTTTGAACCCGAAAGCATGCATTGCCACCCCGCACAGCTAGATTTAGTTTAGCTGGAGTCCATACCAGTCTAGAATAAAAGTTTTACCATAAATAGTTGTAATGTTTTACTGTATCTAAACTTTTACCAGCATAAAACCACTTTTCATAATTCCCGAGGAACCCGCCCATTACAAATACTATTATATTTGTCTTATCAAGGTTCACCTGCATATCCCAGTGTTGACAGCGGGGTCGGGCATGTGTGTGTCTGGGAGAATGGAAAAGTTGCCTGGATCAATGCAGAACTAGTTATTCGATGAAGCAGAACGTTATAATGAAAGAAAAAATAAAAACGTTGAATGATGGACTATCGCCGCGGCCATAGTCGGAAAGACAAAAAAGTTGACTGAAAAGTCGGAATATGGGAAAAAAAGCAAGAAGCCGAAAAAAGTTGATTGAGCAGGCAACTGAAATTACGTAAAACTGTCAGGAAACACAGAGAAATTGTTCGGAAAGTCGAAACTTGTCATGGAAAAGAAGACCAGTTTAGTAACATGAGCCATCTCACAAACAAACAACCTCAGTGATTTCGACACAGCCATCACTGAGCGAACGAGAAGCAAAATATGATAAAAACGATCTGGCATACAGCTTCTGCTAGCAAAACCGAGTGATTTTGCTGATTTCGATGACGAGGACGTTACGATGTTGACGAACATCACCTATAATCTCTAGGATTCTCATGACAATTCAATAAAAACATGTTAACATAACCTATTTCTGTTTTTTTTCCCTTACATGAGATGAGGGCGCAATTATCACATTTCAGCTGAAATTGCTGTACGAATATACACTTTATTTAGATTAATTTATGAAAAAAATAATCTGTTTTAGCCAACCATTCGAATTATCGGTTTTCATTCCTGCTTTTTTATTTTGACTCGTGTTTTGCCGACAAAATGACTCTCGGCCAATAGAAATCCGTTTAACTGACGGACCAGTGTCTCTGATTTCATAGCTGTCTATCACGTTAAAGCGCGGTGGTCATCGTGCAGCGCGTGTTCGAATTTCATGTAAATAAACACGCGTTGTATACGTCGCTACGAGTCCCACACCGGACGCGGCGCGACGACCACCGCCCTTTAAAAGGAAAATAGCACAACAGATCACAACTGCGCAGCTTTGAAACGACCCATCATTGACACAGAGGGCGCTGTAAATATAAAATACAGAGTCTGATAAAAAAAAGCAATACCAGTACTTAATTGTTACAAGGGCGCTATAAAATACTTTGCTATAAAATGCTTTAGTCAAATTTGATATTCCATTTTTGGTTTTACAAATGACATGTTTCTGTTGAAATGAACAAAATTGTCAATGGAAAATGAATTTTAATAAGTATATATATTAAAAAATCGAACAAAACAGAGTTACTCTGATATATATGTATGGTAGGTGAAGGGCATTTTCCGTCACTGATTTTAGTTTTTGTGTCAGCGAGTTTTAATATGCAATTTATGGCAGCTTAATCTAACAAAAAAAGATTGTGAACAACTTATTTTTTATAATTTATGCTTTATTTTTTTATTTTAAAATTGTGATTTGTAGTGATTGCCAAACCCCATGACGAACGAAATAACCCAACTTGCAATGCTGCTACATAATGGCAAACATGCACACATTAATTGTTTTGTTTTTCACTTTGTTGACCTCTGAATGTTTGGAGCACATTTTTGTCATCAACCTTTTTTCAGGCATGCCAACCTAATTATTCAAACATGACATACTAAGTAAGTTACAGATGACAATGACATGCATTTTGAGATTTGTTTTAAAATGTCATTTTTTTCTGATCTTTTTTTTTTGTTTTTTTTTTGAGTTTCAATGAAATTTACTTAACTAGTAGCCACTGTGTATTATTTTTTGATTTTTCACCTTTTCTTTGACAAATGAGTTTAAATAGCCAGTAGGTACAAAGGCTAGACATAATTTATTTTTTTGTTTCAATAAAATTTCATTGACAATAATCCTTCCCCGCCTGATGTCCTCAAATCAAATACAGATGGGAACTATGTGACTTGTTCTATTGTGTGAACATTGTTTTTACTATTCAGTATGTACCCGGTACTTGAGATAAAGCTCCTGGCCTAATAAACTATACTATGTAATACCTAATAGTATATTATATGGCCCCTGGTGATTTTACATCTTTGATGTTTCATAATTGGTAATCCAGACAATCTTTAAAAGACTGAATGATCCAAATCTCCAGTCGAAATCTGAAAATTAACTGATTCTAGGCTCCCTCCAAAATTCAGATGCTCCGATCACTAGAGTGGTTAAAAAAGGAATTATTTATAAAGAGCTTCGTCACATCTCTCATATTAAAATTTATACCTAGTAAACTAATCAATAAATTGGATAATTAATTAAAATGTTCCAGATTAATTTATCTGTTCAGTTATTACAAAAGTAGAATACATGGTGTTAATACATTGATGATTTTAAACATATCTGAATGAGGTCACCATCTTCCAGGCTCAAACACAGCTAAAAATTATTCACATACATTATTCCGTATATACAAAACTTTATTGTTTTACTGCGACAGTGTCACACGCAACGTAATATTACCGTAATTGGTATAGTACAGGTGCGATAGTTCAAATACCAAAATGGCAACAGTAACAGAAAGACTTCCCTGGCGGCGATGATAAAATACGAATACGGAGCTAACAGATGAGGTTTCAAATGCTACTGGTATTATTATACTCTGCAAACATCAAGTACAATAACGCAGTAAAACTCCACTACTCCAATAAAACTTAAACTCCAATACAATTCAACGAGATCTCCGATCTGAACTCAGTGCTGAACAACTCCCCTATATATACCCCCACTGTCTATAAATAGACCATTACATCAGCATACATAATGAGTCTGGAACTTACTACAAATTTCTAGAATGTTCCATTACCTTCTATTGCCTCCTACAGTGTTCTATTACCTATTCAACCAGTTTCTAAAAAAAATCTAGAATATTCCACCCAGACACAGTACGGTTCTAGAACATTCTCAGTGACACGGAAGTGGTAAATAAGTCGTATGCGACAGACAGCACACATGTCGTGACCACCATATATATAGAGCAGACACTAATGCATTTATAGTCACTGGGTTTTGATCTCGCATGGAAGCTTTTGTCATTGATATAATAACATATATGAAGATTATACACATACCAGCCCATCTGTGTATGATATCAAGGGATTTAAACAACTATTGTTCACATATGGTAATCAAAGAAAGCTTAGAAAGAATTCCCATGTGCTGAGAGTATTGGAGACACATTAAAATTATTTCAAAATTTAAGATTTGCTTTTCAAACAAGAAGCTTGGCAACTAATTTTTGTCTGCTATTTGAGATGCATAACATGAAAAAAATGTAATTCACATTATCATATCTATAATACATACAGAAAATACATTTGTGTACATGGTTTTTAGTCTAATTAGTTCCAGAGCACCTCCGCAATGAATTCAATTTAAATCTGATAATTTGAGATATCAATACGCATGTCTGTGGATTACCTCAATGAACCAAATAAATTATTATACAACTTAAGCAATTATTATGCATAAATTTAGGTCTATATATTGTTTCAAGGTGCACATGTAAAAAATTATATTTATTACTATATTGTGATGATTAATCCTAACTAAATTAGTGGAAAGCTGTAAAGTCAATTATTATGCAAATTAGGTAATTATTATAGATGTATATAACTTAAAACTAATTTGATCATCACATTGTGTTAGAGTACATATGTACCAAGATTCACTGAATTAAGATAAGTAATGTCACAGACCATATATACAAAGTTTCATTGAAATGTGATTAGAACCAAACATTATTTATTATGCAAATTAGGTGATTAATATGCACTGATTTTACTCCAAAACTAATCAGGTCTGTGCATTGTCCTAGAACATCTATATTCCAAGATTCATTGAAATGGGATAATTAGTACTTGCGATATCAGTGTAAAAAGCCAAAAATTAACTAATTATGCAAATTAGTTGATTAATATGCACACATTTTTACTTAAAATTAATCAGGTCTTTGGATTGTTCTAGAGCATCTATGTACCAAGTTTCATTGAAAAGTAATGAAGTAATAGTACTTGAAATATCAAAAGCTAAAAATTGATTAATTATGCAAATTAGGTAATTAATATTTCACATATCTGTCTGTGCATCGTTCCATATATCTATATAAGTTTCATTGAAATGTGATGATTAGTACCTGAGATATCAATGGAAAAGCCGAAAATTGATTAATCATTATGCAAATTAGGTTAATTATAAGCATGGATTTTTACCCAAAACTAATCACATCTGTGCATTAGTCCAAAGCATCTATTTAGCAAGTTTCATCAAAATCTAATGAATGGCTCTTTAGATATCAGTGGAACAGTCAAGAAACAGCTAAAAATTAACTAATTATCATGCAAATCAGGTGATTAATATGTATGGATTTCAACCAAAACCTAATCAAAGCCCAGAGTATCTATACACCAAGTTTCATTAAAAGCCAACATACGGTTCCTGAGATATCAGTGGGACAGACAGACAGACAGACAGACAGGGTAACTACAAAGACTCCCATTGTGTGCTTTGCACACACGAGTCAAAAACTGATACATTTGTCATAACATTTTCTTCAAACTTAGTGAACAAAATATGCATCTAATGTTCCTGGCTTTAATAAACTAACACTGAATAATGAAAAATATTATGTCATCAGCTGCCGAATGATTTAAAGCAAAATAAAGTTTTTTTTTTTATTATTTACACTGTCAGAGTATTACACAATCAGATTACTGTAAAATACTTCACTTATTCTCACTTGGGGTTTATATTCACTATTTTTCCTGAATGGGTGATTATTACACTGTCAGACAATTACTGTCAGACTATTAGTCAGAAAATTACACTGTCAGACAATTACTGTTAGGGTATTACAGTCAGAAAATTGCACTGTCAGACAATTACTGACAAACAATTACACTGTCAAATTATTGCACTGTCAGAAAATTACAGTCAAACTATTACACTGTCAGAAAATTACTGTCAGACAGTTACTGTCAAATTATTAGTCAGACAGATACTGTCAGAAAATCACAGTCAGACAATTAGTCAGACTATTACACTGTCAGCCTTATAACACTACGAGTACTACACTGCCAGATCGTTACTATCAGACAATATTACACATTTATAATTAAAGGGAATGCTTTAACAATGTTTAATTACATTATGGGAGTGTAAGACAGTTATTCAAATATATCAACAAGGACAACAGACAGACGCCTGGCAGAATGACTCATACAGTAAACGTAATACATGAAAAGCAGAGGTGATAAACAGAATAATGCATGCTACTTTTAAGAATATTAAATATTACAATGCATAAAAAGTGATTGTTTTTATATGAAATACAAAAAGACAAAGTTTTGCTGATATAATTGTGCAAGTGTATTTGGATGTTACATTTCTACAAAGAATTACAATTTGGATATTTTGAAAGAACATTACAAGTAGACCTTAAACACCATGCAATAAACACACTATTTCTGTCATCCAGCAGAAAGCACAGTGAGATATGTATATGGATGTTAAAAAAAAAAAATATTGAACATTGTTATTAGTGACATCACAAATACTTTCTGATTACCGGTACATCACTCTTAAGAGTGCAAAATACTTGAAGATGCCCAAAAATAACTGTAGTACAGTATTAGTGATGACATCACAAACACTTTCTGATGACATCACCATTAGTTATATTAATACATGTGTATGTGTGTTGAAACAGTCACATTCATTTTATAACAGTTTTCTAAAATAAATATTAATTCTTCCATAGCACATATAACAAATGTTTGTATGTGCTCTACAGAGCCAACCAGGAGCGAGGAAGAAGAAATCAGGTAATATCTCTAAGAAAAAGAAAAGTTTTCAGTTGTAAAAGCACTAAATCTGATGACATCATGCTATGTACCACACAAGTTGTGATGACATCATGTTTTCGAAAATTCTGATGTTAACATACAATACTAAAATAACGTAATATTTGATAGCAAATTCCAACATGTGAATTTCAAATAGAAGCAGCAGACCAGGCTAGCTTGGTAAATAGAATGAAAATTATTAAAATAACTAAATTAACTTCAAAATTCATGAACATTGAATATTTTAAAAAACAGTAATAAACTTGCAACTAGGTTAGATTACCATTTCCACTAAATGTGAATAAAAATTTAATCAAATCAGTTTTGCGAGACAACTGGGGAAAAAACAAATTAGATAAATGCATTCTGAACCTCCAAAACGACAGGGCTTGAACAGAAACATCAAAGCCTTGATTTCCAATGAGTTTGCCTTAGTGTTGTTTTCTATTACTATAAAATTCATATATTGTAATAGGTAAATTTTATCAATTTTCGGACTTGAAACCTGGTTTCCTCTCAACTCTATGTTCAAATAATTTGCATGTGCAGCATTCATACTTGCTAAGTAAAGTAAGCCTACTCATAATTTTTGAGAAAATTGGTCATAAATTGCATGACAATGTTCATTGGTATATTGTGTAGAATCATGGAGCTATTTACCCATGGCACCATTGTCCATTACACCATGAAATAACATTCTTTTGAGTTTTACTGTGACGTATTTTGAGTAACTTGTCCTGATATTTTTCAAAAATTGCTATGTTTAGAACAATTCCATAGAGCACAATATTGAACAAAAATTGCATTTTTTGCCACTTTTTAAAACCCAACAAAAAGCACCCCACCATTCACAATAAACCATTTCTTCACCAGCCTACAATTTAAAATTTGACATTTTATCTCTGCCATAGAAACCTATGGTAAAAGTACTATAATACTGCCAAAATGGCCACTATCTACTAAAATACAACCATCATTTCTCGAAAATTAACCTGGTGACCCATAACTTTTTTAAGAAGTACAAATTATTGGGAAATGAATAAATACTGGATATTTGAAATTATGACTAGGCTTCTACCTTAATAGAGTATATATGGTGCACAAATTTAGGGCACATTAACTACGAGGCTGAATGTATGACATGATGAACTTAGACAATACTTCATTTTTGGATGAAAATGACCACGTTGGTGGAAAATGGCAAAGTGTGAACTTCAAATATCAAACACATACCCTCAAAAAACTATTTAATTAAACTATGCTATAATATCAATAAAATATTGTAGATCTTTTCATATACATGCTGTAAGTTTATAAAATTATATATAATATATTAAATATATTCTATGTTAAGCTACTCATCACACTAAAAACCAAAAGGCAAATTTAAATGTATCAGTAAACATAAATTAAACAATTTGCCATCTAACATAAAAATAATTGCCAGCTTATAAACAGGTGGGTGGACGGGAGGCTGGCAATAGCACACAGACAAAATACTTTATACTAGTAATAAGCTATAAACCTGATGGAGAATATATCAGACAACATACTACTGACCTATCAGACAATAAGCTACTGACCCAAAGGACAATAAAAGTACTGACCTAGCGGACAATAAAGCTACTGACCTAGTGGACAATAAGCTACTGACCCAGTGGACAATAAAGCTACTGACCTAGTGGACAATAAACTACTGACCTTGTGAACAATAAAGCTACTGACCTAGCGGACAATAAAACTACTGACCTAGTGGACAATAAGCTACTGACCCAGTGGACAATAAAGCTACTGACCTAGTGGACAATAAGCTACTGACCCAGTGGACAATAAGCTACTGACCCAGTGGACAATAAAGCTACTGACCTAGTGGACAATAAACTACTGATCTTGTGAACAATAAAGCTACTGACCTAGCGGACAATAAAGCTACTGACCCAGTGGACAATAAAGCTACTGACCTGGTGGACAATAAACTACTGACCTTGTGAACAATAAAGCTACTGACCTGTGGACAATAAAGCTACTGACCTTGTGAACAATAAACTACTGACCTATCAGACAATAAGCTACTGACCCAGTGGACAATAAAGCTACTGACCTAGTGGACAATAAACCACTGACCTATCAGACAATAAGCTACTGACCCAGTGGACAATAAAGCTACTGACCTAGTGGACAATAAAGCTATTGACCTAGTGGACAATAAACTACTAACCCTGTGAACAATAAAGCTACTGACCTAGTGGACGATAAGCTACTGACCTGGTGGACAAAAGGCTACTGACCAAGTGGACAAAAGGCTACTGACCTGGTGGACAAAAGGCTACTGAACTTGAAGACAATAGATGTGTTCGGGCTAAGATTAAAGCTGACTAGGCTTATCTAGCATATTTGCACAGGGCTAGACCCAATTGTGTCCACGCACAGTCGTTAGCACGGGCTAAGGGGCGTCATCAGTCGTGGACCTTTGGCAAGCCGCTATTTACGAACAAAAAATGGATGACACGCGCGAGGTTCTATTTCTACTGCTGACATGTTTCGTTCTAATTTTGAAGCGACGTGCGCTGGAATGCGGGGGAAGAAGGACCCAACTTATTTGGATGAACAAAAACAGTATACAACGGCGTAACAGAATGCAGAGTTTTATTAATGCATGTCATAGATAGCACCCAAATTTATTTTGTCTACGATTGGAGCTGCTGTACACTCTACTACAGCGACCCAATCAGTGTGGAAGCGTGTACACTGAGCTCGGTTGCCATTTTGGGAATGAGAAAGTTGGATATATTTGATTGCATGCATAATGTTCACACCCAAAGGTCGCCCACACTTCGTTAGCCCGTACTAAGGATCTAGACCGCGTCTTAAATTCGGATCAGATTTGACCCGTACTTAACATTCCTTAGCCCGTGCTAAGCGTTCACGCACATTTGCTTAGCACGGGCTTAGGAATTGGACCTCTTAGCCCGTGCTAAGGAGCTGTGCGTGAATGCAACTAATAAGCTACTGATTTTGTGTATAATAAGCTCCTAAATCTTGTGGAGAAGAGGCTACTGACCTGGCGGACAATAAGCTACTGATCTTTCGGACTATAATTAAGCTACTGACCTGGCAGACAATAAGCTACTGATCTATCAGACAATAAATAAGCTACTGACCTGGCGGACAATAAGCTACTAACCTGGTGGACAATATGCTACTGATCTTTCGGACAATAATTAAGCTACTGACCTGGCAGACAATAAGCTACTGATCTATCGGACAATAATTAAGCTACTGACCTGGCAGACAATAAGCTACTGATCTATCGGACAATAACAGACTCAACAGACAATCAAATACTTGCCTAGTGTTTTTTGAAAAACCTAGATTGATATAAAACCAATAAAATAATTCTATTTGGACTTGATTTTTTGAAAAATCATTTTCACACTAATGAAAACAGGTGGACATGTAATTTTATCCATCTAAAAGCAATGTTAATAATGAATGTATCAGCCATGTTTTTTTCACATACACTACACGTCCAAAGTATTGTCGAGATGCCTGCATTCTTAAAAACCTGTAATTTTCTTACCAAAATGACAATCGATTGTATGTAGATGCGCAATATAGTAAATTTGACACTTCTAATGAACCATTGTCATTATTTTGCACCATCACTCAATCGTGTGGACACAAAAATCTGATAGTTTTAACACGTTTTTTTCACCATTGTTTTGAATAGAATATGCCCCAAGCCTTACAGATTTCAGATATTTATGAAAGGTCAGATGTTAGCACAGCATACCTCAGGAAGGAATAATTATGCAATAGCTCGTTCTTTGGAGATTTCTGAATGTTGTGTTCGTTACAACTTGGTAAAAATGGAAATGTATAGAACTATGGCGAATTTACCAGGATCTGGCCGACCAAGAGGGACAACAGTGCGTGAAGACTGGACAATTTTGCAGATCAGTATGCAAGATCGGTTCAAAACAGCAAGAAGAAGTATGCAATGAAATGGAAACTAATTATGGAAAAAATATTAGTGTTTCAAACAAGTAAACATGAACGCATACATGGCGAAGAAAAAACCTTGATTGACACACCAGCAGAAACTAGCACAAATGGTCTTTGCCCGCACCCATGCAAAGTGGACCTACGAGGATTGGAGTTGAGTGATGTGGTCGAATGAATCAAGGTTTAAGTTGTTTCGCAGCCAACAACCATACAAAGCATACCACAACAACTGTCTTGTACCAACAGGAAAATACGGCGGTGGCAGTGTTATGATATGGGGGATGTTTCAGCGCTAAAGGTGATGGACATGTGTGTAAATGTGATGAACGTCTCAACTAATTTGGATATCTCAATATTATAGAGAATTACATGATACCGAGTGTACATGAGACCATGGGATCAGATTTCTTGTTTCAGAATGACAATGCATCTATTCACCGTGCCAAGTTTGGGATGAAATGGTTTGATAACACCCTGCCGTTTGATCGTATATAAGTGATCCCCTGGCCATTGAATAGTCCTGATTAAAACCTGATAAAAAACCTGTGTGACTAAATTGGGATCGCTGTACAGAGGCGTCATGTGACAAAGTTATCCGAAGAAGAATTTGAAAGTGTACCATTAGCAAAAAGCCAGATGCCATCAAGGATGCAAGCTGTCATTCAGAACGGTGGAGCTACTCCATACTGAGATGTAAAAGGCGAGCGATGCACAAGTGTTTTGGTGTTAATTTACTTGATTCATTGACCTCTTATGTCACTTTACATGGGGAACCCCATAGACGTATAGGCATGTGTTGGAAGCAATACTATTTCTTTCGTTTTCAGAGGGTTGTTATAACAAATTATATACCAATTTCTACTACCGGTAATCCGATAGAAACATATGCAAATTAGTATAAAATGTTGACGTCTCAACATTACTTTTGACGTGTAGTGTATATGTATTCATTTGAATTTTACTGATCTTTGTGTTGACAATTCAATGTCAGCAATATAATTACAAAAGAATCAAAATCAGGTCTGAATAAATCCGGTTTTCATAATATACGGAAAAGTTCACCAAATGTAATATCACTACATAATAATGCTGGAAGTTATATACTGTAAAAACGCTTTAATTTAAAAATCACAAAATTTTTTTGCAGTTTAATTTCTCTTGGGTCCCACTTGCAGAGTGTCAGTGTCGACAATTTTGTTTTCACGAATACCATAAAATGTGGAAATCGTGAAAATTTGCTGTGAAAATAAAGCGATTCAGAATGATAGAAATCTGCTTAGTGAGGGGATATTAAAATTCTTGTTATATGACAGACAAGGTCCTCCTCGCTACTGTAGGAAGTCTTACAACCTTTACAAAAGAAAGGCACATCTGAACTATGATGCCAGCTTGAATGCAGAGTATAGAGAACAACATCGCCAAATTTCCAACCACAGTATGTACATTCCAGCGGACTTTCAGGACTCTGAGTCGTTTTGAAATTGTCCACCACAGTAACGGTATTCCTATTATGTCCATCAGAGCTGTGTTGAGAGGTCACCATCCTGGTGATGTGGCAAAAGAACTTATCACGCTGCCCACAGTCTACTCCACAGCCTTTACACATGAATGGTTTCTCATCACTGTAATGCCAGCTACTGTGCAGTGTGTGCTGTACAATGTCTGTAAACTGAATATCACAATATTTACATTGTAAACTTCTACTCATCTCATCTTCTACCTTCACTTTTGGATGAACACCTTTCCGTAGCCCTGTCTGCGTCGCAATTGTCACAGACTTTGGAATAAGATCAGGTCGAGACTCAGTTGTCCTACTTTGCTCTTTATAATTGCCTTCATCATTACAATTGTCTTCTTCGTTATCATATATGTCTGAAGCTTCTCTTGTCCTCTGGTACAGTTTCTCACTGTGTGCTGTGTACTCCTCAACCAGATTTTCCATGACTGAAATCTCATCATCTGACGCCAACCTTCGCAGATCATCAAAGTCTGGATTGAGAGCGAGACTAGGTTCATGACCCTCATTACTAGGTTGCTTAGCAATAGCTTTCAGTTTCCCGTCACACTTCGTCTGTTTGGTTAGACTATCTTTGCAATACAGAGAGTAAACATTTAGAATTCTTGGAAGACAATCATCACCGTCTGAGTCAGAATCTCTGTCATTCACATATTTTTTACTCTCTTTTATTCCTTCAATCATGGCCTCCAGTTTGGCTCGCTTCTCTCTGATATGTGACTCAGGTTTCTTTCTCTCATCCTTTTGCCATGATGATTCTTCAATATGTACATCATTACTCTCACTTATGCTATCATCATCATCATCATCATCATCATCTTGAAAGACATCATTTGCAGAGCTTTGGTTGTCATTATCAATACTTCCATCTAGCATTTCGTTCTCATCTTTGTCTTCAGCTCTATCACATTCCTCATATCGACTTGATCCCATTTCTGAAGTCTTCTGACTCAAATCAAGCTAAGGGAGGAAATTAAAGAAGTATTTGACTGAAGTATCAATAAATTTGCCCATGCAATGTGAATTGTTTCGGGACAGATAACAATCAAAAGGAAGATGGTTGTTGTGAATCACATGTACAGTATGCAGTGTATTTTTTATATATTGTAGCCATTGCACAAGAACCACATCAAACGTCATGATGATTATTTATTGTTCTAGACAACTTAGTCATCAACCTAAATCAGTAGTTATGGCGTTGGTAGGCTATATGCATGTCGGAGCTTGTCGGTCATATCTGTCTGGACAATCTGGAATCAAATTATGCAACAATATGGCTTTGAATGTTGAACACAACTAGCCTAAAAAGTATGAAATAATCCATGTATGGAGTTTGCTTGGATGCAGCAGTAACAAATGGTGAGAGACTGAACTTGATAACTCTCTAAGATGCTGAAAACTTCATCTCATTTGATGATTCATTCATATGCCATATAACTATTAGCCTAGAATCTATACAATGTTTAACTCACTTTAATACCACACCAGTAATGCCTATCTATGCAATGATCCACTTGCTTTATGCCCCATCACTAACGCCTAGAATTTATACAACATTTCACTCACTATATGCCACACAATTAATGCCTAGAATTTATGCGACATTTCATTCACTATATGCCACACCACTAACGCCTAGAATTAATGGGACAATTTCACTCACTATATGCCACACCACTAACGCCTAGAATTTATGTGAAATTTCACTCACTATATGCCACACCACTAACGTCTAGAATTTATGTGACATTTCACTCACTATATGCCACACCACTAACGCCTAGAATTTATGCAAAATTTCACTCACTATATGCCACACCACTAACGCCTAGAATTTATGCGACATTTCACTCACTATATGCAACACCACTAACACATAAAATTTATGCGTCATTTCACTCACTATATGCCACACCACTAACGTCTAGAATTTATGTGACATTTCACTCACTATATGCCACACCACTAACGCCTAGAATTTATGCAAAATTTCACTCACTATATGCCACACCACTAATGCCTAGAATTTATGCGACATTTCACTCACTATATGCCACACCACTAATGCCTAGAATTTATGCGACATTTCACTCACTCTATGGCACACCACTAATGCCTAGAATTTATGCGTCATTTCACTCACTGTATGCCACACCACTAATGCCTAGAATTTATGCGACATTTCACTCACTATATGCCACACCACTAATGCCTAGAATTTATGCGACATTTCACTCACTATATAACACACCACTAACGCCTAGAATTTATGCGTCATTTCACTCACTATATGCCACACCACTAATGCCTAGAATTTATGCACCATTTCACTCACTATATGGCACACCACTAACGCCTAGAATTTATGCGACATTTCACTCACTATATGGCACACCACTTAAACCTAGAATTTATGCAACATTTCACTCACTATATGCCACACCACTAATGCCTAGAATTTATGCACCATTTCACTCACTATATGGCACACCACTAACGCCTAGAATTTATGCGACATTTCACTCACTATATGGCACACCACTTAAACCTAGAATTTATGCAACATTTCACTCACTATATGCCACACCACTAACGCCTAGAATTTATGCAACATTTCACTCACTATATGCAACACCACTAACGCCTGGAATTTATGTGACATTTCACTCACTATATGCAACACCACTAATGCCTAGAATTTATGTGACCTTTCATTCACTATATGCCACACCACTAACACCTAAAATTTATGCGTCATTTCACTCACAATATGCCACACCACTAACGCCAAGAATTTATGCGATATTTCACTCACTATATGCCACACCACTAACGCCTGGAATTTACGAGACATTTCACTCACTATATGCCACACCACTAACGTCTAGAATTTATGCGTCATTTCACTCACTATATGCCACACCACTAATGCCTAGAATTTATGCACCATTTCACTCACTATATGGCACACCACTAACGCCTAGAATTTATGCGACATTTCACTCACTATATGGCACACCACTTAAACCTAGAATTTATGCAACATTTCACTCACTATATGCCACACCACTAACGCCTAGAATTTATGCAACATTTCACTCACTATATGCAACACCACTAACGCCTGGAATTTATGTGACATTTCACTCACTATATGCAACACCACTAATGCCTAGAATTTATGTGACCTTTCATTCACTATATGCCACACCACTAACACCTAAAATTTATGCGTCATTTCACTCACAATATGCCACACCACAAACGCCAAGAATTTATGCGATATTTCACTCACTATATGCCACACCACTAACGCCTGGAATTTACGAGACATTTCACTCACTATATGCCACACCACTAACGTCTAGAATTTATGCGTCATTTCAATCACTATATGCAACACCACTAACACCTAGAATTTATGCGTCATTTCACTCACTATATGCCACACCACTAAGGCCTAGAATTTATGCACCATTTCACTCACTATATCCAACACCACTAACGTCTAGAATTTATACGACATTTCACTCACTATATGGCACACCACTAACGCCTAGAATTTATGCAACATTTCACTCACTATATGCCACACCACTAACGCCTAGAATTTATGCGTCATTTCACTCACTATATGACACACCACTAATGCCTAGAATTTATGCGACATTTCACTCACTATATAACACACCACTAATGCCTAGAATTTATGCAACATTTCACTCACTATATGGCACACCACTAATGCCTAGAATTCATGCGACATTTCACTCACTATATAACACACCACTCATGCCTAGAATTCATGCGACATTTCACTCACTATATAACACACCACTAATGCCTAGAATTTATGCGACATTTCATTCACTATATAACACACCACTAATGCCTAGAATTTATGCGACATGTCACTCACTATATGCAACACCACTAACACCTAGAATTTATGCGACATTTCACTCACGATATGCCACACCACTAACGCCTAGAATTTATGCAACATTTCACTCACTAAATGCAACACCACTAATGCCTAGAATTTATGCAACATTTCACTCACTATATGCCACACCACTAACGCCTAGAATTTATGGAGCAATTCACTCACTATATGCCACACCACTAACACCTAGGATTTATGCAACATTTCACTCACTATATGCCACACCACTAACGCCTAAAGTTTATGCGACATTTCACTCACTATATGCCACACCACTAATGCCTAGAATTTATGCGACATTTCACTCACTATATAACACACCACTAACGCCTAGAATTTATGCGTCATTTCACTCACTATATGCCACACCACTAACATCGAAAATTTATGCGTCATTTCACTCACTATATGCTACACCACTAATGCCTAGAATTTATGCACCATTTCACTCACTATATGGCACACCACTAACGCCTAGAATTTATGCGACATTTCACTCACTATATGGCACACCACTTAAACCTAGAATTTATGCAACATTTCACTCACTATATGCCACACCACTAACGCCTAGAATTTATGCAACATTTCACTCACTATATGCAACACCACTAACGCCTGGAATTTATGTGACATTTCACTCACTATATGCAACACCACTAATGCCTAGAATTTATGTGACCTTTCATTCACTATATGCCACACCACTAACACCTAAAATTTATGCGTCATTTCACTCACAATATGCCACACCACTAACACCTAAAATTTATGCGTCATTTCACTCACTATATGCCACCCCACTAACGCCTGGAATTTACGAGACATTTCACTCACTATATGCCACACCACTAACGTCTAGAATTTATGCGTCATTTCAATCACTATATGCAACACCACTAACACCTAGAATTTATGCGTCATTTCACTCACTATATGCCACACCACTAACGCCTAGAATTTATGCGTCATTTCACTCACTATATGCCACACCACTAACATCGAAAATTTATGCGTCATTTCACTCACTATATGCCACACCACTAAGGCTTAGAATTTATGCACCATTTCACTCACTATATCCAACACCACTAACGTCTAGAATTTATACGACATTTCACTCACTATATGGCACACCACTAACGCCTAGAATTTATGCAACATTTCACTCACTATATGCCACACCACTAACGCCTAGAATTTATGCGTCATTTCACTCACTATATGACACACCACTAATGCCTAGAATTTATGCGACATTTCACTCACTATATAACACACCACTAATGCCTAGAATTTATGCAACATTTCACTCACTATATGGCACACCACTAATGCCTAGAATTCATGCGACATTTCACTCACTATATAACACACCACTCATGCCTAGAATTCATGCGACATTTCACTCACTATATAACACACCACTAATGCCTAGAATTTATGCGACATTTCATTCACTATATAACACACCACTAATGCCTAGAATTTATGCGACATGTCACTCACTATATGCAACACCACTAACACCTAGAATTTATGCGACATTTCACTCACTATATGCCACACCACTAATGCCTAGAATTTATGCAACATTTCACTCACTATATGCCACACCACTAACGCCTAGAATTTATGCAACATTTCACTCACTATATGCCACACCACTAACGCCTAGAATTTATGGAGCAATTCACTCACTATATGCCACACCACTAACACCTAGGATTTATGCAACATTTCACTCACTATATGCCACACCACTAACGCCTAAAGTTTATGGGACAATTCACTCACTATATGTCACACCACTAATGCCAAGAATTTATGCAACATTTCACTCACTATATAACACACCACTAACGCCTAGAATTTATGCGTCATTTCACTCACTATATGCCACACCACTAACATCGAAAATTTATGCGTCATTTCACTCACTATATGCCACACCACTAAGGCCTAGAATTTATGAACCATTTCACTCACTATATGGCACACCACTAACGCCTAGAATTTATGCAACATTTCACTCACTATATGGCACACCACTAACGCCTAGAATTTATGCAACATTTCACTCACTATATGCCACACCACTAACGCCTAGAATTTATGCAACATTTCACTCACTATATGCAACACCACTAACGCCTGGAATTTATGTGACATTTCACTCACTATATGCAACACCACTAATGCCTAGAATTTATGTGACCTTTCATTCACTATATGCCACACCACTAACACCTAAAATTTATGCGTCATTTCACTCACAATATGCCACACCACTAACGCCAAGAATTTATTCGATATTTCACTCACTATATGCCACACCACTAATGCCTAGAATTTATGCGACATTTCACTCACTATAAGGCACACCACTAATACCTAGAATTTATGCGACATTTCACTCACTATATGCCACACCACTAACACCTAAAATTTATGCGTCATTTCACTCACTATATGCCACACCACTAATGCCTAGAATTTATGCGACATTTCACTCACTATATGGCACACCACTAATGCCTAGAATTCATGCGACATTTCACTCACTATATAACACACCACTCATGCCTAGAATTTATGTGACCTTTCATTCACTATATAACACACACACTAACACCTAGAATTTATGCAACATTTCACTCACTATATGCCACACCACTAATGCCTAGAATTTCTGCAATAATTCACTCACTGTATGCCACACCACTAAGGCCCGGAATTTATGCGACATTTCACTCACTATATGCCACACCACTAAGGCCTGGAATTTATGCGACATTTCACTCACTATATGCCACACCACTTACGCCTAGAATTTCTGCAATAATTCACTCAATATATGCCACACCACTAACACCTAGGATTTATGCAACATTTCACTCACTATATGCCACACCACTAACGCCTAAAATTTATGCGTCATTTCATTCACTGTATGCAACACCACTAATGCCTAGAATTTAAGAAACATCACTCATTATATGCAACACCACTAACGCCTAAAATTTATGCGACATTACACTCACTATATGCCACACCACTAACGCCTAGAATTTATGCGACATTTCACTCACTATATGCCACACCACTAATGCCTAGAATTTATGCGACATTTCACTCACTATATGCCACACCACTAATGCCTATAATTTATGCGACATTTCACTCACTATATGCCACAACGCAAATGCCTCGAATTTCTGCAATAATTCACTCACTGTATGCCACACCACCAACACCTGGAATTTATGCAACATTTCACTCACTATATGCCACACCACTAATGCCTAGAATTTATGCGACATTTCACTCACTATATGCCACACCACTAACGCCTAGAATTTATGCAACATTTCACTCACTATATGCAACACCACTAACACCTAGAATTTATGAGACATTTCATTCACTATATAACACACAACTAACACCTACAATTTATGCAACATTTCACTCACTATATGCCACACCACTAACGCCTAGAATTTCTGCAATAATTCACTCAATATATGCCACACCACTAACACCTAGGATTTATGCAACATTTCACTCACTGTATGCCACACCACTAACGCCTAGAATTTATGCAACATTTCACTCACTATATGCCACACCACTAACGCCTAAAATTTATGCGACATTACACTCAATATATGCCACACCACTAACGCCTAGAATTTATGCGACATTTCACTCACTATATGCCACACCACTAATGCCTAGAATTTATGCAACATTTCACTCACTATATGCCACACCACTAATGCCTAGAATTTATGCGACATTTCACTCACTATATGCCACACCACTAACACCTAAAATTTATGCAACATTTCTCTCACTTTATGTTACTCCACCAATGCCTAGGTCCTCATAATAATAACAGTATGATTGACTTTAATGTCAACATTTAAGCATGTTTACCTTGACTTACAATTTAAATTGACCAATGAATATAAAATATTTCATTTCTCAAGGCATGTGTGTGACATGGGCATAATTCATAATGAGTAATGGTATATACAGTCTGTATATTACTATAATTATTATTGTACGTAAACATTAGTGGAGTGGCATATAGCAAATGGAATGTGGCTTGGAATCAAAACTATACTGAAGATTGTACTGGTACTCACTACTCTGAATTCAGATTCCCTTGTCTCTGATAATGAGCCACACTGTGTTATATGGGGTGATGGAATAATGAGACTCAATGGGTTCAGTTTCTGTAGTTTTAAGAGTCCTGAAGAAAGGGAAGAAGCATCGCACGATGACATTACACTAGCAGTTGGAGAAGTCACCTTTGGGATGGTTAGCGAGGCAGAGAAGATTGGTGTCTGATTGTGAATAATTGATGTGTTGACATCAGCTTCATCTACATACATATCAGTGACGAGTGATGTTGATCCTCTTCGTCGGAAATCAGCCGGTTCTTGAATGGGTGAACCTACAAGTACTGGAATACTTGGAGAGTCAGGGGAATACACCGGAACATCCTTGATGTGTGGATGTCTATGACTGTAGTGTGTGTTTAGTAAGGTCTGATTACGGAAAGTTTTGGGACATTCCTCACATTTGTATGGCCGCTCGCCTGAATGGCAACGAAGGTGGTAGTCCAAACCTTGACGAGATGACAACTGGCGACTACAAATCTGGCATATAAATCGCTTGACACTATTATGAGAAAGCATGTGGTATTTCAGCCCACTGGGTGTGGAGAAAGAACGGCTACATTGTTTACAGGAAATACGTCTGCTGTCAGCTGTTGACTCAAGAGAAGATGGAGGACTAAGTTCAGACAATGGCTGATCAACGGAATACGGGTTTTTGATGGAAGAAGAACTGACCATTGTAGGTAGTGATGACAATGGTGAGGATGGCGAACCTTCAGATGATGTTCTTTTCTTCCGATGTGTTCGTTTATGCGCCGTTAAAGTACTATACCAACAAAAGGACTTAGGACACATATTGCATTTCAATGGTTTCAAACCCTCATGCATCCATTGATGTTGTCGCAAATACAACTTATCAGGGCATACTTTGCAGCAGAATGAACATTCCAGTTGGCAGCTGCTGCTGACTTGCCTTCTCTTTCGTGTGTGATTATCGTCATCGCTCATCTTGCTGACATGTGATGTACGTCTAGAAGAAGCAAAAAAAAAAAAAAAAAAAAAAAAAAAAAGTGAAAATAGTGTGAGAGTGAAAAGAAGACTGAAAAAAAAATGCCAGAAACGGGTCGCAGTAGCAGCAGCGGTTTCACTAAAGTGTTCAACTAGCGGTTCTAGTGTAAAATGTAGATGAGCAAATTGTATTAACACTGTGGTAAACATGCCATTTAGGATATGAACAGTAGGTGGTAAACATGCCAAAAAGGATATGAACAGTAGGTGGGTAAACATGTCATTTAGGATATGATCAGTAAGTGGGTAAACATGTCATTTAGGATATGAACAGTAGGTAGGTAAACATGCCATTTAGGATATGAACAGTAGGTGGGTAAACATGTCATTTAGGATATGAACAGTAGGTGGGAAACATGTCATTTAGGATATGAACAGTAGGTGGGTAAACATGTCATTTAGGATATGAACAGTAGGTGGGTAAACATGCCATTTAGGATATGAACAGTAGGTGGGTAAACATGCCATTTAGGATACGAACAGTAGGTGGTAAACATGTCATTTAAGAAATGAACAGTAGGTGGGGTAAACATGTCATTTAGGATATGAACAGAAGGTGGGTAAACATGCCATTTAGGATATGAACAGTAGGTGGGTAAACATGCCATTTAGGATATGAACAGTATGCGGTAAACATGCCATTTAGGATATGAACAGTAGGTGGTAAACATGTCATTTAGGATATGAACAGTAGGTGGTAAACATGCCATTTAAGATATGAACAGTATGTGGTAAACATGTCATTTAGGATATGAACAATAGGTGGTAAACATGTCATTTAGGATATGAACAGTAGGTGGTAAACATGCCATTTAGGATATGAACAGTAGGTGGTAAACATGCCATTTAGAATATGAACAGTAGGTGGGTAAACATGTCATTTAGGATATGAACAGCAGGTGAGTAAGCATGCCATTTAGGATATGAACAGTAGGTGGGTAAACATGCCATTTAGGATATGAACAGTAGGTGGTAAACATGTCACTTAGGATATGAACAGTAGGTGGGTAAACATGTCATTTAGGATATGAACAGTAGGTGGTAAACATGTCACTTAGGAAATGAACAGTAGGTGGTAAACATGTCATTTCGGATATGAACAGTAGGTGGTAAACATGCCATTTAGAATATGAACAGTAGGTGGTAAACATGTCACTTAGGATATGAACAGTAGGTGGTAAACATGTCACTTAGGATATGAACAGTAGGTGGGTAAACATATCATTTAGGATATGAACAGTAGGTGGGTAAACATGTCATTTAGGATATGATCAGTAAGTGGGTAAACATGTCATTTAGGATATGAACAGTAGGTGGTAAACATGCCACTTAGGATATGAACAGTAGGTGGTAAACATGCCACTTAGGATATGAACAGTAGGTCGGTGAACATGCCATTTAGGATATGAACAGTAGGTGATAAACATGTCACTTAGGATATGAACAGTAGGTGGTAAACATGTCATTTAGGATATGAACAGTAGGTGGGTAAACATGTCATTTAGGATATGAACAGTAGGTGGTAAACATGCCATTCAGGATATGAACAGTAGGTGGTAAACATGTCACTTAGGATATGAACAGTAGGTGGGTAAACATGTCATTTAGGATATGAACAGTAGGTGGTAAACATGTCATTTAGGATATGAACAGTAGGTGGTAAACATACCATTTAGAATATGAACAGTAGGTGGTAAACATGCCACTTAGGATATGAACAGGAGGTGGGTAAACATGTCATTTAGGATATGAACAGTAGGTGGGTAAACATGCCATTTAGGATATGAACAGTAGGTGGTAAACATGCAATTTAGGATATGAACAGTAGGTGGTAAACATGCCATTTAGGATATGAACAGGAGGTGGTAAACATGCCATTTAGGATATGAACAGTAGGTGGAAAACATACCATTTAGGAAATGAACAGTAGGTAGTAAACATACCATTTAGGATATGAACAGTAGGTGGGTAAACATGCCATTTAGGATATGAACAGTAGGTGGTAAACATGTCATTTCGGATATGAACAGTAGGTGGTAAACATGTCATTAAGGATATGAACAGTAGGTGGTAAATATGCCATTTAGGATATGAACAGTAGGTGGTAAACATGCCATTTAGGATATGAACAGTAGGTGGTAAACATGTCACTTAGGATATGAACTGTAGGTGGTAAACATGCCATTTAGGATATGAACAGTAGGTGGTAAACATGCCATTTAGGATATGAACAGTAGGTGGTAAACCTGTCACTTAGGATATGAACAGTAGGTGGGTAAACATGTCATTTAGGATATGAACAGTAGGTGGTAAACATGTCACTTAAGATATAAACAATAGGTGGTAAACATGCCATTTAGGCTATGAACAGGAGGTGGGTAAACATGTCATTTAGGATATGAACAGTGGGTGGTAAACATGTCACTTAGGATATGAACAGTAGGTGGTAAACATGCCATTTAGGATATGAACAGTATGTGGTAAACATGTCACTTAGGATATGAACAGTAGGTGGTAAACATGTCACTTAGGATATGAACAGTAGGTGGGTAAACATGTCACTTAGGATATGAACAGTAGGTGGTAAACATGCCATTTAGGATATGAACAGTAGGTGGGTAAACATGTCACTTAGGATATGAACAGTAGGTGGGTAAACATGTCACTTAGGATATGAACAGTAGGTGGGTAAACATGCCATTTAGGATATGAACAGTAGGTGGGTAAACATGCCATTTAGGATATGAACAGTAGGTGGTAAACATGTCACTTAGGATATGAACAGTAGGTGGCAAACATGCCATTTAGGATATGAACAGTAGGTGGTAAACATATCACTTAGGATATGAACAGTAGGTGGGTAAACATGTCACTTAGGATATGAACAGTAGGTGGTAAACATGTCATTTAGGATATGAACAGTAGGTGGGTAAATATGTCACTTAGGATATGAACAGTAGGTGGGTAAACATGTCACTTAGGATATGAACAGTATGTGGTAAACATGTCACTTAGAATATGAACAGTAGGTGGGTAAACATGCCATTTAGGATATGAACAGTAGGTGGGTAAACATGCCATTTAGGATATGAACAGTAGGTGGTAAACATGTCACTTAGGATATGAACAGTAGGTGGGTAAACATGCCATTTAGGATATGAACAGTAGGTGGGTAAACATGCCATTTAGGATATGAACAGTAGGTGGTAAACATGCCATTTAGGATATGAACAGTAGGTGGGTAAACATGTCATTTAGGATATGAACAGTAGGTGGTAAACATGCCATTTAGGATATGAACAGTAGGTGGTAAACATGTCACTTAGGATATGAACAGTAGGTGGGTAAACATGTCATTTAGAATATGAACAGTACGTGGTAAACATGCCTTTTAGGATATGAACTGTAGGTGGTAAACATGTCACTTAGGATATGAACAGTAGGTGGTAAACATGCCATTTAGGATATGAACAGTAGGTGGTAAACATATCACTTAGGATATGAACAGTAGGTGGGTAAACATGTCACTTAGGATATGAACAGTAGGTGGTAAACATGTCATTTAGGATATGAACAGTAGGTGGGTAAATATGTCACTTAGGATATGAACAGTAGGTGGGTAAACATGTCACTTAGGATATGAACAGTGTGTGGTAAACATGTCACTTAGAATATGAACAGTAGGTGGGTAAACATGCCATTTAGGATATGAACAGTAGGTGGGTAAACATGCCATTTAGGATATGAACAGTAGGTGGTAAACATGTCACTTAGGATATGAACAGTAGGTGGGTAAACATGCCATTTAGGATATGAACAGTAGGTGGTTAAACATGCCATTTAGGATATGAACAGTAGGTGGTAAACATGCCATTTAGGATATGAACAGTAGGTGGGTAAACATGTCATTTAGGATATGAACAGTAGGTGGTAAACATGCCATTTAGGATATGAACAGTAGGGGGTAAACATGTCACTTAGGATATGAACAGTAGGTGGGTAAACATGTCATTTAGAATATGAACAGTACGTGGTAAACATGCCTTTTAGGATATGAACTGTAGGTGGTAAACATGTCACTTGGGATATGAACAGTAGGTGGTAAACATGCCATTCAGGATATGAACAGTAGGTGGGTAAACATGTCATTTAGGATATGAACAGTATGTGGTAAACATGCCATTTAGGATATGAACAGTAGGTGGTAAACATATCACTTAGGATATGAACAGTAGGTCGGTGAACATGTCACTTAGGATATGAACAGTAGGTGGGTAAACATGTCACTTAGGATATGAACAGTAGGTGGTAAACATGCCATTTAGGATATGAACAGTAGGTGGGTAAACACATCACTTAGGATATGAACAGTAGGTGGGTAAACATGTCACTTAGGATATTAACAGTATGTGGTAAACATGTCACTTAGGATATGAACAGTAGGTGGTAAACATGTCACTTAGGATATGAACAGTAGGTGGTAAACATGCTATTTAGGATATGAACAGTGGGTGGGTAAACATGCCATTTAGGATATGAACAGTAGGTGGGTAAACATGCCATTTAGGATATGAACAGTAGGTGGTAAACATGTCACTTAGGATATGAACAGTAGGTGGGTAAACATGCCATTTAGGATATGAACAGTAGGTGGTAAACATGCCATTTAGGATATGAACAGTAGGTGGGTAAACATGTCATTTAGGATATGAACAGTAGGTGGTAAACATGCCATTTAGGATATGAACAGTAGGTGGTAAACATGTCACTTAGGGTATGAACAGTAGGTGGGTGAACATGTCATTTAGAATATGAACAGTACGTGGTAAACATGCCATTTAGGATATGAACTGTACGTGGTAAACATGTCACTTAGGATATGAACAGTAGGTGGTAAACATGTCACTTAGGATATGAACAGTAGGTGGTGAACATGTCATTTAGGATATGAACAGTAGGTGGTAAACATGCCATTTAGGATATGAACAGTAGGTGGGTAAACATGCCATTTAGGATATGAACAGTAGGTGGTAAACATGTCATTTAGGATATGAATAGTAGGTGGTAAACATGCCATTTAGGATATGAACAGTAGGTGGTAAACATGTCACTTAGGATATGAACAGTAGGTGGTAAACATGTCACTTAGGATATGAACAGTAGGTGGGTAAACATGTCATTTAGGATATGAACAGTAGGTGGTAAACATGTCACTTAGGATATGAACAGTAGGTGGTAAACATGCTATTTAGGATATGAACAGTGGGTGGGTAAACATGCCATTTAGGATATGAACAGTAGGTGGGTAAACATGCCATTTAGGATATGAACAGTAGGTGGTAAACATGTCACTTAGGATATGAACAGTAGGTGGGTAAACATGCCATTTAGGATATGAACAGTAGGTGGGTAAACATGCCATTTAGGATATGAACAGTAGGTGGTAAACATGTCATTTAGGATATGAACAGTAGGTGGTAAACATGTCACTTAAGATATGAACAATAGGTGGTAAACATGCCATTTAGGCTATGAACAGGAGGTGGGTAAACATGTCATTTAGGATATGAACAGTAGGTGGTAAACATGTCATTTAGGATATGAACAGTAGGTGGTAAACATGCCATTTAGGATATGAACAGTAGGTGGTAAACATGTCACTTAGGATATGAACAGTAGGTGGGTAAACATGCCATTTAGGATATGAACAGTAGGTGGTAAACATGTCACTTAGGATATGAACAGTAGGTGGGTAAACATGCCATTTAGGATATGAACAGTAGGTGGTAAACATGCCATTTAGGATATGAACAGTAGGTGGGTAAACATGTCATTTAGGATATGAACAGTAGGTGGTAAACATGCCATTTAGGATATGAACAGTAGGGGGTAAACATGTCACTTAGGATATGAACAGTAGGTGGGTAAACATGTCACTTAGGATATGAACAGTAGGTGGTGAACATGTCATTTAGGATATGAACAGTAGGTGGTAAACATGCCATTTAGGATATGAACAGTAGGTGGGTAAACATGCCATTTAGGATATGAACAGTAGGTGGTAAACATGTCACTTAGGATATGAACAGTAGGTGGTAAACATGTCACTTAGGATATGAACAGTAGGTGGGTAAACATGTCATTTAGGATATGAACAGTAGGTGGTAAACATGTCACTTAGGATATGAACAGTAGGTGGTAAACATGTCATTTAGGATATGAACAGTAGGTGGTAAACATGTCACTTAAGATATGAACAATAGGTGGTAAACATGCCATTTAGGCTATGAACAGGAGGTGGGTAAACATGTCATTTAGGATATGAACAGTAGGTGGTAAACATGTCATTTAGGATATGAACAGTAGGTGGTAAACATGCCATTTAGGATATGAACAGTAGGTGGTAAACATGTCACTTAGGATATGAACAGTAGGTGGGTAAACATGTCATTTAGGATATGAACAGTAGGTGGTAAAAATGTCACTTAGGATAAGAACAGTAGGTGGGTAAATAAGTCACTTTCACAGAGAACACAATGAGAGAAAAATGTGAAAAAAGTTCTGAATTGAATTGGTACTCAAAATTACATAATTTGAGTCAAGTGAAGTCTCTAAGAATTTTCAAACAATTCTTTGTTATCAATGATGACTACATGTTTTAATGATTCCTATACTATACATGTACATGACAATTACGCAGTTAATTTATGAAGACAAGAACTCATATAATAGGACAGAATAGTTTATAGCTACACATACATGTAACATTATGTACCACATAGAGTTCATTATTGCCGTTGATCAGTATTGTTGCATAGAGTTCATTATTGCTGCGTGACATTTATTATTACCATTTGAAGGTCATTATTGATGGGTGGCGTTTATTATTGGTGGGTGAAATTTATTATTGGCGTGAGGAGTTCATTATTGTTGTGTAGAGTTCATTATTGTTGTGTGGTGTTCATTATTGTTGTGTAGAGTTCATTATTACCATTTGGAATTCATTATTGTTGTGTGGAGTTCATTATTGGTGAATGGAGTTCATTATTACCATTTGGAATTCATTATTGTTGTGAGGAGTTCATTATTGGTGAATGGAGTTCATTATTACCATTTGGAATTCATTATTGTTGTGAGGAGTTCAGTATTGTTGTGTAGAGTTCATTATTGTTGTGTGGTGTTCATTATTACCATTTGGAATTCATTATTGGTGTGTGGAGTTTATTATTGGTGAATGTAGTTCATTATTGGTGTGTGGAGTTCATAATTGGTGTGTGGAGTTCATTAATACCATATGGGGTTCATTATTACCATTTGAAATTCATTATTGGTGTGTGGAGTTTATTATTGGTGAATTAGGCGAGGGTTCTTCGAACCCGCCTATTCACATAGTTCATACCCACCATAGACTCCAGTCAGTCAAAATGACTATTTTGAACTGTAGGCATTAATCAGCGATTCTGCCGGTGACGGAGAGATAGAATCCAGGTCAGGGGAAGCCCCATGACCTCAAGATTCTTTTACCCCTTACGTAACGAACCCACGTGACCGAGGCCACGCCACAGGTAGCCGTCCATCACTCTGGTTCCTTTCTCTCCGCCTCGAGGACTTAGACCAACGCGACGGAAAGAGTGGGGAGGTTGGGGGGGACCCGGAGTCTATGGTGGGTATGAACTATGTGAATAGGCGGGTTCGAAGAACCCTCGTCTAAATTCACTACGTTCAATTATCCACCATAGACTCCAGTCAGTCAAAATGACTATTTTGAACTGTAGGCAGAGTCAGACACCGATAGGTGGCGGGTTTTTCCGAGCAAACAGAAAAAAAGGAGAACGATGAAAGACTTTCCCCCAGTCCGGGATGAAAAACAAACCCAAAGACCTAAGTTAAGACCCAAGAAGGGTGGTGTCTTACCTTGCCTGTGCTGTCCCAGAAGCAAGAAGCCAATGCTGCTGTGATGACAGGGTTCGGTGTGCCCGAGAAAGCTAGACCCAAGCCGAACTCGGGGGTGATAAGCTTGAAGTAGGACCGAAACAGTTCGCATGAGGGCGTAGGTTGACAGAAGCGAAACCTGGGAGCTTCAAGGAAGTGCTAGTGGAACAGACAATCTGCCCGCAAAAATGCAGAGACTTACTTATCGCCTATGCGCAGAGGCCCCTGCAGTCGTTCGGGCTGGGTCAGCAAACAAGGCCTGACCCACTATGACGGGGCCTAACCTGAAGAGACCCTGCTCAATAGATTGGGTGTCTCCTAGGTAGTAGTTGATGAAGACGTTCTGCGTTCTCCAGAAGCCTGCCCTCAGAATGTGTTTGAGGGGGGCACCTGATGCTAGCGCTAGTGAGTTAGCAATCGCACAGACCTCATGTTCTTGTACTTGGTGTCTCTGCAAGGTCTGTGTTGAGGAGGATAGTGTATTATAGACCTCCAGTACAGTCGCAGTAATCCACCTGGGGATGGAAGTCGGGGAAACCGGCTTATCCCGCTTGTCAGGGCCGTAACACAAAAACATGTGTTTGGTTCCCCGTCTAGAAAACCTGGTACGGTTCTCGTAGCAACTCAGCGCTCGGACCGGGCAGAGAAGCAACTCCTCCTGATCTTCCGGACTGACAATATTTGCCAGCCGGGGGATGACGATCGGTTGAGGATCGTGTCCTGGGATTTGGTTCTTGGCGAGAACCCGATTCGTGTCTTAGTACAACTTGATCGCCCATAAAAGCGGCACAACCGTCCGCAAAGGATAGTGCGCGCCTAGCTTTGACCGGCGCCTACCTGAGGCGAGGGCCAGTAGGAAGACTATTTTCACCTCAAAAAATTGAGTGGTGCTGATTGGAGAGGCTCAAAAGGCGGTCTGCTTAGAGCGGACAACACAGCCGACAAGTCCCAGTTGGGCAGTTCCCTTGCATGGGGTTTCAGCGTCTGGAAAGCAGTAAATAGTCTCCTAATAGTAGGACAATCGGTTAGTCTTGTTCCCGTACGTTTGAATGGTGGGGCACAAGGCCGACCTGTAGCCAACGATCGCTGCGTAGGACAAACCCACTTCGTCAAACAGGTGGACAAAGGAGCCTGCTACCTGGCCAATAGAGGGATGGTATCGATCAATCTCCCTTCCGCTACACTAACCAATGTATGCTCGCAGCCTAGAAATGTAGGCTGCATTGGTGGAATCCCAGTTCGCCCTGGCCAGGACATTGGCAGCCTGCTCAGATAAAGCTTTCGTATGGGCGGGTCTAATGAGAGCCTCTATGCGGGTAAGTGATACCCGCTGGGCTCGTGGTAGTGCACCGTCTGGTGGGGACGGCATGTCCGGTAAGTCCGGAAGCACTGCTGGTGTTTCGACTATCGTTTCTGACAGAAGTGGAAACTAGGCCCTGTTCGGTCAATTGGGTGCAACCAATGATAATATGCAGGTGTGCACCTGTCGAAGTCTTCTCCGGTGCCCGGTGGACTAGCGGGAAGGGAGGAAAAGCATACACAACTAAGTGGATCCGGGGGGTAGCAAAGCGACCCTGGCCCAGGCTCCTGGAGTCAGCAGGAGTGTTACGTACGTCGGGAGCTTGGTGTTCCGGGGTGCGGCAAACGGTCTAACCTTGGACCGTCCACAGCCGAAACAGCCTGGAGGCTACCCACTGGGGTATCAGCCACTCCGTGTTCTGGAGACGGAGTCGCCGTGAAAGGGCGTCGCCAGACTGTTCCTCACCCCTGGAAGGTGGTGTGCGGTTAGCTCCACATTGTATTCCGGGCACCAAAGGAGGATTTTGCTCCGCTAGGACTGACAACGATGGGGAATGCGTCCCCCCCTCCTTCTTGAAGGAGACCACCGCTGCGTTGTCTGTGTGGAGCAGGACTCTGTGGTCTTGAACTACGGGTAGAAAGCGTGGTAGTGCTAATTGTACACTGCTCACAGTTCGAGCCGGTTGATATGGTGGTCCCAAAACTATGCGGGAGCCATATCTTTGGGCTTGTTCGTCCAATAGATGCGCTTCCCAACCCTGGGGGGGGGGCATTTGTTACCAGAGTCATGCCTGTGGCAAGCGGGTCCAAGGGGGCCCCTCTGCCCGAGGTTGGTCAGTGACGACCACCAGGGCAGGGCTTCCTTCACTTGGTCCGAGATCGAAACCCGCCTATCTAGTTCCCATAGAAGAGCTCGGCGATATAACAAGTGTTATACCGGGTGGCTGCGTAGTGCGGTCTGGGGAACGACCCTTCGAACCGAGGTCATCATTCCGATGATCCGCATTAGTTCACGGAGGGACACCGAGGGAACGCTGACTAGGCATTCGGCTAGGCTGCTTAGCGCTAAGCAATATGCTTGAAATAGCTAAGCCAAGCTTACCTCTGTGTCAAAACTCCATGCCCAGGGACACCAACTGCGCGTTGGCTCGAGGTGGGACTTGTTGATTTACTAACGAGCCCAGCTGGTTAAGTAAATCCTGTGTTAGCCTGATGCGTTTGGCTATTACCCCTTGCCCGGGTTGTTGGTAACCAGTAGTCTGGGTATGGATTGAGGTGTACCGACATCTGGTGAAGCAGCAGCACTACCTGTTTCATCCCTCTGGTGAACACGTAGGGCGCTGTGCCTAACCCGAACGGAGGGGGGGGCACCGAAGTTTGAATACTTGGCCCAGCTGGGCGATTCGAAGGAGATGGCAACTCGCTACATGTAGGTGCATCGGTACGTGCAGGTAGGCCCCGCTTAAATCTAGCGGGGCTAGCCAGTCAAAACGGTGGATGGAGAGAAGAACCCTGAATGGTGTCTCCATGTGGAACCGATCGAGGGGCACGTATTGATTCAGTCTGTCTAGGTCCAAAACTGGATGCCTGCCACTTGTAGATTTGGTACTACGAACACATTTGGGTAGAAGCCTGGACTTAGTTCCGGCTGATGTACCCTGTGTATGGCGTCTTTCCCCAGCAAACTGCTACTTCCTGTCTGATTGCTTCCGCCTTGCGGGAGTCCCCTGGCAGTGCCCAACAGGGGAGACACTGACGAGGGGAAGTGGAGATTTCAGCGGTATGCCGTAAATGGATGTCACCACCTGGGAAGGTCCAGGGGTCGTTCACCCGCCGTCTCCAAACCGGACTACACCGGCGCAATCTGTGTACGACAGGGATGTGTGGCCATGTGTTCGGCAGTTGCAAGGGGGGAGGGTGCTCCCTTCCCCCATGAGGCGAGTTCCCCAAGGCCTGAAGTAGTCACTAAGTTGTGACCTGGCCACTCACCGAACACGTGCCTGTCTCCCCCGGTTGCAGAGGTGAGCGTCAAACATGCTTCCCCTGCTGCCGGGTAGACATCCGCCTAGAGAGGGTGAGGAGCCACCACCTGGCTCTTACCTCCCTGGGGGCACGCCACTACCCTTCCCTCCCATGGAAGGGTATAAGCGCTTGCCTCCTGGCTGACTCTGGCTAGCGGGCAATGCCCTAGGGCGTTGTGTTTTCTGTGCTTGGGGTGCCCTCCGCTTGCCCATGGCAGGACCAACTGGCTAGCGGATTCAATCTGAACCCCCTGATTCATTGCACTCCGAAGCTCCGAGACTGTACCCACCATTCCCTGAACAAAGAGGGTGGAGGGTATCCAGTCTGCGTCACTGAGGTGGGGACGTACCCCGGCTCAGCTTGTCGGCGAAAACACATGCGTCTAAGGCCGCGTCTCGTAGCACAGTAGTGGCCCTGGCCAAGCGAGCCAGGCAACACTAGGGGGTGTCGCACGTAGATGTGCGGTGGCCCACCAGTAAAAATGTCGCCTGGTCTAGGAGGCTGGTGCGTTCTGCCTCCAAGGTCACCAGAGTGCTGGGCACGCATAATAATGCGCTCAAGCAACTCTGCCCTCAGGGCTAGATGGGTCGTCCTCAATTGGCAAAGACACCCATGGAACGCGGCTATCCCCCTTTGCCCGGTTTGCCAAATTCATGGTACCGGGGTCTGGGGAAGGAGCATTGGAATCCGGTTGGGGGTGTTTTGGTCTCATCCCACGCTATGGGGTCTGATCCCGAAATACACCAACCGGGTAGCATTTGGTCCAGTGGGAAATGTTGCCTAACGTTATCCCCACCCGGGGGCCTTAAGCATTACATCCTCCGCGGCTGACCAACGCTGCCCATCAACACCGTTTGCGTGCTCTGCGCCCAACTCCGCACTCAGACGGACAGGGGAGAGATGTGCCGACGGGGTTGCTTTGGATCCCGACGCCCGTGATCCCATAAGCGTTGAAGCAACCTTAGGTGGTCGCTTTAGGATCAAGGGTGGGGGTATATACATCGTATCACTGGGATCGATGATACTCCGCCTCACCCCAAAAGCGTGGCTCACCGAGTCATATAGATGGAAGACTCTGAGGGACCGCCCGGAGTACTGGCTGTATCCAACGCGAGTGAACTGCGTCTCCTCTAACTTAAAATATGTGAGAGGGAGCGTGTTCGACTGTGCGTCTCATGACAGGGTCGGTTCCCTCTGGGGACGCCCGTGGGCCGGTAAGAAAGGAGTCAAAACCCACAGCGGGGACTGGACACAAGGATAAATTCGTTACCGTTGTACCGTTATCGCGTGACGAACCCTAGCTGGCTGAAAGTGGGGGGGGGGGGTCAACGCGTGCCCTGCTCTGAAAGCCCTGCCCCGAGATCGGAGACTTGGCTGCCAGCACCCCGTTGGCATTCAGTGCCCGCGGATCCAGAGAAGGACCGGTGCAATTAGCCTGAGCCTCGGCCACCCCCCAAAATAGTGGGAGAGCCGTGACTGGGAACGGGGGTTCCCCGGAAGAGACGTGTTTGAATGCAAACATGCTTTCGTGTCTCTTCCTGCTTGCCCATCGAGGGGACACAGTGGAGACAGCTCGCTCCGACTGCGTCTGATCTACCCGGCCTGCCAGGGACGCAATTGCCCCGACAGTCCTTCGACCAAAGCCCTCAACTCGGAGGCAAACCCGGTGCCGTGCGAGGAAGGGTCCACAAAGAGACCCGCAACGGGCCCCATAGGAGGAAAGCCTCCAGGGGCACAGCCTCGCTGCAGCCGGTAAAATCGGGTAAACCACCGCCTGAAAAAAAACAGACTGTGAGGATGCCCTCCGATCGGCGGAGGAGACCGAGAAAAATATCGGTACCTCCACCGTCGGGCCTCTTACTCGACGTCCCGGTACATGAAGTACCGGTAGCCGAGCGTGAGGACTTTCCACTCATGCAAAACACGCAACTCACTTTAACCGATTTGTTTACTGGACGCGCGACCTTGCTGTGACACGGTCATGCAGTCTCAGCGATCTTGATGGCTCTGAAAGAAAATCTCAGGCCTCAGAACTCCAGTGAAAAAAACACGCTTTCACGCAAAAACCCCGAAACCCGCACGTAGCTACGACAAAGTATCTCGGATGCGGTTTCTATGCTGGTAAATTCTGAATATAACCACTGCACGGTCGACTCGAAACACGAGGAGACCGGAAAGAAAAACGGCAGCGAGCCCTGGTGCTGTCATTACACCTATATATTGCTAAATACATTAAAAATAAAAGACGACATGCATGAGGGAAACGAATTACAGTTGTAAAAGGTGCCGCCATGAAATCAACATGTGACTACGTAGTGGCGCCGGATTTTGATTTCTTTGCTGTGAAAAATACTACACACAAAAGGGAAAACGACACGAGGGTAAAAAAAGACAAGGAAAACTTATCCTACCAGCTACCATGTCGGATGCCGAGCAGCGGCAACAACCCAAGCTATAAATCCGGACAGGAAAAAAAAAGCAGGCGATCCAGCAGAGCTCGCTAAATTTCATCTCCACTCGAGGCGGAGAGAAATTAAGAGTGATGGACGGCTACCTGTGGCGTTGCCAGGTGGCCTCGGTCACGTGGGTTCGTGACGTAAGGGGTAAAAGAATCTTGAGGTCATGGGGCTTCCCCTGACCTGGATTCTATCTCTCAGTCACCGGCAGAATCGATGATTAATGCCTACAGTTCAAAATAGTCATTTTGACTGACTGGAGTCTATGGTGGGTAATTGAACGTAGTGAATTGGAGTTCATTATTGGTGTATGGAGTTCATTATTGGTGTGTGGAGTTCATTATTGGTGTGTGGAGTTCATAATTGGTGTGTGGAGTTCATAATTGGTGTGCGGAGTTCATTAATACCATATGGAGTTCATTATTACCATTTGGAATTCATTATTGGTGTGTGGAGTTTATTATTGGTGAATTGAGTTCATTATTGGTGTATGGAGTTCATTATTGGTGTGTAGAGTTCATTATTGTTGTGTGGTGTTCATTATTACCATTTGGAATTCATTATTGGTGTGTGGAGTTTATTATTGGTGAATGTAGTTCATTATTGGTGTGTGGAGTTCATAATTGGTGTGTGGAGTTCATTAATACCATATGGAGTTCATTATTACCATTTGGAATTCATTATTGGTGTGTGGAGTTTATTATTGGTGAATGGAGTTCATTATTGGTGTATGGAGTTCATTATTGGTGTGTGGAGTTCATTATTGGTGTGTGGAGTTCATAATTGGTGTGTGGAGTTCATAATTGGTGTGTGGAGTTCATTAATACCATATGGAGTTCATTATTACCATTTGGAATACATTATTGCTGTGAGGAGTTCATTGTTTTTGTGCGGGGTTCACAAAATTCGCTAAATTAAAACATGTAAAATAACATTAAAATTCATTGTTTCCTTGATAAATTTGTGAAATTAAAACTGAATATGCTCAAAAACATCAAAATAGTGAAATTAAATATCAGTGAAAATAAATGGTTTACAGTATTAGCCATTTAGAGATCATGGTCTAACAAATTTGTTTCCAGTAAATAGTGAATACTGATGAACTTTATTTCCAATTATTGGCAGTTGTGATGTCCATCTCGCATTAGAATGCATGGTTTCCTCAAAGGCTTAAATTCAAACTACTGTAAAGTACTTTATTTTCGCTTGGAATTATTTTCGCTAAGGGAATGATCGAGTGAAAATAAAATCCAGCGAATATACCCTTTTTCATATATTTTACATTCAACTCGTCAAAAATTAGTGAAAATAAATTCTATACAAAACGCAGAAAAAGTCTTTTCAGCGAAAGTTAATTCCAGCAAAAATAAAGTATTTTACAGTAATACCATGTATGTTTCACTCAAAAATAAGCCTGAGTCTTTTTAAAACCATACAGCTGTGATCTCAGCTTAGACATCATTATAGTTACTATAAATTAATCAATTTGTACTTACTGTGCCAGCTGTATTATTAGGCACTACATGTATGTGCAGGGAACATGTTTTTTATATTTCGACATTTTTATAAAATCATGCATCCCACATAACTCTATCATAACCATAGCAACTTAGTCTATTTAGTACAAATATGTCTTTTTTTTTCATCAATATTATCATGTCCCACCTTCTAAAATAAATCTAAATTTACTTTTACTGTATGATCAGAATATGACTCTTAACCCTTTCACCACCAGACTTTCTCTGCCAAAATTGTCTGCACTTTTTTTATACATGTATTCTTCAATATTTCTGGAAATGAATCCTAATTTTAGAGCCAACAGACATAATTTGAGTTTTTTACCATCAGTTCCCTTTTTAGCTCCGCTGTCGACTTTGCCGAGTGGAGCTTATCATATGAGTGATTGTCCGGCGTTGTCTGTCGTCCGTGTCAATGTTTTACTTTTTCGACTTATTCTTGAAAACTACAAGCCTGAATGCTTTGATACTTGGTGTATATGTAACTTGGGTAGACCTCTCTCAGATTTGTTCATTTCATGATCATATCTTCAATTCTCTAATTTTGATTAATATTTTTGTCATTTTTGGTAAAAAGTGATATTTTCGACTTCTTGTTAAAAACCGTAAGTCCAATTGCTTTGATATTACATATATAGGTACTACATGTGGACCACTTACAGATTGTTTATTTCATGATGATATCTTCAATTCTCTAATTTTGCTTAATATTTTTGTCATTTTTGGTAAAAAGTGATATTTTCAACTTCTTGTTAAAAAACGCAAGTCCGATTGTTTTTATATTACATATATAGGTAACTACATGTGGACCTCTTTCAGATTTGTTAATTCCGTGGTGATATCTTCAATTATCTAATTTTGATGATCATTTTTGTCATTTTTGGTGAAAAGTGATATTTTTGAAGTTTGGTTGCATTGATACTATACCTATTGTTCATTTTCTAATGATATCTTCTGTTCTTTTATTGAAATGTGCATTGCTAACAGTGGAGCTATCTTAGCCGACAGGCTGCTTGTTTTATTAAAAATTCATAACGTGTTATATTGAATTTTCATTGTACATTCCTAAAATATCACATGTATGAACAATTTTTCTCATCAGAGTAAAAAATATAAGCCATGAGGAAATTCTCATGTCTATTTCTACGTTCACACGACAGCATTTTATCGAGCCAAGTTCGGCTCCAACAAACCCTCGGGCTCCATCGTGTAAACGCATCGGGGCCCAACTATCGGAGCCGAAATCACGCCCTCAATCGTCTTCTTCGAGTAACCTCTCATTTTAATCCTGCTTGACGAAGACGTATGCATCCTAATATATAGTAACGAATTATTGCGATAGATTGATAGCTCAACGGGAAACAAAAAATGGCGTACGAAATTATGCGACTACAGTTGAATAGTTACAAAATGGTAATTTTGCATGACAATAACTTGAGCGAATAGGCTGTATTTAAATGCATTTTAGATGCCGTGTTTCCTGTTTATTCGAGATACTAATACCTAAATCATAATACCAGTCATTTCCACCTCCATGCTCAGGCTCGCGACTGTTTCTTTTTTCTCCTAGCTCAACAGCATCGTGCCATGTAGAGAAAAAACACAAGCATAACACTAAAAATCGTTTTCAGTCACTTATTATTCGGGGGCACTGACTGTATGAAAGCATTAGAGATAATCTCCTGTTAATCCGTGGGAGGAGCAGTAGTTGGGCTTCGATAGAATGCTGCCGTGTGAACATAGCATATGAGAACACTGGTGGCAGATAAATGGTGTGATGATAAACGTTTATTGTAAGTTGACAACTAATCAATGAATGACCTATACAAAAACATAAACTTGCTGGTCACTGAAACTACCCTATATTGAAGGCATAGAAAATAACAAGCAGCCTAGTTGTAGTACCCATATGTATAATATCAAAGCAATCAAATATTACTTTTTACCAAAAAAGACAAAAATAATCATCAAAATTAGAGAATTGATGATATCATAACGAAATGAACAAATCTGAGAGAGGTCTGCCCAAGGTACATAAACACCAAGTATCAAAGCAATAACAATTCTAGTTTTCAAGAAGAAATCGAATAAGTAAAAAGTTGACAGGACGACGACGGACAATAACTCATATGATAAGCTCTGCTTGACAAAGTCGACAGCGGAGCTAAAAAGTTATGAGTTTAGTGACTATTTATATTAATCCTTATATAATTTTTTCACCAAGGTGAACAAAAAACTATTTATGGTGTTACATTCAGACTATAAAATCCATGAAAATAACAATATATGCATCCTGGGAAAAATATTCTGATCTGAATGAACTGTCAGGAGAAAATCAACAATTCCCACAGTTGCTGAATTGGTTGAAATGTGAATAAGAAAAAATTACATCATACATGAATAAACAAGTCAGCTGCATGGAACTATATTCGTTTAAACAAAATGACTACCAGTCAGCCATTTTGGATTCGATGATGACCAAAATGCATGCATACTTGTCCGATATTACCAGTAAAGTCTAATGTGTATGTGAAGTTTGAATTTCATCCATCCAGGAATGTCAGATATATGGATCTAGGACTTCATTCTTCAAAACAGAATGGCTGCCACTTGGCCATCTTGAATTAGTCATGAAATAAAAGCATGTGCGTACGTCCAATGTAATGTCTATCATGTGCATGTGTGAGATATTTTTGGATACAGACAGATGGTAACACATACACATACATGTATGAAGTCCCCATTTTTGTACTGTGTCCGAACGGGGACTACCGATAATAACAAATCCAACACAACGTTTTTGACATCGCTATGAAGCGATGGCATTTGTTTGTTCTCTTTTTATGTTCCATTATATATAATTGCACAAGATCTCGCAATAAACAGAAAAATGCTCCAGGCCTGAATGCTCTGGAGATGTCATACATTTATATAGACAATACAACACCTCCCATGTAGCAGCTAAAGACAGCTATTAACAACAAGGACAGACATAGTAACCTCTATGCTTATATCTTCACTATCGTTAAGGGCAACGAAAAAATATAAACATTTTTTAATAAAACCTAAGCTAACATAACATATCCATGAAACAGACTGACTGAGCGAAAAAAATAATAATAAATAATAAATGTTCCCATGGCAACAACTTATTACGGTTGGCAGTCAGATATAACACATATTGCAAAATAAGGCCAAACAAGGGAATAAGCTTCCAAGTATTAAAAAAAACGAAAAAAAAAAACCTTGTTTATCCCTCTCCTACAAACTGAATGAATATCCATGTATGTGAACATTATCAAAGGAGCTAAAAAAAAACATAACCTTATCAATAAACATAATTATATGTTTTGTACATTGCTAAATTTATAATGCATATTTATTACATGAGAGAAATAAAAAGGTTAGACTAAATTTATTATTTTCTTGAAAGAAAAACCAAATAAAGACTAAATGGTACTATACAAGTATCTGATGTGAGGTTTTTTTTCTGATGTGATTATTACTCTTTTTTCCAAAATGCATTGCAAAACTTAAGAATACAATGTAAATACAACATGGTTAATTTCATCAATCACAACTCACCTCTAATTCAAACCAGGATTTAAAAAAACCCAAAAAGCTACCATTTTTTAACCAAATCCACTATTTTTTCTAGTATATAATAACGCACAATACCTGGAAAGAAAGAGATATAGAAGACCAACTAAGGCATTGATTTGCATAACATTCCCATAATGCAATGGATAAATCCTATTGACTCCACACTTGCATACAAACATTATTAAATAAATAAATCCTGCATTTAAAAAAAAAAAAAAGCCCCTGACAGAATGATTAAGATTAGGTTATGAAAACCTTTTTCAGGGCCCCTTAACATAAACAATCAGTTGTTTATTATCATTCAAGATTCTCTCCAGACTTGATGTCAAACAAAAATATTGCTCTGCTTTTTATTTAACAGATTACTCTATAATCAACAGCTGTTTTTTTCGTAATTTTTTTCCCACTGGATATTTAAATCCTAGAGTAGAATTTATTGCATCAAGTAAATTATAATTTTTTTAACATTTTTAAGAAAGGGAACAATTTTTATATTTAAATAATAAATCATAAATTAAGCCAAGATGCATGATATAATTTCATTTCTTTCCATGGCAATATCATATGATTTAATATCATAAACCTTTATAGTATGAATCATACTGCCCAATTTTTATGCTCACATTAAAATAATAAAAATAGGAATAAGCAAGTGCAGTTAATTTTTGAGCATCATAATTTTTGCTATGTATTTTTTTTAATAATTTCTTCATTATTTTGAAAAAAATAGACATATTTTGGTGACAGGTTTTAATCAACATTTAAGCAAAATAATGCAGTTTGAAAATATAGGGCACAAAATTGGATTTTTTCTTTCTTTTTTTAAAAGATGTATTTAATAAATTATGTTCAATTTATTTTGTGAAAGGCGATGAGGGTTAATAGAAATCATTCAAGATGGATATCATTGTTTTTGTAGTTTTCTTTACTGCTAAATTTTTTGATTATTAAGTGTATCAATCATAAAATTCATAAGAACTGCGTCTCTCACAAAATATAAAGCAATTTATGATTATACATAGTACATCAAGGTCATAAGTCGCCAGTTGATATTTTTTGATAATGAAAAATGTTTTTTTTTTTTTTGGTTAAATGCATCAGTCACGAGAATGAATTCTCCAAACAGAATAAAATAAACACGCTAATTACCTATATTCAGTATATTAACTCCCTGCATGGCATTATTTGTTGATGCAAATGATAGGTAATTTAATAAATTCAGGCTGTCAATTGATGTTTATTACTTGTCTAAAATGCAGGTAGTGAGTTGGCTAAGTAAAAACCTGGGTTGCAAACTAATATGACAGATACATGTAGTGAAGATGATTTGAGAGGACTAAAATAAGGTATTTATGTCAAATTGTAATAATATGTATCAGTAATAGAATCTAAAGCTATTCTGTTGTACAATTCTACATCAGACCAGAAACACTAGTTTATCCATTTTAGTTTCTTTTATTATAAACTAATTAATTTAACTGAAACATTCACAGTTACCAACTCGCAATATATGTAAACATAAAGATAATAGTAGTGCATGTTTCACCATCATAATTAACTACAACTACTGGATACTAAACTACCATTCCATTGGTTACTACACTACCATTCCATTGGTTACTACACTACCATTCTATTGGTTACTACACTCCCATTCTATTGGTTACTAAACTACAATTCAACTGGTTACTAAACTACCATTCAATTGGTTACTATACTACCATTCCATTGGTTACTAAATCACCATTCCATTGGTTACTAAATCACCACTCCATTGGTTACTAAATAACCACTCCATTGGTTACTAAATCACCATTACATTGGTTACTAAATAACCACTCCATTGGTTACTAAATCACCATTACATTGGTTACTAAATCACCATTACATTGGTTACTAAATCACCATTACACTGGTTACTAATTCAACATTCTATTGGTTACTAAATCACTATTCCATTATATACTAAATCACCTTTCCATTGGTTACTAAATCACCACTCCATTGGTTACTAAATCACCATTACATTGGTTACTAAATCACCATTACATTGGTTACTAAATAACCACTCCATTGGTTACTAAATCACCACTCCATTAGATACTAAATCACCATTCCATTGTTACTAAATCACCATTCCATTGGTTGCTAAACTACAATTCCATTGGTTACTATATTACCATTCCATTGGTTACTACACTACCATTCCATTGGTTACTACACTACCATTCTATTGGTTACTAAACTACAATTCAACTGGTTACTAAACTACCATTCCATTGGTTACTATACTACCATTCCATTGGTTACTAAATCACCATTCCATTGGTTACTAAACCACCACTCCATTGGTTACTAAATAACCACTCCACTGGTTACTAAATCACCATTCTATTGGTTACTAAATCACCATTACATTGGTTACTAAATCACCATTACACTGGTTACTAAATCACCATTACACTGGTTACTAAATCACCATTCTATTGCTTACTAAATCACTATTCCATTAGATACTAAATCACCTTTCCATTGGTTACTAAATCACCACTCCATTGGTTACTAAATCACCATTCTATTGGTTACTAAATCACCATTCCATTGGTTACTAAATCACCACTCCATTGGTTACTAAATCACCATTCCATTGGTTACTAAATCACCATTACATTGGTTACTAAATCACCATTCAATTAGTTACTAAATCACCACTCCATTGGTTACTAAATCAACATTCTATTAGTTACTAAATTATCATTCTAATGAATACCAAACCACTATTTTATTGGTTACTAAATCACCATTTCATTGGTTACTAAACTATCATTCTATTGGTTACTAAACCACTATTTTATTGGTTACCAAAACACAATCCTATTAGATATCAAACCACCATTCTAATTGTTGCAAACCACCAATTTATTGGTTAGCAAACCAGATTGTTATTGCTTATCAAGCTACCATACTATTGGTTACCAAACCGCCATTCTAATTGTTGCAAACCACCATTCTATTGGTTACTAAACCGCATTTTTATTGCTTATCAAACTACCATACTATTGGTAGCAAACCATCATTCTATTGGTTGCAAACCACATTTTTATTACTTATCAAACTACCATACTATTGATTACCAAACCGCCATTCTATTTGTTACCAAACCACCTTTTTATTGTTTATCAAACTACCATTCTATTGGTTGCAAACCACCATTCTATTGGTTACCAAACCACATTTTTATTGCTTATCAAACTACCATTCTATTGGTAGCAAACCACCATTCTATTGGTTACTAAACCACATTTTTATTGTTAATCAAACTACCATTCTATTTGTTGCAAACCACCATTCTATTGGTTACCAAACCACATTTTTATTGCTTATCAAACTACCATTCTATTGGTAGCAAACCACCATTCTATTGGTTACTAAACCACATTTTTATTGTTAATCAAACTACCATTCTATTTGTTGCAAACCACCATTCTATTGGTTACCAAACCACATTTTTATTGCTTATCAAACTACCATTATATTGGCAGCAAACCACCATTCTATTGGTTACTAAACCACATTTTTATTGCTAATCAAACTACCATTCTATTGGTTGCAAACCACCATTCTATTGGCTGTGAACCACCATTCTATTGGTTGCAAATCACCATTCTAATTGTTGCAAACCACCATTCTATTGGTTGCAAACCACCATTCTAATTGTTGCAAACCACCATTCTATTGGTTGCAAACCACCATTCTACTTGTTGCAAACCACCATTCTATTGGTTGCAAACCACCATTCTAATTTTTGCAAACCACCATTCTATTGGTTGCTAAACCACCATTCTAATTGTTGCAAACCACCATTCTATTGGTTGCAAACCACCATTCTAATTGTTGCAAACCACCATTCTATTGGTTGCAAACCACCATTCTAATTGTTGCAAACCATCATTCTATTGGTTGCAAACCACCATTCTAATTGTTGCAAACCACCATTCTATTGGTTGCAAACCACCATTCTAATTTTTGCAAACCACCATTCTATTGGTTGCAAACCACCATTCTAATTGTTGCAAACCACCATTCTAATTGTTACTAAACCTCATTTTAATTGTATATCAAACTACCATTCTATTGGTTGCGAACCACCATTCTATTGGTTGCAAACCACCATTCTATTGGTTACTAAACCACATTTTTATTGCTTATCAAACTACGATTCTATTGGTTGCAAACCACCATTCTAATTGTTGCAAACCACCATTCTATTGGTTGCCATCCACCATTCTAATTGTTGCAAACCACCATTCTATTCATTGCAAACCACCATTCTAATTGTTGCAAACCACCATTCTATTGGTTGCAAACCACCATTCTAATTGTTGCAAACCACCATTCTATTGGTTGCAAACCACCATTCTAATCGTTGCAAACTACCATTCTATTGGTTGCGAACCACCATTCTAATTGTTGCAAACCATCATTATATTGGTTACTAAACCACATTTTTATTGCTTATCAAACTACCATTCTATTGGTTGCAAACCATCATTCTATTGGTTACTAAACCACATTTGTATTGCTTATCAAACTACCATACTATTGGTTACCAAATCACATTTTTATTGTTTATCAAACTACCATTCTATTGGTAGCAAACCACCATTCTATTGGTTACTAAACCACATTTTTATTGCTAATCAAACTACCGTTCTATTGGTTGCAAACCACCATTCTATTGGCTGTGAACAACCATTCTACTGGTTACAAACCACCATTCTATTGGTTGCAAACCACCATTCTATTGGTTGCAAACCACCATTCTAATTGTTGCAAACCATCATTATATTGGTTACTAAACCACATTTTTATTGCTTATCAAACTACCGTTCTATTGGTTGCAAACCAACATTCTATTGGCTGTGAACCACCATTCTATTGGTTGCAAACCACCATTCTAATTGTTGCAAACCATCATTATATTGGTTACTAAACCACATTTTTATTGCTTATCAAACTACCATTCTATTGGTTGCAAACCATCATTCTATTGGTTACTAAACCACATTTGTATTGCTTATCAAACTACCATACTATTGGTTACCAAATCACATTTTTATTGTTTATCAAACTACCATTCTATTGGTAGCAAACCACCATTCTATTGGTTACTAAACCACATTTTTATTGCTAATCAAACTACCGTTCTATTGGTTGCAAACCACCATTCTATTGGCTGTGAACAACCATTCTACTGGTTACAAACCACCATTCTATTGGTTGCAAACCACCATTCTAATTGTTGCAAACTAGCATTCTATTGGTTACTAAACCACATTTTTATTGCTTATCAAACTACCATTCTATTGGTTGCAAACCACTATTCTAATTGTTGCAAACCACCATTCTATTGGTTACTAAACCACCATTCTATTGGTTACTAAACCACCATTGTATTTGTTACTAAACCACATTTTTATTGCTTATCATTATTATTATGGATACTTATAAACCCAAAACTAATTAGATCATTGCATTATTTTAGTGTATTATATGTACCAAGTTTCAATGGAAAAAGATTAAGTACTCGAGATATTACTGGAAAAGCTAAAAACTGATTAATTATTATGCAAATTAGGTAATCAAAATTCACAGATTTTAATGTAAAACTAATAATGTCATAGACCACCAATTTACCAAGTTCATTGAAATGTGATTGAGATATCTATGGAAAAGACAAAAAAATAAGAATTTGTAATTAGGTAATTACTATGCACATATTTACCGGTAAACCAAAATTAACCAGGTCTGTGCATTGTCCTAGAACATATAAGTATCATTGAAATTTAATGAGGAAAAGCCAAAAATTTACTAATTATGCAAATTAAGTAAATTTATTAGATCTATGCATTGTCCTATGACATCTCTGTACTCAGTTTCGCTGTAATGTGATGACAGTATTTGAGATATTAGTGGAAAAGTTAAAATTGACTAATCATTATGCAAATTAGGTAATTTGTATGCACAGGTTTGCATTATCCCAGAGCATCTAAGTACTGAGTTTCATCATAAACAAACATATGCTTCTCAAGATATCAGAGAAACAGATGGACACACAAAAAACAGCAAAGAATAAGTTGCATATCAATAATCCGGTATACAATAAATTATTTTTTGAGCTTATGTGCACCTGTATTAGATGCGCTTCTATTAAAATACAAATAGCAAATATGGTATATTTATTATATATATATATATTACAAAAAAGACTTGCATATTTATGTTAATAATAGTACCAATGACATAAAATCAAGCTGGTCTTCAACATAAACAATTTTTGATGTTTTAAGATATATTTTTATAAAGTATATAAATACTTCCTTTCCGAGTATTTCTATAATGTTGTTTTTCGGGACTTTTTTTTTAATAAATATTTGTGTGCCAGGCAACAGTTTATGACAAAAGATGTCCTTACAGTGTATCCTGACTTTTTGTATGGGCAAATTGTGAGTGTAATTGAGAGTAAAACACTTCCACCATGCATATACAGTACATTTTCCAACAAATATCAATATTTAGGACTGAGCAACTGAGTCGTTTAACCACCTTCATTTCATATTGAGATATTGTAAGTTATTGCACCATCTGAGTATGACCAGGGCCAGTATAACACACAAGAAGCTGTGAACCTCAACAAAGGTTTCACCAAAATCGCATCATCACTGAATGAATATACATGTATTTCAAACAGTGGTTTTTACCTACCGGTACTCAGTGAGAGTCTATGGGATACTATTTTGCCTTCCCATTAAACCTTTTCGCCACCAGACTTTTTTGTCCAAATTTGTTTGCACTCTTTTCTTATGTTCTGCAATATTTCTGGACATGAACCCTAATTTTGATGCCAACAGACAAAATTTGAGACAATATCACTTTTTACTCCAAAAAATTGGCTATTTTTGTCCCAATCTTCTAGAAGAAAGTGCAGAGTAAAATGGACTATTTTGTGAATTTGTGATGAAAAGAGGGAACTTGTGGTGAAACACACCCTGGGTACACACAGCGGTTTTTCGCCAACCCCCCAACCCAAATGAGTCTGCGACACTCTCATCAAGGGGGCAGCAGACCAGCCCCAGTACTATGAATACTGGTGTACTACACTACAATAATACCAGTGTTCACAAAACTATTAAGTGAAAACAAATATTGTTACGAAAGTGTTTTCACATTAAAAAATGATTCCTAAAACACCCATTTACATGTATATGGAGATTTTAAGCGATTTATCAAAATTACTCATGGTGAAAAAATCTCATTTATGAGACGGGTATTTATAAGTCAAATTAAGTGTCACATTTATTTGAAAATTCTAAAAAACAATATTTTTTTTCCCCTGCCTAAAAAATATAGTTCCATTTTTTGGTCACTTTAATCTGACAAAAAAAAAATTGTACCAGGTAAAAAATAGACAAAAGTTGACGACTTGTACCCTAATGATGTGACGGGTAAAAAAAAAATTGTGATAAATTTTCCGATTATTTTTTTTTTTAGCTCTATAGACGAAAAAACCGACCATAAAACTTGAATGTAAAGTTATAGTCAACATTTTAAAACAGAGAAAAAAAACGCACATACGTGTACTGCACAACAGCTCAGTGGAGCTCATTCGATGACATGGCGTACAGTTTGAAAAAAAAAAAAACACACGAAAGTAAAAATATAAATTTACATTTACAAAGTCCTGCGGCGGTGAGACTGAGAGTGTGTAAATATAAGAACGCGGGCTGTCACAACATTCACTTGCCTATTTGTCAAAAAACATGAGATAAGCTCACCTATTGGTTGGTTTCTATGACCCGTCCTTTGTTCTGATTTCAACAAAATTACAATTAACTACACAGAGCTCTGTTCCTTCTGCTACATATGCATGTCTTCGCTGTAGACCCTTGACGATAAAAAAACAAGGGTCAAACTGGGGTCATTATGCTCTATAAAATGCAACTACATCCTCGATCCGATAATATATGTAAACCGATTTTAAAATAACTTAATACTATCTTCCTGACATGATTTCGTACGCTATAATTTTAAATATTCAATGTAATTTATGTATACTAATAGCTATATCTCATGAAAACAAATGATCCAGTTGTGAAAAACCTTTGATCTATATATTTCTATTGTGAACGAGGACATTACTGTGTGATGGCGCTGTATCAGTATCGGGTTTTCTGCTGTCTGTCGCGGTGCGTGTTATGGTCATAGTGGCTAGTGTGGTACCCAATGATAGTCCAGGCCTAAGAGTGTATGATATTCCAATAATCGGAAGGCTATTTAGTTGGAGTCATACATGTGTATAATCTGTATACTTATATGCATCCAATCTTTTCAAAACAATTTGATTTTTACGTCAAAATATTGTGGATTGAGAGAATAAAAAAAAAATGATGCTGATTACTGCATTTAAACTGATTTGCAAACATGATAACAAAATTGACGTTAGACATATGTGAATAAAATACGTAAAAAATAAAATAAATGCATAAATAACGTCACGTTACCAAGCAAGATGTAACGATGAGCTTTGCACAGTGTACCAAAGTAGCATTGATTCAGAACACATAGACTTTAAGAGCAAATGTTTGTAAGAATTAAACAATGGTGGCAGGCGCAAAACAAATAGATTTGGCTCATATTATTATCAAAGGTGAATCTATGTATTGCCTATCAAATGAAGTTTCGGGTCATGACGTTCGGTCACGTGGTTGTCCCTGAAATTAGGCCATTTTTTGCATTTGACGCAAATTGTAAATTTTAGCTTTGTTCAACGTACACTACGTGACGAAGTGAACAATAATTCTAATTCAACTTCTGGTCAAATGTACATCTATGTATTGTCTATCAAATAAATGCTTGTAGAGTTTCGGGTCATAACGTTAAGTCACGTGGTTGTCCCTGAAAGTAGACCACTTTTTGCATTGGGAATTTTCAAAGTATGCTACGTGAAGAAATGAAGAAGAATTCTGATTCAACTTCTGATGAAATGTACATCTTTGTATTTTCAACTTATTATCAAAGGTGAATCTATGTATTGCCTATCAAATGAATGATTGCAGAGTTTCGGGTCATGACGTTCGGTCACGTGGTTGTCCCTGAAATTAAGCCATTTTTTGGAATTTGACAAAAATTGTGAATATTAGCTTTGTTCAACGTACGCAACGTGACGAAGTGAACAATAATTCTAATTCAACTTTTGTTCAAATGTACATCTATGTATTGTCTATTAAAGAAATGCTTGTAGAGTTTCGGGTCATAACGTTAAGTCACGTGGTTGTCCCTGAAAGTAGGCCACTTTTTGCATTGTGATATGCCACGTGAAGAAATGAAGAAGAATTCTGATTCAACTTCTGATCAAATGTACATCTTTGTATTTTTTACTGAATAAATGCTTGTAGAGCTTCGGGTCATGACATTTAATCACATGGTTGTCCCTGAAAGCAGGTCACTCTTTGTGCTCGACGAAAGTTGTGAATTTTAGCCATGTTCAAAGTATGCTACTGTACCTGCTACTGTACCTGATTCTAACTCAACTTCTTCTTAAGCCAGCCATCTATGTGCTGCCTATCAAGTAAATGCTCGTAGAGTTTTAGGGAGTGACGTTTAGTCCCGGGAAGTCTCTGAAAATAGGCCATATTTAGACATTGTGTATCAACTGAATGTTAGGAACGTTTGTTCCCGTGTTAGTGTTCCTTTTGATATGCATTATAGAACATAGCTGAATTTAAAACAATATCTTAGTTTCTTTATTACAAATTGATATTTACACTTATAACAGAGTCGGCGCTTAACTAAACTTTAAGTTAACACTGTAAGTGCATTATCAGTCATTGTAATACCAATCTAATATACATTGCACATTGACAATGTTAAAAGAAACAAACTGTTCAAGAGGCATCTTCTCCAAAGTAACGGAACATCCTAACAGCATTTATCTAACTAAGCCTACATAAGAACACACAAACCTCTACGTCTTAGTACACTCTAGTTTGACACAAACCAGGTAGAAACTCAAGTACTCTCAAAGTTTTGCAACAAATGCCGACATGCGTCGACGATCAGTGATGGAGGATACGTCGACATCAAAGTGCTCGCAAATGGACCTTAATAGTACTATGCCAATCTCATACAGGCCTCCCCTCCTTGCCAAGTCACAAAGGTTGAATATATATAGTACAGGACAGGGTGACATAGTTCGACGTTGGTGATGATTTCCTCCTGTATGCGACTGTTAGAGGATTCGATTACAGCAGGGGCATGTTGCTCCTCCTCCTCAGAACCTTCTGAAGCTTTATGGCGTTTAGCTGCCAGTCGGGAGAAATAGCTAGAGACTTGCTGGCCAGTCAAAAAGTCCTGCACCTGGAATAGCTGTTGGCCTTGTGCCTTCTTCAGACTGTGCAGTGCCCATCCTTGCTGTGGGAAAGGTGTTGTTCTATTTACTTCTAAGGATGGCTCTACATGTGGCACTTCTGACAGGCCCTGTGCAAGCTTTTCTGCATACTTCAACTTTGTCTTGTCCAGCAAAGTCTCTCTTTCAAGGCGACGTTTGTGCTTTCCGACAGCTACATGAGTCTCCAGACCTTTGCATGTTTTATAAATCTTGACGCAGCTCTCTTCTGGACAAGGCAAAAGGCTACCATTGGCTGGGTTGCACAGTCTCATCACTTGCCGCATCTTCATCAGAATCTGACTTCTTGTTAAGCTTGCACCTTCATCTGCCTGGACCTGATGGGTTGAAATGCAGAACCAGGATTTGACGGCTGACTGGCAATCTTCAGCAGCGGTGGTTCTATGGCAAGCAATCGCAGACAAGGGACAATATTCCCTTCCCCGATGTTGTATGCTCGCCAGACACGTATACCTGCATCACTAAACTCAAAGAGTTTGGTGATTCCACTCAGTTTTATGGATGTCGCTGCAAGATCTGCACCCACTTCACACAGAAAGACTTTTCTCCCGGATTTCTCCCGGGATTTGTGATAACACCAAGCATTGTCACTTCGGAGGTATATGGACTTGGATAGATTCCTTGCTGGTATGCTACCGTGATGTGCCATGATATGCCCCGCTTTCTAAACCAGCCTGTTTGGCTTTCCGTGTACTTCCTTGGCAGGAACTTCATTTACCAGTCCAGTACCAGAAGCACACTTGTATTATCCAGGTTATTCAGAAGTACATGCCAGGCGTCATTTTGATTACACTTTGTCACGTAGAGTACTTTGAATATGGCTAACATTTTTTTTTGGCAAATGCAAAAAAGTAGCCTACTTTCATGGACAGCCACGTCACTAAACATTACGACCCAAAACTCTACAAGCATTCATTTGATAGACAATACATAGATCTACATTTGATCAGAAGTTGAGTTAACGTTCTAATTCACTTTGTCCAGTATAGTACTTTGAACATGGCAAAAATTCCAAAATTTCGCCTAGTACAAAAATGACCTACTTTCAGGGACAACCACGTGACTAAACATTACGACTCGAAACTCTATAAGCAATTATTTGATAAGTTATGCATAGATCTACATTTGGAAAGAAGTTGAGTTAGAATTCTATTTTACTTTGTCATGTAGAGTACTTTGAAGATGGCTTACATCCACATCTTTGGTCAAGCGCATACCTACTTCTTGGTACGAGCACGTATGAACCAAACAAGTTACCAACTTTTGGAAGATATAATTTGAAAGATATTTTAATTATCTATGTATAGTACAAATTTCAAGTAAAAAAAATACAAGAGCGGCACTAATAGCATTACAAAAAATTACATATTTTAGAAGCTAGAAACATTGCATTGTTTTCAGGCTTCCATGAAACTGAAGTCTATCTCTTTCAAACTTTCACAACAATTTTCAAAAAGCCAAAAGCCAAAAGATCTTGTTTTGTTTTGACGATAAGCTCAAAGGTATGGCAGAGACAATGCCGCGAATTATGCCGATTCCCGTGTTTTTGAGATGCAAAAATTGGGGAAAATGGCCAGAAATCTTTGTTTGTCTGTTACCATGGCAACAATGAGTTTTGATCTAAAAGAAGGCTATTTTGAGGGGATGTGGACCAAGTACTACCACTGTGCAAAATATGAGCCAAATCGATTTGTTGATCCCTGCCACCATTGTTTGATCCTTACAGACATTTGCTCTTAAAAGCTTGTTTAAAGGGCGGTGTTCGTCGTGCCTCGCATGTGCGACATTTGGATTGATAAACAGTTATTTCCCCATAATCCAATGCACAGTACAAGTCTTGGCCTGGTCGTTTTTTCGCCGGTTTTCCTGGTCCTCGGCATTCTGTTAAGCTATCATTATAATTATTAGAACGCGCATTTGCAATAATTGAGGGCGCTATTGCAAACTGTTCCGTAAGTGTTTTAACATATGTTTCATTCTACTGTTGTCCGATTTTATAAGGCACGAGTACATATACAGTAACAATGTTCGTACATTTATTTGCAACTTACTGTCTGAAAAAAAAGAATATTTTTTGTCTAAACGGGAAGAATATGCATAAGTTTTGCTTACTATGAAATATTATCGAATTATCGAATAACAAATAATATACATGGATTGTTCAATTTAATTAATATTATGTTTAACAGATTGAAACAGCACAACATTACAGCCCAAACAAGATCGTACTCGTAAACCTCACATGTTATTACAACTAGTATTTCGCATCCATTTCATGAATGGAAATTAACAGGTATTGAATATCAATTACGTACGAATAGATGATTCACTGTACATTCTACCAATCATTAGGGTCACGTATATGTAATCCACACTACATGTTAGTCAATATGGTAGTGTTTGTTTCTTGCCAATAACAAAGAAGCACGTTGAGAATAATTTGCTTTCCTACTGCTGCGGTTGCCCTGTGTGTGAACTGTGAAACAACGTCCTTTTAGCAAGTACTTGCCGACACGGTGCCGCCATACACTATAGTAATGTCTTGACGTTATTCAATTAAACATTAGTTACATGTGTTTAGGCTGCGTTCAGTGGTAAACCTAGGATCCAAACACCTACTGCCCAGTGCCAACTCAATTTCTAGTGCGTAAATATAAACCACGCAACTATTTACACAGAATAACACGAACTAACACTACTCAATACGCACACATGAAATTCCTTATATGTACTGGCTTTTTTTGAACATTATTTATTTAACTGACTACATAATGTGACCGTTGTATATTTTATTTTACAATTGTTTGTAAGATAACATTACGTCTTCTTACCCATTTTATTTCAAAGACACACAATGCACAATGATTACGCATTGTTACGCTGTGATGGCAAGATATGTAAACACACCGAACAAGAGAACCACAATACTTTACTTGTATTCCGCAAATAGCGATCCATTATTGCCCGTCGTCACGTCCACTTTCCCAAAAATCATAGTTATTCAGACCAGAGAAGAGAAATACTTCTATAAGTATTTTAATTTCTTTCAAAACGCGCGATGGAAACTAAGCTGATTGCAGTTGACATACAAACAACAACACATCAACAGGTGTTCGTTTCACCATTAGAAGTGAAACAACATAGTTGTAATAAGAATTCCATCGACGGAGTTATTATATATTTAAAATCAATGTGTTTTGTAACTGATTTTTTCAGTGTATATGTCTGGTTATTATTTATGAATGTTTCGTGGGAAAAAAATACGATTTGTTTCCACGTTGATTGTTTCATTTACAATTGAAATGCAGCATTGGATTATCTGTGAACGGTATTGCCACGAAGTTTAGGGGTAACCCATTTGGCAATTGGGGAGGGAACTGGAATAATTTGGAATGCTGCAAATATTGTATTCTTGTTCCCCTAACTTCACATTATACAGAACCATTTGAAGATTTTATCGGCTGTTCTCCATCAACAATTTCGAACTAGTAACTGTCGTGCTTATTGTTTATTGGTGTCGCACAGCACGCAAAGTGGTTCGCAATTTATTGGCCACTTGAGGGCGACTGTACTGTAAATACTGCGGATTTGAAAGTCAAGTATGCCATTCGTCTACCTGATGGTGGAATTAAACTGAGACAATCGTTGTTACTTGTGTCTGTGTGCGGGGTTGGCGTCGCGTAGAGAATTATGTATAAGCAAAATGTTATTGTTTATGCCTTAATATTCAGGGTCGATTTTTGTTATATAGCAACGCATTGATACATCATTAGGAATAATTGGGGTGCAATATCACCGCACATTGTGAAACATTGTGCCATCGGCTAAACAAGTCAATTATGAAAGGTTCAATAGGGTCAACCCACGATGACTTAATTGCATGAATACAATATATCCTGTATTGTAAAGCAATGCCCTGGAAACACAGCTAAATGGAGTCATGCACAGTCTACCGCCCACTGAAGCAGATATGTCATTAGTGAGGTCACGTGTATGTAATTCATACTACTTGTTAGTCAATAATGTAATGTTTTCTAAGTAACACAAGAAGCCATTTTGTGATGGCAATTGATGGTGATTTGAAGGCGTTACCAATGTGCAAAATCGTTATTCTCAGCCACAATCCGCCTACTAGTTTATAATTGAGAAGTATAACCTAAGAAACAAACAACTTGCAACAAGTAGGCCATCTTGTGTTATAAAGTACTGTTAATTGTATTTAACAGAGAGCAGGCAGATATCTTTCAAGGCTGACGATGTGAACTCCATACTATGACGTAGCTACTTTTCACTGTATAGCTGGTTTGTTAAACAGTATGTACTGTTGTAAACCACACTACATGTCTGGATGTGATGAGTCAGAAGCTGCACAACACGTTTATATTTTATTTTGTTTGTTAAATTAAAAAAAACAAAAACAATGACTCATAGATTTATTGTGGACGATCCAAAGGAAGCGATGTCTGGTATTTTTTCACGACTTACCAGTGAAGGAACGCAGTGTTCTCCTCCCCACCCGGTTAATGCGCGATGTTATTGAAACGGAACGTGGAAGTCGTTTAAACATGTTCCGCCTAAACCTTACGAAATGCAAGCATATCAAATGACCACACATGATTAGGTGTCTGACTACATGTATTGGCGATAGATTCCTGAAACTGATTGCTGAGGTTGTAGAATAACTCTCATACTCGTATCACCATGTTGTCACTATATCGCGGCGTTGCTAATGAAATACGGGTTAATGTTTTTGGAACCAGTGTGTTGCCAGTACCCACAGTGTCAGTCCTATTTCTTTTGATGAATAGCTTAAAATAAAATGTTAACTACTTTGCCGGCTAAATTTCTTTTATGACGTTTTTTTTCGTGTACTCGAGCCATTTCCCCCGATGAAATGACGATTTGTAAAGATTGAAGCACGCTTTAAATTGCTTTACTGCTGCACGTACTGAATGCCAAACCCTCACAAGACAGAAGATTAAAAATGGACCTCTAAGTGTTCTAATAACTCACAAACACCACAAAAACAACACAATATGCGGAGTATCGGATCTGTATATTGTAACTGTTTACTTGTTTTCTCTGTACAAATTGCGTAATCATGATTTAGTATAAAATACAAATGACTGTTAAAATAGTAAGATATTAATAATGTAATGTAATAATGTAAATTATAGTAGTAACGTAATATTTCGACGACAATTGTGATATGTAACCATTTATATGGATCACTGTTCGCAATTTAACTTTACATGAGAGTAAAAACATGTAATGACTACAGGTTGTCAAGCAAATAATGATTTTCTCGGCAGCCATTACGTCAGCCTGTCTCTGGCGAAATCAATTATCGTTCACCGTCCTACTTTGTATTGCCATACACCGCGAAGTTGTTCTCCATGCACCATTTGTCACCACTTGATTACTGCAATCGACATGACAATGCTGACATAAGTAAACTGATGTTAACATTCAATGAATTCACAGTCCCACGTTGTGAATAAACACATGATAGTGATTAGAACGGCGGTCGTCGCACTGATATACTAGTATGAACTCCATATTAACAAAGATGGTGACTTTCATAGTTGCCCAGAGCAAAAAAACGAGTTTAACTACGCCAAGTTTAACTTGGGAAATTCTTGGGATGATTACAATGCTCCGAAAGACTAAATAGTTTGTGAGAGCGCAATGGATTATGGGAAAAACTATATTTATGAACACGAATCTTGAATATGCGTCATGAACGACCATCGCCCTATAATGGTTTGATATGTAAATTAAAGCGAAGAGGTCGTCACCTGCGCATGCACGGGAATTGAGTCCTAAGCGACGATAACAACGTAAGCTGAAAACACAAAGGCTCATGAGTAGACGCTTGTTTGTATAAAAAGACACGCTATGACCATCTGACGTATGCGAAATATAAATATGAAACATACCTGTTCTTTGGACTTTACAAGTGTTTCGTCAACAGTAGCGTCAATTGTCATCTAATTTGAATGTTGTCATTGATGTTTCTGATATAAAGAAAGCAACAAACAATTGTCAGTGCGGGTAATGTAACTAATTTAAACTAATAATTGGCATGAAACCAACAAGCAAGTAATGATACCTTCGTGTTGTTTATCGACTCTGTCACTTGAGGCGGCGGTCTTTTCGATTTGGCTGAAGTCTCGGTTCTCACTGCTGAAATGGAAAACATCCACAATTACTCACCTACATGGAGTAAACATTAAATGATGGTGCGTTTTAATTTATTTGAATAAATATCGCGCAACTTATCATTTATCTCTTAAAAAGAGAAGTATTTGTCTAGCATACACACACTTTGTTAAAACTTGTACGTTCGACCACTTTGCTGCCACGGGATGTTTAGAAGCGAACATACAGCAATTTCCACGTGAAATTACGTCGTACCGCGAATGTATTAGTAAGGGCAAATCATTGAAACTGCTGTATATTTACAAACAGGTATGAACTCCGTAATATTTTTCTAAAATAAATCAAGAAAAAATGTTTTCTCGAAACAAATCTAACTTGACGGGTTATGTTATATCTTTGTTCGACAGAGTCTCGTGTATTAACTCCGTAATATTATTGCAAATATTTAACTATGCAGGCTTCAAGTTCTCAAACCTGTTCAATCGAAACCTCTACTTTATGGTCTAGCTTATATTGGATATCTAAGCTGCATAAAACACCATTAAAGCCAGTTTTATGGCAACTTTTCAACCAAATAACTTTCCAAGATTTTGACTTTTGTTAATTCTACCATCAAATAAGGACTTCAAGAATACTGGGTTGTTATATTTCCCGGAGTTGTATTGATCAAATGAGGATATTGCACAAATACAAAAAAATTGTATGATGACTTCATATGTACAGTGATACACCAGGGAAACATTGGAATGGTTTGACATCAAGACAGAAGTAAAACAATCATGCAATATGTCATTTTTTTTTAATAGTGGACGATTGAATAATGATAAGGAATGGCGAAAATTGCGAAACAGGAAATAGATGGAAGTTTACATCAAAGTTAAATTTCGAAGATGATTTGGCACTAATATCATCCACAAAATAGCATATCCAACAAAAAATGACAGGTTATTCACAGAAGCTAATCGAGTTGGCCTAAAAGTGAATTCACAGAAGACAAAAATAATGAAAATTAATGCAAGAAATGTCGTGGTGAAGTTCTTGAAGATGTAACTGGGTGCAAGCTTTACCAAATCAGGAGGAGGAATTGGATATATTGAAACGGAGTTTCAAAGAGGAGAAGTGCATTCATGCAGCTCAATAACATATGGAGCAGTAACAAAAATTCAAGAGAGCAACTATACGTAAACAGTACAAATCATTGGTGTTGTAAGTGCTGTTATATGGATCTGAAACTTGGCAGATTGCTAAAGGTGACAAAAGAAAACTCAATACTTTTCAAACAGAGTGTTAAGAAGCATATTGATAGTAAAATGGCAACACCATGTTAGGAAAGAAGAACTACTATAAACAGGATTGGTATGGAGGAACTGAGCAGTATAGTAATGAAGAGGAGATGAAAATTTATTGGGCACATCTTAAGAGAGGATTCTACAAGTATATGCAACACAGTATTGACATGGACCCGAGAATGGAAAAGGAAACGTGGTAGACCCAAAACAACTTGGCAACGCATTGTTGAGAAGGAAAGAAATAAGGCTGGATGGAAGTCATGGGCGGAAGCCACAGTCGCAGCAGCTGATAGGACAGAATGGAGACGTTCGGTGGAGGCCCTACGTCAACAATTTGTTTGAATATATTTTATTCGTGGAGTTTGGCGACATGTCGTTCAACAAATCATCTGTATTTCAATTTAACCTTATTGTGCTTCTCTGATGGCCGATTTGTTTATTTAGGACTCATATGAGGCAAACGTTCTTAGAAACTTGTAAAAAATAAAAAGATACAGGGAGGCGAAATCATTCAATTTTACGTCAAGGTATATAGATTATGTCCTTTCCATCAACATTGATTATCTTCATATGATACATCCACGTGAACTCTCATACAAGTACCTTATTCTCTATGAATTTGAAACAGTGTATGACAAAAGAAATGATTTTCCTTTGTCCTTTGTAGTAATGTATCTTTTTCATGCATATGGTGCATATATTTCTCAGCTTCATTATTATGCTAGAGTTTACACTGGATATAACTTGAAAATCGTCATAGACAGTTGTATCCTTAGCTGCTTACTCAAGCTTCTTTTTAAGTGAACGTATTATCTCAACATACAAGCGTTTAAGCGGCAGATATCATACACTGGTGACAAACACGTCAAATCACCGATTTGGCAGGTGATTGTTTTCATTTAACAACATTTATTCTATGTTGAAGTTCCCTTCATGAATTGACGACTCAAATTGATATATGGCGGTGCTACTAGTAGTTGAAACCCACATATCATCGTTTTGTACATTTAATTGTTGTGAATGGTATGAGACTATTTTTTTGCTCGTGTAGCACATTCATTTCTGTACGTTGTCGAAATCTCTATACGATTGTTGATTTTTGATTAATGGATGGTATTCATTGATCCCTATTTTCCGACATAATATCACATCTACCTGTAGAATTTTGCAATCAATTCGCAAAATGTGTTGAGCAACCTTACATACATTTCAATTGACGATTTCCGATGATAGAAATACAACGTATAAGGTGTAATGATATAAGCTTAGAAAACTCTAAATTAGTTAATTGTTATTGTTCCCCAAATATACTTCAAATTATCTTAGACCCAGGACCCGCTACATGGGAGATATACTGAGATGAATGAATACGTCAAACCACACTGAATTTATTTTCCAAATAATGAAATCTCTCTAAGAACATCATAATATATAGTAACATTGTAGTGTCAATACTCACCCGTGTTTGGTGATCACTGTGAAAAAAAGAATGAAAAATAAGTGTATTTGGAATACATAGTTTCTGGCAGGCTAGCTTGGGTATAATTCCATCGTTATCGAACTATTATTCAAAGTAATGATGATGATGATGATTATGATGATGATGATGATGATGAATGTGTTACAGAGCTAAAGTTTGAAGTTGTTCCCTGGTTGGTTTCCATTAACTGTTACTTCATAAATTCATATATAATCTAAGACATAAAATGTACATTTAAATCTAAAATACGTTTACATGCCTAGTAGTTTGGTAATGTGGAATTTTTAACCAACTCACCCACAGAACGGCTCTTTCGTTTTTTGTTAATCCTCGAATAAACAACATAGATAATAACAACAACTGCAACAACCACCGCAACAATTACACCAATTATAACAGCCAGAGACAATGTAGATACAGTTGGTGCTGTAAACAAATATACTTATAGTTGTAAAATGTTGGGATTTTTTAAAAGGCAGTGGTTGTCGCGGCGCGTCCTGTTCGATATGGAACTTATAGCGACGTATACAACGCGTGTAAAATACATTGTTTGTTACACGAAATTCGAACACGCGCTGCGCGGCGACCACCGCCGCGCTTTAAGCAACGCTAATAATATCACTGACTTGCGGTTAATTGTCACTTTAGTTCAATTAGGTGATTTGATTTGAATTACGTAATATGATTGTCACTCACCAGATTCTGATACATATAATTTAATGACAAGACTGTGTTCCGAAAATATATCGCTTACAGCAATACACGTGTATTTCCCTTCGTTTGTCTTTGCGACGTCTCTAAGCGTCAACGTCGATGTAACGAGCGTACCATCTCGTACAGTGGTGACGTCTGAAGCGATGGATTTCATATTAGTATCCTTCCATACGACGGATTCAACGGATGGGTTAGAATCTACTGTACACACCAAGAATGCATCTTCGTTGTGTTTCACTGTGACATCCTCACCAGTGATCAAAGGAGAATCTACAAGGACAACATCAGAAAGACGAATATAATCAATTGCACACACCGGGATGAGATATTACTGAAAACACAGCACTCAATCAACTCATGATCTTGTGATAATTGTAACACATAGAGCACAAATGTGATTTAGTAAAATGTTTTTCTTTATTTTTCTGTTGACGAAATATAAACAACTCAAATAATACTTACAATATATTTGAATATCCAGTTTCGTACTTTCTGGCTGAAGTTCTGTATTATCATAAAATGTAATATATGATTTACAGTAATATGTTTCATTTAATTTACTACTAGCAGTGTTGATGACATTGATAAAGATAACCCCGTGTTCATTTATGTCTTCACGTATTACAGTATCTCCATCAGTAACAGTAACACGGTATAACTCCATCTTGTAAGGATCTGGGACACCACCCGATATTGAACACGTGATGTTAAATACATCTCCTCTGAGAGGTGGCTCTGAAGGGCCAGTGATACTAACATTTCCAGGATCTGTGAATATGCAAATTAGGAATGATAAAGTGTATCTACCACAATAAGAATATAAACAGTTATACACCACTATCTGCCGAGTGTCTGTATGTAATAATAACAACTACAACACAATATGTATGTTCTATTAGATTCCATAATTCAATATAGTATGTTAATAGATGGCTACCCATAGTTTATAAAATAAGAGATTGGAAACTTTAAAATGTTTTATTAATTAATTTTGTTCGTTTTCAAATCAGAAATACAGCAATAGGTATACTCACATTGTACATTTAAATACTCTGATGCACTTGTTGATCCATCACTACCGTCATGAAATGTATTAGTTGCAGTACATGTATATATCCCTGTAGAATCACGTGTTATGTCCATTATTGTATACACTCCAGGGATATGTAAATCTACGCCGTCTTTGTCCCACGTGATATCAGCAGTCATTGGGTTAGCATCCAACACGAAGCAGGTCATCGATATATTATCACCTTCTTTGCCAACATACGGCATCGACAATTTCACAGTTGGAGAGTCTGGTGGTGAGATATAGCATTTACATAATGAAAATTAATTGATGTACATTTCATTTTCATGTGCTTATGCAAATTATAACAGTTGTCTTTAAGGAAGATGTGCAACATACCAACAAATCATTAGAAAAAAATCATCGTTACCTACATTGAACATCAAGATACTTCGTGACATTCACAGAACCAACGCTACCGTCGTAGAATATGTTTACAGCTGAACATGTATAATTTCCTGATGCATTTCTTGGGACGTTAATTAACTCAAACAGTGATGTAACACCGAGATCTATTCCATTCTTAAACCATGCGATATTTTCTACCATAGGATTGGCATCTTCTACAGAACAATTTAATGTGATATCGGAACCCTGTTTGGCGATTTCCGGCATTGTCACACTCACAGACGGCAGATCTATGTATTCAAATGTGTTAACAATGTAATTTCCTGGAGGTATTTGTTTGTTCACTGTACTGGTATGTGTGTATAATTTTATATAATCCTCCGTTTTTTCGAACGAATGTGACGTCACCGTGGACGAGTAACTCCTCGTATAGCAGCAGTAAAAATCCGAGCCACAGAGAGTCACGAGTCAATGATGAAATCACATGAGGAGTACCGGAAAATTGTATATTTACATATTCGTAAACACAGTATTCTAAGCGAAGATAGAGTCAGTCGGCAAAATTTAGGCAAGGTTAGGTTACCGGAAGCATACTATTTTTTGTGTTTAGTCTAATGTAGTTAGAATTTCTTTTGATTAATTTAACTTTTTTATACGACTTTTAACTTACAAATTATTATAACTTTAAGCTACTCTATTTTAGTATAAATTAATTTCACTGAAAAGGCAGTTTTGGTGTTTTGTATGAAGTATAGTTTCAATGATTCTTGGCGAGTTAAATAATTTTTACTGGATTTTATTTCGACTAGTGCATCCTTTCTGCGTAAATACCAAAACTTAATTTCAAGTAAAAAAGAGTACATTTCAGAAGTTAAAACTATTGCCTCGTTACAAATAGTAAAATTATTTTTGAAATTGTGAAAATTATATTTGCTCGGATTGTTCAAGCATATATCCAAGTTGTTAATTAATGAAATACAGTCACCATGGCGTTAATGAAACGTGACTGTATAATATGCACTACATGGTTTTTAATATTTAAATAAGAAACACCTATTATACTCACATTGTACATTTAAATAATTTGATGCACTTGTTGTTCCATCACTACCGTCATGAAATGTATTAGTTGCAGTACATGTATATATCCCTGTAGAATCACGTGTTATGTCCATTATTGTATACACTCCAGGGATATGTAAATCTACGCCGTCTTTATACCACGTGATATCAGCAGCCATTGGATTAGCATTCAAAACTAAGCAGGTCATCGATATATTATCACCTTCTTTGCCAACTTCCGGCATCGACAATTTCACAGTTGGAGAGTCTGATGGTGAGATATAGGGTTTACATAATGGGAATTAATTGATGTACATTTCATTTTCATGTGCTTATGCAAATTATAACAGTTGTCTTTAAGAAAGATGTACAACATTTGAACAAATCATTAGAAAAAACATCGTTACCTACATTGAACATCAAGATACTTCGTGACATTCACAGAACCAACGCTACCGTCGTAGAATATGTTTACAGCTGAACATGTATAATTTCCTGATGCATTTCTTGGGACGTTAATTAACTCAAACAGTGATGTAACACCGAGATCTATTCCATTCTTAAACCATGCGATATTTTCTACCATAGGATTGGCATCTTCTACAGAACAACTTAATGTGATATCGGAACCCTCTTTGGCGATTTCCGGCATTGTCACACTCACAGACGGCAGATCTATGTATTCAAATTAGTTAACAATGTACATTTCCTGGAGGTATTTGTATAGATATATGTGTATAATTATATATAATCCACCGGTTTTCGAACGAGTGTGATGTCACCGCGGACGAGTGACTTCTCGTATAGCGACAGTAAAACTCCGAGTTGCAGAGAGTCACAGTCGAAGATGGCGTCACATGAGGAGTACCGGAATCTTGTATATTTATCATATTCGTAAATCAGTCTTCTAAGCGTAGATAGAGTTGGTCGACACAATTTAGGTATGGTTGGGTTACCGGAAGCATACAATTGTACAATTGTTTGTGTTTAGTCTAATATGGTTTGATTTTTTTCGATAAATTTAACTTTTCTATACGACTATTAATTTACAAATTATTATACTGTAAACTACTTTAGTTTAGCATGAATTAATTTTCACTGAAAAGACTGTTTTTGGTGTTTTGTGTGAAGTCTATTTTCAATGACTCTTGTTGAGTTGAATATTTTTTTTACTTTCAGCGTAAATAGCAAAAATGAATTCCAAGTGCAAAAAGTACATTACAATAGTTAAAACTATTGCCTCGTTTCAAATAGTAAAATTATTTTTCAAATTGTGATAATTATATTTATTTTTCATTTGTTCAAGTATACATCCAAGTTGTTAATCAATGAAAAAAGCAGTCACCGTGGCGTTAATTAAACATGACTATATAATATGCAAACTGGTTTATATTATTTAAATTAAAGAACACCTATTATACTCACATTGTACATTTAAATAATTTGATGCACTTGTTGTTCCATCACTACCGTCATGAAATGTATTAGTTGCAGTACATGTATATATCCCTGTAGAATCACGTGTTATGTCCATTATTGTATACACTCCAGGGATATGCAAATCTACGCCGTCTTTATACCACGTGATATCAGCAGCCATTGGATTAGCATCCAAAACTAAGCAGGTCATCGATATATTATCACCTTCTTTGACAACTTCCGGCATCGACAATTTCACACTTGGAGGGTCTGGTGAATAGCATTTGAAGAACGAATATTGAAAAAGTTAACATTTCGTGACATTACGATTTAAAGTGGCAATGATCTAGCTGGTAACTACTAATTTTGTTATGAAACAGCTCACGACAAACTTCAAATGTATTAGTCCGCCATTTTAAAACCAGCTGGGTTTGCTAAAATGTTACTGACAAACCTGAGGCTTGCTCATACTGGTATCATATTTTATAACACAGTTTTAAATACAAGCATGCAATCTTTTGCAAAAAGTTATTTTCAAGACACAGAGAATTACATCTGTTGGTGATCAATTGTGACCCGCGCCTTGATACAAATGATCATTAATGTTATCAGGAATGACATGATAAGCACCAGTGTTGCCAATCATAAACTGTATGTGTATTTCTCATAGCTTTAGAAATACAATTTTGTATGAGGATGACTTACATGATCCAATAAATGAGGAATAAAATATACTCAAATTGCAAAACAAAACATTGTTCGAGATCCACTCACGAAATGTGATACTTGTATCAAGTTTGACTGACATCGGCCAGTGTATTTTCATGAAATCCGTGCTATGTGGGACAATATCATTTTTTTATCCAACCATGGCCAACATATAAATTACTGGTTAATTTGAATAAAAATAAGAAACACAAGTAATAAAAATAATATATAATATATATATAGTCTGAGGTCGAAATAAACAACGTGCCACGGCAATCCATCATGGTTACGATGATCCTATTTATTGCTGTGAAATTGTTGTACGATTACACTCTCTCTCCCGCAAAGACACCGCTCATTCAACTAAACTCCATTTCGAATAAAACGTTACCTACATTGAATATCAAGATACTTCGTGACATTTCCAGAACCAACGCTACCGTCGTAAAATATGTTTACAGCTGAACATGTATAATTTCCTGATGCATTTCTTGGGACGTCAATTAACTCAAACAGTGATGTAACACCAAGATCTATTCCATTCTTAAACCATGCGATATTTTCTACCATAGGATTGGCATCTTCTACAGAACAACTTAATGTGACATCGGAACCCTCTTTGGCGATTTCCGGCATTGTCACACTCACAGACGGCAGATCTACGTATATAAATTCGAAGATGAGTGCATAATATTATGCTTGTATAAGAATTATTCTATAAAACAATTTACATGAAACGTCAATAATAATATAGTAGAAATTTCTTCTAATCTTCTAATGCATTTATTTTCTGATTCTCTGGTCAATAAAATGTCATATACTCCTGAATTGTTATTGAAATGCTAGGTTTACACGAATGATGTGTATGATATGTATCTCCGCGGCACTTACACTGAACATTGAGATGATGAGTGACATTATAGATTCCAATACTACCATCATAAAACGTGTTTATTGCAGTGCACGTGTAATTTCCAGTCTCCAATCTCGTTATATCTGTCATCTCATACACTGTGGGAATATGTAAATTAACTCCATCTTTGAACCAGATGACGTCATCGGTTGTTGGATTGGCATCTTCCACTCTACACATTAGCGTTATGTTTTCTCCTTCCTTGCTAACAGTTGGCATGGAAACGGTAACATTTGGGGAATCTGGTAAAGACATTTGTTACAAGAGAAGTTAAGCTTCGTATCATAAGAGTGTACTACGAAGTACTATATTGTAAAACAATAGAACACTTACACTGAACATCCAATATAATATGATTACAACCAGTGGCATCTATATCGTTCCAGAAAGTATTACGTGCACAACAGGTATAGTTCCCGGTATCCTGTCTTTGAACGCCATGTATTTCCAATCTCTCGCCATAAATGATGCCACTGAGGTCGTGCTTCCAGTAAACAGTCGCATATGGGTTCGCGTCAACATTGCAATATGCGTAGTACGAATTCCCTTCAACAACGTACCATTGCGTTGACGCATTGACAGTGACGGTGGGCGAATCTAAATACAATGATGTTAAAAGTATTCAGAAAATGGGATTCCTTATAATGAATTTAATGAAAGACTAAGTAGGAATGTGTTATTGGTTTTTGTAAAACATTTATTGGTTTTCCTTGCATAAGCAAATGAGATGACTAACTAGTCTTAGAACATAATTAATATTACTGTTCGAAAACGTACACTGTACATTGATATTTATAATCTGTTCCGCTGAGCCCAGTTCCTCGTCATACAATCTGTTAGACGCACTGCACGTATATGTACCAGTACGATTTCTGTGGACTTCATCGAAGTGTAGTTGGGACTCATGAAGAATAAAACCATTCGGGTATTTCCACGTTATGTTTGCATTCGGATTGGCATCGGCTGAACAGTTCGACGTGAAATCATATCCCTCTATCACAGTCCCGTTGTTTTGATCAAGCACTGTGAGAGTCGGTGGATCTAATGAGACAAAAAATAAGCCAGACGAGTGTAAGAACGACCTCAGCTGAAAAGAAATCATTTAATTTTAATTTTGTTAACGTTACATGATGACACAGAAAACGTACTTACACTGGACATCATGGTAGGAGGTGTAATTCACACTTCTGATCGTATTATCGTGTAATATGTTGACTGCTGTACACGTATAATATCCAGTGAATTCTCTGTTGATGTTTACGATTTCGTAGACTGCAGGGACGTTGAGATTAACTCCGTCTCTTAACCATGTGATGCTATTAGGCACAGGATTGGCGTCGGTTACAGAACAATTGAATATGACGTTCATGCCTTCTTTGCTGAATAATGGTACGTTCACTTCCAATAATGGGGGATCTATTATAATAATTTGGAGAAGATTTACATCATTGTACTTTGCTACAGTTTAAAGCGAGGGAGTCGTCACCTGCGCATGCATCATATGGCCATAGCGTGTCATTGTTTACAAACAAGCGTCTAACCATGAGCCTTTGCGATTTTAGCATGTGTTGTTATCATCGCATGGGACTCAATTTCCGCGCATGCGCAGGTGACGACCCTCCCGCTTTAATTTCCAATATTTTTATTATATATGCTTGATATTTAATAAACAAAACGTTTAAAATAGACATATCCTAGTATGGTAGATTACTTACATTGTACATCTAATTTTATATAGTCCGAGTCTGTCCCCACATCACCATTCCATAGCGTATTGTTAGCATAGCACGTATATATACCCTGCTGATCTCGTTTGACAACATTTATTTTTAATTCTGCACCAGCTATAATGTTATGCATTTCATCTTCCCAGTAAACAGTAGGAAGTGGATTGGCGTCTACATTACAGTATGCATAGTAAGAACTACCTTCAATCACAGTCCACTCACTGGATACGTTGACGCTGACGGAAGGAGGAGCTTTAGAAAAAAATCATGGAAACAACACATTCTGAGCTTAATGAGTGATTGTCGTTGAGCAAGTGCGTTAGATTTTCGTGTCAATAAACATTGCATTATTATACCAGTATTTCAATTGCCTGGATACTTTGTGCTGATTGGACTAGAGCGTGTTTTTAATTATACAATACACAAGATACCGCGGATTTCCATGTGTGTCCCAAACGTGAATATCACTCAGTAGGGGTAAATACTGCTGTGAAATGAATTCGGCATTTTTTTTACTTCCGTCTAAATGAGTTCGCTCGCTATCCCTGGATTGTTGTCTACATTTAAACTTGAAATGCAATCTAGCGTACGTCATTATTCAGTGTTTGTACTTATTTTAAGTATGTCGATTGGAGCCAATTTTCTACACTGCTCGATGTAATTATAATCGCTGTATGCTAGTTCCAATTTTTATTTTACCACGACTGCAAGTGAGTAGAACGTTTATGGTGCCATATCGCATTTGTGCATGGTTTTTGTTTCTTTAAAGTTCACTCCATGCCTCAGAATTTATAAAATGAAGTTGGTATAATATGATGGCAATGAACGACCGCCAATGTCGGGTGTACTATTCGAATTTGAACAATTCACTCTGTTTACACACTCGTCCACACTTATGTTTTATATGCCGTGGATTGTACAGGATGTCATTCGTATACACGCCCTCGGTGGTGGTTTATTGCATTATGTTATACGTCACATATACGCCTTGTATACGTCACGTACCGCGTCGATATGTGACCGGTTTATAGTGTTTAAACATTGAGCGTTAGTCGGTTGAGTATACAGTACTAGTAATAATATAAACATATGTAGTGAGAATGAGATTGTCATCATTTTATAATTTCTCACAGAATCGAGTGCATTATTGAAACATTTATAAGTTTTAATCATGTAATAAACGACCTTACATGACATGTTAATTGACTTATATCATTCTAGAAATTGTTTTGATGTTTTCATAAGACATCCATATATTTATACGCATTCAGTTAAAGTTGCTTCACCACAATGCAAATGTAAGAGAATCACTCCAAGAACACAGCTGATTTAGCTAGAAAATGTGAAATATATAAAGTACATATCGTACTCTCACTTTCTACCCCGCTGAGTAACTTTTGTTCAAAAAGCAAGCTCATTCTAGGAAAATTTAAATGTTAATACTACGATAAAGACTTTCCAGTTTCGAAATTGTGAAATTCTTTCGTTTTTCAGAAGAAAAAAAATGAAAAAAAGTTTCTGACAAGATAATTTAGAAATTTATATTAGGAATATATCATAACGAAATGTATTTCCTATACACCCATAAATACTTTTCATAATTACCGTTTACACAAGAATAATACAAAAAAAGATAATTTGCATATTCTCTATATGTTTGCCTTTTATTTGTCTTGAAAAAAGATGAATGATACTACAAACTATGTAGTGTATTCAACAACTCATGTACGAACAATAACGTTAATAAATATAATTTTAATTGGTAAAAATACTGTATTTTCTGCATAAAAACGAAAGAATTTAACAATGTCGAAAATGGGAAGTATTTATCGTAGTGTTTGTTAAATTCGCCAATTCATCCACAATCTCCATATTATATGGTATTGTGTATATGGAGATCGGAGAAACATAAACATACAACATACAAATGTCATAAAACTTACATTGTACGTCTACGTATATGGTCTCCTCAGCCGAACCGTTCACGGCATCATACAGTATATTGAACGCCTTGCACGTGTACATTCCTGTATGACGTCTTCCAATCTCAGTGAACGTCAGTTGAGAACCTTCAACAGTTTGTCCGCTGGGATATGTCCAAGTTATTGTAGTTTGTGGATTCGCATCTGCCGTACATGATGCGGTGAACGTGTTTCCCTGGATAACTTTTCCACTATTCTGATTGTTCACAGTTATACTCGGAGGATCTAGGAGGAAAATTAAATACAGAATGCAATAATGTTATATTAAGTGAAAATAAATTCAAGGATTTATTCTACTCTTTAAAGACAATCTTTATGGCACTTACACTGTACGTTGAGATGATAAGTGACATTACGGATTCCAATACTACCATCATACAACGTGTTTATTGCAGTGCACGTGTAATTTCCAGTCGCCAGTCTTGTTATATCTGTCATCTCATACACTGCGGGATTATGTAAATTAACTCCATCTTTGATCCAGGTGACGTCATCGGTTGTAGGGTTGGCATCTTCCACTCTACACATTAGCGTTATGTTTTCTCCTTCCTTGCTAACAGTTGGCATGGAAACGGTAACATCGGGAGGGTCTGATAACAGAACGATTTATGATGAGGAATATTTGTCTAAAACATTTTAAAATGTACATATCGATACATTGTAATAGTGTCATTGTATGCTAGTAATACGAGTGTACTCACATTGGACATCCAATATAATATAATCGTAATCAGTTGCATCAATACCGTTCCAGAAACTATTACGTGCAAAACATGAATAGTTCCCGTGATCCTCTCGTTGAACGTCACGCAATTCCAAGATTTCTCCGGAAGTAATTACACCGAGTTTGTCTTCCCAAAAAACTGTTGCCCGTGGGTTAGCATCAACTCTGCAATGTGCATAGTAAGATTTTCCTTCAATGACATACCCTTCCGTTGACATATTGACGGTAACAGTAGGCGGATCTGGGTATGCGATTGATAATAAGGAAATGTTAACTTTTATTGAATGCAATGAATGATTTAAGTTGTAGTAACTGAAAATGGCAATATCACTAGTGAAAGAGATTTCTACGCGTCTGGCTCACAATGATAGACACAGTGGGCATAATTGAAAGCATGTGTTTGTAGCCATTAGACATATTTATCCATTTATTATTTCCTACCGAATCTATCACACTTTCTATAAATGTAATTAATTAAGGTGTAGTGACCGTCACGCCACACACTGTGTGAGAAATGTGTCTCATATGAACAAAGAATGCGAATTTGCCTGTTGCGCAGACCAACTATCTTTAATTCGGTAATCAGGTTAAAACTCATACTTATGATTCGAAAAGCGCATTGCATTGTGGGGAAATCAATGTTTAGCATCAAAAATATCACACATGAGCGACACGAAAGTGTTAAATTGTTGCTACTATGAAAGTTCATTATTTGATTAATTGAGAGAAATTGCAAAGAAAAAAAATGCGCAATTTAGGGTCAGGTGAATTTAAAAGAGTTTTAATTACTTACATTGTACATTGATATTTATAATTTGTTCCGCTGAGCCAAGTTCATACATCGTACTTGTTTAATATAAGTTTTTTGTAAAACATTTATTTGTTTTCCTTGCATAAGCAAATGAGATGACTAACTAGTCTTAGAACATAATTAATATTAATGTTCGAAAACTTACATTGTACATTGATATTTATAATTTGTTCCGCTGAGCCAAGTTCCTCGTCATACATTCTGTTAGACGCACTGCACGTATATGTACCAGTACGATTTCTGTGGATTTCATCGAAGTGTAGTTGGGACTCATGAAGAATAAAACCATTCGGGTATTTCCACGTTATGTTTGCATTCGGATTGGCATCGGCTGAACAGTTCGACGTGAAATCATATCCCTCTATCACAGTCCCGTTGTTCTGATCAACCACAGTTAGAGTCGGTGGATCTAATGAGATAGTGATTAGTACGATATTTTACTTAAAAAAAGTTTTCAAAATAACTTGCTAGTTTTGAAACTCGCCAAATTAGTCTCATATTTTGAAAATTCAGTATTCTACGACAATATTTTGATGCATTTATCAAACAGTGGAAATAACCGTAGAATTTCATACACGAGTTTTTCAGAATGATTCCAAATTGGAAGAGCATGAAACAGGCGATTACAATAATCGACAAAACAATCCACAAACAAAACAGGACAACTGAAACCACAACTTTGTCAAATCAGCAAGAGAAAGTAATACAGACCGCATGATTTACACGAAGTGATGTCAGCTAATTCGTATGTGATGTCGTACGTATTCGTACAAGTATACAAAGTCTCTCTGCTTTACACGTGGCGCCGCTATCATTGTCTTATAGCGGGGAGTCGTCACCTACGCATGCGTCAGATGGCCATAGCGTGTCATTGTTTACAAACAAGCGTCTACCCATGAACCTCTGCGCTTTTAGCATGTGTTGTTTCGTCGCTTGGGACTCAATTCCCGCGCGACCGCAGGTGACGACCCTCTGGTACTTACACTGAACATCGTGGTATATAGTGTGACTTCCACTTCCTGTAGTATTATCGTGAAATGTGTTGACTGCTGTACACGAGTAGTATCCAGTGAATTCTCTCGTTATGTTCATTATTGTGTAGACTACTGGTACGGTGAGAGCAACACCGTTCTTTAACCACGTGATCTTCTCAGTATTTGGATTGGCCTCCGTCACAGAGCAGTTCAGTGTTACGTTTTCACCCTGTCTGCTGAAACGTGGTGCACTAACTTCCACCAATGGAGGATCTGATGGAAAATGTACAATTATTATTCAAACGCACCATCATGGCACATCTAAGTATAATTGGAATTACATATGGTTATTTTTTACTATAATAGCAAGTGAACGTGCAGACACACAAACATTAACTCACATTGCACATCCAAGTCAATATATGCCGAGTTCATCTTGACCATGCCATTAAATAATGAGTTGTTGGCATAACAAGTATAAATACCGCGTTGATCTCTAGCGACCGCATTTATTAATAATATTTCGCCTTCAATAATGTTATGCATTGTATCCTCCCAGAAAACAGCACCTTCCGGATTAGCATCAACGTCACAGTGTGCATAGTATGATTGGCCTTCTACGGCGTACCACTCCCTGGAACCGTTGACGCGTAGACTAGGAGCATCTGGGTAGAAATATTATCAAACTCCAAATTATTTATTTTAAAACATGAATATTACACCTTACGTAACATAACATTGTCGACATTAAATGTGTTGACAGTAGTAGCAGAGTATACAGTGATGTTGGTATTGGAATATGCACAACATTTAAGTACACACGTTTTGACCAGGGAAATAGAATATATGTTTATAACCTTCAGCCAAATAAATACAATAAGAAAACATCGGAATTAGTAATAAAGAATATACATGCAGCATTTGAGTATTTCGAGGAATGTTTTATTTAATGTTGTACTTTGATAGAATCATGATTTATTGTGAAATAGACACGTTTTGTCAACAAACATATTCATTCGAGAGACAAATTAATTAAAACGGAAATACGTATGGTTGCCTTAGTACATGTATTTGTTATTTTAAATACAATCACACTAGCGTGTTGATGAGATTTATATTTGACTGTAAATGATAAATAATATCAGACTCAAGTATTAAAAACATGTCAGAAACTAATTCACTATTTTTTATAAAAAAAACCACACACCATTACGTAAATTGTAACCAGCCTGTCTGCATTACCCCGTTAATTAATTAGTATTGAAAATCCAACGATATCCAGAAAACGAATAGATTGGAATCGATAAATATCAGGAGAGGCCGCTTGTATTTTTTTTAATATGTTTATTTGTCGTACGATTGATACCGAACCGTTCATCAAAGTGTAGGTCAAATTAGACATTAATCTTTAAAATTCAATTCAATGTGAGTTTTATTCGCTTTGTTCCTTGTAGTAAGTGTACCAAAATGACTCCACACACTTTAAATATTCATAATCGCCTTTACGACCCTACCGCCGAAACAAATAGTGAGTACCTTTTTTGTTACTTTTCCATGGCCAAATTTGGCTTCATCTCAATTATTCGAAATATTAACATCGAAAATAGATTTGTCAGTTTCATAGCAAAAACGCCTCTCAACATCCACCAATCATATAGTTATTACCATAGTGGTATACATATAAACGACTATACGTGATAAATAGGTTGGTTACCTCAAATAAATAAACTTACATTGCACGTCCATAGTCATTGAACATGAAGTTAAAACAATCTGCGTCGATAGTAAGGTGTGGTGTTCAACTTGACATTTGAACTCTGCTCCGTTATCTGTCTTATTTAAAAACGTCGTGAAAATATTGGCCTTGTTCGGTGTACGGGACACCTCAACGCCGTTTTGATACCACGCTAACTCACTAGGGGCAGCCTCTGATAAGTCGACACTGCACTTTGCCGTGACATTGTCACCAGAAACTACAGTGTACGATGGTTCAACGTTGCATTCCGCTCTGTTTTCTGAAAGTCAGAAGTATAAATGCAGTCATGATTGTATATGGGACAGCCTGTATTGATGACGTATACGTATTTGTGTTTCCAATAAAATGCACCAACCCGCTTTATAGTATGAATATTAAGGTCAGTGGAATGGAACTCAAGCGTCAGTGTCATGCTTACTTATCAAAATACAATAAGTAAAAAATGCATTTACCTTATATACATAACTGGAAATGACCCGTACATCGAATGCTTGGAATAACAATGACAGTACGTCAGTAGCTGCGACTGCACTATGCCCCCAACAAACTTACCGTTCCCTATCACTTTCGAGTTGTACGTCTGCATGTGTGTGTGTGGAATTCTGATGCCTTGCACGTAGCGTTATTTACTGTATGTCACATCTATCCGCTCCCTTCTATAGTTACTCATAAGTACCATCCAGTACATGTTACGACCTGATGGTGACTACCACAGAGTTCTAAAGCTTTTACGAAATGTAACTCGTTGCATAATTTGTTGTAATGTGTGCTGCTTTTTATTTAAAATTTTATTATTTATATAAGTATTTTTTACGAGAAATGCCATTCATAATAGCGGACGCTGGTACAGGTATACTGATACTTAAATATGTGAGGCATGGTTGGAAAAATGTCTCGGTTAAAATACTACGTACAAAGTCACCTGTGATGCAACGACCCGAACATGCCTTTTGTATTGTTTTTAAATACGAATTTATTAAATAGCACAGTTATCGCACCGCGTAATGTTCACCACGTATCTCACGAGAATTCTACATCGCATGTAACAAATACTTTTGTTTAGTTAACACTACATTCAAACAAGAACAGTACTACACTGACTGACGCATTCATTTGTTGATGACCATTGTGAAAATAAATCTTACCTAGAACATACAAGTCTGCTTTCGCTGTGATGTTATCCGCCTCGTCACCGACAAAACATGCATATGAATCACGATCATTTCGTGAAATGTTGTAAATTCGTAAATTATATTCCTCAAAACCGCCTTCGATTTTATATTTTCCTGTAAACAATGGATCTACTAGTTTGTGGGTCGATACTAGCGTCGTTCCTTTACTCCATTTCACCCATCCAGGCTGTGGCGACGTAAAACTGCAATTTAATAAAGCTTCCGATCCAAGTAGAGCAATTGTGTCTTCTGGTAATGACCTGAATGGCTCATGCTGTCCGCGTGCAAATGTGAATATACCTGCTCAAAATGGACGAAAACAACATTGGTAACATTACTTCTAATATTACTTTACCTTCCCGTACATAATACTAGCCAGTGCTGTATGTCTGCTAGCAATTACACTAAATTCACGTGATTTGATGCATACCATACCTAATATTGCCGCTTGTAATATACAATACTTGCACTCCATTATCACGGACGTTTGTGCTGGAGGTGAACGCCAGGTGTAATTAATTGACTCATATAGCTCTTGCGTATATGCCTACACTGAACGTTAGTGGCGCTAGTATGATCTACAGCCCATATTCATCGCAACCACTCCAATAAGCTGTCAAATCTGTTTACGTTTAACTTGCATGCGCGTGCGCAGTGACTGTTTGACAAGAACCGGTCATTCGCACCCGATAACAAAATAAGGGCGTTATGTGTTATTGTTAATAAAACAACATTGTCACAACAGTTCGTTAGCAAGTTCTGATCAGTGGGAAATATTTGATATCGGACATTCACAAGCTGGTTGGCGTAATTGTAATCATATGACGTCACAGTGTGATGGTCTCTATTTATACGTGTATGTCATAATCACGATACACAAATAATTATGTGGCTTTTGTTTTTATGCAGCTATAACGTAGAGGGCGTCAACACTGTGATATGAGACACATAAATACATATACATATATATTAAGTGAGCATACCCGGCAAGTTATTTCCAGCCCAGCGATATCAGGCATGGGACGATTTAAACAGTATATTTCTTTGGTATGGCGGGCTGACTCGCGTACTTTAGACAAGTTAGATACTTATTGTCAACTTAAAATTACTATATAGAACCAGAAAGGTTTTCTGTTCATATTCGAACCCACGTGCAATCACTAGCTCGGCTACGATGTTCATTACATTGTTTACGAATTGCAAAAAGACAGAGGTCATCTAGAAAGAGATCAACGTACGTACGTGCGAGCTTTGCAATATGAATTCTATTGAAAACATGTTCCATTTTCAGTGTTTTATTAGAGTGTAACTTTTGTAATCACATTAGATGTCTCTATATCCAATATTACTACTGCACCCCACCAACTGTAAATAAATTTATCGAAAAAACTCAAAACTCAAAATGGTGTACTTCTACAGCATTTAGCTGCGTTTGTATTTAATGCTACGAAACTTAGAAGGGAAGCCGCCAAAATATTGTAAATAATTCAAATATTTTGTATTTAATGTTTTAAATGTATCATTTAATGTATCAGTTACTAGATCCTATATTGATAACATAATTGGCATTGACGAGATATTTGTAGATTAGACTAAATATGAAACGGAACACTATTTTACGTCATTTGTGTTATTTCTATCCGAGTCACGCTGTCCTGATTGTCGTCTGATTTATTCGAACCAACAGGCATTATAATTTTTTTGTCTATAGTCATTTTTTTTCTTTTAGTTTACTCAGACATACTTCAAAATAAATAATAAAAAATCGAAAAAAAATCAAATTTTGTGAGATTATTACAGACAGATTATTAAAGCAGACATATTTCTGCACACCTGTCTCGCTACTTTCGGGAAAGTGTTCTATTACAATGTAGTTTGATTGTAACCCGGGCAAGGTGAATTCTCCGAGTACCGACTGAGTGTGCCGTTGATGGCGTGCATGCAATACGTTGAGAATGATATTCGGTTTGAACTTTGTTTTTTTAAAATGATTATCACGCGTTGCTTATTTTAAACATCATATGATAGAATGCAGATGTTCTGTTTATTGCCGCATTATTACGGCGACTTACGTAGATATGCTGACAAGACGCCGTAACTTACGTAGATGCGATGATAGGACACTGTGCCTTACGTAGATACGCTTACGGGACGCTGTGTAACTTACGTAGATACGCTTACGGGACGTTGTAACTTACGTAGATACGCTTACGGGTCGCTGTGTAACTTACGTAGATACGTTTACGGGTCGCTGTGTAACTTACGTAGATATGCTTACGGGTCGCTGTGTAACTTACGTAGATGCGCTTACGGGTCGCTGTGTAACTTACGTAGATACGCTTACGGGTCGCTGTGTAACTTACGTAAATGCGCTTACGGGTCGCTGTGTAACTTACGTAGATACGTTTACGGGTCGCTATGTAACTTTCATAGATACGCATACGGGACACTGTAACTTACGTAGATACGCTTACGGGGCGCTTTGTATCTTACGTGGATACGCTAACGGGACGCTGCAACTTACGTTGATGCTATGATAGGACACTGTGCCTTACGTAGATACGCTTACGAGACGCTGTGTAATTTACGTAGATACGCTTACGGGACGTTGTAACTTACGGAGATACGCTTACGGGTCGCTGTGTAACTTACGTGGATACGCTTACGGGATGCTGTGTAATTTACGTAGATACGATTACGGGACGTTGTAACTTACGGAGATACGCTTACGGGACGTTGTAACTTACGGAGATACGCTTACGGGACGCTGTGTAACTTATGTAGATACGCTTATGGGACGCTGTGTAACTTACGTCGATACGCTTATGGGACGCTGTGTAACTTACGTCGATACGCTTATGGGACGCTGTGTAACTTATATAATAACGATATAATGCCGAGACACGTCTACACATTGACAGATGTGTATAATCAAAAATAGTTTATGCTACAATAAGGTCGGCCGGGTGACTCTTTGAAAAATGTATTAGCACCGGTCACTGGTAGCATAGTTGTCGTCGCATCAAGCTCATGATTCGTAGACCCAAGTTCAACCCCTACCGTAGTCTGAACATCAAAGGGTCGACCCCTACCCTGGGTGAGTGTGCCACAGCCTCAATGTGAATGCGACTTACGGGAAATCTTGGTTAAGGTCCGTTTGTGTTCGACCGAGCCTGTCAGCATTAAACAAAATGTCATTTGACAGAGAAATAGCCACACAGCCCTGTCATGTAGTCCCAAACATGAATATGACTTCTGTGGCAAAATGGACTATGTGTCAGCATGAATTCTATTGAAAACATGTTCCATTTTCAGTGTTTTATTAGAGTGTAACTTTTGTAATCACATTAGATGTCTCTATATCCAATATTACTACTGCACCCCACCAACTGTAAATAAATTTATCGAAAAAACTCAAAACTCAAAATGGTGTACTTCTACAGCATTTAGCTGCGTTTGTATTTAATGCTACGAAACTTAGAAGGGAAGCCGCCAAAATATTGTAAATAATTCAAATATTTTGTATTTAATGTTTTAAATGTATCATTTAATGTATCAGTTACTAGATCCTATATTGATAACATAATTGGCATTGACGAGATATTTGTAGATTAGACTAAATATGAAACGGAACACTATTTTACGTCATTTGTGTTATTTCTATCCGAGTCACGCTGTCCTGATTGTCGTCTGATTTATTCGAACCAACAGGCATTATAATTTTTTTGTCTATAGTCATTTTTTTTCTTTTAGTTTACTCAGACATACTTCAAAATAAATAATAAAAAATCGAAAAAAAATCAAATTTTGTGAGATTATTACAGACAGATTATTAAAGCAGACATATTTCTGCACACCTGTCTCGCTACTTTCGGGAAAGTGTTCTATTACAATGTAGTTTGATTGTAACCCGGGCAAGGTGAATTCTCCGAGTACCGACTGAGTGTGCCGTTGATGGCGTGCATGCAATACGTTGAGAATGATATTCGGTTTGAACTTTGTTTTTTTAAAATGATTATCACGCGTTGCTTATTTTAAACATCATATGATAGAATGCAGATGTTCTGTTTATTGCCGCATTATTACGGCGACTTACGTAGATATGCTGACAAGACGCCGTAACTTACGTAGATGCGATGATAGGACACTGTGCCTTACGTAGATACGCTTACGGGACGCTGTGTAACTTACGTAGATACGCTTACGGGACGTTGTAACTTACGTAGATACGCTTACGGGTCGCTGTGTAACTTACGTAGATACGTTTACGGGTCGCTGTGTAACTTACGTAGATATGCTTACGGGTCGCTGTGTAACTTACGTAGATGCGCTTACGGGTCGCTGTGTAACTTACGTAGATACGCTTACGGGTCGCTGTGTAACTTACGTAAATGCGCTTACGGGTCGCTGTGTAACTTACGTAGATACGTTTACGGGTCGCTATGTAACTTTCATAGATACGCATACGGGACACTGTAACTTACGTAGATACGCTTACGGGGCGCTTTGTATCTTACGTGGATACGCTAACGGGACGCTGCAACTTACGTTGATGCTATGATAGGACACTGTGCCTTACGTAGATACGCTTACGAGACGCTGTGTAATTTACGTAGATACGCTTACGGGACGTTGTAACTTACGGAGATACGCTTACGGGTCGCTGTGTAACTTACGTGGATACGCTTACGGGATGCTGTGTAATTTACGTAGATACGATTACGGGACGTTGTAACTTACGGAGATACGCTTACGGGACGTTGTAACTTACGGAGATACGCTTACGGGACGCTGTGTAACTTATGTAGATACGCTTATGGGACGCTGTGTAACTTACGTCGATACGCTTATGGGACGCTGTGTAACTTATATAATAACGATATAATGCCGAGACACGTCTACACATTGACAGATGTGTATAATCAAAAATAGTTTATGCTACAATAAGGTCGGCCGGGTGACTCTTTGAAAAATGTATTAGCACCGGTCACTGGTAGCATAGTTGTCGTCGCATCAAGCTCATGATTCGTAGACCCAAGTTCAACCCCTACCGTAGTCTGAACATCAAAGGGTCGACCCCTACCCTGGGTGAGTGTGCCACAGCCTCAATGTGAATGCGACTTACGGGAAATCTTGGTTAAGGTCCGTTTGTGTTCGACCGAGCCTGTCAGCATTAAACAAAATGTCATTTGACAGAGAAATAGCCACACAGCCCTGTCATGTAGTCCCAAACATGAATATGACTTCTGTGGCAAAATGGACTATGTGTCAGCACTAGCACTTGCAATATGCACATACAAAAAAATGTCAGAAGAGACAACAGTGACACTCAATGTCCAGAACTGTGGCCTGGCACAACAAATATTTGAAAAAAAATGTATTAGTTACATCGGGCCAATAATTATTGTTTTATATAACTTAGACATTGAACATTAGATAGCGTTAATTCTATAAACATTTATTTCTTTTCGGAGACGTCTTTTTGTGATTCATTATGACACCTGCAAGTTCCTATCTGCAGAGCGATGTGCGAGGGCGCACTTTAACTAAGACTGAAACTCGCCATTGACTAATACCTCGGTACTTCTGGATTATAGTTGTTTTTTCTAGACATTTGAATATAACAAGTTTTGTGTTTCCATTCAACAAGTAGAGACACACCTTTTTTCATTGATTGCGGCTTGATGATCGCCTTCACATCGTGTTTGTTCTCGCAAACGTCAACATCATATCCGCAAATCTTTTTGTTGGTTTGAGATCTTCTGATCGTAAAATATTATTAAAAAGTGCGCCCTCTGGCGACAGTAATAGAGAACAACTTGGTTGCATGTATCTGGACGGATCACTGGTCCAGCTGACGGTCAAACATTCATCAACGCGAACTCGTTCATCCTGAGTACGAGTGTGTATAGCATACTAGTATCAAATATCATGTAGAAACTTACCTTATCAATATATTTTTGAATTTCACATTTATTTATTGACAAATACCTCTTTTATTGTCACCAAAAAAGATGTCAAAATGCATAGTGTTTAAACAACATAATTGAAAAATTACATCATATACTTGGCAGCATAAAAGTCAGCCTCGGTCCATTCGTTACAACGCTGGTGTAATCATTAGGAAATGGAACAACCAACAGGTTCAATTAATAGCGAAATCTAAAGCTTTGAAAACTCTCCTATCATCACTTAAATATCCATATAGATTTCAAGATGTGATTGACATATATAAAAATGTAAAACTTATTAATAACTGAATGTCACGTGACGAAGCGAGGTCGTGATGGCGCCCTTTCAACAATTGAATTATACGGGTACAATGAGTGACCGTATATATTTTGTGATTTCGCATACAAAGCTGGTTAATAATGGAAAATTCGATCCAATCCTCTAATTATCAATATCAATTACTGGAACATTGTACGTTGTACTGTAATACGAATGATAACATCTGTCAACATCGTATAAATTAGAGGTTATGCAGTATATCGTCTCCTATGTTCACCGAGAAAGTTGTATCACAAATACACTAGTAAGGAGGCACACGTAAATTTCAACTAATACATTAATTTCGAGATTCAGTATCACATGGTGTTTTTGTCAGACCGACAATTTTTTGTAGCTATTCGTAAAAACAACCTTCACTATATCTATTTCGTCATTATTTACGTCAGAGTTTGTTCTGATACACCGCATATATTTGACGCAAAAGACCGCCGTCACTTGTTTTCTTTAGGATCTTGAAATCCATGATACGTTTCCCCCTTGCAATGTTGTTCCACATACCATAGCTACATTGATATGGACGCGATAACAAATCTAACACTGTTTAAGGTTAACAATAAGTCTCGTAGTCTGACAATGTCGCGTAAGTTGCGCCATCCGCGGTGCTCCAAGCCCAAGTGGAGTATGATGCCGTTCGGCCTGTGAGAGCGCCACTCACGCCTACATGTCAGACTAATGATAATTTCGTCGCTCTTTTGTTTTCAACAAAATCTTGGCGTTTTTTTTTCATCCAAGGTCTATTTGAACCAAATGTACTAGTAGTCACTTGCTGTAGCGATTTATTGCATACTCACTCTATTCACCATGCTGCGAACGAGCCTTGGGGCAGAATATCAAGTTCACCAGACCCCCCCCCCCCCCGCACATCTCATGTAACAAAACAGCCAGCTGGTGTATATGCATGAAATCCTAGTACATTCACCATCGTTAGAGGATTGCTTTTCAAATTGTTTACGTCATCAAATACACGTGTCGTACATATTGATGTCAAGCTGTGATGTACCGGTTCATTTTCATTTCGCTTAATAAAATGTAGGCTGGCCTGCTTATCTGAACTCGACATCAAGCCACGTTGTGTCCGTATGCCCCAATCCCATGCTGTAATCTGATATATTCGATGGAGGAAACAAGTTTCGACAAACGATGTAAAATGACACTGATACCGGGGTGATCGAAACTGATATCGATTGTAAACACCGTGCATTTTGACCAACAATGCGGTGTTTAATCCTGTGTTCAATGCGCTCTAGTAATATAATTTGGGCGTAAGGGGCGCTGTTCAAATGATCTATGCGTTGAGGAGGTTCAAACCCATTTTCTTACGATTGCATATTTGTTGTTGCCTTGGTTTCAGTGATTGTTTTAATATCTCATTCAAAAAGAAATGACTTTATCTAGCGTGAGAATATTTTCCCTCTTACATTCAGTGTTTTTTTTTATTTCACGTTCTCGTGTTCAGCATATAGACTTTTCGATTAGGGTGACATTCTTCAATGCCGTTTGATGCAATAACGATATTTGCTATTTGGCTAACATGAAATGAAGTCATCTTGGCAATAAGTAATTAAAGTCCTATTTTCTCTCACTTGTAAACTGTGTTCTCATAGAATACGATGTTTAAAACATAGCAACTATAAATAATATGAAATGATAATCAAATAGACAACAAAATAATCGTCCAGTCACAATAAATTTAATAAAATCGTCCCAAAACACATACATATAGTACAGTTAAAAAAATCAAAACAAAACAATAAATCATTGTTGGTTGGGTAACGATGACACAGTGAGAAAAGTTTGTCTTCAGAAAAAATAATAATGCATGTTCTCTCGGTAGAAGATACCAAGACTTGAGATCAACTGTTAAAAAAATATAGAAAATGCAATATTAACCAGATACACTGTATCAACACACTGTAAAACAAATATACGTAAGCAATTAATTAACATTTTAAAATAATTATGAATGATAATCACAATTTTTTAAATAGACATTTTTAGTTTGTACATGTTAATTGTTTGGACGAGACAATATATTGGGAATGCAACAGTAAGTTGATCGTCGGTTAAACTAATCAATCTGCGTATTTTAACATGCACACAAAGATATATTCAAAATTGTTCCTAAACATTGTTACAAATCCAGTACTACAATATACTTGTATATAAATAATGGTTCTCTTCACGTGCACATTATATTTACCTTACCTAATACGTCATCATGTATTTGCCACTCTCTCTTTTTATTTACTTCCGGATTGACAATAGTCCGGTATACGGTTTTCACCGTTTGCAGGTTTAAAAGTAGATAACGTCGTCTCTGTGAAAATATATACATATTTATATCAACTTGAAATCTTTCACTCTAAAATAGGTCGTTCCTATTGAGATTTAGGCCCCCTGTAGTTGAGATCAGTTACTTTATTTCTGTTCTATTTTTGACTCTGCTACGAGAAAGGTATTACGAAAATCATGGTCACAGATGTATTCAAGTGAAGTCCATTGACAATTGTTAGATGTATAATGAAACATCAAATTAGTAGTATGACTTTTTGATTATTTTGACACTTTTGGTTGAACATCCACTATGTGCTTTTTAATATTGATCTATGCCACTGTGTGCAAACAATTTTTGTTGCATTTTCCTGGGTTTGAATATGCGATTTGATTTCTGTTACTGTTACTGTATGGTCAAAATGGCTCCACGTCGTGCCCTATGAGATGTACAATAACAACAGTGTTTCGGAGTTAAAATAAATAATTAATTTTAGAAATGATTTTTGGCAACTTTGTCTATTAAAGTGCACCACTGAGATAAGGTCACTGACCGAAGGTTAATTAGAATGTCCTGGATTGTATTCACAATTCATGTATTCATGGACTGCATTGATCAACATTTTTCTTGTATATATATAATTAATTTAAATGAACTGGGGATTTCAAAGTATGAATTTTAAACATACGATATATAAAATAACACCAGCTTACCTGTATACGCATCATCATTCACGTTTCCATGGTTTACAATTCCAGTCGTTCCAGGACTATGTAGGTCTTCAATTAGGTGCCTGAAAACAATATCACAAACATATATATTGTCCTATTTTGCATGACATCAACAAAAACGCGAATTAGGTTTCCGTTAATTTGGGTTGGAAATCTGGCAAAACGACGGTGGTTACGGAAGAAAGGGTTGTAAAGTTTTTTTTTTGTTTTTTTTAATATAAAACCACATTTAATATGACACTGGTAATTACGTATATTTGTTTTTTTTTAGTCAAACTGTAAACAATGCTGATATTTTACCAAATTTTTTGCACTTTATGAATCCATCACCCACTCCAAACCCTAATACACAAATGTACTAATTTCCTGCACAGAACGTTATAAATGATTGAACACGTGACTATTACGTATTTTTACGTATCAATGTCACAGAATGTCATTTCATAGATACACGCAACAGTTAAAAACATGCGTTAGTAATATTCGTTGAATGCCAGAATGAATTCAAGAAAATGTTCAAATGTTAACATAAAGGGTGGTGGTCGTCGTGCCGCGTCCTGTTTGATATGGGACTCATAGCGACGTACACAACGAAGGATAACGCGTGTAAAATACATCGTTTGTTTACACCGCCCTTTAAAGCGGGAGAGTCGTCACCTGCGCAGGCGTCAGATGGCCATTGCATGTCATTGTTTACAAACAAAGTCTACCCATGAGCCTTTGCGCTTTGTGACGTTTTGCGCAGGTGACGACTATTACGTGTTTACTTGTTATCCAGAATACTCACCCGTCTTCGTGAGGTTCTAAAAATAAATAAAAAAAAAGATTATTGATTTTAATCCAATCTACAAAGGCTGTCACGTCAACTGTGTTGAATAATACTACTCTGTCTCGATCGCCAGTGGAATCAAAGCCGTCCAAATCCCAGCCACCCTATTGGATAACTACATGTTGGTTTTGCCAGAGGGTGTCATTCAACCCTTTACATCCGGGATGGTATGTGATGCCGAAGTACTTTGTCCTCGTTGAACTTTGTAAAATGAAGCTTTGTTCAAAATGACAGGGCGCCAAATACATGTACAACAAATTTGTCTTTAAAAAAAAACTTTGTTATTTCAAATAGACTGAGTCGAAACCCATTGATAACAGTCGTAGTGACGTATGCATATTCATAATAATAATTTTAATGATAATTTTAATCATAATATTAATAATTCAACTGACTGACCTTTGGGTGGGACTTTTGGTGGTGATTTTCTTCTTTGAAAAAGACATATTACTAGTATAAGTAAAAGTACAATAAGAAGGACGCCACCACCGATTATACTGGGAAGCGCCCACTTGTTCTCAAAAAACGACGTGCCTATACATAAAACAAATAAGAATCGTGTGTAAACTTTTGAAAGTTTGATGAATGTGATGTATTTTTTGCCTTGTGAATTTATTGTCAATAGAATAATTTTCAAAGTGAGTGTATTACATTTGAACATTACACTCAAAGGCATAGTTGGTAGAACATTACACTCAAAGGCATAGTTGGTAGAACGAGCTCCAATATGGGGGAATTAACTACACTGCAGTTTCCGATAGATTCTAACTTAGATCGCGAAATCTACAGAAATTAGGTTACCATATTACCTCTATTATTAACGCAAGTGGTTACGATAACCACTATATGCTCTTTTATTGCAAACTGAATATGTATTGTGTGACACTGATATTTAACATAGTTTGTTTCACTGTGTTACGTCATAAAACTTCTACTTTTCGTACCTGTGCCGATTATTGAAAGTTCTATCGTGTGTCTTGTAGTTCCTATCGCATTTGTTGCTTCGCATGTATACGTCCCTGTTTTCTTTTCCGTGACTTTTGTAAGATGGAGTGAGCTTGTTACTGTAGATCCATCGTAGTCATTTTTAATGTCAATATCTGTTATTTCCACACCAAAATTATTCTTCCATTTGATATATCTAATTGAAGGTATGGCATCAATTTTACATATCAGGTTTGCGTCTTTTTCTTCCAATGCCTGCACGTTGTCACCAGTGATGATCGGAGAAACTGTTGAAAAAACAGAACTTTAGTCATAACATTAACTTTCATTTGGGCACGTACACCGTCAACAACATTGTTGTGTCCGATTTCGTGAACAACTGAACAACAAACATTTGACATGTAATCACATGTAATTTGTTTTTGTCAAATACGTATTTCAAACTGTTGTATTTTTAATATAGTTTGGGAGTGAAATTTTAAACATAATTGGAAAATTACTTACAACCTATACTTCGTTCCTATAAAACGCCCTCTATCGACGAAACGCCTTTGTGACGTAGACGGGTGCAAGGGTTACCGTTCATGGCATCGGAACTATTTTAACCCATCAATAACAAATACTGATTTTTTATTTCAAATTGACGAACACCTACACAGTTGCTTATTTGAACGAGTTTACTCACATCTATCTACGCCATTTTTTACGTCACAGAAGATTCTCGACACTAGAGGGCGGGACTTATTAGAATAGTTTGTACCACAATGCCGAAAAACAAAATGTGAATGTATTATGTAAAACTTAAGTGATGATAAATATTGTATGCTTACAATGAACTGTGACGGATATCGTATCACTTTTAACATCTGCTGTTGACGAATCAAAATACTGCACGTACGATACACAATAGTAAGATCCTGCAAGAGAACGTATCGTTTTTACCAGGTACCCAAGGACAGTAAAAGGCGATTCGTCTACCATCACTGTGGTCCCGTCATCACCAGAGTAGTACAGTGCTAGCAAATATGGAGCAGGATATCCACCAACCGCAATACATGTTATATTTAAAGTTTCCCCAAGCAGCAAAGGTTTTTCCGGTCCAGAAATGTTAACAATAGGTGGGTCTGAAATGAACAATTGTGTAACTGTATTAAATTAATTTTACTCGACTGCAAACGCATTTTGTGTGTTTCAAAGCACAAATCTGTGATCTTGATAACCGATGTATTCGAAAAAATGAACGCAGTGACAGAAAAGAGTGGAATAATATTTGGTGGCAAACGTCAGTCACGTAATTCTCTAAATCTCCACGAGATCTCAGCGGCCATTTATGTCTCGTTTTATTTTCAGTATCTCATGTACAACGCCCTCAGGTAACTTTCGAGTACTGTAGAATACATTATTTCTGCTGGAATTAATTTTTGCTAAAAAGGCTTTTTGGGCGTTTTGTATGGAATTTTCTTTTCACTGATTTTTGATGAGTTTAATGTGAAATATAGGAAAAAAGTATATTCGCTGGATTTTATTTTCAAGGAATAATCCTTTCAGCGAAAATAAAGTATTCTACAGTACTTTATTTTTTGTATAGTTTACAACAAATATCAGATTACACTGTCAAAGCTTGTTGTTTGTCGTTTTTGTCTTCTGTGTCGAACTCCGAAACGTTGAAAAGTAGCAAACATTTGTATTCGAAATACAGTGAATTAAAAAAATACGAATCGTAAAATAATCCTGAACATACTAAAAGAATTGAATCCGGTGCTAGCATTAAAGGGCGGCAGTCGTCGCGCTGCGCATGTGCGATATTTGTGATGATAAACATTGATTTTCCCACAATCCAATGCGTTCTTCTAGTGTAAATCATAAGTAAATTAGTATGAGTTTTGACCTGGGCCGCGACTTGGACTAATTACCGCCGGTGGCTCCTTCGATACCTTCCAATCACCTAAAAATACACAATTTAAAGCTTGACAACATCTCAGTTTGTACTCGTTGATCTGCGCAACAGTCAAAGTCGCTATCTTTGTTTATATGAGACCCATATATCTCGTGCATGCATGGCGCGACGGCTACCGCCCTTTAAATGTGTTACTGGTACTTACATTCAACAATCAACTCCATGGTTGCTTGGTCAGTGGCTATAGTGTTATCGTGGAGCTCATTCACCGCTACGCAAGTATAATTCCCAGTATGAGTTCTGCTTACTGACCGTATCATAAATATAGTGTCGTTAGAGATAAACATAGCTTCCTTCTTCCACTTTACGTAATGTGGTCTGGGGTTGGCGACTATAGTGCAGATGAGCATAGTGTCGCGTCCTTCGACAATTCGGGTATGATCTTTAACTCTTACTACTGGTGGGTCTGCATATTATAGAATAGTGAATGAATACCAACAGTTCGAATAACGGAATACCAACTAATAATTGCGTCCTCTATGCCCTCTAGCGGCGACACACTTCTGTGACGTCAACATGAAGCAGAGGGCTACAATCAATATCGACCAAGTAGCCAACTCTGCTTGATTGTGTAATTGTTGGTCATTTACTAACACAGAAAATTATCGAAAAACAGTATTATTCGACGGACAATCACAGATCAATGCAATATCGACGCTATGAACGGTTTTACTTACACTATTACGTCACAGAAGCTGTGTGAGGGCGTGACGTCCATGGACGGTGTATTGGTTGTAAAATTATCATATACGGGGATTAGTTCGAGCAATTCAAAGAGACACGTAAATAATAGCCTTACACATAGCCCGACTGTTATTTCAGACAACGCGTTTGGATGTTCATATTACAAATAATACTTAATCGACGAATATACACGGCATTCACACGCATGACAGAAACACTCCGTCAACCGTATTATCGGACTCATCATATGAGTGTAGGCCACATGAGCAAGTCGCCTAACGGAACAGTGGGAATTGCGTAAAGATTAGGCTGGGAATATTCCACTTATACGACTTAAAACGCGCTTTGACGAACGTCCGAATCTTCAAACATGTATTCCAAAATAATATACATATTAATAAAACTTGGGTCTTTGATGAATGTCAGCCGATGCCGTCTTATCCTAAAATTGCGTGCAAGGACCTAAGTAACTGCACACAAAGAGAAAGCGGTTTATCACGCGGGTTTAGTATTATACATACGATAATTTGATACTTACATTGTACGTCAACTATGGCTGTCCTTGAACTAATTCCCTGTGTTCCATCGAAGTAGGTATTATTAGCGCGACAGATATACTCCCCGGAATCACGTCTAGTTACGTTGAACAATGTGTGGTCGCTTGAGTTGTCTAATTGTACGCCATTATGTAGCCACTCAACACTGGCGTATTCAGGATTGGAGGCTGTTATTTCACATATCAGCGAGACATCGTCGCCTTCCTTGCAGAATATCTGTGACAAGATGCTTATAACAGGGGGAACTGTGAAATAATGGTTAACGAATAACATCAGAATTCAATAAATGGGTCATTTTAAATGAGATCGTCACTACCCAATATTGTAATCTGACGTCATGGTTTTTCGGAACCTATCGGTCTGCATGTTTGGTCGCTGGGTCATCTTAAAAAAATAATAAGTTAATAAATACAATCGCAATGATGATCGCTAAACATGTCCAGGTTACTAGATCACATATCCACATGAATAACACAAATGGCGATCATGTCTGACAGGTTCAAAGGTCATAGCGATGTGTTCTTGGTAAATGCATTAAATCGATTAATGTATTCACCGCAAGGAAGTATACTCATCTACAATGGAAAACATTAGGACACCACTTATTGGCTGTATGCACCTTGGGGTTCATACTAGTATATCTTTCATTCATTATATTGTTTTGTATTGTATAATTGTGAGTTACTTGTTAGATGTTTTGTTTTCCCCTTGTGGCCTTTCATTTTTATTTTCAGAAATTTAATTGAAATAACATCACGAACTACATTAAGACAAGTTTATGAACGTGATATAACAGACGGCACAACCAAACACATATACAGTACATCACTAAACATTGTCAAATCAATGGCAGATAGGGGAATAGTCTCCGATGTATACAAGCAAAGGACAATGTCATATGTTTCGAAATAAGTCAATAGGTCGTGCTCCACATGATCCACCCGCAATATATCCTTCTGTGTCATATGGTTTTCTGCTAGAAACCAGGTGATATTGATGTCCACAGCGAATGCCAAATTCACCTGACAATTCAGTGAGTAATGTTTGGGGTCAGCGTGATTTCCATTGCATTTTCATGATTGTTAAATACTATAATCAGTTACTCAATTAGGAATATTGTACCTGGTTCAGTCATCTCCGAAAGAAAACAAATGCTGACACGTTAAGAAGGAAAGCGTGAGTTTGTTTTAGATAGGAAACATGTTGTTTATATTATATATATCAGAACACGTTGTGTAGTGCCCGTCAATTCATATAGATCTACTGGACTCGTTACTTACACTGAATATCTAGGTATATAAATGCATTGGCAAGTCCCTTTGTTCCGTCGTAAAAATTGTTCTCAGCATGACATCTGTATGTACCAATCTGGTCTCTGCTAACAGCATCGATCACAAGTTCCGATGTTGTTGATACAATGGATCCATTCTGTGATTGCCATATTACGTTTGCTGTGGGGTTTGCATTTGATATGCACAGGACACTGTAATGTCCCCCCTCGATGACTTCACCATTTTGATTATCGACTATTTGCAGATCCGGTTTGTCTGTAAATAAAAGCCATACACGTATTGACAAGTAAACTTGTAAACTTATCAGTAAAACCGCGACCCAAGAACTATTGTTAACCATCATCGGATTAGTATTTACCAGTCTTAGAGTCTTAGAGTAATATGCGACTCGTGTGTTTCTGTCAAAATGTACAAACAACATTTGAAATTTTAAGGCTGTTATAAGTATGAAGGGGAAATGCTGGCTTTCTTGTTCGACGTTTTTTGATTATTTTTCTCCAAACTGTGTACGGTGATTCATTATTTTTATTCAATTGTCTTCATACTTATAACAGTATTTTTGTTCTTTTCAGTTTTCATAGTAGACTATTTCAATACGTACACTGTATGTAAAGAGTTGTTACGTTGCTACCAGTTCCCATGCTGCCATCGTAAAAAATATTGGTTGCAGTGCAATTGTATTCTCCAACAAGATCCCGCGTGATGTCCGCCATTTCGAAGGTACCGGATCCATGTATAGCCATGCCGTCTTTATACCACATGATGGCGCTGTTCGCTGGATTTGCATCGGCGACAGAGCATTCCAGCTGTACGGTATCGCCCTCCTTTCGTGTCTGTGGAGAGGTTAAATTCACAACGGGGGGATCTAAAAGGGTATAAACAACATATACATTTGTATCATTTAAATAGGCATTTCCTGTCAGTCATGACCTCAAACGACAAAATGCTTATCCGACGTAATTGGGTGAAATAAAAGCCGTACACGACAGCCGAGTCATAGAGGGCGCTACACGTGAATCTGAAGCGGTTCGACGACTGTGACGCTCAATAACTATTTCAATAACTGAAAATCAAACAATTTTATAAAAACATGGGGTTTGTTTTATATTTCTTTATGCAATTTACAAACGTAATGCAAAGAAGTATATAATCTAATATTACATTGTTATTATAATTACAATAATTATTTTATTGTAATTATTGTAGTAATAGTATACAGAAACCCAGTGTTCAAACTGAAATATAGACTAAAATTAAAACAGCATCACGATTTGTGTTCTCATTTGAAAAAAACACACAATATGTTACTTGCACTTAAACCATTATTGTATATTGAACTCCTTTACAAATGGCAGAATTAAAACCTGCTTTCTCCCAAAATGAGGCTGATGTGCTGTCGCGTGTTGGACAACATACACTGTGTTTTAGTTTGCAGTGTGAAACTGTATAGATCAATATTAATGGTGATAGAAACTTACATTGTACGTCAAAGAAAATCCAATCAGTGTGACTACCAATTGAGTTGTCCCAAAACACGTTCCTAGCTTTGCAGGTGTATATTCCCGTATGTTCACGGCGAACACTGTCTATGGCTAATGTTTCACTTCTGGACACGATGTTACCTGCATATTCCCAGTGCACCACGGGTCCAGGGTTGGCGGTGACGTTACATCGCGTGATGTATGGCCGACCTTCGACGGCATACCAGTCTGACCTGTCACTGACGGTTACCATAGGATCATCTGCGAAGAAGAAACACATGTTAGTCTATATTGTTGGCCTGGTAGAATGAATTATTTTTTTTGTATCACGCCACATTGGCGATGCAACAAGTGTTATTTATTTTCTTTTACGTTGCTACTGCGAGATCTTGCGTTTTGCGTGAAAACGAACTGAATTTCGATATTTAACTAATGAATTTCAAAATCAAATCATTTGATTGTTGTAGTAGACGTTAGACCCGTGCTCCTCACGTATTACGCGAGATCTCGCAGTGATCAGTAAATCACCTACGAATATACTTGTGTCAATGATCAAGGTGTATTCAATCATTACAGTATTGTCGTTTTGTTTCAAAGAGGATGCATTATACTGTAAAAAGGTTAATTATTCACTGGGTTTTAATTTTGCTTATTTCGCTGACTGGAAAATGCGCTAAATTAAAACCCAGTGAATATGTAAAATTGAGCATGGAACACATTATCTAAATGATAAAACCGTGAATTTAAAACCTACTGAATATGTCTGAAATGTTAAATCAGTGAAATTTAAACCCAGTGAAAATTAGTCATTTTACAGTAATCTCTTATGAGGGCAGTGTCTCACGAATACGTGAGAGCTTGCCATATATACACGTGACTTACTTGGATTGTAGCAGAGATAACTTGTAGATGTTAAGCGGAGTATCCAGGCGAGATATCGGTTGAGCAGGGTGTTATATGTTTTAATACATCACGGAAAATAACAATCTCAACAGAATGGCCACCACTGCTGGTATTTTCAAATGGTGGACCTGTTGCGTCAGACGCATTGAAAAATGGGCTAAAGATCATAAGTGACCATGAAAAGGAGATCACGTTTCATAAATCTTGTGCAGTTACAAGGGGTGATGTAGCGGACAATATGTCACACCATTGAACACAGTGTAATACGCTCTACCAGTAGAATACTAGTATATATATTTACTCACATTGCACATCGATAAAAATACTGGCTTCTCCTTTTCCCCTCTCGTTATTCCAGAAAGTATTCACGACCTCACAGGTGTACAAGGCAGTTTTCTGGCGATCGATTTGTGTAAAATTCAGCCATTCATTCCATGCACCCATATTCAACCATGACAACCCGTCAACAGCAGGTTCTGCTTCTAATACGATACATTGTATGGAAATAGATGCACCTTCTTTGACTTTTCCTCTGCCATCTGTATAACCCACGATATCCAGTACTACATCTGGTTCATCTAGGAATGTTTACATAATCAGTGTTAAACTGTTTTCAATTCCTTTCCTCTACACTACTACATTACCAGACACGTCTTCTTAAAGCCTCAGTCACGGTCAATGAACAGTTCGTTAAAAAGAGGAGTCGTCACATGCGCATGCGTCAGATGGCCATAGCGTGTAATTGTTTACAAACATGCATCTACCCATGAGCCTTTGCGTTTTTTAGCGTGAAAAATACATTATTATAATAATTTGTATATGCAGTCTAAAAAGTTGTATGGTCGCCAAAATTAGGGTTGAATACGATATCTGTCTGGAATGACCACTGGAGTCTCGATTTTGCTTCCTAGGTCTCTCCCTCTTGAATTCATAGGTCGACTTTTTTACTCATGTTACGACTGCGTCTGAAGAATCATCGAACTTTCTCGGTTAGTTTTGTTTAGCGCGCTCTTGAAGCAGAATTCGAATGGCAATGCATGATGGGATTTATCATAGTAAAGATGCATCATGTTTCGATAAATATAACTCGCGAACGCTGTGATACTATAATAATAATAATAACTTTATTGCCTCCGTGTAAATTTTTTTACATATGATAAGTACAGCAAAAAAGAGTTTTAAAATAATAACAAGATATATGTAAGAATTTTACAAAAAAACAAAACAAAAGAACTTAACTAGTATTTAAATGTTAAATAAATCTTTTTGTTATGTAAATATAATTGGCAAGTTCTATAATTATGTCAGGATCTTTGCTTGAGAGTATATATGTGAACTGTATATTTTTATTGTTGGATGAAAGTAGTGTCATAATTTTTTGGATGAAATTTTCCCTGTGTGTGTTATATTTTGGGCAATTCAATAGAAAATGTTCTTCATCTTCAATTGAATTTGTGTCACAGTTATTGCATATTCTTTTATTTATAGGTTTCTTAGGAAATGAATATCTGCCTTCCTCTATTGCCAAGTTATGGTTACTAATTCTAAATTTTGTCAACATTTTCCTTTTATGAGTGTCAAGTTCATTCAAATATGGCTCAAAGATGTATTCTGTTTTAAATTTAGCATATGTTCTCAGTTTGCTATTTTCTTTGGAAATCATTTCTTTCCAGAAACTGGTATATTTATTTTCAAGGGAAGTTTTTAAAATTTGATTAATTTGATTTTTTTGTTTGATAGTGAATGTTTTTTCTTTTATGAAGTTTAGTGAATTGTCTTTCAATATTGTATGTATTGCATTTAACCATTTGTATTGTATAGTATTGTGTTGTGTTTGTTCTAGGTATGCCTGTTTTGTTAAGATTATCATCTGGGAGTTTCTTTATATGCAACCAGTAATTAATAGCTTGAACTTTTGCACTGAGTAGTAGTGGATAATGATCCACCTTTGCTCTTGTAAGATTTGTTTGCAGAATTTAATATTGATTTTTTCAATTGATGTTTTGTCCCATTTAGCATTGTCCTGAATGTCCTGCAAGTCTAGGGCCCATAATTCTGAGCCATAAAGCAAAATTGGTTTTATGTAAATGTTAAATAGTTTCATTTTTAGTTTTATGTCTAGATTTCCTAAAAGTACTTTGTTCATGATGTAAATTGATTTTCCAGCTTTACCTGCTAAATTTGACATGGCATCAGCAAAACTCCCATTTGATTTTATTGTGATTCCTAGATATGTATAACTGTTATTTGAATGTTATCATTTCCAAAATTGAATTGGTATTTTTTTCTCAATGTTGATGAACCGAAGATAACAAGTTGAGTTTTTGAAAGGTTCACACTCAATTTCCACTTATTGCAATATTCATTTAGTGTATTTAATGATGTCTGTAGACCAGCCTGGGTAGTGGAAATAAGGGCTAAATCATCTGCATATAAAATAGAGTTAACAGTGTTATTATTCAGGAGTGGTGGTTCAGTATTAGCAATATCCAAACTATCCTTTAAATCGTTAATAAAAATGTTGAAAAGAGTTGGGCTAATTATACATCCCTGTTTTACTCCTCTATTAATAGTGAATTCTTTGGTTATATAATTATTTATATTAATGCAAGCTTTTGTTTTTGAATACATGTTTTTTATTATTTTGTAAATCTTGCCATTAATGTTATTTTTTAATAGTTTATAGAATAGCCCTACTCTCCATACCGTGTCGAATGCTTTGGCAAAATCTACAAAACAAACATAGAGTTTTTGTTTATTTTTAATGTGTTTTTGAATTAGAGTTTTTAATACAAAAATTTGATCAGTTGTTCTGTGGTTTTTTTCTGAAGCCAGTCTGGTTGTTTTTGAGTATTTTATTTTCTTCAATGAAACAGTTTATGCGTTTATTTATAATGGAACAGAAGACTTTACCAATACAACTTGAAACAGATATTCCCCTGTAATTTTGAGGGTCTAATTTGTCTCCTTTTTTATAAAGATATAACGATTTTTTTATATTCAGATGTGATTGTTCGCGCTTATTTGATCAAAGACCTCCCAACCCCTACAAAAAATACCTAATTGAAGCTTAGTAACGTCTCAGTTTAGACTTGTTGGCTAGCATGCATACGACGACCACCGCTCTATAATAATTTGATGTGTTTTCCAAGGAAGTACAGTTGTTGATGTCGAAGTCTAGGGAAACCAGCAATTAATAACCCAAGCAAACATATGTACATGTGTGATCCATCATGCGTGTGGAAATACTATGCCGTGCCCAGGAGCTGATCCTGGCCAGCAAAATGTAATGGGGGCGGGGGTGGGGGGTGGGGGGTGGGGGGTGGGGGGGGTGGGGGGGGGGGAGATTCGCTTAAAATTTACGAAGCGTAAATCGCAGAGAAGCTATGCGTAGTCCAGATGATATGAATGATCGTTTTTTTTGGGGGGGGGGACATGGCCCCCCTGGCCCCCTTCTGGATCCCATCAAGAAAGGCCTCACACTTACGTACACAATGTTTAAAAACTGATATACTTACACTGCACCGTTAATTGTATATAATCCACACCTTCACCAATTTCACCATTATGGAAAGTGTTACTGGCATCGCACAGGTACATCCCTTCGTCTTGAACTCTCACTTCCTCGATCACAAGCTGTGATTGTCGTATGCGTGTTATTCCAGTCGGATCCAACCATTCAATGGCAGATTCAGGATTTGAATCAACCGTACAATTAGCGATGTAGCGTCGTCCCCTGATTGCCATTCCTTTGCTTTCGTCCTGTATTTTTACTATAGGTTTGTCTGTTGTAAAATATGTGGGTTAAAAATAGGGTGAAAATAAGTATCTGAAGTAGGAACCACTAGCATGTGTTACTATGACTACGGTGTTGATGTTTTTAGAATCAACATCTTAATATCATATATGCATAAAGCACGTGTTGCCCAATATTGTAGCGATCAAATATGTCAATGAGGTTTGATGCCTATTTATTTATTAATTTATACTGACTTTGCTTAATGTGGTTACCCAATTCACGATACATACATCATAGAAAACAATCGCTCGTTGAAAATTGCAATGACGTCAACAACACCGAAAAATGAAAATAACAAAAACATTCAACAGGCAAAGAACGTAAGTGGCAATCAGCACGAATAACATTACGGTAACCGACACTGTAAAACTACATTCCATGCCAATCCATTAATAACATACGTCTCGATGACTGGGATATTGGCAACGTTCCATTCGGAACATTCGAATAATTATAAACTTACACTGAACGTTAAGGTGTATCGTCGCATTACCATATCCTTCGTCTCCGGTATAAAGCGTGTTTTCTGCCTCACACGTGTATGCTCGCTTGTGGTTTTTAGTAGCTCTTATTATTCGAAGCACCTCCCCATTAACGTCTACCCCTCCTCCGTAATTCACCCAAATTCCAAAAGTATCAGGATTGGCTGATACATTGCAAATAGCTACGTAGTCTCGACCTTCGATAACTGTCGTGTTACTGGCATCCATAATAGTGACATCAGGAGAAACTTTATATAGAAAAATAATATTCAAACAGTGTCATAAAAACATGCATAGTTATGCGCAATAATTTGTTTGTGTTGGTAGTGCTTTCAATATTGTCATTTTTAGTTGTACGCATGCGCACACAGATAACAAATATGGCGACAGTCTTAGGCGCCACGCCCAATCATTTTGATCGTCACACTAGAAGAAATATGATAGTATGCTGTATTTGCGACGAATAGTTACTGAAATGTACAACTAATTTTAAGCGATTATTGATTGAAAATATGACAAAAATGTTCATTCAAACATATTGCATTGCATTGTTTGAGAAATTTATGCTTTACGATACAAAATGTAATTCAAAATATTATATTGAATGGTAATGTACGTGATGTCATGTTCCAAGTTAAAATACACTTACATTGTACATCTAGTTGAACGTTCGCAGTGCCATTGCCTTCTTCGCCATTATAGTATAGATTCGACATCACACACTTGTATTGTCCACTTTCACTTCTGTCTATATTGTTGATTGTTATGTTGCTACTGTTTGCGATGATGTAATCGAATGGATTGGTCCAATATATGCGTTCCAATTCAGGAGGATTACCGTAGTCAACAATACGACAGTCACTGGAAAATGTTTCTCCTTCGACTAGAGGAGTGATACTTTCAGCTGAGGTTTCTACTTGCGGTGCATCTACAGTAAATGCAATTGATTATCTCAGTTAGTTGACAAATTATGCATAAATGTTCAGCAAAATCTAGAGAGATTGACATCCAATTTGTACGACAATCAGAGCTTAAGATCAAGCAAAGACGAAGTTCACAATGAGCTCCGACGATCACTAAAACTGTATATCCCCCGCTGCTGGGGAGAACACTTGTGTTATCATTATTATTTTACCGAGTAAACCTTAAAATAGTTCTTCCAAGACAGCCACGTAGAGCTGAATGCATGGCAGACATTCATTGTATGTCTCGTTTTATACTTCATGTTTTTTTTGAATCTACAATTTCAGCCGAATGATGTTCCAGTTCCTATCAAAATTCCGGATCTTAATCTTAGTTAGGCATTGGAATATGTTTGGATGTCATGGCCATTGGGTATAAGAGTATTTGAATGCACCAATGGTCCAGAAATTTGATTTACTATGAATTTGATATTTTCTGACACATGAGAGTGTTAACTTGTGAAATCATTGTAACTTATAATACGACGTTCAATAAAATTGGAATGTTTTGGATCGCGAGGCATACCCAGCAATGAAATGAACATGACACAGGGACTATTTATCTAATGAATATTGACATCGACATCCAATGTACGGATGTAGCTTGATATCAGAGGATATATATTCGTTATTGTTCATACAACGACAATTTTGGCAAATAATAAATCGAAAGAGGTCAAAGGGCAGACGATCCTTCAACGTTGAATAGTTACCCGTCTTAAAATGTACAAACAAATTTCTTGATAAATAGATTTAAGTGTCCGTTCTTAAAAATATCTGAAATCCATTATGAGATGTCCATTTGTTGATGTTCTCAGTGATCGTACCGTAGGCGAGTAATGAATCATATTGCCAACACGCGAAATAGTAGATGTAACCATATTACCTATTAAATTAATTATTTTAGTGTAATTTTAATTGGTCAATTTGATGGAATTACAAACTGAAACATATTCGTATGAAGAAGAGATTCTAAATATATCAATCGATTAAAGTTAACTGAGCCAGCGTTCCATTGCGTAGGAATAAACACATTTTAATAATACATTTAAAGTATCGAAGAATGTTAATTAGCACATTCTTATCTCTAGAATTGCAATCTATTTTCTGATTATGCACATTTCATCTCATAAAGATATATGTTACTTACATTGGACGTCCATCGTGATCTGAAGATCACATGACACCAACGACCACTGATTCGACGGCAGTGTATAGTGTTCCAGCTGACAGTCGATGTAGCAATCGGTGTCTGCTCGAGTGAACGTAGTATTCCAGATATTGGTCATGGATGTTTCGCGAGATACTTGAATTCCGTTCTTGTACCACACCAGGTCTCCAGGGGCGTCGCTACTCAGATCCATGGAGCAAGTGAACACTGTGTGCTCACCGGCGATGACAGTCATTCCTTTATCGACACTACAAGTCGTACCATTCTCTGCAAAAACATAAAATAAATACTGCAACGTTACGTATTACCCAATTATGAAACAAATAACATCGGACATTAGTTACTTAATGTTTGACTCGTCTGACATACTTTTGACAGGAATTTTAAGAACTTTTGCTCAATTTTTCAATCTAAGAATAACCGATCGATTGGGGTGAAAATCATCGAAATGAAAAAATTACTATTTTTTGGGAAATCACAAAGTTATTGATTTCATAGCTACTAGCAATTATGGTAGGTAATTAAGTTTGTCGCAGTTATTGCAACTTTAACTGGTGTCGAATTTTTGATAATAAATAGCAATGGTTTGAAATGAGCAAACACAAAATATACTAAACTTGTGTATTCTCATCTGCCCAGTTGTCAAAAAATCACCCTTCATGGCCATGGTCTTGTACTAGCAAACATTGTATAAGATGTCCATTTTCGGACGTATTAAGTATTTTATAGTACATTGATTGCGAATGAATACGCGTTGAAACAATCTCTCCAAAAAGACAATATTGAACAAATCTCGGAACTGAAATTCAACTATCATTCAACTTTATATTCCATATTGCAATAACCGACATCGATATAATCACTCATAAAAATTGGAAGTATATCATATATAATATTTCCGAATATGTAAGTGTCCCACATTTTGAAACGTAATCGTTAAAATCAGAAGCAAATATGTTATAATGACGTAATCAATAGTATCTCGGCGCTTTTTATTACTCTTTTGATCAATAATTTTGCAATGAAGAGGTCAAAAGGTCAAAACAACGGCTTTAAACATCTTATCGAATAGCTGACCAGGCATAAGTGATGTGTTCGATGCATGCATAATATAGGATATTGATTTCGTCAAAGTGGTTTTCGTTTACCACACCATTAAATATACGCGTTATTCACGCTGAGACAATGTATTCTAATAATATATTCTTTACAATGACAAGCATTTGAAGATCGTACAGACCTATTACATATATGCGCGCAGAGGCTCTGGAAGAAAGGTCGGCAAAGTCCCCACACTCGTAGATATCCTGCTGATCCACTGTTGCATTGTGAATTTTCAAATGGAATTCTTGCTCTTCGCCAACTATCTCGTATCTGTCATCTTGGTATGTAACTATTCTTCCCAATGATATCCCTTGCTTATTCTCCCCTTTGTACCACGCTACAAAAAGGGGCTCGTCGTAATAGCTACAGTTCAATTGCACGGTATTTCCGAAGATGACGAGAGTCGGGACGGGAACTTCTTTGAATGCGTGTATTCGTGAATGCACGATCGCACCTATGAATTGACAAAAAACAACAACAAATAATCAAGTTTCCCGAAACATTAATCAAACTTTGTATAATTACCAATGGCATTATTTCCTCGTGCAGACAAAGTATGTATCCTCGACTTCCCCGCAAAACGAAACCCTGCATTTGTTATGAGTGTGGATGAGCAACATCTATGGACAATACAAAATAAACGCAGCTCACCTATAAAGATCATCAGAATCACAATCTGCTCGTATTTACATACATCCATGATGGGAGAAAAGAAATGGTTGATCGCCACATAAATCAAGTCCTGTAAGTAAACGTATCAGGGCGTAACCGAAAGTAAGAGGCGAATGACACCACCACACTGTAGCAAGTAAACAACATCCTTGAGTCCGTGTATGTGGAGATATCGCTTACAATTTTAATATTATATTTCTTTGCGGGGCGCTGCATAATATTTGTGAAATGAGACGACCTGGAAGAGAACGAACGCGATTCATTCCTGTACATTGGTACGGTTAGTGCGTTTCAATTCATCGACATATTGTCAATGATATATAATTTGAATTGGGGAACGCGTATGTCATTTCCGTCTGGGGTTATACCAAGCGCACATGTCGAGTTTGTTTTAACCACGGGGTTTTGTCTATGTATTTACCCACTTGATCGTGTTGAGTTAACCGTGTTAAAATATGCACGCAATTCTTTTATTTACCAGGTCTGCAGATCACCACGTATTATCTCTATTACACGGAGGTCGTAACACGACACGAGTTCGTCGTCGATGGGGTTCTCGGTATATCGTTATACACATCATGTACCAATCAGGTCATTGCCGTTAGCGATAACCGCCGACTAGTCGAAATACCAGCGCCGTGCACAGGCACTTTTGACGTATGTTGTAATGCGATTATCCCAGCATTTTTATTATTAAACAAGTGTTCTATTAAATAACGCTGCACAGGCCTTTAGAGTCTGAGTTCACTGACTTTAGACAAACGTTTTAGTCGATTTCACGCATCGATATCATATATCTATATCACTGGATTACTTAATCACGTTTTTGATTAGTGGGATTATTATGTCTCGCATAACTGAGGCGTGCCTAGCAGTTATATACTGTAATGCAAACACTATACCCGTATCTAAAAGTTGGTATCGCTCTATCAGATATAAGACTGACATGAAGCAATATGTAAGTATAAATTTATATTTTGAAATGCTGATTCATGTGTTATTCAAACCCCTAACTTTTTTATTTTACCTTTTTCCAAAAAACCTTGCAGTGTGTGGATAACGAATTACGCAATCAACGGTCGTAGTCAACACGTGTACTACGATATAAATATCACCAACTACGGCAAACATACGTTGTTATTGTTTCCCGTCACGTCTAATGACAATTGCCGGTGTTAACGAGTAATTCATATCCAACCTTCATTATAGAATTTATGAAATGTACTCGTTATATAATATGCAATAACATCACAAGTCCAATATTTGTTACTCTAAACCCAAACAAGTTCTGATTCTGAAAAGTTCTCATTGGGGGGGGGGGGGTCTGAATTTATTTAAAAATTCCTTGAATCTGTTTCAGCTGGTAATATGTGTTGGGTTCCATTTAAAACAATGAAGAGTTTTAAAAAATGACGTCTATGACTGACCAGTTAGCGATCTTGTGCCATTAGCGATGGGGTAAAGATAATAATTAAGGCGCTCAATCCACAGTTTCATGTCAGATGTTACGTACATCGTCACGAGAGGGCGCACAGCAGTTTGTAAATGTACCTGGTTAGGCAGTGGGAGCCTTCAATATACGATATGTCGGAGCCTGAATTTCACACGTATCTGTGGATTGTGGAATAAGGTTGTATTATTTGCCACGCTCCATGTGCTGATTTAAATACGCCACATATCACCCGAGGAACGGAAGAGCTGGATACTCAAGAAAGAGATTGACTGAAGCATGGCCAGCAATGCCCTGTACAGCTATCACGGCTTACACTAAAACCAACAAGCACACTAATGCAGTCAATATGCAAAGCAAGAAATAGACCCAAACAAACTAATGTATACGAGAATTAGAGCGGGAGGGTCGTCACCTGCGCACGCGCGGGATTTGAGTTCCAAGCGACGATAACAACGCACGCAAAAAACTCAAAGACTCACCGATAGACGCTTTCTTGTAAACAATGACACGCTATGGCCATCTGACGCATGCTCAGGTGACGACTCCTCCGCTTTAAACCTTCTTGCTGAAAGTTAAATATCAAAAAAAAAAAAAAAAAAATGAAACATCACGGGCACAGTGCCAACATCCGATATTTTTCTATGCAGGGGTTATTCTGGATTTACCTAAGCATGAACATGCACGTACAAAAGTTAATACATATATCAGAACATCGGAATTGCATTAATTACATTTGATAATTCTATCTAATACGTTTAATGTCGAGATACCTACACATACAACTATATGAGAACTCTCAATTTAAAATTAGATTTAAAAGAGTTAATTATTCATTGGGTTTTAATTTTCCTTATTTCGCTGACTCGAAATGCGCTAAATTAAAACCCAGTGAATATGTAAAATTTAGCATCATCTAAATGATAAAACCGTGCATTTGAAATGGTAAATCAGCGAAATTTAAACCAAGTGAAAATTAGTCATTTTACATTACACATTTTAAAAGAAAATGGTTGTGTTGAAATGTACAAGATTTGTGAATAAATATAACGCCAATAACATTTCTGGACAACGTCAAAATAAATGTAATTTACACTGAACGTACTCCGCGTACACGAAGTGCACAATAATATGTATTATACAATTAACGTAATGATCAGTTATCTATCTGTGTGTATGTTATTTAAGATCAGCATAAATTATCATGTATTAGTGCATTTTTTTTGTTCCGCCCAAATTAATGAGTGGTTATTTAGAACTAAAATTTCTGTTAGTTCATGGTGGATTTAATGAACAACAAATAATTGTATTCCACTAAGTGCATTGTGATGGTTACATGTCGGATATCCTTCCATCAGTGGCGACGGCACCCTCAAAATTTCGTGCCGCCGCGTCTGTTCCGGTGACGGTTATGCGCGGAAACGTGAGGGTTTCTTTCCCTCTGCTATACAAACTAACTGGAACCGGAACCGGAAATGTAATTTTATGCAGTGCAAGCTTCACAAAACTCCCACACATGCGATATATTTTGAATGCAGTACCACTTGTCACCCCATCAAACTGAAGCTGTTTTTGACAGTAGTTGTTATGCAAATGTTCTACTAAAGGTAGAACCTGTCCCACTACAATCCAAATGTGTTGTTTTTTAAGATAGTGACTCGTGATAAAGGTAGACCCTGCCCAAGTACAGCTCAACGGTTTGGCCAGACCTAGTGACCTATCCTTACTGAAGGTTGAGTCGCTCCGCAGTGCAGTCCATCTTTACCTGTTAGATCATTGATGTTCTATAAAGGAGCAAACCTAATTTAATTTATATTGGATTTTGTAAGTCAGAAATTTAGTAACAACAGTGGTTTGAGTATGGAGATACTGATCTGGTAGCTCGTAAATGTATCAACCAGAAGTCCACCACTGAGGGCGCACATCACCACCCGCTTTTAAAATGATGTTATAATCGTAAAACATTAGTAGAGAGGGGGACCCCACCAAAAACCTTCTTAAACTGTAGAAAACATCACAATGGAAGTAAAAACTCAGCCTTAGAAGGAAATAGCGCCACCACCAGATGTTGAAAGTGACGTACAAAACCAAATATTTGGCCGGCGCCATCACTGGAAAAGTCGAGAAATACGCGAACCACGTGACTAAACAGAAATATCATCATACCTATCAGGTTAGAGTACTACGGGTTGCCTCTGGTACATAATTAATAATTAATTATCATGCAATAATAACATCGCCACGGTTACATGATAATTTCATATAATCTTACCTAATACGCACATTTTTCTTTTTTTATTCTTAATTGAGTATGAATACGTGGTTGGAATTATGTCTTATTTCCAAGAGTAGCAGCATGTTAGGCCAGAAATAAAAAAAATGTTCCTAATTGCTCAGAAGCAGAACAGAATGCACTAGAAGCATATTTAAATGTTTTTGCAACTCCCCCAAAAAGTACGGACACAACTGCATTTCCACTAATATAATTGATATTTGATGGAGTTATGACTTATATTATAATGACGAGAAATGTTTATGTTGTGCTAGTTTATATGTATATATTTCCATATTGTAAGTATTTTTATGATAGTTTTACGTTCGTTATTGTTCAACGAATATTGTGTATATGATTATTTCTAAACAGCTTGGATTGGTATCAGATATTTCAACGGAGATTGGCGGCAATGTTGACAAGTGGACCCCTGACAGGAATACCCCCGGCTGTGTATATCTGTAAGTAAGTACAATTTCATCGAATATGAACGACATATTACATTACCGCCATGGCAACGTACAGCTTTGCATTAGATAGTCACGCTGAATCGTGGTAGGGACATGTGCGATGTATTTTTTTTATAATAGACATATTTGGTATAGCAAATGAAATTGTTTGTCGTACTGTTTATTTGCCTCTTTATTTCGTGGAGAATTACTTTTAACAAGTCGAACAACTGTAACATTGTCTATTCAACAAAGTATCTTGCATTACTTGGGACGAGTTATGTTCAATGTGAAAACTTGTCACCGGGAGGTAATCTCGACTATATCGGTAGAACGTTCCTTCAGTAGTCGTCGCACATTGTACGTAGCTAGCGCTGATAATTAGAATGTTACCGGTGTTCGAGTTTTCTAAAGTTCATATAAAGTGTGTGGAAACTTTAACTTTTAGAAGCTTCAAAAATATGTTAAGTACTTTAAATGCAAAATAAAATATATTTATGTCATAGGAAATAATGGAAGGATATAGAAATGAAGCAAATTCAATAGACGTTCAAGAAAACAATCACACTGACCTCCATCTCTAAGGATAATACTTTCACTCTATACTGGACACTGAAGTAATCTTTCCTAGATCTGACTACCTTGGTCAGCTCCGTGGTCTTATGGGTGATGCTGATGGCGAAACTCGTAATGAAATGACTTGCTACTGAATTTGGAGAAAGCTGGGAAGTAAATTGAACGAAATGAGTTTATTAATCAATTTATTAAAAATAAATTTCAGACATCCTTACAACATATGCAAATGAGTTTGTTTACTAGGAGCGTGTGTGTATACAATTATCAAAAACAATGAAGTTTAGTAGTCGATAACATAACATGGTCGTCCAGTTACTGCTAAGCATACACTTTTAGAAATTGCCAGAATACTTGAATACTTAAATATTTGGTTCATTAGAGTTTTGTTTAGCTGATAAACTAAATATGGTTACATAGTACGCATATGACAGTAATATTGTTTTAGTCAAATATTGTTTTAATTGCTTTTGTTTCAAATTCGACTAGCACTGTTCTTATTCTGAAGAGGTGGACAACAACATATGTCCTAGTTGGTACACATGTTCCTTGGGGCAATTGAAAATTTGTCATCCAAAGAGACACTACGAAATAAGGCCTAATTTGCATAATTTATGCAAATTATTAAGAACATTTTCTAAATATTATTGAAAAAAAATATTATTCATGTCAAACAAAAATTTCCAGCTTGATATAAAATGTCGATGGATCAAGCAGAAAAACATCATGCAAAATAAATCTTGTAATCTGCTAATTAGTACATGAAAACTATTAATTCCGAGGTTTTTAAGCACTGCATTTCGTGGTACAAACTTCCTACATGGCACACATGTTCTTTGTATCAAAAGGAAAAGATTCATCTACAGAGACACACTGTCTCTATGTATGCATATTATGCATATTAGATCCTCAAAATTCACCAATGAGAAAAAAAATGGTCTTACTTTGAATGATGTCGAATTAGGCAGTAGGGGGATATCTGAACTAAATTATACTCAGTATTTGTTTAAATAACCTCGAAATTGCATATAATGTGACCTTGTAAAACGCTAGCATTGTGAGTTTAAACATGGCCGGAAGTCTGTGGAAACTTCTCCCAGACCTGGTTGTCCCTCTTCTGTCTTTGATGAGACATCTGTCCGTCAAGTTGAGGAAGATCGACACATTACTGTTCGCCAAATAGCCCAAGAGATCAAGATTAGTACAGGGTCTGTGGAAACTATCATTCATGATCATTTGCATATGGCAAAATAGTTTACAACGACAAACTAAGAGTTGCCCATCAATTTACGCTGAAAATATACAACGGGCAACGTAGTATATCAGTTCTTTAAGTTCAGGGTAAAACGACAGCAAATTTGGTTATTTCCGCTATTTACACTGGACGTATCAAACGCATAATTCTAAATTTTCATCGTTTCAGTTTCGATAGTTACACAAGGGAAATTCGAACGTTTATTTCCCCAAATGTAAACAACGGATTTACTGCAAAGCACGTTGCTAATCCGACAAGCGGTTATGACGGAAATTCGAATTTTTATGCAGTGAAGGTACCAGATTTGACACCGTTACCTCGATTTGACCTCAGTGGGCTTCTTGGTTCTTTGAAAGACCCATGTTAGGTCGTTTCTTGTCGGATTTGACTCCGGTCAATTCGACCATGCCAAGTTCAAATAACGCTAGTGCGCAACTCTAAAAGATCTGCAAAACTACTTTCCCCCAGGACTCAATTTGGCCTCAAATTGGTACCAGGGCAACCCTTTATTGTTCCCTTGGCGGCTTATTTGTTCCTTTTGGGGCTTTTGACCCCTTGACTTCAGCTTGACCACGTGACCTCGATTTGACTCCGTGAGCTCGATTTGACTTCTATACGCTTCTTGGTTCTTTGAAAGTCCCGTGTTAGGTCATTTCTGATCTTATTTGATTCCGTTTTTCGCTGTAGCCGGTCAATTCGATTTGTTTCTATTTCCAAACGTGCTGGTAGCGACCAAATCATTTTTATCACAGGGAGTCAATACCTTTGTGTCAGTAATATTATTCTGCAAATAGATTTGCTGTGAAATAAGTATTAAGTTGGTGAGCACGAGCATTTTCAGGATTAAAAAAACAGAAATATAAAATTGCTGATCGATCGATAATTCTTTAAGCTGTTAAGCCGAGTACTATATTAAGAACTCTAGGTTTAAATACGCGTTGTACTATTCGCTATTGTAGAGTAACTTTTATATTCCGATAATGAAAGCCAACGTTTTAGTAGTGGCGTGAATAGTGGGTCTGGATAGTCGTGAAGACAGTCAAATCCTGAAAGCCCAGTTGATGTCTATCCCACAGTGCTACCTATATATCCACAATATGCCTACACGAGTCATCACATTATGAGTGTTCACCATAAGGTCCATGTATTTGTTTCCTTATTGACATGACTATTTTGAGTACTATACACGTCAGGTATCTTTGGATTTTGTTTTCGAAGTTTGTTCTTAGACTATATACGACGTAAAACTGTCACAGGGTGCTAGTTGGGCCGAGCTAAGATTTCGCATTGTCCCAAACAAACAGCGCCTATATCACCCCTGTGAACTTGGTTCCTTAATAATTTGAAACATAAACATAAACAACAAGTATCCGCTCCACGAGTAAGGTTTAAACAACGTACTTTATTCCACACACCTAAAATATGGGCAGGACAAATCTAACCTGTTACAAACGGTAGAGGGATACACGTTGTATTATTACACAACAAATATAACACTATAATAATTTAGTAATAATATTGTATAATATTTCCACACGGGAAATATCTCCAGCGATTGATTCTTGGCCCAATTTTAATGATATTGCTAACTCTATCAGAGCCTCCAATTTCCGCCTTTTCCGGACGACACCAATATTTCAAATATCTTACAACTAACATTATTTATCACAACAACATCAACATTGAATTCCAGAAGGTCTGCAACTGGTGCAAATAAATTAACCAACTCAGACAAAACTAATTATATGTTAATTAGAACACCCCAGAGAGCAATCTATACTTGTGATAACGTTAAGATCCAAAATTAAACTGTAGAGGGCGTCACATCTACAAAGTACCTGGATATGACAATTGACAATACATTTAATTGGAAAGAACACATAGAACAAATTTGTAAAAATATTTCACCTAAAATTGGTATTTTGTCTAAAATTGGTTATTTGTCCTACGATCTATTCTTATCTTACTCAACAACTCCCTCATTTTATCACATACTACTTACTGTATTGAAATCTGAGGTAACACCTACAAAACCTTTCTTGACAAAATTCTACTACTCCAGAACAAAAATTGTTTGCTTGATTTTCTTGCCCCAAGGCCCTCTTATTAAAACAACTAAATATTTTACGCATCTATAGGTAAATTCCATACCTGTTTGTTTTTTTATTCTTAATAAGAATTCGCTTGCCCATAATGTTGAACACTACTTCAAACACGTCAAGCATCTAGTTCCATACATCATATTCCAAGAATGAATCTTATTACTAATCAAAACATTATCACCTATACAGCAGCAAACAACTGGAACTCACTTCCTGATTCCATAAAAATTATCAAAAGCAGATACATATTTAAAAATACGTTAAAACTGTATCATATGAATCAGTAAATGTGTCATATTTAAAAGTCTGTATATAATTATTTGTCATTTATCATCAAATTAAGTCTGCTTTGCATTTAATTAATAACATCAGTATTACGGGATCACTATTTTGTATGAACCATATCCGTGGTCCTCACTATAATTATAATTATTATTATTATTATTATCATTATGTACATTATTATTTATATTATTTATTGTATATTTTCTGGCACCAAGCACATAAACATATGCCTGCATTTTATCAAAAGCTCTGGAACATATGATTCGCCTTTGTCTCATTGAAATTTCTAGCCGAAATGCACTCGCGGAGATAACTCGTATATTATAACACCTCTTCTTAAACGTCTTCGTGTCCACTCACTAACTCACAATATACACACTTGGTTGCACAATTCATTTGAATTTGTGTATTTAATTGAATATGCAGACAGGCGAAACATATGTATATGTTTTTCTAATTAACTATTCAAAATAGCGAAACGTTTCGAACGTCAGCTTTACTTTAGTAGTATATAAAAATGATGATTTTGATCACTCTTTACCTGTTACCGAAAAAAAACCACTGCATATTTATCAGTCCGAGCAGTGTTTATTTATTCAGCTTCACATTATGCCTGTATTCTAATGCAGATTGTACCCCACTATACTTGAATTTATATGAGAACCATTTCAATTGTATTTTCATATTGATTGTAAACTACTAAACCTGTGTCTATGTAAATGTACAATGTAAACTAGATATGTATTTGTATTGAGACGTGAGTATGTAGATTAAGTTGGCAAACCAATGCACATTTATATCTCATACTTAATATCTCTACAATGTAAAATATTGTCTGTCAATCAGCACACTGACATCCATATGAACATTGTAAACTGTTACATCATCAGGGCCACAAGTCTATATGACGAAATCTCGCCAAAATTAAAAATTGCTAAAGATGCAGTATAATGTTATAATTACATTTATTACCCAGTTATCGATATATGAATTGAACTAAGAATATGCACGATACATACACCCCGATACAGGAAGACTATCATTTACACACAGGCTATTAGAGAGACGATCATGTAATGATGCTAATATATATGTAATTCTAAAATAATTACAGTAACTTTAATTTAGGGCAATAAATTACACTTAAATACTGCCAGAGTGAATTAAATTGTCCGATCTATTACTGTGTCTATATATTTGTACAATTTAATATTGTAGAATCTGTGTTTTAATTATGTTCGCCTGATTACTCGATACATATATTATATAATTATTCCCAATAATTCCCAGCTTATGTTTTATCTCATTTTACATATGCAGTATGTTAAAGTGCACGGCGCGCAAGATTTCAATTTGAATGAATTGTACTACTCAAGCATTTATTTAATTATAAATTAAAACCTCTATATTAATTACTTAATGCGGTTAATTTCATTTAGAATTGTGTGTACATGTCAAATGAACTTAGTCTCATACGCCAACGGAGTACACATCACAGCTGATATCATGAATAAATGTTATATACCAAATACCAAATTTTCTCAAACTACGCAATTGAAAGAACATAACTATTGATAACTAGCACAAGATAATTAATTCTCATCTTTTTATGTACTAGCCTGAATCCAATGATTAACAATATTAGGATCATCAGAATAATATTCGCAAGTATAGTTGGTATACACATCATATTTACGAATAAAACACATTCTATCTCGCATTGAGTCTTCTTCAGGAAGTGCCGCCTTAAACTCGATTTGCTCGGCGATGACTGTAGGACAATCCTATATGTGAACAAAAATTGATTTAAGAAATCAGAGGAGAACATTTTGAAACGCAATGACAAATAAACATATACAACGACTGAATTATTTCTTACATTCGACACAAAACAGTTACTTTGACTGGATTATTTCAGCTAGTATTATTATATCAAATTCAAACATTCCATCATCATTTCAGTGGATTTAGTTTATATAATCTGACATGAAGTATTATATATTTAAAAAATAATTAAATAGTACAATTTTCAAACCATCACAACATCCAACCTCAGCGCTAGCTAAACTTTAATGTTTTATGTGTTTTTTTTGTAGTCTATGTTGGCATATAAATAATCATCGCAATGAAACTCACCACAATTTTACAAACATTGTGAACCCACGCGTCTTCTATTACATCGATCTCACATTGTTGACAATTGTCAGTTGGCACCGCTACAATTCCCTGTAAAACAATGTATATACTATGTTTTAAGTAATAAAAACAGAATAATAAAATAATCTTCTTAGGCCACAACATTAGAAAGTATTGTTCATTAGGCAGTATGAACTTCTTGGAAATTTCTATCGCACACAAACGCACCATTTTACAATAATATTTCACAAAACATACTCAATAATGTTTGAATTGAATTAGCAAATTACATTGTTGATGGCGCGCTAAACCAATTTGACAGAGAAATAAAAAATAACATACTATATCACCCTTTTTAATGGAGTCGATTTGCGATGCGAGTATGGAGACATACTCAAAGTGGCGTGTACCAGGTATGAATGCTGCATTTCCATAATAATATGAAAAGTGAGACCTAACATCTTTTCCCTTAATTCTATTTTCAATGTCTGCCATATAAAGTGGGCAGGTGAAATCTTCAGTGCATACACTATGCCATACTCCATTTTCATACATGACATCATTACAATCCACGCAAGTGCCATTAGCTGGGTTCCCAGGGTGATCATCAGCATTTGATGTAACTGCCATCATGATCAAACCACAAATCGAAAGTGATGCAAACATAGTTCCTGTAAATAAATTGATAGATTAAATAAATAAATCCGAGACAACGAATAAAGCAGCGCAACATTCAACACAATACTCGGAATGCTTTTGATGACTTGACAGATATATGTGTAGTCTAGGAATGTTTTAATTGAAAGCGCCTAACTTTGACCTCTCAGATCAAATCCCGTCGGGAAGTGTTCCTGTATCGTGCATTGACAATCATGTTCATTGGCGACTGAATCAATCATAGCTAATATTTCAGACAACGTAATTAAGTTTTATACAGATTCAGTGTCGTGGAATATTATATTTTTTAATTATCACGGTTGAGCATGGTTAAGCATATTAGGTCGATGCAAATTAAACTCTCCAAAACTCCATCCAATCCCACTCATTACAGTGGCGCATCGCGTCCTGATTTCACATTTTGATAAGGTGTAGGATTCATTATTTTCAGATTAAATCTCTATTGGTGGTTATTAATATTTACTGTTGTCTAAGAAGTCGAGTACACTGTGTCTCCAACAATACAAATTTCAGTGTATTGGCTGTCGCACTGTGACGTCATTTGATTACGTTTTTGCCAATCAGCTTGCGAATGACTAACGCATGTCACTCACTGATAGCTGGTGATATGTTGTGACAGAGTTGTTTTTTAACATGAACATTTAATTACCATAACAGCTAATGACACCATTACTGTATCTTCAGGTGCAAATATTATTATTTGGTACTGTTGAGCCTTTTTAAAAATCGATATACTGGGGATTCAGCCCTTTGCTATTTATGGCGTTGTGTGGGCTGATGAGGTCCAGTCAACTGTTAGTACGCCATCTTTGATGAAAACAAATTTATATTGGAGTACAAATATCTGATACATACAAGTGTGTGATCCAGAGTCATCTCTTCGATTTGTTTTAGGAAATAGTAAAGGTCTGAACGCTGAACAACTTAATCATGTGTTCAGTTGCAGTGATTCCAATATTTGGCGGTCGGGTCTGACGAAGCATGATATAGTTAGTCCTGGGAAAGCTGTAAGATTGCCGTACCGTACCTATCGATGTCCAATCTGGAAACAAGACGAGATAAACAGACAAGAAACAGGAAGATATACGAGCCCATTGGCTTCACCTTTTGTATTTTTCTGATATAACTGTACCTAGTTTGTGATCATTATATCAAGGGTGTGTCCACGAATATGAGTTTGGCCATGACATCACTGCTTCAAATCAAGCAGCATTTCCACTGGCTAGAATTTTTGAAATTTTGGGTATTTTAGGTGGGCGATATATTATGATTTGCTCTGGCAAAACAATCTACTTTTATTGCTTCAAAGAAAAGCCATTTTCCCTGTAGAATAATAACAGTTCATGTCTATTTCACAGTGCTACCTATGCGTCCGCAATATACAAAAACAACAGGGTAGAAGTTTTTTTAACCAAAAAAATAGTTACTATATCTGATTAATTCGTTTAAAAGATTCCTCTCATTAGTAAATAGCGCCCTCACTCCACAATATTTAGAATGAGTGGTTGGTCAAAAGTTTGATGAGTCAGGTGCATCTATTGGCTAAGCTTGTTGTACATAGATGCAAATGAGTATAGGAACCATTAATGCTGTAGGGTGTACTGGGAGGGGTGGAGGCTTTCATGTTTGTAATGACTGGTTGTAATGCGGTATCTTGTTGTTTTCAAGATGCAGCCTGATATTTGTTGCTTTCTTGGTTGTTCAATTGTGGCTAAAATGTGTGTGGAGGGTGGAAGATGTGTTTATTGTTTGTTGAGTCATTGTTTAGACACCCTGCAGCTTGAAATGGTATGGTCCAAATCCAAATTCGATATGGTGGTGTTGAATATCTGTGCGATATGGCAGTGTCATCTAAAAACCACGCATCAAAATGATTTCTGTTTATTTATTTACTGTTGTAGATCATGAGAACTAGCCATTGAATATGATGTCGGGAATAAATGGTTTTCTGAACAAGCTTTATTAATTATTGCTGGCAATATTCCAGTATGAATTGGGAGCAAACTGTGACACCAAATCTAGTCGTTGTATTGTTATGCTTCTAAAATATTTTTTTTTAAAAATAAAATAAATTAAATAGAAATATTATGTGTATTTGTGTATGTGGAAACATGGCTTGCCCACTAAAAAATATAAAGAAGTGTGGTCTGCAGTTCTTTTTTTTTAATTTTTTTTATTTGTGAAAAAACTGGAGTGTAAACAATAAAACACTCACAGTGCAAGGCTAGTTCACCAACATGTCTATTCTCTTGCTTGAGTGTGAAAGTACATGGTTTAGTGACTACCTCTTATATTTTTAAATTTTAGAATTTTTTTTATTTGGGAAGGTTCTTCTATAAAAATAGAACAGATATGTATATGTAAATTTAATATAATGTTGAAGCCAATTGATTCTATTTTGACGACATACTGCTTCTTATTACCAGCATATTAAATGTTTGCTGCTATTTTCAGATGCGCGGATAGTAACCAAACCATTTTTCTTCATAGGGTGTCAGTTCGCATTTCTTCATTTTTTTAAATTATAATCATTTGAACGCAATATTCTGAGCTATTTGGACGACTTACTTATTCTAACCAATTTCAAACAAAAGCTGAAAACCCAGGCTTTTAATTATAAATAATTCGTATGAATAACAAATTAATGCAACGGCAGCTGTACATGTATTGGGTGGAGTATTTGTGCCACGCTATCCCAATCAACATGTTGGGTTAAACAGTGCGGCAGCGCTAAACTAGAAAAATAAAAAAAAACCTGAATAATATCAGACTTTAAGATTTCAACGGTAGAATTGCGAAAATAATTCCGAAGCAATATGTAGAAACGTGGAACGATTATTTATAGACGAACTAGTCCACTGTCGTCGTTCTGACAAGACACAGTGTATTAGTCCAATGTTCACGGAACCGCCCGATTCCCACGTTTGCGCTGAAGTCGACCATCCATGGCCTTTCCTAATGAGGCGAGGTCGAATACATGATCCTGGGCATTACCAGCGTCAATAGATTTTTTGTTAACTACTCAGATTAACTACCATGTACATACAATTATTTTATAAACTAATTCATATCTTTCTAGTGAGAAAGTGAGTAAAACATACTTTCTTTAGAATGCAATATTTCTATTAACGAAGTCCTGTCAGTGTCTGTTTTATATGTGACTACTATCATTTATTACTTATTTTCTATTAATTTGTGAGCTATGATAGCTATATTGATTACAGGGATTTGTTTATAATACTCTCATTATATAATGTATTTTAAGCCATAATTAGTCCTTTAAGGTCCGTTCCTCCCCATATAACTTGATGTAATGACTTCAGGAACCACTAAAACAAACATATGTCCAAACCTGTGTGTCAGTCATATGATTCTAAGAATAAATGTGCTGTCAAATAAGTATTTGGGTGATGAGCAACGAGCATTTTCCGGATTTTAGAGAAAAAAACAGATTTTTTTTCAATTGGTCGGTAGTTCATTAAACTGTTAATTTATTCACAGAAGCCAGCTTGTGCACAGTAACAACTGCTGTTTTTTCGTTCTCCTTTATATTCTAGAGTAACTTAGGTTCATGATGATGAAAGTCAGAAGTTTGCCATTACACGCTTTAGTAATTGCGTGGCCAGTGAATCAGCGTGAATTTAATACAAGTTTAGTATTAACTGCCTGTAAACATGTCATTATGGATGTTTCGTGTTTATTGCACTATTGAGTGCAAGGGTGTGGAAATTTCCTTAGCGATATATTTGAGGGGCAGAGTGTTTTACTTGTCGAACACCTTAAAAACTGTTCCGAATAGTATTCTTCGAGTATCAAAGTTTTCTGCAACTATTTTCATGTAGTTGGACTTGTTTCATCAGATAAAAGTGTTGACATACTTTTGTTGTTTACTTTTGAAAATAAATCGTTGTTTACTGTTATTTTCGTCCTGCTTCTTTACGTTCCTATTAGTTTCAACGAACTCAGCTGTGTATAAATTATTACTCGAGTGAACGTTGATGTCTTAAAATGTGCATGTTTTTTATATTTTTACTGCAGACTTCATCTTGTTACCTGAATGATGTTGAAATTCTATAATGGCGGTAAAACATATAGACAAGCTAGTAAATGAAATTGCATTGAAAAGTCAGTGTGTTAAACGACGTATAAAAAATGAATACTTCTGAAACATTAAAGGATAACAAATTGTATGTAGTCATTTCAATTGGAGATATAGTTTTTTGATCGTTGTATCAAGGGTATGAAAACCTATGTTAGTTGTGTCTTGGCTCACTGTTTTAATTCAAGCGGCAAGTTAATGTTTTAAACACTGAATAGATGACCATCAGCCAGAAACTTTAGACATTTACGAATACTAAGAGTACAGTATTTTTAAGAATATCATGAATTATGTATAAATATATCATTAACAGTGATTTGCATATTATTTGCAATAAAGTATTCCATTATTTAGCAAATCCATGGTACGGGTTTCCATGAATATGATTACGGTGTCGTTTTCTGAAACGAATAAAGGCGAAGTTATTTGAAAAGGAGGAATAAGTACGATGTAACAAGTATTTAATACTGAAATTGGCTGAAACTTAAATGATCCATTGTCAAATAACAGCGGGTTACGATACTGAAATCTGACAGGTTTGTAAGGACGTCGTCCTCTGCTCGTTACGCTTTCGCGTGACGTTTCATTTAATATACACTTCCAGATTATGCAAATGTTGTCACAGCTATATTGGCCGCCCAAGTGAGTTGCATGATCGTTGCAATAAATTAATATTAACCCAAGCTGATTCCCGTACTATTATTATATTACAACTACTGCGCAGGCAGTACTGTTTCTAATGACATCCAACTTGCTGCTTCATAAATACATACGAGCTGCGGCAACAATAAGACTGCATTGACGTAGCCTGCCCAGAAAGCCAAACCGCAGCGACGATATGGGCAGTATATTTAAACAAACACTAGAATAGCGTGATGCGAGATTACTGCAGATGACTACAATGCTACTTCACATCAGTCACTCGTCCACCAGCAATGTAAATGTAAATGATTTAAAATACAATAATATTTGAAGGAAAGACAAGTTTCTTTCTCGTCTCATTTTGTTATACGAGATTGTGTAGAGAAGGAATTTGCTTGCCAAGGATACTACTCTTAGAAAAAAAATACATAGAATAGAATAACACGCATATCGACAGAGGTACTTACAATGTAATATGTAAATATACTTATGGAAGCATGACTAAATTTTCATCGAGTAAACTGTGAAATTAATATTTGTGATTTGCATATCATTGAGCCAAATTCTCTCTCAGTAGAAGTGTCATAATTTAAAAACACTATTGTTTTACTTACTATTCCAATTATCATTTATATGAATTATTATTCCGATACTGATGAATTTGTCTAGCAGATGAATACAAAACATAGCAACAGTGAAACCACATACACACATACTTAACTAAGCCTTAGATTACGTAAAACAAGTCTCACCTGTATTGTTGTCGTAAAGACAGTCAACACTTGCAAGCCCAGTTAATGTTTATTTCACAGTGATGTCTATGTGATCAATACAACTACTATGCGTCGTCTCTTAAACATTTTTATCATTTTTATTATCTTTTAATCTTTTAATCCTCGTGCCTGGCAAAACGAGGCTGCTATATTGTGTTTTCCCTGTTGTATTGGTGTTCTAAAAAGCCGAGGTAAAACAACAAGGTTGTAATTTGTCTAACCAAAAACAAATAATTAATACATATATATGTGTAAAATTATAATGGTGAAACACAATTAATTATAATTTGATAACGGAGTGGTACTGCCACTTATTACCAGCATATCTATGATTTGTTCCTATTTCCAAATGCGCTGAGAACGACCAAAACATTTTTGTCACAGGGTCTCAGTACAACCGAAGTGATTACCAATATGTTGTCAGGACTTTTATGTCAGTAATATGATTCTGCGAATAGATTTCTTGTGAAATAAGTATTAAGTTGGTGAGCACGAGCATTTTCAGGATTAAAAAAAAAGAAATATAAAATTGCTGATCGATCGATAATTCTTTAAGCTGTTAAGCCGAGTACTATATTAAGAACTCTAGGTTTAAATACGCGTTGTACTATTCGGTATTGTAGAGTAACTTTTAGATTCCGATAATGAAAGCCAACGTTTTAGTAGTGGCGTGAATAGTGGGTCTGGATAGTCGTGAAGACAGTCAAATCCTGAAAGCCCAGTTGATGTCTATCTCACAGTGCTACCTATGTATCCACAATGTGCCTACACGAGTCATCACATTATGAGTATTTACCATTAAGGTCCATATATTTGTTTCCTTATTGACATGACTATTTTGAGTACTATACACGTCAGGTATTTTTGGATTTTGTTTTCGAAGTTTGTTCTTAGACTATATACGACGTAAAACTGTCACAGGGTGCTAGTTGGGCCGAGCTAAGATTTCGCATTGTCCCAAACAAACAGCGCCTATATCACCCCTGTGAACTTGGTTCTTTAATAATTTTAAACATAAACAACAAGCATCCGCTTAACGAGTAAGGTTTAAACAACGTACTTTATTCCACACACCTAAAATATGGGCAGGACAAATCTAACCTGTTACAAACGGTAGCGGGATACACGTTGTATTATTACACAACAAATATAACACTATAATAATTTAGTAATAATATTGTATTATATTTCCACACGGGAAATATCTCCAGCGATTGATTCTTGGCCCAATTTTAATGATATTGCTAACTCTATCAGAGCCTCCAATTTCCGCCCTTTCCGGACGACACCAATATTTCAAATATCTTAGAACTAACATTATTTATCTCAACAACATCAACATTGAATTCCAGAAGGTCTGCAACTGGTGCAAATAAATTAACCAACTCAGACAAAACTAATTATATGTTAATTAGAACACCCCAGAGAGCAATCTATACTTGTGATAACGTTAAGATCCAAAATTAAACTGTAGAGGGCGTCACATCTACAAAGTACCTGGATATGACAATTGACAATACATTTAATTGGAAAGAACACATAGAACAAATTTGTAAAAATACTTCACCTAAAATTGGTATTTTGTCTAAAATTGGTTATTTGTCCTACGATCTATTCTTATCTTGCTCAACAACTCCCTCATTTTATCACATACTACTTACTGTATTGAAATCTGAGGTAACACCTACAAAACCTTTCTTGACAAAATTCTACTACTCCAGAACAAAAATTGTTTGCTTGATTTTCTTGCCCCAAGGCCCTCTTATTAAAACAACTAAATATTTTACGCATCTATAGGTAAATTCCATACCTGTTTGTTTTTTTATTCTTAATAAGAATTCGCTTGCCCATAATGTTGAACACTACTTCAAACACGTCAAGCATCTAGTTCCATATATCATATTCCAAGAATGAATCTTATTACTAATCAAAACATTATCACCTATACAGCAGCAAACAACTGGAACTCACTTCCTGATTCCATAAAAATTATCAAAAGCAGATACATATTTAAAAATACGTTAAAACTGTATCATATGAATCAGTAAATGTGTCATATTTAAAAGTCTGTATATAATTATTTGTCATTTATCATCAAATTAAGTCTGCTTTGCATTTAATTAATAACATCAGTATTACGGGGTCACTATTTTGTATGAACCATATCCGTGGTCCTCACTATAATTATTATTATTATTATTATTATTATTATAATTATTATTATTATTATAATTATTATTATTATTATTATTATCATTATGTACATTATTATTTATATTATTTATTGTATATTTTCTGGCACCAAGCACATAAACATATGCCTTCATTTTATCAAAAGCTCTGGAACATATGATTCGCCTTTGTCTCATTGAAATTTCTAACCGAAATGCACTCGCGGAGATAACTCGTATAACATAACACCTCTTCTTAAACGTCTTCGTGTCCACTCACTAACTCACAATATACACACTTGGTTGCACAATTCATTTGAATTTGTGTATTTAATTGAATATGCAGACAGGCGAAACATATGTATATGTTTTTCTAATTAACTATTCAAAATAGCGAAACGTTTCGAACGTCAGCTTTACTTTAGTAGTATATAAAAATGATGATTTTGATCACTCTTTACCTGTTACCGAAAAAAACCACTGCATATTTATCAGTCCGAGCAGTGTTTATTTATTCAGCTTCACATTATGCCTGTATTCTAATGCAGATTGTACCCCACTATACTTGAATTTATATGAGAACCATTTCAATTGTATTCTCATATTGATTGTAAACTACTAAACCTGTGACTATGTAAATGTGCAATGTAAACTAGATATGTATTTGTATTGAGACGTGAGTATGTAGATTAAGTTGGCAAACCAATACACATTTATATCTCACACTTAATATCTCTACAATGTAAAATATTGTCTGTCAATCAGCACACTGACATCCATATGAACATTGTAAACTGTTACATCATCAGGGCCACAAGTCTATATGACGAAATCTCGCCAAAATTAAAAATTGCTAAAGATGCAGTATAATGTTATAATTACATTTATTACCCAGTTATCGATATATGAATTGAACTAAGAATATGCACGATACATACACCCCGATACAAGAAGACTATCATTTACACACAGGCTATTAGAGAGACGATCATGTAATGATGCTAATATATATGTAATTCTAAAATAATTACAGTAACTTTAATTTAGGGCAATAAATTACACTTAAATACTGCCAGAGTGAATTAAATTGTCCGATCTATTACTGTGTCTATATATTTGTACAATTTAATATTGTAGAATCTGTGTTTTAATTATGTTCGCCTGATTACTCGATACATATATTATATAATTATTCCCAATAATTCCCAGCTTATGTTTTATCTCATTTTACATATGCAGTATGTTAAAGTGCACGGCGCGCAAGATTTCAATTTGAATGAATTGTACTACTCAAGCATTTATTTAATTATAAATTAAAACCTCTATATTAATTACTTAATGCGGTTAATTTCATTTAGAATTGTGTGTACATGTCAAATGAACTTAGTCTCATACGCCAACGGAGTACACATCACAGCTGATATCATGAATAAATGTTATATACCAAATACCAAATTTTCTCAAACTACGCAATTGAAAGAACATAACTATTGATAACTAGCACAAGATAATTAATTCTCATCTTTTTATGTACTAGCCTGAATCCAATGATTAACAATATTAGGATCATCAGAATAATATTCGCAAGTATAGTTGGTATACACATCATATTTACGAATAAAACACATTCTATCTCGCATTGAGTCTTCTTCAGGAAGTGCCGCCTTAAACTCGATTTGCTCGGCGATGACTGTAGGACAATCCTATATGTGAACAAAAATTGATTTAAGAAATCAGAGGAGAACATTTTGAAACTCAATGACAAATAAACATATACAACGACTGAATTATTTCTTACATTCGACACAAAACAGTTACTTTGACTGGATTATTTCAGCTAGTATTATTATATCAAATTCAAACATTCCATCATCATTTCAGTGGTTTTAGTTTATATAATCTGACATGAAGTATTATATATTTAAAAAATAATTAAATAGTACAATTTTCAAACCATCGCAACATCCAACCTCAGCGCTAGCTAAACTTTAATGTTTTATGTGTTTTTTTGTAGTCTATGTTGGCATATAAATAATCATCGCAATGAAACTCACCACAATTTTACAAACATTGTGAACCCACGCGTCTTCTATTACATCGATCTCACATTGTTGACAATTGTCAGTTGGCACCGCTACAATTCCCTGTAAAACAATGTATATACTATGTTTTAAGTAATAAAAACAGAATAATAAAATAATCTTCTTAGGCCACAACATTAGAAAGTATTGTTCATTAGACAGTATGAACTTCTTGGAAATTTCTATCGCACACAAACGCACCATTTTACAATAATATTTCACAAAACATACTCAATAATGTTTGAATTGAATTAGCAAATTACATTGTTGATGGCGCGCTAAACCAATTTGACAGAGAAATAAAAAATAACATACTATATCACCCTTTTTAATGGAGTCGATTTGCGATGCGAGTATGGAGACATACTCAAAGTGGCGTGTACCAGGTATGAATGCTGCATTTCCATAATAATATGAAAAGTGAGACCTAACATCTTTTCCCTTAATTCTATTTTCAATGTCTGCCATATAAAGTGGGCAGGTGAAATCTTCAGTGCATACACTATGCCATACTCCATTTTCATACATGACATCATTACAATCCACGCAAGTGCCATTAGCTGGGTTCCCAGCATTTCAGCATTTGATGTAACTGCCATCATGATCAAACCACAAATCGAAAGTGATGCAAACATAGTTTCTGTAAATAAATTAATAGATTAAATAAATAAATCCGAGACAACGAATAAAGCAGCGCAACATTCAACACAATACTCGGAATGCTTTTGATGACTTGACAGATATATGTGTAGTCTAGGAATGTTTTAATTGAAAGCGCCTAACTTTGACCTCTCAGATCAAATCCCGTCGGGAAGTGTTCCTGTATCGTGCATTGACAATCATGTTCATTGGCGACTGAATCAATCATAGATAATATTTCAGACAACGTAATTACGTTTTATACAGATTCAGTGTCGTGGAATATTATATTTTTTAATTATCACGGTTGAGCATGGTTAAGCATATTAGGTCGATGCAAATTAAACTCTCCAAAACTCCATCCAATCCCACTCATTACAGTGGCGCATCGCGTCCTGATTTCACATTTTGATAAGGTGTAGGATTCATTATTTTCAGATTAAATCTCTATTGGTGGTTATTAATATTTACTGTTGTCTAAGAAGTCGCGTACACTGTGTCTCCAACAATACAAATTTCAGTGTATTGGCTGTCGCACTGTGACGTCATTTGATTACGTTTTTGCCAATCAGCTTGCGAATGACTAACGCATGTCACTCACTGATAGCTGGTGATATGCTGTGACAGAGTTGTTTTTTAACATGAACATTTAATTACCATAACAGCTAATGACACCATTACTGTATCTTCAGGTGCAAATATTATTATTTGGTACTGTTGTGCCCTTTTAAAAATCGATATACTGGGGATTCAGCCCTTTGCTATTTGTGGCGTTGTGTGGGCTGATGAGGTCCAGTCAACTGTTAGTACGCCATCTTTGATGAAAACAAATTTATATTGGAGTACAAATATCTGATACATACAAGTGTGTGATCCAGAGTCATCTCTTCGATTTGTTTTAGGAAATAGTAAAGGTCTGAACGCTGAACAACTTAATCATGTGTTCAGTTGCAGTGATTCCAATATTTGGCGGTCGGGTCTGACGAAGCATGATATAGTTAGTCCTGGGAAAGCTGTAAGATTGCCGTACCGTACCTATCGATGTCCAATCTGGAAACAAGACGAGATAAACAGACAAGAAACAGGAAGATATACGAGCCCATTGGCTTCACCTTTTGTATTTTTCTGATATGACTGTACCTAGTTTGTGATCATTATATCAAGGGTGTGTCCACGAATATGAGTTTGGCCATGACATCACTGCTTCAAATCAAGCAGCATTTCCACTGGCTAGAATTTTTGAAATTTTGGGTATTTTAGGTGGGCGATATATTATGATTTGCTCTGGCAAAACAATCTACTTTTATTGCTTCAAAGAAAAGCCATTTTCCCTGTAGAATAATAACAGTTCATGTCTATTTCACAGTGCTACCTATGCGTCCGCAATATACAAAAACAACAGGGTAGAAGTTTTTTTAACCAAAAAAATAGTTACTATATCTGATTAATTCGTTTAAAAGATTCCTCTCATTAGTAAATAGCGCCTTTACTCCACAATATTTAGAATGAGTGGTTGGTCAAAAGTTTGATGAGTCAGGTGCATCTATTGGCTAAGCTTGTTGTACATAGATGCAAATGAGTATATGAACCATTAATGCTGTAGGGTGTACTGGGAGGGGTGGAGGCTTTCATGTTTGTAATGACTGGTTGTAATGCGGTATCTCGTTGTTTTCAAGATGCAGCCTGATATTTGTTGCTTTCTTGGTTGTTCAATTGTGGCTAAAATGTGTGTGGTGGGTGGAAGATGTGTTTATTGTTTGTTGAGTCATTGTTTAGACACCCTGCAGCTTGAAATGGTATGGTCCAAATCCAAATTCGATATGGTGGTGTTGAATATCTGTGCGATATGGCAGTGTCATATAAAAACCACGCATCAAAATGATTTCTGTTTATTTATTTACTGTTGTAGATCATGAGAACTAGCCATTGGATATGATGTCGGGAATAAATGGTTTTCTGAACAAGCTTTATTAATTATTGCTGGCAATATTCCAGTATGAATTGGGAGCAAACTGTGACACCAAATCTAGTCGTTGTATTGTTATGCTTCTAAAATATTTTTTTAAAATAAATTAAATAGAAATATTATGTGTATTTGTGTATGTGGAAACATGGCTTGCCCACTAAAAATATAAAGAAGTGTGGTCTGCAGTTCTTTTTTTTTAATTTTTTTTATTTGTGAAAAAAACTGGAGTGTAAACAATAAAACACTCACAGTGCAAGGCTAGTTCACCAACATGTCTATTCTCTTGCTTGAGTGTAAAAGTACATGGTTTAGTGACTACCTCTTATATTTTTAAATTTTAGAATTTTGTTTATTTGGGAAGGTTCTTCTATAAAAATAGAACAGATATGTATATGTAAATTTAATATAATGTTGAAGCCAATTGATTCTATTTTGACGACATACTGCTTCTTATTACCAGCATATTAAATGTTTGCTGCTATTTTCAGATGCGCGGATAGTAACCAAACCATTTTTCTTCATAGGGTGTCAGTTCGCATTTCTTCATTTTTTAAAATTATAATCATTTGAACGCAATATTCTGAGCTATTTGGACGACTTACTTATTCTAACCAATTTCAAACAAAAGCTGAAAACCTAGGCTTTTAATTATAAATAATTCGTATGAATAACAAATTAACGCAACGGCAGCTGTACATGTATTGGGTGGAGTATTTGTGCCACGCTATCCCAATCAACATGTTGGGTTAAACAGTGCGGCAGCGCTAAACTAGAAAAATAAAAAAACCTGAATAATATCAGACTTTAAGATTTCAACGGTAGAGTTGCGAAAATAATTCCGAAGCAATATGTAGAAACGTGGAACGATTATTTATAGACGAACTAGTCCACTGTCGTCGTTCTGACAAGACGCAGTCCAATGTTCACGGAACCGCCCGATTCCCACGTTTGCGCTGAAGTCGACCATCCATGGCCTTTCCTGATGAGGCGAGGTCGAATACATGATCCTGGGCATTACCAGCGTCAATAGATTTTTTGTTAACTACTCAGATTAACTACCATGTACATACAATTATTTTATAAACTAATTCATATCTTTCTAATGAGAAAGTGAGTAAAACATACTTTCTTTAGAATGCAATATTTCTATTAACGAAGTCCTGTCAGTGTCTGTTTTATATGTGACTACTATCATTTATTACTTATTTTCTATTAATTTGTGAGCTATCAAATACGTATTTGTTATTTTGAATTTCGCCTATGATAGCTATATTGATTACAGGGATTTGTTTATAATACTCTCATTATATAATGTATTTTAAGCCATAATTAGTCCTTCAAGGTCCGTTCCTCCCCATATAACTTGATGTAATGACTTCAGGAACCACTAAAACAAACATATGTCCAAACCTGTGTGTCAGTCATATGATTCTAAGAATAAATGTGCTGTCAAATAAGTATTTGGGTGATGAGCAACGAGCATTTTCCGGATTTTAGAGAAAAAACAGATTTTTTTTTCAATTGGTCGGTAGTTCATTAAACTGTTAATTTATTCACAGAAGCCAGCTTGTGCACAGTAACAACTGCTGTTTTTTCGTTCTCCTTTATATTCTAGAGTAACTTAGGTTCATGATGATAAAAGTCAGAAGTTTGCCATTACACGCTTTAGTAATTGCGTGGCCAGTGAATCAGCGTGAATTTAATACAAGTTTAGTATTAACTGCCTGTAAACATGTCATTATGGATGTTTCGTGTTTATTGCACTATTGAGTGCAAGGGTGTGGAAATTTCCTTAGCGATATATTTGAGGGGCAGAGTGTTTTACTTGTCGAACACCTTAAAAACTGTTCCGAATAGTATTCTTCGAGTACCAAAGTTTTCTGCAACTATTTTCATGTAGTTGGACTTGTTTCATCAGATAAAAGTGTTGACATACTTTTGTTGTTTACTTTTGAAAATAAATCGTTGTTTACTGTTATTTTCGTCCTGCTTCTTTACGTTCCTATTAGTTTCAACGAACTCAGCTGTGTATAAATTATTACTAGAGTGAACGTTGATGTCTTAAAATGTGCATGTTTTTTATATTTTTACTGCAGACTTCATCTTGTTACCTGAATGATGTTGAAATTCTATAATGGCGGTAAAACATATTGACAAGCTAGTAAATGAAATTGCATTGAAAAGTCAGTGTGTTAAACGACGTACAAAAAATGAATACTTCTGAAACATTAAAGGATAACAAATTGTATGTAGTCATTTCAATTGGAGATAGTTTTTTGATCGTTGTATCAAGGGTATGAAAACCTATGTTAGTTGTGTCTTGGCTCACTGTTTTAATTCAAGCGGCAAGTTAATGTTTTAAACACTGAATAGATGACCATCAGCCAGAAACTTTAGACATTTACGAATACTAAGAGTACAGTATTTTTAAGAATATCATGAATTATGTATAAATATATCATTAACAGTGATTTGCATATTATTTGCAATAAAGTATTCCATTATTTAGCAAATCCATGGTACGGGTTTCCATGAATATGATTACAGTGTCGTTTTCTGAAACGAATAAAGGCGAAGTTATTTGAAAAGGAGGAATAAGTACGATGTAACAATTATTTAATACTGAAATTGGCTGAAACTTAAATGATCCATTGTCAAATAACAATGGGTTACGATACTGAAATCAGACAGGTTTGTAAGGACGTCGTCCTCTGCTCGTTACGCTTTCGCGTGACGTTTCATTTAATATACACTTCCAGATTATGCAAATGTTGTCACAGCTATATTGGCCGCCCAAGTGAGTTGCATGATCGTTGCAATAAATTAATATTAACCCAAGCTGATTCCCGTACTATTATTATATTACAACTACTGCGCAGGCAGTACTGTTTCTAATGACGATCTGGGCAGTATATTTAAACAAACACTAGAATAGCGTGATGCGAGATTACTGCAGATGACTACAATGCTACTTCACATCAGTCACTCGTCCACCAGCAATGTTAATGTAAATGATTTAAAATACAATAATATTTGAAGGAAAGACAAGTTTCTTTCTCGTCTCATTTTGTTATACGAGATTGTGTAGAGAAGGAATTTGCTTGCCAAGGATACTACTCTTAGAAAAAAAATACATAGAATAGAATAACACGCATATCGACAGAGGTACTTACAATGTAATATGTAAATATACTTATGGAAGCATGACTAAATTTTCATCGAGTAAACTGTGAAATTAATATTTGTGATTTGCATATCATTGAGCCAAATTCTCTCTCAGTAGAAGTGTCATAATTTAAAAACACTATTGTTTTACTTACTATTCCAATTATCATTTATATGAATTATTATTCCGATACTGATGAATTTGTCTAGCAGATGAATACAAAACATAGCAACAGTGAAACCACATACACACATACTTAACTAAGCCTTAGATTACGTAAAACAAGTCTCACCTGTATTGTTGTCGTAAAGACAGTCAACACTTGCAAGCCCAGTTAATGTTTATTTCACAGTGATGTCTATGTGATCAATACAACTACTATGCGTTGTCTCTTAAACATTTTTATCATTTTTATTATCTTTTAATCTTTTAATCCTCGTGCCTGGCAAAACGAGGCTGCTATATTGTGTTTTCCCTGTTGAATCGGTGTTCTAAAAAGCCGAGGTAAAACAACAAGGTTGTAATTTGTCTAACCAAAAACAAATAATTAATACATATATATGTGTAAAATTATAATGGTGAAACACAATTAATTATAATTTGATAACGGAGTGGTATTGCCACTTATTACCAGCATATCTATGATTTGTTCCTATTTCCAAATGCGCTGAGAACGACCAAAGCATTTTTGTCACAGGGTCTCAGTACAACCGAAGTGATTACCAATATGTTGTCAGGACTTTTATGTCAGTAATATGATTCTGCGAATAGATTTCTTGTGAAATAAGTAGTAAGTTGGTGAGCACGAGCATTTTCAGGATTAAAAAAACTGAAATATAAAATTGCTGATCGATCGATAATTCTTTGAGCTGTTAAGCCGAGTACTTTATTAAGAACTCCAGGTTTAAATACGCGTTGTACTATTCGGTATTGTAGAGTGTTACGTCTTCGGGGCTAGACCCCTCTTCTAACCACTTTTCTTTTAACAAATTCAACGGACCCCTAACCACATGACCAATTCAAATGGACTGAATCTTAATGACTCCTGAACCGAGTCTCTAACTGCAAATAATAACAAATTTACACCTTCATCCCAATCTCTTTCATTCTCCAGACAATACACTCACATCATACTCTTCAGAGTTGCATGAAACCTCTCTAACACCCCTTGGGACTCGGGATGATAAGCACTAGATATAATCTGCTGATCCCCTAACTCGTACACCACCTGCTGGAACAATCCCGATGTAAACTTTGAACCTTGGTCCGACTGAATTTCTTTGGGCAAACCCACGAAAGTGAAGAAATTAATAAGAGCTTTAGTCACACTTGAGGTGGTTATATTACGCAATGGAATAGCCTCCGGGAATCACGTTGCTGTACACATAACTGTCAACAGATACTTATTTCCCCTCTTTGTTTTTGGTAGAGGACCCACACAATCAACTATGACCTTACTAAATGCCTCACCAATAGCAGGTATAGGTTTTAATGGAGCTACAGGAACTTTCTGATTAGGTTTACCTACTATCTGACAATCATGACAATTTCTACAGAACTCTGAGACACTACGCTTAATACCCGACCAATAGAAGCGTTTCATAATCTTGTTTAAGGTTTTTGTAACATTTTAGCCTCTACTTCCAATTCTTCAGCAATTGTTAATAATTCCACTTTCTTACACTCTTCTAACATTTCAATGGAGGGTTTCTCAATAAAGGCTTTTACATCCATGGTGTTAACTCGCTGTCGTTCACTGATTTATGTGGTTTAACAATATAATTTGGATATACAACTTTATGCAAATTAATCGCGGTTTAGTTCGGCTTCTGTTCGCTCCCGGACGAGCCCCCAATTGTTACGTCCCCGGGACAAGGTCTAGTTGTCAAATAGAACCAAGCCCCTGAAACTAACGTATGGTACGAGCCCCCACTTCCGGTAATGGAAGAATGACACAATAAAATGTTACAAAATTAGATTTATTGTACTAGTCCAATCAGTAGTGACAGTAATAACAGCGAGCATAGACCGGGGTTGATAAATATTAACATTACAAATAATACCTAGTAGTTTAATATAACAGGTGGACGTTTTCAATGATAATAATCACTACAAAAATATATTCAACTATGAGCATGTCTCTAAATCAGTGCCAGTTCGTTGAGTTAACAATTCGGCGAGAGTCTGCGGTCTTGACGAGGTGTATTGTACTCACAGTTCGACGAGAAACGACGTTTTGATTACCAAATAATAAGTATCTTCCGAATTCTTGAATTCACTCGTCAGCCGGTCATAAGACTCCACAAAGAAGAGCACAACCACGTTATCTCAACAGCAAAAAGGATCCGGCGTACAGCAAGGGCAGCAACCACGTGCGAGGACTCCTTTCATAACACTGCAGCTCGTCTCGTGCTCTGCAACTCCTTTCAAGCTCTGCAATACTCTGTTTTACGTAGTCAAATCGGACCCCTCAGGTCGATCATGGTTCAGACCCTTGCATGACGTATCTACTCCCTAGCTTGGAGGTAATTTATATGTCATTCGTAACGCAGCTATTCACAACCTGCACAATATATATGCTCAACCAAATTACAATATATTTTAACTTAAATATTTCCATACTCAATCGGTAAAACACAAAAATTGCAAATCACCACGCCCTCATCTAGCGAACATTCAACATTTTGTCCACAAGCCATATTAATTTAATACAAACACTATGAAATCAATCTCTACAAGTCTCATAAAATTACAGGTACGTAACATAGAGTAACTTTTAAATTCCGATAATGGAAGCCAGATGTTTATCAACCCAACGTTTTAGTAGTGTCGTGAATAGTGGGTCTGGATAGTCGTGAAGACAGTCAAATCCTGAAAGCCCAGTTGATGTCTTTCTCACAGTGCTACCCATGTATCCACAATGTGCCTACACGAGTCATCACATTATGAGTGTTCACCATAAGGTTCATATATTTGTTTCCTTATTGACATGACTAGTTTGAGTACTATACACGTCAGTTATTTTTGGATTTTGTTTTCGAAGTTTGTTCTTAGACTATATACGACGTAAAACTGTCACAGGGTGCTAGTTGGGCTGAGCTAAGATTTCGCATTGTCCCAAACAAACAGCGCCCATACCACCTCTATGAACTGGTTTCTTTAATAATTTGAAACTTAAGGTAGTTGTATAATGGATATGTGACATAAACAACAATTACCCGCTCCACGAGTAACGTTTAAACAACGTTCTTTATTCCACACACCTGAAAGATGGCCAATAAATACCTGACCTGTAGTGGGATACACGTTGTATTATTACACTATAATAATAATTTAGTAATAGTATTGTATAATATTTGCACACGGGAAAGGAGTGGGCAAGAAATGCCAAACCCTTTATTAGAGTAGTTGATTACGTTATATTATTACGAGGAAATGCCTAAATCGATAATGTAAATAATTGTCTAACATAGAATTTTGCATGCATGCATACAACTACGAGAAACTGCATAACAGACAACGGAGGCTAATAATATTCTGGCGATCATACACAGCGCTACCTACATACAGTTTCTTCATACTAGATGAAAACAGGTAATTGCGTGATGACGGTGTATTTTCCAGCGAGTCTTTGCTAACGGTAGTGACGACTGTAATTATAGAACGCAGTTTGCCAACAAAACCAACAAAACAAAAACATTACTTAATTTTAAGATTCCCCCACTTTTAATAAAAAATAGAGGTTTGTTTTATTTTGCTTAACTAAAATATAGTGTTCAATTTGTTGTGTTTTATGTATGTTTATTTTAACCATGTTAAAGGCGGGTAAACATTTTTTTTACCTTGCTAGTGTAAATTGCCCATTTAGTAATGATAATTGGATGATTCAATAGCTTAGAAAACAGAGTATTACCTAATATTTGTTTACATGTGAGAGCACCCAGGGTTCTTAAATTTGTTCCACATTGATCACACAATGTAGTCCAAAAGCTTTTAAAATATTCACAATTGACAAACAAGTGTAGGAGTATTTCTTCAAAACTATGAAAACACGTACAAAGACCAGAGGCTGTATAAGGAGGTCTTATGTGATGTAGTATGGAGTTTGTGTATAGAACGTTATGTGTTATCTTCCACTGAAATTCTTGAAGTTTTGTTTCCATGGTGACAGCAAATGGTAAAAGAAATATGTCCTTCCATTCGGTGTCTTCAATATGAAACAAATGAGTAAAGAATAGTCTACTTTTAGGTGGAATTAGATAAAAGTCAGACAGAAACCTTCACATTAGCATGCATTTTAAATCCTTCAGATACATAAATTTGTCATTAATGGTTATATCTATAGGAAATTGTGGTCTAACATTAGCTTTCCACTCACTTGGTATAGCCGAGATTATTCCCCGCCATAGCAAAAAGTGGTTCTGCGTCAGACCAATGACTATCAATGCTTCCCAGTTTTTAAACTGACGAGTATAAATCACAAAGGTACACAACACCCTTTGAGATAAAATCGGGGTAACATAAACTTTTGTTCTTTATTAGAATGTGTTGGTTGTACCAAATTATGATATTTACTAGTGTGTACTCAACCTCGTGACAATGAATTTGCCGCCAACTGTAGAGTAAACTTTCATAGAACTGGGGCAGCATTATGGGTAAATATTTTATTTTATAATTACAATTAAAGATCAAAGAACCCCCAACAGGAGATAGATAGTGTGCTAGAATATTTTTCCAAGGATGAGTCTCGTTTTTATTTAGAAATGATTGTATCCATTTAATTCGAAGTGAGTGATATAGTGCAAAGATATCGAGCATATTCAAGCCATCCTGGCCACTGTCTCCAATCAAAGTATTCCTGGCCACTCTGTCAGGACCTTTCCAAATGAATTTGTGTAGGCGATTGTTTAGTTTACATTTATCTTCCATTTTGATGACAAGAGATTTAATGATTTGAACTTTACCAATTAGTGTAGTATTTCGAGTTGACCATAACTGCAAACATTTATTTAACGAATCAAAGGGGCCTTCAATATTTTGTTTATATGCTAATTATGAATTTTAAGAAAAGTATATCCCGAGAATCTTAACAGGAGTCATTGGCCAGGTGACCCCAAAAGATTTATCAACACGAAACCTCCAACTACCAAGCCACATGGCTTCTGTCTTGTCATAGTTTACCTTTAGACCTGAGAAAAATTGAAAAGTGCTGAGCAGCGCAAACGTATTTTAAAATGATTCAAGATCTGACATATAAGGTCAACAGCGAAAGCTGAATATTTGATTTCATAGCCAGACACATTGATTCCACGGATAGAGTCATTATACCACTAAAGACAAGATGAAAAGAGCCATTGAGACGGCGTCACCCTGTCTCACACCCCTGTTGATGTCAAAATATCCAGTACTAAGGCATGATACAGCTCAATGAATTGGAATAACAGCTCATACCAGCTAACTTTTGATCGGATTATCGCACCTTCTGTGATGTGATTGTATTCAACTTGGAATTCGTTTTTTTTACCAGCTCTAGTTCATACTTTATTACGACATTTATAAGATTATTTGCAAGTATCAAGTTCAAGAATTTTTTTTCTAGATTTTTAATTTTTCTTTTCGAGCACGAGATTTGGTTTTCCTATACTTTATTGTACGCTGTTTTATTTTATACTTCAGGAACTCCCATGATAGTACATTGTCCTTCCTTTGGCCTAATTCCACAATCCAAACTGGAATGTTACTTTTAATTGAAGTTATATAGTTAGGATCATCTAATAGACTATTGTTGAACTTCCAATAGGAGTTGCCTAATTTATAACGTTCATCGCCAATGGTAACTATAATGGTCGAATGGTCTGAATGTACACAAGGAATTATATTAGCAGTCTTCACTACTAACTGGGTTCAATTATTAATAAGAAAGTAGTCAATACGACTTTGAATCGAGTGTGGTCCCAGGCGGCTCCATGTAAAACGTTTGGTGTTTGGATTTCGTAAAGGCCAAATGTCAACTAAATCACATTTTGTACATAGATCCTTAAGTTTTTTGCGTGAGTTTCGCCAGGGTGAAGGGTTTCCCCCCATTCTATCTAAATGTATATTCATTATAAAATTACGATCCCCACTCCAAATTATTTCCCTATCCGATTCAATGGGGATAGCGTCAAGACATGTAAGGATAGATTCCAGAAAGAGAGTGTGCTCAGCCTCGTTATTGGGTGCACAGGAGTTTGATTCGTTGGAAAGACCAATAGTGATATTAGTAACTCTACCTGTGGCATCAATTGTTACGGAATTGATTTTATATTCGATGTTTCGAATAATAATAGCTGTTCCTCTACTTAACGAGCTCCCATGGGAGAATATAAAGTGACCACCATTCATTTCCCTGCTCAACACTGTTTCATCCCTCTCCAAGGTATGGGTCTCTTGTAGAAAAATAATATTAGAGCTAGTATTTTTTAACCAGTTGAACAAACCCATTTTTTTCTGACGACTACCAAGGCCTCTCACATTGAGTGATAACATTTAAAAGGACGGATTCATTTTAAATGTCCGTGGTACAGTCATTCTATTACCTTTCATTTTCATTACTGGGACAAAGTAAATTAAAAAAAAAGAGAAGGCACCAACCAAAAGCAAACAAAAAAAATGAAAAGGATGATAGCTGCTTACTACAACGATAGCAACTAACAAACAAAAAAGGCAAAATATAAATGGTAAGAGGTCATACATAAAGTAAACATTTTTAGTTTTAGAGAAAAAACATCATCTCTTTACATAACAAATAACGGAAACTCTCAGAAATCAGAGCAAATACAATATATTAATACTAAAGTTGAATCTAAAGTGCATATGGTGTCATTAAATGACAAGCTGTCAGAGTTGCCACAATTTCCTATGCAAGAAAAAACCAGAACCAGTTTAGTAGAATATAATCAGTTTACAGGAGAGGTTCGAATCTGCTAGTCTAAAATAGTCAAGAACATAATGACACAGTAATAATAAACGTGCTTCGAGTTACGAAAACATGTAGTTAAAAAATGTTCTGGTAATTCGTAATTTAACATCGAGTCATTGAGCAGACCTCAATAACAGTGTACATTACTGTATGGAGTAGTATCACGGCGCAAACTGATGATTGAAGTAATTACAATATATTACAGAGTGTTGGTATATTGTGATCATTATATCAAGGGTGGGGCCACGGATATGAGTTTGGTCTTGAGTCCACTTTTTCAAGCAGCATGTTAAAATTATTAAGGCTAAACACATTTTCATTGGATAGAATCTTGGAAATTGTGATCTTCTTAGGTGTGCGACATATTATGATTTGCTCTTGCGAACCACCATACATTTATCTCCTCAAATAATGCCATTTACGCAATAGAATTCGACGTTGACTATATATATAACTAAGAATTATTCATGATAACAAGACCAGTGTATACTAAATATACCAGACGTCAACCATAACATATAGTTGTTATTTTTGTGACTTGTTGCTAAGAGTACTTCTAATAAAACATTTCATGAAATGGATGAAGACGCATATCAAAGGAATTATATTGTGATATGTAAGTATTACGATCCCGGGGCAGACATCAAAGCATTTTCATCGCCTGGCAACCAACACAGTAAAAACAAAGGCCGAAAACTCTCAGAAAATGGACGGTTGTTGAGACTCCTCGGAACAGTGTAACAAAATTACGCCTGCTTGTGCAACATATACAAATTTGGTTGTTCAGGATTCGGCTGGCGTTTTACATCAGAGCCCATAGAAATACATGGTACAGTGGTGACGTAGCCCCGCCCTCAGGATAGGTGTGAAAGTGTAAACATGTTTTCCGTGAGAAGAAATTGTGAAATATATCAATATTTCTATTCTATTTTAGGTATCAATTTATCTATATATTAAATATTGTTTTACTTACAATTTAATTTCGGGATTTAGAGAATGATTAAGAGATAAATACAAACCCATTCAGATGACGTAATATACCAACCATGCACAACAGTTTGTAAGATGTGTACAGTCACGAGTCTCACACATGACAAACAATACTACATATTGTGAGCAAATAATTCCACTCACTATTTCCGAGAAGATGATTACAAAACATTGCAAATAATTGTGAAACCCCATACATACTTAACAAAGCCCTAGATTACATAAAACAAGTCTAGCCTGTATTACTGTAGTGGAGACAGTCACAACTTGCAAACCCAGTTGATGTTTATTTCACAGTGCTGCCTATGTGTCCGCAATATAGCTACTATTCACAACAATTCGAGGTAACACAACAAGGTAGGAGTTTGTTTAACTAAAACAAATAATTAATATATGCACATGTAAAATTAAAATGCTGAAAGACAATTTATTACATTTTAATGACCTTATAGTGGCACTCTTATTACCAGCATATTAAAGATTTGATATTTTCAATTGCGGTGATTGCAATCAATTCAATTTTGTTACAGGATTTTGGATTTAAAAAAAAGAAAACTATTTTGATTTGAATTTGGATTTGGAAGACCTACTTAAAACAAAATTATTTAAACCAAGATTAGATAACAGGCAAATTAATAAAAAAAAACATTCTAATGAGCAAAACATACTTCCCTTTAAAATATAACATTCCAATTAAAGAAAATCAGTCTAACAAAAGTCCTGTCAGTATCTGCGTGATTTCACGTCTTCTACCCTAACGGCGATAGTGTATAGTGTATTTAACTATTGTATTTTATCTTCAGAGTTCTTTTGTTGATAACCTGTCCACTATTTCTTTGAATGCACCTGACCATCATACAATTCGTTCTAAATTTAAATTCACTTATTCTAACCCATCCCAGGCAAAAGCTGAAAATGTAATGAAAACTACATTTAGGTGTCGTTTCAACCGGAAAACCTCGGACCTTTAACTGTTAATTAGTCGTATAAATAACGAATTCACACAACAACAGCCTGCACAATCTGAAATAATCACACTGAATAAGCACGACCAAGCCATATATGTACTGGGTAAAACACGCTGCATCGGATATTAAGTCAAATTGTACCCGGAACCAATCCAAACCAGCGTGGAGGGATACACTGTACAGCAAAGCTAAACTAGAAAAATAAAAAGCCCAAAACAAATTTAGACATTCAAATATCAAAAGTAACTTGACCACTTATATAGTTCTAAAAATAATTTCGAAGCAATATGTAGAAACAAGCAAAGGTTACTTATAGATGTGTGTATAACAACTAATGACGTCATTACTGTATCTTCAGGTGTTAACTACCGGTTACTGCTTGCGCACAAGGCCGCAACAAGTTCAACGGCCCTGACTCAGTATGAGGCGAACTGATAAAGAATTTTACTTTCCTGTCATACTGGTTGGTCGAATCATTAAAGATATGGCATACGCAATGATTTTCAGATGACTTATTCTACATACCAGACATGCAAAGCATATTCTGAAACCACAAGCACAATGGAACACTACTTACTTCTCTGAAATTTAGAGCTGAAGAAACAGTTTGTAAGTTGTGTACACCGACGAGTCCCACTTATGAAACAAACAAGTGCGCAACTAATTCGAGTAACTCATTCGAATACTGATGGATTTGTCTCACAGATGGCACAACATGGCACAAACTGCATGCATACTTAAAAAAGCTCTAGATTACGTAAAACAAGTATAACTTGTATTGTTGTCGTGAAGACATAAAATATGCACATGTTAAATTTAATGCTGTAGCAGAAATGATTATAATTTGATAATGTTATAGTGATTCTATCACTTATTACCATATCAATGTTCTGTAGGAATCATTAGTTGAAAATTGTATTAAATCTAAAAAAAAAAACACAACATAATATTTAATCATTCTAGTTAGAACATTAACTCAAAAACCTACCTCTTCCAAGATTAGGTTTACTTTATTTAAACGATAGATTAATGTGATTACAACGAGGTCATCACGTGTCTACTATAAGGTTCATTTATTTTTTCTTAGTGATATGACTATGCTGTGTACTACACACGTACGATATTTTTGGGTTTTGTTTTCGACGATTGTTTTTGGACCTGAGTAAAACGAAATATGATTTATTTTTACTTTATGTCATTAGGCGTTCCTCTCATTATGTTTCTACACCATTTAGTTGACAACATTTAGTTCAGAATATATTCAGTTTCATTTGAGTATCTACGTATGTTAACCTACAATACAGGCTATTGTAAATTAGAAATTGTATTTACAAAAAAAGTTAAATTCAAAAACAAGATTGCTGTAATGTTTTGCCACTTGATAATCATTATGAAACTCAGGTACTCCTGGGCTATAAGATTTTGTACTATGCATGACAGTTTACGTAATATATTGTTGTTATGGCCATTTTATTTATGTGATATTATACAAATATATTCGTGAAGCATATTGAATGTTCTCTCTCCCTCTTTTCCTATCATTACTGACCTTGCTGTGGTGTGTGTAGTGCTTATTCCATCACCTTCACATCTTACTAATTACTAGCACTGGAAATGGTGGTAAAATATCCGATTATTATTGGGTGTTCGGAGTTGATATTCAAACCAACCTCGTGAAAAATGCATATTTAAAGTGCTACATATTTATGATTACTGTTGTCCTGATTTTTTTGCTAAAATAAAAAATAGATAACAAATAACAAATAAAATTGAAAATAGATTACGCGATAAGCCACGCCCCTTCCTGGTGCAGTAAAGTAATTTCGGCAAGATCACTACCAAAATATTAAATAAATAAATGAAGACTATCAAAAAAGTAATACCTCCATTTCGGGCCCGCACAGAGATTGGGTTACACTCTCTCCTGCACAATTTGAGTGTGTCAGTGTGCCTCCATCTGCACATTTTTTTTTTATAATTCTCAACCTCGGAAAGGATACAAAACAATACATACCACAGGGAGTCCAGGAACTATGATCAACTGTACGCACTCCCTATGAGCGGGGGGGGGGGTATCGGCTGGTATCTATTGTAATAAATAGACAAAGGATGAAGGCTTCAGCCAGCTCATATTTTTTAAACTCGAAATAACAGACGAAAAGAATGAAAAATAAAATCTAAAAAATACCAGGTTGAAGAATATTAGTTCAAATTTCGCTAAAGCCTTACCTACATTTTACCGATATCTGCAGAAGAAATCAAGAAAACTACACAAATTGATTCCATTTAGGAATTCTTAACGGTTTGCCAGAACGCAGAGGCCACGGCTCAGTTAGCCTTGCTCAACTGGTTCGTAACCAGTCTTGTGATTGGTTGTTGCCTGCTGAACAGGCCACGCCTCCAACCTGGTATTTTGTTTAGATTTTATTTTTCATTCTTTTCGTTTTTTTGAGTTTAAAAAAGTGGTTATGCATATACAGCCACCAAGGATGAATATCAACTGCCCTACACAAAAGTCATGTCAACATGTAGACAACTAATGGAATAACTACATAACCAGAAAGAATGAAATGTTCAAACTCAATGGCTCACATCCAACTGTAACGAACAAGTTGGGGTGGTAGACTATTCCTCAGTACATCACTAAACAATATGCTTGTTCCAACTTGTTATAATTGGGCAATGGTGAGGAGCCTCGGAATATGGCTACAATGTAAGTGGTACCACCAGTTGTGTGTCCTGTTCCAAGCTCTTGAAAATACAGCAATTAATTCAGACTTTCTTCCATCAGTCCGTGAGACTCTACATCAATAATCCACATTTTTCTTTTCTTTTTTTCTATATTAAGTACAAGTGTAGAAATAGACGACTCACTGTCACATCAATCATACAAGGGCCTTCGGTTTAATCCGTTCAGTCACATTCTAAATGGTCATCACATATTCTCTCAGGCATTGAGGTACGTGTTCTTGAATTGTACGTGTGTTTGTGTTTATGGTAACTCATAGCACGACAAGAGCAAGATGTGTTAGAGTGTTCTCGCACTGCATCTAGTGCTTTCTGGCTTTACCATGTAAACTGGAATGTAAGGGTTCAATTGCCTGGCAACATGATATGAAACTTCCTCCCAGTAGTCTACTATCTTTGTTTTCCCTAGGAGACGTACATTTCACACCAGCACTCTGTCACCACACTTTGACTAGTATTTATGACTGTAACTTTATATCGTTTTTGCTGCACTTTCCTTCGAACATTTGAATGTCTTATACTTGATGACAAGGGTGCCGATCAAACATCAAATAACAGGGAGATAATCCTGTAGTTTCCTCCTTGGTACAGTTATATGCGTGGATCGATGGCGCAACAAAATGCTTCCAATCATTTTTGATTAAGCGTACTCAAGTTGTCACACTATGTTCTATTTAGCCGTTTACACTGATGGTATAACATTGTTCTTGACATATTTATGCCTGTAATTTTACTAAGCTGCTTGATAAGTGTCGATTCAAATGTTCTACTCTTATTCGTGTGTAATCTAGTTGGTAATCCAAAATTTTCGATGAATAAGTTGAAAAGGTGAAATTGTCAGTAATAAACATAATACATTTGACTCCACTCTCTGATTCCCCCATGCTCAACAAGTCCATGCAAAGTATTAGATAGATTTACCCGTTCTGAATAGTATTGTCAATCTCAGTCATATCAGGACATTCCATCAGCATCAATATTCCGTCTGTCTAGATGATAATACATATTGAAGATTTATTCATCAGAACTTCTAGCCACATGTGTTCAGTTGGATCTAGTTTGGCAGATGTCAGAACGTAGATCACTGGACCATTAATAGTATGAAGACAACAGGTCACCTAATTTTCTTTCCATTCCCTACATGCTCCTGGCTCAAATTGGCATCTATTCCTATATTCAATAGCATCAGTGTTTTTGTTTTGTATTCAGCATATGCTGATCCATCCATTCAAACGGTGATGATTGTTTCGCTTGTACATACCTTCCATGGGAGATTTATGTGTGGTAACTTCTGTACGAATCGACAGTCTCGATCTTAGCAGGGTCTGCCTCCACATCTTTTCCTTACAGAATGTGCCCAAGAAACTGTACTTAATTTTGCAAGAAATGACACTTCTTAAAGCTGACCTTCTATCCAAATCCTCTTAGCCGATCCAGCATTGCCTCCAGTCTTTCCATATGGCCACACACGTTTTGGGGAAACACAAAGACATCATCTATACTAAGCATATGTTCAGATTTAAATCTTCCAAACATGTTTCTCTGTAATGTAGCAGGACACCAGTAAAACCGAACGGCATACGGACACTCAAACTGGGAAGTAAAGGCAGTCTATAGGGTATATTGTTCTTTGCCACAGCAATCTGGCAGTACCCACGTTTAATATCTAGGGATGAGAACCATCTGGCCCCTTTAAAAATATCAAGACTTTCTTGGAATTTCTGGAATTGTATAGGAATCTTGAATCGTTTTTGCATTAAGTTTGCCTAATCCGCACACATTCTTCTGCTGCCATCCTTCTTTCGTACGGTGACCACAGGAGCAGCGCAAAGGCTGTGAGATTTGAGAATGGCACCACTGTACGTCATCCCCTTAAATACCTTGCAATCTTCATCATACATTAATGGTGGTATCCGACGATATGGCTCTCTACTAGGTTTTCAACAGTCACTGGTATTTTGTACACAACTGCGGTGCAATCATTTTCATGTTTCGAGAACAAATAGGTTTTCGATTGTCATTATGGCTACAAGAGATCTTGTCATCGAACTCCATACTCGAATTCGGGGTGCTTCCCAGATGATCGTAGCCAGTCTGTTTGAAAAAAAGGAAACAGCGTTTCAGTAAAACTAAAAATCACATTGTAAACAGTATCGTCTTTTATAACTCTTATTCCCCATCTTGTTTGCTTTTTTGTATTGTTTTTGTCCTTCAATGCCTCAATCTCATCTAGTTGGTCACTGTTAAACTTACAATTCGTGTTTTCCTTTGTTGGAGGTTCGCAATCCATTCCAAGTCACAACACGGAAGACAAGACATGTTTTACAAATAAACACAGCGTTTGTTTAGGTTTGTGTGGCGAATGACAATCACCTAACGACCGACAATAACAACTTGGATCCCGCCATTAACAATAAGCAATATTATGGTTATATAATTTTTCAAATGTTTTAATTCGGTAACGTTCCCAATTTTTTTCCAAAATCCAACACTATATTTTTCTAAAAATCAAAGATTACCGGTTTTATGTATTTCTGCATTAAACCTGTAGTCAATTCATGTTCCAGGGCCATTTTTGTGTTTGGACCAATCAAATCGATGGACTAACACCACCAATATACTGGTATAATATAATAGAATATATTTTACTATATAGCTTGATTGAAATCTTCATAGTCGCAAATTAATTGTTATCTAATTCTTAAATATATCTTGTTTATGATTAATTAATAATTAACGATCAGATATTTAGTATTAGGCACTTATTTTATCTTAGTGGTTCTCAAATTCCCGCTTACATAATTCATATAACATAAGCTAATATTATTGGTAAATATGACTCACTATCCGGAACATGAAAATCATTTAAATCCGCTGTGACTTGAAACCATAACCAACATGCTTATTACCATATTTTGTAATGTTGTACACCAATAATAAGTGTTTCTCCATATCATGTAATATAAACCGTTGAAACATTTTTGTGAGTAATTTAGTCACTACAATTATGTTTCGTGTATATCTGAATAAAATAATCGAACGTTGCGAGTTTTCGAGAACGAGCTTTGTTATAATACATTAACATTTATGAGGCATTCTCGGAACATTTACTTAATGTTTTCGAAATTTAACCTCGGGGTTGTCATGATAATGACTTAGGTTAAGTATACAAGCATCTCCGCCAACATTGCACGCTGTTTTCTAACATGTTACAGTCAGCTCAAGTAAACAATTATAGGCTGCTTTCAACTGGCTTATAGTAAATTTGCCGACTTTGCAACTGCGCGTTTCTATATGCTATCAACTTAGGTCATATAAACAAATACATCTACCAACCTTGCAATAACTTTCCACAAGTTTGCATTTACTTTGAACTACTTTGTAATGTGCGTGAAAAGCGTAGAACCCACTACGTGCCGACACCATCTTGTTCGTGAAAATTAGAAGAGATTTGAAAACATTCATTAATTAAAAAAGTTTGACATCACAGTAAAAAATAATGAAGGAACGTTGAATTATATCTTTTCCATGTGTGTGATGAAAAAAACATGCAACAGGTCGTTTACTCAGCGAGTCTCCCATGCAAGGACTAACCACGACCGATTGTGCTTTAGTTTAAACATTTGTTTGGCACCTAACCACACAGCCGAATTGGCGGCTACTCCCTGTTTTTGGATGTTTTAAATCGATGTCGTTTACACAAGTCTCTTCTAGATTGACCTATGACCTATACATACTTGGTGTAACTCTACGGTTTTTTAACACCAATTTACGAAATATTTATTCACATTTTCGAATGTTCAACTACGGGACTTGTTAATATGATATCACAGATAACAATTCCGAATGAAACTACCAACTTTGCAATTGCTTTTCACAATTTTCTAAGCAGTTTGTTGTCAATTTATCGGTTTAGTGTCGTGATATTCTGATTATATATGTGGCATTCTCGGAAAATTCACTTAATGTTTTCAAAATTTAACTGTGGGGTTGACATGATATTGACTTACGATAAATATACAAGCAACTCCGCCAACATTTCCTTTGTTTTTTTTAACTTTTCACGCTGTTTTCTGACATTTTCTGACACCTCATGTGAAGAATTATATGCTGCTTTCAACTGGCGTTTATCAAATTTTTCGACTTTACAACTGCGCGTTTCTATACGCCAATAACTTAGGTCATATATACAAATACATCTATCAAGTTTGCAATAACTTTGCACAACTTTGCATTCACTTTGAACAACTTTACAAGGTCCGTTAACAGCGTAAAACCCACTACGTGCCGACGGCATCAATAACTTGTTCTTGAAAATTAGAAGAAATTTGAAAACTTTCCATTAATTGAAAAAAGTTGCAAAAATACCAGGATTTTCTACTATGAATGATTGACATAACAGTAAGAAAAATGAAGAAACGTTGACTCATATATTTTCCATGTATGTGATGAAACAAAAAAAATCAATGTCGTTTACTAAGGAAGTCTCCCATGCAAGTACTAACCGCGACCGACTGTGCTTAACTTTAAATATTAGTTGGGCACCTACCCACGCAGGTGCATAGCATATTTGAAATAAAGCCGAATTGATGGTCATTCCCTGTTTTTGGATGATTTAAATCGATGTCGTTTGCACAAGACTCTTCTAGTTTGAACTATAACCTCTACATACATGGAGTAACAACACTAAGCTAAATTAACACCAATTTGCGAAATATTTATTAATATTTTCGAATGTTCAACTATGGGACTTGTTAATATGATATCACAGGTAACAATCCCGAATGAAACTACAAACTTTGCAATCGCTTTTCACAACTTTCTAAGCAGTTGGTTGTTAATTTTTCGGTTGACTATTGTGATAATCTGCTATTATATGAAGCTTTCTTCGAAGATTTACTAAATGTTTTCGAGATTTAACAGTGGGTTTGTCATGGTAATGCTTTAGGTTAAGTATACAAGCAACTCCGCCACCATTTGCTTCCTTTTTTCAACTTTGCACGCTGTTTTCTAACATTTCACTCTCAGCTCATGTGGACATGTATATAGGCTGCTTTCAACTGACTTTTCTTAAGTTTGCTGACTTTATAACTGCGCGTTTCTATACAAATACGTCTGTTAAATCAAGCTATTGTAAATTAACAATTGTATTTAAAAAATAAATAATTTAATTCAAAAACACGATTGCTGTCATGTTCTGTCACTTGTCATGACTTCCTGGTTATAGAAACCTCGTGACAAAATGCATTTTTAAAGTGCTGCATGTTTATGATTACTGTTGTCCTAATAAGCAAATTAGATAACAAACTGTTAAATTGAAAAGATATTAAGAGTTTAGCTACTACCCTTCCTGCAGAAGTGGAGTGATTCCGGCAACCTCATTTCCAAACGTCAGAGGAAGTAATTATCTGAGACAATTCGACCACTCTTTCCCATCAGAAATAAATAGAAGGCCTAATATTTTGTCCCATGACGTCACACACAATCTTTCTTAAATATTAGCTGTCATTTTTGGAATAATAAATAGTTTTACAAGACTGACTTTGCACAATATTAATTTGCACTGATGTTTTAACGATTCATAACTCATTATGAATAATTTGGATTATTCATATGTAATGCAGTACACTGACAATCTATTGTTATAGCCGTACTGCTCTGCTGCAAATATTGCATGAATATATTGCAATTATGCGTATTATGTGAGGTCACATGACGATAATAGGAAGAGTAGTCATACTTCTCACCCGATGTTCAGAGCTTGTTGTATAAACCTTGTTTCAACAGTACATGGAATATTACTGATACACATATTAATGATGTCGCACAACTACATAGGGTTATATATTATGTTCCCCACACCGTCAAAATTGCTTGGCACTAACTCTACCAGTGTTAGAGATGTTAAAATTATGCATTGCTATATGCTCATGTGACAAAATGTGATCACTAATCATGTTAGTCATATCTCTAATCCAATCCCTCCAATATAGCACTGGTTATAAGTTTTAACTGCAAAAGACTTAAAATAATAGTTATGTATGATAATGGGGTCGTAAGGCCATATATGGATGTATGATACATTGAAACAAATTGAGGCCTAAAGCAATTTTTATATAAGAAAATAAATTCATTTTCATTCATGAGAGATTCCTATGCAAAATTGCCAGGAAACTACAATGCATTCACATTTTAACTACAGTACAACCATAACATAATGTCTAAAGATATGTTACATTGTGTTAGCAGTAAGATTGAAATCTCTTATCTTATACTTATATCACATTCCAAGTGATATTTATATCCTATCTATAACAAATAACATGGAACATGTTTGGCTGATATACAATTTATACCTATGGTGTGTTTATATTTGTTTGACGATTGTTTAATAACAATCCAGTATTGTCTGTGGTACTGATAATGATTAAGAAGTTTTATTTAAAAAAATATTTCTTTTCGTTAACATATATTTCAATAAGTCGAGTCGGTCTTGAATTTTCCCATCCTTCTTCATGTATACATGTAGTAATGTTTTTCCAATTTAAAAAAGGAATAAACAGGATGTACACAACATACGTCCGGTATCTTTGACTTTTTGAACGGGTTGTTATTATTAATCTTCACATTCATGTTATGAGGGTTTTTCCGTATAATAGCCTTTAATTACAAGTGTCAAAGTGATTGACCCTCTGTTATTTATTTTATACATCGTTCATCAAATGTAATTCTCTATACAGATTCTATTGTGTTACAAGATTATTCAAATATAGTTGTTGCATGGTGTACACAATGGCAACTTAAACTTAACACTAAGATATGTTATGTCATTCCTTCGCTAATGAAATTAGAAAAAAATATTTCAAATTATTCCATACATGATGTACTGATCACATTAGTGCATGATCTGGTTGTCATTTAAGTTATTCACTTTTCAACTTGCATTCACGACATTGCAAACAAGGCGATGAGAAGGATTGTTTTTTTAAAACGCCATTGCGCAGATTTTACTAATATTAAATATTTAAAATCATTATATATTGCATTGGTACTTAGTCAGTTAAAATGTTGTTCTATTATTTGGAATCCCCGGCGAAATGTTTTGATTGATAAGGTTCAATGTTCAGAGAAAAAAATATTCGTTTCTTGTGTTACAAATGTAATTTAGAGTACCTTTCCTATCGTTACTTGGAATTATGTAAGTTATTTAAATTACCATCATTATTCACACGCAAAAGGATTGCATATCTTTGTTTTTTGAGCATCAGTTTCGTTTTCGTATCCCATCTGTTAGAAATATTATTTTCTTCCACAATATTTTAATATATATTAAATATATATATACTTGTCATAGTCATATTAATTAATTGTTGTTGTATTTTACGTATTATTAGTAGTTCGTCTTGTTCTTTTGTTTGAATCTGAAATTTTTACATGTTGGTCAACCGAGTAAATAAATAAATAAACAAGCAAACAAACAAATCAATCCATTAATCAATTGTAGTAGTGGAAAACTTATGTGTGCATAATTATTGGGGTCACAAGCGCAACTAATTCTATAAAATCCATTCATCTATGATAAAATATTCAGTTACTAATGCTATATCTCTGAGTATAGACGAGTTTCGATTGATAGCGGTTTGATATCTAGCTTGTGCAATTTATTCGCTGGTTCCTGAAGTTCTGATAAGTTTACAACCTACATGGCATCGCAAATAAAAGTCGATTTTCGAAAAAAAAAACAGTCAGTTTCCAAATCCACAGACCACAAAATGTTGTCTACAAACAAATCTTCATAAATGTCCAATAGCTGAAGTAGATCATAAACATTAAATTTAAAATTATTTTAAACAATAATTACTACACTATACTACTCAGAACTCCGGCATTCAACTTTCACGACACTAAACATGTTCAGGTTCTTTAGTACAGTGCATATTTTGTACGCAATATGCTGTGTTTTCGTCATTGAACCACTCTTTCTCTTCGCGTAACACTAAAGATTTAAACATAATACATACCTGCTAGTCTAAAATAGTCAAGAATGTTATGACACAGTAGTGATATAAGTTTTTCGAAAACCACGTCCAAATTATAACTCCATGTTAACAAAAAAATGTTTCCCTAAACTCGAAGTTATGGTAAATCGTAATTTAAGATCGAGTCATTGAGCGGACCTCATTTACAGTGTACAGTACTGCATATTATCACGGCACAAAGCGATAATTGAAGTAATTGCAATATATTACAGAGTGTTGGTATAATAAGTAATGATTGATTGATGGTCATACGGCATTTGAGTGCGATTTAATTCCAAAATTGATTCCGCGGACTGCCAACCATGAGCCAGACTACTAAACCTGTGTCTCGGTAAATGTACAATGTAAACTTCATATGTATTCGTAATGAGAAAATTACACGTTTATTTCTGTTAACCACTACTTTTGTATGTAGATAGGATTGGGAAACTTATACACATCTATTTATATTATCACACACTTGCCTCCTGGTTATGAAAAATCCTACTATTTTTTATATGGAGACTGTCAACCACTACACCCACATCCATATGAAGATTGCAAATCGTTTCACTTCTATTCACATGGACATTGCAAACTGTTACAACAAAATGGCCACAATTCCATATGACAAAATTCACGTCAGAATTACCAATGCCTAAAGATGCGGTACAATTTCATAATATCATCATTTTTAACACAGTTATCGACATATGAAGTTGACTAGACATATTTCCGATATTGTACACCGATAAATGAAAGCTATTATTTTCCATGCATGCTATTATAAAGAGATAATCTATGCTGCTATACAAGTAATTCTTAAATAATTACAGTAAATTTGATCTGGGAAATAAATAACGCTTATTATTACATATGTATTTCCAAATCCCATATGCAAATGAGATCCGAGAGCAAACAAATTAGTCCCCTCCGGAGTAACGTTTTTCGAAACACAGGAGAAATAAACAATATTTAGAAGTACGATATTTTCCCATTGGGGAACATGAATAAACTTGTCGAGTGAAATGAAATTTGAACAACAGTAATGGTACTTTTAGGTAGCCACTTATTTTGACTAAAACTAATTTGCATATCACTCCTAAATAATGTTTTTGGTATTTTAACGGTCGATATGTGAATTAACATGGTATTTCCATTGGCAACCGAACTATTTTTATTTTGTAAACAAATTTTCGTCTTCTATTTTTATCCGGTAAATCGTTCAACAACATTTTTGGCATGTTATGTGTACATCACATGGAATATTACGATTGAGAGAACTTAATGTATGTTGACCACCTGTAAACTGAGTTTTATAGACCCTGAGGGGCTCTCGGAAGATTTACCCGCAGTAAAATCAGTGATTACTATGGAACCATTAACATCGAGATACCAGGACGTTTCTACTGATGACATTGCGGCGTTACTCAGTTCCAAATAAAGATTACCAATGCCAAATGGGCAACATTTTAACCGATAACCAAGACTCATTCAATTCACGACCAGCAAGCAAGATCACAAACGAAGTTGTAGCGTGCAGCTTAGCGACAACCACTGTCGACGAAAGTCATCCCGTCAGTGGAGTACCACAGTTGTACCGCATGTTTGCAATTGCACAATTCTATGGGGAAACTTTTAACTTCAACATAAACTGTATATCTTAGTCGTCCAGTTAAAGTTCTGTCGGTGTCCCAACTAAACGTCAACGAGTTATTTATTCGGACAGTGACTCAGATTAGACGTCTGATTATTTTATTTTCACGCAGACACGCGTTCTACACTGACACGCGCTACTAGGGCGTAACACTATCTAGGAACATATTAATGGACAATGGGGTTACCGATCTAAATTCCGTCCCGGTTTGTTGCACGTTCTTACTTTAATATGAAATAATCAAATATGAAACATTTGTAATAATAACAGAACCTCACACCTCCTCTGTGGCTATCGTTGCGTATAGAAGTACGGCCGTACTTTCACGAGCTAAGCAGGATACATCGCATCACTCGTGAAACTAACTTCCATACGCAACGAAAGCCACGTGGAGAGTGTGGGGTTCTGTCATGATACTCATAATATGAAATTATTCCCAATAATTCCCAACCTAAATTTTTTCTAATCTTATATATGAAGTATGCTAAAGTGTACGTAGCACAAGACCTAAATTTGGAAGAATTACTTTCAGTCGAGTTGAATAACATTCTGTCAAGAATTTATAAAGGTTAACAATTAAAATAAAAACATCTTTTTGATTTACTTCATAAGGTTCATTTCATTTTGAATTTTGTGTACAAGGCCTATCAACTGCGTCTAACACCAATGGAGTACATCCCGATGCTGATATCACGTATACATGTTAAAGTTATCGAAAACTACGCAATTGAAAGTACATAACTATGATAACTGGCAGAAGGATAATTTATTCCCGTCTTTCTATGTACTAGCTTGAATCACATGATCAACAATATTAGGATCATCAGAGTAATACTCGCAGGTATAGATGGTATACACATCATATTTGCGAATCAAACACATTCTATCACGTATTGACTCTTCTTCAGGGAGCGTCGCCTTTAACTCGATTTGCTCGGCGATGGCTTTTGGGCAATCCTATACGTAAACAGAAAACATTGATTAATGAATCTGAGAAGAAAATTTCGAAACGCAATAGCAAGCATATACGACTATTTACAACAGATGTTTTCTTACATTCCACAGAAATTGATTACTCTGTATATGACTTGTATATTATTTCAGGTAGTATTATTATATAAAATTTCACTATAGCAGTTTTAATACTAACATTAGCGAGTGGTTTTAAGTTTATATAGTGTGAAATATGATATTATATATTAAAATGGAGTAAATAAACTGTACAATAATTAAACCATCATAAAATCCAACCCCAACGCTAGCTGAACAATATTTTGCTACGTTTTTTACTTATTGTAGTGTATGTTAGCATATAAATAATCATCGTAAGATATTCACCACAAGTTTACAAACATTGTGAACCCACGCGTCTTCAATTGCCGAGACCGTGCATTGTTGACAATTGTCAGTTGGCACCGCTTCAATTCCCTGTAAAACAATGTATGTCAATATATACAACGTATTTTAGTTAATATAAAACATAATAATAATTACAATCTTGTTAGAACGGAATATTAGAAAGTGTTGTTAATTACACAGTATGAATTTCTTCCTTTTTTAGTGTATTTTATTTCAAAACAGTTCAACACATGCTGTGAGGGTCTATTCTAATAGTACTCAATTTGTCAAAGGGTGATCGTGAGCATTTGATGTAACTGCTATCATGATCACACCCCACAGTGAAAGTGATACCAACATAATTTCTAGAAATAAATAAAAAAAATTCAGTTTATAGGCTGCCGTACTCTGACGTCATTTGATTACGTTTTTACCAACCATCTTGCAAATGTCTGTTATCAAATGTCACTATTAAATGTAAGACAGATGCGATGGGCGAAGGATGTTGGTCGTAGCAGACATTTTTACGTCAAGTAAAATAAATAAGTTTCAAGTAAAACACAAATACAACATTATCAGTCACGCCATGTAGCTGGGGACAAGGGTCGATCCCAATTCCAAATAAACTGAGATGTTATATTGTCCCAAGGTGAATGAGAATGAGACAGGTCATTTGGCAGAAGTTTGTACTGTTGAGCCCAGATATTTAACGGTCGGGTATGACAAATCATGAGACAGTCACTCTTGCTAAAGCTGTAAGATTAGTATCGCATCATGGAAGTGAAAAGAAATGAGATATACAGACAAGTAATTGAAAGATATATTAGCCTATTGGCTTCAACTGTTGTCTATGTCAAATATAATTGTATCTAATTTGTGATCATTATATAAACGGTGCGGCCACGAATATGAGTTTGGTCTTGACCTTACTTTTTCAAATAATACAGACATAACCATGAAAGATACCGACCACAAAGAATTTTGTTCTAAGGACACTACTCTTAGAAATAATTTCACGGAATAGATTAACACGCATATCGATAGATGTATTTACACTGTAATATGTAAATATAGACGTGGAAGCATTAATACATTTTCATCGAGTAAACTGTGAAACATAATATGTTTTTATTTCTATTTAAATTATCTCTCAGTAGAAGTGTAATGGTGTAAAACACTGTTGTTTTACTTACTAGGATTTATAGAATGACGCTTAAATACAAACCTATCTTAACATTCAGATGATCTATTCTACATACCGGACATGCAAAGCATTGACTGCCAATACTGTAACCACAAAACACGAACTAGCACTAATTACTCAGTACATTAGAGCTGAAGAAACAATATGTAAAATGTGTACAGTCACGAGTTCCACTCATTACATATGTGCAAATAATTCAACTCACTAATTCGGATACTGACAGATTTGTCTAGCAGATGAATACAAAACATGGCAACCAATAGTAGACTCACATACATAGCTTTAGACAACGTAAAACAAATCTAACCTGTATTGTCGTAGTGGAGACAGTCACAACTTGCAAACCCAATTGATGTTTATTTCACAGACCTACCTGAGTGTCGGCATTATAACTACTATGCGTCATAACTTAAATATTTTTAGCATTTTTGTTTTATTTTAATCCTCCAATTATTGTGTCTCTCTGTCTGGCTATAATGATTTGTTCTCTGACAAATTAGTGTTCGTAAAAAGTCGAGGTAAAACAACAAGGTAGAGGTTTGTTTAACCGAAAACAAACAGTTATTATAGGTGTCTGTAATTTAAAAGGCTGAAAAAATAATTTATTATATTTTTATGACGTTATAGTGGTACTACAATTTATTACCAGCATATTAAAGATTTGTTCCTATTTTCAATTGCGCTGATAGCAAACAAACCATTTTTAATTGAAACAGAAATTAAATAGTATACAAAGTTAAAAAAACTAGCATTCTTGTGAGCAAATGAGCAAAACATACTTCTCCTGGGAATGGAACGTTCCTATTGACGAACATCAGTCTAACCTGTAGACTTTTCGGTGACCCCGCCAAAATTCTGGTCAGTATCTGTGTGATTTCACGTGTTTTGCGTTAGTGTAGATGACTATTGCATTTTATCTTTAGTGTTGATAATCTGTCCAATAATACTTTGAATACATCTGGTCATCTTAAAATTTGTGTTAATTTTAAATTCTTTTATTCTAACCCATTCCAAACAAAAGCTGTAAATGTAATGAAAACTACATCTCGGTTTCGTTTCAACTGAAAAATCCCTGGCCTTGAATAATTAATTAGTTGTATGAATAACGAATATACGCAACAAGAGATTGCAGAATCCTCTAAATATTTCGCACTGAACAATCACGAACAAGTCATACATGTACTGGGTGAAATATTTGATCACACTGCATCGGATATTAAGTCAACGAATAGATCTTGTACCCGGAACCAATCCAAACCAATGTGGTGAGATAAATTGAGCAGCACAGCTAAACTAGAAAAATAAAAAAGTCCAAAACAAATTTAGACGTTCAAATATCGATAGTAACTTGACCATTTCAAAGCAATATGTAGAAATAAGAAACGGTTATTTATAGACAAACTTTGTCTTAATATGGTGTGTATGTTTAAAACATCGTGTGGTGTTTATAACGATTGATGTGTGTATTTTAAAAATGATGTGTGTTAAATAATTAATATGTGTTAAATAATGTGTTTAAAAATGTGGTGTGTTTAAAATAGACTTGTGTATTTCGAAATAGTGTGTGTTAAAAAAATGACTTGTGTATTTTAAAAATTACGTGTGTGTTTAAAAATTACCTGAAAAATAATTTATTATATTTTGATGACGTTATATGGTACTACAATTTATTACCAGCATATTAAAGATTTGTTACTATTTTCAATTGCGCTGATAGCAAACAAACCATTTTCAACACAGGGGTGTAAGTAGGCATTCATTGGAAATAACAAAAATCAATTTGCATTTGGATTTGAAGCACTCACTTAAGACGAAATAATTGAAACAGAAATTAAATAGTATACAAAGTTAAAAAACAAGCATTGTTGTGAGCAAATGTGCAAAACATACTTCTCCTGGGAATGGAACGTTCCTATTGACGAACATCAGTCTAACCTGTAGACTTTTCGGTGACCCCGCCAAAATTCTGGTCAGTATCTGTGTGATTTCACGTGTTTTGCATTAGTGTAGATGACTATTGCATTTTATCTTTAGAATTGATAATCTGTCAAATATTACTTTGAATGCATCTGATCATCTTAAAATTTGTTTTAAATTTAAATTCCCTTATTCTAACCCATTCCAAACAAAAGCTGTAAATGTAATGAAAACTACATCTCGGTTTCGTTTCAACTGAAAAATCCCTGGCCTTGAATAATTAATTAGTTGTATGAATAACGAATATACGCAACAAGAGATTGCAGAATCCTCTAAATATATCGCACTGAACAATCACGAACAAGTCATACATGTACTGGGTGAAATATTTGATCACACTGCATCGGATATTAAGTCAACAAATAGATCTTGTACCCGGAACCAACTCAAACCAATGTGGTGGGATAATTTGTTCAGCAGAGCTAAACTAGAATAATAAAAAAGCTTAAAACAAATTCAGACGTTCAAATATCAATAGTAACAATTTCAAAGCAATATGTAGAAATAAGAAACGGTTATTTATAGACAAACTTTGTCTTAATATGGTGTGTATATTTAAAACATCATATAAACATCATGTGTGTTTAAAACAATTGATGTGTGTATTAAAATGACGTGTGTATTTTAAAAATGATGTGTGTTAAATAATCAATCTGTGTTAAATGTGTTTAAAAATGAGGTGTGTTTAAAATCGACTTGTGTATTTCGCAATGGTGTGTTTAAAAAATGACTTGTGTATTTTAAAAATTACGTGTGTGTTTAAAAATTACCTTTGTGTTAAGATTACGTTTGCTTTTTTAAATGCATTCAACTGGCCAGTGTATATTTACCGCCCCATGGATAATACGATGACCCATAGTGCACTGTTGTTGCCCTGACATAACACACAGTATATTCTCAATGTTGAAAGAAACTTCTATATTTTCTTCTATATTTTCAAATATCTAAGAAAGACAGAAGAGTAATGGTAACATATTTTTCTTCCACTCCCTTAATTTGAATTTATATGGCAGTTAAACCCGATCAGTCAATCATAAGCACAGTGATGCTAAACAGTGTCATTCGAAAATGTTTCAATGTTATTGTTGTTATTTTGTTGTTTGCTTTAAGTAATGGTATTGTTCTGCAGCTGAATTGAGGCACTGCAGAAAGTGAAGATTTATATTATGGCCTAACAGTCTTTCTTAGGCTTGACTACTGTGGGTACAATGTTCGAGTAATCTTTACTTTAACTCCGATTTGTTAGTGATGAACATTATTTAAAATGTGGCTGAAAATGAAAATGATCATTATTATAACCAATGTTTTGTTACTATTATGCCATGAAAATTTACTTGTATAGTTTTTTTTACTATTAACCTTCCCAGTAATGATAATGTATGATAGTATAATGATACTTGTTGTAGTCGTACTTAGTTGTAGTTGCTGTCTTCATCATTAACACTACCTTGTGACCAATCCAATTTAAGATGTAATGGTGAAATAGCGACAATTTTAGTTCTTGGAAATAAAAGCGAGAATGTTTGCCATGCTGAAATCGATCTTGGTCGTATATATATATGGTTTTTGTTCAAACTTGGTTATATATTGATCATTACGGGACATCAATGTCCATAAATTTGTTTTGCTGATCAACCTCAAAATATTTAACTGGTGGCTACTTTGCTGACCATGATTCATTTCACGGTCAAACATTGTGTTTTTTATTTATTGCTTCATAAAACTCGACATTGAAGTATTGTTTTAAATTCAACAATGATAATCTGCGAGAGTTTTGTTCAATAAATGGCTTTTTAGTCGTTCAATCAGTATTTCGTCTTATCATCTATATTGAAATCTTATTCCAACATTCATTTGCCATTTAAATATATATGGACAGTGATTTTGTAATGATGGTAGGTAAGCTCAAAGCAAACAATGGTCAACTTACGCCACAAAAAAGAGGGTTAATTTTTTTGCACGGCTGGTCTCAAATTTCAAACAACTCAGACGTTAGATGTTCAAACGTTTGTGACTGTCATATGGGTTCAAACCCCACCCTTGGTCAACCTTTTGACTCTGCTTAGCAAAGAATAAAAATGGAGTCATTGTCGTCAACCTGTACGTATGTATTCATCAATATCAGAAGAACAACTACAATGACACTTGGTACACAGAATGATCGTTTATACCGCGTTGATTGTATTTGTCAGGAATTTTGATTTCCTGATTTGCAACATGATTATTCAATAATATCTGGAAAAAAAAACAATAAATTGATTGCAATGACAGTTTGAGTTTTTTATAGTCGTGATTAATGTTGTGGTCATGTTCATGCATATTTATTACTTAATTTGCACAAATTTACCAGAACTTTAGGCGTCTTTGTCCAATATAAATACGGGTCACAGATCAATTTCAAACAGTCTCCAATTTTCATTGAATCGTTAGGGGCAAAATTCCTTTGCAACATCGTGGCATGTCACATGCAGTTGCTTCGTAATGTGCTCTCCAAGACAGATTGTTTCACGGCAAGCGAAATTGAAGAGATTGTATTTTTCAATGGACATTGGGAAGAACCATGTCATCTTTCTATGCAACGTTTGCAGAAACTCTCTGCTATTCTGCGATAACATTATATAGTGTTTGTCTAAGCGTCGACGAGCTGAAGATTGAGTCTCGTGTTGCGTTCGCCGGAACGGTTGACGAAGTAGTTCCGATATTGACTTTCGAAACTAGGTAATTTCAGTGTCCATTCCGCTTTGTGACTCTAGCCAACGCTAAATGTATTTTCTGTTTGTCCTAATTGCGTACGTTTTGACACATCGTAATTGTATTATGCTGAATTCATTGTTTATTTAACTTCATGTCAGTTGATGACTCGTGAGCACATGATATATATATATATAATGGTAACAGGTAATGCAGTTAAGGTTATTGCGACATGATTTAATAAATGTATTACTGTCCAAAAAAAGTTTTTGTCTGATTTGGTATCTTCAAGCATTTTTACGATTGTTCTGAATTAAATTATTACAAAAAAAAAATGAGCCGAGAGTAAGTAGATAGAATTAGTAAAATATCAAAATTCACCTTAAAGTAAAGTTGAAACTGTCTTGCAATTATCTAGCCGACAGCGTTACAATCGCACTGTGCAATTCACAAATTCTACATGACTGAAAATGTGTTAAAACGCCCCTTTTCAATAGATGGAAGGTCGACAAATCACAACTGCAAACCTGTATGTTAAGTAATTTTTACAGCAAGTCTCTGAAGTATTGGGGCAGCCAACTTTCAAACTCGCTAGCGAATTGGTTAACTGCTTTGGTTTTGACTAAACGGTTGGTTTTCGAATCTCTCTGGCGCCTTCTTGTGGTCACGCTTTGAGATTTGCTGTAAACCACATTGGTATAACACTTATGCGCTACCATATTCGTCTATATATATATATATATATATATATATACGGTTTTAAATAATCTTATAGTAGTATACCTAATAACTATCAGATAGTGTTCGAATCACAGAACATTTTTTTTTACAATTTTCACTCTTGTTGATAGCTTAATTTAGGTTTTTACTCAAAATAACATCTGTCAAATTATCATTATAAGGGCTTTCGGGCTTTAAATGTATAAAGCGTAGGAATGATATCTAAACTAGAGGGCGCTGTTCAACAGACTCCTACCTTCTTTGTGTCACTGCAGAAAAAACCCGAATATTTCTTCAAAAGTCGCTAGTTATTGGATGTAGATGGTGAGTATATGGTTTTATTAATGTCCCATAAACATCTTAGAAAGAGTTAGTGTTTGAAAGACTATTCAATGCTTGTGAATTAGGCAATTTAAAGTGTGCTTTGAACGGTGTACGTTGTTGTGTCAGTTAACTGACTGTGGATTGCGACGAGTTCTCTTAGATGTGAAGACTGTGGCGAAGTGTCTCAACGGGTATTTTGCTCCCATGGTGATATTCAACTTTGCTCTGACTGTAATAAGAAACGTTTTGGATCCGGTAATTATAACAGTGATGGTTTTCTCACGACAAGAGGCGGTCCTAAATGTCTGTCCGCAGATGCTGCAGTAATTAATCTGCCGTGTTTTGTTGCCAAGGATCTGGGTAAATTACCACCAATTGATCTTACTCATGTGGTTGTCTCCGTAATGACTCAGAGAATGTAATTAGTTAGATCAGAAGTATTTCAGCTGAAGGAATCATTTCTACGGTCTCAATCAAAGCTAAATGAATTGATACAAGGAGTTAAAAACCTACGCAACGAAATGAATTTCATGAAAAGTTGTTTTGAAAATCAGGCTTTACGGGCCGGGCCTGGAAGTGTACAATCTGAGGATTTGCATGAGATGGTATTGGAAGACGGGAAGCAGGACAAGGGCTATAATCAGCCTAGTCACGCTTATACGGGTTCTGTGGAAAAACACTCTCTGATAAAAGAGAGCATTATGACCACTTATGCAACAAAAGTGAAGTCGACTGTACCTGATGTAAGTAGGAATGTAACACCTTTTAGTAACGATTGTGGTTTCGAAATAGTGGAGCCGCATGTTGCCGAGGTGACCGTGAATGTGGCACCTGTGCGTGATGGTAATGGCTTCACAATGGTCAAGAGCCGGAGACGAAGGCGCCCTCAGCCGACAGGTGGAATAGCCAGTGTGGATGAATCGTGCGCCATCACAGCGGTTCGCCCTAATCCTTCCTTCATGTTATTCGTATCTAGATTAGCACCTACCACAAAGTCGGAGGACATTTGCAGTTACCTGAAGAAGTCGATCAAACTGGAAGTAACATGTGAAAAACTTAAATCGAAGTTTGATACATATTCCTCGTTTGTTGTCGATCTAATCGGGAAGTGTCTCATCGACTATTAAGTCCTGCTTCGTGGCCCAATGGGGTATTATTTTGAAGGTAGTATAAATAATGAACATGGCAGTCAGTCTGGTCACATATAACTGTAGAGTTATTAATGATATTCGAACACTGTGTGACTTTCATGACATAGTTTTAATCCAGGAGCACTGGCTCTGTAAAAATGAATTCCCAATAATGTCAAAAATACATAAAGGGTTGTCATCATGTGGAGTTTCCTCTATGAACGACGAATCAGTATGGGGAGGTCATATGGTGCGTAGTAATATAGTGGCAAAAGTCATTGGGTAATATGGTGAAAATCAAATATTTAAATGACTGTAGAATAATTGCAGTGGAACTTGCAATGATGATGCAACAAAACTTCTTGTATGTTCTTACTTGCCTACGTGTACAAATGACAATTATGACAGGTTTCTTTTGTAATTAAGAAAAATTGATTGTATCATTCAAGAATTTGATTCGGCGAATGTCATTGTTCTGGGAGATTTCAACGCTAGAATCGGAACATCATTTAGTCTGATGCTTGAGCGATTTTGCAGTGAAAACAGCTTATTTATTTCTGATTTTAGTTTGCTGGGCAAAGACAACGATATTTTCACGTTTTATAGTGGAGCCCATGGTAGTACCGCTTGGTTGGACATTGTGTTAGCACATATTCGGTGCATAATGCTATATCAAGTATTAATATTATGCACGATGTCTTGTCTTCTGACCAGGTCTAGTTCATTTTAGGAATAACGACCAAACGATCAGTGAACACGTGACTTTTATTAATTGGAACAAAGCGACCACAGAGGACCTGAACCAATATCGTTTACAATCAGGTCATCTACTGAGAAATCTCGACCTCCCCAAAGATGCACTAAGCTGTTGTAATCCGAACTGTATTAATGAAAACCATACTAAGGAGTTGTGTAAATTATATACTAATATAGTGACATCGTTGGGGCAATCGGCCCAGCATTGTATACCAAAATCTAAAACTAGGAAGGATAAAGTAGTTCCGGGGTGGAATGACCAAGTTCGTGATTGTCACCATATTGCGAGAGATTCGTTCAGATTATGGGTGTCGAATGGCAAACCGCGCACTGGTGTAATTTATGAACTAATGCGTAAAACACGTGCGCAGTTTAAATTAGCATTTAGGATGTGCAGGAGGAATGATGATCAAATTAAAGCAAACAAAATGACTTGTAAATTATATCATGATGGCACACGTAAATTCTGGGATTCTGTTCGAACGGTTACTAATATCTCATGCACTCAACAGATATGTGTATTTTTGTACTTAAGGAAATTAAAGAATTAAAAAAGTGCCACCAGTCGCCAGCTTTTCTGTGTACGGTGGGCTTCGGTGGTTACAAGTAGCTTTAATGTGATTGACGGTGTCCGCCAGGGAAGTATACTGTCACCAAAATTATTTGCCTTGTATGTAGACGAGCTCAGTTATAAGCTTCGTTTAGCAAAAGTGGGATGCCATTTAGCAGGTGTGCCTATACATCATTTACTTTACGCCGATGACTTGATGTTAATGTCACCGTCGGTGAAGGCACTTCGTAAATCGGTTGAAATATGTGAGAAGTATGGTATACGCCATGATATTATATTTCATCCAATAAAAACAAAATGTATGGCTTTTTTCCCAAAATATTGGAAACAAGCCAGAGTTCCGTCTGTATATTTGTATAACATACCATTACAATTTGTTGATGATATAAAGTACCTTGGATACATGGTGTCAGCCTCTGGAGATGATGCTAGAGACATGCGTAGACAACTCAGGTCAATTTATGCAAAAGTAAATCTTATTTTGAGGAACTTTCTCGCTCATTTTTATATAGTAACTATTGCTTAAATGTATGGAGCAATTATACTGTTAAGCAGTTGCGTGCTCTGCATGTAGCGTACAACAATGCACTTCGGTTGATTTTTAAATTAGAGAGGTCGAGCAGTGCAAGTGGTAATTGTGTCAGAAGAAATATTTTAAATTTTTCAACACTTCATAGAAAATCTTTGTACAATTTTAAACAGCGATTGTTTCAGAATAACAATGGTGTAATTGGTAGTTGTATAAACAGTGATTTATTCCTAAGGTCAAATTTTTGGCGCAATTATAGACGCCTTCTTTATAAATAATGTTATTTCTGTTGTAATTTCTCTATGGACATTTGAGTCTGAAATAAAGTATAATAAAAAAATAATAAAATAGGGTAAGCTGTTATGACTTTAGATGACATGTGCAAACTGCTTGAATTGGTATGTAGTTGGTGAATCTGCTTAAACAGCTCACTCAAGCGGTTTTTAAATGCACATAACGTGTGACTCAGTTGAAAGGATGTATGTTTTCAGATTGCTTGGCATTTTTATCTTATGATTAATTTATTTATGAACGCCATTTATTTCAAAGTCTTTCACAATGAATTTTTGGTACACTTGCCTTGGTTGTCTTAATCTTTATCTCATTCAATACCTTCATTTAGTGTTGTATATAGGGCGATTATCTTCTAACGCCAAACGTGCAATCTGCATATAACAATAATGTGCAACGGACTCAAAAACCAAAATCGATCCAATTATTGGTGGAAATGCGCATTTAATGCTCCATGATAAGCGAACTAAAATCCTTGTAATCTGCAATGGCGTGGGAGTAGAAATGTATGCTGCTATAATATGTCATAACAGTTGTTGATAATATAGTCAGAACGTTTTGACATAGATCAAAGGAGTTGGGCAAAAGTGCTAATTTGAAAGTTAGTGTAAATATAATAAGACGTAGCAGCTACAGTACAAAGACAGATAACTTGATAATAGAATACACATATATAAAATAATATACGTGTAATATAAATAATATACAACCAAAATATATATTTAAGCTTTTCATGGATTATAAACGTAACATATAAAGATACACAGTTTTACGACAGGCGCAAAACTATTTAACTGCGCCGCCATCGACTGAAACCTCATTTGATCGAGCCTACTCTGCGATTGTTAACCTGGGCGCGACGTGCACTGATTACCTCCGGTGACTCTTTCGATACATTTCTATCACCTAACAAAATTCATATTTAAAGATTGGTGACGTCTACTTGTAGATCTGCGCAACAGTCAGAGTCACCGTCTTTGTTTATATGAGACCCATATATCTTGCGCATGCGTGGCGCAACAACTACAGCCTTTAACATTATTCAAATTAAATTTGTTTTTACATTTAACTGTGTTGTTAGCTCCAATACCGAAACGGTATATCATTTATGTCGCTCTGTTCGGGTCGGATAAACAATATATCGATCACATCATAAGATTGACTGTACGGCGTTGTAAATAACCTAGCAACTGCTAGATTTTATGACGCAATATACATGATTGTACCAAAGTTCTCAAACTCTATTGGTGGGCATTTATGATTTAGCTATTTTGAAATTTTACCTATTTCGACTCACTGATATTCATATTTAAAGTGATTTTGAAGACAATCACAAAATACTGTAACACATCACATCGCTGTTCAACACAACACAACAAAGCACAGCGCAGCACAGTACACCAGCAACACCATGTAATTATGGAATATGTTTTACTATTCCGTCGGTGTACACTTAACATTCCGTATTCGTAACTGAAGTCATGTGGTTTTCAATATTATAATAATGGTGTTTCTATTGTCACCATACACATGATGACCGAGTGAACACAGGGCTGCTCGTAGTTTACACGAATTAATTACTATGGTATTCCTAAATAACATTAAAATGTTTTACATTATGCATTGTATTAAGCGATCTAACCTCAGAAAGGATAACCACTCGCCTGCTTAGTCAGTGGTTATAATATTCAAAAATTACTTCATTATATCCACGCCCTACTTATTTAAAGTGAGTTTACCAGCAACGTAAATATTTAACTCTTGTCAGTGCGTTATAACCAAGTATTAATGTATTGACAACGAAGCTCCAATCGGAATACGGTTTTATGCCATGAAATGCAACAACTGTGTTGTATTTATTAAACTAAAAATACAATTTAAGGCAACAAAATATAACTACGTATACAATAAAAAATACGTAAACACAAAGGAAACATGTGATCGAATATCAAATGGAATACCAAAATTGCGATGCCTAATCTACTAATTATATATAATCTCCATCCGCCTTCAGAATATGAAAGTGTGCAAAAAAATGGAATATATAATTGCTCATCAAATTTAAGTTATTTACAAATAATCCAGCAACATATTTACATACATTTATTTTTTACAAGTTACTCCTCAATGCAATGACAACACATAAATCACCAACCTGCAACGAACTTGCAAGCTGCTGACATAATTGTATACCACGTGACCTTGAAACTGGACATAGTGTATTGAGATTTACTGAATGCACGGTTGGAGAATGATGTAAAATGGGATTAACCATTGGTTTGAAAATTAACTGGAATTAGATCTTCTCGTACGTCTGAGGTTGAAATCACAACATATATAACTGGACGTTGATTAAACTCTAGTAGTGCTATTCTATTTCGATCTTTTTACATATATTGATGACGTAGCAGCTAAAGAGATAATATATGACGCTTTATTAGATAAACACCCTTAGAAATAAGTTACTTATTAAAGTAACCACATCTGTGAAAGAGGTCATGGTTTGTCACACTTACATACGAATTATCTGAATTCATACAATGTCGTTATAAATATTCGGTAAAAGTTAATGGAATTTAAAGCTTTGAATAAAGAAATATACACCCAATAGCAGCAAATATTAATAACAACAGAACGAATAAAACAAAGCAACCACTGAAATGTCAAAATCAATGAAATTAAATTTTTCTGTCCACTAAACAACACACTGACACAAAGCAGAAAAAAAACAGGTTCTTCTTGGCAGCCGTTTATGGAGTGAGATGAAAAAAATGAGATGGATAAACCGAATAATGACGACAAAAAGATAAAAACATTTTATACATTATTCTGAATTCCTCATTTTATTTGACCCAATTATTTATAATCGATAATTTTATATTCCCAATTATATGACCATATACCTCCCTTATTCCTTGTTTTCTTGTTATAATATATTAGAAAGCAAATGTAGAATCTCTCATTTATTAATATTGAGGCTGGAAGTACTAAACTGTTCAATATTCATATTTTCAAAAGCAGTCAATATAATTTACAAAAAGCGTTATTTAAAATTAAATACAGTAACTAGTTAATACTAATATTATGAATTATTTACAAAAACGATGTCATGGACTTCACATTTATTTTTATGACTCGTCTATGCTCAGAATAAGGCGTAATCCCCAAAAGATATATCATCCAGAGCAAAATCCATTGTCATATCTTTCAATGAACTGGGTCGACTTGCTTCGAATACAATCTGAAAAAAAGTAAGACCGACTTTTGTTGAATAAATAACATAAACTTGAACATTTTGTAGTTTTCCGTTATTGACAACACAATGATTACATGTTGAATTGACGGTAATTTCTATGATCTGAACATGCAGTATTTATAACACCGCAATGACACTTTTTTTAGTAATTTTTAGTCGGAAAGTGACAATGAACTTGAATTAGACAATGGCGAGAAATTATGAAGAATAGATGTGTTTCATCAACACGATATAACATTAACTTAATCTTGCAAGCTGACTGATCCAAAACCAACCCCAAACACACTACTATGGAAGTCAATCTGAAATTATATTTTACGATTTACACCATTGTAGTACTGTACTTACTGCAAAGCTTTAACTATGAGACACATTCCTGCTAGGCACGTGATCATGCCAACGAGTGCGGCGATTGGCTGATAGAGTAAGATTTGTAACAGAGAGAAGGAGAGACGTAGGCAGCTGACAGTTTGGGGGAATAAAGCTAAACTATCTGTAATGAACTATCTGTATTCCCTTGAGTGGAATCTAATATTTCTACGTGTTATCAGCTCTTATTATTTACAACAACTGATTGGATAATTTTGGCGATTTTCACAACCCTTGGATATCATGGTCCAGCATTATATTACCAATAGAAAAGGAAATATGACAGCTATTGAAATATTTTCAATTTATAAATATAACACATATTTCACAATTTAAGAGCAAACTGGGACCATTGTTTATGCTGAGTTTCAATGATACTCAGTCCCTTACAAGTCATTTGTTTGTCACAGCCTCTATAGTAATGTAGCATGGTATGTACAATTCATTGAATATAAGCTCACCCTATGCTGTAATGAGGTAGATACATTAGCCATAACGCGAATCCATTTCCCACCTCGGTGTTTCACCGTGACTGCATTTTTTTCGATGTGCCATAAGCTGCTACATTCAGTAGTGTTGTTTCCCGCAGCAGTCATCACAACCGGCAACAAACACATTCGAAGCGTGGGTCCAGAAATATTAACGGAAATTGTATTTGAAGCACCGATGAGATAATAAAAAATTACACAATAATTGCCAGGTTTCTGTATAGCCGATGACAGCGTAGCTGATATTACACCAGTCGTATTAGTTTTGTTCTTCTGTACAATCCCTGCTGCTATAAAGGTGCCTGTAGAAAATAAAATAAATTATTATTACGTCCTATGGGTCGCAAAAGTACATAACTGTCACGATAACCATATTGCACATGAACCATTTTTTATTGTTAATAGTTTTATAAACAAATACTTGCATATGGTCGGTAATTATTCCTTATTATAATGTTTATAACTGCGGATTTATATTTACCCACCTTGATTTGAACTAGTCGTTACATCATGCATGTATTTGTCTTTATTAAAATACCATTGGTAAGGTAATTTATTTCTGACATCAAAATCGCACCATGATCTGAATTCAAATCCACATACTCGTTGGGTACCATCTATAATGATTACATAAACGGTAATTTTAATTTGCGTTGTATCTTGAGAACACATAAATCATTCATCAAATTAGACCAAATCACAAAAATATATTCATGAACACTATTTTATTTTTATTTTTAATATTTATTATATGGATTGTTGTCAATGATTTGTAAAACAGGCCAAGAGAGACTGTGATCACATTTTTTTTTATAAATTAACCACACGATTCATTGTTTTTGGCAAGGATTTGATTTTCAAAGTGTTTAATTTAACACGACTTAGCAAAACGAGGCCTTTCATTTATAGGAGGAATTTCAACGAAATTTAAACTCAAGTTAATCGATGTAAACTCTTCCTAGCATTGCTAGCCTGAATTTAGCAAGCATTTGTTCGTTCACCCACCACCTGGAAACGTGTATTTGAACCACATTCTGTGGTCGTTTCTAACGGTTTGTGTGAAGATCATAACATGAATTTAATCCTTATTCAGTGCGAATTCCACCAATGCATACCCGGAACACTAATTATTAATGTATTGACAACTTGAATATACAATATTTTAAATTCTTAACCTTAAATTATTAAATTTATTGGACTTTTGTAATAATTACCATGTGTTCTTCGGAGTGAATGGAAATTACTACATATATTCAATAAATATGATATCCGATGTTATATATCCTCTATAAACTTATGTGTAATAACTAAAATTTGTTATACCTGTTGTGTTGCTGACATGATATCCTGTTGATTGTTTTTCTCTTATTAATCCAACCACTTCATTATTGTATTTTGTTAGAAGTTGACATTGTAATGTTGCATTCTCTGGGGCAATATAACCCTGTTGCCAATAGCCATATTTTTTGTTGTTGGATATGTTTGACACGCATGAAGTTGCTTCGACAAGATGCATGCGTAAGGTATCAAGATCTTTCTCAAACGTTGGTCCATACTGTTCAACCATTCTCCAGAATGTACGATTGAAGTTCTGGTATAATAATTGGTCGGCATAATTCCAATGTTTTATCTGATTCTCGAGTTCTGGTGTCAATGTAATGACTTTCTTTGCTAACGGACGGGCGTTCTTCATCAAATATATGACATCACTCCATTCCAAACAAAAAATCTTTTTCATAAGTATTAATGATTCGTCGAAATACTCCATGATTAAGACAACATCAAATTCATCTTCAAGTTGTTTTATGTACTTTGTAACAGTTTTAACATTTGCGTGATGTTTATGGTCAAGTCCCAAATCAAATATCTGTGCATTTCGTGTATAAAATCCAATGTTATTCCCCATCATTTGCTTTGTTTTTCCCCAGTAGTAAGTTGGATTTTTCAAAAACTCGACAAGTGCTTCTTGTTCATTTATAGAGCTTTTGTATTTTTTCACAACAGACCCCAGTTTGTAATATGCAAATGCTGACTCATATTGTGACGTCGGGTTTCTTAATATAGTGATATATTTGGTTCCTGGTTGCATGAAACTCTCAAAAGCAATTCGGTTGTATCTCACGTGTACTGCCATCATATTATATTTATAGTTTACCCAGTCTCCTGGTTTTACGTGTAATGGGGGAAGAAAATAATTTCTAGGACTTTGATCAGTTATTCGAATTGTATTGAAGTGTCCACTTTTAGGATTTGTCTTCAGTAGAACAAACGATAATTTTTTAAGCAGACCATATCTGTTGAGAATTGATGATAACGTCGTACTGCCCGTCTTTCTCGTCTTTACAAAACAAATATTAACAGTTTTGTTCACACAACTTTCTCTTTGAATGAGTTTATTAGGCGATATCCCATAGGTTAAAAGTTGAACACCCGACACGACGACATTATCGTCTTGAACACTAATTTGAGAAATAAATATAGATTAACGCACTTGAATAAAAACACACAATCCTATCGCAAAGTTATTTGACAATTCCCTGGATATGTTTGAATAGTACTGATTCAATTATGGAATTTGGTTTATTAGTATATTCAGTTGATGTATCTTTAGTATTATTTCATAACTGTAAACAAGCAGATATATTTTGTGAGTAAATTAAAGAAGTCGTTCTCACCTTGCTAGCAACATTTATTCCCCAATCATAAACCATATAACAGTAGCAAGTAGACATGCGCCAACCAACAATTGGATCTGTAACGATAAATTCCGTTAAAAAACATTTCATTGTGAACTATTCAAAAACTATTTAATCAATTTTGATTTCAATTACGATTTATCACCCACTGAAATCCATTGTATATTTCAATTATCTGTGAAACAAACTGGTGAAAATAATATTGTGTGATGCGTCTATTGATTTCAATTGCAAGATATTTTAAATACAATTCACGCTATCTTTGTGTGAATACGATCCTGTCTTAAACAATGACATATTATAAGAATCCATGCTTACTGACAACCAAGCTAGTTTTGTGTGATTCATAGTGTAATATCATTAGCTCATTAATATTCACTTTATAAAATTTAATATTTCGACTTGTAGGTTTCGTCAATAGGTGAGTTTAAGTAGATTGCACGTAAGATATTCAATTATTTCAGATTTTCCAACCTAATTACACCAACATTAAAAACGAATAACAAACCAAATATTACGATATAAATATGTTATTATGCAAACTTTTTAATTGATTGTAACTATAAGTAAATATTCAATCGAATGAATTATAACAAGATTGAATTTTAGCAGCAACCTAATGACGAGAGTGGGAATGATTATTCTGATTGAACGAGATATCTAAGCGAGTTTAAAACTATAAAATATTATGTTTTTAAATATATTTCCATGTGCAAACTGCTTGAATTGGCCCACTCGAGCTATTTTAAATGCACAGAAAGAGTAGTTAAGTTGAAAAACAAACATTTTTATCGCATGTTATCCTTTTCATTTTTGTATGCCATCGCTTGTAATGATGATTAAAGTATTTATGAAAGTTATATTGTATATATATATATACGTGGACAGAAAAATGAAGACACGACTACATGAGTAAAGTTCACTCTACAGTACTGTTTCGTAAGGTACATGGAGTACCTCACTCATCAGGAGTTAAGACTTTATTAAATAAACCACCGAAACAGACTACGTTATAAGCGCTACAGATTTGCATAACAATGGAGTGTGTTTACGATATTAAAACTAGTTGTTGCATAGCAACGATTTGGCTCTGTGTCTACAGGAAGAAAAAAAAAATAAGAAAATTATTACAGAAACAAGAGCAAACCAATGGAAAAACACCGCATCTGTAATAGAATGGTGCAACAAAATCGAACACAAAGAAAAACATCGTTTTATTTACTTTGATATAGTAGAATTCTACCCATCCATTAACTAAGATCTTCTACTCAAAGCGTTACACTTCGCCTCTTCATACGACCATATGTCGGAAGAAGAAATAAATATTATTCTACATTCAAAAAAGTCTTTGTTATCACATAATGGCCACTACTGGCAGAAGAAGAGCACCAGCTCATTCGACGTAACTATGGGCAGTTTCGACGGCGCAGAGACGTGTGAATTAGTTGGATGCTTTTTATTGTCACAGCTACATGATATTTGCGGAAAAATGATCGGCCTGTACAGAGATGATGGCTTAGCCGCTGTAGACAACACACCCAAAGAAACTGAAAGAATAATAAAAACAGCCATCTGTCGTATTTTCAAACTACACGGTCTGAAAGTCACAATCGAAGCTAATAAAAATATTGTCAACTTCCTGGACGTCACATTCAACCTCACTGACAGCTCTTACAATCCATATATTAAACCCAACAGCCACCCACTATACGTACATAGAGAGAGCAACCACCCACCCTCCATCACAAAGAATATACCGGCAGGAATCAACAAACGATTGTCATATCTTTCATCAGACGAAAAACACTTTGATCTAGCCGCGCCACCTTACCAGACAGCTCTAAATCAAAGTGGATATGATTATCACCTCAAATTCGACCCCCCCCCGCGGAAAGAAGAAGAACAAACAGACCTCGTAACAACATCCTCTGGTATAACCCTCCCTTCAGTAAAAATGTCACTAACAGCGTCGGGAGAAGATTCCTCACCCTGGTTGATAAGTGTTTCCAACAGGGAAACAAACTCAGTAAAATTTTCAGCCGTAACACCATCAAATTGAGCTACAGTTGTACGAATAACGTGAAGTAAATAATCTTCAATCAAAACAAACAACTTACAGCGGCCAACACCAATACACCCAGTACCGAGATCAACAGATTATGTAACTGCCGTAGGAAATCTGAATGCCCCTTAGACGGAAATTGTTTACAATCGGCCTTGGTTTACCAAGCTAATATCAGACGGCAAGACAACAACAAGTGTGAAACATATGTGGGACTAACAGGAAATGAATTTAAAACCCGGTACAGAAACCACACTGCATCGCTACGCAACCAATCATTGAGAAACGCAACAGAGCTCAGTAAATACGCCTGGTCATTAAAAGACAATAGCATCGATTACGACATCAAATGGAGAGTGTTATCGCGTGCTGCACCACACAATACTTCAAGCAAACGTTGCAACTTATGTATTAGAGAGAAATATATTATAATTTTCCAAATACATTACTGTAGTTTAAATAAAAGAAATGAGCTTTTTTCTTCCTGTAGACACAGAGCCAAATCGTTGCTATGCAACAACTAGTTTTAATATCGTAAACACACTCCATTGTTATGCAAATCTGTAGCGCTTATAATGTAGTCTGTTTCGGTGGTTTATTTAAAAAACTCATCGTTTAGTATCGAGCACTCTTACCTGGAATAATCGACTACCTACCTGTATAGGTATATATATATATAGTGTATATATATATATATATAGTGTTTTGTGATGAATTGTTAGTACACTTGCCTTGCTGAACTTCATATTCATCAGTACCGCTTTGCAGTAATTTATTCGAGATGAATTCCTTCTAGCAGCGAATATGTAATCTGAATATGAAAGAAAAGCCCAATGGATACATTTTTTTACATCAGTGATTCTCATAAATCGATAACACTCTTTGGTAAAAATAAACCAATTTTGTGAAATAAAAACATGATATCTAATAAACGAGCTCAATATCCATAGTCTCCTTGTTATTTGGAATGTGAGATTGTAGATTAAATTGACTGATATAATATAATCAGGGCAAAAGCACTTTTGATACATGCTAATTTAATGAGTATGTAAATGTAATGGCGTTTACCAGTTACCAGTGTTATTTATAATATGTTTAATTTCTTCGTTGATTCCACACATGACGGATAGTCGTACGAGCGGCGTAGGAAATATTCAACAACACCGACTAAGACATCTCTTGATTAAACCCATTGTCAATATGAACATTCATCAAAATAAATTTGTTCTTTTACTAGATGATTATTTTGTTAGCTGCACTATTGAACGTAAATAAGTGAATTTTAACCACACCGGTTTAGCCTCGCTCAACTGGTTCGTAACCAGTCTTGTGATTGGTTGTTGATGCATTCTAAATAGGCCATACTTTCGACTGTGCCCCGTTGTCGGGCAACCGTTAATTATTCATAAATGGAGTCAATTGCTGTAGTTTTCTTGATTTATTCTGCAGATTTCGGTAAAATATAGGTATGGCTTTGGCGAAATTTAAAAAAGCAACCAATATTCTTCAAGCTGTTTTTTTTTTTAGATTTTATTTTGCATTCTGTTTGACTGTTTTTTCGAATTTAACAAATGTTGGCTGGCTTACACTAGATACCAGCCGATACCCCCAACCCCACCCCCGCTCATAGAGACTGTGTACATTTGATCAATAGTTCCTGGGCTCCCTGTGGTCACAGTACAGCTATATAGCTAAGTCATTATCGTTCGCGCGAATGTTTTACATTAGGTCAAGTTCCTGTATTGTAGATTAAATAAAAATCATAGTTAAAAGTTATCTTTCTAGAAACTTTGAACAGGCAGTCTCAGAGAGTCTAGGAGTCTAGGAGTGTCACTATATGTGATCTATATACTGAGCTGCACTAAAACTGGCAAATGGGAAAACGAAATTTTCGAAGTGTATTCTCAACCTAATACCCAAAATACGAAATTGGGCATTTTACAAAAGCACGCAGAAATTAGTTTGGTTGTAATAATCTACGCATGATTATCTATAAAATGTACATTCAGGTATATCCATCCCAATGTTTCCCCTTGACGTAGACGAGAACTTGGACCTTATTTTCCCCTCTTGGTCTTGGTCATTTCCCAAGCATAACAAATGTGAAAGATGTTAACCAAGTTCGGCAGCATCATTTTTGAACAGTTCTACTCAATCAGATTCAGATACAAACAGTACATGCTTATAAATACAAATGCTTGTCCAGGTCGACGGAAATAGATTATACTAAGCAAATATTTGTTTATAAGCGGTAAGTCTTCTAGTTGTGAGGGCAACATACGCATATTACTATGGTTATGTTGTAATGTTGTATAGGTGTCAACAAACAAGTTACATATACACTTACTGAATCTTACTTTAAAACACATTTACACTGGCTCGTAATACAATACTTAACTGTAGTCATATGAGACTGCATGAACCAGCTACAACAACTCCAGCTACATATACTGCTATAATAGAGCCTAGTGTCCATGAAATGAACATAGCTATACAATTGGTTGAATGGACATCATTCATGTGCTCATCCATTTTATTTTTCCACAATGAAACGTTTACCGATTTTGTAAACTTGCCAATCAGACAAAGACCACCTATTTATTAACACTATTAACACATACTTTTCTATTTAAAAAAATGCATTTTTTGACTTTCCAAATAAACGACGGTATAATTCCAGCACACGATCTCTATTCTTTGTCGACACTTCTATCATTACATAGAAAAAATCGTCAAGCATCAGTCTATTCACCACCAACAGGGAACAGAAATGTCCTATAATGTAACGTCGATTTATAACTAAAACCGAGCCCTGTAAACATATTTTACAAAAAACATTCAGTCTATAGAATTGACGTTACTTCATTACTAGCACGTATTCTGTTGTTATACGACCGTTTTGCGATTGTATTTTCTCGATTCTTTGATCGAACGCAGTATTAAAGTTCAAAGTTGCAGTCGGATTACGTTGACACGGTTGACGCAATATCGGCGCCGGTGATCTATTGTGTGTGCATACTTAGCCAAAATAAAAAGCATGATCATTTGAACACTGCCAATACAAAACTGGTCGGATAAATTTGGGACGAAAGTTTTCAAAAATCATTGTTGTTGTTGTTGTTGCCATGGCAACTCGGGTCAGACATTTTTAATAACAGATTTTACCTACTAACTAGACTGAAGGTGTGTTCTACCTGCTACGTTAGAGCGAAATCGGTCAGGCCAAGAAAATAACAAAAGATTGAATACATGGGGATACTGGAAATTACACTCACTTGCACCCCTCCCCACACAGCAATTTTATAGGCACTCCTAGTGGAGCGAATCGCCAATACTTCAACTATGGCTGTAGTGCCCTCTCCACCCAGCCAACGAACGTTGTATAATGAACGTGGATTCTACTATGAGGGGGGGGGGGCAAGGGTTATTTTCGTTCAATGTAATTGCAATATTATTTTGTTCGTACAACGTAAATAGAAAAAATAAATTCCGTAATTTTGTAATCACAGGCTAGACGTACAACGTAATCAATCAAATATTTTTTTCGTACACTGTAAAAAAAAATCATTTTTCTCGTACGTACAAAATTTTACATCCAAATAAAAAAATCGTAAAGAATAATCCAGGGAAATTACATTTTAGAAACTGTAAAACGACTAGATGACACAATTCACTACAAAATTGAATGTCAAGACGTAAAAGGCCCTCTAACCGAATGAAAAGCATTACGAGGGTAATATGCGCATGCGTCTCTTCACACGGCGCAGCAATGGCGGAGAATTTGAGTCGGAGAGCACTTCGGACCATTCAATGTTCTATTTGTTAAAACTGTAAACTGTAAAAACGTATTTTTTTTCTTCGTAAATTGTGAAAAGCCCTTTTTATTTCCCGTAAAACCGTACCAGCTACCCCCTTGCCTCCCCTCTACTATTACATACACATACCTAAATATTAGCTAGTAACTTGTTCGATGTCAACAAAACACAGTAGTAACTAATGTAGCTCATTCAGTAAAGGGATTATTTTTTCACCCTGCTCGTCAACCTGAGAATCGTCGAAGCCAATGTATCTATGCCCAAATCATAAGACCTGCACTTGAGTCATGTGACAATAACATATTTCTTAATAATCTATTCTATCTTTGAAGCAATCAAACGGACAAGCAGAAAACAAAAATTACTTTGTTACTAAGCAACCTAATGTTGTTGGTATCTAACGAACTAGTAAACGGATAATGTTTGGAACAAAATAACGTATATTTTCCCCAGTAAACAGGTTTTGTTGAAAACAGGGAAACTGATAAACGGGTAAGGAGACGTGATAAGTGACACAAATGCATAAAGAAATATGTAAAAGTCTCCATTTAAGTGAAATGATGACCTACTGAATAAGATAATGCCAGCAATTTATCCCCTACAATTAAGATGATTTATTTTATTTATACTTGGTGGTCTGTTAAATACGTCGTATTAAATTAAGCGTTGTAAACAAAAAATGAGTTTATCGCTCATTAATCCGGTTCTAGTTTTGTACGTGCACTGAAAAAAGTGAAATTTCTACAATATGCTAGAAAAATGGATAACTGAATCACACACACATAATATTTAGGCAGAAAGGAGGTACTTTAATACAAAACTAGGCCTGAACTTAAGCTTCAAAGTACCCCAGACTACAACAGGAAATTAAGTAAGTAATTACTGAAACTGATTAAATTCACAATGCTGTTAAAAGTGTTACAATTCAGAAAAGTGGTGTGGGAAATAAAAAGAAAGAAAATGGGGAAGTGTTGGGGGTGAAAAAATATAATGCAGCCAGGAAAACAAATATACTGAAATTTTTCTGTCACTAGGTGGCGCTATATACTGGTGGCTAAACTGAACAAGTAAATATATATATATATATATATATATATATATATATATATATATATATATATATATGCAGCAATTAACCAAATTTATACTGAAAACAAATTTAACACAATTGCTACAATATGCTAGAAAAATGAATAACTGAATCACACACACAAATTGTTTGGCAGAAAGGAGGAACTTTAATACAAAACTAGGCTTGAACATAAGCCTCAAAGTACCCCAGACCGAGGCGGAGCTGCCAAACAAAGTGATTGGTATGTAAGGCACAATTTAAAAGTGTGAAAATACAATGCAAACACTGACAAGTAAAAATATGAATTAAAGGCAAAAATGAAAACCTGAACTAGGCACTGAATTAAGGTAGAGATGCAGTTTATTTGGCTTGCTTTTTAATTGAGTAATTAGACAATGAAGATGGTATTATATATCCAACATGTTATATATTTTCTGAAAGCTTATTATACAAACTTTGTGAAACTTGTCTTTATTCTAAATATTCAGAATGCGTTTTTGATTTTGGGTCAAAAATATGCTTTTTTGGACAAAAGTGGTTTAAAAAAAATTAGCTTAAAAACTTCAAGTCCGTTTGTGGGTAAAATTACATCACTGGATACCTTGGTATACTACTAATTCAAATGCGTCCACTCATCTCTCTAACGGCTTTCAAAGTCGCACAGCATGACCTCAAAGTTCACTCTTTTCTATTTTTGCATAATTTATATATCCATGTTAATTGCGGACTTGTTATTTTTGTTCCACTCGCCGTAATAAACTGTCCGGACGCATTTTGAAGGGGGAACACCTTGTCAATAATGTGTGAAAATTTCGAGGCAAATGGTCAAAGCGTCTATCAGCTATTTTAATTTAAAACCCAAGAATTCACAAAAAATAGAAGACCAGAAAAAGGCTAATTTGCATATTTGCACGTTAAACCGGGAATTACTGCTTTGTCATACTTTGTCATACTTTCTAGACTATTGAAATTGAAAGTTAACGTATAGACATAGACATTTTACGTAAAATCGTTGGACAAGAACAACTGCTCTTGAATATATAAATCAGAAACACGTCATTCATACCAGTGTTTTGATGGGGTCGGTAAAAACACGTGGCAATGCCCAGTAAATATGACGTCATCTCATGAATTATTAAACAGGGGGCGGTCCTAGGAAGGTGACCTTTTATCACGATCAAAACATCATGGCTTCTCTTCCATGTATTTTCAATAAAAAATCTACGAGTATTTCAGAGCCTATGGTTTACCGTGAAGAGTACAAAGTGGGATATTAAATTATTTATCCTTGATGATTTTTATGTAGTATTGAGAACCAACTCCAGGAAGCGAACGCACAATAATGAATAATCGCGTAATCCTAGAATCGAGAACGCGAGGCACAGAAGTTTTGTTCATCGTTTCCAATCCCATTTTCCCCACTGCAACATATTTGTTAAAAGAAATACTTGAATTCTGTTCGTTTTTTAAGGAGGCATTTTTATATTTTTTTCCGATTTTGGCAACGCCTTATTCAGGGATTTTCTAAGACAGCCGCAGACAATCAGCGCACGGATGTACGTACAAAACATGCTGTTGTACTACCGGCGGCGGTCGCCTGCAAGAATAGAGCTCCAGCTCCTAGCGTAAAAGTTTTAAAATTTCGACCGGTTTTAAATAATTAGTGTTGGAAATCTGACATGTTTTAAGAGTGCAAAATTAAGGTGCATTTTCGAGCGGTCGAATTTTTCTGAGTAGAAATCGGCAAATGAAAAAAATAGGAGTGCTAAACAGTGAGCTTCGTTAGTTTAAAAAAATGGAATGTCCGTCAAATTGACGTAAACTTCCCAATTTTCACGGAAAAAGCAAAGGTCGTGGCCGAGTTGCAGGCTAAAAAAATCAAAAATCAAAACAAAATCATCAATCAGTAAGTATTATGACAAGGAAAACAAAACATCAGACGCGGAGAAGCGGTCAGCGCGTCAAAAGAGTTGTTACCGTAATGTATCAAGTTACCTCTCTCTGTGATTTATTTTTCATTGAAATTATTTGGTTGTTTTCAATTAATTTTAGCGTACCTCTGCAATTTATTTTAGCATTGTCAGTTGTTTGCTTCGTTGAATTAAACGGAGTTCGTCCGGTTGCAAACAAAGCTGTCTCGCACCACCGAGCAAAACTTGCGAATGATCGAAGTACAGGTACCCATTGGACAAAATATACATAAAAGTTTGTATCTCCCCGACCCAGTGCAATATATCCGGTTAGAATCAAAGCTCACGCGTCCCTTATTTGAGGGACCAGATTCTGCCGTAAATTCGGGATGGGATTTAGAAAAAAAATAAAATGGGACTTTTAAGGTGTATTTTGGCGTCATTTTCTAAGTTTTACCGTAGTCATTGACGCCTATTCAAGAGTATAATGTTTATTGTGACTAGCGTGAATGGGTAAGCTTCGTTTCGACAATGAGCAGTTATCACTGTAAACAATGTTAAATTATTCTTCACATGCTCAGTTTATTTTTTGAGAACAATTATTTAAAAATAAAATGTCTCAGTCAATCAGAAACTCGGATTCATGCCTTCAGGGAAAGTCATGTTTGGACGCTCACATCGATTTTGTTTTTCGTTCGGTGGGCTGATGCCTTCAGTGTAGCTTTTGCCTCTTCCGACATAGAAATCATCTGAATCTTCTTTCTCCCTCTCTTTCTTTTCACACCACGCATAATGTAAAGATAAAAATTAGGAAAAAACGCTGAGGAAATATAATGTTTGGTTTGCTAGCGAGCGAGAACTGATTTGAGAATAATTGCACATACGCGTGAATTGAATGAACTATGACCCGTACAATCTCGATTTGCATATTGTCAATCAAAGGTCCTGTTATTTGGTTACTCATGCAAATTAGACAATTGGACATAAACATTGCCACGTGTGAGTGTTTTTTGTTTTTAACCAGAAAATAAACAGCAATTTTAACGGTGTTCCAATAAGAATTCATTGGTCAAATTTTCACAGAATGTTCTTTAGATAAAAATCTATATAAAAAACGAAAAAAACTATTTTTGATTGAAATTCACAAATAAACTGCATCTCTACCTTAACTAATCATAAAACTACCCATGGCAGAAGTGAAGTCAAAACGCTCTGTCCTGGAATGATTATGTACTCCTTGTAAACCATTTGGGTCCGCTTCTTGGACCCGGATCATTATCAAATTGAATTTTAGCCAACAATTCATTCTTCTTCAATTTAAACTAATGCATTCAGGACAAATGCAATGATCTTGATTCGTACTACTATATGTGTGTGTGTGTGTGTGCGTGGGGGGGGGGTGCAGCGTTTAAGAACACCAGACAACACATGTTCAACACAGTTAGCATTAACCAGGAGTGGCCAACGACCTGCTAAAAAGCTGTTAATTTCTGACTTAGAGAAAATTGCTGGCAATTAAACCATTGTTTTATACCACATCTAGTGGCAGTTTCACGCTTAGATAACGACAATTTTTACTGTCAACTAAGTAGTTTTTCTTTTGTTGTCACGTAGTATGGGACCGATCTGTATGAGTTCTACATTCAGGGGAACACTTGTGGCCTTTTCCTGCATGTTGCGTCTGCAAGTTAGGCAGAACATCATTCACGACTTGCTTTTTTTACTGAAGGAGGAAATAACTAAGATAGCTTTCTACAGGTTTTACTTTGAACATCAGGAGAACCTTCACATTTTTATGTATTTCCATCGTTTCTAAGGGCCAGTTGAATTATTCCGAATACATACTCATAACCCTTAGAAAGCAAACAGGCAATGGTATATGCATGTTATAAATCTAGCAAATCTAGAAAAATAAAACAAATTACAATCAATCAACATGTTGATTTCTTCCATGCGTGGCTTAAAACAAAATGAGAACTTTGTGCCGTGTTCACAATAATAACTAATTATCAGCTCTTTGCCGACTGGCACCGAACAAATTCTGTCATCAAATCGCTTATTTGGAATAAAAGACGTGTTTAAGAGCAGGTCAAAACCTTCCACCAGTATTCGACTGAAGTCTGTCACATTGTATTGCTTAACCCATTGGTGTGTGAATTGAGTTTTATCATGAAAGGTACTAACGTTAGACCCTTCCATGGTCGTATATATTTAACATAAACAAACCACCAACTATTAATTGAACAGGATTTCTTAATTTTTTATATTACAATAAAGGCGGAGCAAAACATATTATTATGAGAAGGGTGCTCAGCACTGTCAATCCACACCGCACTTTTGACGAAATAGTCTGTCGATGAAATAGGCAACGGAATAAAGCATTCTGCATGTAGATTATCCCAACGATCATTTACATTTTTCTATTTGTTTTGTTTTCTCAGACGAAAGTGAAATAGTTTCTCTCTTTCGGTTATAACTTGTGTACATTATATAAAGTCTTTGTTAGACCACACATGTAGACCCTCAACCCACAATGAACCATTATAGTTTTTATCAAAGTATAGGATGATCCTTGATTTTGGAGCAGGCACATTAGATTGACATATACACATTTTTAATTTAAATATTTTATTATATTATTGACAGTTCCATAATGTCTCTCACAAGGCGAGTATGCAAGCCAGTGGCGCTACACATTTATTGTATGTTTAATCACGTCCCGTCTTCACTAGAGTAGTGCACTAGATATGACTTCGAATATAATTTATTCCAGGGACGTAACGACAAACGTATTTTATTTACCAGGGCCGTAAGCAACCAGGACGAATCGTACAGCTATCAGACTACAGCTTTTTCAACATCAGCATCCGCAATTGTTACGTGCACGTTACGGGATCTCGGCTTGTGCCAAAATTGTTAAGTCTTCATGTTTGGAGAGAATTACAGCGCTGGGTTCACGTTTCCCCGGACCCACATCGGGACCCACTCGGCTCGTGCATAAATCACGCCATCAGTCGTCTATCTGTTATTTGACCCAAACATGATGAAAACAATAATTGCCATACTGAAAATTAATTCCTTTTATTATTATGGTATTTATTACGATTCATCGGCTTCGAAGATTTGATTTTTCTTTGTTTACCTTATTGTAGCATTGCAAAAAATACCGGTTGCAGCACATAAATATACTTCACTGACGACGGTTTGCATTTAATTCATTACAACTGTATCCGATCATATATATAGTACGTGCTCTCTGAAAATTCACTACTGATTTCGGTTCCCGCCGAGCATTCAAGTAGATCTCTAACGTGAACGCCACTAATGTGTTGTCATGAATTTGTTTTGCGTATCTGTTAACCGACTCAATTAGCTGATTATTAGATGAATTGCTGTATTATGTCTGTCATCGTTTAGGCCTATTTGAAGTTTTGGACAGAACTTGGCTCAGTGATTTGGAACTAATTACCAGATAACCGTCGCGATTCTGACAGTTTATATTCATAGTTATTAATGTAGTGAACGATTAATCAAAAGATATGACGTATTCAGTACTTAGTGTGATTGGCTTTATGATTGAAGGTTACGCCTTAGAGTCTTTTTACTGTTTTGTAATTGGTTAGAGTTTTGAAAATGAATAAAGAGAGTTTGAGTTGGTCTTGGGGAGTACTCCACGAGAGACGCGGTGAGAGTCGAGTCCAGTCCTGGAGAGCCTTGGGGCGAGCCTTGACGCAGTCTAAGAGAGTCTTGGTTCAGCCTTGCGATAGTCTTGGGGACTTTTCCCCAGGGCGCTGTGGCTTATAGAGTGCTCCAAAAGATCGACTAAGACGAGAGTTGAAACGTATTTCGTTGTGTGTGTCTTATTTGACTGTAAAGTTAAAGTGACTTTCCCGATCCCGTACCTCAAGGGGACGAGATAGAGAGACGAGACGAGTTCCCCCCCCCTGACACGTGTGGAGAACCCCGAGAGAAGAGAATTCCCCCCTGATAGTGTACTCAAATGTGACTTGGCTGAGAAACGATGACGTACTACAATATATATAATTTTTTAACTTTTGAAAGTAATGTTTTTCTTTTTAGAAACATTGTTTGTTTTAATCATAGGTTAATCAACAGTACTAGTATGTTTATAAGTTCTGTTACCTCAGAAAAAACAAATATCACTTGGTGCCACAGTGGTAACACCTCTTTTGTTGTAGAAATAACACACGTGATTAGAAACAATGTATTAACAAACAAGTGTGAACTGTCTTGGCTGAAATGCGGATCAGCAAGTTAAAGTGCAGCCCCTTACAGGTTTTTTCCAACTTCGTTTTATCATAGCCCAACTAGATTTTCTTTAGATATGTGAAATGTCACAAAATTGATCTAACAAAGACGTACACAAAGCGTCATGTATTGAAACTAAGCACGTTTGGATGTACATCAATCTTCAAGCCTCGACTGTGTTTGTCGTTGATGGCGGGCTCATGGCGCGTGAGTAATTGTACTTATCGAGCAATTTAAAAACAAACTTTGCGAGGGCGATATAAACGAATCTGGGCTAATTTTATATATTTTTTGTCTTCAGAACTTTATTCTCTTGTCCTTACTTGCTTTCATAATTTATATACGGCTAGTTTCAATCTCGTTTAATAATTATAACGAAATCTTTTAATGTCAAAGTGCATACACATTCATGGCATACATGGAAACTGTCAACGCTCAACTTCAAATTATAGCTAATACGCATTTTAAATTGTAAATGGTTATACACACCGTGTACGGATAAATACTATAAGGCAGTTCCCGAACAACGTCAAAACAAATTCACAATAGGCGTACTCTGCGTGCATGACGTGGAAGAACACAACCCAGCTGTATATGCCGTTTCAGTTTCAACGAAAATTGGCCTGTATTTCCGACCAACTTAATCAGCCGTTATTTAGAAGTATACGTTATAAACGTTGAACGGAAATCAGCGTTTTTTTTCTTCAGAAATTTACGTTGAAATGAACGGAAGACAAACGAAGCATTTCCGGCTGACGGTTACGCGACGGATACATCATCCCATATTCCGACGGTTACGCACGGTTTTTCTGCATAACCGTAATGTAACCGTTCTAGACTGAAACACGCGATTTTTTATGCCATGCATGGTGACGAAGAAACTAGTAAACGGGTAGTGTTTGTAACAAAATAAAGAATATTTTCCCAGTTAATGAGTTTTGTAAACCAGTGATGAGTGGGTGACAAAATGCATATAGAAATATTTATGTGTTGCAAAAGGTCTCCATCAAAATGAAATGACGAACTACTGAATAAGATAATGCCAGCAATTTATCGCCTACAATTAAGATAATTTATTTTATTTATACTTGGTGGTCTGTTAAATAGGTCGTATTAAATTCAGTGTTGTGAAAAAAAGTGCGTTTGTCAGACGCTAATCCGGTTCTAGTTTTATACGTGCACTGAAACAGTGACATTAATGTGTTCCCTAAACGTGACGTTATCGTGTAATTCAAATTCAAACAAGGGTACAAACATGCGTGTTTCATGGTGATATTTATAGAAATATTTAAACTTTGATATGCAGTTCCAACCAACCAAACAACATGGTCTGGTTTGATATCTAATGACATTATTTTTTGATGACATACTTAGATAAACGGTGACATGCAACAGCCCTGGTAGTCAATATTTGTTATCATATTCACCTATATCAATGAATTTTGTTTACAAAAATACTTATAGAACTGTAATTCCCGTGACCCGTGGGTTTATTCGCCTGGATTTGGTATGGGAGTGCTCCGCGGCCGATTGAAAACAGAACCTAAAATGTTCGACGTTGAGAGCGCTTTTTGACTAAATATTTTGCATTATTTGCGCTCTCCACCAAGCCCGCTGAACAATACCAACGAACATTGTATAATGAACTCAAGATCTGCTTCAAAATCAGATTTGTAAATACGTTGATTTTATTACTGCATACACATATCTGAAAAATGAATTGCTTAGTGTTGACAAAACACAGTGGTAACTGGTGTAGGGTTATTTCAAAATGACACTGTTCAACTGTCCATATATGCAAATCAACAACTAACTTTAGACTCAGACTAGTAATACAAGTCTGAGCTTTAGATCATACTATTCCAAATTATTAAAGTCTTGGAGAGAGGGATTCGATCTTTGTATCCAATGCAGTACGTACGAATTGTTGTTATATATTTGTTGTGATGTGAAAACACAGCTTAATATTAAATATTGCACCTTAAACTGTGAAAAATGTTGAAAAGCAAGTCAACCCTATATATAAATACAGCTTATTATATCAATCATGTCACCAGTTACACCAGTTAAACTACACTACACTATTGGCGTGTCTGGCTTCCTATTTATTCTTTATAGTGATGTTTGCTTATGTAGTTTCCATATTTGAGTAACCATGCTGCCTAGGGTGACATGTATTATTTCATCATGGTCGTAAGCCAGGCTGTGGTGTGCTGCATGTGCTGAATTGTCATGTATATACTTTACATAACGCTTTCTGAAATCGACGTTGATCAATGTCATTGATTTTGAACGCTATATGCAGTTTCAACTGTTCTATATGTAGACATACATTCGTGACATGGAAACCGACGAGCTGACTCCACGATGGTTTATTAGATAAACACGCTACGTTAACTATTATATATTAGTAGAGATAAACTATCAGCTGACATAGAAATCCTATCCCAATATAGCTAGCTACCTTTACAAGTATTTGTACTCTACTGGCTTATCCGTATTTACACGTACACCCTTCCCCAAATTATACACTTTGTGTAAAACATAGTTAGTGGCCACACAGGAGTCTTAAATAAACACATGTGTATAAATCCTGAACTTCACAATTACATTGGTATTGAATCTGCAGGTCTGTACGACAGAGGCATTAACATTTACTGATAGTCCAGCACTGGCAATTACATTAAATAGGCCTACATCGGCCCGTACACGTATAATATCCAGAAGTAGACTGTATAAACATGAGCAAGTCTGGCTAATGACCAAGTCTTATTTCATTATGTTTACTGGTGATATAATATAATATAAGTATTATTCTAACCATGCATAATGCAAGAATATTGTGCATGTCTACTTCCCAGGTTTTTTATTGTGACTTAATATTTGATTGTTGTTCAAACTCAAGTTTTACTTTCACCTTGATTCCCTGCTGACAATCCAAAGCACCTGCATCGTGGGTTAAACTGATTCTTGTATTTATTTATTTAGATCAGGCGAGTTACACATGATATAAACTTGGTAGTCCCACGATTCCCTTGGGTGAAAGCGTATATTAGTTAACAATTGGTAGTCAAAAACCCTTGAGCATCGTGTCGTATTACAGACAAAATTCGTATACGGAAATTTTCAAAATGACACAAAACTTTGTTGTATTCACTTCGTTATTTATATTCTTTAGATGACAACATTTCTAATTTACCACAAGGGGTTTTATTAAAAAATAGAATCAATTGTTCAACATTCCAATGCTTCGGCTTCTTTATGGTAAAATCAGGAGAACAACATCACGCTAGGTGTTTTGCGCCATAGATAAATCATTCGGTTCAGTGAATATAAGGAAATGATCTCGATAGCGATATCAAATACTATTTACAAAGAAGAGAAAACAAGATGTCTTTACCACACATTACATTGTAACTATAAAACACGAGCCTGTCATATACTACAAGCTACGAACATTTCAAAATATTGCAAAAAATGGAATTTATAAGTGAAATAATCGTCCCTTTAATTTATGGGAGAAAGCATAGGGTTAACATTTGACAGAACCGTGTTATCATGTACGTTTTGCAGAATGTTGTGGATTTGACCCTATTTACTGAAAACAATACTAAGAAGAGAGAATTCGCCATTATCGCAGGTAGTTGTGTCCACGGCCATTGTGTCCAAGCCAAGCAGAACATGGCCACCAGTCACAATCTTTCCATTAATTTCGAAAATACTGTGAAACCATTTATTTTCACAGACATTTCATTTCACTATTTTGATGTTTTGACAGAGAAAGCAACGAGTTTTATTGTTATTCTACATCTTCACGCGTATTTAATTCAGCATATTTTAATAGATCGCAAAATTAAAATTTAGCGAAAAATTAATTTACTGTCTACTAGGACAACCTTGTTGGCTAGAATTGACAGGAAATCAATACGATTCTCAATATTTGGCAGGATACTGATCACAGTCATTTGTGTACCTCGCATATATTTGTTGATACCTATGTACATGTTTGACAAGCTGAACTAACTTGGAACTCAGATTTAGTCTAAATAAAACGCGAAGTTCAGTGCCAAATGATCAGCAACAGGTTTAAATGTAAATGAAGAAATAGGTAACTGATTTGGCTATTGAACCTTGGACGAGCCAAAACCAGGTCAGCTGGCCAGTCTGGCACCTTACACGTTCTTGTTTTTTCGTTGACAGCACGTACAGACACAGTCAATGGCCTTGCAAGCACTTCCTATGTCTGAAGCAAAATATTCTAGTAGCTAAAAATCACTTTCACATTGTTTTACACAATGCATTATTATTCAAGTCGAATTTCTGCGATACTATTGACATCTCAACGTAGGCTGAGGAAACAACTATCTTCAGACATATTACGGGTCTGGCTCATTATAATTGAAGTCAACATGTTGTAACCAAAAATATGTATTGCAGAGGAGAGGAGAGCCTATGATTCGCAACCATATTCTCAATAGCAAAGGTAAATAAATGAAGGACACTGCATAATTCTAAATCCAAACACGAGAAATTACTATTTCACTATGGTAACCTCAGCGGACATTCGTTGATTCAACTTTTACGTACATATAAATAAATAAAGAGCCATTCTCGATAAATCGATAAATCGATAAAGAGCCATTGCTCGAAACGTCTAGCTATTTTTAATAGTTATTTAGGACTACGATTACCAAATATTATCTTCAATATATTTTACGTACATATACCTGTTGATTAGCTATCAACTTGTTCAGTGTTAACAAAACACCGTGGAAACTGGTGTAAGGTAATCCCGGTTTAATGCAGTCGGGTTTACAGTGTGCATTTGTTAATCAACAACTAACTTTAGATCATACCATTCCCAATTATGCTTGTAGTATTTAACAGCATTATTGTCATCGAAGTTCTGAAACAGGCTATTAAATACCGTTACGATTCGAGTTGGTGTAATTTAAGGAAGTAATACTGTGCATTGAGCACGATTTAAGATTTAAAGTCTACTTTTATATAGAAGGACAACGGGCCAATGACCTGCAGAAATTGCAACGATGTATGCACATGTTATTTTCAACCACAAGCAACCTGCTTATCTCATTCGGTAGAGTGATTATTTTTTCGCTATGCGCTTCAACATGAGAATCGTCGAAGCCAAGGTATATATGCCAAAAACATGTGCTCTGCATGTGAGCCTTGTAAAAATAATCTATTTCTGATAAAATCAACTCTCCTTGTTTGGAACTAAGAAACTATCCAAAAATCAAAAAAACAAAGAAAGAGTACTCCTCTTTAAATGGGTATTTTTTAGAACTAAGACACTATCAAGCGAATACTGTTTTGAACAAAACAAAGAATACTTTCACAGTAAACGATTATTGTTTGGAGCTAAGAAACTATCAAACGGATACTGTTTGAAACAAAACAAAAAGTACTTCCATAGGAAACGGATTTTGTTGAGAACTAACGAACTCGTAAATGGGTACTGCTTGGAATAAACACAGAGTGCTTTTCTAGTAAATGGGTACTGCTGGGAGCTAGAAATCTAACAAACGGTTACTATTTAAAACAAGGAGTACCTTTCAAGTCAATGAATATTGGTGGCAACTAAGGAACTAGCAAACGGGTACTGTTTGAAATAAAAACAAAGAGTACTTTGTCAGTAAATTGCTCCTGTTGGAACTAAGAAACTATCAAATGGGTAGTGCTCAAAACCGAACAAAGAGTACTTTCGCATTGAACGGATATTGTTGTGAGCTAGAAATCTAACAATCGGTTACTGTTGGAAAAACAAAGAATACTTTCAAAGTAAACAGGTTAACCAGTGATAAGGTGGTGATAAGTGACTCAAATGCATATATAAATATTGATGTGTTGCAAAAGGTCAAAATGCAATGACGAACTACTGAATAAGATAATGCTAGCAATTTATACTCTACAATTGAGATGATATTTTTTATTTCTATTTAGTGGACGCTTACATAGGTCGTATTGAATCCAGCGTTGTGTAAAAATGCGTTTATAGCTCGCTAATGCGCTTCTAGTTTTGTACGTGCACTCAAAACCGGGACATTATGTGTTATGTTACATTATGTTCCAAGCACGCTATAAGACGGTTAAACAAGAACACAAACACGCGTGTGTCAATATAGTATTTATAGAAATATTCAATCCTTCATATTCTTATTAGACGGTTCCAAAGAACCAAACAATATAGCCTGGTTTGATATTTAACCAGATCCGTTCATTATTTATTGATGACATAATTTAGATAAACGATGCCACTCAGCAGCTCTGATAGTCAATAGTGTATTGCTTGATAATTACTTAAGTAATTACCTGAAAATTAATTATAGAACTGTAACCCAATAACCCATTGGGTGCTCAGATAAAAACACGCCCCAATATGATCGACGTTGAGAGCCTTTTTAAAATTTATACATTTTGTTGAAATCGGGTAAAAACAGAGGAACATAATCATACACTTCAACTATGGCATGATCCTCCAATCCCGCTAAACAAACCCCACGAACGTTGTATATTGAATCCAAGTTCAGCCGCAAAATCAGTTGTGTTATTACGTTGGTTTTTCTATTACGTTCACGTACCTGAAGTTTAGCTGATAACTTGTTCAGTGTTGGCAAAACACAGTAGCAACTGGTGTAGGGCTATTTCGAAATGCAGTCCGTTCAACTGTCTGTATAAGTTAATCAACAACTAACTTCAGGTCATACCATTCCAATGTATGGTAATCTGGTAAGAGGGCGTTCGATCCTCGTATTCAATGCAGTACGTACGAATTGTTGTAATATATTTGTTGTGATGTAAAGACACGGGTTAAATATCAACATCTTCAAATATTGAAGATCCTGTGTACCAATGGTGTTGTGGATATTAAAAAATAACAATTGGTCAACCATATATTGAGTGCACCAATGGTCAACCCTATATTGAGTGCACCAATGGTCAACACTATATTGAGCTTAATATATCAGATGGGACCGTAACTAATAACTCAATTATCTATTGACGTATTTGGTTACATTTTACTAATTTCTTATAATGTTTGATTAAATTGAATAAACACACGTGTGTATATCCTGAACTTCAGTATTACATGAAAGTTGTATTCCTTTTGACATTCAGTGCAGTTCTATACCACAGAGGCAGTAACATCTACTGAGAGTCCAACACTGACAATTCATTATATAGACCCACACATATATACACACACAGTATCCAAAAGTAGGACTGTATAAATGTTAACCCATAACTCCACTATTCATTGGAGTGGTATTTTCCGGGGTGTGTCTGCACGCTCGAACTACCTGAGTACGCTGGATATCGTGCTACAGCTGGGAAACTGCTTCCATTTGCAACGAAACCCGTTGTTGCTGTATGATATTGCATTTGATACACATGAAACACCTTGTCTGTTACATAAAGACTGCACGTGATCACATTTATACCCGTACTTTGGTCTCACTGCTTGCTCGTACAAATTAATTATCTTATCTCCTTTGTGTTACTCACAAGTTTATCTTTAATTAAAGCGTATTTGTCACACGCAACGTAATATTACTGTAATTGGTATAGTACAGGTGTGATGGTTCAAATACCAAAATGGCAACAGTAACAGAAAGACTTACCTGGCGGCGATGATAACATACGAACACGGAGCCAACAGATGAGGTTTCAACCTGTACTGGTATTATTATACTCTGCAAACATCAAGTACATTAATGCGGTAAAACTCCACTACTCCAATAACTAGATACTTAAACTCCAACACAATTCAACGAGATCTCCGATCTGATCTCAGTGCTGAACAACTCCCCTATATATACCCCCACTGTCTATAAATAGACCATTAATCAGCATACATAATGAGTCTGGAACTTACTACAAATTTCTAGAATGTTTCATTACCTTCTATTTCCTCCTACAGTGTTCTATTACCTATTCAACCAGTTTCTAAAAAAAAAAATCTAGAATATTCCACCCAGACACAGTACGGTTCTAGAACATTCTCAGTGACACGGAAGTGGTAAATAAGTCGTATGCGACAGTATTGTTATATTAAAGTATATATGTATTCGTGTTGTGTGAATCATTCAGCAGTATTCTCGTATAATTATAATGTTCCATCCAATAATACTATTTCGATCCTTATTAGAGTTAGTATATTCGCCTATACACACATGCCCATTCATAAACTGCCTGTACAATATTAATTTCATAACGCAAGAATATGTGCATGTCTATTTCCCATTATTTTTTTTATTGTGCCTTAATATTTTAGTTTCCAATGCTTCTGCTTCTTTATAATCGAAATCAGAAGAACAACTTCATGCTGGATGTTTCGCGCCATATATATCATTCAGTTCAAGAATTATTGTCATATAATTCAATAAACTAGGTCCCCTTGTTCCCTTGTCGGTCAAATGACACAAACTAATATATTTACACAAATGTGAAACGAAGACAAGACTTACATTACAATGTAACTATAAAACACAAGCCCGTCATATACTACAAATTTAGAAACATTTTATAATAAATAATCGACCTTTTCAGTTTATGTGTTAACATTAGACAGAACCCTGTTATCGTGTACGTTTTACAGAATGTTGTTGATTTGACCTTTTTCGCTGAAAACATACTACGGGTGAAGTATATAAACAGAATTTGCCATTATCGCTGGTCGTTGTGTCCAAGGCCACTGTGTTCAAGCAGAACTGTCGGCAAACCACAAAAGAATTTTAGGGAGCCATCTAACAATACCCCCGGAAAAGAGTTCTATGTTCTTCGTCTAATAGGCATTCGTATGTTCATATTTTTGCTCACAAAAATGAAAAAAATAGCCACATTTTGTGCGGTAATTTTTTTTCACGATTTTAAAGAATCTGAGGAGCACGTTTCTTAACTTCACTTTATTTAATTTCATGTCAAATTTAAGATGGCGTTTCCCTTATAGGAAATATCGGTAAATTGCAATTATTTTAATTATCACGTGTACGCCAGTTGTCTGTTCGAGACATATGGTGTAGGTTAATCGAGTGTTGCTTGTGGGTAGAATTGAAAAAAAAGGCGATGACTTTGTGATTATTTTGAGTCAAGCGGTCACGGGGGTACGTCCGGCACTTCAGGTGGTGCCAGCTATTGTCAAGTTTTGTCAAGCGAACTTCTGGGTGTATGGTACAAAGAGACCGCTTACCGGGGATGCTGAACAAAAGCTCAAAAACGTCACCAACTTAAAGGGCTAAGCCGCTCTGATTATTCTATGTGTCATATTCCCTATTGGTGTGGGTCGTTAGTCATGTGACAGAAATAAAAATAATTATTCGGACCAATTACTGGTAGCACGTACGTATTTGTTTGCAACGACTGCTACTAAGTCACAGATGCAGTGTTAATATATACATAACAACACACAGTTACGTCATTCTATGTGTGGGTGCCATATATACGGTATGTATGTAACACATGTATCATTTTTTGTCACATAATAAATTGTCTTAGTATTTCGTATAAAGCATGGTTGATAAGTGGTGGTACAATGCGTAAAGGTATGTTATTTTATTATTTCTTTATTCTGCACTATATGGCCACCGGCCTAAAGTACTGTTACATTTCAAAACTTAAATTACACACGGTCGCTTTAAAATTACAAGATACATATACTGCAAATCATACTTCCATTTCAGTTTCTCTGTAATGAAAACTCTTAAACAAATATTTACCCAAACTTAGTAAAATATACGATGCAATGCAATGAATTTCATCTTGGTTGGTGGTAAAAAATAATATTTTGGTAAGAATTTTTGTCTAAGTGCTTCATATTTTGGACGAACCATAGTAAAATGATATTTGTCCTCTGTGACCCTGCAACCAAATGGACATAATCTGTGGTCACGTGGAATACCCAATGTTCTACCATTTTCAATTTCTAGGGGATGACAGGAAATTCTAAGTCTAGTTATAACACATGAATAGATAGGAGTAGCCAACGAAATAGCAGCAAGATATTGTAATGGAATTTATTCGGGGCTCCACTACAAAAAGAACGTTACCCGGCCTAGTAATTTAGGGGCGATAAACGACGACACTTTCTACCGCGATACCGTGTCGCACGGTGTTTTGGCGGACACACAGCACGCATTTTCTTCTCAGGGGGATCCTGGTACCGCCTCGGTTCAACCACTTCACGATGTTATCTAAATAAAACAATTCACACACGGATTGTGGATGAAAACAGAGTAGTTATATTCTCCATGAACCATCACATCAACGCCATGCTGCTCGAACAGAATTACAGAGTGGGTACATGTCAATCAAAAATAGTCATGTGATATTATATACTCAACCCGATAGGCTAATATCTGTAATAGGCGTACATCTAATACATATATGGAGTGGAATATTCCACCACTACCTGGCGACCCGAAAGGTCTACCTAGGTTAACAAATATCCTAGTTTAATAATGTAATAAAGCACAGGTTTCCATTACAATATCTTTCATATATTAAATCTTGTTTAAACATGCAATATGTTTGAAGCTTTACATTTTTATTAATTTCTGCACACCAATTCTGTCTAGATATATCAAAATATCTTCTTTTAAATTCACTGAAAAACATCTCGCTATTATCAATTCTTTGTTCATACCATACCTGTCCATAACCAGATGTACATAAAATATTTTTTATCTCTAAAGCCCAACACCTAGACCCCCCTTCTGCTCTATGGTATCGATGATTATAACATTCCATTAAAATAGTTGAGCCGCCCTCTTGAATCAGTTTCAGTCAAAATCTGACCATTTCAATGTCTATGTCAGCTATTACACCCCGCATTCCCCACACACAACTACCGTATACCAAAATTGGCAATATTTTACAGTCAAATACTTTACATGCAATATCAGGCTGCAGTCCCCCCAACCCCATAATGTTTTTTTTCAAACAAAATAGTGCTTTTCTAGCTCGCTCCGAGATATCTTTCTGTGTTTGAAACCATTTTCCCGAACTCGAAACTGTGTCTAAATAATTATATTTTGCTACAATTTCAATTTCTTTACCCCACAGATTAATATTCAGTCCAGTCTCCATTTTAGACAATAATCCACTAAGGTATTAAGTAATCTTTGTAATCCAACAGGTGTGCTGCTGAACAACACCAAGCATATAACAAATAAAAAAGATTTAAAGTATTTATATACACAACCGATTCCTGTCCTTGTTGGAGGGCACTCTTAAGGTCATTTATGTAAAAGCAAAACAGTAAAGGTGATATAACAGAACCCTGCTGCAGCCCAACATTAATATGGAAAAATTCAGAACTCCCTTTGGGTTTTTCACAGCAGCCTTAATATTTTGATACATAGAATAAAGTGATTTAAACAGTTTTCCCTTTTTGACAACTTATAAAATAATGAACAATGGTGTACTCTATCAAATGCCTTTTCATAATCAATAAAGGCACAATAGAATCTAACCCCAAGAGTATAAACATATTTTTCTACAAGGGTATAGAGAACAAAAATATTATTCAAAGTTGATTTACCTTTTTGAAATCTACTTTGTTCCTCAATTATTTTATTATATCGATTCAATCAGTTACTTAAACTATCACTGAGAATACTTGTGTATACTTTATTTATAGTATTCAAACGCATTATACTTCGATAGTTTGCTGGGTCATCCCTGCGACCCTTTTTGTACACTTGGGAAATTAATCCCCTGCTCCATTCTCTAGGAAACATATATAGACTGTACAACAGATCACAGATGTCTAAAGGTGCAAATTTCCAAAACTCAGAAGGAATTCCATCTGGGCCAGGTGATTTATTAGCCTTCAGTTTATCCAAATTTTTCTTCACCTCTGTCATAGTAATTGGTTGGTTAAATTCGACTAATTACAAATCTACATCAGGTATACCAATATTCTCTATATCTAAATCAGTCATATAATCTTCGATTGAAGCGTAAAAATCATTGTAATTTTCATTTCCACAAGAACCGGGGTAAACAAATTAGTGAAATAATGTGACCATTCCTCCATAGTAATATTTTCTGACACATTAATTTTATGTTGCTTAAGTTTCTGCCAAAATTTATGAGAGTTTTTCTGTTTGTACAGGCTAATTAGTTCATCCCTTCTCAACTATTGAAATTCTGCTTTTTTCTCTTTAATGAGTTTTTGATAGGATTGTTTAGATAGAAGGTAATATTCAAGACTGTTCTGACTTTTTGTATGTCTATAATGATTAAGCGCTTTACTGACTGCACGTTTGATGACTAAACATTCTTTATCAAACCAAAAATTTCGAAAACACTCATTTAACTGTTTGGACTTGCACACCATATCTTTTCCACAAGTATAAATAATATTAGTTAAATTAGTAGCTGCGTCATCTATATTTCCGTCTATCACATTCTCGTAAAACTCGTGACTTAGATTTCTAATGCCCTCGGAATTAAACTTATTTCTTTAAACATTTGCTTTTTTAGTATCTCATTTTAGTTTGTTCAGATTCTCAGTATTATGATGGACAGTATCAATAGTACTATTTTCATGCTTAAAGACAGCATCATGGTAAGTTCAAGTGATAGATGGTCTAATTCAATTATATTACCAATGGAAAAACCCGTAAAATATGAGAGATTATTTGGGCTTGTTAAAATATAATCAACTACACTAGTGCCTATACCTGAAACATAAGTAAAATTTCCACTCCCTGTTTGTTTAAAGAGTCTTCCATCCACAATCTTAAAGTTGGTACTTTTAAAAATTCCAATAACTCTAAACCATATATATTACACTATTATCCATAGATTCCCTTTGTGGAATATCATTAATAGTAGTAAACACATCACCCATAGGTAAGTGGTTCACATTACAATCAAAACTATCACTTTTAGTACCCGTACGACCATTAAAATCTCCCCCAATTATTACCTTACAATCATATTTAGTGGAAAAAGTAACCAAATTATTTTCTAACTGATCAAAGAAATATGGGTTTATAAAGTTAGAACCTTCAGGAGGCCTATACACACTTGCCACTATTAACACTGGGCTTTCCTTATGTTTAATTAGAGACCATACTGAATAACTATCTTTATATATATATTCAATATCAAATTGAGCAATGTTATTTTGATTAAATAGAATGGATATTCCCCCGAGGCCCTCCCGAATTTCTTTTTCTTTACACCAGCATTATGTATGGTTTTAAACCCTTCAATTTGAAAATCAAATTGTGAATCAACCCATGTTTCGAGAAGACACACAAAATCAAAAGACTTAACATAGTTCAAAAAATCAGTGTCTAATAGTTTTCCGTATAAACCATTGATATTCCAAAATAAAAATTTGAAATCTGTGGTTTCACACCTAGCAACTGCATTTTCAAAACTTGAGCTTTGACCTCCTTCCTATGGTAGCAATGGCGACGAATAATTCAGGCTACGCAGTGGTTTAATGTTCTTCATTACCTCGTCATAAATATACACAGTGTCATCGATTTTAATTTTATCGTACAAAACTTTAACTGTTTTACCTTCTGCTCTTGCATCCACCACAAATTTACCTAATTTTCGGCGTAGATCTCTGATTTTAGGAGTGAAGTCCTCGCGAATACGGAATTCTGTCCCTTTTAATTTCTCAGCAGCACGTAGAACTTCATCCCTCTGTTTATACCTAAGAAACTTGCCTATTATTGGTTGTGGTCGGCTACGGGCATAAGTTAAACGGTGAACAATCTGAAATTCTATCTGTGAACCATCAATATCCATTTTATCAGTAATAAATCCACATAGTAACTCTTCCGTCTGTTCCCATGTTTCCAAACCACTCTGTGGAATGCCGTGGAAAATTAAATTGTTCCGTAACATGTGCGCCTTCATTTTATCACCTACATTTTCCATTGTGTCAATTGTATCACTCAATTGTTTATTTTGCTCAATCAGTTCATTTATTTTCTGTCGGTTGTCATCAACGCCAGATTTCAAGGCTCTCATTTCATCAGCAAGCTTACGAACCACATCATCTAGTGCCGAAATTTGTACTTTCAGTTCCTTTTTAAATCCACGCAATTCCATCATTATATCGGCAAGCGTAAGACTGGACTCACCTTCATCCTTACTGAATCCAGGTGTCGATATTACATCAGTTATTTTCCTTTCAGATTGTTTAGACTTGGATTTAGCTGGTCCTGGGTTCACCTCAATATCTCCAGATAATATAAACGACAAGAGAACCAAAAACCACATCCACTCACACGAGCTCTTTGAATAGCGGCCATCTTGAATAGCACGACAAATACGGCTAACTTGCATGTTGTAGTGATTGAAGCACAATAAGTCATCTGGTTTCCAGTTAAAGCATATATTTACAGCTCCGCAGCCTTTGTTTACGTTAAAACAACCGTTTAGCGAGTCAAACTACTAAAGAGTTGTGGGAAACTGTAACTAACTGTATGTTTATTTAACTCAATGTACTAGTCTAATATGCAGTGTATATCATTATAGGATGGTAATATTGTATGGATTAGAGTTTTGAACATAGTGCGTTAAACATTACACGAGAATAAAACTGAAGTTATGTCGCCAATGTCTAACTCATAAAATATGTTCGTCTAAATCCTGTTATTGCGACTCTTGTTCCATATCTTTCGAATCAAAAATAAATATGGTGCCTGGATCGATGTATGAGGCAATAGCTGTTTCAAAGTCGTGTTCTTAGTACATTCAAAAATATTAGTGAAACGTGTCAAATTAAAACGGAAAAACTTGCAAAATTATTCAATGTAAACCCAGAATACAATGCAATAACTGAAAGTGACAAAATAAATCTGCTATCGAGTGCCATTATCGTTTTTCCGCCATTGTACTTTGAATTAATGTGATAATCACGTGACCCGATCACAAAAACGCTGTTGTCGTGGGATTTCAATCAATCTTAGTATTATATAAAACAACAAAAATGACGTCTGGTGTGAAATAAGAATTAATTATTAGCCGATGAAAAACAAATAAACGTAATTGCTAGGGAAAAGCATCGTTCTTTTTTAAAACTATAACTTAATTGATAATAATTTGAATGTTTTTTGTTTTTCACCTTACAACGTTCGATGCAGATTTCATGCCGAGTCAGCGCAGGCCTACCACGTTTCCGAAAAACAGTCGGCGACGCCATTTTGTTCAATGCTTTAGCCCAGAATGAATGTGATGTTTTGAAACTCTATGAATTAGAGACGACCCTATTTTTGAGCGCTGCTCAACAAAAACGCGTCCAAACACAGTTACAACACTGAATATTCGCTATATAAAGACAACAAAAACAATGAAATGCAAATCACGACAAATGCAAATTACAACAAACAATGAAACATGTATTACTTCTTTAAAAGATTCACCATGAATTTGTACAAAACTGTGAGAAATATATACTAAAATAAAACGGAATAAAGGAATCATGACATACAAACAGAAAATTGTGTTTTAGTAATTGTTTTTTCTGATTTCTACGACGTAATTTATGCGTTATTAATGCAACGCGATCGGCGGTAACGGCAACAACGCGAAGTCTAGCTCTGCCTAATCAGGTCTGTCAATGTGTGATTCGATTAAAGTGCGATTGTTGTCGCGCAGCGCATGCTCAACTTTCGAGTGTACAAACAATGTATTTAAGACACGTTTGTCAAAGTCACTGTGAGTCCCATGTTGAACAGAACGCGGCGCGGCGGCAACCACCCTTTCAGTTCCAATGTGTACCACAATATAAGACTTATACAACTCGGAAGTCCTGCTGAACAGTTTACTGTAGTGTGCAAACGTACCAGTCACTGTCACTGTCACTGTCACCCCGATACAATATTACAGCTTATCCCTGGCTTGTACCTCGACTACTTCATTTTATTTTACGCTATTCCCAATTTGCACTTATATATTACACTAACAACTGTCGAGTCGCACGGCATGATACACCGAGCTAACTATATACTGTGAATCAAAACATTGTTACTCAGGTAGTTTTCATCACGGACTAATATTTTACCCGAGTTTAACCTATACACAGTGAGGGTGATTGTATTCATGTTATTAACTTATCTGTAACACCAACGGTACTTTTTAGTGGCTACAGATGAATTCCCGGTCACATATTATACTAAAAGTGGCTAATCGCCCACTCAGCTTGGGTTTATTACCTCAATGCGTTGCTCTCTCAGTGATGAAACAAAGCCCCGACCTTGATCTTTTTACTTTATTCCAAATAAACGACCATTGACATGAAACGACCACATACGAGCCAAACAAATCAAAACTAGCCAAACTAGGGGTGAGTAATCAGCCATTTTAGAAAGATACTTTGAACTGCCAGTTGAGGGCGCTGTCCCCAGACGACGCAATGAAAAGTTGTAAATAATAAAGGAATAAATAAATAAAAATCTCATGACAATATTAGTAAGTAAGTACTAAATAAATTTAACACAATAAACAAACTAATGTATAATAATTTAAGTAATAGATAAATCATATTATTCTGTAACTTAAAGATGGAGGGATACTACAACGCGTTTTTTCGCAAAGGACAGTGCCACGCATTGTAAAATTGCGAAAGTAATTTGTGATAAGGGCGACTAATAAATTGTGCAAGGGAGGTAAAATTATAAACAACGAACTTTGATGGGATTGTTGAATAAATTTAGACCGCAAAACGATTGCTTTGCAAAAGTTTATGGATATGACGGTTAGTTTAATAATACAATTTTATTTGAGAGACCGATCTTAAATTAAATAAAGATTGGTCATCGTAGCGACTGTTGATATGACGTGGTGTGGAATCAAGAACCAATCAATGGAAATACTTGACCAGACAACTTGGAGGCATTGGATTAGAGATATGACTAACATGATTAGTGATCACATATTGTCACATGAGCATATAGCAATGCATAATTGTAACATCTCTAACACTGGTAGAGTTAGTGCCAAGCAATTTTGACGGTGTGGGGAACATAATATATAACCCTATGTAGTTGTGCGACCTCATTAATATGTGTATCAGTAATATTCCATGTACTGTTTAAGCAAGGTTTATACAACAAGCTCTGAACATCGGGTGAGAAATATGACTACTGATCCTATTATCGTCATGTGACCTCACATAATACGCATAATTGTAATATATTCATGCAATATTTGCAGCAGAGCAGTACGGCTAAAACAGTAGATTGTCCGTGTACTGCATTACATATGAATAATTCAAATCATTCATAATCAGTTATGAATCGTTAAAACATATCAGTGCAAATTAATATTGTGCGAAGTCAGTCTTGTAAAACTTTTTATTATTCCAAAAATGACAGCTAATATTTAAGTTAGATTGTGTGTGACGTCATGGGACAAAATATTAGGCCTTCTATTTATTTCTGATGGGAAAGAGTGGTCGAATTGTCTCAAATAATTCCTTCTTCTAACGTTTGGAAATGAGGTTGCCGGAATCACTAAACTTTTAATATCTATTCAATTTTATGATTCGTTATCTAATTTTTATGTTATTAAAAAATGGGCAGACGAGATGGCCGATTTCCGCCTGTGGCTAGTGTTCCCCTGTCAAATAAAAATCACAGGACGTGCCATAAAGAATTCATTGCATAAACATATATTAAAACAAAATTATACGTTATACGTGTTTCCATTAAAACTCCATCATTAAATGCCCAACTAGTCGTAAAACCTGACGATAAATTCTACACTGGCCCAGTGTATTACCAATGGTTGATGTGTATTTATGTGCCAGACTCTACTTTTGAAAATTGGAAAATGACGTAACGTATGTGACTCTTCAAGATTGTTCAATGCGTCACCTAGTTGGTACATGCTAGGAGTTGGTAGTACCAGTATACGCGGGGAGGGAGTCCAATGAGGGAACAGCCAGCACCCCTTTTGCGAGGAAAACGTGAAATCTCGACGGATTGTTTTTCGTTCTTACATGTAATATTAGGTTTTGGGGGCTTCTGAGTTCAAAAACGATGACTAAATAAACCAAAAACATGCGTTCAGAGACAAACCTATGCAGAAGATAGTTTATCAGTACTTAATCCATTTTAACATCTAGGCTACTCTATTGACATTGGTTGTTCATTTCATGGATTTGGCACTTGAGGTAGCTGATAAGCCGTGTCGAAAACGTGCACAGAATGACCATTTTGTGCACGTTTTCGACACGGATTAAAAACTAGTTGTAATCAGATATTTTCATATGTACATAATACTGATGAAAAGTTGAATATATGGAGAATGAAAAGTGATATAAAAAACTGTAAATTCTCTTACATTTGTTGAGCCTTTTCTTTAGAGGTCATTATGTTGTCTGGATTGATGCTTCCTTTAACAATAGTTTGCAGGATATAGTAAGTGGACAACTTTCACAAACTGAATTCAGTTTAAAAATGTTTTCAAAGAATGGTTACTGCTTATGTCAAGTAAATATGACGGATTGCTGACTAGGGTACATCTATACGGCGCTATCGTGAACAAGCAGAAAGTGTGGTTCACTGCGTATACTTTTCTATTGAGTGAAAACAATAGTTTTGGGAAATACATGTTTCTAATTGATATGCTGCGTCTATAACTCTTTGTCCGGTAACCAAGGCAATCATTAAAACAATATGTGCTGTCCGTAGGTTTTGAATTGACTCATTCTATTTTGGTCCCTGTATTTTTGAGTGCTTAGACGAAATCGTGCTAAATTCAATTATTTTATCAGTTCGGAACATTAAACTGTAAAATGCCGAGAACGCGAGTGGTATGTTTACCTCTGTGGGAATATAATGAAACTCTGTGAGATTTTTCTTAGTTCTAGTTTTCGAGGAATTTGCAGTCACGGGCCTCACGTGTATGCGACCACGACTGGTCGTGACTTGCCACATTACAACCACACATGTTTTGACTATTTGTTCATATTTGTATTTTACGTAATACTGAATTAAAATAACTGATCTGATCTGATCTGAAATGAACACGTGAATGTTAAAGCGTTAGGTTGCTCATGCTACGTAGATGTGACAAGCATTTACAAAAACAAGGAAAATATAATTGTAGGTAGGTTAAACATTATTTCAGGTTCGTTGCATGTTATAATCTTGTTACAATACATATCACCACCTGTTCAATCATTTGCGATTTTTTTTTCAGTATTAATAAATAAATAAATTTAAAACAATCGAAAACAAACTGTGAAAAACGCCACTCAGCACAATCAACGTTGCTGAATCGACTCTGTAATCTGTCATCTAGCATTCTATACATAGTCATATTAAAACTGAAACCTTCGAAAATATTAATATCGTTAATAGGCACTGAAAAAACAACTCTTATTAACCGCTACAATCAGATAAGACGTTGCATGTATTTAGCATATGAACCTCATCAACTACGAAGAACTTGGAACTTGGTGTGTGAAACATGATAACGTGTGTTATCGTCTATTCTCCAAGATCACCAAATTGATGAAATGTGCAAATGAATGCACTATTCAGACTATTAACATTTGCACCGGTATGAAACCAAGATTAACGAAATAGTCGCATATGCACTGACAAAACACGTATATCAATACATATCAAGACTAAATTTCAAATACAAACATTATATCATGTAATAGCCACGATATTGGACCTTTGTTTGCGAAACAATGTAAAACACATTATGAAAATTAATAACGTTGCAGATTTCAAAACCTAATTATATGTCTTATGAAGTATGTCGACAACATAATTTATTTCAACAAAATGCCATTACAGCTTATAAGGCTCGCTATCATTAAAAAAAGCAAATCAATACTGTAACATATGTGTTACCTTGCGTAAGAGTAATGCACGCAAACACGCATGGCTCAGTGAGTAGTCTGGTAATGTTTGGTATCATATTTTTTGGATAATAGTTTTTTTAGATTTGCATTTAGCCGCTTTGTAATCCCTTTCCTGTCGCAGTCCGTGTGTCCGTGCGTTCATGCGTGCGTGCGCCCGGCCCTATATCTTAGACATGCCTGGACCGATTACTTTCAAACTTCACATATATGTCATACAATTATACATATGCACATCAATTTGTTGAATGATTTGATTCAAGATGGCGGCCATCATGATTCTTGTGCTGAAAAAGTCATCAAAACCAAGCCTTTGTAACATTCCGGAAACGGATATCAGCTATTTACAGAAGGATTTTTTCAAATTTGGACATACATTGGACATTATGGGACCTTTTGTTTTTCAGATCGGATTTAAAATTAGCGACTTGTGGCCACTTTGTTTTAATGAATGCGGTTCTAGTGTAATATCTCTGACATGCTTTGATTGATTATGTTCAAATTTTATATATTCATTATACATCATGTCATAGATATATTTAAAATGGCTGACCGGTGGCCGTTTTGTTTTAATTAATGCTTTTCCAGGGCAAAATACGATTATTATATACGATTGACGATCAGATACAAGATGATTGAATGCAAACATTTTAATTTTAAAATCATCATAATCAAGCATCAGCTTCTCTGACATGTTTATGTTCCATCTATAAACAAAACTATATATCTTAAATTTGATAACTAACGGGACTGTGCTTTGCATGGCTTGCTAAATTATGATTCAAACGGCGCAAAAATAATTTCTCTTCTGCATTTAAAAAAAATCCGTATTCAGTAATAATAATATTGTAAATGATGTTTGACTTGGTGTAAGTGCTTTATAACATTCACGTCTAGGTATCCTATTTGTCAAGCTGGTGGAAAGTACGTACTCAGCCTAATTTATATATATTTGGATGTTAATCTCCTTTTCCGTTTTCTGTACATGTATGATCAGGTCAAGCGTGACATAAAAGTCTTAAATGATTCAATATTAATGATGTTGAAAATGGTCAATTACTGTATTGATTGCCTGGAGCATGACCGAGCGATGTAATATATCAACATTCTTATTCTGGGGTGCAGTTGCTGCCACGTGGACGATTTCCGTTAGCTGTGGGCGTTCTTTAATCGTATTTGTGTTCAGCCATTTCTTTGATTAATTGGTGTGTGTGTTCTTTTTTTCAATTGTGTAATTGTACATTTTATATTCGTATTTAGTGTGTTTTAGAATAGGACTTTAAGGGCGTATGCGCGATATATGGGTCTCATATGAACAAAGATGGCGACCATGAGTGTTGCGCAGACCAACGAGTACAAACTGAGACGTTACCAAGCTTTACCTAGATAATTTCTTTGGTGATTAGAAGGTATCATGTATACATCGACAGTGATTTGTGTACGCCAAGCACAGATCAAAATGCGTACTCGTAATTTCCATTAGAAGAGCGCATTTGATTGTGGGAATACCAATGTTTATCAACACAAATGTCACACATGCGCGGCGCGACGACCACCGCTCCTGTCCCCCTGATCTATGTAACCATGGTATTTGAACAGTGTCGGTAGAGAATCGAATACTATTTGAAGGACAAAAAGTCTCGTTGCTCTCTCGCTCTCAATGTGATCTCGACAGCCATTTACGTCATAGGTCTATTAGTTGAGTTTGTTTCCTTCAGTGAATACGGCTGTGTGTGTCACCAAAGCAACGTGTCCATTTATCAGCTTTTCTCATTCAAATATGTATGCTTTCTATGTTACTTCACAAAAATCAAAACGTGTTAGCGTCTTTTCTATGCCGTGCCGGAAATTGAACAATTAATTATTTCAACGCTGTGTTCTAATTGAACGTGAAATTGTCTACACCAGATCAGTTACAGTGGTCACGTCTTTTTTATTTCAAAATATTAATATTGAATCCACTATTATCGAATCGTTTATGCTAAATATTCCACTTAATACATCGGTATATCACATCAAGACCAACGACATCACCGCAGGGCGTATCTTTGTGCTTACCGGCTTTATTGCAATCGATGTGCATCACAGCATGTTTTGTTCCATAATATTTGTATTATTAAACTAGTAACTTCGCAATGGTTGGCTTTCGCGATGATTGGCTTTCGCGATATTTGGCTTTCGCGATGTTTGGCCTTCGTGGTGAATCCTAGAAACTTGTCTTTTCATCGGAGTGGAGAATCTAATGTTGTATGTGCCATTAACAACCGGTGTTAATCTGGGGATACCATGTATAATTAACATGACACAAAGTATATGAGATATGCAATTATATGCATAAATGATACACACTAATGAGAACTAGTGTTATTTACAACAATATTTGTTCAATATTTTATAAACTACCCTGGAAATTCCCACCACCAATGAAAATTCACATAATTCTGTTTACTTTGCATGTGTACCATGGATTGCATATTTCAATCCATGTGGTGTGGGGATGAGATGTTTTTCAATTAAAAAAACTTACTACGAACACATGTGTATATATGCTATTTATCCGTTTTTAAGGCATGAACAAACCCACAAACCCCGATATGTTGTGTTTTTTGGCTTGGACCCCGACACCAGCGGTTTTGCGAGGGGTCACTGTATCACTAATGTGTTGCAATAAAACAAAATAAAATTAAGAAATTGCAATATAAAATATTCCACCAGCGACAATGATGGGTGTATTTTACGGTTAGTGTTTTCTACGAAAATATTTGTTCACTATTTTATAAAATGGCCTGATAATTCCCACCACCAATTATATATAATGTCACATCATGTTGGCAAAATTTTAATTACCGGTAATTCAAAATCACTCTCGATCATTTACTCTGTATGGGTACTACGGTTGCATTTGAGGTTTTATTGGTGTGCATATTTAACCGAATAGACCTCTAGCCATTCCATTAGAGCGCGTTCGTTCCATTAGAGAGCGGTCTTAGCGAACAGGTGACAATGTTATGTGATCAATTCAGCGAGACGTGGAATTACCTGACCATTGCTGGACGCAATGATCCCGGGACCCGCCGTAGGCGGCAGTATTTTCATGCGAGGTCAATTTTGGATCACCAGGTCATTCCTAAACGCGTAATTAGGACTGAGACGAGAATCAATTTTGGGTGCCAGAAATCAACCAAAGACGCTTATTTGGGTATAATTTGCGCTGTCAAGACAAAGTTCAGGTTAATAAAATAAGATTGACGATGTTTTCCCAGGAGAAAAAAGTGAATTATTTGTTGAAAATAGCGGAGAAAAATTGATACGCACAAATCGTGACGTCGACTCTACGCATGCAATGCAGCATCATGGAAATTGTCTATAGTACACGTACACGCATCTTTCGATGACGTAGGTTATTTTTCTAGCCAGCCCAGGACGCCGTACAAACATTGCACTAATAGAAGGTAAGAGCTCTTGCCCTTTTCCACAGATTTTAATATATTCTTAACAATTGATTAACCTATAAAACTCTGCAAACCATGCTATGATCATTCAGTGTTTTGAACTAAACGACTCATCGCTTAGCAAAGCCGATTTTCAGGATTTATTGGCACATAATGTCATGAATCAGGGAATCTAATGGCCAAAAATAAATTGCTAAATATTACATCGTACATAAATGATGACAGCGATTTACTCGGCCTATGACCTGTGAACTCGTATGATTTGTGCAATGTGCACATGCACGGTGCGACTAGTAACAATTATCTAACCTAGCGGTCCTTCACGCCACACAGTTGTCATGATGCATCTCAATAAAATAGTATCTAAAACCAAAATAAGGCCGATATGTGTAAATACTTGTACATTAGTCTGGTCTATGCAGCCAACAATAATGAAATATCAAGAATGGCATTGGCAAAATGATGACCACGGATGTAGCCATGTCTAGGGCATGGATATGCTTTATAGTCGTCGCCCACTAATGTAATGTTATAGTGTCTATGAAGTATGTGATCATCATTAATCATTTGTGACCACGCCATTGATTATAGGCTACCACACACTGTATAATATTGAGCAGAAAGCCATGCAAAAAACTGCATTTCATTCACCACATTGGCATGGCTGGCTGTACTCATTCTTACTTTTTCATGATCATTGTTTGGCCCACTACAATTTTCTTGTGATTTAGGTGGATTTTTGTCACATGCAAGAAACAGCAAGAGCTGCAATATGTACATCAAAAATGCTCTTATCATGCTTGTGATGTTGCTATTGTAGGTAAATGGCCACAGCAGGAATGTACATAACTGTCATTTATTAGGCAGTAACTGATAGGGGCCAATTCCTTGTGCTGATGTCTACATACACATGTACATCAGTGAAAGTTTTGCTGTCACCAGCTGCCATTCTTGAAATGATGCAATCGATCAACAGTTCATGCCACTAATCTCAACCTTAAACAATTACATGTGTTGTCATTTGTTAATAAGGCCAAATTTTATTTTTATGAAAATGAGTTACCTTTTTCTAAAATAAACAATCATGTAAAAAAACAATTGTTTAAAACGATTGTATTTGATGTAGACTGAACATGTTGAGGAAAAACTAAATCTAAAATAATAAAATCCCTGCCTAACTACCCAATAGTTTTTACTCTAATACTGGAAACACCAAATTTGTTTTTCATTGGCCTCATAATGGTTTGAGATCTTTTCAACATGATCCACATAAATAATGAAGGATAAACTGGTATTCTGTACAAACAGGTACATGCATTTACATTCTATGTTTCTGGTTTGATGTTGACTCATTTACAGCCCTGTCATTGGTGATACCAGGATTTTACTCCTTATAGCATGTGTGTGGGCTGTCTTATGCAAACCAACAATGCTGTTTTTGCACATGGTCAATTCACTCCGGTTATATGTCAGATGGCACATAGCCATTGCCATGCATTAAATTCATTACTTTTACGAGTTCTATTAGTCTGATGGGATTGATATCATCAATGATAATCCTATGAAGTACAATTATATTTGATATAGTCTCTTTGCACCTACTTTATTTTTCGATTCATTCTGAATGGACAGTTGCATGATCATACAATACCCTAAAAGTAAGGGGGTACCCTGTAATTTTGCATGATATGGGTCTATAATAATATGGGTTTATTGTACAATGTTGTAAACAGTTAACTACTGGTTTTGTACAGTTTATTGTTGCTTCATATATACAGACAACAAGATATAATACTTTCGGCAATATGACTACTTCCAAATTGGTTGTTGGTGGTGATACCTATCATTTTGGTCTTCCGTCAACACTTGTGTGCTTTTGCACCATGAGTCGTTTCATGCACATCATGACACTCTGTTGACAACACTAATCTACCTCATTTTAATGTTAATGTGCATAACCTGTATTTATTTTCAATGAGAGGATGCTTGAATGCACGGCAGTGCTTTCAGCATCCTCTCGCCAGTTATTTACAATGTGCCTCAAGATTTAATTATGGAAAGTCCAATCATTTCCAAAGCATTATCTATTTCAACAATGTTCTTCCTATTGAACATTTCTCTACTCAACACCTTACTCAAATCATTCATTACCTTTATATAATCTTACCACTTGTTTTTTATTTTCTTCCAGGCGAGATAATTCAACCAGCACCTGTACCTCCTACTGGTTAAACTTGACAATTATTTGTACTTTATTTTTACTCGAATGTTTTTTTTTATACTTGTTGTTTATTGTTGGTTTAAATAAAAAAAAAATAAAACTTTATTATTTCCTTGTTCATTACAGACGATTATTTTATTCACACTATTTTTACATGGTTGTCTTCCAACTAGTCATGCTAGTGATGTCTAATAGCAACTGGCCATATTACAATCGAGTGGTGGGTGGGTCACAGTCAAGTACAAATAAGCCATTCACTGCCAAAGAACAAATATAATCATTCTTTCCGATCAAGTACTTTAACCTCCCCCTCTTGATTCAAATGACATGACCAAAAGACTTAAGACATCACCTACTTCCTATAACACACAACACCATATTCACATAATTGTTCATACATGTATACATTGTCACAGCAAAATCAATTCCATAAATTTACCAATGGCTCAAGCAAATCATTTGCCCATATTAACTATAGCCTCTTTTGTAAGCCATCTAATACTTGTGGCTTGTGTTTCAATTACATAACGTTAGTCCAAAAATGTCAGCTTCTATTATTTGAACACTCAGGAAAGATACAATCTCATTATCAAGGTCACGTTTATATTGTGCTGGTCCCGCTAACTCTGGATACACGATATAACGGCAAATACCGTTAGGTTTAGTGAATTTACGAACCGTTTGGAAAGGATTTGCTCGTTCGAAGGCCGTTTTTGTAAAAGCGACAGCCTTGATACGCTGTTCATTTACACAATCTTCCCTGGCACCATACGCACTTACACTGTTAGCGGGCGTAGTAAAACGCGCCTATGTCATGGCATTAACCGATTACTGACGTCTATGGAAAGCCACAGCTATCTTAAGTCGTAACATATTATGTCATGTTGTGCATTTACCATGTTATGTTATGCATTTACCATGTTATGTTGTGCATTTACCATGCTATGTTGTGCATTTACCATGTTATGTGGTGCATTTACCATATTATGTGGTGCATTTACTATATTATGTGGTGCATTTAATATTATGTGGTGCATTTACCATATTGTGTAGTACATTTACCATGTTGTGTAGTGCATTTACCTTGTTATGTAGTGCATTTACCTTGTTGTGTAGTGCATTTACCATGTTATGTAGTGAATTTACCATGTTATGTAGTGCATTTATCATGGTATGTAGTGCATTTATCATGATGTGTAGTACATTTACCATGTTGTGTAGTGTATTTACCATGTTATGTAGTGCATTTACCATGTTGTGGAAAATTTGAAAGAACAACTAATATTGTTCAAGCTAGTATTTTTTATAGATTTTATTTTTCTTTCTTTTCGTCTGTTTTTTCGAGTTTAAAAATGTGAACTAACTAACTTCATCCCTTGTCTATTTTTTACACTAGACACCAGCCGATAGCCCCCTCCCCGCTCATAGGAGCTGCGTACAATTGATTATAGTTTCTGGGCTTCCTGTGGTCAGTCCTGGATGGGTGAGCTTTCAGTGCGTGTACATATTGACTGGACATCTATCCATTACAGAATTGACATTTACAACACTGCACTCGATATTATTAAATCATATTAATTATAAACACATTCAATTTGGGGTTACCTGTTACTGATGTTACTGTAGATTTTGATAAACAGTTATAAATGCATTTGTATAAATTCGATATCACATCCTATGTACAAAACTGATCGGGGGGGGGGGTGCTCAGATCAATTCGATGTCATATTCAAATTTTAAGCTGTTTTGTTGGATGGGTTCTAACCGCTATTTTTGAGTTTCTAAAAAAATAGTTTTTAAAATAACCACAAACATTTTTTTAACCTGAAATGAGTGAAATGATGAGAATACCGTAAAAACTCGATTAATTCGCGGTCTCTAATAGTTCGCCACCCATTTTATTTTCGAACGCTCATTTTTAAATGTATCCTTTTAATTCGCGGCGTTCAAAAACATGTTTAAAATTGTATCCTATTAATTCGCGGGCCAGAATAAAGTGGATAACTCAGAATATATTGCATGAAGACATTAAAAATATACATATAATTTTATGTTATCAGTACTTGGTGTCGCCGCAATCGCAGATGATCTCCGTCATCACAGCCTTTCAGTTAGCAAGCAGTTTAGGTTCGGTAAAGATTTGACGTGAAAAAAAAAATCATTCCCCCACGACACTACAGATGTTGGGCAAGATTATTACATAGTCGATAAATATCTATCGGTCAGCACATCGATTACGAATTTCCTGATGGAAAGCTTAGTACGGGGCTTTTTCGTCGCTGGTCCACAGGGTTGCATCGACCATGTGCCCGCCATTATTCTATTACACCATTTAAGTGAACCGCCCTATGGTACGTAAATTGACATTTTTGATTGGTCGGGCGATTGACCTCGTGTTACATTTTTATTATACCGGATTCGGTAAAAAAACACAGAGTTAAGCGGTCATGTACCTATATAAATCTAAACCTTGCACACATAATCTTGTACTGATGTGTTTTTTGTCCAAGAAAGACGTTCCCTTTCATTTAACCCCCAGTTAACTCTTCGCGTCCATGGTATTTGTGAGAGTTAAAAGATTTTTCGAACAAATGACAAGTAACTATATTGATTTGCGTCAAGCTGGGTGGCCCGAATTTAAATATCAGTGCATGAACCAAACGCGTGGTTATTAGAGTTCAGTCGAAATGTACGTGAATAATGCGATCGAAATCCGCTGCCCAGAGTTTATTCTATTATAGTAAAATTTAATTTGACGTATGGTATATTTATGTTTGCGTAATTATTATGAATGCAACGCATTATCAAGATATTGAAATATTCACAGACCCAATACGCGGGTCAGTGCCCTAACAATAGTTAGAAAAAAAAAATATCATGAAAGCAATACATAACGAAGTACAGAGCCGGTACAATATTGTAAACAAATTTGCGTAATTAGAAAAGCAGTGCACTAAGTAAACGACGTTCAAGTTGATATACTCAAGCCAGTACAGAGTTGCATACAAGTTGCGTAATTACAGTACCTTCGGATATAATAACAATTTTACTATTTTGACGCGCGGGGGACGAAAGAAAAAAAGGTTGCTAAGGTAACGCGCCAGTTCAGTGCGTGACTTGGGGTCAAACTTCGGTCAACACACACTTGATGTCAGCATCGCCGCGCAACAACTTTCGCAAAAAAGTACTTGAAGTTCAATTGCGTCCCAAAACGATGTCGCTGATCACTCAGTTGTCGCAGCGTGTGTTGTGTCATGTCCATGATGCACCCCGTTTCGACTTCGGCTTGCTTTCCTGATGCGACCTCTTTATACTTTGCATGATTATATTTGGTCAACGCAAAACATTATTTTTTCTAAACATTTTCTGAGACCATTTTTATCAACGCAGGGTTATTTTTCCCGACAAGATGGGCTTCGTAATATCTGCCATAACATCGCCTGGGCGATGTCTAGAAAAATAAAAAAAGGCAATGCAGCCAGACGGCTACTTTGTAGCCACGTGTTCATTGTTTGTTTGTGTACAGAGTGACCTTTGCCATTTCACTGTTTCATTTCAAGTGTAACATGGTGCGTGGCCCTTGACACAGTGCGTGTTCTCTGCCCGACTATACGCCATGAATGTCGCTAGCCACGCGAGTCTCAGAGGCACTAAAAAACGTCCTGTAATCGTGTTCATTGGAAAACAAAACAAATCATTAATAAATTTATGAAAACAGCTCCTTTTTGAATCGATCGAAAAGTACTCTTTTAATTCGCGCACCGAAAACCAATAATTTCCGTTTTTACGCTATTAATTAGTGCACTTGAAAAAATAATTATTTTTACTACCGCGAAGTAATCGAGTTTTTACGGTATATCTGATCGATATCTTGTGTTTTTTTTGTTTTTCTCAGCGTGAACTCTATATTTTATTTTAGTAAAACGCCAACAAAATAAACAAGAGACTATATGCAAGGCTAAATCATATCGTAAAAATGAATTCTCTCCGCTATGTTATGCTGTGACTTCACCTTGTTGTGTGGTGCGTTTGACAAGTTGTCTTGTGCGTACACCATGTTATGGTGTCCATTCGTCTCATTATGTGGTGCATTCATCACATGGGCAGATTTAGAGGAGAGCCGCGTCCCCCCTATTTTCAACAACCAACAAGGCTTCACGCCATCGGCGCTCGCGAACTTGGTCTTCGGCCAACTTATCGCCCCCTATTCCAGAATCCTAGACCCGCCCCTGCATCATGTTGTGCTGTGAGTCGTAAAATGAAACACGGCAATGAATATTTTGCGACGCCGTAATACTGTCCTGCGCATGACTCTCACTTCTCGCGGTCTTTTGCAGCAGACATCGTAAAATCAAGTATGGAAGCCATACTGATGAGCTGGAGATTGGCTTGTGGTTTCGTTGATCGCGTTCCATTGCGCAACGGTGCAAGGTTGCTGACCACTACTCGCCATCAACAAGCGGGACTCCAGTTTTGAAAGAATATCCGAAAATCCAAGAATGTGGCGGATTCGAAATAATGAATTGCACAGGAAACTGTGAAATATATTAATTACAGGTATAAAGACGTTTTCTATATTAAGAAGATTTTTTTCTTTTTATTCAACTTTTAATAATACGTGTAGACTTTTACATTAGTTTTGTGATTTACACTAGATTATAGTTTGATACACTGACAGTATTATGAAATATTTTAACCTTACAAGTTCTTGACCTTATAAGTGTGTTCTATAAGTTATGTATTAAAAATTAAAGTAAGCTAAAGAATTTTTTCTGTATTCATTATTTTATATTTTCACCAAATATTGGAAAACTTTCTATATAGTTTTTAGAGTATATCTCAATGTTAGTTAGTTGCCAGTCACGGTGCAATATGACAATGCTGTTCAGTGATTTGTTAGAGTTCATGAATGAATCCCAATCATCAGTCAATACGTCAAACCTTAACAGTTCCCTGTTTCTTTAACTGATTCTAAAATTTGATTTTCAATGAAAATAGTATTTTAAATTCAATTGGAAGAAAACTACTAATCAAGGAAGTCTATACAGGTCAAATAATAGACTTACTAAAGTACATATTTCTTCACAATTATGTGATTTAAATTGATTTTAGCAATTTTTAAAGTTTGGTTACAAACTAATCCACACTGGACTAAACTGGAAATGGCCTCATGGAATCACACTGGCGAATATTTAAAGCCGGGGGGTCGTCACCTGCGCATGCGTCATCGTTTACAAACAAGCATTTGCCCATGAGCCTTTGAATTTTTTGCATGTGTTGTTATCGTCGCTTGGGATTTAATTCTCGCGCGTGCGCAGGTGACGACCCTCTCGCTTCAATATATTGAACATTACATACACAATTCCATATGCCACATTCCTTAAGACTAATTCAAAGGTCGCTCTACTTTTGTGGCAAAATTGTTTGTTAATTGATAAAGCTCGTAAGTACACCTGACATGTAATAAATGCACTACATAACATAGTAAATGCTCTACATAACATGATAAATGCACTACATAACATTTTAAATGCACTACATTACATGGTAAATGCATTACATAACATGGTGAATGCATTACATAACACGGTGAATGCACTACATAACATGATAAATGCACTACATAACATGGTAAATGCACTACATAACATAATATGGTAAATGCACTACATAACATGGTGAATGCACTACATAACATGGTAAGTGCACTACATAACACGATAAATGCACTACATAACATGATAAATGCACTACATAACATGGTAAATGCACTACAGAACATGGTAAATGCACTACATAAGATGACAAATGCACTACATAACAAGGTAAATGCACTACATAACATGGTAAATTCTCTACATAACATGGTAAATGCACCACATTACATGGTAGATGATCTACATAACATGGTATATGCACTACATTACATGATAAATGCACTACATAACATGATAAATGCACTACATAACATGGTAAATGCACTACATAACATGGTAAATGCACTACATAACATGATAAATGCACTACATAACAAGGTAAATGCACTACATAACATGATAAATGCACTACACAACATGGTAAATGCACTGCACAACAAAGTAAATGCACTACATAACATGGTAAATGCACTACACAACATGGTAAATGCACTACACAACATGGTAAATGCACTACATAACATGGTAAAGGCACTACAGAACATGGTAAATGCACTACATAAGATGACAAATGCACTACATAGCAAGGTAAATGCACTACATAACATGGTAAATGCACTACAGAACATGGTAAATGCAGTACATAAGATGGGAAATGCACTACACAACATGGTAAATGCACTACGAAGCATGGTAATTGCACTACATAACATGGTAAATGCACTACTAAACATGGTAAATGCACTACATAACAAGGTAAATGCACTACATAACATGATAAATGCACTACATATTATGGTAAATGCACTACATAACATGGTAAATGCACTACATAACATCATATGGTAAATGCACTACATAACATGGTGAATGCACTACATAACATGGTAAGTGCACTACATAACACGATAAATGCACTACATAACATGATAAATGCACTACATAACATGGTAAATGCACTACAGAACATGGTAAATGCACTACATAAGATGACAAATGCACTACATAACAAGGTAAATGCACTACATAACATGGTAAATTCTCTACATAGCATGGTAAATGCACCACATTACATGGTAAATGCTCTACATAACATGGTATATGCACTACATTACATGATAAATGCACTACATAACATGGTAAATGCACTACCTAACATGGTGAATGCACTACATAACATGGTAAGTGCACTACATAACACGATAAATGCACTACATAACATGATAAATGCACTACATAACATGGTAAATGCACTACAGAACATGGTAAATGCACTACATAAGATGACAAATGCACTACATAACAAGGTAAATGCACTACATAACATGGTAAATTCTCTACATAACATGGTAAATGCACCACATTACATGGTAGATGCTCTACATAACATGGTATATGCACTACATTACATGATAAATGCACTACATAACATGATAAATGCACTACATAACATGGTAAATGCACTACAAAACATGGTAAATGCACTACATAACATGATAAATGCACTACATTACAAGGTAAATGCACTACATAACATGATAAATGCACTACACAACATGGTAAATGCACTGCACAACAAGGTAAATGCACTACACAACATGGTAAATGCACTACACAACATGGTAAATGCACTACACAACATGGTAAATGCACTACATAACATGGTAAATGCACTACAGAACATGGTAAATGCACTACATAAGATGACAAATGCACTACATAACAAGGTAAATGCAGTACATAACATGGTAAATGCACTACAGAACATGGTAAATGCAGTACATAAGATGGGAAATGCACTACACAACATGATAAATGCACTACGAAGCATGGTAAATGCACTACTAAACATGGTAAATGCACTACATAACAAGGTAAATGCACTACATAACATGATAAATGCACTACATAACATGGTAAATGCACTACATAACATGGTGAATGCACTACATAACATGGTAAGTGCACTACATAACACGATAAATGCACTACATAACATGGTAAATGCACTACACAACATGGTAAATGCACTACACAACATGGTAAATGCACTACACAACATGGTAAATGCACTACACAACATGGTAAATGCACTGCACAACAAAGTAAATGCACTACATAACATGGTAAATGCACTACACAACATGGTAAATGCACTACACAACATGGTAAATGCACTACATAACATGGTAAAGGCACTACAGAACATGGTAAATGCACTACATAAGATGACAAATGCACTACATAGCAAGGTAAATGCACTACATAACATGGTAAATGCACTACAGAACATGGTAAATGCAGTACATAAGATGGGAAATGCACTACACAACATGGTAAATGCACTACGAAGCATGGTAATTGCACTACATAACATGGTAAATGCACTACTAAACATGGTAAATGCACTACATAACAAGGTAAATGCACTACATAACATGATAAATGCACTACATATTATGGTAAATGCACTACATAACATGGTAAATGCACTACATAACATCATATGGTAAATGCACTACATAACATGGTGAATGCACTACATAACATGGTAAGTGCACTACATAACACGATAAATGCACTACATAACATGATAAATGCACTACATAACATGGTAAATGCACTACAGAACATGGTAAATGCACTACATAAGATGACAAATGCACTACATAACAAGGTAAATGCACTACATAACATGGTAAATTCTCTACATAGCATGGTAAATGCACCACATTACATGGTAAATGCTCTACATAACATGGTATATACACTACATTACATGATAAATGCACTACATAACATGGTAAATGCACTACCTAACATGGTGAATGCACTACATAACATGGTAAGTGCACTACATAACACGATAAATGCACTACATAACATGATAAATGCACTACATAACATGGTAAATGCACTACAGAACATGGTAAATGCACTACATAAGATGACAAATGCACTACATAACAAGGTAAATGCACTACATAACATGGTAAATTCTCTACATAACATGGTAAATGCACCACATTACATGGTAGATGCTCTACATAACATGGTATATGCACTACATTACATGATAAATGCACTACATAACATGATAAATGCACTACATAACATGGTAAATGCACTACAAAACATGGTAAATGCACTACATAACATGATAAATGCACTACATTACAAGGTAAATGCACTACATAACATGATAAATGCACTACACAACATGGTAAATGCACTGCACAACAAGGTAAATGCACTACACAACATGGTAAATGCACTACACAACATGGTAAATGCACTACACAACATGGTAAATGCACTACATAACATGGTAAATGCACTACAGAACATGGTAAATGCACTACATAAGATGACAAATGCACTACATAACAAGGTAAATGCAGTACATAACATGGTAAATGCACTACAGAACATGGTAAATGCAGTACATAAGATGGGAAATGCACTACACAACATGATAAATGCACTACGAAGCATGGTAAATGCACTACTAAACATGGTAAATGCACTACATAACAAGGTAAATGCACTACATAACATGATAAATGCACTACATAACATGGTAAATGCACTACATAACATGGTGAATGCACTACATAACATGGTAAGTGCACTACATAACACGATAAATGCACTACATAACATGGTAAATGCACTACACAACATGGTAAATGCACTACACAACATGGTAAATGCACTACACAACATGGTAAATGCACTACACAACATGGTAAATGCACTACAGAACGTGGTAAATGCACTACATAAGATGACAAATGCACTACATAACAAGGTAAATGCACTACATAACATGGTAAATGCACTACAGAACATGGTAAATGCAGTACATAAGATGGGAAATGCACTACACAACATGGTAAATGCACTACGAAGCATGGTAAATGCACTACATAACATGGTAAATGCACTACATAACATAATATGGTAAATGCACTACATAACATGGTGAATGCACTACATAACATGGTAAGTGCACTACATAACACGATAAATGCACTACATAACATGATAAATGCACTACATAACATGGTAAATGCACTACAGAACATGGTAAATGCACTACATAAGATGACAAATGCACTACATAACAAGGTAAATGTACTACATAACATGGTAAATTCTCTACATAACATGGTAAATGCACCACATTACATGGTAAATGCTCTACATAACATGGTATATGCACTACATTACATGATAAATGCACTACATAACATGATAAATGCACTACATAACATGGTAAATGCACTACCTAACATGGTGAATGCACTACATAACATGGTAAGTGCACTACATAACACGATAAATGCACTACATAACATGATAAATGCACTACATAACATGGTAAATGCACTACAGAACATGGTAAATGCACTACATAAGATGACAAATGCACTACATAACAAGGTAAATGCACTACATAACATGGTAAATTCTCTACATAACATGGTAAATGCACCACATTACATGGTAGATGCTCTACATAACATGGTATATGCACTACATTACATGATAAATGCACTACATAACATGATAAATGCACTACATAACATGGTAAATGCACTACATAACATGGTAAATGCACTACATAACATGATAAATGCACTACATAACAAGGTAAATGCACTACATAACATGATAAATCCACTACACAACATGGTAAATGCACTGCACAACAAGGTAAATGCACTACACAACATGGTAAATGCACTTCACAACATGGTAAATGCACTACATAACATGGTAAATGCACTACAGAACATGGTAAATGCACTACATAAGATGACAAATGCACTACATAACAAGGTAAATGCACTACATAACATGGTAAATGCACTACAGAACATGGTAAATGCAGTACATAAGATGGGAAATGAACTACACAACATGGTAAATGCACTACGAAGCATGGTAAATGCACTACATAACATGGTAAATGCACTACTAAACATGGTAAATGCACTACATAACAAGGTAAATGCACTACATAACATGATAAATGCACTACATAACATGGTAAATGCACTACATAACATGGTGAATGCACTACATAACATGGTAAGTGCACTACATAACACGATAAATGGACTACATAACATGATAAATTCTCTACATAACATGGTAAATGCACCACATTACATGGTAGATGATCTACATAACATGGTATATGCACTACACAACATGGTAAATGCACTACATAACATGGCAAATGCACTACAGAACATGGTAAATGCACTACATAAGATGACAAATTCACTACATAACAAGGTAAATGCACTACATAACATGGTAAATGCACTACAGAACATGGCAAATGCAGTACATAAGATGGAAAATGCACTACACAACATGGTAAATGCACTACGAAGCATGGTAAATGCACTACATATCATGGTAAATGCAGTACTAAACATGGTAAATGCACTATATAACAAGGTAAATGCACTACATAACATGATAAATGCACTACATAACATGGTAAATGCACTACATAACATGGTGAATGCACTACATAACATGGTAAGTGCACTACACAACACGATAAATGCACTAGATAACATGATAAATGCACTACATAACATGGTAAATGCACTACAGAACATGGTAAATGCACTACATAAGATGACAAATGCACTACATAACAAGGTTAATGCACTACATAACATGGTAAATTCTCTACATAACATGGTAAATGCACCACATTACATGGTAAATGCTCTACATAACATGGTATATGCACTACATTACATGATAAATGCACTACATAACATGATAAATGCACTACATAACATGGTAAATGCACTACCTAACATGGTAAATGCACTACATAACATGATAAATGCACTACATAACATGGTAAATGCACTACATAACATCATATGGTAAATGCACTACATAACATGGTGAATGCACTACATAACATGGTAAGTGCACTACATAACACGATAAATGCACTACATAACATGATAAATGCTCTACATAACATGGTAAATGCACTACAGAACATGGTAAATGCACTACATAAGATGACAAATGCACTACATAACAAGGTAAATGCACTACATAACATGGTAAATTCTCTACATAGCATGGTAAATGCACCACATTACATGGTAAATGCTCTACATAACATGGTATATGCACTACATTACATGATAAATGCACTACATAACATGGTAAATGCACTACCTAACATGGTGAATGCACTACATAACATGGTAAGTGCACTACATAACACGATAAATGCACTACATAACATGATAAATGCACTACATAACATGGTAAATGCACTACAGAACATGGTAAATGCACTACATAAGATGACAAATGCACTACATAACAAGGTAAATGCACTACATAACATGGTAAATTCTCTACATAACATGGTAAATGCACCACATTACATGGTAGATGCTCTACATAACATGGTATATGCACTACATTACATGATAAATGCACTACATAACATGATAAATGCACTACATAACATGGTAAATGCACTACAAAACATGGTAAATGCACTACATAACATGATAAATGCACTACATAACAAGGTAAATGCACTACATAACATGATAAATGCACTACACAACATGGTAAATGCACTGCACAACAAGGTAAATGCACTACACAACATGGTAAATGCACTACATAACATGGTAAATGCACTACAGAACATGGTAAATGCACTACATAAGATGACAAATGCACTACATAACAAGGTAAATGAAGTACATAACATGGTAAATGCACTACAGAACATGGTAAATGCAGTACATAAGATGGGAAATGCACTACACAACATGATAAATGCACTACGAAGCATGGTAAATGCACTACTAAACATGGTAAATGCACTACATATCATGATAAATGCACTACATAACATGGTAAATGCACTACATAACATGGTGAATGCACTACATAACATGGTAAGTGCACTACATAACATGGTAAATGCACTACACAACATGGTAAATGCACTACACAACATGGTAAATGCACTACACAACATGGTAAATGCACTACATAACATGATAAATCCACTACACAACATGGTAAATGCACTGCACAACAAGGTAAATGCACTACACAACATGGTAAATGCACTTCACAACATGGTAAATGCACTACATAACATGGTAAATGCACTACAGAACATGGTAAATGCACTACATAAGATGACAAATGCACTACATAACAAGGTAAATGCACTACATAACATGGTAAATGCACTACAGAACATGGTAAATGCAGTACATAAGATGGGAAATGAACTACACAACATGGTAAATGCACTACGAAGCATGGTAAATGCACTACATAACATGGTAAATGCACTACTAAACATGGTAAATGCACTACATAACAAGGTAAATGCACTACATAACATGATAAATGCACTACATAACATGGTAAATGCACTACATAACATGGTGAATGCACTACATAACATGGTAAGTGCACTACATAACACGATAAATGGACTACATAACATGATAAATTCTCTACATAACATGGTAAATGCACCACATTACATGGTAGATGATCTACATAACATGGTATATGCACTACACAACATGGTAAATGCACTACATAACATGGCAAATGCACTACAGAACATGGTAAATGCACTACATAAGATGACAAATTCACTACATAACAAGGTAAATGCACTACATAACATGGTAAATGCACTACAGAACATGGCAAATGCAGTACATAAGATGGAAAATGCACTACACAACATGGTAAATGCACTACGAAGCATGGTAAATGCACTACATATCATGGTAAATGCAGTACTAAACATGGTAAATGCACTATATAACAAGGTAAATGCACTACATAACATGATAAATGCACTACATAACATGGTAAATGCACTACATAACATGGTGAATGCACTACATAACATGGTAAGTGCACTACACAACACGATAAATGCACTAGATAACATGATAAATGCACTACATAACATGGTAAATGCACTACAGAACATGGTAAATGCACTACATAAGATGACAAATGCACTACATAACAAGGTTAATGCACTACATAACATGGTAAATTCTCTACATAACATGGTAAATGCACCACATTACATGGTAAATGCTCTACATAACATGGTATATGCACTACATTACATGATAAATGCACTACATAACATGATAAATGCACTACATAACATGGTAAATGCACTACCTAACATGGTAAATGCACTACATAACATGATAAATGCACTACATAACATGGTAAATGCACTACATAACATCATATGGTAAATGCACTACATAACATGGTGAATGCACTACATAACATGGTAAGTGCACTACATAACACGATAAATGCACTACATAACATGATAAATGCACTACATAACATGGTAAATGCACTACAGAACATGGTAAATGCACTACATAAGATGACAAATGCACTACATAACAAGGTAAATGCACTACATAACATGGTAAATTCTCTACATAGCATGGTAAATGCACCACATTACATGGTAAATGCTCTACATAACATGGTATATGCACTACATTACATGATAAATGCACTACATAACATGGTAAATGCACTACCTAACATGGTGAATGCACTACATAACATGGTAAGTGCACTACATAACACGATAAATGCACTACATAACATGATAAATGCACTACATAACATGGTAAATGCACTACAGAACATGGTAAATGCACTACATAAGATGACAAATGCACTACATAACAAGGTAAATGCACTACATAACATGGTAAATTCTCTACATAACATGGTAAATGCACCACATTACATGGTAGATGCTCTACATAACATGGTATATGCACTACATTACATGATAAATGCACTACATAACATGATAAATGCACTACATAACATGGTAAATGCACTACAAAACATGGTAAATGCACTACATAACATGATAAATGCACTACATAACAAGGTAAATGCACTACATAACATGATAAATGCACTACACAACATGGTAAATGCACTGCACAACAAGGTAAATGCACTACACAACATGGTAAATGCACTACATAACATGGTAAATGCACTACAGAACATGGTAAATGCACTACATAAGATGACAAATGCACTACATAACAAGGTAAATGAAGTACATAACATGGTAAATGCACTACAGAACATGGTAAATGCAGTACATAAGATGGGAAATGCACTACACAACATGATAAATGCACTACGAAGCATGGTAAATGCACTACTAAACATGGTAAATGCACTACATATCATGATAAATGCACTACATAACATGGTAAATGCACTACATAACATGGTGAATGCACTACATAACATGGTAAGTGCACTACATAACATGGTAAATGCACTACACAACATGGTAAATGCACTACACAACATGGTAAATGCACTACACAACATGGTAAATGCACTACACAACATGGTAAATGCACTACACAACATGGTAAATGCACTACAGAACGTGGTAAATGCACTACATAAGATGACAAATGCACTACATAACAAAGTAAATGCACTACATAACATGGTAAATGCACTACAGAACATGGTAAATGCAGTACATAAGATGGGAAATGCACTACACAACATGGTAAATGCACTACGAAGCATGGTAATTGCACTACATAACATGGTAAATGCACTACTAAACATGGTAAATGCACTACATAACAAGGTAAATGCACTACATAACATGATAAATGCACTACATAACATGGTAAATGCACTACATAACATGGTAAATGCACTACATAACATAATATGGTAAATGCACTACATAACATGGTGAATGCACTACATAACATGGTAAGTGCACTACATAACACGATAAATGCACGACATAACATGATAAATGCACTACATAACATGGTAAATGCACTACAGAACATGGTAAATGCACTACATAAGATGACAAATGCACTACATAACAAGGTAAATGCACTACATAACATGGTAAATTCTCTACATAACATGGTAAATGCACCACATTACATGGTAAATGCTCTACATAACATGGTATATGCACTACATTACATGATAAATGCACTACATAACATGATAAATGCACTACATAACATGGTAAATGCACTACCTAACATGGTGAATGCACTACATAACATGGTAAGTGCACTACATAACACGATAAATGCACTACATAACATGATAAATGCACTACATAACATGGTAAATGCACTACAGAACATAGTAAATGCACTACATAAGATGACAAATGCACTACATAACAAGGTAAATGCACTACATAACATGGTAAATTCTCTACATAACATGGTAAATGCACCACATTACATGGTAGATGCTCTACATAACATGGTATATGCACTACATTACATGATAAATGCACTACATAACATGATAAATGCACTACATAACATGGTAAATGCACTACATAACATGGTAAATGCACTACATAACATGATAAATGCACTACATAACAAGGTAAATGCACTACATAACATGATAAATCCACTACACAACATGGTAAATGCACTGCACAACAAGGTAAATGCACTACACAACATGGTAAATGCACTACACAACATGGTAAATGCACTACATAACATGGTAAATGCACTACAGAACATGGTAAATGCACTACATAAGATGACAAATGCACTACATAACAAGGTAAATGCACTACATAACATGGTAAATGCACTACAGAACATGGTAAATGCAGTACATAAGATGGGAAATGCACTACACAACATGGTAAATGCACTACGAAGCATGGTAAATGCACTACATAACATGGTAAATGCACTACTAAACATGGTAAATGCACTACATAACAAGGTAAATGCACTACATAACATGATAAATGCACTACATAACATGGTAAATGCACTACATAACATGGTGAATGCACTACATAACATGGTAAGTGCACTACATAACACGATAAATGCACTACATAACATGATAAATTCTCTACATAACATGGTAAATGCACCACATTACATGGTAGATGATCTACATAACATGGTATATGCACTACACAACATGGTAAATGCACTACATAACATGGCAAATGCACTACAGAACATGGTAAATGCACTACATAAGATGACAAATGCACTACATAACAAGGTAAATGCACTACATAACATGGTAAATGCACTACAGAACATGGCAAATGCAGTACATAAGATGGAAAATGCACTACACAACATGGTAAATGCACTACGAAGCATGGTAAATGCACTACATATCATGGTAAATGCACTACTAAACATGGTAAATGCACTACATAACAAGGTAACTGCACTACATAACATGATAAATGCACTACATAACATGGTAAATGCACTACATAACATGGTGAATGCACTACATAACATGGTAAGTGCACTGCACAACACGATAAATGCACTAGATAACATGATAAATGCACTACATAACATGGTAAATGCACTACAGAACATGGTAAATGCACTACATAAGATGACAAATGCACTACATAACAAGGTTAATGCACTACATAACATGGTAAATTCTCTACATAACATGGTAAATGCACCACATTACATGGTAAATGCTCTACATAACATGGTATATGCACTACATTACATGATAAATGCACTACATAACATGGTAAATGCACTACATAACATGGTAAATGCACTACCTAACATGGTAAATGCACTACATAACATGATAAATGCACTACATAACAAGGTAAATGCACTACATAACATGATAAATGCACTACACAACATGGTAAATGCACTGCACAACAAGGTAAATGCACTACATAACATGGTAAGTGCACTACACAACATGGTAAATGCACTACATAACATGGTAAATGCACTGCATAAGATGACAAATGCACTACATAACAAGGTAAATGCACTACATAACATGGTAAATGCTCTACAGAACATGGTAAATGCGGTACATAAGATGGGAAATGCACTACACAACATGGTAAATGCACTACGAAGCATGGTAAATGCACTACTTAACATGGTAAATGCACTACTAAACATGGTAAATGCACTACATAACAAGGTAAATGCATTACATAACATGATAAATGCACTAAACAACATGGTAAATGCACTACAGAACATGGTAAATGCACTACATAAGATGACAAATGCACTACATAACAAGGTAAATGCACTACATAACATGGTAAATGCACTACAGAACATGGCAAATGCAGTACATAAGATGGAAAATGCACTACACAACATGGTAAATGCACTACGAAGCATGGTAAATGCACTACATATCATGGTAAATGCACTACTAAACATGGTAAATGCACTACATAACAAGGTAACTGCACTACATAACATGATAAATGCAATACATAACATGGTAAATGCACTACATAACATGGTGAATGCACTACATAACATGGTAAGTGCACTGCACAACACGATAAATGCACTAGATAACATGATAAATGCACTACATAACATGGTAAATGCACTACAGAACATGGTAAATGCACTACATAAGATGACAAATGCACTACATAACAAGGTTAATGCACTACATAACATGGTAAATTCTCTACATAACATGGTAAATGCACCACATTACATGGTAAATGCTCTACATAACATGGTATATGCACTACATTACATGATAAATGCACTACATAACATGATAAATGCACTACATAACATGGTAAATGCACTACCTAACATGGTAAATGCACTACATAACATGATAAATGCACTACATAACAAGGTAAATGCACTACATAACATGATAAATGCACTACACAACATGGTAAATGCACTGCACAACAAGGTAAATGCACTACATAACATGGTAAGTGCACTACACAACATGGTAAATGCACTACATAACATGGTAAATGCACTGCATAACATGGTAAATGCACTACATAAGATGACAAATGCACTACATAACAAGGTAAATGCACTACATAACATGGTAAATGCTCTACAGAACATGGTAAATGCGGTACATAAGATGGGAAATGCACTACACAACATGGTAAATGCACTACGAAGCATGGTAAATGCACTACTTAACATGGTAAATGCACTACTAAACATGGTAAATGCACTACATAACAAGGTAAATGCATTACATAACATGATAAATGCACTACATAACATGGTAAATGCACTACATAACATGGTGAATGCACTACATAACATGGTAAGTGCACTGCACAACACGATAAATGCACTAGATAACATGATAAATGCACTACATAACATGGTAAATGCACTATAGAACATGGTAAATGCACTACATAAGATGACAAATGCACTACATAACAAGGTTAATGCACTACATAACATGGTAAATTCTCTACATAACATGGTAAATGCACCACATTACATGGTAAATGCTCTACATAACATGGTATATGCACTACATTACATGATAAATGCACTACATAACATGATAAATGCACTACATATCATGGTAAATGCACTACCTAACATGGTAAATGCACTACATAACATGATAAATGCACTACATAACAAGGTAAATGCACTACATAACATGATAAATGCACTACACAACATGGTAAATGCACTGCACAACAAGGTAAATGCACTACATAACATGGTAAGTGCACTACACAACATGGTAAATGCACTACATAACATGGTAAATGCACTGCATAACATGGTAAATGCACTACATAAGATGACAAATGCACTACATAACAAGGTAAATGCACTACATAACATGGTAAATGCTCTACAGAACATGGTAAATGCGGTACATAAGATGGGAAATGCACTACACAACATGGTAAATGCACTACGAAGCATGGTAAATGCACTACTTAACATGGTAAATGCACTACTAAACATGGTAAATGCACTACATAACAAGGTAAATGCATTACATAACATGATAAATGCACTACACAACAAGGTAAATGCACTGCATAACGCGGTAAATGCACTACATAAGATGACAAATGCACTACATAACAAGGTAAATGCACCACATTACAAGGTAAATACTCTACACAACATGGTAAATGCAATACATAACATGGTAAATGCACTACACAACATGGTAAACGCACTGCACAACATGGTAAATGCACTACATAACATGGTAAATGCACTACACAACATGGTAAATGCACTACATAACATGATAAATGCACTACACAACATGATATATGCACTACATAACATGGTAAATGCACTACATAACATGATATATGCACTACATAACAATGTAAATGCACAACATAACATGATAAATGCACTACATAACATGGCGAATTCACTACATTACATGGTAAATGCACTACATAGCATGGTAAATGCACTGCACAACATGGTAAATGCACTACATAAGATGACAACAACATAATATTTTATGACTTAAGATAGCTGTGGCTTTCCATAATTTCTAGTAGTGTCATGAATTTGTTTACCCGTATCTGTTGACCGACTTAATTAGTTGATTATTAGCCGAATTGCTGTGTTATGTCTGTCATCGTTTAGGCAGGCGAGGTCCTGGACGGAATTTGGCTCAGTGATTTGGAACTAATTGCGAGATAACCGTCGCTATTCTGACTACTCATTCTGACAGTTGGTATCCGTAGTTATTAATGTAGTGAACGATTAATCAAAAGATATGACGTATTCAGTACTTAGTGTGATTGGCTTTATGATTGAAAGTTACGCTCTAGAGTCATTTTTTTGCTTTGTAATTGGTTGGAGTTTTGAAAATGAATAAAGAGAGTTTGAGTTGGTCTTGGGGAGCACAGCACGATAGACGCAGTCGAGAGTCCGGTCCTGGAGAGTCTTGGGCGAGTCTTGGGTCAGCCTTGCGATAGTCTTGGGGATTTTTCCCCAGGGCGCTGTGTATAATAGAGTGCTCCACAGACCGACTAAGACGAGAGTTGAACCGTATTTCGTTGTGTGTGTCTTATTTGACTGTAAAGTATAAGTGACTTTCCTGATCCGGTACCTTAAGGGGACGCGACAGAGAGACGAGACTAGATTCCCCCCTGGCACGTGTGGAGACCCCCGTGGAGTAGAATACCCCCCTGATAGTAGTGTCGGCACGGTTACTAGACCGTGGTGTCGGTAACAAAACTAAATAGGCGCGATAAAATGAACGCATGCGCAGTTCCAATGGTTCTGAATGTTGTATATAATTAACTATACTAAACAAACACGCAAATAAACAGACTGGGGTCACGGTCAATTCACTGGGTGATCTCTTGAAAAATGGCATGTTATTTATAGCACGTTACCCCAGTACCTGTGGAAAAATCTCATTTCGTTGACTCGATCCACCGATTCGGTGAATTGTTGGCACCGTAAAATGCTGAAAAATCAATCAGTCGAATTTATGAAACTGCTAGTTTATATTTTTATAGGCAAGAAAACCTCTGACGCAGATGACTCTGAATACCGTAGATGTCGCATTTATTACAGTAACAATTTTACTTAACATGGCAAACATTTCAAACGTTTCTGACAATACTACTTTGAAGTAAAAACGACGTCGGTGCCTATGAGCTTTATGTTATTTAATTAAACTTGAATTATAACGCAATCATATATAAAATTGCAATTTAATTGGATTTAATTAATCACCAATTAAATTGCAACCCTATGTAGAGTAGCGTTTTAATCCAAACATATCGCAACTATTAATATTACAAGTAAATTCAACTATAATACACTTTAATCCAGTAGAGTTCTCGATACATACAGCAATACAATCAGTGTGAGCTCGTTTGTTTGTTTGTCGGTGTGTTTGGATGTTTAATTAATCTCTCGTCAGTTATAATGGTCGTCCTCGCTGCTGAAGTGTTCAGCGAATATCTCCAGAAACACAATTTAATGACATTTTTCTGTATGCATTTGAAGAACACCTCGCTTATGTAATTCAGTCAGGAGAGAAAACTCTGCTGGGTAGTCATGGTATTTGTGATACGTAGACCAAGTGATGTCATCCGTGTAATGCATTGCAATAGGGTTACCTTCATGGTCTATCGGGAATGGCCAGAATCCGTATAAATGTATCTTGTCACAGTGTGCGAAACTAATGCCAACAAGCGTCATTCCAGTTGAAAGCCCTTTCTTTATATCCCAAAACAACTTCATTCGAGACGAGTGTGTTGCGTTGAACAACAGCAAACTCAGGGGGCTTTTCGTTTCCATGAATCGAGCCAATTGGAATGCAAGGTTGCTAACTTGACTATTTGGAATAAATAAAATAAGACCTTTATATTCATCCAAATCTTTCAGGAATTTACTCGTATTAAAATTAGTAAAATTCTTCACAAATATTTCATTTTCGTAAACTCTGTATCTGGACATCAATGACTGAGATATGCTGGTCAGATCCGTTTTACTTCCGGCGTCATGTTTATAGTCTTCGATTGGTTGCAAGTTTGACCTCACGACAAAATCGAAACTGTCAATTTCTTTACCACAGCCACTATTCCGTAGAATACCACTATTGCCAATAACAGCACATGTTTTAAATGTCGTTCTACGTGTCAATGGGCTTATCGTTGGTAGCAATTTCCAATTGTCGACATCAATGTAAACAGAATTAGTCGATGACGTGTCTAGGTACTCGGCGCCGATTTCGGTGTTTTTTTTTCGTACATACGTAATTGGTGTTGTTCAGAAAACTGTCAATTTCTGACTTAATCGCTCTTGTCTTGTTCACATTTGGTTTCCAATTCTTAAGTTCGGATATTATGTCTTTGAGGTGGGTTTGTAGATTCCAGATAATCTTGGCTGATGATCGATTCCTATTAAAATTATGTGATCCCCTTTTCACAAACATGAATCTTCTCGCATGCCTTCTTGTATCATGATGACTGTCCGTTTTTATGTGGTTTACTTGTCCATTTTTCACGTCAAACGCGTGTATACGTGCTGCTATCGATCTGCCATAGCCCGAGAGTCTCAAAATAAAACGGATATCCTCCTCAACATGACTTATGTTTTCCCCTATGTTGTCTACATGTAGGCGTATTTGTGAATCGCTTTCCTTTTTGGAGATTGTGCTGAAATTTTGTGAGTTACTGTGGTATTTACTTCTCGGAGGCATTGTGTACTTACTTTTGTTGGGCTCGTTGCTGTTGGATACAGGTGCCGATACGTCGTCATTATATTCTACTGCCTGTTCTATGCTGATGTCTCTGCTGTATCCACGTATGTACGTTGACCGACCGCTGTTTGATGTCTGAGATACATGCCCGTCATGGTTTCTGAGCGATTTAAATGCGTTTGTTTGCCAGGTGAATTCCACTATAGCCAGTCTAGTTATTGCTGTAAGGCGGTAATTAGCGTATATCACGAATACCATTCCCAGCAAAGACGTAGCTACAAGTAACAAAAAAGGTGTTCTAAACTTGGAGTAGATCAGAAACACTTTCACCATGTTGCGTTGATATAACTTGTTAATACGGACTTTGGAAGAATTGTGACTTGAATGCCTTGAACGAAGCTATGAGAACTACACCATGGCAACATTAGCTTTAAAAAACGTAATGCCTATACGAGTCTTTGATTGTACATTCAGCATCGAGTCAACAATCAACGGAATTGAATGCACGCAATACTAGTATTGCCCCTTCGTATTGGATCAACAATAGATTCAAACGCATGTTTCATAAATACATGCGACACATGTCAAATTTGACTATAATTTATAATCATACCAAATAATCATTATTTGTTAAAAACAATGATTTTTCCCCGTTTCATTGTTCTTATTTCAATAGTAAATACATACATGGTTAAAAAATAAAATACCATATGCGGATATACTAATGATATTGCTTGCGTTTTTTCTAGATTAACCTTTATGCTTTTTATTACCATTGCTGGTTGAAATGGACATTGTTCCGAGCAGCCCTGGGTTCAATAACTTCGGTTTAGAGCAGAGTTTGTTTTCCCGCGCTCCACCCGGTGCCATGGGTCGATGTGCGTAAATTTACTGAAATTCCTGGCCCATCAAGATAGAGCAGTAATTAGAACTAGTTTTGCTCATTAATGTCCACGTTTACATTTTATATATTTAGGGCTCACAGACATCTCCGGTCACATGACCCAATAACCTGATTAAGTGTTGTGATGTGATGTGAACAGTAAACAGATTTGACTTAACACACTAAATGAACAGACGTTTTTACACGAAGCATTAGTAAGTTTAGATCCAAGTCCATGTTTTAAATAAAACATAACACATTGCAATGATGTGATTATATCACTGTGAATACACTGTGCATTATACTTAAACACATGTCTCGAATATTGTTGGCACATGGTAATTGTTTCTAAGATTTCCTCGATTGTGTTTGTGTGTGCGAGTCACATGTAAACGGAATACCAGGCAGTCCTAACTTCTTTATAACTAACCCATGCCGCCAAGTCGACAGATTTGTTTACTTATTTATTATCTCTCAGTCTTAGAGGCAGTGAAAGGTCCTGAGTCTTCACGTTTATTTATCTCATTACATAAATCTTACATTTTATCTACTACTTCACCAGGTAACTTTGCTATAGACTCACTCACAATGAGTTAATTTTGATAGTATAGTGAATACAATAATATTCAATTATTATCTCATTTTAACAATTTAATTGTTTATTTCCATTTCAATGAAATATTTTTATTCCCTGCGCTATTTTGTTTCATAAAATAATTGTATTGCTTAACGTGAATATTTTATAAATAAACTGTATCACTGACATCTCAAAACTAAAAAAACGCCGCCAATTTAAACACGGGAATGACAACTATACAACTGAAAGTGTCTCCGTTTAAATAGAATACAACGATGCTATTTGATTGAAATTAAATGTACACTCAGAATGGAGCAGCCGGTGCTCGCGTCGCTCCAAATAAATGTGTAGCCACGGTAGTCGCGTTGTGGTTAACGATCGGCACGCCCCCTACTGCGTGCTAATCCAAACGGGAATTGATTTCAATGGAGAGTGTTGCATTCTCGTGCCTACTGACCCTAAACACGGATTAAACCGACTGATATGGTGTGTATCGCTATAACACACTGTACACACGACACGTCAGACTAAGAATAACATGGCAACTATTCGTAATGTTTTCGCCTATTTCATATTATTGTTATTTCTTGGATTCTTTATTTCCACTGCTATATACTCCTTCGGGATCAAGCCGGTGTCAAAAAAGTCCAGGTCATCAACGATCCGAGGCATTACGACGTTTGCAGGCAGAGACAACGCCAAGGAGACCGGTGATATCGAGTCTCCTGTGGCAATAGTGACTGTATCGGATCATGGATCAAGCGAGGAAACGAATGATAATTTACAAGTACGTATGTATGTAAATAAATGTTTTCATACTGTGTGTGAATGATGAGACATTTCAAATACGCGTCGGTGTGTACTGGGCGGATTGATACGTCAACGACAATCACTGTATATACGTATTAATGGTTTTGATGTTTTTTTGTGTGTGTCATGTAAACGCGACATTTTAGCCCAGGGGGAGGGGGTTCTCTGGGAAAATATGATACGCAAGCTGTAGTAAAAGAACGTGTAAAAATGGTGTTATTAAGTTATTTGACGCGTATACGCGTGTACCGTTTTAGGGTAGAATATTTTAAAATATGTAAATAAAGTGTGAAAAAGAGATCTCTCATGAATTTGTGTTATCTAAACTTGGAATCAGTATGATCTTAATATGTATATAGTGTATTTTATGTTTCTGCACATGAAATGGGGTATAATTTCACAAAAATAGGGACGTACTTAGAGGCCTTTTTAAAAGGCTATACTTCAGCATGGGTACCAGGATAGACTTGACGTACACCCCGGTCATTTTAGTCCATACCAAATTATTATACGATTCAACAAAGTATGGAGTATCGAACAACAATTTTTCAAAAAAATTTACGTTTTCCGTTTTGTATTTTTAACATTTTTCATATCCCGTTCACGTACGTAATCTTGCAAATATAATGTGGGGTTATTGACATGGTGCAGCATATACATTGCAAAGTTATTTCAATCGTATTAGGTTTTAGGCAATTGTATTTATTACGCACGCATAGATATGCAATATGTTTATGAAAAAAAACGAACAGTACACAATACTAAACTTAGTACTAAGGGTGTGGAAACTATCATGACAGTAGTGTACACGTCAAAAACACACGGTTCACTTGTGGTATACGTTATATTTTTTACTAATATTCTAAATTTTACGGATGATAAAACAATATCATTTTACATATGGCAACAAAGTCAGTTTAATAACCATGGTGATGCTGTTTATTTCACGGCGCGCAGTTAGGATTTGATTTTTATTCATATATTTTTGGAATATGTTTTAGAAAACATTATGAAATTGTAATAAGACAGAAAAACATAGTTAGCCGATTAGGCTGTGGTATTCTTTTAAATCAAGTAAGTACTCTACCGACATCCACACGTCTAATCTGGCATAATTTGCAATCGAGGTTCATGTTCTAATTTGAATCAAAAATGAAAGTTTTGTTACTGGAATAAAGGATGGAAAAAGGGAGTTGAACGATAGTGGTAAAGTGGGTGGCTAATAACGAGTAGTCTGTACACACTCCAGGAAATGCGAGATTTCCGGTTCATATGGGAAGTTTTACAATGATGTCATTACTACATTGCATTATGGGTAATATGTGTATGTGTATAATAATCATGAGATTACACACCACTCAAACCTGGATCTACACTAGCAATTACGTCAATATATACGGTTAGGGTTTTAGAAATCCTACACCCGTACCCGCTCATTCAATCCCAGTATAAGTTTGATGACATTGTCTTGGTGTTTTTTTCCAATCTTTTCTTCAAAGCTGAGTGATATGAACGAATCAAGTGATAGACAAAGCGACACAGACAGTTTTACTGTTGATACATCAGTGACTCACTATCTGGTGCCTATTCACCACTTCGGCAGTGGGCCAAACTTCAACTTTAGGAATTTCAGAATTGCTGTTCTCATTGCCCTATATAATAAAATGACGATTGTTGAGAGGTGGTTCCAAACTCACGGTACACAAGCAAGATCGTGGAGATACCTGAACGAGACCTTCGATGTAACCTTGCTAAGAAAGTTGCTCGACGTCGCCTATTTCGACCGATTTAAGCGCGAATGTGACAGTAATGTGGATGTCGTCATAACAACCCCATCCAGGAGTAAAGATGTTGAAAAAATATACGAGAGACATAGTGACATTTTCGAAGTAGATTATGGAATACAATTACCTCCGTGGTCACAAATAAAGAGCATTACTCGGCTGAGTGATTTGGAAAGTATACGGAATATTCGCTGCGTTGGCGTTTATTATCCTTTAGCGTTTGAGCAATTCAACATTTCCGGTAAAGACGAATTGTTACGTAAGGTTGATAAGCATCTGAAATGGCCGACTAGCATTCGCAGAGTTGCTGACTTGGTGAGTGATTTAGTCTGCGGTGGACGCCCGTATCTGTCAGTGCACTTTAGAACAAAGGTAGGGGAAGGGTAAGTGTAAACGCCCTGTTTTCGTACTGACATGATTTCACCGCATATTAACCCGCAATGACTATGGTACGTAATATCAGTGGCATTCCAAATTTCAATCTTAAATACTGTTATGCAGTTATTTCCATTTGTCTGTCTAATATGTTTTTAAAAGACGACGATCAAACACGTGTACCATAAATAAATAAATAAATAAATAAATAAATAAATAAATAAATAAATAAATAAATAAATAAATAAATAAATAAATGAATAAATGAATAAATATACAAAAAATTAAACAAACAAACAAACAATCAATCAAACAAACAAACAAACAAACAAAAAAAACAAAAAAAATAAAGAAAGAAAGAAATTTCTAATAATAGAATTGGCTAATAATAACAACAATAATTATGAATTGTTAGGCAAATTAGGCAATTGTAAACCAAATTTAATCAGACAAGTGCATTGTCCTCGAGCATCTATGTTCCAAATTTAATTGTAATGTGATGAATAATACTTGATATATCAGTTGGAATGCAGACAGTTTACTTATCATTAAGCAAATTGGGTAAATAATACGCACGAAGTGTTACAAAAACTAGTCAGGTCAGCGCATTGTCACAGAGCATCTATGTACTAAGTTTCATTGAATTCTTACCAGCGGTTCTTTAGATGATGGTGACACAGACATACATACAAACAGGCACATATACTGTACTATTAGTATGCTTTAGTCTACCATTTTCGTCTTTATTCGTTATTAGATGTAAAAACGATAACTGCAATAAAACCCAGACTTTAGCGACTGGCCGGGCAGCATTGCAAGTATCGTTTGACTTTAGTAACTTAATGAAGACAAGAAACCTATCCTGTATCTACGTGGCTCTTCCACCGTATGCTGCGGTAAGTATTTGAACTGGCGACAAATCAAGCTGCCGTGCTTTTGTGGGATATATTTTGTGGGATATAGTGGGGGAGTCGTCATCTGCGCATACGGCAGGCGGCCATAGCAAGCCGTTGTATACAAACAAGCGTCCACTTTGCGTTTTTTGGCGTGCATTATTATCGTCGCTTAGGACTCAAAATCCACGCGTGCGCAGGTGATGTCCCCTGCGCTTTAAATGAAACAATTTCGCAATCAATAATAGTTACTAGTATAGCGATTGTGGTAAAGTGCAATGGGTGGCTATTAACGAGTAGTCTGTACACACTCCAAGAATTGCGAGATTTCCGGTTCGGGAGACTTTTACAGTGCATTATGGGTATTATATGTACTTGTCTCCCTCCTGTCCACTTTATAATTATATAACCATGACATTAGACACCACTCACCCGTGGCGAATTAAAAGGCGTGCCTCCCCACTAAAACCAGGACTAACACAGCAATTACGTCAATATAAAGGGTTAGGGTTTTAGAAATACTACACCCGTACCTGCTCATTCAATCGAAGTATACGTATAATGACATTGTCAATTTCGCTATCAATAATAGTTATAACGAGGGAGACGTCACCTGAGAATGCGTGTCATAGGATGTCGTTGTTTAGAAACAAGCATCTACCCATGAGTCGCAAGCGTGCGTTGCGCGTGAGACCCATCCGCTTTAACTATGACAAATACTAACAGGCTTGCAGACTCTAGTATTGTATCTACAGGATACATTGAGCCTTCAGTCTGAAGTTAAACTAAACGTTCAACGAGTGAGTAGTTAGATTACCTTTTTGTGATTGTACTGGAAGTATTCGTTTCCAAGGGACATTTCGACGGTGACATAATAACAAAATAACGGTATAAGTAGCATTCCGTTCATAAATTCCTCACTCAACGAATAATTAATATGTGGTTACAGTATTAATATTAATGGGATGATTGAAGTATTTTTGTCAAACACTCTTGATTAGAGACAGCACGCTCATTTCTCATCAGACTTCTGACTGTATTGTACTTTAGCAGTTTTTTTAGGATGTAACAACGTCACGCTGTTTAATGCATACTTCCGTGTTACGGAGATCTGCAATACTCCGCTGTTTAGTCTTTTGATAATGTTTGACCCAGGCTCAGGGCGCCCCCACACAACGAACGTAGAGAAATTCATGATGACGTGAATAATGGTTTGCCTCACATTTTACAGTGTGACATTTGTTTAAAAGGTTATTGAATTTTGTCATTGAATCAGGTAGAATAACATCATGGTGACACGGATTTTTTTGAAATTTGAATTTTCACATCAAGTCATACTTACCTTTACCAAATCCCAATGTTTAACGTTGGATAGACTAGTTGGCTTACTGTCCGAGGAAGACCTATGTCGCAAAAATCGATCAACTGGGATTCCAATGTCCCAATCTCAATTCTATTTATTACGTCACTGATAGATCTAGATTGTAGATTATAGTCTGTGTAAGGCAAGTATGTAAAATTAAATTATCCCGAGGGGAATGTGTGTATTTTATTAGTTCAGTCATAATCACCTTATCAAATCCCATTAATTAGCATTGGAAAGACTATTGGACTGGATACAAATCATACTCAGGTGACGCGTGATCTGATGTAGGTTTAGGTCATAAGTGACCATCCATGAAAGTAGAGCAACTAAAGAGGGAACTTAAACAAGTTTATACAATTAATACATTACATACTTATATGATTGGTGAACTTGACCAGAAGTCTCTCTTTTGAATCCGTATATTGGGCCAAAACCAATAACAGATTTCTAACTCAATAGCTTTTTACAAAAGCGACATAAAACTTGGGTAAAACCCAGAATAATAAAAATGTACTTAGAGCTGACACAACATGTAAAGATGCTCTCAATCTGAGAAATGCCCATTAGTAATATGCTCTCCATCTCTAGTTTTTTGTTCTGCCATTTTATATCTTTCTTATGTGGACAGATCGCAAACTCATTATTCAGTCTCAAAGGCTAAATTAGATAAATAATGATTAATGAAGAAACAATCATATTGCTAACACGTGCTTGATTGCCGCACTGAAAAGCCAGTGATGCAGACAATTCCCTATTGGGCCTGGAAAAACCATCTCTGAATGCAACTTATACGCCTGGGTAATTGTATGTTAAACCGGTCGACCAATCATCATCAAGAATGCAGGAACTCATAACAAATAGACATTCGTTTAGTGTCACATCTAAAGACTAGAGTATAATAATAATAATAACTGCACAGAGGTCCGATTGGGCAAAGCAGTTATTCCTCCCAGTCATTGCTCCCTGCAATCTGTTATAACAAGTAGATAACAATACGATATTTGTTGAATCCTGCTTTTCGCATGACACCAAAGAAAATGAGAGGCAGATAAACCACCCATATCAGCCACCCATATCAGCCACCCATAGCAGTGTTACAACGCAAGTAGAAAACACGATGAATGGACCACCCATTTTGGACATTCGGTACACGGATTGTCTTTGAAGCATTCGCAATGTACTGGACACAAAATGTGCATATTTATCAGTTTCGGCACCATTTCACAACCTTCTTCTAAGCACACACTAAAATAGTGTCTATTAGTTTAACAAAGATAACAACGATAAATATTTGGACATCGAGAAAGTTCTAACCATTTAGTGAGCAACTTCTAAAATGGCGGGCGGTCAAAACCATATGAACATCCATCCATTTCAGAAAACTATTTGCAAAACATAAAGTAAATCAAAAGAACCAGACGGTACGAGAGGTTCTGGTCATCATCACATTCGACATCACTCACATCGGAAAAAATAGAACTGGAGATAGGGGCATTGGACCCTCTAGGTGGCCAATTTTATTGGCACCCGGCAAATTGCCGACAACGGACAATACATCCACTAGTATATGTATATCCAATGCTAGACATTGGATTGTGGTAAGGTGAGTACTACGTGTAACTAGTAAAATCATTGTGTACGAATGTGACAGATTCCCATTCATCTACGTGTTGCCATGGAGAATCAAGCAATTTGCCAAAACCAATGAAATTATTTGAGCACTGTTGAACATGGCAATGAGATTGTTCATGTGAAAGAATCGAACAGCTGACGATTCTCACAGGACCGTTACCCTCGTAGTGTAGCTCATCACCTGGATATCACCTTGGTTAAACAATACTATGATGTGCCCTGGTGGTTTAGGTATAGCGTACTCTCAAATAACTGCAATAGGACAGAAGCAATGCTAGCCACTAATAAGGAAATGTGATCAGTGAGACAATAATGTAATTTATTTATTCATATGTGTCAAAAATGTATAAAGCTCCAAAAATATGGGGCAATCAAAATTGGTTTGAAAGTCACAAAGCATGAATTATTTATTATTTTTGTCTAGGATTATGAAGACATTTTCCAACAGAAGCTTCCAAACGTCATTACAATGAAACAATTAACAGACAACACCACCATTCCAGAATTAGCTAAGATCAGTGACGACAACTACAAGCTGTCATTGCTTGAACAAGAACTCTGTATCCGTAAGTAAATATATTTACAATCAATCAAACGAACTGTTTCTATCGTGATGTGCGGTGGTGAGGTCACGAAATGTTGGATGGCGGGCTATAGTGAAAGTGAGGCTATTAAATGCACGTCCCCTTTTGACCAGAGAGGGCGCGACTTACATGTACACGTCGTGCTGTTTCGGATTATGTATCACTGGTATCTTCTGCATTAGTTAATAACGCCAAATGAGTGGTTAGCTTATTTTAATAAATTATTAAATTCATCTTGCAATGATAAGACCTCTTCTTAGCTATAATGTTACCCGTAATTTTAACGAACAGATCCCAAAGAGTGAAATTAAGTTTGTTGAATGGCCCACAACTTTTCATCTTAAAAACATTAATTAATAAGAATTAGTATCACAGTGATATTTCGAAGGAACAATCAATAAATACTATAAATAAATCAAGACCTACGTCATGCACGTGTTGTGGATCTGATGAAAGCTTATGGCAGTGTCTGATACGAATGCATAATTTTGAAGATAATAACATATGGGATTACAGATGACATGTATAACATAATATGAAGTTATTACGAAGATACCTAAAAGTATGCACGAAGACAGTACAGCGGCAGTATCGACCGACGCGCAGCGGAGGTCGATGCGACAGCGTACTGTCTGAGTGCATACTTTGAGGTATCTTCGTAATAACTTTATTATTATACATCTTTTCCTACCAAGGATACATCATGGAAATGCCGAAATCTAAAAAGTTTAGAACAGAATCAGCGAATTTCTTTGTGTGGAGTCCAATTAAACCCTGGTGACAGCCATTTTTGTTTTTATTGTTAGAGGACGCTTACGCGCGTAATCATTCCATATTTGGAATTCGCATTTCCTAATGTGGTAGGATGAAAATACCCCGTAAAATACCGACAAGTTACGGCACGCTGTAACTTATGGCGTTACGGTGACAGATGTATAAAAATAAAAAGTATGTAGAGTAAGATAAAATATGATGTCAAGTTCAAATGTGAAATAACAGACCTATTTTATCAAACACTTGGGTCAAACCACGTTGTAACGGTTCAATTCTCTTTAACTTATTTCAAAATGACTTGACCAATATTTTCGATCTGCACATTTGTAGTCGTACTCTAAATAATTTAAGTAATTTTTTGTCTAATATTCAAGTTCTGCACTGGTCCAACAACTATTCTCCTTTCTGTTTGCTTTAAGGATCCACAGTATTTGTATCATGGGTATATTCTTACTGGTCACAGATGGTGATTTACCAAAGAGAACTCCAAAAAGCAGAAAGTTTTAACATCAAAGATTTCCCGCATTGGGACGTCGAAGGTCTTAATTTGGTGTGACAGGTCCGTCTTTCAATATAGGCTGCAACTATCTTTCAATAAAGATGAACAATTTACATTGACATTCCGATAACTTCGCTTATTGTATTCAGGATTACTGAACATTGTCAGTGTGATTTTTTTTCAGCAGATTAAAATGTTGCGATTTTTGCGATTTTTGAAGCTGTGCTTTTAGTGGAATTGTAAACATACACATTGATAATACGGAATGTATTAAGCCAAAATTAATTGTATCACCGATTGTTACGGTGCCAGCACTGCACTTTACTAATTTAAAATGGCTCTGAACAGATCGTTATGTTCTGCCAGTCTAATGACAAATACATTCCGTAGACACTACGGCTATCGATATACTGTAATAAAATAAAAACTGTTTAGCCGACATTTCATTTTTACACTACAAGGTTCGATCATAAATATTGGTTCTGATTTTGCTACTTTTGGATATGTTCTGTTCACACTGACGACAAAGCCATTAATGCCGCAATTAGTGACAGTCACCGACGAACGAAGACGATGATATTCCGGCGAAAAACAATACTGTTACCATTGTGGGAGACCAGTTACATGCGCTGGAAATTGTTAAGGCTATACATGAAACGACTTGTGATGTTCACTGAATTATGGAAAATAACACTGAGTCCAAATCAACATGTTGTTTCATTATTGGAATAAGGTATCTGCAAGTAAGTAACTCAAAAGCCGCTTGGTACGCGTGGTACGAGTCTTACGTCGGCTCTCCGAGATATATGAAATTCCAATAAAAAGAAAAACGCAATACTAAACTGACCCTTGCTAACTTGGTCAAAGAAAATTGTGCATTTAGGGGTACGATACTACAGTTGTTAACAAACTACCTTTACAATCGTAAGCAGTATGTTGTATTTGACACGACACTTCGTTCCAAAAAATATCTTTTACGGTGTTCCACTGGGATCGTTTATTAGTCAAGTTGTATTTCTCTTGTACATCAATGATACAGCTACTCTATACTCTATATAGATTACCTACTCTACCAGTGTCTTCGATTTCCACCTTTTTGCAGACGACACCAATCTTTTCAAAGTTCTTAAGAATAAAGCTATTAATCTCAACAACATTAACTTCGAATTCCAGGAGGTGCGCAACTGGTACAATGCAAATAAATTAAACATCAAAACCAAAAAAAATAATTATAAGTTAATTAAAACACCCCAGAGAGCAATCCATACTTGTGGTAACGTTAAGGTCCAAAATAAAACTGTAGAGGGCGTCTCATCTACAAAGTATCTGGGTGTGACAATTGACAATACACTTAATTGGAAAGAACATATAGAACAATATTATTATTATTATTATTATTGTTATTGCGTATATTGTTACTATATATATATGTTCTGGTGAAATAAAACAAAGCAAAATATTGACATAAATGGCTATGAAGTTCGAGAACTCAGCCGTTCATTCGTGACGGTTTTCTTTTTCATTAATGTGCCGTCTTGTGTTGATGACAAGCTTTTACAATTTGAGTGCAAACTTCGTAGCGCGATTATTAAAAACACTACACAGAAATTCCTGGTATTCAAAGTGGAACACGACTTATGGAAGCCGAATTGCCTAATGCCGTAAAATGATAAATACGCAGTAAAGTTTGAGAAAAACGGCCCGTACATTATGTTGTTGCATAACGACCAAACTAAAGTATGTAACAATTGTTTGCGTGACACATTCATTATCCACCAATATCCCTCATACATGTAAAATATGCAGTATTTCTGGTCCTCCTGAACGTAGCTGAGGAAATCACCGGTGCTATATATGTGGTCAACGTGGGCATACGAGGGGCGTTCAATAAGTAATGCCCCTGACCAATTTCCCATAGCAGGAGATTAATGAAACTTGGCACAGTTATTAGCCTTTCTCTACATAGGAACCTCCCACAGTTATGCATTTCTTCCATCATTTGATGCATTTCTGGACACCGTTTTTGTAGACAACCCCAGATTGGTCCTGCAACAACGTCGTAACTTCAGGAATCAAGGCTGCATTATCTGGGAAAAGCTTTCCTTTCAAAAACAACTTCATGGCTGGGAAGAGATGAAAGTCAGAGGGTGCAAGGTCAGGAGAGTAAGGGGGATGGGGAGGATTTCATAGCCACAAGTCCGTGCTTCTGATCTGGCGACATGCGAGTTGTGGACCGGAGCGTTGTCCTGCAGGAGGAGGATACCTATGCCGATCTAGCCCCGCCTCATGATTTTGATAGCTTCTCTTAATTTTATCAAAAGTGAAGCGTAATAGACTCCTGTAATTGTGGTACCCTTTGCCAAGAAATCTGTCATCACTACTTCGTCCTGGTCCCAGAAGACTTAGAGCACGACCTTGCCAGCAGAGGGCTGAATCCTTGCCTTCTTTGGAGGTAGTGAGTCCAAGTGTTTTCACTACATTGAATGGGATTTGGTCTCTGGATTATAGTGATGTATCCAAGTTTCATTCTGTGTAATCAGTTTCTTGGAAAAAACATTGACTCATCTTCTTGGCACATCTCCAAATTCATCCTCGAGCACTCGACGCAATCTTGCTTCTGGAAAGATGTGAGCAACCTGGGAATCCATCTGGCAGACACCTTAAAATGCATATGCAAATGGTCATGAATGATAGTTTCCACAGACCGTGTACTAATCTTGACCTCTTGGGCTATTTTGGCGAACAGTAATGCGCCGATCTCCCAAAATGGCTGCCTCAACTTGACGGACAGATGCCTCATCAATGGCGGAAGGGGACGATCAGGTCTGGAAGCTGTTTCCAAAGACTTCCGGCAATGTTTGAATTCACGATGCCAGCGTTTTACAAGATCATTTGATGGGCGTCATTACCATTTTTATTCATTTCATCAAAAGTTTCCTTTGGTATGCATCACGCAACTGGCTCCATTTCAGTTCAAACACTTGTAAATCAGAAACCACAATTAGTTCAGAGCTGTTTTTTGTAACATAGCCCATGTAGGTATAAATCATTACACATGCAAAATCTCATCTAGATCAGACAACTGGAAGTGGGTCAGTGGCATTACTTATTGAACGCCTCTAGCATTTCGCGTGATTGTTCCCAGCAGAATATTAAATTCGCCAGTGCGGATGAATGAAGCAACAAGTCTGATGGGATGATAGAGACCTACACTGAACTACCTGCAACGAACATTACCCCACAACAATAACAACAACAACAACAACAACAACAAAAACAACATCAACAAGACATGGCATACAATTTCGAAAATTTCGACACCTCGAGGGCAATGACACCAGTGAAGAACAATTTAAAGAGATGACGTATCAACGAAAACGGATCATATCGAAACCTAACACTACACAATCACACAGCAGCTTTACGCCTAAAGAAACAAAGAAGTATTGGTAATTATACTATTTATGCTCATAATGTTAGTATCGATGTATTTTGGTTTTTATTTTAACCACTCTGATAATTCTCGCCTCAATCAATGTTGATGATTTAGTGGCCATGGCACGTTGAACAATATTGTCGACTTTTCTAATTTGTATAAGGTCGACATTCTGTGACTGCAGGAAACCTTCTGGAACGATTCTTTCGTCAAGACTGTTGAACGTATTTTGGATGGAGAGGTAATCACTATCAATTATGGAAACCAACAACACTGTAGTATGAGGGGTGAGGCTTTTCTTATATATAAAATGTAGGTATTAATATTATTAAATCTAACTCAAGCAATCAGTTTCCTGGTCGACTAATTGTATTGGAGATTGATGACCAACTGTCTAATACTATTAGTGTCAAGAGACAGCAATGAGCGTCGTCTATTTTCTTTTTACATATATAGCAACATAACTAATATGATTAACATTATTATATGCGAATTCAATTGTGTTTTGACCCTGCTTTGGAAATGTTCACCGAGTCTCTACTCATAGAGAAAATTCATGTCTGGAGCTTAACCATTATTACCCTGGTGCCGAAGTGTGATAAGCGCTTCATTTCAAATTGGCGCCCCATATCATTACTAAATACAGATTACAAAATTATTTCAAAATTATTAGCATCCCGGCTACGCAGGGTAATTAGTATCTGATAATATTTTGATTAACAATCGTGCTGCATGCCGGGAAGAGATATTGTAGACAATGTATTTTGCATAAGATATCTGATATCATATACCAATGACACAACCAAATCTGGTATAATTATCAAGTTTGATCGAATGAAAGCTTTTTATTTAGCATAATTTCGGCCCTAAATTCATCCGTTGGATCTCTACTCTTTACAATGGCATCCGAAATAGTGTGAAATTTAATGGCTATTTAACGGACACATTTCAGATTTCATGTGGCGTCGAGTCAGACAAGGCGGCCCTCTATCGGCGATGCTATATAAAATCATATTTTTGTGTTTATATAACTATATAATACAATACAAATTCTACAGTTTTGTCGTTGCAGAGACCTGCGAAAACGTGGAGTAAATAGTATGTATAACGTAATTTTAAGGTGAATTGGAAATGTACAAACTTAACTAAAATATTAAGTTTATTTTCACATACAGTACTTGTACTTCTAAAGGAAATCACAAGTATGAGGTTTGATCTAGGCGCGACTTGCACTAATTACCGCCGGGGACCCTTCGATACCTTCCAGTCACCTACAAAATACATAATTAATGTTTGGTAACGTCTCAGTTCGTACTCGTTGATCTCGCGCATGGCCACAATTGCCTCTGCTACCATCCAGTATCACCCAATTTACACATACATCTAGGCCATACCAAACTATGTCATTGTATTTTCACCAATTATAATAATGAGAGCGTCCGTAATTTCAATTGTGCATGCAGCGTCAGTCGTTTATACATCGATTCCGACATATATGACCTCTGGAAGTACTGTGATCGTATATCACGTCATTGGTGTTGCATTGCGCTTTCCCGTCATCATTACAATGTTCCGTGATTGTCTGTCTAATAAATACTTCTTAAAGACATTATATCGTTTTTTATATAGCTCAATGAATAACTGCGCTAACAAATACATCACAGACTAGTGACAGTTTATATGGTCAGAAGTACTGCAAATGGATATATATTCATTCTATATATTTAAATTCGAATCACTTGGACATAGCAAAAATATTTGATTTATTTCAATTTAATTTAATAAATGAAATAAAAGAAGAAATGTGTTTTCTTTAATTTTATACAAATAATTTTATACAAAAGGCCAGACAAATCCGGGCGTCGTACTTTGTTTGACATTTCTGATACCTAAACCTTTTTTGATTTCTACTGGTATGTACAATACAAATATTTAAAATAATTTCGCTGCGTGTCAAACCAGTTTTCTATATCACATCCTACCAAACCATGGAAGGAGGAGCACAGTATAATTTCACATTTACCTGTAAGTTAGCTATTTTCTTCGTTCCCTAGCTTATTTAGAGCAATATATCGGCGATGAAACCGATTTTCGTAATTGGCCTGGAATATTAGTTTTGTTCAACGATACATACCTTGTCTGAAACCACAGTCTGTTAGAGGGATGTCAGTGTTATATTATCTGAACAGTTGTTTTGTGGTTTCACTAATTTTATACACTCAATTTAGGGCCACACTTAGATTGTGCTACAAATGAATGTAAACTTTTTTGCAACATTTGTATATACGCGACCGACATCTTGTTGGGCTAAGTAATATATATTGGGAACACTTTTTGAATGGATATATATGTATTTGTTTTACCAAACACAATGGAATAAAGAGTGAAAGAAAATTATTAAATATTAGATTAAAATTTGTCACCTTTTTAAAATATAAAAGAAAATCAACAACATTTGCATACTAAGATTAAATTGGTTGCTGATTTAATATTATTGCTGACGACCGAATAAGGCAGATACAGGAAAAAAAAACGAGGGCGGTCGTCCTGGCTTCAGCTTAACGACGTCCTGTACATTTCACGCCCGGGGGGAGGGGGTGTCACTCTATATTAAAACCCTTACACCATGCGCGTTCTTGCTAAAAAAAATAGTGTGCGTATAAACCCCATTTTCACTAATTACAGTTTAATTTTTATTATGTATGTTATCCCGTTTCGTTTCGAATCCTCGATTACAATAAGCCTCCTAGACTGGCCCAGCTGGGGTGATTTTTTCCTAAATGATAATGATGATAATAATAAAAAAAATTTGGAAAAAATAGTTTTGCGAAAGGCGGGGTGAACGCGAAACAGGAGAAATCGCGTTAACATCCCCATTTCGCTATTGTTTTTATTTAATTTTCAATTTAAAAACAAATAAATAGCCCAGACTGTACCAGTCTATAAGCCTCCGTATGCTCGTGTTGGAAGTGGCGGGAAAGTCCCGATGGGAAAGTTCAGGTGGACGTTTGCGATCTGGTCGGGGCTATTGGCCCGCCAATTCGGGGCCTAAGGTGGTGTATGGGAGTGGTTGTTGCAAGAGGGGGCCTACAGCGGGCACAGCAACACTGTGAAGATGAAAAACATCTCTCTTTCCCGCTAAATTTGGAACGTACATGGGTTAGTAACGGCATATATAGTGATCCCCCGGGATTTCACGGGCCATTCGCGTGATAGAAACTGTCATAAATAGGAACAAATCACAATTATGAAATTTGCTGTCATATAATTCCTTTGACAAAACTTTGTACGGCATATACGAAAACGTATTCATGTTAATTTATCTATATCATCTCCCCCTACATCTTTTATTGTTTCTATTAGCACCACGGTTTTGTCCCTTACAATAACAGCACAGTCTTACAGAACTGTTATGGACTGGACAGAACGTACAGGTGGGGGTAGGTCAGTGTGTTTGGGGGTGGGTCACTGATTTTCGTGCAAGCGTTAAGGGAAAGGTTACAGTAATCTGTGCAGGCATAAGGGGAGGGTCGCAATTGTTTGTGCAATGCAATCCTCATGACACCACAGTAAACGTAACTGAGATTTTATGTACAGGCTGGTTGTCTGCGTTGCCTCACCGAACAATTATTCTTATTACTCTTCAAAAGTCAAAACATATGGTCAGAAATTAAACATGATAAGCTATTCATGCATTTTTGTATCCAAACTAAATTTCCTTTGTATGGACCCATGTAAAGAGATGTGGTAGTATGGTAAAAAGCAAGATTACAGGCAGTCAACCATCTTTGATCCGATTGTGGAAATAACTGTCATGGGCATGTATCATAACATGTATAATTTGAAGAGAAACAAAACATGTCAACAATACATTTTGAAAAAAACGAGATGGCTACCAGTTGGTCGTTTTGGATTCAAACACGACACAAATCATTAAGAACATATATCTCAACATAAACAATGTTTGTATCAAGAGTGACAAATCCTGCTAAAGAAAGCACATTTTTCAAAAAACACGATTGATGTCAGTCGGCCATCTTTTGCCTGATTATGGAACAAACTGATATGAACATGTATTCCTATATTTATGATGTATATGCCAAACATGAATGGTCTAAAAGCCTTAGTGATATAGTTGTATGGTAAAAAGGTGTCACAGTGTAAGGCCTGCTTATCGCAAGTGAGAGGGCCACCCACAGAACTCACACTGGACGGGGGTTCTTTCACTGCTAGTATGGGGTAGATAAAACTACAGTACTGGAAATGAAATATACATACACCAAAATATCGAGTTAAAGCTCCTGGCTTTAATACCACTGAAAATAATTACAAGAAATAAAGCTCAGAAAATACAATGAATAAAGTCACTAAAATAGGGAATTGCTTAGGGAAGTGTACATTGGTGATAACTCGCAGTTCCAGGATGTATTAATGGACGACAGTCACTGGCTTCTGCAACACAACAACGGAGAAACACAGGAGTCTTGCTTGCAGAGGAACGCTGGTGTTCTGGAGGGCACCGCTGAAAGCAGGAGATCGCAGAGTTGTTCATACAAGTCTCATAGAATGATGGCTGTAGCCTGTAATATCGTATCGTAGCAGAACATACAGGAAAGCAAGTTGAAAGGACGGACACCAAGTTGAAATTATCCACTCAAACTGTCTTTAGTCTGTCCAATTTATAGGCAGTGACACCACCTGGGTTTCCACATGAGCCAATCAGGATGTAATCTTGATAGCAGCTGTGTCACGTAGGCAACTCAGTAGATCATAAGCATCCTTTGTTATTCAAATAACAGCACACCTGGTAGATTCCAATTCTTCTTCCAAAGTTGTAAATACCCTTTGTTATGGAAATTACAAGCACACCTGTTAGAACTCACCGTCCTTCCAGAGTTGAAAACAAGTATGACCTGTCAATCACTGTCACCAAGCTCGGTCAGAAATACCTTCGTCCTGCTACTCCATCCATAATCGTGTACTAGCATACAATTAAATGCAATGAAACTATCGTATTTGAATATTCACAATACTATTTTAATACAAAGGAAACTATTACAAACGCGGTAAATCAATACAATTCAGGGCGTGACACATTTAATGTCCTAACCAGGGTACCCCTGACTAAAACAGGGAGAAATTAAACGATTCTATACTATATAATGAGTGGTCGACACAACTCAACTAACCAAGATTACATTAAATTAACAATATCGCTAGCATACAAACAAATGACAAGTACTGGTTTCACAATATAACCAGTAATTGTCATACACAACAATTAATAGAGCGACGGCGTTGCGGCATGTATACCGGTTCCTTTGTGACTTCTACGTCAGCTTTGCTAGGATTCGAACCTAGACTCCTCAATCCATTACGAGTGTGCTCCCGTTACACCACCAGTTACGTAGTAGTTCACTAGGACGCAGACCAGACTAGTAACACAATGTACACGTCAGCTTCTACCCGGTGTCCCAGTAGTCTTTGTTGACACCACGGTACCACGTTTCCAAAGCGTGCTCCACACCACACAGTTGTTTGCCAATGATTTAAACCAGAGTTGCAACTGTAACTTGACTCACAGTGAACATTACCATGGCCGACCCAAACTGACGGCAACGATCGTACAGCAAGCATGTACTCATCAACAACCTCTGGCAAAAAGTGCCCGACCACACGCATGTGTGAAGTTTAAATACGTTAATTAATTCCATAACCCCAGGTGGTTCCAACAATCAATGCACTAGTGGCGACACGCCATCTGGTTTGCATTGTCCAATCACGTATAGTGTATCACTACGTTACGTGCACCCAATCACGAATATAAATTAAATACCAAAAGTGAGACAATCACCTTTATGACAGTTATCACAATGCACACCGTGTCTTCCCATGATTCCATGCACACTTCCATTTGAAGGGTTTTGAGGTAATATGGTAAATAAAGGATGCTGACAAAAGGCAAGATGGTCACCAGTCTTTAATCCGATTGTGAAAACAAATTTTCGTAGACATATAATCTAAAACGTACAATGCATGTACCAAATTTTATCAAAAACTGACAAAGCATGCATAAGATACGACATTTTCAAAAAAACAAAACGACTGCCAGTCGGCCATCTTTAATTCAATCACAAATCCTAAAATGACATGTATCCTAAAATGTATGAGTTATGTATCAAATTTCAACAAAACCTGACAAAGCATGCATTGATATAATGTTTTCAAAAACACAAGATGGCTGCAAGTCAGACTTATTCTATTGAATCAGTAAACCACTGCATGTGCATATGTTCCAAGTGAAGTACTAGGCACATGCAAAGAATAAACAGATTAGGTCCGCAAGGTTCTGAAATATGACTCTGGACAGAAGGACGGACGGAGAACGAATTATAAGTCCTCGTTTCGAACTTTGTTCGAACGGAGACTAATAAAGCTGACAGTCCCTGATTATATCTTGGTATCGTGTGCATTTTTATAGGTTTATTGTTTCAGTTAGTTTTAAATCATTTAGCCTATTTCATTCAACATCACACTGATTCAAGAGAGAAATGAACTGAAGATGGTTTGGTGAATACAATTTCTTTTCTCATTAACATATTTATACTGTGTGGTGGCCAAGTCTTCCAACAAACTTTGAATAAAAGGCTTCACGATACTTTTTGAACTATTACTAAAATTCGTTAGACCACTAATATTTGGCTGAATCTCAGTGTTATAAAACAAGTGTATATCTAGAGTATGTAATAATAATATAGAATGGTGTCATTGAACATTGTATCTCGTATTTTAAAGAATGTGCACGATTCAACACACAACACTAATAAAGGTGTCAATAAAATTGTATCACCCTAATGTAGTAGATACACAGTATCATACATTGTTCTCTTCTGATTATATTCTAAGCTTTGTAGTAGAACACTAATTAGTATGTATATATAGTTTTAGTTCATTTAGAACATTTAATACACTTAGGAGGGAGGGTCGCAATTTTTCATGCACAATTCAAGGGAAAATACAGCAAATTTCATGCAACTGTTTGTGCATTGTCATATATTTGTATGTACGCGACTTTTAAAAAACACCGGCCTACCCCCTGTGTTTTTTTCCAGCCCCTTACTGTTTTGGATAACGTACGAAACTTTTCTAGTCACACCATAGTATCACCTTTCCACAAAAAATCAAATATACAATTTTTTGATCTAGAACACTTTCCATAACCACCTAGTACGTTCATCTCGATATCGCCATCCAGTATTATAATGGCCACAATTGCTTCTGTTACCATCCAGTATCGCCCAATCTACACATACATCTTGGCCATACCAAAGTATGTCATTGTATCTGCATTAATTATAATAATGAGTTCGTCCGTCCATCAGTCGTTTATACACCGAGTTCGTACATTTATAACCCCTGGATCAGTTATCAATTAACTATTTACTAAAAATCTTCACAATGCATTTCATCACAAACTTCCCCACGATTGTTTAAAGATTGTCGCTTTTCGTTGGTAGTACATACATATACATGAAAGCAGTTTGTTGATGACTTCCACGATTACACCGCTCATTTTGACCCGGGCTGCGCAGCATTGCATTCATTTGAGATAGAGATACTGTTATCGTATATCACCCCATCGGAGTTGCAATGCGTTTTCTCGTCATCGTAACAATGCTCCTTGCTTGTCTGTCTAATAAATACTTCTTAAATAAATTACATCGTTTATTCATATAGTTTAATAAATAACTGCGCTAACAAATACATCACAGACTAGTGACAGTTGAAATGGTCAGATGTTTTAAAGGGTTCTGCAAACGGATATATATTCATGCTTTATATTTAAAATCCCAGTACCTGGACAGAGCAAAAGTATATCATTTAATATAAATTAATTTAATAAATGAAATAAAAGAAGAAATGTTTTTTTTTTAAATTTTATACAAAAGGCCAGACAAATCCGGGCGTTGTCCCTTGTTTGACATTTCGAACACCAAAACCTGTTTTCGATTTCTACTGGTATGTACAATAAAAATACTTAAAATTATATCGCTGCGTCACAAACAGTTTCCAATATCACGATCTACCAGATCATTGAAGGAGGGGCATACTATAATTTCACATTTACCTGTAAGTTAACTATTTGCTACGTCCCCTAGCTTATTTAGAGCAATACATCGGTGAAGAAGCTGATTTTCGTAATTTACGTCGAATATTGTTTTGTTCCATGTTACATACCTTGTCTGAAACCACAGTCTGTTAGAGGAATGTCTGAGTTGTATTTTCAGATACTACAAACATTTGTTTTGTGGTTTCACTAACTTTCTACACCGAATTTAGGGCCACACTTAAATTGTGCTACCAAGGAATGTAAGCTTTATTGCAACATTTGTATATATATATATATATATATATATATATATATATATATATATATATATATATATATATATATATATATATATATATATGGTCTATTTATCAAACAAATGACGTGAAAGATGAAAGAAAATTATTAAAAATTAGATTGAAAATCAACAACATTTGCATAATATAATTAAATTGGTTGCTAATTTAATATTATTGCTGACGACCGAATAAGGCAGATATAGAAAAAATCGACAACAGAGGACGCTCGTCCTGACTTCAGCTTTAGGACGTCCTGTACATTTTACGGGTCATTCGGGTGATAGAAACGGGAAAACAAATCACAATTATGAAATTGGCTGTCATATAATTCCTTGGACAAAACATTGTACGGCATATACGAACACGTATTCATGTTAATTTATCTATATCATCGTCCCCTACATCTTTTATTGTTTCCATTAGCACCATGGTTTCGCCCCTCACAATAACAGTACAGTTTTACAGAATTTGTACAGCTTCTGGAGAACGCACTTAACTGTTCCAGTTACATCATGGTTTTAACTCTACACAACAATTCAAATATAGCATGTTTAGATCTAGAACACTTTCCATAACCACCCAGTACGTTCATCCCGATATCGCCATCCAGTATTATATTGGCCATAATTGCTTCTGCTACAATCCGGTATCGCCCAATCTACACATCTTGATCATACAAAACTATGTCATTGTATTTGCATTAATTATAATAATAATAAGAGCGTCCGTAATTGTAATCGTGCATGCAGCATCAGTCGTTTATACATCGATTCCGATATATATGACCCTAGGCCTGGATCAAGTATCATTTAACAATTTACTAAGAAGTTTTAAAGAGTACTGCAAAGTCACATCACTTGAACATAGCAAAAATATTTAATTAATTTTAATACGTGAAATTAAAGAAAAAAAGTTTTTATGAAAGAGGCCAGAAAAACCCGGCTGTTGTCATTTGTTTACCAGTCTGTTAGAGAGATATCTTTGTGATATTTTTAGATATTATGAACAGTTGTTTTGTGCTGTCACTCATTTTCTGCAACGGATTTAGGGCCACAAATAACAGCGCATTCTGCACTAATTTTCCTGCTTCTAGAAAACTCACCAGCTATAATATCATGGTATTATCCAAACTTTATGATTTCTACTGGTAAACACAGTGATTATATCGTGGCTTCATAAACTAGCCTTCCATATCACAACCTACCAGAGCACCGAAGAGGAAGCACACTCTATTTTCACAGTTACCTGTAAGTTAGGCATTTCATATATTGTCTAGGTTATTCAGAGCAATGTATCAGTTAAGGAGTTGATTTTCGTAAGTAGCCACGAATATGAGTTTTGTTTAACATTACATACCATGGCCGAAACCATAGTCTGCTAGAAGGAAGTCTTAAGTTTTTCTTGATGATCTTGTTGCTTTGGGTATGTTTTATAAGGAAATTATGTTTTGTGATTTGTTTTGTTGAGTGCTGACCACATCTCTGAATTTAAGGATGATTCGTTATTGCACGTCAATATGTCCCCGGCTTTTCTCTTTGCTGGGATTATTGAAATAATTGATCAGTTTGTGAGTGTTACGCATGCTTCGACTGCGGCAAGACTCCGTGCATTCAGCAAATCATTCTTTTGCAAGTTACTTACGATTTCATCCCAGTGCTCTCTGGACGATATCACGTTGCTATGCAGTCCTTTACGAAAAGAACGAATTATTTGCCGAGTGTCCTGTGATATAGCTTTCCACAGTTTTTATTTTGACATTTTTCCCCATTGTGCTAAGTTCATATGGAAATCGGGCTACTAACACAAACTATCGCTCTCTAAGACTATACTCAGCCAATTACATGGTTAATAACTCATCTATTTGAACAAATTGAACAAATCACAGACAATATTATTAGCATATGATTTCATCACCAACGACAACCCCGACGGATCACTTTCTGAATTCCACATGTCAAGATTATAGATATTGATGGCAGGCAGTTCAGGAGTTTTGTACGCGGTCAATTACTCTATTTAGCTAATGTATAGATAAACTGATTCATGTTCAAAACAGCCGACAATTGCAGACATTATATGTGATCATCCAAATAATCCACTACACCAGTCACGATAACGTGTTACATTAGCAATTCTAAAGCCTAAGCATTCATCAAGCGTGAATTATGTATCCTGATAGATTGAACGATATTGAACAGTTTTCTAATTTGAATTCCTACACAACCCGTATTTTTATGTGGCATGTGCACGTTTGCTTCTTTCTATTGGCTTAAAAGAGGTGTACCGAAACGTAGCCGGTTCTTAAATTGGACAGAATTTGAAGAAAGGGGTCACTATCGTAGTTTCTGCTGGTGAATTCTATATATTCCATATAGGTTCCTTCAGAAAAGTTTTTTTAATATTTCATGCGGGCAAAAAATGACAAAATAGGAATATTCTACAATTTATCAAACATTATTCTAAACCATGTTCTAAAAACAGTCGTGGTACTGCCCCTGCTTAGCCGCTATATTACTTTTAACATTATTATCCATATTGGACATCTATGCCTACTTTTATATTAATCAAATCTTATTTTCTTTTCAACCATAACAAACTAAAAACGCATAATATGACGACATTGATCATAAACCCGGTAACCACTACTGTGGGGTTAAACAACTCACTGTTGCTTGTTGTTGAAAATGTGCACCATTGCACTAGTGACAAGATTGTTTGAATGCACAGTTGTTATTATACGCTAGGAAGATTCTTTTAAACTATGGAAAATAATGCTGCCTAATGTACTGCACACGAAAATCATATCAAGGCATTTAATGACGATCTGGTATATTGAGATTGAATTGACATATAAATAAAAACGTTTATCTTAAAAAAATCTTGACAATAGTCGTGGACTTTTTCTAGTATTTACTAGAATGACCCATTCTAATGCACTATTTTCTCATTGTCACTTTGTAATAGACCAATATGATGCTAGACTGGCGTGTTTTTCTGTGCATGCGTATGGGTGTATGGACATTGTATATGACTGACATTGTCTTTTGATTTATTTATCAGCAGCAGAACGGTTTATTCAAGTACAAGACGATGTTTCGGTATACCACTGCAATTCAACTCATTTTCCTGTTCATTTGGGTAAGCTTCATACCGTCCAATATGGTGTCATTAGTTTGACATAAACATTTCATTTATGTTACTGATATGATGCATTGCTTTGGTATATCAACGAAATTCTTCTCATTTCACTGTTCAATTAGATAAGATTCTTATTGTCCAGATATGTCATTGCTTTGGTATGTCAACATAATTCATCTCATTTCACTGTTCAATTGGATAAGCTTCTTATTGTCCAAATATGATGGCATTGCTTTGGTATATCAACATAATTCATCTCATATCACTGTTCAATTGATAACCTTCTTATTGTACAAATATGGTGTCATTGCTTTGGTATATCAACGTAATTCATCTCATTTCACTGTTCAATTGGATTATATTCTTATTTTCCAAATATGATGTCATTGCTTTGGTATATCAACATAATTCATCTCATTTCACTGTTCAATTGCATAAGCTTCTTATTGTCCAAATATGATGTCATTGCTTTGGTATATCAACATAATTCATCTCATATCACTGTTCAATTGATAACCTTCTTATTGTACAAATATGGTGTTATTGTTTTCGTATATCAACGTAATTCATCTCATTTCACTGTGCAATTGGATGAAGTTATTATTGTCCAAATATGATGTCATTGCTTTGGTATATCAACGTAATCTCATTTCACTGTTCCTCTTATTGTACAAATATGGTATCATTGCTTGGTATATCAACGTAATTCGTCTTATTTCAGTGTTCAATTGTATAAGCTTCCTAGTTTATCCAGATGTGTAATGGTTTGGCATTTCAGCGAATTTGATCTTGTTCATTTCGAAAAAGCTTCCCATTGTACATATATTAAGGTATAGGTATGGCATTTCGTTGTAATTAATCCCGTTTCACTACTCAATTGGACAGGCCTCATATTGTATACAGATTATGTTATAACTTTTGTATGTCTGTATAATTAATCTGATCTTCTTGTTCATTAGGGAAAGCTACACAATGTACACTTGGGAAAGCTGTACTAATAAGATGTAATTGGTTTGGTATACCATTGTAATGCAATACATTTCCCTGTTCAAATGACAAAGTCTTATATTCTACAAAGATCACTTTATATGCTTTATATCAATATGTAAATCGTATTATTTTCTTTTAATTCCTGTTTCACATTGTATTTAGGCGGTGGCAAGACTATTCATTCATTGGTCAGTTTCTTTTATGACCAACTATTCACTAATTGGTCAGCCCACTTCGCTTCAAACTATTGACTAATTGGTTAGTTCACTTGTTGCAAGCTAATTGATGACGGGCACCCCTTTATTGCAAGTCTATTCATATATTGGTCTGTTTTACTTATATCAAGCATAATCATGTGTTAGTCCCCTGCATTGTAAGTCAACTCATTAGTTGCTTGGTCACACACATCGCTACAAGTCTATGAACTAATGGGTTAGCCTGATTTGTTGTATGTCTATTTACTTTGTTAAACCCTGTTGGATCAAGCCTACTAGCAGCCACTAATAGGTCGGCACCTTTCGTAGTAGTTTTCTAGTATTCACTGATTAGTCAGCCCGTTTTAACAAGTCTACTAATGTTCACTAATTGGTTAGCCCCTTCCGTAACAAGTCTAGTAGTGTTCACTAATGGGCCAGCCCCTGATGTAGCAAGTCTACTAGTGTTCACTAAGTAGCTAACTTAGTTTTAATTCAATACACTTATTGGTTACCGCACGTCACTACATGTATATTCACTAATTATTATCTACTTCTACAAGCCTATTCACTAATGTGTCAGTCCCCTTTGTATAGAATATTTTCATTACTTGGTCCCCGCAATCTGCTGCAAGCCTACACGCTAATTGGTCAACCTCTTTCACAACAGCTCCCTTCATTGCAAGCCTCTTCAGTATTTAATTAAAATGGTATTCTTTATCCATTTTTAAAACCCAGATTTCAAGTGAAAAAATCAATGCTTATGATTACATAGGATGCTTCGTGGACACCAGTACCCGAGCATTGAATGATTATAACGTAATGTCCGACAGTGGAATGACCGTTGACAAGTGTATCAACATCTGTAAAGATAAAATGGGTTGCAATGAGAGATACTACGCTGGAGCCCAGTACGGACAAGAGTGTTTCTGTGGTACTGACTTCAACAAATATGGTAGCGCCGATAATGGTGATTGTGACTATGCATGTAAAGGAGACGCTAATGAAAAATGCGGTGGATTCTGGAGGATGTCAGTCTATGAAATAAGTAAGAATCTTACTTGAAATGACGTCATCTCTGGGGTGTATGACATCACTTGGTTATATGATATCACCATTGTACGTGACATTAATAGAGAATATGATATCTTTTGAGTATCTGGCATCATAGGGGATTAGTATTTTCTTGTATATAATTTTTCCTCGAAGGTATTTTTGTTTCATGGTTTCTTTTGCAGGATCAGATTATATTGGTTGTTTTAGAGATAAATCGGCTCGTGCCCTGGAGGTAAGTTTTAGGACTTTTATAAAGGTTCGCATTTGGATTACGCGTACAATTACTTTTAATATAATTTGGCAACTAAACAATATTATCTTTTAGGATATGTAGCAAATAGTTTACCGATATGGTACATTTTATACACCATAATACATGATTGGTCAGTTTTTTTGGCCTGCAAAATCAAGTCATTTATTTTTTAGACCCCTTGTCATAGGTTATGGTTATTAATTTATCTTACTTCCAAAGGTCATCAAAACATTACACAGTTTACATGTGTGATCGTTCAATATTGATGGTAATGTATTACACAACTGGTACGATGCATTTCAGAGCATTGTACAATAAATATGGTTCTACTACAATAGTATAAAATACGTGTCAAATATACGCACGACATATAAACATATTTCTACATCGATTTCATACGCGTTGATATGGAGACAATCGTACAAATTAGCGCCAGCAACGACTTTGCTTCTTTCTTGACTTCCTATATTGATGAGACATGATGCAGTTATGGAGTTGCAGTGCAGTGTTTTATCAGGGTGTTTATATATCAACTTCGCTAAACTAACGAAACCACACGACCGAACGACACCACTCTGCAATGCAACCCTGCCAAACCACACTACACTGCAGTATGTCCCAACCTTGTAGGAAATAACTATTTATCCACTCCATACAAGATACATATATTTAAAGGGCGAATCTTCGAGTTTAATGTAAACAAACAATGAATTTTACACGTGTTGTATACGTCGCCATGAGTACCATATCGAACAGGATGCGGCGCGACAATCTTTAATGAAATTATTTTGAGATGCAGTTTGTTTTCTACGAACAAGTGTGACTTATTTGGACGCTGTCATGTTATCGTGAAACCCTCTCACGAGTTTTGGCGTTATTTTGTGTCTTCACCAGTATGATAGTTTTTAGTTGCATGTTTTCTTCTTTTATTTTAGTTTCAAGCAGATCTCGGTTCTGAAATGACTATTGACCTTTGCATTAATGCATGCGGACCCCACGGCAAATATGCTGGAGTGCAGTATTCATCTCAGTGCTTTTGTGGTGACGACTATGACAAGTACGGCGCCCTCAACGAGGATTCGTGTAATATGAAGTGTACTGGTGATAATAGCGAGATATGTGGTGGTACCTGGGCGAATGCTGTTTACAAGTCTAGAGGTAATTCTCACACTAAAGTCTATGTCATTCAGTGAACAATGGAATTGATAAATATAGTATTATATTTCCTGAAAAAAAAGTATTGTCACGTGGTTTGTTTCATGGCTCTATGCAATATTTTCATTTGCTATTTACATTTTTTTAGGAGAATGATTACTAAATATTGTCTACTATATACCACTTTTGTTGTAGAAACTTACAAACAACTGGAAAACAGATTTGACCACGAACAACATTTGACCACGAATAAGCCCAGATGCATTATTACATATCTTCTTCTTTTTGTTCCCAGAACCAACGTACATTGGATGTTACGTGGACAAGTCCAGTAGAGCGTTATCTGGATATTCGTACAGCGATGGCTCAAACATGACACCCAAATCATGTATCAACGCGTGTATTGCTAACAATGATGGACATAAAGTGTTCTACGCTGGTGTACAGTATGCTTCGCAGTGCTTCTGTGGAACTGACTTCAGCAAATATGATTCAGCAGATGAGGCGGACTGTAGCGCTGCATGTACTGGTGACAGTAACGAGAAATGTGGTGGAACATGGAGGAACTCGGTCTATAAAATAAGTATGACATATATTAACATACATCTTCAGAGACAAAAATAGAATTTAGCCGTCCGTATAAAGATGTATGGATGTGTTCGAGTGTCTTTCTTATTTGAAAAATACAATCACATCATATGTACGTCACAATTCGAACACTTTTCTTTGTTCACGTAATCTCCTTCCCATAGATCTTTGTAATTTACAGCATTCAATGTTGTGGCCAATTACCTCACTACGCACGGTAATTTTTTCAGTTGTTTCACTTGATACCGAACTGCAACAATCGGAAAAAAATGAAGACATACAACGTCAATGTGTGCTATACATATTTACGATTAATTTTGATGAAGTAAAGTCATCTCAACGCTGAATAGTAAAATACGTTTTTTTGCGGCACACGTTCAAACCATGTCTCTCAGGCGTTACGTGAGATCTCGCACAACGTCTCTTTGGATCTAGTTTTCAACCGAAGGAGTACACACACATACTCAAACACGCCACAAGACAATCCTTACAATTGGCTAAATTAATATTGGATCGCGACATGGAAACTTCGGTATTTCTGACAATTTAGAGCTTTCTTGTTTGTTCTTGCATGCTTTCCTATTTTAATATCTTTTTGGGTTAGGAACGTCCCTCAGTGTTACGAGTAATATTAACCCTATAAGTTACCTTGCACATTTACTGAGACTATCACTACCTACTCATAACGAATATGATAATAAATAGTTAAATATGGTTATAGCATTTTTTCTAAACAAATATGACAGTATGATAACTCTACACCGTGAGTTATGCACTCACGTGGTTTTCTGATTGATACGACTGTTTAATAAAAACATTTTTGTTTCAGAAATCGTATAAATATTATCCATCGAACCAAGCAAGCAAGAACAGGACAGTTAAGTGTTTGAAGATCTCTATGATGCTAATTCACGGAACAATCTCATTAGTCTTGATAAATCGTGTTCTCATTCATCTTGTTCCTGTAGTTGATGATAGTAATGTAGAATAAACGCATAATTAAAGCAAATGATGCCATGTGTCAGTGTGTACGTGCTTTTTGTGCATATCAGCAAAGCATGTTATGCGAGAAATATAGTTTGTCCAAAATATTGAATATAATTTGTATCAAAGATTTTTATATCAACCTCATGGACAGATGTATTGTGTTGTAAATACAGAAAAGGCGTGGTATATATATATATATATATATATATATATATGTGTGTGTGTGTGTGTGTGTGTGTGTGTCTGTGTCTGTGTCTGTGTCTGTGTCTGTGTGTGTCTGTGTCTGTGTCTCCAGTATCTTCACATATTAATTCTTCTGTGTTTTTTTGGCTTGGCCAATTTCGCTCGAAATTGGCTGACAGGTCAGTAGGTAGAAGGTAAAATCTGTAAAAATTCTGTCCCACCGTTGCCCACAACAGCCAAAGACTTTTGAACAGCTTCGCGCGAAATGTATCTTCTACATATTTAGGATTAAATTTTTGATATCTTTTTTTATTACCAAGAAATTTGAAGTTGTGGTAACATTTCACCAGTTAACGGATTTTTAACTCTTCTGTGATTTTTTTGTTCATACTTGGCAGGCAGGTCATACCGTTAATAATTGTAAAAAAAATCTATTACCTTCTACCAATCTTGCAATAGCAGTGTTCAAATGATCATGGGTTTTTACTTTGGCTAAGTTGCGCACCGATAGGAGATCACAGGCGCCGACATTGTTACACTGTATGAACGTAATCCCAACACAACTTTGAACATTGGATGAAATGTAATTACTGCATTAAATCAAAGAATCAAGAAAATAGATTGGGGCATATAAATGTAATCGAAACAATCAGTAAATTTGGAAAGGAAATCTCCACTCCTTAGGAAACAGCTACGTATATCGGTACATATTTCAGCCACACTGAGAAAACAGCTACGTAGATCGGTGCATTCCCACTTTTCTACCACACTGAGAAAACAGCTACGTAGATCTGTGCATTCCCACTTTTCTACCACACTGAGAAAACAGCTACGTAGATCTGTGCATTCCTACTTTTCTATCACATTGAGGAAACACCTACATAGATCGGTGCATTCCCACTTTTCTACCACACTGAGAAAACAGCTATGTAGATCTGTGCATTCCTACTTTTCTATCACACTGAGAAAACAGCTACATAGATCGGTGCATTCCCACTTTTCTACCACACTGAGGAAACAGCTACGTAGATCGGTGCATTCCCACTTTTCTACCACACTGAAGAAACAGCTACATAGATCGGTGCATTCCCACTTTTCTACCACACTAAGGAAACAGCTACATAGATCGGTGCATTCCCACTTTTCTACCACACTGAGGAAACAGGTACGTAGATCGGTGCATTCCTACTTTTCTACCACACTGAGGAAACAGCTACATAGATTGGTGCATTCCCACTTTTCTACCACACTGAGGAAACAGGTACGTAGATCGGTGCATTCCTACTTTTCTACCACACTGAGGAAACAGCTACATAGATCGGTGCATTCCCACTTTTCTACCACACTGAGGAAACAGGTACGTAGATCGGTGCATTCCTACTTTTCTACCACACTGAGAAAACAGCTACGTAGATCTGTGCATTCCTACTTTTCTATCACACTGAGGAAACAGCTACATAGATCGGTGCATTCCCACTTTTCTACCACACTGAGGAAACAGCTACGTAGATCTGTGCATTCCTACTTTTCTACCACACTGAGGACACAGCTACATAGATCGGTGCATTCCCACTTTTCTACCACACTGAGGAAACAGCTACATAGATCGGTGCATTCCCACTTTTCTACCACACTGAGGAAACAGCTACATAGATCGGTGCATTCCCACTTTTCTACCACACTGTGGAAACAGCTACATAGATCGGTGCTTTCCCACTTTTCTACCACATTGAGGAAACAGCTTCATAGATCGGAGCATTCCCACTTTTCTACATCACTGAGGAAACAGCTACATAGATAGGTGCATTCGCACTTTTTTACCACACTGTGGAAACAGCTACATAGATCGGTGCATTCCCACTTTTCTACAGCACTGAGGAAACAGCTACGTAGATCGGTGCATTCCCACTTTTCTACAGCACTGTGGAAACAGCTACGTAGATCGGTGCATTCCCACTTTTCTACCACACTGTGGAAACAGCTACATAGATCGGTGCATTCCCACTTTTCTACCACACTGTGGAAACAGCTACATAGATCGGTGCATTCCCACTTTTCTACCACACTGTGGAAACAGCTACGTAGATAGGAGCATTCCCACTTTTCTACCACACTGTGGAAACAGCTATATAAATCGGTGCATTCCCACTTTTCTACCACACTGTGGAAACAGCTACGTAGATCGGAGCATTCCCACTTTTCTACCACACTGAGGAAACAGCTACGTTGATCGGTGCATTCCCACTTTTCTACCACACTGAGGAAACAGCTACATAGATCAGTGCATTCCCACTTTTCTACAGCACTGAGGAAACAGCTACGTAGATCGGTGCATTCCCACTTTTCTACAGCACTAAGGAAACAGCTACATAGATCGGAGCATTCCCACTTTTCTACCACACTGAGGAAACAGCTACGTTGATCGGTGCATTCCCACTTTTCTACCACACTGAGTAAACAGCTACATAGATCGGTGCATTCCCACTTTTCTACCACACTGAGTAAACAGCTACATAGATCGGTGCATTCCCACTTTTCTACATCACTGAGGAAACAGCTACATAGTTCGGTGCATTCCCACTTTTCTACCACACTGTGGAACAGCTACATAGATCGGTGCATTCCCACTTTTCTACCACACTGTGGAAACAGCTACATAGATCGGTGCATTCCCACTTTTCTACCACACTGTGGAAACAGCTACATAGATTGGTGCATTCCCACTTTTCTACCACACTGAGGAAACAGCTACAAAGATCGGTGCATTCCCACTTTTCCTCAGCACTGAGGAAACAGCTACGTAGATCGGTGCATTCCCATTTTTCTACAGCACTGGTGAAACAGCTACATAGATCGGTGCATTCCCACTTTGCTACCACACTGTGGAAACAGCTACATAGATCGGTGCATTCCCACTTTGCTACCACACTGAGGAGACAGCTACGTAGATCGGTGCATTCCCACTTTTCCACAGCACTGGGGAAACAGCTACAAAGATCGGTGCATTACTACTTTTCAACCACACTGAGGAAACAGCTACATAGATCGGTGCATTCCCACTTTTCTACCACACTGAGGAAACAGCTACATAGATCGGTGCATTCCCACTTTGCTACCACACTGTGGAAACAGCTACATAGATCGGGTGCATTCCCACGTTTCCACCACACTGAGGAAACAGCTACAAAGATCGGTGCATTCCCACCTTTCTATAGCACTGAGGAAACAGCTACATAGATCGTTGCATTCCCACTTTTCCACCACACTGTGGAAACAGCTACATAGATCGGTGCATTCCCACTTTTCTACAACACTGTGGAAACAGCTACGTAGATCGGAGCATTCCCACTTGTCTACCACACTGAGGAAACAGCTACGTTGATCGGTGCATTCCCACTTTTTTACCACACTGTGGAAACAGCTACATAGATCGGAGCATTCCCACTTTTCTACAGCACTGAGGAAACAGCTACGTTGATCCGTGCATTCCCACTTTTCTACCAGACTGTGGAAATAGCTACGTAGAACGGTGCATTCCCACTGTTCTACCACACTGTGGAAACAGCTACATACATCGGTGCATTCCCACTTTTCTACCACACTGAGGAAATAGCTACATAGATCGGTGCATTCCCACTTTGCTACCACACTGAGAAAACAGCTACGTAGATCTGTGCATTCCCACTTTTCTACCACACTGAGGAAACAGCTACATAGATCGGTGCATTCCCACTTTTCTACCACACTGAGGAAACAGCTACATAGATCGGTGCATTCCCACTTTTCTACCACACTGTGGAAACAGCTACATAGATCGGTGCTTTCCCACTTTTCTACCACATTGAGGAAACAGCTTCATAGATCGGAGCATTCCCACTTTTCTACATCACTGAGGAAACAGCTACATAGATAGGTGCATTCGCACTTTTTTACCAGACTGTGGAAACAGCTACGTAGATCGGTGCATTCCCACTTTTCTACCACACTGTGGAAACAGCTACATAGATCGGTGCATTCCCACTTTTCTACCACACTGTGGAAACAGCTACATAAATCGGTGCATTCCCACTTTTTTTACCAGACTGTGGAAACAGCTACGTAGATCGGTGCATTCCCACTTTTCTACCACACTGTGGAAACAGCTACATAGATCGGTGCATTCTCACTTTTCTACCACACTGTGGAAACAGCTCCATAGATCGGTGCATTCCCACTTTTCTACCACACTGTGGAAACAGCTACGTAGATAGGAGCATTCCCACTTTTCTACCACACTGTGGAAACAGCTATATAAATCGGTGCATTCCCACTTTTCTACCACACTGTGGAAACAGCTACGTAGATCGGAGCATTCCCACTTTTCTACCACACTGAGGAAACAGCTACGTTGATCGGTGCATTCCCACTTTTCTACCACACTGAGGAAACAGCTACATAGATCAGTGCATTCCCACTTTTCTACAGCACTGAGGAAACAGCTACGTAGATCGGTGCATTCCCACTTTTCTACAGCACTAAGGAAACAGCTACATAGATCGGAGCATTCCCACTTTTCTACCACACTGAGGAAACAGCTACGTTGATCGGTGCATTCCCACCTTTCTACCACACTGAGTAAACAGCTACATAGATCGGTGCATTCCCACTTTTCTACCACACTGAGTAAACAGCTACATAGATCGGTGCATTCCCACTTTTCTACATCACTGAGGAAACAGCTACATAGTTCGGTGCATTCCCACTTTTCTACCACACTGTGGAACAGCTTCATAGATCGGTGCATTCCCACTTTTCTACCACACTGTGGAAACAGCTACATAGATCGGTGCATTCCCACTTTTCTACCACACTGTGGAAACAGCTACATAGATTGGTGCATTCCCACTTTTCTACCACACTGAGGAAACAGCTACAAAGATCGGTGCATTCCCACTTTTCCTCAGCACTGAGGAAACAGCTACGTAGATCGGTGCATTCCCATTTTTCTACAGCACTGATGAAACAGCTACATAGATCGGTGCATTCCCACTTTGCTACCACACTGAGGAGACAGCTACGTAGATCGGTGCATTCCCACTTTTCCACAGCACTGGGGAAACAGCTACAAAGATCGGTGCATTCCTACTTTTCAACCACACTGAGGAAACAGCTACATAGATCGGTGCATTCCCACTTTTCTACCACACTGAGGAAACAGCTACATAGATCGGTGCATTCCCACTTTGCTACCACACTGTGGAAACAGCTACATAGATCGGTGCATTCCCACGTTTCCACCACACTGAGGAAACAGCTACAAAGATCGGTGCATTCCCACCTTTCTATAGCACTGAGGAAACAGCTACATAGATCGTTGCATTCCCACTTTTCCACCACACTGTGGAAACAGCTACATAGATCGGTGCATTCCCACTTTTCTACAACACTGTGGAAACAGCTACGTAGATCGGAGCATTCCCACTTGTCTACCACACTGAGGAAACAGCTACGTTGATCGGTGCATTCCCACTTTTTTACCACACTGTGGAAACAGCTACATAGATCGGAGCATTCCCACTTTTCTACAGCACTGAGGAAACAGCTACGTTGATCCGTGCATTCCCACTTTTCTACCAGACTGTGGAAATAGCTACGTAGAACGGTGCATTCCCACTGTTCTACCACACTGTGGAAACAGCTACATACATCGGTGCATTCCCACTTTTCTACCACACTGAGGAAATAGCTACATAGATCGGTGCATTCCCACTTTGCTACCACACTGTGGAAACAGCTACATAGATCGGTGCATTCCCACGTTTCCACCACACTGAGGAAACAGCTACAAAGATCGGTGCATTCCCACCTTTCTATAGCACTGAGGAAACAGCTACATAGATCGGTGCATTCCCACTTTTCTACCACATTGTGGAAACAGCTACGTAGATCGGAGCATTCCCACTTTTCTACCACACTGAGGAAACACCTACGTTGATCGGTGCATTCCCACTTTTCTACCACACTGTGGAAACAGCTACATAAATTGGTGCATTCCCACTTTTCTACCACACTGAGGAAACAGCTACAAAGATCGGTGCATTCCCACTTTTCCACAGCACTGGGGAAACAGCTACATATATCGGTGCATTCCCACTTTGCTACCACACTGAGGAAACAGCTACGTATACCGGTGTATTCCTACCTTTCTACCACACTGAGGAAACAGCTACATAGAACGGAGCATTCCCACTTTGCTACCACACTGTGGAAACAGCTACGTAGATCGGTGCATTCCCACTTTTCTACAGCACTGAGGAAACAGCTACATAGATCGGTGCATTCCCACTTTTTTACCAGACTGTGGAAACGGCTACGTAGATCGGTGCATTCCCACTTTTCTACCACACTGTGGAAACAGCTACATAGATCGGTGCATTCCCACTTTTCTACCACACTGTGGAAACAGCTACATAGATCGGTGCATTCCCACTTTTTTACCAGACTGTGGGAACAGCTACGTAGATCAGTGCATTCCCACTTTTCTACCACACTGTGGAAACAGCTACATAGATCGGTGCATTCCCACTTTTCTACCACACTGTGGAAACAGCTACGTAGATAGGAGCATTCCCACTTTTCTACCACACTGTGGAAACAGCTATATAAATCGGTGCATTCCCACTTTTCTACCACACTGTGGAAACAGCTACGTAGATCGGAGCATTCCCACTTTTCTACCACACTGAGGAAACAGCTACGTAGATAGGAGCATTCCCACTTTTCTACCACACTGTGGAAACAGCTATATAAATCGGTGCATTCCCACTTTTCTACCACACTGTGGAAACAGCTACGTAGATCGGTGCATTCCCACTTTTCTACATCACTGTGGAAACAGCTATATAGATCGGTGCATTCCCACTTTTCTACCACACTGTGGAAACAGCTACGTAGATTGGAGCATTCCCACTTTTCTACCACACTGAGGAAACAGCTACGTTGATCGGTGCATTCCCACTTTTCTACCACACTGTGTGAAACAGCTACGTAGATAGGAGCATTCCCACTTTTCTACCACACTGTGGAAACAGCTATATAAATCGGTGCATTCCCACTTTTCTACCACACTGTGGAAACAGCTACGTAGATCGGTGCATTCCCACTTTTCTACATCACTGTGGAAACAGCTATATAGATCGGTGCATTCCCACTTTTCTACCACACTGTAGAAACAGCTACGTAGATTGGAGCATTCCCACTTTTCTACCACACTGAGGAAACAGCTACGTTGATCGGTGCATTCCCACTTTTCTACCACACTGAGGAAACAGCTACATAGATCGGTGCATTCCCACTTTTCTACAGCACTGAGGAAACAGCTACGTAGATCGGTGCATTCCCACTTTTCTACAGCACTGAGGAAACAGCTACATAGATCGGAGCATTCCCACTTTTCTACCACACTGAGGAAACAGCTACGTTGATCGGTGCATTCCCACTTTTCTACCACACTGAGTAAACAGCTACATAGATCGGTGCATTCCCACTTTTCTACAGCACTGAGGAAACAGCTACATAGATCGGAGCATTCCCACTTTTCTACCACACTGTGGAAACAGCTACGTAGATCGGTGCATTCCCACTTTTCTACCACACTGAGGAAACAGCTACGTAGATCGGTGCATTCCCACTTTTCTACCACACTGAGTAAACAGCTACGTAGATCGGTGCATTCCCACTTTTCTACCACACCGTGGAAACAGCTACATTGATCGGTGCATTCCCACTTTTCTACCACACTGAGAAAACAGCTACATAGATCTGTGCATTCCTACTTTTCTATCACACTGAGGAAACAGCTACATAGATCGGTGCATTCCCACTTTTCTACAGCACTGAGGAAACAGCTACATAGATCGGAGCATTCCCACTTTTCTACCACACTGAGGAAACAGCTACGTAAATCGGTGCATTCCCACTTTTCTACAGCACTGAGGAAACAGCTACATAGATCGGTGCATTCCCACTTTTCTACCACACTGAGTAAACAGCTACATAGATCGGTGCATTCCCACTTTTCTACCACACTGTGGAAACAGCTACATAGATCGGAGCATTCCCACTTTTCTACAGCACTGAGGAAACAGCTACATAGATCGGTGCATTCCCACTTTTCTACATCACTGTGGAAACAGCTACATAGATCGGAGCATTCCCACTTTTCTACAGCACTGAGGAAACAGCTACATTGATCGGTGCATTCCCACTTTTCTACCACACTGAGAAAACAGCTACATAGATCTGTGCATTCCTACTTTTCTATCACACTGAGGAAACAGCTACATAGATCGGTGCATTCCCACTTTTCTACAGCACTGAGGAAACAGCTACATAGATCGGAGCATTCCCACTTTTCTACCACACTGAGGAAACAGCTACGTAGATCGGTGCATTCCCACTTTTCTACAGCACTGAGGAAACAGCTACATAGATCGGTGCATTCCCACTTTTCTACCACACTGAGTAAACAGCTACATAGATCGGTGCATTCCCACTTTTCTACCACACTGAGGAAACAGCTACGTAGATAGGAGCAATCCCACTTTTCTACCACACTGAGGAAACAGCTACATAGATCGGAGCATTCCCACTTTTCTACCACACTGAGGAAACAGCTACGTAGATCGGTGCATTCCCACTTTTCTACCACACTGAGGAAACAGCTACGTAGATCGGTGCATTCCCACTTTTCTACCACACTAAGGAAACAGCTACATAGATCGGAGCATTCCCACTTTTCTACCACACTGAGGAAACAGCTACGTGTATTGGTGCATTCCTACCTTTCTGCCTCACTGATGAAACAGCAGTGTTTCTATTTAGACTCGTCTTTGTATACAGCGTGTCAGCACTGCACCGTTATTCAGCTACCAAACAAATGAGATTGCTAGAGCCAGTGCTCATCTTGTGCCGGTCTTTACTTGATAAGAGTATCTATCCTTACACCATTAATATACCAATGTTCATCTGATTTAAGTCTACCATACACTATAATTTTAGGCTTGTTTGCATTGACTTTGAGCTTTCATTTTTACAGTAAACACATAATTTATCCAACTATTGTTTACTGTAATTATCAACTGTTTCGCGGAACCCTTTTTTTTAAAAATTGGAGCGATCAAAACTTTAGCCAATAGACTAGAAAAGTGAATGATTATTTTGTTGAAAATATTGCACACAAGATGAATACAATTAGAACCCAGATATTTGAGATGTTCTGCTGGGATACGATCAATACCGCAAGCGTTATCTGATTTCTGACTATTTATTGTGGACTATATTATCTTATAGCGTGATTGGTTGGTCTAAATATTAAATGCGCTTTTGTCATAATTAACATTGGTATTAGATCGATTTACGGAGAATGTTGAATTAACGTATTCTTTTATTTCATTGTAAAAGTTCTCAAATTCGATGTCATAATTCCACTGGGTGTTAAATAAACCTGAAAAATATTCTAACCAAATTTGAAGAGAGATTAATTCTGGAATATTAGGGGTTGATAGCTTGACCAGTGACCAGAAACGCTTAGAATTAGAAGGTGGACGAATTGAATGATGATGACGTCACAATGGGGATCCGTGCATAAATTAGCATAAATGAGTGTAAATGGACCTAAAGGGGTTAATTTGCATGAGGATGACATCACAATGGGATACTGTGAATACATTTGCATACATGAAATTTATTTGAAAACGAGGTCGTAATGAGGTCACCGTGAATACATTTGCATAAATTACCATATTTTTGTTATTATTTTTTTTAATTATTTTTTTTAATTATTTTTTTTCAATTATTTTTTAATTGGACAAGCATGGACGTCACGAATGAGTTTTCAGAGTGTGTCGTAGAGGGCGCTCACACACATGCACACACACAATCATACGCTAATAAATACCCGTCATTTTGAAAGCTAACGGTGTTTATTACACAAAAGATGGGTAAAACTACTAAGATCAGTTACATGGAATATATTTTATTGTTTGTTTGAGTAAATAATCAGAAATGAATAAAAAACTGAGTAATATAAGAATACATTTGTTCTAACGCGATAAAGTTTCAATTATGACAAAAAAAATGAGTAACATCGAAAAGTCAATACAGAATTAGAATTGCTCATCTGTGATAAAAAGAAAAAAAGAGAAATAATATGAAATCGATAGTTATATAAAGAGGGTATAAGTTCAAATTTCAAAAGTAAAAGTCACCTAGTAAATATTTGTCATAAATAAGAAGGTTGAGTCCAGTAACGTTTTCGATATATCTGTTAAATAAATGTCATTCAAATGTCTATCACGTGTGAAAGAGTCGGCTACGGACTTCATACGTTCCCTTTGACATCTGCGCAGCAAGTAATACAAGACGTATTGACCACACACTGTAGAGCATGGAGCTTGTAGTATTTGATGATTGTAGATCCATGTACAAACGTTTTTATCGAGAAATCTCTTAACTTCCACGTAATAGGGTTGACTACCGTATGAGTCAAAATATTCTCTGCGGTAGGGATCCTTCAGATAAAAAGCCACCAAATGTGTCCCACCTCCGCTACTTCCATCGGTGTTTGATAAGAATACTGCGGGATACTTTAACACATTGGCCTTCAGCAGTTGATCTCTAGCATAAACGCCGAAAAACACATTTCTAGTATACGATCCAGTTGATTCATGTCCATTGCAGCTAGAAATCGGTCAATACGTTTCTGTCTCTGTCAATCTCGATAACGTTGTCGTATTCAGCATAAATCAAAACGAACACAGTCTCAGTCAATGCTTGTCTGAACTGAATCTCAAGACCAATATTTCTTTATTGTATCAAATTGAGGTGATAATCACTGGCCGATTCGTCGGGAGTGAGGTCAAATGCGAAATTGTGTACCCTTCGGGATATTCGTCTTGACTGATGCCATTGCCTTGGTCTTGACCAATTTTATTTGTATCAGTAAACTAAGTGTAATAAGCCATGATGCAACTTCTGCCATCACCCGCTGTGAAGTCCGTCTTCAATGGCTTTGCGGGAACTTGCTCGAATGATGTGATACCATAATTTTGGAAGTTGAACGGATTGGTTTCGTAGGATCCGTTGAAAGACACATTAGAAACCAGACACAGGATGATCCTTTTGGACAACTGATCGAAGAATATCAAATCTTTGTTTAATGACATTGTACCAGCCGGGATGGAAGTGATTTTCATAATGCATCGATTGATGGGGTATTTTGCAGTACGCTGTTTCAATGCTTCGATGTTTCCCAGTTGTACGCTGGGGCTCAAGTTGACTTTTCTCACCAGGAGAGTAGCGTCGGTGATGACTACATTGAATGCGGGATTTTCGGTTGAGCTGATCAAGCAGACTGATTTTTACTTCGATGTAATTTTAGTCTAACTTCCACCCCATTGAGTAAATACTTTGGTTGAAAAAATATGTCTATGTGTATTCGTCCGATCATGTCGACCGTCTTACTGAGCGATGTATACGTGTATCAATGTTTGAGTCCCAAGTTAGCATCACCATCATCGGCCCTTGTGTTTGCGACATTCATTTTTTCATCGGTGTCCTTCTCAAATATCGCCGCACCGATCTGCGTTGATTTGGCGTCCCATCCATAATTCAATAGTGTTTCGCTCATGGTTCTGTAAGAATAGGTGGGAGATGAATCCAAAATCTGTTTTCCATTCAGGTACAAGTCGATTTGGTTGAAGAGGGAATGCAATCACAACTTCGCAGGCTCTAGAGTGGCGTCCGTAGCCAAATTACCTCAGTTGACATTCGTGATTTTAGCCTTGATGTGCAAAAACGTAGAATTAATATCGATGTAGTCACTTCCGGCAGAAGGTATTACGAGTTCGATTGGACCATCAGCTATATTCGTGAGTGGGTTTACCTCTTTGTAACTTTGATACTTGTCTGTATCAGAGGAATAGTAAAGAGATTGAGGCATCGTAAAATATTCTATTTTCGTCATGTACAACGTTGTACAACGAATTGGGTAGTGGATGTCGGCCAACGCTACTTCCTAATTGCCACCTAATGACAGAAAAGTGTTCTCGGTAGTTTTACAGTGTATTTTGTCAACGTGTTGTTTGGGAACACATCGAGCGAGGCATTACTAGGGAGCATCAAAAAGAAATCCTGCCCCGACATGATGGTCTTTGAAATGAATCGGGTCATCGTGTGTGTAAACCGTATTTATAAATGTTGCAAGTCCCCGATCCAAGAATTAAACGAATCGTCATACCCTCGCCAGTTAACGAAATATTCCACACGGCCTTTACGTTTTCTCTTGCGCAGCACTTTCTCCACAATGTGCAATGCATCATCGACCTTTACGATTTTCTGAAGTTCTTCTTCATAGAAAGTACCTTCCAACATTTCACCATTGTAATCTGAAATTTTGTAAACAGATGGTAACGTGTTGAAGCGTCCAACAATCGTGAATACCTCTTAAGTATCTTACCTCTCAAGTATCCTTTCTTGAAAACGTGTTTAGTTTTACTGATTCTGACTTTGTCACCGAGTTTATAAATCTTCTTCTTCTTCTTCTTCTTCTTCTTGTGGGAAGAGGACGTGTGTTTTCAGCGCTCCAGTAATTGTGCGTTTAACTGGTAATCTTTCTGCCAGAACTTTATATATTTTATCATCAACGTCTATGAATTCTTCCTGAGTGGTTTTGTGAACTTAAATCTCGTGGTTGCTGTCACAGAGTCTCGATTGGGGCGGATTGCTGGGCTGGATTGTTCGCCAGTCAAAGCCATCCAATATGGCGGCGGACAGGAATAGGGACTATTTCCACCTATCCATGAAGAACGCAGTAAGGATAGAAAGTATTGATGGATTTGCTGTGGAAGATTATGTGGAAAAAATTGCGGATATGTATGGTGATGAAAATATAATTGCTGCATCCAGAATGAACAGGTCTGTTATTATTTTTTTGAAATCGCCCGAGTTAGTAAACGAAATATGTCTAACAGGTGTGATTGATGTAAACAATATATTTTTGCAACCTGAGCCAATGGTGAAACCGGCTACAAGAGTTGTTTTGTCAAATGTACCACCCTTCATCCCGCATGCAATGATACAGGAGGAGCTTGTTAAGTATGGAAGAGTACTTGAATCTTCATTCCGATTTATACCACTTGGCTGTAAAAGATCTACCTTAGCACATGTTAAGTCATTTAGACGTCAAGTGTATATGGTAGTGTCGCAGCCAAATATTAATGGTGTGATTTATGTTAAACACGAGCAGAGAAACTACGCCATCTATGTTTCTACCGATGAAATGAGATGCTTTAATTGCCATGGTAAAGGGCACATACGCCGTAACTGCCCAGATCTTCAGGATCTACAAAGAAATGATAATACAGAAATGACCTTGACAACGAACAACAACCGACGTAATGATAGTGCTAAAAGCGATGACGTAACAGCTGATATGGATGTAACTGATGCAACAGATAAGGTGAATACCGAAGAAGGCGATATTGATGAGTTGCCTGAATTAAGTGATACCACACCAAACAAAAATGATACAAATGGGAATAACCAATTAAATGTAACATCTAGTGATTTATTAAACATCGTCACCCAACCAGAATCCACACCAATTGTTTCACCAATCGAGTCCAATTCCGATACAAAGCCCATTGATGACGAGCCCAACCAATCAGCTATTACGTCTAATGATGACGAACAGAGGGTACGAACCCCTCGTTCAAACATATCAAATCAACCAACCACCATGAAAGAGGCAATGGAGCAACCACAGGCTGACATACCATCACCCAGCACTGATAGCCCCATAGCGCCTATCAAAGAGGTATTACATAACAGCGGGGTGGGTAGTACCGATACTGTGATGGATGATCAGCCAATTGACGGAGACGACGATGACTCTCAGTCCATGTGCTCAGTCCTTTCAGATATGTCGGAAATGGATGAATCAACACCACAAGAGGCGAAGGGGCCAGCACAATCTGCTTTAATCGAATTTATTGAAGACATAAAATCCTCAAAAAAACTTATCGAGAAATGCAGTGAATTCTGTTCTGACTTAAAAGTGTTGACACGGTCGCTAAGGCGTCTGCGCATGTCCACTGACATCGACAACAAAACAAAGGTTCGTGTAACAAAGCTAATTAATAAATTAACAACGCATCTTAAAACGACCGGGCGGCGTTCTACCTTGAAGTGATGGATTACGTAACCTTTGTTTTGCTATCTATACTGATGGCTAACTTGACAATAACTTCTTTCAACATACGTGGTGGAAGGGATGCACTTAAACGGTATGATCTTTTTGAATATTTAAAGCTTGATTCGTCTGATGTGTGTTTTTTACAAGAAACGCATACAACTCCCAGCGATGAACAATTGTGGCGAATTATTTGGCGAGGTTCTGCTAAATTTTCACATCTTGACTCGAATTCTGGAGGAGTTGCAATTTTATTCAATAAGCGTAGTAATATTGATATTCTACAAACAAATGATATTGTGCCAGGCAGAGTGTTACACGTTCGAGCAAAATTCGGTGACCAGATTTATAACCTCATCAATGTATATGCGGCAGTTAACCCAATGGAACGCAGAGAAAACTTCAAACAAATTAAGGTATTTCTGAATGAGCTGCATGATAACAATCCTGTAATCTTAGGCGGTGATTTTAACTGCACTACAAATCCCGCCCATGATAGACTTAATGCAACTGAACCAGATCGCGCTAGTGCTAAACTTTTGTTATCCATTATGAAACGGCACAATCTCGTAGATGCGTGGCGTCATTTCCATGGGGAAAGAGTCAATTATACTTGGTCAAGAAACAACAGTGCAGCACGACTAGATCGTGTCTACATTCCTAAAAATCTGGCCACTCGGGTTCAACTTGTAAAAATCGGCACAGGTGTTAACTCCGACCACTCACCAGTAACGTTGAAACTGTCGCGTGCCTCAATAAATACTCACAGTCCCATTTGGTGCCTGAATACTCAACTATTGGAGGACGAACAATATCGGGAGATAATAGCTGTTATATGGAAACAATGGCAACAAGAGCAATGTAAATACGACTCTTTACAGACTTGGTGGGACATTGGTAAGCTAAAAATCAAACTTTTTTCACAACAATACAGTAATTTCAGAAACTCAACACTTAAAGAAACTAAAAATATTCTAGAAAACGAACTGTGTAATCTCGAGAACAGCCGATCCATTGACGCAAATGTAGAAATTCGCATCAAGGAAAAAAGGAACTGTTAGAGAAACTTATTAAATCACGGGTGCAGGGCGCCATCGTGAGGTCGAGATTCAAACAACTCAATGAAAGCGATGTAGCAACGTCCTTTTTTTCGAACTCGAACGTCATAAAGGAAAGAAAAAAATGAGGACACAGCTTGAGTCATTAACTGGTCAACTCACGGAAAACCCAACTGAAATTAGAAAAGTCGTTTCTATTCACACCTGTATACGCCAGACTCAGTTTCTATAGAAGCGCAAACTAAACTTTTAGATGACTTACCTCAGCTTTGTGATTCGAGTAGAGACAACATTGATACGGAAATACAATTTGATGAACTTACCACAGCTGTTCATAAATTGAATAATAATGCGTCACCTAGTATTGATGGGCTCCCAGGTGAGTTCTACAAAACTTTCTGGCCGTTAATCGGACGTGATTATTTTAAAGTTTTCTCTGCCTCTATTAATGCAGGCAATTTACCACTATCTTGTCGCCGAGCTGTCTTGTCGCTAATACCTAGAAAGGGTAATACAAACTTGATAAAAAACTGGAGACCAGTCTCACTTCTATGCAGTGACTACAAAATTCTTACAAAAGCTTTGTCTATGCGGCTGCGTGGTGTTCTCGGGAAGTAATTCACATAGATCAAAGTTATTCAATACCAGGTCGGAATATCTCTGATAACATTAATTTAATACGTGACGCAATTAGTTACGCCAATCAACATAATATTCCATTTGCGATTCTTTCACTTGATCAGGAGAAAGCATTCGATCGCGTGCATCATAGTTATTTACTGAGTACCTTAAAGGCATTCGGATTTGGCGACTATTTTATTAAGTGCATGTATACATTGTATACATTGTATACAATGTATATATGTATACAATGTATACAATTGTATATATTGTATACATTGTATACAAACATGCAAAGTTTAGTGAAAGTTAACGACTCCCTCACTTCGCCTCTTGAGTTCAATCGTGGTATACGTCAGAGCTGTTCCCTGTCCGGACAACTTTACTCACTGTGTATCGAACCGTTACTCAATAAAATTCGTGATAAGAATGGAACACGTGGTCTTGAACTGCCAGGTCCTAGACAAATGAAATCACACTTGTCCGCCTATGCAGATGATGTTGATGTTTTTATTACGTGTGATAAGGATTTTGAAAGTTTGCTGCACTGGCTGAATACATATGAACAAGCTTCAAATGCTAGAATAAATATGCAGAAATCGGAAGGTCTCTGGACTGGTAGTTGGAAGTGGCGCAATGATTCACCGTTTGACATGCATTGGAACAATCAAGGGCTAAAGTTTTTGGGTACGTATATCGAGAATTCTGATGATTTTAACAATAATAACTGGAAAGATACTGTTGAAGCCATTGACACTAAACTTGGTGTCGCATACGACTTATTTACCACTCCCGTGTCACTGAGAATGTTCTAGAACCGTGCTGTGTCTAGGTGGAATATTCTAGATTTTGTTTAGAAACTGGTTGAATAGGTAATATAACACTGTAGGAGGCAATAGAAGGTAATGGAACATTCTAGAAATTTGTAGTAAGTGCCAGACTCATTATGTATGCTGATGTAATGGTCTATTTATAGACAGTAGAGGTATATATAAGGGAGTTGTTCAGCACTGAGATCAGATCGGAGATCTCGTTGAATTGTATTGGAGTTTAAGTATCTAGTTATTGGAGTAGTGGAGTTTTACCGCGTTATTGTACTTGATGTTTGCAGAGTATAATAATACCAGTACCAGTTGAAACCTCATCTGTTGGCTCCGTGTTCGTATTTTATCATCGCCGCCAGGGAAGTCTTTTTGTTACTGTTGCCATTTTGGTATTTGAACCATCACACCTGTACTATACCAATTACGGTAATATTACGTTGCGTGTGACACTTGGCCACTGGCAACAGTTTGCTCGAGCTTTATCTTATCGTGGGCGAGTTCGAATTATTAATCAACTATGTGCGTCAAAACTATGGCATCGATTTATTAGTATGTCGCCCTCTATCGACCTACTTGACACGCTGCAGATTAAATTTAATGACTTCTTGTGGCAAGGACGGCACTGGGTCCCGTGAGATGTCATTTACCAATCTGTTAAAGGCGGTGGACAGAGTCTCGTACACCGAGTATCGCGTGTTACTGCCTTTAGACTACAGTTTATCCAGCGTTACCTGTACTCTGAACTTGAACATCCAAGTTTTTGTTTTACAGACTTTTATCTCAAACAAATCGGGAATTTGAATTACAGTAAACAACTTTTTGCCATTAATTTCCTTGATATTCCTGTTAATAACTACTTGCCAGTTTTCTACCGTGACTTGTTTAATGCATGTAAGTCTGTGTATTTTAACCGCCATTCAAAACCTACAGAAATTCATGAGTACTTCAATGAGCTATTGTTTAATAACCCGTTCGTTTTGCTCCCTGTTACTGAGCTCCCATTTGACTTGCACTGCTTCTCGGAAGCAGGGTTAACTACAATTGGGGAATTGATTGATCAAACTCACCGCCGTTGGAAAACAGCAGACTAAATTGTGCCCTCAGTTGCTATTATCTCCCGCCGGGTTTTGACACAAAAGCTAAATCTCATTCATAAAGGTATTTTATAAAGTTTTGAAGATATGGCTTATTTGGAGTATTTCCATGAAGAAACCGAACCACCGAAACCACTTGAAGCAGTTAAATATCATTTCACTTTGCTCGGTAAAACAGAAGTAGAGAATGACGAATCTATCTGTCTGTACAAATTTGAGAAAGGTGCTATATATCAGTTATTGATTAAGACAATAGCTTTGAATAATGCGAGGTTGGACACAGTGTGGAGAGACTATTTGGATATACCTGCTGACACCAAGCCAAATTTTAATTGTATTTACGATCCTCCCATTTACAAAAAAGAAGGTGACATTCAATGGCGCCTACTTAAAGGGGCGATTTCTACAGGTCAGTTCATGCATGCAGCAGGGTACACCAGTAATGACAGTAATGAATGTCCTTTCTGTCGACACATTCCAGACGATCTTATGCACTTATTTCTTGAATGTCCACGTCTTGACTCGGTTTTAAAGATTGTGATTGATCTTTCAAAACGCTTGTCTGAGAGTGATAGTATTCCTTTATTGTGGTTTATTTTGGGACCACCCCCTAAAAAGGGTTATAAAGTACCTCAGCAGTTAATTAATTATATTTTCACAAATGCTGAAATTGTTATTCACACAACACATTTTAATAGTTTTAATAGCCTTGCTCGGGCTGAACTATCTGATATATTCCATAGTAGAATTAAAAAAACGTATTTTAATTGAATTTCAGTACTCCAAGTTTTTAAATAAATTGAATCTATTTCAGAAATGTTGGTGCCATAACGAAGTTTTATGTAAAGTAATTGACACTGAGTTACAATATTTAATATAAAGAGCTGGTCTCTACTTGTTAGAAATAAAAAGTGTAATGCAATATTTCATATGTAAACTGTCTACAATGTGCATTAAAGTTTATGTTAAAAATCGAAAAAAAAAATCTTCTTCTTCCCCTTTTTCTCTGTGCTTAGATCACCGTACAATATGTCTCTGACCTTTTTCTGGTTCGACTGAGGGTTTGGTATTTATACTTTTTTGATGGCTATTGTTTTAAGAAAGTACCATGTCGTTTAATACAGGCAGATAAGTCAATGTGTTGTTATTCGTGAAATATCTGAACATTTTCCCCTCGATGGTTCTGCTGTACCTCTCCACAACGCTTAGTCTTATTGCCTGTAGTAAAAAAACTTAATGTATTCATTCTTGAGGTAGTTCTGAAAAAGTCTGTTGGTGAATGCAGTTCCTCCACCCGTGTGCAAAAGGTCAGGGCGACGTCCCTTCTCGAGTATTTTCCGGAATGCCTCGACAAAACTCGCCCCTCTCTTGTCTTTCAAAGGTACGACGAAAGCATATTTCGAAAAAACGTTGATACACGTCAATAAGAACTTATATCCTCTGTTGTATCTGGATATCGAAGAGAGATCGCATAGATCAGCCTCCCACTGCTCGTCCACTTGAAAAACCACCACCCTGCTTCTTTTAAAGGACCGTCTAGAGGGTTTGTGCACAGTATATGTATCATTTTAATTCAACCACTTCCTCACGTCCGACTTGGTTATATTTTTCCTCTCTTTTTTTTACAGCAGCATAAATTGAATTCAAACCCCCTAACTTCCAGGACTTTGGACATCGTAAAACAGTTCGTCTAGGACAGTGCCCGTCTTCTTCGTCATTTATTGGTGTGGTTATTTCACAAGCACAGAGGCAGTGGATATGTTTGATATACGAAAGCAAAGCGGGACAACGCGGATCCCACATGGGAACCACGTCTCTGCGGAACTCTCCCCATGAGTGTGTTGCTATGCATGTAAGACCACGGATCCATATTGCCAGCAAAGTCTTGAGGAACATTTTCATAACTTCGGCAAATTCTCTCTCACCTGTGGGGGTGAAATTCTATCTTTTACCAAAAAAATCATTGACTAAATCGATGGCGTGCCTGCCTGGCACGGATTGTCCATCAATGAATAATTCACCGTTTTCACCCCAGTCGACCAGTTGGTTCTGTATAAGTTTCTCAAGTAGAAGCTTCACTTTTCTCTGCATGCTCTTGGGAACACTTTGTAAGACTTCGGATGTAATTTTATCCGGCACACCGTCTTTGTCGGGTTGAGGTTCCCGATCGGCTACAGCGACAGCGCTGGGTAATTGCCGTGTAACGGAGATTGAAATTGGTTCGTTTTTCTTCTCCCGCAACAACAAGTACTTGCCCAGAACTTGATGGTACATTTTGAACTTTTCGTTTTCAGGCAACTCTTTCATTTGCGTTATGTCGTTCATGTGATTGTTCAAGTTTCAAATGGATGACTGGAGGGTAACCAACGATCTCGCTTCTATTTATATATATATATTTTTAGAAACCGTATCAAAGGGAACAGTAATCATCTTGTATCACCCGATTGTCATACACTAAAGTGTACGTTTTAACTTCTTCTCTATTGAATATTCTCCCTTGTGTATTATTTTTTGGGTCTTTGATATGTAGAGGACCGCGGTGAATCCCATTCTCCAGCTCGCTGGATGTAAATGATGTAATCGGTGTCAAAGTACAAGATTCTACTACCTAATTCCTCCAGAACACCGTAGAGTTAAGTCGGGCATAGCTCGTCGTCATGGCAGGCAGTACAACGTTCATATTGGGTGCTTCAGTGATGTCTTCCTTATTGCAGTGCTGGACAAGAACCATTTCGTCAGAGACAAAAGAAAGATCTGCGATGTCCTTTGTACTATCCATCAACATTTCCAACAGTTTGGCGGCCGTTTCTACATACGTGCTCTTTTCAAAGTTTGATATCTGTCCCAGCTTTCCCCACAACAAGTTGAGATTTAGCTTGGCGAGTGCTCTAAGGCCTGGATTGGTGGTTATCTTGCTTCTGTCCAAGACGATACCTTCTCTTTTGCAGTACCTTTGGATGTAGATGGTTCAGTCCTCCTTGCTGTGACACCACTGTGGATAACCGAAAGACTCTTGTTTAATTTTCAGAAATATGTTGATGTACTCGGTGAACAACCCTCCTTCTCCAGTCTCGTGGTTGTAGATTGTTGACTCACCGTAATGACAAACTTTGTACACCTTGGTGATGTGATACCCTACTTCTTCAGCCTTTTCCAATTCCGGACTGCACCAAACACACGTTAGCTGCCGTTCATTGACACTGTGATAACATTCGTCTTGATTCATGGTTTCCGCGCATTTGGGACAGAGTGGGAACATCAGTTTGTTGTTCACCCTGAAAGGTAGAACTGGTATATACAGCCTCCCTGTCTCTGATAGAATTTGAGATATCTAAGTTTCCGACAAACCTCTCGACTTTGTGATTGTTCTTATGATTGATTTTGAAATAGCATTCCCACATGGTGACGAGCGATTATCCTTTCGATTTCAACCACTCTTCCCTCGCCAGTAGCCTATCATAGAGGGAGGTCATGCTATTTCATTCTTGTGATTCGTCTCATTCCTTCTGAGGAAAAAACTTTGGGAAACCATCGAAGTAATGACCGTAGTACTCATACAATGTTTTAGTAGAAGCATCATATCCGTCTACGTAATAAGGTCCATTTTCATCTCCCTTCTGGAATTATGAACATGTTGAATGCATATGTTATTGACGTGTGCCTCGTATTCCATCCATCTTATAGCATCTGCGGATTGATTCTGGGCGCTGAGGTACCTTTTCTCAGGCACAACCCCGATTGTGTCAGGAGTCAGGAAATTCTTTTGAAATATGACGTTGCACACAGAAGCGATCATGATGCAACGGCTGAAGGGGTCAACTTTGGTGAGATCCATCATCATCGATCTAAATGCCAAACAACACTCCTCGAGTCATCTTGAATTTTCAAGGTGAATGTTCCGGCGAAGCACTTCGCTATCACCTTGAAGTATTTCATTAGGAATATGTGTATGTGACAATGCCCTCACAGTTTAGAATCAATTCACCAACAGCCAATCATATTGCTTCTCTCTTCAACACGCTTGGCCAAGCTATCAAATTCTTCACGAGACGCTCCACTCTACCATGTATTTCTATGGACTCTGCGCGAGCTGCTGTGAAGTACCGGTCGAAAAGCCGGTGAAAACGGTTAAATTTGAGAAAACAGCACGACCTGAAGAAATCCTGAACAACCAAATTTAAATATGTTGTATATGTAGGGGTAATCTTGTTACACTGTTCAGGGGCGTCAACGATCATCCCAAAATACCGTTTTCTTAGAATTTATTGGACTTTTTTTCACCATGTGGTTGCCAGGCGGTGAAAATGTATACAAGAAAATGAGAATACATTTCGCTGCGCACAGTGGAAGTTGTGTTGGCTTGGATGTCAAGGCAATACAGCGACGATATCCATACATCATGCAACTCACTGATATTCAGACTAAAGCTATTCAAACTATACTTAGTGCCGTGTCTGATGTGTTCGTTTTTAGTCGCACTGGAAATAGTAAATCCTTATGTTATTATGCTTTACCGGCCTTGCGATCATCGAGCGTGGTAATAGTGTTGTCACCACTGTTGGGTACTATAGAAGAGTAGGTGTTATACCTCAAAGTTCATGATGTCACTGCAACATATATCGGCAGAAATGAAGGCGAAGACATCAGAAATGCAAAGCTCCAGCCGTTTCTGGCAGTCATTGTAACAAAGCTTTCTATTGGTCGGTAAACTTTCTATTGCGCAACCACGTGACATACACGGTTATGAATAGAATTACCGCACGGTGTTGTAGAGGGAGGAATATCCGAACGGAGCAACACCTTGCAGGCGGACGATGTCCTCGAGTATGTGCACGTCACTCCGACAGTACTTGAGCAGTTCTTTACGTAAATCATAAATGGAGTTATTTTCTACTTCTCCATTGTACCATGTGTAAAATGTCTTTCTAGCCTCCTTCTCATACCATCTGGGTCAAAATAACAAGCCCTGGGTATTGGTCCTCTGTAATTAATACCAGCGGTTCTCAGAAACAAGTGAGGACAAAAGCCCTTGTGTAACAAGTAACATTATTCGTTCTTGAAAAATCTGTGGCAATTTCCGCATTTTTTCCATCGTGTAATCATGCAGTCCCGTTGATTTCCACAACACAAACACGCCGTCGGACACAGCGATCGAAATTGTGAGAATAAGCACCAAGGAGCATTTCAACAGATACCGTCCTGGTGGTGATGTTTTCTTTTACTGACAAGATTGAAATTAAACATACCTTAACAGGTCTTATTGGACTCGGAGGGTGGGTATGCGTGTTCATTTCTCCATATATTAGGGATTTCAGTCACTTGGTTAATGACATCGGAAGAAGTGTGTGTGGGCAGCTACCCTTTCAAAAACTACAAAATACGTTTTGACAACACGGAAGAATAACAATTGAAACATTTGAAAATCCTGGCAAGCGCCGTGAAGGCGAGCGTGACCTCCAAATTTGACCCGATGTTCTAAATCCAGAGAATTTTGCTGCGTTTTTCCAGCGTTGGAATGAAAATGCCACAGAAATCAAGTAGGGAATGACTGCTAGAAAATGACAGGTGATAGGTGAGAATCGGGCGAAACGGCAATATAAACAAAAGTTTAACAGCAATTTTCGTATTGACTTACAACTTTCTGGCATATTTATCACTCATAATTTGAAAAAAAATATAATTTAATAGACAAAATTTAGGTTTTGTGAGCTTGACATCAATTTAGAGAGTGCGACAAGCCCATTTTCAGGTACGAAGAGAGTTTTTCACTCCTTCACTTTTATATACGGCAAAATACGTTTATTTTGTTTTTAACATGTCGAAAATGCAGCGTAAATGCAAAGTGAAATGAGTTGTACATGTTATAGCATTCACAGCTGTAGAATTGAGATGATTTATTGGTTATTTTGCCACAAAAAATGGATCGATCATGCACAGAAATTTCAAAATTTCCGGGCAGCTCCCAGTTATGTTTTCCATGCATACTTCTTTTGTCAAAAAATGAGCTGTATATTATGCTATAATGATATATCATAGATTTGTTTATTCGTGTCAATGCTTTTTGATTCATTAGCGTTATTATAGCGTAAAAATAAGCAAAGCTTGGTAGAACGCATAGCCGGTCGATGAGGGCGTTTTCAAAGCATTTGTATAGGAATAAAAACGAAGGCAACATAAATGAAAGTAAAACTTGTTTATCTTTATTGACACGGACAGATGATTTAAAATAAAATTTGAATATGGCCTGTTTCCATGGTAAACATTGATATAAAGTCCATTTGTTGAAAATTTTGTGAAAATTCGATAAAAAAGGGGAAAGATATGGCAGTTTAAATTCAGCTCCAATTGATTAATTAGTGCTTATTCATTCAAATGGTGCCGTTGTCTTTACTATTCAGTAGTGCTTTGTTGTGTCATCCTTTATCCAAAATTAAGAGATGCTAATTGAAGCTACAAAGTACCTTATCTCGAGTAGGGTTACCCTGATTTTCATCACATGTTTTACCAAGTATACTTATGTTACGTTTGAGCTGGGGCCATATTTTCTAAGAAATTTCAACTTCTGATTGAAATCTGGAGTAGCTATGCAGCTGGCTGGAAAAATACATCGTATTTTGTGAATGAATGCATAAATAAATGCATAAATAAATGCATAAATAAATAAATGCATAAATAAATGCATAAATAAATGCATAAATGCATAAATAAATAAATAAATAAATCAGTTACCCATCATCTGAATTTTATTCCATACGTCTGAAAATGAGACAAGAGTTTTGAATTAGCGCCAACTTGTGGTCAGTTTAAAAAAAAAAAAAAAAAAAACTTACTCACACATAGACGGCATACATTAATGATCGATTCAAAAAACAAAAGATTTTTTCAAGTTAGCGTTGGGAAAATAGCGTTGCTAAGTTTTAAGGGCATTGATTGGGAGATTTTGACCGTTCGTGACGCAGGCTTGACTTAAAGAATTTCGCATTTTTATATCTAGTGGTCAGGTTGCGAAAAATAAGAGAGACGAAATACACGTTTGAAACACCGTTGCTATAGTCAGAAATGTTGATGGGTAGCGCTATACAATATGCCGACCTTCATGACAAAACAAGGTCAAGTCTAATTATTTGGGAAAATGTAACACCACACATAATAATTGTTTAAAGCTGAGGGGTACCCTCGGTAATTGACTCCAAGCCATGGTTCGCTGGTACCCTGCATTTTTTGCGAATGACTAGTATGACATCATTTGAAAACATTGTAGTATTCGTTTTTTTGTAAACAAGTCTTCATTATTATACATTTCTGCCTACTTAGATTACTGTTTCTGTGCCAATTTATAACAAAATAACAACGCAATTTAAAAACGCAAAGGCTCATGGGTAGACGCTTCCTTAGTGGTTTCAACAAAAAACTCACATATCCCAAATTATTGGCTAGTGTTTAAAAACATGAAAACAAAAAATGAAAATGAATCCATTACCTTATTTTATCAGTGGGCGTCATTTCATTCCATGTAATGAAAACACGAGAACGCTTAGAGATACTGGCGAAGCTATGACCTACGTCATGGGTCTAAATACGCTCGAACGAATTTGTGTTTTGATAACACTTTCCTGACACCCTCAACACCTTAGATAACGAGACATTCATATTCCACTGGATCCAGGAATCTGTTCTGAGATCTGTTTATTTTACTGTAAACATCTGTGTATGTCTGTGTGGTCTGATAAAATTCGAATATGGCACCAGTCAGACGCATTCATCCAGCGTTCATCAAGCGTTCATCTTTCATCGCCAAGTTTAATGGTTCCAAGGAATGTTGTATATTGTGAGAACAATCTTTGCTGCTTTTTTTGTGCAATGGAAATTAATACAAGAAATGTTGACAAAAGACATGCCCTTCTAGTACACAAAACAATCTTGGGACATTTATCTTGTACCATCTGTATTTAATAGCTCTATAGCTGGCGTAGTAATAGTGTATATATGTCATCACCAAGTTTAATGTCTCTGAGAAATGTTGCATTTTGTGGCTTGTATTTTTCAACACTTGTATAAATAAATTGTTCTGCCCTGAGAAATTGTAACGTCAAATTAACGACGGGGATTTAGAACTTGAACGCAAGATTTGAGTAATATTTGACATCATACAACAGCCTATATAGATTAAGCATGCCAATCACACTTTAGCAGTCATTCTCTATAGTACAGTGAAAAGTAGGACACTTGGTGAGTTTCCTGCTGACCCCTAACCCTATTCCATTTATTTCAATCTAGTTTGCTTGATTTTCCTTGGAGAATACTTGACTGTCGTGTTATATATATATACTCTGTTTTTTATCCATTTTTTGAATATTTATCAAGCAAACAAAATATTATATTCCACGTAACTGATCTTAGTAGTTTTACCAACCTTTTGTCAGTTTCATAATCATGTTACAAAATGTATACTCTTTGTATTTCAACCATTTTAAAATGTCATTTTCTTTATTCTTATATATTACTCATTTTTTTAATCCATTCTTTTTTTATTATTACTCAAACAAACAAAAATGTATAATTCCATGTAGCTGATCTTATTAGTCTTACCCATCTTTTGTGTAATAAACTCAGTTAGTTTTCAAAATGACGTGTATTAATTAGCGTGTGTGTGTGAGCGCCCTCTACGATACATTCAGAAATCTTTCGTGACGTCCATGCTCGTCCAATAAAAAAATATGGTAATTTATGCAAATGTATTCACGGTGACCTCGTTACGACCTCGTATTCAAATAAATTTCATGTATGCAATTGTATTCACAGTATCCCATTGTGACGTCATCCTCATTCAAATAACCCCCCGACATCCACGCCGTATGAAGTTATCACATTCGAATATGAACAGCGCCCTCACGGTCGTACCTCATAGTGCATCCTTAACTACTCATCTGCTTTCCAAAAGTCTAACACCAAATCACCCAGATTGTTATTCCACTTACAATTAAAATCACTAGAACACATAATAGCTCTAGATTGTTAAAACATTGTGCAATGTTGTGCAAAGCGACTACAAAGTTGGTAGACTTGTTTGCATATTTAACCAAAGTTGTTATCATGATATCGAACCCCACAGTTATAAAGTTGGGAAAAAATGAACAAAAGCTAAGTTAAAGCCCCCTAATATTAGCAGATTATTCTACTAGGCAATCGTAAAATGATTTACAAAGATGCGAAAAGTTTGTGTCAAGTTTATATTCCAGCAATGAAATCTTTGAAAATATGACATTTGTCGGATTATTGAACTCGAAAATCAGAGATTGTCACAATCTCATTTACATATTTGTTCAATATTTATTGCTACGTTTAGTCAATACCAGTAATTATAATGATGGCACTCATATTTCAAATCTTTCATTTTATTTGACTTGACCTTTCGTCAATAAAAGCATATCTACAATAATACAATATTTAGTGTTCAAATGTTACTTAGGAACAATTATATTCAAATCAAGATAAGTGTATATATACAATAAATTCTCCATCAATTAACAGTCACAACAATTAACATAGATTATGTTAAATATATGTTGGTTCTAAAACGTTAGAATATCAGCCTGTTCGTGCATTTATTCAAACCATTGGAGAGAAGAGACATTTCAATATTCTTTCTGGATTCTCAGAAATTGATAAAACTGTTACTTTAGACCTTGATACATTATCCCAGCTTTCAAAAGATCGAAATTTCGAGAAAAAAAACGCTGTTCGATTTAGTGTTTTAAACGTGTTTTGAAACACAAACACAACTACAACTGCCGTTTCGTCGATATTTGCATAATGTTTATCTTCAGGACGGTTTAAATGATAACATCTTAAGTACTACTTTGTTGAATTTTCTGACATAATGGGTGATGAGCTTTCTATCGCAATCAATGCGTGTTTATCTAACGTCCATTGTCAGCATCAAGACTTCGTTGAAGAAACATGGTCATAACTTCACGCAACTTTCAAATCTTTTAAAGTCAATATTCTATTTTACTACTATCATTTCGCTAACGCAATGTCGAGGAAGAAAAGCGAAGATAGATGAGACAAAACAAAATATGCGACTCAGTGACACAGTGTTGTATTATGACAAACCTCTCGATTGGTTCAAAAGGGACGACGAGGTTGAACTATAAGCATCCACACGGAAGATTTTCAACTACTACCAATATACTACTACCAATGAAAACACCAATACACCAGACGAGGAAGCGAGTACAGGAAATCTTGCTTGTCGATGTCAGCTAAATAAACAAAGCCATCGTTTCCGTCTAAAGCGTCCAGCTATATTCTCGTCGCATTTTGGCACAGCAAAATGTTTCTTCGAACATCGGCAATTTTGCTTCACCATGATCAGTTTTATTAGATCTCTTATCAGAGACACTTGAAGGATTAGCTTGTGTGTAAACAGTCAGTGTGTAGAGTGGGACGTTAATGTTTTTCAGCGGATCATCCCTCATTGTGTATTTGCATAACAATAGAAGCCTTGTCTTCCTAACTTTCTAGCAGTATCGACTCAATTTGACAACTGTTTTCTTCAATTTTCACACTCGCGCTTAAAATTATTTGTTATCTGATACACCTAATGGGTTATATGGTATCAGTGGTTAATAAGTTTGGCCATTCATAGCGTATGTTTATAATAATGCAGCAAATCTGCAGTGTTTTACTATACCAAACTCTCGTTCGTGTTTTTGTCTGGGATTTTAAAGAAAATGCCTTGTCACAGAATAACAGTCTGTTGAAGGCGCAAAGTTTAAAATAATTAAGAGACAACAGAAAACAAACCTGCATAAAGATCGGAAAAATAGGTCTTTTGATTGTCGGGGACACATTTCAATAGACTTAATTACGGACAGTGAATGGCGTAAATTTCCCCCTAGAAACTCTAGCAATCGTGGATTTAATCATTTTTACATGGTTCGTGATTTTTGTTGTCACGTTGTCATTATGTAAACAATGACTGTCCAGTTTGTGCGAACTTGTCCCTCTATACTTGGGAGTTTGAATTATATACGCCAAATTACGTTTCTGAACGAGACAACAGACAGAAAATGCTTTAATCAAACATGTCATTAAACCCTTCCTAATAGCTTAAATCACTTTCATGTGTGATTCATTAAATATGGATTTATACTATGACATTGTCATTTTCTACAATGTTACAAGGCATCTAATGACAATGGTACAAAGCATCTAATGACAATGTTCACATATTGATAAACTCGTTTAAATGTAATATTGAAATTGAAGATTGTTTCATGCTGTGGTCAGATATGCAATTGCAGTAAGATGTCCCAAATTATTCACAAAGTAACACAAAATTTAAAATAGTCAAAAATTCATATTTTTGATATGAATTACCTATATCGACATATAACATGTTTGACAGTACTGGATCATGATTATGATATATTATGCAAATTGGCGATACAAACGTTTTTTCTGTTATATGGTGTTATATTGAGAACATCGTTTCAGAACATATACATGATGGAAAATAAATAAAATGCTTAATATCAATTGAAATGTTGACACCAGCATGATGTAACTGCTCATACATGATATTAACATCCTACATAGCTTAGACTGTTCACATTGCTGCTTGCAGCTGTATTCTGATATTCAAATTGTCATCCATACATACAAGTGTCAGCAGAATGAACACTAAATGTTCATTTGGTATTAAATTGGTGATTCTGTATAATTCTCCCTTAAGCAAATAACATGATAAAAACATTCATAGAAATTCAATTACAACATAAATGTTACTACCTTGTACATTGAGTATGTATATTAGCACTACAAATAAATGAATGGATACAAACGATGCATATTCATTTCTTTGCATGACAAAGTGAATATACATATCCTGGAATAATACAATATGCATTATTAGCGTGAAAACATTAATAGCTAACGTAATATCACTGTATCTTATATAATAATAATAAAACAAGTTATATTAAAGTTCCCAACGAGAAACTACGTTAAATTTGTTATTCATAGTCGTAATGTAAACAGTCCACTACACATATTTAAGTGGCAGACTTTAGAAAGAATTACTAATACCTGGCTTTTAGTCGTATAAATGATTTTATGTTGTCCACGCCTAACAGTTGCATTTCAGCCGAATTTCACCCCATATCTTCAAAACTATGATTTTAGTGGGATTGACAGGAGTGCTAAATAGTAAGTGGTGATAATAGTGAAGAACAATTGGAGACCGCTTAGATGACAGCATGCTAATAAAGACTAATGGAGGGCAGTGAGAAATGAGTGGTAGACAGTGAGTGTGGTAGAAAAGTTATGAGGGAAGATGGCAATTTGGAAGCAATTTGATTGGGCAGTGTGGAGAGTCGACAGTGGAGAAATTTGTAAGGGCTGTGAGGAGGGTCGATATCAAACAGCAATTTGGAAGACCAGAGTGGAGGGTCGGCATCAGCAGCAATTTGGAAGGGCAGTGTGGATGGTCGTTATCAATCATCAATTTGGGAGGGCAGTCTGGCGGGTCGACATCAAACAGCAATTGAAAAGGCAGTGTGGAGGTTCGACATCAAACAGCAATTTGGGAGGGCAGTGTGGAAGCTTGACATCAAATAGTAATTTGGAAGGGCAGTGTGGAGGGCCGATATCAGCAGCAATTTGGAAGGGCAGTGTGGAGGCTCGACATCAAATAATAATTTGGAAGGGCAATATGGAGGGTCGACATCAGCAGCAATTTGGGAGGGCAGTGTGGAGAACAATTTTCAAAACTAGCTGCCAGTTTTTTTTTTTTTTTTGGTTTCATTACACCCATGTTGGAAAACATAAAAAAACTTTGGGACATTTTTCTCACTTTGTAGTCAATCATCTATTTTAGAAAGTCGTGGAAATTTTTGTATTTCCTTACGTTTATGGAAGGTTTTTAAATTCCCTCCAATTTTCAAGGGACAAGTTGTTAATGTTGTCGGCGAATAGTGACTTTACGCTGTTTACACACCGTGCAAATTAGTGCAAAGTTGCGGAAAGTGATTGCAAAGTTGGTAGATGTATTTTTTATATTTAACCTAAACTATTGCAATATCGAAACCCCGCAGTTGTACAGTCAAGAACACGAATAAAAGCCAGTTGAAAGCAGCCTATATTAGCCGATTTTAACATGAGAAGACTGTAAAATGTTAAAATACAACGTGCAAAGTTGTTAGAAGCGATTGAAAAGAATCCGGAGTTGCTTGAAAATAACTAAATATACCGAAAATGCACCTTATATAAGCAGATTCCTTAACAGAGAGCTGAAAAATAGAAGGAAAACTGCTTACAAAGTTGTAAAAAGCGATTGCAAAGCTGGTGGATACATTTGAGTGTGTGACCTATGATATTATATTGACGGGACCCATAGTTATAAGTTCGAAAATTTGAATAAATATTACGTAAATTGTCGTTAAATTATCGTACGGTCTTTCAAAGCATTTAGAGGCCAAAGTTCAATTCAAGTAGTTACTTGTGCGAATGATATGGATTTAAAAACATTTCCATACATGAAATAACCGTCAATTCGATTGAAATTCCATTTTTTTTTGTTTCACTATACCCATACTGGAAAAGATAAAAGGCAACTTTCGGGCATTTATCTCAATGTGCAGTCAAACATTTATTGTAGAAAATCGTGGAAGTTTTTGTATTTCTTTAAGTTTATATAAAGTTTTTTAATTTCCTGTAATTTTCAAAAAAACAAATTGTTGATGTTGTCGGCAAATAGTGACTCTACGCTGTTTTCACACCGTGCAATGTTGTGCAAAGTTGGGTAATGTTGCACAAAGCTATTGCAAAGTTTGTAGACGTACTTGTATATTTGACCTAAGTTGTTGTCATATCGAATCCTGCAGTTGTAAAGTGGAAGAACGTTGATAATATGCAATTATTGTGTAAAGTACAACATTCCTAAACTAGCAGTATGTGATTATACATATTTACTATGTTTGTTAAGTTCCTTTTGACATAACCATGTTGGATACCACTCATAGTTGTGGCGTTTAGTGCGAATGACACTGCTAGTGTCGTCTGGTAAACGTCATCATATTAACTCTCCGTCATAACAATGTAAAAGTCGTTTGGTGATGGCACTTTGGAGAGCGACAACACTGCTGACAAGCAAGTCTTTAATGACACAGAGTAGAATAGAATAGTTTTTTGCAATTCATGCTAACATATAGTAATAGCGCCAGCTAGTGGCCAATTAGAAAAATGTTGTTTTTAGTTAGACTAAACATGGCGGCTCATGTTGGACTTTCTGCGCCCAGGATTTCAAATAGTGACTCAGCCTCAACCATAGTTTCTAAGCCATATTTGCAACCAGTAGAAACAGTCTGAGTAGTATAAAATCATGGTATGTACTTATTTTGTTGGATTACTAACGGATAAACGGTTGTGGTCGTACCACTTCCTGATGATGCAACACATGTTGAGGTCAGCTCGCCACTCGTCGTGTACAGCTTGCTATCGTTTGCTGTCATATATGTCATAAGTCATTTTTTTTCTTGTGTAGCCAGTTTTTATGTAACTCACATGGTTAGCCATATTAATTGCCAGTTATTATCGCCTATCCATGTTGCACATTGGTGGCACAATATTGCTTTGTATTACAGTGTTCTTACTGTTTGTTCTACATTTATCGTAGTTAATCGTTTTTATGGAATAAAGTAATCGATTTTATGTATCATAATAATTATGTCTGTACAAGCAGTCGCGAGTGATTTCAAGTTGAGTTGAATAATACGAGAGCCATCTATTTGAAAAAGGTCATTTGGCGGCTACAGTACCAATTCTTGAATCACTTTAATTTGCTGAATATTTTGTAATATTTCCTAAATATTCTCTGGTACAGGAACAACATCATGGGCAGCTTGTTTCATCTTTGAAACAGATTTTGGACAACCAAATTATATTCTCTCACCGAAACAAACAAAACATGAACAATTGCAGTAAACTGTTCCTTCGTTTATTGATGGTGAATTTTGCACAGCGTAGTCCAACCTTGCTAAATTCATTGTCTTTGGTGACCTTTCTGTTTAATACAGGCACTAACAACTATATTTTCACTGGTAACACATTAAGCATACAGGGCACATTGCAAACAAATCACAGGTTTCACTCGCACTCATTGTTATAAAACAGTTATAAACACCTTATCCCCTTTCTGTAAATTCTGTTAAAATGTATTTCCGATTATTCACTATGAGACGCAATTCAGAAAGCTTGTAAAATCTTTGTGATGCGAAAGAACTGGCATGATCATTTTCCTTTAGATATATCTGAAGGTAAATACAATCATTGGACTTTTAATATTCAAAATTCAAAAGTAATGTAAAATTTCATTTATTCCAAGTAAAGCTAGTGACTTGGACAGTGACGTTTTTTGGATGATTATTTAATGTATGAATTCCATTTAGCAAGCTCAGTTTGGTGTAATTGACCATAAATTATACTGCAAACCTCTAGTCAGAATTTTCAAATATGTTGATGGGAGGGTAGAATTTGAGTAGTGAAGATGTAATGCAAGGGCGGTTCTGGCATTTGAGTGGCCAGAGCAAACAGGTGGTTGACAGTTAATATTAATCCGTTGATTTGATTATTCCCTGGAAATTGTGGTAACTTGCACTACCTTGAAACTGACAGAAACACTACTCTATGGAGTGTACTCTATCGAGTGTTATTTCAGAGAACAATCTCTCGCATCAGATGACATTTATTCAAGAGTTGATACCTCGTTTCTTTTCTTATATTCAACGCTTATTATACAATTTATTTAAACGATGGAATTAACGGTGACAGTTGACTAATAGAAATGAATATGGTATTATATATTTATTGATACGATCAGGGATATAAGGCCACGTTGCCCACGCTGCTCTAGAGTGTAGCTTGTTCCGTACATTCTTTGATATCATAGAAACAGGCCTCAACTGGAGTAGAATATTTATATTTAAACGCGAGATATAGCTGATTATCTTCTGTATACTCGTGAAACCATTTGTGGTGTTGATGAATGAGTCTGCAAATAGACGCTATGTAAATGGAGAAAAGTATGTGGCCAAGTACAGGGCACTGAGAGACACCAAATATACATGCGATTGCTTACTAGTAGTACATATATAATATCTCACAGACAGATTGAGTGATATGACGGTAATGTGAATGAATACTGTATTCCCCGTTTAGAGAAATTAGTGGTGGTCTCAATGATATCCAGGAGGAAAGTATATCTTCTATCTTTGTCATAAATTATTGACTGAACAAGTTTGCTAATTTGCAGTTCCAGTTTGAAGGGAGGTTGGTTTGGTGAACAAGCTAGAAACAGTTCGAAATAACCTGCTCTGATTGTTGGCATTTTCTTCCACACAATTGGTATAGTAACTGGACCTAGCCTCAGGAATTAAATTATTAACATTGCTGCAGGTATCTTTGAAAATTTGATTCTCTCTGGTTAAAGCCCTAATAACCGAAGAGTATGTTGTAATTGCAGAGTGCACGCCCTGATTAGAGAAGTTTACCAACAACATATAACTTCTAAAAAGTGAATTTACATTATTGTTTTATATAGGCTGATAAAATGGCAAATGATTTGACCGTCACTAATATATACTCTATATCAAAGTCATGTAGTTCCTCTTTGACACTTTTTGTCGTGACCATATGTTGATGTTGCCAACAACAATACTGTGGTTAATCTCGTCATTACAACAGATTTTATTTATAGTTTAACTGCAAGTATAGCATTAGTTCTTCTTACTTTCGAGATCAATAAATAACAAGAGTTGGCACTTTAATTATACATAATTTTAGAAGGCCATTTCTGACACGATCACATCACCTAGACTATCCAATCAGACACAATAACTGAATATAAAACTGTGTCATGTAACACGCAAGACTCATATTTCTTCATACTGCATATCATAAGGTGAATGCTATTGTTCTTAGGAGTCTGTTCATACGCTAATTTTCAAGATAGTTTCTGCTATATAGCAATATAGCAGATGTCTTCTCCATAACGTTGGTAAACTACTGAAAATCAACCATGGACCACTTAGGCCTGCTCACGGAACGGGTTGTTAAGTGAAACTTTCGTGCAAGCCGTATACTGAATAATTCGAAATGCAGGAAAGAGTTCAAGAAGAAATAATGAATATAGAGAAGCTGAAAGCACTTGAGCTGAACATATGAGAAGGCTTAGACAGACTAACTGGAATAAATATGTACACGCTATGTACCTTCTACAACTATATCTAGCATAACACAATGTCGGTATTGCAGGCACATTGTTTATAAAGAGAAAACGTGTCATGCAATCACAAAAAAGGTTTTGTTGCTATTGTTTGTAAGGTAGAAAAAGGTAATGAAGCCCTGAAAGGTGAGACAGGCACTGAATTGTAGTCTCAAAATCCATTGACCGTGAAACATGTCTCAACTTGAGGGGAGGCTAAATTATATCGGATGATTCCACTTACTGGGTTGCTGTCTGTTGATATGGCTTATCGGGCCAGTTACAACACGTCCCCTGTAGATAAGCGAACCATCAATGGGATACAGTTGACCCCTTTCGTGATTCAGGAGTGTTTGTACAAACTACATAGTTTACTATCAGGTAAAGTACTTGTGTTGTGATTGATGGTACGACTAATGGCGCATTAATGGTCAATGCGGTGTACTTAGACATACCTGAATAGCCCTATATATAAGTTACTAGTCAAACAGTAGAGCAAAATTGTTTTGCCCTCATTCATTGGAGATCTCAGGTACAGCTACGAAAGCAGATTTGCTAGACAAGGAGAAACCAAGCCCAGTTGTTGCCAGTGTTAGACACATCCGACATTGCTACGGTCACTAAAATAAGAAATGGCGACATTACATGACGAATACAATTACAGGTGAACTGATTTATTTGTGTTTATGCGTTGATATATACTCCACACTTAAAATTTATAAAGTTTATTTGATCGAAACTAATGAATGACAGTCAACTAATAAATAAAAGTTACTAGTACATCAACTGAATCTTGATAGAGTCAAGAGTATAAGGTCACACTGACCTATTTGATTATATCTCGCGTGTGTTATCAGCGTAAATGAGATAAGCGTTTTGATTTACGTACATCGTTGTATTATTACCTTTGTACTTTATGTAACCTCGTTCATTGGGGATGAAACGTGTTAAACACACTATATTTGACCTGTGAAAACAGCACATATATAACTTAGGTTTGCAGGGGCGGATTGTCTCCGTTTTGTCACCTTCACAATTTAACGTTTTTCTGATTGGATCGCCCTGCCTGGAAATTAAAACTGTAACATACACGCATCGACGAATACAAGGTAACAAATGATATTCCTATATGCAATATAGAAACATTCATTTTGCTTACTTAACACCGTTTTTATGGAAATCATGAACAGTGTTGTCATAATAGTATCAGCACTCAGAATTGCGCTGTTGAAGGCAGTTAACAATATTCAAAATGTCGGTAAGAGTCAAAAGAGTATGTTGTTGAAATTGAAATTGAGGTTAGTGATTTCTTTGAAATAAATGTTGAAATTTACAGAACATGGATAATTATTGTAAACGAATATGAAGTCCGAAATGCGCTGCATCCACGATGTATATCTAGGCCCCAAAGACATTTCACTTTAATGGTAACATAACCAACAGGTGCATGGAATAATTTAGATGTGATTTTGTTATATTGAATAACAATTTCATACTTTCACCATGTTCTAACAAATTTAATCTATTTTGTATGTGGCGAGATTAGTGACCATACTATTTTTATTTCCTTTATTTGGAAATAAAGCAAAAATCAAAAACGGCGTCAGCCAAATAAAAACACATATACATTCATATGAGATAATGCAGAGCCTAACCAATTGAATAAACAGCCACTGTGCTACAAATAGTACTCGCAAATCGAATTCTGCAAGGGTATATAATGGTTGTTTGGTTCAATTATTGATTTTTGTGAACTCAGCAGCACTCTCAACTTAATAATACATGCAAGAACTTAACTACTCCGTCGACTTTTTACGTTTTTCCCGTGAAAGCATGTTGGATGTACCCTTCTTCGACAGCCTATTTATGTATTATCAACTTGTTTGTATGTCCTCCCTTGATGACGATTGTTATAAGTTATAAATGGGCTACGGAAGGAACTGATCCTTTGTAGAATATGATTGGCAAATATTGAAACCTTAGAAATAGGAATGATTAACATTCATAATTCTGAAGAATGTCAAATATAGAAATGCAGTTTTGAAAAGTAACACCGATCATATTTTTTAGATGAGCTAAAATAAAACAAAACAAAATTGAGATGCTGCTTAAGTGATGATCAGTTATCACTATCGTCACACGTGAATTGACTTTGAGACGAATAACCTTGCTTTTGGGAAAAAAATAGGAAATGAATGCCGATGAAAGTGTTTTTGTTATGATGGATTTTTACTATGAGATGAAATTATCACATTTAGGTGATACTCGTTAATATATGAAGTGGTACTAAACCGTTTTAAATAGGCCGCCGTGCTGAATTTGCTCTCTTTCAATCTCCCGGCACCACAGTGAATTGTGTACGTTTGATCCCGGAGTCCAACGATCTGTAGAAAAAACTTTCCACTGTAACCGACACTTCTTAATCAGTGTATTCAAACAAAATTTTAAACATTTCCAGTGTCAATCACAACTCTCGAACCGTCCTTTTTTTACCCCGAAGTGAAATTAACAGGATGTAAATCATAGCGTTGAAAGAGCTGACTATGCATTGACCAATCACATGGGAGCTCATAAACACAAACGAAATATTTGCTATTGTACTTAACAAGAGGTTAACACTAAGCACAAAGGAATGGCTTTGAAATAAGAAAATTCAAAACTTATTTGGAAGCCTTGAACTAGAAATTGTCTTATGCAGTTCGAACAAAAATCGTAGCAGATTTAGTATATATATTGAATACAGTGAATTCGTTAGAACAAAGGTTAGTTAACTTTTCTTGTTCAAGCATAATGTGTGTCATGATAAAGCTATAAATTTATTATTCAATTCAATCCAACGGACTTCCAAGTTTGGTATTCCAAACCTATGTTAGTTATGTCACTGTTTAAGTGAAACATCTTGGAGCATATATATGCATCGTAAATGCAGCGCATTTCTGACTTCATGTCTTCGTATTCGTTTAAAAATAATTATCCATGTTCTGCATTTGAAATAAATCACTAAGCTTAATTTCAATTGTCGCAACAACATATTACTGTAATTGACTCTTACCGACTTTATAGTTATAGGTCTTTATATTTGTTAATATCATTAACTGCTTCCAACAGTGGAATTATGTGTGCTCATACTATTATGCCTTGTACACACTTTTCACGACTTTCGGGAAAACAGTGTGAAGTAAGCAAAATTAATACCTCTACCACAAAATGAAAATGTCTCGTGGAGTCCTTAGGTCATGCAGTTCTAAATAGTGTATATTGAAATATCGATGCATGTATGTTACCGTTCTATTACTGTTAATTTCCAGGCAGGCTGAGCCGATCAGTAAAACGTAAACTTTTGAGAGGGACAGAAACAGAGAAAAGCCACTTTTAGCATGAACTCAGCATGTACCTGTGCTGTGTTCACCGGTCAAACATAGTGTGTTACTGATATAACTATATACGTAAATAAAAACATATTCAATACGATTACTGCATTTACGCTGATAATACACTCTATAACTAAGCAAATAGGTCAGTGTGACCTTATATTCATGGCTGTATCAAATGTTATTAAAGTACATTCTATTAGTTAACCATCAACATTTAAATCGATCAAACCAAGTTTTGTTCAAACTTTATACGCATAATCTGCTGGTTTGTGAATTTCATTCCCAACACAATAATATATTAACTGGTCACTGGTAGCATAGTGGTTGTCGCATCAGACTAATGATCGGTAGCCCCAAGTTCAAATCCTACTTTAGGCTGAACATCAAAAGGGTCGACCCCCACCCTGGGTGAGTGTACCACAGAATCAATGGGAAAGGCCAATTCCACTGGCCGAGATTCATTCACTAACGAATGCGACTTTGTGGGAACCTTGGTTAAGGTCCGCAGGTGCTTGTGTTCGACCGGGCCTGGTTGACGCCAGGATAGCGCATTACAAATTGCCATTTGAAAAAGAGATGGCCACACAGCCCTGTCATGTAGTCCCAAACATATATGACTTATGTGGCAAAATGTACTAGGTGTCGTCACTAGCACTTGCAATTTGCATATTAAAAAAAAGTCAGGAGAGACAACAGTGACACTGAATGTCCGGAACTGTCGCCTGGCACAAAAAAATATTTAAAACAAATATAATTGCATATTAAAAATGTTCTTCGATGAGTAGGACTTCAACAATTTGATAGTAGAAGTTGTGAAATATAATCAGTGTATGTTGTACAATATGTCATTGTAATCAGCACAAAGTATATATTAGTTAATCATTTACACAAAACAGTCAACATCGTTGCTATGCAGGTCAAAGGGTCAATCCTCTTTTGCCCTCACGAATTTGAAACTCATCGAAATAAATATTATATGTAATATTATTATATTACACACACTATGATTAAAACTGAGCAGTAGTCTGTATTCCTTTCTGTAAAATTGCCCTCCCACATCTGTTCTTGATGGTAGCACATATGCATTGTTTATTTTACTAATACTTGATCTGTAATTGAGGCGTTTGGTTCATACAACCATGTTAACTAAGTGTTAGCTAATGTGACTTACAACACTTCCATTAGCAGTAACCTTTGGCACTGCATTCCCTTTAACGCAACTTACTGAAACTATGGCAACAATCAAACATGGCGTCGGCCAAAACAAAAAAGCATGTGTATATTCATATGAAATTACTTTGTAATTGTATGGGGACGGCTAAATGACAGAAAATGGGATTTGGCAAAAAGATAACTCATTCCCAGAATCGTATCACTTTTCTAAAAGCAATTCGAATTTTTTTGACGAATTACGAGAAGTTGATATTGTGAAACATTATGCTATTATGGTAAAATGCAAATTCTATGCGAGACAGAATATAGTCATGTAGAAGTTACTGTTTTTTTATTCAGCTAGTTAGTTGTTCTTTTATTTTGTATAATATGACCTGCCTTTGAAACAAGCAACCGTTGTTTGGTTTTGATATGTGCATCGTGTAGTGCTCATTGTTCTATATTCTACAACAGTCAATTAACTCCTTCAAACCTTGTCACCAAATACAGTTCGGAATTACTCTGTATTTGCCAACACAATGCATATATTACAAAAATAAACATTGCAAATACTGTTGTCTGAACTTTCAACTTCTGTTATCGAAATTAGTATTTATATACTTAACACAAAACAGTATACGTCACGCAAATACTGAAACAAAGGGACTCCCTGTTTCACTTTTAAACATAGCACCAGTGAAAATTTATTTCATAACATTCATATATTATTCTTGGGATAAGTGAATTCTAGGTGGAATTACGTTATTTTATGCAATCTATTTGTAACAAAGCACAACAAATAGGGGATTATATCACAGAAAAGACGTTGACATACTTGCTGTCACTGAAACCTGGTTGACAGAAAATACAGTTAATCATGTCATTTATGATTGTACCCCAAGTGCATGCTCAAGTGCCACTGAAGCGACACTATTGCTCAAAAGATTCCCTCTAAAATTTATCATTCTGTATCGACCACCACGTAGTAAGAAGAATAAACACACTATGTCTCGGTTTCTAGATAAGTTTCGTAATAGTCTTCACAACTATAATTCATACACAGGGCATCTGTTTATTGGAGGTAATTTTAACTTGCACATCGACAATGCACTTAATTCTGTTACCAAGCGATTCAACAATATTATTCAACAAAACAACCTAACACAGTGGGTTCATGAACCAACCCATAATCATGGCCTTATTTTGGATTTACTTATCACTAACTCTGATTTCATAGATTCAATATCTATTGACAGTCAGAGTCTCTCCGATCTCCGTCCAGTTCTTGTCCATGTAAAACTTCAGAAGCCTTCACTCTGCAGAAGCCAAGTTATACATCGTTGTTAATCTTGTATTCTACCATTGACTTCTCCAAGGACATTGACTCCAATCAGGACTTCCATAAACCAGCTTCAAATCTACACTCCGTAGTTACAATATACAACTTGGTACTCTCAGACCTGTACAATAAGTATATACACCTGGAGAAACGCATTATCACAGTTCGGTCGGATACCAAGTGGCATATACTGCCCATATAATTGCGGCCAAAATTATCGTAGGGCTGGAGAGGAAAAATGTCGTGTAAACAGACTTAAAATTCGCCGTCAAATTTACAAAGATGCCTGCCACAATGTTAATAGGATGATTTAAGGTCGATTCATGTTACTACAACAATTTTGAGAAGGAAAATATTAACAATCAGAGCAATTTATTGTTATTGTCTGTTTCTAGCTTGTTTGCCAAACCAACGTCTTTTCTAAATAAATCTTAAAATTTAATTAGCAGAGTGTGTCATTTTGAATTTACATTGTTTTCTTTCTCACAATGACGCAAACGATGTCATGAAAAGGCTTGCTTGTGAGCTCGGAAAGTGATGTCGCTCCCAAAGGTGTCATCTTGCGTTCGAGGCCATACTAGAAGTGCTATTCACACTAAATACCGCAACTGTGATATCCACCTCGATTATGCCAAAACGAAGTTAATAAACATGTTTCATATGTACAATCACATTATCCTACGTTGAGAATGTCTTCCTCTACACAAACAATGTATATTACCAACGTTCTTTGGTGAGTTTGACTTGAACAATACGTGGAAAATAATCACTGGATGCTGTTCAATATGTCATGTTTACCTGCAATCAACACAGAATATATATTGGTCAATCATTTACTCAAAACAGTCCACGACGTAGTTATGCATGTCAATGGATCAATTCCATAAAAACAATTCTCCATTATCCATACGACTGTGTATTCGTCGAAATAAATCATTACATAATTATATGATTCTATAAGACATGTACTATAGTTAAAACATAAGCAGTGGTATTATTTTCAATAAAATATTCATGTTAAATCTTCTCTATATAAATTTACAAATACTTATACTCGATATCTAATTCTGGCGTTCGGTTTGTACAACTATGACAACTGAGTGTCAGTTAATGTGATCTATCACACGTTAGTTCGATAGCAGTGACCTTTGACACTGCAGCTATTTTAACGCAACACACGGGAACTATAGCAACAATCAAACATGGCGTCGGCCAAAACAAAAAAGCACATGTACATTTATATTAGATTACTTTGTAATTGCGTGAACACAGCTAAACGACAGAATATATGATCTGAGACTAAGACAACTCATTTCTAAAAATATATAAATTTTCTAAAAACTGTTAGACTTTCTAGGATTTTGTTTACGAATTGCTGGGAGTTGATAGTGTAAAATATTATACTATTATATTAGAATGCATAGTCTATGCAAGTATTGTCATACATAACTTACTTGATATATATTTAGCTGAACAAGAATTTTTAATTTTCAGTTGTAACTGCCTGTATTTGAACGAATAACACTTGGACTAGATATATTTCTCGGGACATTCCCCCTCTATTTGCCCAGTTACATGTCGCTCCTTCATACATCATAATAACCGATCATAATTTGATGTCAAAACCACTCCCGGTCTCTAATTTCAATCCCTGTTTGTATGAATAAACAAGATCAATACAAGCATGATTTTACATGTTATTATCCTTATATGCACACCTCATACGCAAAATAAAAATAGACTTTGAGGTTGTTGTTTTGAATATGTTTGATATTTGAAGGGAATGGTCTATATTATAGACCTGCCATACTCTCGGCATGAAATAACACTCGACGTCGTCTAGTGCCTCGAAATGATACTCTGTTGCACAAACAGGTTAAACGTTTTGTTGCACATTTATTGTTTTCAATCAAATATTATGTTGATACATTATACTGCTATACTTGACCAGATAATTCCGGTAATAGTTAACACGCAATTGTTGTAAACAATTCTAGCTCCAGCGTCTTGGGTGTTTAGTTTATGGATTCCAACATCCGCAGAAGATGACGTGTCAGAAAATTCATAAAGGTCGACGTTTACTTGCTTGGAGGTTGTGGCAGCTGCGGTACCATTCAAAATATCGCTTACTTTCTTCTCCTGGTTCTGTGTTGTGCGTTTATAACTGCGAACACCTGTAGATTAAAAAACAACATTGTCAAGATAATTTAAATTTAAGTTTTTCATGTGATCATGCATTCATTTAAAATTCTTTGAAAAATCAACCAGTAAAACGTGCTTTGCTACTTTCATTAGTTAAGTTAGTTTACAGTGATGGCAATATATTAATAATGTTCAAGTTTGGTTACCTTCTACTGAGCGTTGTCCTGTTCCATTATGCATTATCAGTTGCTAATCAACACCATGCTCATAAAAACTGGTCGCAGATGTAGCACGTAGACTATGGTTTGTAAAGTTTCCAACGATTCCAGCAGATCGGAATAAATCTGGCACCACGAGTTGAATAGAATTGTGACCCATCGGCTGCTTAAACCATATCTTGTCGAATTCTTCGTGTTTACGCCGGGGTAACAGGTAGAATGCTTTTTGTTTTCCCTCTGAGTGGGTAGAGTGATGTTGTCATTGTTGGGGTTTTCAGCATTTGCATAATGCATTACCTCCTTTCGTCTTACTCAGCGATGCTTAAGACCACCTTGGCTGCTTTTCGACACGTCTTCCACATACTTGAAATAAGGCGTTTCACCTGGTGACTCGTGTAAAGTGATTTGAGGTGGGTCAAAAAGTAGAGCTCGGTGTTCCATTCCGCTTCTGAGGGCAAAGTGTTTGCCATTCAGAAATACCATGGTGCGAACAAGAACCCGGGAGAATAGTCTCCTAGCAGCTTCATTTTCCACAGTAACGCCATTTTGTCTTTGGTAATTACCTCAGCTTGTTTTGTTTTTGATCCCGTCCCCAAACTGGACAAGCTTTTCATTTCTGAATCAAGCACTTGACGAAAACCCTGGAATTCTTTATCATTTAGGACATGTAGATGCGTTTGCAGCGCAGAACAACGGTAGCTTTGCAAACACATGATTAAAGATAACAATGTTCTTGGAGGATAACAATCTCCATCCACTTTGCGCACCTCTAGAACGAATTTAATTAGCCAATAAGCCAAGTCCACGACGGGCATTACTTCGATACAGTCATAAATTTTCACCTTTTCATCAGTCGTTAATTCCAGTCGGGTGTTATTTCATACCAACGCCCATTCATTAAAAGTACGCAGAGCCCACATGTTACGTCACCTTGTGTTTGTTGATATTGAATCTTTAGCGATGGCCCGTACAGCAGAATCTGACACTGGGTCGCAAAACCTTCCACTCTGGATTTCCTGCAATAGGATAAAACCAGTAAATTGTAGTCACTGAAGTGAGTACTTGTGGAACAGTACCCGGTTCAATATCGACATTATCAAACCCGAGCTGATTCAAATATTCAGCTGCCTGCGTTGCTTCTATTAGTTCATCGTCGAAAACGTCCGAGAAAGTGGGATATGCTTCCATCTCTCCACGATGCTCCTCAATGAGAACTGGGGAAAGTTGGCTATGTGTGATTTTGCATGTATACGCACATTCAGCCGATATTACGTAGCCAATCAAACAACTTCAATATTGTGAATACCAAATGTCCGTGGCTTGATTGGTTGTATAAAACTAAGATGCATTCAGGTGCGGATGACGAACTCCACAAAATCTGCTTATCAATGGGGGGCTATACCATTTTAAAACTCAGTGCTGATATTGCCCACCTGCTTCATTGCAAAAGGTTTTGGAAAGTTCTATTATGTTGTAAGGGCTATTTCTCAATAACAGAAGGACATCCCCTCGTTGTGTATGTTTGATATCGCATTCCTAACTCGACGATATCCGGCGTCGGTCGATATTATGGATGTCGCCTCGGTAGTCATGCGATATCTCACACGTAGCTCCTCCTACCTAACATTTATAATTCCCGTTATCATAACGATAACAGTTGCTTGCATATATGGTGACAATGAGATAAATTGCACACTGGATGGCTATGGTATATATTTCTATATTACCTTACTTTTGTTCATTTAGAGTGTCAGTATTGCATCTTGTAATCTAGAGGCGCCTCATGGTACTGTGATGGGCTTGTACGTTTATTTGTGTTTCGAAAACATGCACCCTTTCTCTGTGTATCAGATAGTCACCGTTATGACTGGCTTGGTTCCAAGAATCCACGCAAGTTTGAATTAATTAGTTCGTTCTGGTCCTATTTCTATTCTCTGACCAATTTATTCAAATTGATGTAGTAACCTCTTAACAAATGATGGCAGCTGTGACAAATTGTCACGATTTTATTATTGTCTAGTCACTTGTGTATGTAGGTCATAGTACTATAAAAGTAAATTAAGATAGAGATGCAGTTTACCTGACAGGTATTTTAATTAGTTAATTAGGAAACCAAGATGACCTCCCATGTCCACACAACTATTTATTTTTGGAAAGCAAATTGTATGAATTTTAAAGTTTTGTTAGTATTTTATTTGTATGGACAATGTAGTTTGAAATATGCACAAAAATGAGCTTTTTTGGTCAAAAGTGATTTAAAAAAAATAGCTTCTGGGTGCATCTGTTTACTATGAAGAAAGCGCCGTCTTGAAACCTGTCTACCATTTGTCACAGTTTCAAATTTAAATGTATTCACGTTTTGTAAAAGGTTAAATACAGTGCATAATATGGAGATCCCGTCATTTCTTTTTTTCACCGTTTTTTTTATTATTTATGTACAGCCTTGCTTAATCTTTCTAAGCATTCAAAAGAGATAATTTTGCACCTGTTATCTATATTTTAAAATCGTTTTTTGAGAATGTTCCACTATTCACAATTCTACAAAATTTCAACTGTCTATAGCCAAGACTTTTCAGATAATAAAAAGCAAAAAAAAAATGTCACTCCCAAGTGCCCAAGAACCTGCATCTCTACCTTAATTAAATAAACTCATCACATAATATACTTAATGGTGCCTAGTCCGTTGCTTGGCAACTAGCGTACAGTTATACATGAATCAGATCAGATCATAGTTTAATTAGTATTGTGCTGGTATGCGAGTGTGAATTGGAAGTTAGTGGTAAGCACTTACATGGGTGTATGGAAGTTTACTAGAGTAGGCTAGAGTAATGAATAGAACTGCTTTTGTGATGCAAAGTAGGTCAGAGTGCTCGGTGATTCTGCAGTGTGATGTGGTCAGTTGTCCAGGAGTGAGCATCTCCTGCAATTCTACTCATGGTCACTGGCAAGGCGTTCTGGATTTGAGTTTGTGGAAGTCAGTGTTTACTTCGCTGTATTAGGTCGTCCAAGTATTTAGAGTAGAGGTATGCCAAATTGGTCTTGCAGCTTGGGGATATTCCTGAGACTTGGAGTTTTCATCCTTTCGTGAGGGAGATGGACCAGACGCCAGCACATAGGAACTGTAAGTTGAGATTTCAGTTTAATCGTTTCTTAGTAGTTCATTCAAATATACAGAGAACGGTAGCCCGGTTGAATACATCCATATATTGTTACTTTAGTTATGTTTGAAACGGCAGGTATTATGGGATGCACATGTCTCTTTTCCAGATGACCTGTGAGTGGTGAGCCGTCGTTACACATAGAGCATGAAGGGCAGTTTGAGTGGAAGACTGTGAAGTGAAATTTGGGATTGTTTGGAGTGAAGCAAAAGTGTTGAGCAAGACTTAGTGAACGATTGAACTTACCGGACATTAGGACAGTCTGAACTTGTTATTGTGTGACGTGTTCATGAGGTTAACCCGGTTGTATTACTAACTTCTAATGCTATTTCCTAATTTACTGTTTATACTTATAGCGTGTATGCTACACGCATTATTATAATTTAGATCTACATCAACGTTCCTTGTCGCTCCTGTCATATTGTAATGTGTTGGCAGTAACTTATAAAGTACATTATCTAAACACATGTTTTCTGAGATAATGTCTCCCGGGATCTTGCTCTACCAGGACTTCGGCGGCGGGTTGACATGAACCTATCCAGTATATCTCAAAACATATTTGATGCTCATAGGATTAGCGGAGGTCACTTCACAAAATGTTAATAGTCGCTAAAGTGTTAGTTCAATAGACAATTTACATATGAAAAGAAGAGGACTGTAGAGGGCACGCAACCATTCAATCGTGTAAGCCATGATAAGGAACTATTTTAGTTTCACATGAATTGTAAAGTTTAACTGGATATGAGATCGGCGAGGGCGCAATAACAGAAGTAATGCTATTTTTAGTCCTTACGAATGCGTATATAATAAATTATTATATGTCGCTATAACGGAATATTCAATGAGATGTATAGTTGAAACAACCAAATTATAAATATATGCACACAACAACAAATATATATTTGGCGATAAAGTAGTAAATTATAAACGGATTAGTTAGAAATATATATTCAGACCGGGCCACGGAAGCAGGCTTAGATGAAACGTAAATGATTTCTGTCATGTCAAACTAGTAGCGCAGCAGTTTGTGTGATTTCCGTTGAATAAGTTGAACGTAAAACAATGACAAACTCAGGGCTGCCCGTCAATTTACGCTGAAAATATACAACGGACAACGTAGGATATCAGGTCTTTGAGTTCAGCGCAAAACGACAGCAAATTTAGTAATTTCCGCTGTTTACACTTCTAAATTTACGTCGTTTCACTTTCGACGGTTACGTGACGGAAATTCGAACGTTTATTTACCCAAATGTAAACAACGGTTATTCTGCAAAACACGTTACTAATCCGGCAAGCGATTACGACGGAAATTCGGGTTTACGTAATGTGTAATTTGGAGCACTATCTCCACGATTATTTCTAAATTGGATTTGTGTGTGGTTGCAAACTGTTATTAAAATATTGAATATTAACATCAACAGGATTGTCCTTTTTATTTTTTATAAATTTTCTCCAAACAAAGGAAAGTAGTTTCGGGATTTTTTTAATGATTGGACCGCTCAGTTGCTATTGACGACGGTCCGTATGAAATCAGGGTAATTTTACGGTTTCTTTAAATCTATGTAGTTTTTTTTTATATTCTCTGTTATTACGGGTCTGTGCGTTATTTATTATGGTAACCCGTATTTGTGACGTCATGGAAAAGTTTGGCCTCATGATTGATGCCCGTTGAGACGTGCTACAGTGATTGGTGCGTTCCAGGATGTCACGCCACTCCACGCAAGAAGACTGTGCTGAACATAGAGGAAAAGATGACAAGAGCTGAAAGCGGGATTGTGTTGGAAATGTGAACACGAACAATTTCTGGAAAGCATCAAGTCGGCGTACTAAAAGCTGGGAAAAAACTGAGTTCAGGGTGTTGCAGCCCACGGACGAGTTTATGTTATTCCCATACCGCGAAGAAATCAAAGTGACTGTCCCGCGTTTGACTGTGTCGTCGATGATCGAATTGATGCGACTGAGGAAATGATCGATAAGCGGTGAGTGATCTTTTGCAACGAAGGGCTCAAGGAACTTGACATACACCAGATCGTGAAGTCTAGAATTTTTGGAAGTAGCTGTAATTCTCTGAGAGTGGCCGTGTTCTTTGGCGACGCCATTACCTCATTGCTAGTTATACTTTTCGGAACTGTAAAGAACGTTGTGAACCGGTTGGCGATTTTTTTTGACATCGTACTATATATTTTTGACATATGATTGTTATTGTATTATGTATAGTTTGATGAGAACTGACGATATCGGTAAAGCTATTGTGTTCTCACTGTAAAATTTTACATAGTAATTAGTGGATGGTGTGAGTCAGTTTTTGCCCCAGTAATTTAGTTTGGAGTGACCCTGCGGTTGTTCATGTTTCTGGCGGTTTGGCTAAAGCTTAGAAACCATCGCTGTGTAATTTGCAGTTCACGTTGAATAGCGATACTTTTGGACGCTACCATTTCTCGGGCGGTGGCACGATACAGACTCAGCTCTCCCCCTATTTATTCATTTCTGTGAAGCACTTGTAATGTTCAGAATTTGCCGTTGCACTTAGACATATAGTTGCTATGGCGTTTCTATATTGAGTGAATTACTAGTTTAAATATTAAATTTGTTTACTTTACATTTGTATTTTATATATCTCTATTCTACAAGTTAGTCATTCCCCCCGGCGGTATAAATGCCTGTATGTTCCTCACCACGCCAAATTAGTTAGCTCGAGATTCGTATACGACTGGATTATTTTTATGAAATTGGGAGTTTTGCACTGGAGCCCAAATCCGGTTATCCACGTCCTCCATTGTGCGTAAATGAAATATCTCGCAGTGGACTTGTTGCGAGAAATACCCGAGTTTCATTGGCGCCCAACACGTGTGGCTATTGATTTGGAGAGAGTTGGGGGTTATAGAGTTTTTTTTTTAGATTTGAGGCTTGTAATTTTATTTTATTGAAATATTTGTTTGTTTGTTTTTGCCCACGAAAATATACGTGTGGGTTTGAAGACTGGATTTTTGAAGACAACCATATCGCTGAGTACAGCATTACTGTGGGTATTCGTTATTCGTATCGTGATTGATATTTACTGATTGTATTTACGATTTTCTCCTCTATTTACCATATTTTCATTTTGGTGTTGCTAAAGAGACATGAATGCCCTAGAATGAGTGACAGTGACATGGATGATATTAAGAAAGAGTTTGTCAATGTGGCTGTAGTCAGGGGAGAAGGTGCTATACCAACTTTTCGCCACACCTGTTTACACTCTTAGGGGGGAGGGGCAGAGGTACCCTGGTTGAATAGGTGGGTGTCACGCCTGAGCTCCCTGGTGGCAGAAAACGTGACGATCTGCCAGGTAACGTTGATGCGGTTGATACCGACGACCTGTATACACAGGTGCGGCGTCTTCAACAACAATTGTGTGAACGCGAGGAGGTTTGGGAAATGCGTCTAAAGTTAAAGCGCGCTATACGAAAGGATGCTAACATCCATAAAGAACTGCCAGGCACCCATACACCACCTGATGAACCCAACGATAATGAAATTCCTGCCACCCGCGATAAGATACGACCAAGGGATCATAATCCTCACACTGTGTTACAGGCACCTCGTTTGCCTACCTGTTCGGGAGATGCTGATAGAAAAGGTGACGTTGACTTCTCATCGTGGATTTACAAAGTGAAACTGCTTCGTGGTGATCCCACCATGCTGCGAACAGTGATACGCTTGCTGCAAGGAACCACAGCTAAGTAACACTGGATGAGCTCATTGATAAGTTCATGGCAACATTTGGTGAGATTGAGAATGGCTTGGCTCTGCTGAAATTGTTCTATGCGAATACACAGTGCAAAGACAAGACTGTGTCCTAGTACGCGATCTTGTTGGAAATAGCTTCGAGTTGCGTTCGCGAACAGGGGGGCATCGAAGACTCCCTGGTAGATAAGACGATTCGATCAGTGTTCTGGGGTTCTCTCAGAGAGGAACGCGTAGAGGCCCGAGCAGAACACAAGGTTAAAAATTGCAGGACTTTTGCCGAGCTCAGCCAGGTATGTCATCGGGCTGAACGAGAAATCGCGGATTGGGATAGTAGGCATGGCGTGACTAAGAAAGCACGTTCACATGCTACACATTATGGCGATACAGAGGATGACTCAGCTGCACACATGGATACTATGAATGGCGCGCTCCTTGTGCTGACAACACAGATAGCGCAGATTCACAGCGACGTGACTCGGCGCCTGGATAACCTGGAGGCAAATACGACCCAAAACCTAGAACTGGGGGGGTGTGCTAGCGCCAACTACCGGCATATACTACCCATAGCGAATACGAACGCAATCGCGAAGCCGAAGTCTGAGGATGCTAGACCGCCACCTACGTGCTATAATTGCCATGGTGTTGGCCACCTGTCTAAGGACTGTTGTTCACCATGTTCCCATTACGGGGATGAAGCACATTCATCATACAAATGCCCTAACCGACCCAAAACAAAGAACTACAAAGGGAAGGGAAAGACGAACAAAGCACTTATTGACCGATGTAATGGACATCCTATAAACGAACGAATTCTTGGGAAGCTATATCATACTGCAGCCACAGTCAATGGCTTGCGCTGCAATGCAATGATTGATTCTGGGTCCCAAGTTATGGTAATTGCATCATCATTCTATCACATTCTAACACCTTTCCGACGTACCTTATTCGTCTGTTGACCAATCACTTGATATACTAGGTGTCATTGATGATTACCTCCAATACGAGGGGATCATAGAGGTAGACGTATCATTTGAACGTAAAATGTTTGGTGACACGTCGACTAAGACTCTCTTGGCGGTTGTCGCAAATGACACGGATATCAATGGAGTTTTAGCTGTAACGGCCGGTACTAACAGGCTAGGACTATACGCCCGTCTGTATCTTGGTCGTAGTCATGCCAAGAGAGCACGTATCCATCCTGTGGCTTGACGTGCTTTGTGTTCTATGACGGCAAAAGATACTTTCGTAGGTGTTCAGGGTAACCTGGGTCGGGTCAGGGCCAATGTCGCAAGGCCTTTGACTATACCGCCAGGTACCGTTGCATGTATCCCTGTTTCACTTAAATCTGGCCCTGCCGGTGTGAGTGTGGAGACTGTTATCGAACCAGATTCATCACGAGTCAATGTTCGTGATTGGTCACATCGGCCTATGGTCATTGTGGTCAGTTGTGCACGCGGTGCTTATAGATCACAGGTTGTCCTTACTAACGAAACAGAGTCACCTGTGCACGTTAGACCTGGTGAAGTTGTAGGGGTTGCCAGGGCAGTGCAGTTCATTGAGGCACGACTGTATCGGGAAGAGGCTATTGCGACAGAAGACACACCTGACTGTCTTGACTGCAGGCGGACTGGACTTTGATATGGCCGACGCACAGTTGTTGCAAGAACAAATGCAGATAGCGCAAGAGGTTTTACAACGTAACCATGTTGGCTTCTCAAAATCAGATAGCGATTTGGGACGATGCACAAATGTTGCACATAAGATAAATCTACATGACGAACGACCCGTCAAACAGCGTGCACGGGGAATACCTCCCGCCTTGTATGACGAGGTGCGCCAACAATTACGTGATATGTTGAACAGTGGCGTCATCAGGGAGTCTAACAGCCCATGGTCGTCACCATTAGTCTTAGTCAAAAAGAAAGACAGAACTACCCGAATTTGTGTTGACTATAGAAGACTCAATAGTCAAACTATACCAGATGCTTATGCCCTACTTCGTATCGAGGAAGGCTTAGATATCTTACGTGGTTCTAAATGGTTTTCTACCATCGATTTGAAATCCGGTTATTGGCAGTTAACCATTGGAGAGGAAGACATCCCCAAAACTGCTTTTGACACTCCGTTTGTTTTTTATGAATTTTTGTCCACCCCCTTTGGCTTAATGAACGTGGGCGTGACGCAAAGAGCAGTAGAGAGAGCCCTGGGTGATTATAACAATCGCATATGTCAAGCATTTGAGGAACATGTCGAGAGGTTGGATAAAGATTTGAAGCGATTGAGGGAGAATGACCTGAAAATAAAGCATTCAAAATGCAAGTTCTTCTGAAATCACGTTCAGTATTATGGCCATGTGGTATCAAAGCTCGGGGTAGAAACGGATCCTGATAGGACTCAGGCATTGCGTGATTGGCTCATTCCTACTAATATCCGTTAGACCCGCACCTTCTTAGGGTTCGCCGGCTACTATAGACGTTTTGTGCCAAACTATTCTGCTATTGCTCGGCTTTTGTACAAACTAACGGCTGGTCAACCTTGTAAAAATTCTAAATTAAAGAGACAGTTACCTCCACCGTTTCATACAGCCGACAAAGGTCAAGAAGCTTTTGACGCACTCGTGCGTCACTTGTGTAACCCGCCTGTGTTGGCATATGCCGATTATTCTAAGACCTTTGAATTGCACACGGATGCTAGTACTCAAGGCCTTGGCGCCGCGTTATACCAACTACAAGATGACGGTGAGGGTAGTAGACCTAGGTCTGTCACATATCCTAGTCGCAGTTTGTCTCCCAGTGAGCGCAACTACCCTGCCCATGAACTAGAGTTTTTGGTGCTTAAGTGGGCGATGACTGAAAAATTTCACGATTACTGTTATGGGAGTACGACCGTTGTGTTATCTGACAATAACCCATTGACTTATGTAGCAACTAACGCTAAACTCGATGCTACTGGTCACCAGTGGTGGGCAGCACTGTCAAACTACAATATGTCCATTTGTTACCGGCCTGGACGCAATAACGCAGACACTGATGTGCTGTCCAGATGGCCATGTCCGAGGCCAGTCGCACTAAATGAGCAGGATGACCTCTATGATGCTACCATTGAATTTGGTTCCGCCGAGATCCGTGCGATTGGCCAAGGTCATCTTATGTACGACGAGACACCTTGATTGGAGGCTATTGCACACATGATTACACCTATACCTAACGAGTTCCAATCTCCGCCACAGTACCCTGGTGAGTCATCTCTCATCTCAGTGTCTCCTCGAGATTGGGCTGAATTGCAGAAACATGATCCTGTTATATCGCGACTATTCCATTGGAGGCAAATCGGATCACGTGCTGATCGTCGCCAGAAAGGGAAAGAGACGCCACTTGTATTATCAGCTTTACGCGAGATGGATAAACTATGTTTTAAGGACAATGTTTTATACCGAACTAGATATGATAGATTGGATAAGAAATGTTTTCAGTTGGTGTCTCCCTCCAGTCATCGTAAGATCGCTATGGCTAGAGCGCATGACCAAATGGGACACTTTGGATGTGTTGTACTCTTGAAACGTTGTGATCTTGGTTCTACTGGCCGCATATGGAAAGCGATGTGCGGAATTATGTGCGAACTTGTAAACGTTGCACTCAGAGCAAAGACCCAGCAGGCTTTAAGACCCGAGCTGATATGGTACCTATTACGACCACACAACCATTAGAACTGGTTGCTATGGACTTATGAGTCGAAAGGGGGCATTGCTAACATATTAGTGTTCACCGATTACTTCACAAAATTTGCTATGGCAATTCCGACTCGAAATTAGACTGCTAAAATTACTGCCAAACATTTGTACGAGGGGTTCATAGTTCACTATGGGGTTCCTGAGAGCCTACATTCAGACCAGGGTCGTAACTTTGAATCAAAAGTGGTGCGCGAACTCTGCCAATTGTTGGGCCCTGAGAAGTCCCTTACTACGCCCTACCATCCTATTGGGAACGGGCAGTGTGACAGGATGAATCATACGTTGTTGAACATGTTGGGTACGCTAGTAAATGACAAGAAAGCCAATTGGAAAGCATACGTTCCTGCATTGGTCCATGCATACAATTGTACGCGTCACGATATCACAGGTTTTTCACCATACCCGTACTGCATTGAATGTGCGACTAAATGTTTATCCCAATGATCAGAGACAATTGTATCTATTTCCAAGTACATACATGATTTGGAACAACGAATAGAAAAGGCTAAGCAGATTGCTATTCTGGCTAATAGAAAGTCACAAGCCAGTAATAAGCGCCGCTATGATCGCGCTAAGATTATACTGAATGAAACTCTGAACACAGACGATCTAGTGTTGATAAAAAATGTTAATCTTCGGGGCAAGAAAAGATTTCCGATCGATGGGAAGATACACCCCATCGCATGGTAAACAAATCATCATTTTATCAAGCCCTGCGAAGATATGTCCACCTGCAGTGGATATGATAGTGATGATATTGACTATTACGTACGTGAGAATGTGGCTGACGGGTTAAGGACTGTAAACCCATGGATGGCAATGAACGAAGCCATCGAGGGATCGCATATGAGTGCAGCAGTAAGTGCTCATGACAATGAGCTTGCACCGTCCTCTACTGAGGTGGGGGTAAGGTACGTTAAAGCCCCTGATCCGTTTAGTCGTGAGACTTTCTCGCAAGGTATTTCGGATACACCTTTACCAGCCAGTGCTGAAGATATCGATAGACATTGGCATGATGTTGATCGTTTGTCTGATACCGTTCTCGAGGTTAATGCGCAAATGGAAAACGAAAATGCCATGTATGATGCATCTGACGAGGCTGAATCAGCATTAGTACTCCGGCACAGTCGGATGACGATCCGACGGGGATGACTTGCACGTCATCTGATGTTCAGTTACCACGACGATCGAAGCACATACATCATGCACCTAGGACTTGGAAGTTTTCTCCTTGTGAGTCGACTAACATCTCTGACGTGGATAGAAAGAGTGTGTCGATGACTATTGATGTTGCAACATTTGGTGTCGTCCCAATATGTAGATCTAGGAGGGTACGCCATTCACCGAATAGATGGGTATTTTTCTCCTGCGTTAAGGTAACCGAAGCAAAGGGAGTTTGGCAAGGTTAGTTGGGTGTGCATCACGGCACATTTACTAAAGCTTACTAAGGCAGCATTGCATTGTGGTACCTGCGTTGACTTGCCATGGCCCACGTCGTGCGGTCTTGTTGACGTTTTCTCTGTGTTTAAATACCGTCAGCCAGTGTGTATCAGTGTATCAGATAGAGAGGGTCAGTTTGATCAGCCATCAGTGTGCATTGTCGTCATGGTAAGCATCTGTGGTTTGCAGTATTACCATCACTTTGGTAGCGTATACTTGCAACATGAAATGGTTGATCTGCTTTACTGAACTGTCATGAATTAGTTTTCACCTTGTCTGTTGACTGTTGGTCTTGGATGCCCGTGGCGAGGCATGCCTATATATTCAAACGCCAGATGCGATATGGAATTGCACGACCCAACACAACGGGATCTCCATGGGACATTACATAGGCTTAGGTTCCTGGGCAGCAGTGGATGAGCTATTTGTATATATGTATATAATGTTTTGAGACTTCCTTTTTGTGAAAAGCGTGGTTTTGACAGATGGGCGGAGTGTGTGTTCTTAGTCAGTAGTGGATCGTGTCATCGTTTTTGGTTTACTCGCGGGATTTGTAGTGACAAATCTGAAACCTACATATAGGTTATATACCCAGCGCAGGCATGGTTTTCTTAGCAATCTGAAAGACTATGTGGTGCGTTGTGATGTTGCGTTGCATTGCGGAGCCACCAACAGGTGGGTTATCTGTGGGCTCGCAGGGTTGCGACAGATACTGCCCTAGGGAGACATCAGCACTGTATTCCCGATATCCTCTAGTTCTGGTTAAGGCCAACAGGTACTTGTGAGGAGTTTGAATGAGTGTGCATATTGTCTAGTGTGAATCAATTAAGTGTACACGTCTCTATCTTCTAAAACATTTCTAAAGAAAATATTTCTACGGACATTATATGTAAAGGTTCTATTGATGGTCGAATAACGCCCATGTTTTAGCTAATGCTGTGCTTTTCGAGTTTGTTGACCTTGTTTCCGCATTACCCTGCTTCTTTTGGGTCTGCCTGGGTACGCCCCAGTGGTTCTGTGCACTGTGGTATCCTTGAACAGACCGAGGAAGTGTGAAACCAGGGTAATTTTACTGTTTCTTTAAATCTATGTAGTTTTCTTTATATTCTTTGTTATTACGGGCCTGTGCGTTATTTATTATGGTATCCCGTATTTGTGACGTCATGGAAAAGTTTGGCCTCATGATTGACGCCCGTTGAGACGCGCTAGATTGGTGCGTCCCAGGATGTCACGCCACTCCACGCAAGAAGACTGTGCTGAACACAGAGGAAAAGATGGCAGCAGCTGAAAGCGGGATTGTGTTGGAAATGTGAACACGAACGTTTTCGGGAAAGCATCAAGTCGGCGTACGAAAAGCTGGGAAAGAACTGAGTTCAGGGTGTTGCAGCCCACGGACGAGTTTATGTTATTCCCGTACCGCGAAGAAATCAAACTGACTGTCGAACTTGCGTTGCACCAACTTTGTTGACATCCAGCATTTGACTGTGTCATCTATGATCGAATTGATGCGACTCAGGAACTGATCGATAAGCGGTAAGTGATCTTTTGCAACGTAGGGCTCAAGGAACTTGACATACATCAGATCGTGGAGCCTAGAATTTTTGGAAGTAGCTGTAATTCTCTGAGATTGGCCGTGTTCTTTGGCGACGCCATTACGTCATCGCTAGTTATACTTGCCTCGTGGTCAGCGAGTTTTCGGAACTGTAAAGAACGTTGTGAACCGGTTGGAGATTTTTTTTGACATCGTACTATATATTTTTGAGATAGGTTTGTTATTATATTATGTATCGTTTGATAAGAACTGACGATATCGGTAAAGCTATTGTGTTCTCACTGTAAAATTTTACATATTAAATTAGTGGACGGTGTGAGTCTGTTTTTGCCCCAGTAATTTAGTTTAGAGTGACATTACCCTGCGATTGTTCATGTTTCTAGCGGTTTGGCTATAGCTTAGAAACCATCACTGTGTAATTTTCAACTTACGTTGGTTAGCGGTACTTTTGGACGCTACCATTTCTCGGGCGGGGCCACGATACAGACTCGGCTCTCCTCTTGTTTATTTATTTCTGTGAAGCACTTGTAATGTTCAGAAATTGCCGTTGTACTTAGACATATTGTTGCCGTGGCGTTTCTATATTGAGTGAATTACTAGTTTAAATATTAAATCTGTTTACTTTACATTTGTATTTTATTTATTTTTATTCTACAAGTTAGTCATTCCCCCCAGGCGGTATAAATGCCTGTATGCTCCTCACCACGCCAAATTAGTTAGCTCGAGATTCGGATACGATTAGATTATTTTTATGAAATTGGGAGATTCGCACCGGAGCCCAAATCCACGTTCTCCATTCTGCTTAAAACGAAATATCTCGCGGTGGACTTGGTGCGAGAAATACCCGACTTGTACGTACATTGCTCACTAGACTGCAAAAAAGGTGTGTTTGATTGGCCGGCGGATATAAAGGAGCTCAAAGTCTGTATTTACTTCACACCATTTTTCGATTATTTGGTGGTGGGGAATCAAAAGCGTGTGGCCACTCTTAAAATATTCCCATCACGTCGATGTGTTCCCAGAGAAACAAAATTTGCCAAACCCAAAAAATATTCATTTGTTATTATTAAAAAAATTCTGAAGATATTTCATCATAAATAAGCTATTTCACTTCACATAATTTGTTAAACGACAAACAAAACCGCGGCACCCGTGTACTGGGGTGTATTGACTCCATACTGTTCTACGTACACACGTGTTTTCTATACAGAATGCTACTATTATTATGTTCGTTTTCCGCGAGCACTACTATTTGCGTCAAATTTTAAAAAAAAATATTAAAAATTAACATGATTTTATTGTATTGTACTTTGGTTGCTGTTTACCAAAATGAATGTATCTTTCACAATGCACACCATATGATCATCATTTTTAGTCATTAAATCAAATGAATTAAAACTATCATTAACCTGATCGCAAATAGTTCCATCCATTCTAACTCGGAGAAGCTTTTGACGGGGTCATATTAATGTCCGTCAAACAACGAACACGATACCATGAACGGCAGATGGAGCAGAAGTTCAACACAGTTGAGCAAGTTGTATTCTGTTCTGGCGATTTTAATATAAGACTGCAAATTAAAACTGCTGTTGTTGTACTACTATCGGGATGTATAAATCGTTTTATTCGTTAGTACGACACGTTTCGTTAAAAAAAAATTCAAACTGGAAAACCACCTGTTGTTATTAAAAAGCTACATCGCGCCAAGAACAGAAATATTGCAAATCATTGCAAGTCATACCAAACCTTGATTTCATTCAGTGGTAATTACTAGACGACTGTAAATTATTTTAGTTGACAAGACATCTAGGGAGTCTTTTCTAAATTTAAAGCTGACGTCATCGGATAAAGTTCGCGCTGACCCTTAGTTTAAAAGATTAGGACTATTTCCGCCAGGCGGCAGAAATATCGCAGACGAAGGAAAATATTCACAGTTAACAAAGACGTTCTCAGTTCCGAACACACGTTACCCACAACTTCTATATTTGTGATTCCATGCTTTATTCTCATTGCCCTTCTAGTGCTCTTAGCAGGTAAGTCGAATTACAAGTTTTTATTTAAAAAAATATTTCAGGCGTCGCGCTTCTCGCTTAAAATTTACTTAAAATTTAAACTTGTTCACGTTAAAACAGTGTTATTGATGTAAGCATTTTGAAATGGTTATTTTTCGGTAAACGCATTTTTGCAAGTAGATTTCTTAGATGCGCGTTGTATCAGAAAATACCTAAATAAACCGCAGACATGTGGTACTGAACAAAAATTGAGGGTGACCTATTGTACATGTGGACACCTGAAAGTATACATGACACGAATTGAATCGTATTGGAAAAACAATCTTGCATGTCTGAAATAAATCTTCATGCTTAAATCTTAAGAGGAAAATATTTCACAGAGTGGAAAAAACAGCAAATTTATCATGAAAAAATAACATAACACTTTTTAGCGAATATTTTTGTCAGCTCGCTACGCTAAAGCGCGCTCGGTCGCTGCGTTTTCTCTAGTAGTTGCTTAAACTTGCTGTTAAGTGAGTTGTGTGTTAGTGCTGTCAGTTTGCCTGCCTGTTGATAGACAAAGGCTGGTGCACAGGGAGGTGCTTTAACAAGACGAATCATGTTGCAATAGGGTCTAATTGGACAGGATTTAAGTAGCCGAGAAAGGGCGGTTTAGGCCCACTGTGTGCCTTTAATACGTAGGCCCTTAATGGAGAATTCAATGTCAGACCGTCTCAAGTGTTCACGAGTGAAAATTTATAGCGAGAAGGATGCACAATGTTTGATTTGCGAATACATATAAAAAAAAACAGATGGTTAAGCATGTCCGAACAGTGAAATCTAACTCATCATCTAGATTTAAGAGCTGCTCAAAAGCAAAACAAAGTTCAAAGAGTAGTGACTTACGTAGCCGTGGCATGACGTGTAGAGATTTGTCTAACCTGAGAGAGTGAGTCTCAAAGCCGCCGAGATTGTAATCAAGATATTTGTGCCATGTCGCTATTACTGAAATGTAGTTTTGAATTGCTTTTGCGCTTGTAAAAGTTTTTGAGAGTAGGCATACGAAGGTTTGGATATGTAACAGGACAAAAAGCACCTTTCTGTGTTTCTTTAAATTTCTTGAGCAGAGTAACCCATTGACTGTCATTACCCGTTGATGAATTAAATGTCATTGATTAGTTCAAGGCAGTTGGCGTTAGGTGTTTGCTCACTGGTAAAAAATTACTTAGTCAAGCAGTCTAAATGCATTTTGTTTGATTTAGATCAACGTGGTAAGAGCATATCCGTGGTCAGCATATATGTTGTCTGTTCCTTGTATTCGTGTGGCTTTGATTTGAATGTTCGCGATTGCTGCCACCAACCAGATTTGTCATGCAATGTGAAGCAGACTGGATGGTTTCCTCCGGCGAAATCATTGGTTGTACGTTGACAGACCATTGCGGCTGTACGAAAGCCAAATGGATGTTTGGTGTTGAAATTTTTTAGATATTATGAACAGTTGTTTTGTGCTGTCACTCATTTTCTGCAACGGATTTAGGGCCACAAATAACAGCGCATTCTGCACTAATTTTCCTGCTTCTAGAAAACTCATCAGCTGTCATATCATGGTATCATCCAAATTTTATGATTTCTACTGGTAAACACAGTGATTATATATTGGCTTCATAAACTAGCCTTCCATATCACAACCTACCAGAGCACTGAAGAGGAAGCACACTCTATTTTCACAGTTACCTGTAAGTTAGGCATTTCATATATTGTCTAGGTTATTCAGAGCAATGTATCAGTGAAGGAGTCGATTTTCGTAAGTAGCCACTGTAACCCATGTTTATGCTGTGCTTTGGCCCTCTGGCTATGCCAGCTTGTTATCCTGCAATCTGTGTACAGTGACGCATGTGTGTAATTGGTTAGGAATGTATGGCGCCCTCACTGTCTACTCTGTATGTTCTGGCTGTTTGAAAACCTCTTTCGCGGGAAATTTGTTGTAAGTGTGATGTAGTGTGACTGTTGTCGTACCTATGGCGTTGTGTGCTATGCTCTTTTAGATATATAATTATTCAGAGGTTCTTATTCAAAGTAGTTCTTATTGCGTTTTTTATGAGCATTTCTTGTATTGTAATTTACTGTCAATTACGGGACGAGGTAGTCGTTTTTGGGGTGTACAGGGCTGAGAGCGAAAGGGCTTTCTCTCTCTCCTGGCACCGAGCGGTTAGCAGCACTGGGGACGTTGGCAGTAGGCTGCATTGTTTGAGAAAAAGAAGAAGAAGAAGAGCAGGAAGGCAGACCTGGACCACTGTTGTTGCGGTGCTACGCTGGACAGCTAGATCAACCCTTGGCCGAACCTTGATCGTGACTGGTAGGTGAACTATCGCTATTCGGAAAGGGGCCCGAAGCATCTTTTGATTGCAATTGAATGTTGAACAATTATCACATGAACTTTTATTGCGTCAACATTTTGTGATTTACATTATTGTAGCTTTTTGTGGGCAGTGAGAGCACTTTTTTCTGTTTTGTCTATTTTTTTGTGCGTGGCCGCCGAGGTTGCGCCATTCCCCCGTTGCACGCTTCGTGAATTTTCCCAATTTTTCCCCTGCGTTGCCTGGGCTGTTTTGACCGTCGCTTGTGGTCATTATCTTGGGGAATTTTCCTCTGCTTGCGCATTTTGTGCCAGGCCCTTGCGTGGTGTTGTTTCGGCTGTTCTTTTGGCGAGATTCGTTTTGGTCGCTCTTTTGAGAAACCACGGCGAGTCTTCTTTTTTTGCGGCGTGTTTGGGGCAGCGACGCACTCTCTTGGTAGATTGTATAGACTGGTTAGTCGACGCACTCTCTTGGTAGATTGTATAGACTGGTTAGTCGGTCGCACTTTGTAATAAGCACAGTGAGGCGATTTTATTGTGACGTTATGCATTTTTGATTATTGAGTTTACCCCGCTTTGTTTGTGTACGTGGTTGGGTGCATGCCTGTGCGTTTGTGCCGAGTTGGGGCTAGTGTTTACTGTGTGGACGACGACGTTGTTAACCTTTTTTTTTTATCCGCACACCCTGCTTCTTGTTTAGCGTGGGGCTGCTGTGGGCGGTATTTACTGTTTTGTTCCGGCATTTTATTTGTATAGCAGTTAGGCGTTTCATTGTATTCAGCGCGAGTGTTACGTACTGCCAGGTTAATTCAGTTAATTTATAGGCAAGTTCCTGGCAGGTTAATTAGTCCCCGTTCGGACGAAGTCCGAAAACTGGGACTTGTAATTCGGTCTCCGTCCGTCCGTCCGTCCGTGTGTCCGTGCGTCCGTCCGGAGTCATATCTCAGAATCCCTTGGATCGATTCTGTTCATTCTTTGCATGTCCCTAGTACTTTATGTGGGACATATGCACATGCAGTGGTTTAGCGATTTGATTCAAAATGGCCGACTGGCAGCCATCTTGTTTTTTGAAAATGTCGTATTTTGGACATGCTTTGTCAGTTTTCATTCAAATTTAGTACATAGATTATACATGTTAGGATACATGTCCATGACGATTTATTTCGCTATTCGATCAAAGATGGTCGACTGGCAGGAATCTTGTTTTTGTTTTTTTATGCGGTATCTTGGACGTGCTCTGTCAGTTTTCATTTAAATTTGGCACATACATGTACTTCATACATGTTAGGATGCATGTCCATGACAATTTGTTTCAAAATCTGGTCAAGAATGGCAGATTGACAGCCATCTGACTTTTTGGCCTTACTACTATATTTCCACAATTTATGTACCATTTTCATTCATATTTGGCACATACATCATACATATCAGTGTGTTTCATAATCAGATCAAAGATGGCCGAATAATGGCCGTTTTTATTTTGGCCATATTACTACTACATAGAACACATGTTTTGATGTAAATAAACAATCTGTTGTATACACCACTTGGAACTCGAGTTTCAAGGACACACTCGCGACAACCCCTCCGCTTTAATATGACTAGCACAAAGAGAACTTAACGGGGACTGTGTCATTTTCAATGACTTGTTTTATATGATTTTATTTTTCCAGTGACAAGGCGCCACTGGGTTAATTTGGTCAGCCTGTTGGGTTGACTTGTTTTGTTTATTGACCTGGTTTAGTTGCCAGGTGCTGTCAGGTTAATATTGTACACCTTTTGATAGTAGGTTTTACTTTGTGTTTTGTGGCGAGGTTAATATTGATGATATATTAAATTGGCAGTATATAGGCGCACCAAGTGATTTTAAAATCCAAAAGGGATAACTACATCTCTTCATTTACTGAAAGACCCTTCAGTGTTCTCCCCAGACTCTAAGCCAAGCATCGTGGCTAATTTACATAACAATACATCTTATTTGCATAATAATTAGTTTCCCCAACAAACATTTTAACTGAAATAAAGAAGAGATACATATCTCATATACTTTTAGCTCCGCTGTCGACTTTGTCGAGCGGAGCTTATCATATGAGTGATTGTCCGTCTCCGTCGTCCGTGTCAATGTTTTACTTTTTCGACTTCTTCTTGAAAACTACAAGCCTGAATGCTTTGATACATGGTTTATATGTACCTTGGGTAGACCTCTCTCAGATTTGTTCATTTCATGATGATATCTTCAATTCTCTAATTTTGGTGAATATTTTTGGCATTTTTAGTAAAAAGTGATATTTTCGACTTCTTGTTGAAAACCGCAAGTGCAATTGCTTTGATATTACATATATAGGTACTACATGTGGACCTCTCTCAGATTTGTTCATTTTGTAATGATATCTTTAATTCTCTAATTTTGGTGAATATTTTTGTAATTTTTGGTAAAAAGTGATATTTTCGACTTCTTGTTGAAAACAGCAAGTCCAATTGCTTTGATATTACATATATAGGTACTACATGTGGACCTCTCTCAGATTTGTTCATTTTCTAATGATATCTTCTGTTCTTTAATTGCCATGTGCATTGCTAACAGCGGAGCTATCTCAGCCGACAGGCTGCTTGTTTATCATTTACATTCATTGTGTTTTATGTGTGCATCAAGTCAAATAAAGTTTGAAATAGAACAGGAAAGAAATGGAAATACTTATAGCCAGTCAGTAAATATATTGTTTATCCGTGGAGGTAACTGGTTCATCATTATTTTGTGTACAAGTACAGTCAGTTTTAGTGCCAATGTTACTGTCAGTTCATACGACCGGGGGGGGGGGGATTTGTTTGTTAAATTTGTAAAATCTGTATGCAGAAATTAATAAATCAATAATGACATTTTTTTCTACAACGGCATTTCAAAACTAAACTCGGCGATTTTTCATTGATCTATCTATTATTTGTGTAAAGCTACGATCACCAATGTGTAACATTGTCAGCTGACGGCATTGCGTTGAACGGGTATTCACCGCTGCTGTTGCGATCATCGGTCCCTGACTTTTTTGTTTAAAAATACACAAACTTAGAATGTTTGCTTAATTAAAACGATTCATTGATGATTAACTAAGAAATTACATCAAAATCGCCAACGAAATGTTGTTTTTAAACATCGCGGAAAAACATGCACTCTGCGCCGCCATCTTTGTTACCTCAGTCAAAATCTCCGTTGTAACCCAGCATGCATCGGCTGTGATGTCACTACATGCGTTGCGTCGCCTTAGGGTGGCGTTCCTCGGTAATGACGCACTATGAATGAGGTATTTCTAGAGGTCAGGGTTCGTTTTTTTCTTGTCCGTCTCGTCTGCAGTTGAATAATTTTTACTTCGATTTATTTACAGTTTTTTTTCCCCGATGCGACTTAATTTCACTTGTTTTTTTAATTCTTGGTAATTAGTGTCACTGGCGATGAAGTAGTAAAAACGCAATTGATCGCAGTGCAGCAACTCGGGATAGACCATCCCGACGCAATGGGGAAATTATTACTACCGTAAAAACTCAATCAATTAGGCCATGTAAAAATAAATATTTTTGGGGGTGGGCCAATTGATTGAATAAATATAGAAAATGTTTCCGAAGTGGTCGATTTGTTTGAATAATTTTTCAACGTTTTAAAACTGGGTTCGAAGTGTGTATCACCGGTAACTGAATAAATATATCGTTTTCCCAAGATTAGAGTAAAGGTGTAGTACTAGTCTGAGACTTGACCCAATTTTAAAACAAACTACGAGCGCGTTCAAGAAATCTGACGCAACCAGGCCACCTGCTGTTTTGTTGCCGTGAAGACGACAGTTTTATGTCACGCTCCCCGTAAATGTAAACAAACATGGTAACGTGAAAAACTCACTGGAATAGAGTAGAATAGAATTATGCTTTATTGCTAATTGCTGTACTATTTTTTTGAAATTATCTACAATTAAACTATACATACAATACAACAGGGTTTGCGCTTGTGTCTCGGCAAGACGAGTCCCACTTACAGAATTTTAAGAAATAGAAATTTGGCCCTGGATAACTTTATTAGAGATTGGACCCCAGCTTGCCTGAAAAACTGGGTCCCTCTTCAATAATTGGAGTCTGGGAAGCAAAATATGGGGTTAACGCAATCCCTGATACAATAATATATTTTAAATAAACTACAATAAATAACACTGAAAAACATAATATGAGACGACACACTGACTGATATTTTGTTACGGTATCTCTTTTTGGAGGATGTGGTGGGCGGGCGGGTGGTGTTGTCCGGTACATAGAAGCAGGTACAGCTGGGACCTCGGCAGTTGCCTTAGTAAAAAATGAATCGATTCGAGACATGGCTAGCGAGCAACAAAATAAGTACTAATAGCTTGTGGGAAAACTAAAAGTGAGTGTCTTTCCCTAGAGAAATCGCCACTTTTATAGCATGATACTATGACCAGCCACAACATTATCACATATTCTTTTGAAATTAAAGGATGTACATCAGTCAGTACTCAGTCTGACGTACAATGTCGAAATGATAGGCCCAGGATTCACACCTCACGTCGTCTCGTCTGCCACTTTACTGTAACCACGCACAGCTACTGAAACCGCTTCTATGAGAGCGCAGTTTTCACTTCACGGTCATGTTTTTTTACCCACAGTTAAAACAAAACAAAAAATCCACCCGACTTTTAAACGAACAACGTTGCAAGAGGAAGTTTAGAACATAACTGGGACGACTGTGTCGAAACAATCCAGCCGGTGATATTATTTGGGTCAACCAAAAAAAAAGAAGATATTTTGACGTGCTGCGTGACTGTGTAAACAAAACTACGTCCAATAATAATGACGCTTTCACGTAACACATTTGCGACTTTGTATGACTTGCTTCCAAAGATGAGAATCAAGTGTCGGCCTCAATTTTGTTGTCCCTAAACCATGGAGCTTCGTTTCGTCAGTGATTGCTAGCAATGACTTAAAATATTTGTTCGTTGTCGATATTTTTGGCGTCGTGATGAGAATTTTCTTAGCGATTATTTACAACTGATGTACTGGGTAATTTGTAATGACAATCAACAGAGTATATTTCACCATGGACGTACTAGAGATTTCACACGTCTTTTGTACAACCACGGTTGACACCATGACTGCACATCTGGCGGATATCCCGATTGCTTATACCATGGATGTAAATGCTTATACATGTACATTGTATTTACGTGATAGATGTGTGAAAATATACCTTTGTCAAGAGAGTGACGTAAAAATCGGGCGGTGTCATCACCGGGCGAACTAATTGAATACAAACAATAGACTGACTGGACAGATGGCCGAACTAAACGGATACATTTTAAAATTAACCATGACGCAAAAAATAGGTGGCCGAACTATTTGAGTGGCCGAATTGATTGGGCTTTTACGGTACCCTAGTATTTTGGGTTTGCCTGCTCCGCACCCTTGATAGACTTGGTAACTTCTTGTAGACTTCCGTTTTTGACTCCCATGTGCGAAGCACAAAATGGGAGTCTTTGCAGTTAGTGTGTCTGTATGTGTGTGTGTATGTGTGTATGTGTGTATGTGTATGTGTGTGTATGTGTGTGTATGTGTGTCCGACTGTTCCACTGCTATCTCAAGAACCATACATCGGTTTTTGATGAAACTTGGTGCATAGATGCTCTGGGCCAATGCGCAGATTTGATTAGGTTTTGGTAAAAATCCATGCTCGTTAATTACCTAATTTGCATGATAATTAGCTAATTTTTAGCTGTTCTATGACTGTTCCACTGATATCTAAAGAACCACTCATTGGATTTTGATGAAACTTGGTACATAGATGCTCTGAACATATGCGCAGATTTGATTAATTTTTGGTAAAAATCCGTGCATATTAATTACCTAATTTGCATGATAATTAGCTATTTTTTAGTGGTTCCATGACTGTTCCACTGATATCTAAACAACCACTCATTGGATTTTGATGAAACTTGGTACATAGATGCTCTGAACTAATGCTAGGTTTTGATTAGTTTTTGGTAATAATCCGTGGACACTAATTACCTAATTTGCATAATGATTAGTCAATTTTCGGTTTTTCCACTGATATCTCAAGTACTAATCATCACATTTCAATGAAACTTGGTACATAGATGTCATACGACACTGCACAGACCTGATAGTTTTTATGGTAATATCAGTACATATTAATTACCTAATTTGCATAATTAATTAATTTTCAGCATTTGATATAAGTAGTTAGCATTACATTTCAATGAAACTTGGTACTTACATACTCAAGGACTATGCAGAGATTGATTGTTTTCGATAAATATTTGTGCATATTAATCACCTAATTTGCATAATTAGTTAATTTTCAGCTTTTCCACGGGTATCTCAAGTACTAATCATCGCATTTCAATGAAACTTGGTACATAGATCCTTTAGGACTATGCAGAGACCTGATTAGTTTTAGGGTAAATAATTGTGCATATTAATTACCTAATTTGCATAATTAATTTTCAGCTTTTCTACTGATATCTAAAGTACTAATCATCACATTTCCATGAATCTAGAATTATGCAGACCCAATTAGTTTCCGGTAAATATTTGTGCATATTAATCACCTAATTTGCATAATTAACCAACTTTCACACTGATATCTCAGGTACTATACATCACATATCAATGAATGTACATGGATGCTGTAGGACAATAGACAGACCTGAATAATTGCGGGTTAAAATCTGTACATATTAATTACCTAATTTGCATAATTAACCAATTTTAAGCTTTCACACTGATATCTAAAGTACCGTAAAAACTCCAAAATTTCGACCGGTTTTAAATAATTGGTGTTAGATATGTGACGTGTTTTTAGAGTCAAAATTAAGGTACATTTTCGGACGGTCGAATTTTTCAGAATAGAAATCAGCAAATGAAAAAATGGGGATGATAGTGTGCTTCATTAGTTTTTAAAAAATGCAATGTCCGTCAATTGACGTAAACTTCCTCATGTTTCACGGTAAAAGCAAAGGTCGTGGCCGAGTTGTAACTCAAAATCTAAACAAAGTCATCAATCAGTGAGTATTATGACAAGCAAAACAAAACATCAAGACGCGGAGAAGAGGTCAGCACAAAACTAATAGGTCAAAAGACAAAGCTGTCTCGCACTACCTAGAAAAACTTGCGAATGTTCGAAGTACAGGTACCCATTGGACAAAAGATACATGGAAGTTTAGCAAACGATCTCCCCGACCCAGTGCAATGTATCCGGTTAGAATCAAAGCTCACGTGTCCCTTATTTGAGGGACCAAATTCTGCCGTAAATTCGCCCTTGGATTAAAAAATAAAATGGGATTTAAGAAAATAAAATGGGACTTTTAAGGTGTATTTTGGCGTCATTTTTCGGACATGTCAATCAATCCTGCCGGCTAAAATAGAGTCTAAGTTTTACCGTAGTCATTGACGTTTGTCTATTCAAGAGTACACGTGTATGATTTTTATCGTGACTAGCCTAGCGTGAGCGGGTAAGCTTCCTTTCGAGAATGAGCTGTTATCACTGTGAACAATGTTAAATTATTCTTCAGATGACCAGTTTATTTTTTAAAAACAACTAATTTTTTTATTTAAAAAAAATCATGCCGTTTTCGCATCAAAATCCAAGCCAAAACATCGTACTACAACACCAATCTCTTCCGCATTGCGTTCAATAACATTAACATATTTAAATAAGCTATGGTAATTTGAACACGTTGGCATCATCCAGCTTTTTGATTGGTTAATTAGCGATTTGACCTATTTGACCTAAGAGAACATGGCGGATATCCTACAGCATCAAACGTTTATACGAGACCGAAATCATTCGCTTACGATGAAACTAAGTTGACTTTTATTTGTATTTCATAACCATTCAACAAATTTATTTTGTGTACATTATTATAATCACTACTGAGTACAGTAATAATCAACAATTCAGAAACGCAGCATGCCGAGATTTTTGTGTTCGTTTTTATTTCAAACTTCGTTTATTTAGAATATATTTTCGTTACCAATAAAATAAAAATTTCTCAGTCAATCAGAAACTCGGATTCATGCCTTCGAGGAAGGTCCCGTTTGAACGCTCACATCGTTTTTTTTTTTCGTTTGTGGGAAAACTAAAACTGGTCGCAATTTTCGAATAAGAATGAGTCGGCAATTTTTAGTGGAATCGAAAATTTGGAGGTAAATAAAACACCGAAACCCGGCAAATAAATAGGCGATCGAATTTTTAGAGGGGTCGAAATTTTGGAGTTTTCACGGTACTAATTATTCCATTTCAATGAAACTTAGTATAAAGATGCTCTAGGACAATGTACAAACCTAATTAGTTTTACACTCAAATCTGGTCATATTAATTTTCTGATTTGCATAATTAGTTTTCAGCTAAGTAATTTCGAATTATATTTAATGTGTCTCCAATACTCTCAGCACATGGGAGTTCTTTCTAAGCTTTCTTTGATTATTTTTGTAAGGCTAACTATGTACAAAGGCGGGATTACCAATACATGTTATTGTTTTAAAGATGTGCTAGACGAGGCCGACACTTGTAAACAATACAACGTGAATAAGCATCGCGGGCAGGATTTCAAGGATCGCGGGCGAAACAAAAGCGATGCGGCTGTTTGTCTAAGCGACGCGGGCCCGCAGTGCTTGAAAGGCCTGGGGAGAACACTGGACCCTTCCTGAAAAATAAGGAATCTGTTAAAATTTTTCACAATCCCGCATTAGCCATCAAAATATAGACATTTCAAAATCAGTTCTGATTGTTGAAACCTGGAAACCCTGCAAAATGGCTACCATTTGTTATGCAAATGAGGTGATCTTAAGTGCATTGATTAATACAAGGTCATTGACCTTTCTTCTCGATTTCATCTTACCAATAACAGAATTGCTCAAACACAAAACCAAAAACGTCCAAAACACAAAAATGTGTATTTTTGGGTAGATAAATCCAAGATGTCCAGCTAATGATTAGATCTTAGTCTTGAATTAAGTCAAAAACTTCCATCAAAATTGTGTAAAAACACCCAATTTTGAATTAAATCGACCAAAATTCACAAGTTTTTGAAATGGCTACTAATGTTAACACTATCAAATTAGCAGACAAATTCACCACAACAGTGACACACTGATCCATACTATACCTTTTGACATCCATCATTGCTATGAAAGGCACGTGAGCTGCACTTTTTAATTTTCCAGTGATTTTCAGTCTAGTATTAAGTAGTATGGACATGTGTATTACCATGGCTATTAATATATTAATATTACATTAACTGACATATTTGCCATAATTTGTTGCATCTGATATCCTTTTAATTCGAATGGCACTGGCTTTGCACACAGCTCTGCAACTTTTCAGGATGTTGTTAATTTGGGTATATTCAATATTTTGGTTTACTTTACTTTACAAATAAACAAATACTGACGAAAAGGTTGCAAACATTACCATTCAGGGTTCTCCACGGTTTGAAAATTAAACAGGCACATTTGCATCATTGGCAAGGATGGAAACTAAAAAATCTATTAATCTACATATATTATTACATATGCATAATATGTATTTATTATTACAAAATTAATAGGAATTTTGAAGAGCTATTATTAAGTAAACGTCAGCACGTACAATCAGCTGATTTTAGCTGCACGATTCCTCAAGCGGCGACATCAGTTGTTTACAAGTAATGATCGCGTCCAGAAAATAACGTAACAAGTTTGTTAATTTATTTTCCCAAATAGATACATACATGCTTTATTTAATTTTTAGCAAAAATTTATATTTATGATTTATATTTATTTGGACGAAGCAAAATAAAATGTATGTCGCACAAACGTTCGTAATTGGTTTATTAAAAAACTTGCATGAATGGCACCAAAAACCAAGGTGATCAAACGAAATAAAATGTACACAATAGAAGATTTTCGATCTGCAGTTAACAGTTACTATCAAAAATAATAGAATTAGGTATAAAAAAACAAAATACATACTTAAAAGAATAATTTTCATTCGAAATCGAAAGTTTGTTGATGTCTGCTTCGTTGAAAACAGCTATGACCCGGAAACAGTTCATTTTACTGTGTGCACCCTGATACTATGTAACGATGCTTTTGATTGGCCAAAGCCACGCATTGACGCGAAAAACAACGAATCAGAATATTTGTTCCAAAAGAACACAAGTAAATTTATTTCCTCCACTTATGATGCTAGTTGAAAGCATGGCCGTTTTAATGGGGTTTTTAAATCGTGATTTAAAGAAAATTCAACTTTAAATAGTGACATTTAAATATAAACATTTACATGTTCAAGCAAGCATTCGTGTGGACTTCTTGGTGATCAGCAATGTCTGTGATGGTACGTCGGCTGCGCTGGTCGTTTGTTCCACTCGGCCGTGACGATGTTGCTGCTATCTAGTCACGGCGTGAACTTGGTTTTAACCATAGACCTTATGGTTTAGCGAATGGTTTTACCGATAACGATTTTATATATTTGACGTCACCCTGGCAGTAAAAATATGGGTACGGTAATGAACTTTTCTAGGCCACATGTTCATTTTTAATCGTGTTGAAAAAAACTTGTAACTTTTTGTTTGGTGGTGTTATTACCTCACGGTGACCTGCTACGATAACAAACCGGAATTTTCAGTTGCACCTTAAAACAATGAACCAGTTACCCTGAGCACGATGAATCATCTTCGGAAGACAATGAGTGTTGGCCCGTTTTGTAAACAATTCTTTGTCTGGGACCATGCAGGGCGCACAGGAAATATAACAGGGCGCTGACAATTTAAACAGGGTGCCAATTTCAGATAACAGGGCGTGGCGCCCTGTAAAAACCCCTCGTGGAGAACCCTGCCATTGCCGGTCAAACGTTACATCACTTGTGTGCACGTAGGATATTTCTTATTAACTGTAGTACTTTTTTTGGAGGATGGTGTGGCCCTGAAAAGTGCCATTTTGCTTGTGTATGCTAGGCATACACAAAATGAATAAACAACTTCCGACCTGAACCAAAGTCTGGTAATTAATGACAGTATTAGATCCAAACTTGACAGGGATAGCTCACATCTGGGAGGGCAAACTGAATTTCATTGTTTTGATAATTTTAAACCCCACATTGCCCTTGAAGTAAAAGCTCTAAACTCCTCTGTTAAATTGTATGGGTAAACAATTAATTTGCCAAATGCCACAGTACTATTTTAAATCTCCCACACTAAAACACGTTTTGTGAGTAAATTAGGTTTTTTGAGGTAAAATAGATTACAGCTTATAAATAGCATTGAAACTGCTTACATGTGAGAAATCACATATTCCTGGAACAATTTTATGATTGACATCTTCCCCATCCATCAAACATATTAGTGTCTACCAGTACTCGTAAGTACACTATCAACTCTGTCTCTTTGTTATGCAAATCACAAAGTTTTAGTTACGGAAAGTAATTAGTATTCATATTGGAGGACGTCATATTAAAACTCATTGCGCTCTATTGCGCACACACTACGACTGAGTGGAAACCCCTAAAACTGTGGCAAATAGTCAGTCCTTGGCGCCTGTAATTGTGGAATCTTGTCATAGGTTATACATAGTTAGGAAAACAACCTTTTGGGCGAACATGAACCTTAAATATGGATATCCAAGCCACAAACCTGAGAAAACACTTGAGAAACGTCACAATGACTCCCTCACATAAACAGGAAACGGAATATAGTTACAGTCAAACCTCGTTAGTGCGAATATCAAGGCCCCAGGTGAATATATTCGTTATAACCGGTGTTCGTAATAACCGATCACCACTAGAGGGCGCTTTACAGAAACAAACTAATTACCATAAGTCAGGGTAAACAAAACTATGGCGCCATTTTAAACACTAGACCAAACATTAAAAACACACAAATAGTATTGAAATAAACGTTGTCATGTTTATTAAAATATTAAAATGGAAAATACAATTGTACTGTTCATTATTCAAAGTACATGTATAAATAAATGAATAAAGAAATTCTTAGTATGTCCATGCTGGATCGACTGAATTTGTCACGTATGCATACACAAACACACATGTACTCATTGTATTCGTTTCATGATTTCTCAGTCATAAAAAATAAAATTCACATTGCATTCATTACATTTGTAATACGGTAAACAAATCTGTAATGTAAATTGTTCGCTATTAACACGGATGGCTATTTTAAAAAGTCAGTAATTTTGGTTTGACGACGACCAGAACAAATCGATGTGAACAGCATGTCCTCGATAGTTGAAAGTTGTGAAAAAATCATAGTTTCAACATTTTCACGGGACTGAAGATAAGTGCGTAATTTTACTATGCAATCCATAGCTTCCGACGATGAAGGCAGTTCGATGTCAACAGGAATGTCTGGGCTGACATTTTTGATGTAGTCTTCATCGGCCTCAGCGTTTTGTTCCAAAATGGACGCTATGATTGCATCGTCTGATGGCGATTCACAAACACCAGTTTCGTCGTCTGCGCAGACAAAATCCGAAAATGAAATTTCTGGCAATTCGATATGATGGGCTAAATTGTTCCATAAACATTCAACATCACTGGTGTTATCGGCCATAATGTCTCCACGATCGGCAATGCTGACTTCCTGTTCCACGTCGGGATTTGGCGAATGTACAAACGACGCCTTTCTGAAGCAGTTGGCAATGGTGGTATCGGTAACTTTTTGCCAGGACGAATGAAGCATGTCGATCGCATCTTTGACATTGATCGTGGGTAGGGTTTCACCTGAATCAAGATTCACCAACATTCTTTGAACTACTCGTTGGCGGTAAAAACACTTGAAATTTCTAATCACGCCCTGGTCCATCGGTTGCAGCTTCGAAGTTGTATTAGGCGGGAGAAAGACGAGTTTGATGGCTTTGAGGTTTTTGACAGCTGGATGGGTGGGACAGTTGTCGACGACCATGAGAATTTTTCTTTTCTGGCGTTTGTACTTCGTGTCCAGTTTGTGTAGCCATTCGATGAACAAATCGCTGACCATCCACGTTTGCCTTGTAATCGACAGGTAGGGATTTTACGTTTTTGAAACACCTAGGATTTTTTGATTTTCCGATGACCAGTGGCTTGAGTTTTTCAGATCCATCCATATTTGTGCAAAGCATCACAGTCAATCTTTCTTTACTTGTCTTTCCCCCAGAGCATATGTCATTCTTGAATGATAATGTCTTATCGGGCATCAGGCGGAAAAATAACCCAGTTTCGTCGGCATTAAAAATATCTCTGGGAGCGTAGCCATCGATGAGTCCGGGTAATGTTAACGTTACCCAGTCATCAACCATGTCATTGCTGACAGAAGCAGCTTCGCCGCACACGGATTTGAACGTGATACCGTGTCGGGATTTGAATCTCTCCAGCCAGCCATTACTGGCTTTGAATTCGGAATGATTCATTCTCTGTCCTAAATCTTCGGCCTTTGCCTGGAGGATAGGACCGCTGATTGGGACATTCATAGAACGGGCACTGGTAAACCATTTCAGCAATGCCTGCTCAACGTCGTTGACTGCTGAAAACCGCATTCGCTTCCGGCACGGCTCAATTTTGTTGTGTTCGAACATCTTCAAAACATCAGTTTTTTTCTTTAAAATCGTTGACAGTGTACTGGGTTTAACATCAAATTTTCGACAGACATCGCCGTGACGAATGCCCGACTCAATCGCTTTGATCATTTGGACTTTACAGTCCAACGACAAGGCACGCCGTTTGACATGAGTTGACATTTTGAAGTCAGGACGGAAACTGGCATCTCACTCGTAGTCGCCGTAATTTATCTAAAATTTACAGCGTCCATGCTTCACACTTTTTTGTGAATCTTAAAATTAAAAACTCGAGCAGCAAGGGCGTCGAAAGTGACTAGACATTGGAAGTCGCGTACACAAAAGATTTTCACGCCCAGTGAATGGCTACATTGTTTTTATTTTACGATGCACAGCTCAAGCCCACTGCTAACAGCGGAAGCGTAACACCGTGTATTTGGCGGTTCGTTTTAGGATTTCGCAGCTGTTTGAGTGAATGAAATGTTCGCTATAGGTGTTACAGACCATTGTTTTTCAGAGAAAATCCTTTCGTACTAAGCGGGTTTTCGTAATAAACGAGTTCGTTCTAAGCGTTGTCAATTACCATAGGGATAATGGATTTTCAAACGGGACTTCAGTGTTCGTTCGTTGTAACCGGTATTTCGTTGTAACCGAGTTTGTACTAACGAGTTTTGACTGTATATCCCATAATATGAATCAGATGACTCCGTCTTTGGTGAACTTTGACACAAGTGGTCAGTTGCGAAGATGGCGTCTGACAGTGTAGTTCATTGACGATCATCGCTGCCGATGTTTAGTTCATGCAATGTCGGTAGAGTATTTTGATTCATTTGGGCCACGTTGTTTAAACGTACGTGTACTGGTCCAACAGCATCAACCCTTGCCTAACGAATTTGTGTAAGAATTTAACGAAAAATTGGTAATAATCGTTAGTGCTTATTTACATGGGTCCAGAATAGGCGCCGTCATTGCTTAATGGCCCTACAGTATACCTGTCTCTGTTTATAACCGAAATATATGTGTTGGCTGGTTTTTTTGGGTTGACTGATTCATTCCCTGACTGTATCTGCATACCAACTCCTCTACCCCGGACCATCAAGTCTGTCTTTGGTACGCGAGATAGCCCCTGTGATAGTGAGGAGGAAGACAACTATTGGTATCCTGCTGAGTTTAATTAGACTGGTGAACGGAAGTTTCATCATCTGCCTCGCCCCGTCCCGTCGGAGTCCCATGAATGCCAGCAGGCGGGGGAGGCACCACGAATATGAGTTTTGTTTAACATTATATACCATGACCGAAACCATAGTCTTTTAGAGGGAAGTCTCAAATTTTTCTCGATGATCTTGTTGCTTTGGGTATGTTTTATATGGAAATTATGTTTTGTGATTTGATTTGTTTTGTTTTGTTGAGTGCTGACCACATCTCTGTATTTAAGGATGATTCGTTATTGCACGTCAATATGTCCCCGGCTTTTCTCTTTGCTGGGATTATTGAAAGATCAGTTTGAGTGTTACGCATGCTTCGATGGCGGCAAGACAAGTAAATTTCATGCCAGTGCTCTCTGGACGATATCACGTACAATTGTACGTTGCTATGTAGTAATTTACGAAAAGAACTAGTTGTTTACCAAGTGTCCTGTGATGTAGCTTTCCAGTTTTTTATTAGCCTTCGCAGATGAAGTCTGCCGAAGGCTTATAGATTGGGTTCTGTCCGTTCGTTCATCTCTTTTACTTATAACTTTTATATGCTCAGTCCATTTTTTTTCCAAGTTGGTACAGATGTAAATCTCAATGCCATACATATGCACGCAAAGTATTTTTTTGATTCGCCAAAGTTTCATTGTGTTTTTCTGTGATTTTCAACATTATACTCGTACAAGTGCAGAAATTTGCCGGAAAAATCGGAGTTTTAACGACTTCTCGCAAGAGAACTGACATACCGTATTGCGCATGCGCCGGTCTAACTGCTGAGGAAATTGCCGTCGATTTCTTCTGAGGATATTGTATTCCGGGACTGTATCTTTCTTTGCACAGGGCTTACTTAGATTAAATTCTATCTCAAAGGTAAGAAACTGTGCTTATTGTATTTATTATGAACTTTGATTTATCCTTTTGTGTCCTGACTTTAGTGAGAAACTAGCGATCGCACAGTGTCACACTTTGCCAGAAAATCAGTCCTGCTATTCTGTTATGTACGATTGCTATTGCCGGTGTTCATTGGCAACTGCTAGCAGATTGAAACTTGGTTTCGTGACGACATATTAGACTAGAATTATCGAGAAAACACAAGTCAAGTTCGGCCAACCGTGACTGCTTGAAAGCAATGATGAAATTGAAAAGTACTGTATTTCAATATCAATGAATCTATCATCACTTTTAAATTACCCTTGAAGTAAATATGATACCCGAGTGTGTTACTACATTGTGACCGGGTGCTCCATGCGGTGTTGAAGTTCATCGTTAAATCGAACGTCTGTCAACAGAGACACATTTTCCCAATCAGCTATTTATTTCGGTACTGAAGTCAGGGTGGCAATTTCAATGTTTAGCTACCATAATTTATCTCTATTATGAGCAGGAAAATAAATTACGGACCTCGATTGAGATGGATTTAACGGCGGCCATGTTTTTAAGGGATATGTGAAACAATATTGAGGAGGGGGTCAAATTCACGTAATCCTCAATTTTAATGATGTTGACTTAATAGTCATAATTTTTTTTTTCAAAACTTTGGATATTATTTTATATATTATTTTAATACAACTACAATATGTTAATTAGTATGCAAATTAGCAGCCAATCTGAGACAATGCAATCCAGTTCAAATGAAATTTGATATACACTTAGGTTACATGATCACTACCTCTGCTGATTTGTTTTTTATGCACTTCTATCTGCTTTTATATTAAATGTATTTTTTTGTATTTTTCTCAATAGTTTTTTTGACTCCCATGTGCGAAGCACAAAATGGGAGTCTTTGCAGTTAGTGTCTGTATGTGTGTATGTGTGTGTGTGTATGTGTGTCCGACTGTTCCACTGCTATCTCAAGAACCATACATCGGTTTTTGATGAAACTTGGTGCATAGATGCTCTGGGCCAATGCGCAGATTTGATTAGGTTTTGGTAAAAATCCATGCTCGTTAATTACCTAATTTGCATGATAATTAGCTAATTTTTAGCTGTTCTATGACTGTTCCACTGATATCTAAAGAACCACTCATTGGATTTTGATGAAACTTGGTACATAGATGCTCTGAACATATGTGCAGATTTGATTAATTTTTGGTAAAAATAATTTACATGATAATTAGCTATTTTTTAGTGGTTCCATGACTGTTCACTGATATCTAAACAACCACTCATTGGATTTTGATGAAACTTGGTACATAGATGCTCTGAACTAATGCTAGGTTTTGATTAGTTTTTGGTAATAATCCGTGGATACTAATTACCTAATTTGCATAATGATTAGTCAATTTTCGGTTTTTCCACTGATATCTCAAGTACTAATCATCACATTTCAAATGAAACTTGGTACATAGATGTCATACGACACTGCACAGACCTGATAGTTTTTATGGTAATATCAGTACATATTAATTACCTAATTTGCATAATTAATTAATTTTCAGCATTTGATATAAGTAGTTAGCATTACATTTCAATGAAACTTGGTACTTACATACTCAAGGACTATGCAGAGATTGATTGTTTTCGATAAATATTTGTGCATATTAATCACCTAATTGCATAATTGGTTAATTTTCAGCTTTTCCATGGGTATCTCAAGTACTAATCATCGCATTTCAATGAAACTTGGTACATAGATCCTTTAGGACTATGCAGAGACCTGATTAGTTTTAGGGTAAATAATTGTGCATATTAATTACGTAATTTGCATAATTAATTTTCAGCTTTTCTACTGATATCTAAAGTACTAATCATCACATTTCAATGAATCTAGAATTATGCAGACCCAATTAGTTTCCGGTAAATATTTGTGCATATTAATCACCTAATTTGCATAATTAACCAACTTTCACACTGATATCTCAGGTACTATACATCACATATCAATGAATGTACATGGATGCTGTAGGACAATAGACAGACCTGAATAATTGTGGGTTACAATCTGTACATATTAATTACCTAATTTGCATAATTAACCAATTTTAAGCTTTCACACTGATATCTAAAGTACCGTAAAAACTCCAAAATTTCGACCGGTTTTAAATAATTGGTGTTAGAAATGTGACATGTTTTTAGAGTCGTGGCCGAGTTGTAACTCAAAATCTAAACAAAGTCATCAATCAGTGAGTATTATGACAAGCAAAACAAAACATAAAGACGCGCAGAAGAGGTCAGCACAAAACTAATAGGTCAAAAGACAAAGCTGTCTCGCACTACCTAGGAAAACTTGCGAATGTTCGAAGTACAGGTACCCATTGGACAAAAGATACATGGAAGTTTAGCAAACTATCTCCCCGACCCAGTGCAATGTATCCGGTTAGAATCAAAGCTCACGTGTCCCTTATTTGAGGGACCAAATTCTGCCGTAAATTCGCCCTTGGATTAAAAAATAAAATGGGATTTAAGAAAATAAAATGGGACTTTTAAGGTGTATTTTGGCGTCGTTTTTCGGACATTTCAATCAATCCTGCCGGCTAAAATAGAGTCTAAGTTTTACCGTAGTCATTGACGTCTGTCTATTCAAGAGTACACGTGTATGATTTTTATCGTGACTAGCGTGAGCGGGTAAGCTTCCTTTCGAGAATGAGCTGTTATCACTGTGAACAATGTTAAATTATTCTTCAGATGACCAGTTTATTTTTTAAAAACAACTAATTTTTTTATTTAAAAAAAAAACCATGCCGTTTTCGCATCAAAATCCAAGCCAAAATATCGTACTACAACATCAATCTCTTCCGCATTGCGTTCAATAACATTAACATATTTAAATAAGCTATGGTAATTTGAACACGTTGGCATCATCCAGCTTTTTGATTGGTTAATTAGCGATTTGACCTAAGATAACATGGCGGATATCCTACAGCATCAAACGTTTATACGAGACCGGAATCATTCGCTTACGATGAAACTTAGTTGACTTTTCATAACCATTCAACAAATTTATTTTGTGTACATTATTATAATCACTACTGAGTACAGTAATAATCAACAATTCAGAAACGCAGCATGCCGAGATTTTTGTGTTCGTTTTTATTTGAAACTTCGTTTATTTAGAATATATTTTTGTTACCACTAAAATAAAAATCTCTCAGTCAATCAGAAACCCGGATTCATGCCTTTGAGGAAGGTCCCGTTTGAATGCTCACATCGGTTTTTTTTTCGTTTGGGGGAAAACTAAAACTGGTTGCAATTTTCGAATAAGAATGAGTCAGCAATTTTTAGTGGAGTCGAAAATTTGGAGGTAAATAAAACACCGAAACCCGGCAAATAAATAGCCGGTCGAATTTTTAGAGGGGTCGAAATTTTGGAGTTTTCACGGTACTAATTATTCCATTTCAATGAAACTTAGTACAAAGATGCTCTAGGACAATGTACAAACCTAATTAGTTTGGGGTAAAAATCTGTTCATATTAATTCCCTAATAAGCATAATAATTCATAATTTTTTGGTTCTAATCACATTTCAATTAAACTTGGAGACATAGATTTTCTGTTACATTGCGCAGACCTCATTAGTTTTACACTCAAATCTGGTCATATTAATTTTCTGATTTGCATAATTAGTTTTCAGCTAAGTAATTTCGAATTATATTTAATGTGTCTCCAATACTCTCAGCACATGGGAGTTCTTTCTAAGCTTTCTTTGATTTTTATTTCTTTTGATAGCTTGGCATCCATTTGGTTCAGCTCAAGTGAAATATCCCTGGTCAGATTTTAATGACATTGAAAACACAAGTACTCTGGCTTTTTGCACATTCTTAATATTTTATTTTTGCAGAATCCCGTAAATATTTATTTGATAACTTTGTAGAGTGGAAACAGACTGTTGAATTAGTTCATCCTAGACTTTGGTAGAACATGTTTAAAATAGTACAGTGTGAACTGCAATTTCTTTCTGACTGGTGTATAAATTTATTAAGTAATATTTTTCCGTACTAAAGACTCAAATATCTTTTTTAATTAAATCTAACAGCCAATGGGAGCACATATCATATGCTACAACCTCTGCTAAATGTTCTTTTTTTTTTTTAGGTGCAGAGCCAGATTTTTTTTCTCAGAAAGCAAAGCCACTGGAACTGCATGTATTACAAAAACATACCGGTACTATTCACTGCGTGTCTGACAATTGTATAAAGTTTCGCAGGTCCTCTTTTTTTTTTTTACTTGGAGAAGTTCTGTCAACCAAAGCATAAATATGTGTTTCTCTGTACATAAAATTTCACACGATTTGTTAATATTAATGTATGATAATAAAAACTTGATAATATTTTTCTGGATTTTTGCACTTTATTTGTACCATTGTCGTATGAGAAGTAATCTTGTCCTTATTAGAGATATTGAAACCAATCCAAGGCCACAAACTAGTTTATCCAAACAGACACAACACTGACTCTACATATTTGCAGATCTGATTTGTATACTTCCTTGTCATTTTACCTGTTGTACTGGTTTGGTGCTATCAGATTTCCTTGCTGAGAATAATGCTGACCCCGGATGGAGAGTGCTATAAACTTGAAAATGCCATAGAAATCAAGTTTGCCAATTTATGTCCATGCAACTTTAGAATGACAACTAGCGAAGGCAGTGTCATTCATGACTTGTTTTGACATGTTTCCAGATTGTGTTAAGTTCATATAAAAATCGGGCTACTAACACAAACTACTGCTCTATACTCGGCCAAATACATGGTTAATAACTCATCTATTTGATCATTGAACAAATCAGACAATATTATTAGCACATGATTTCATCACCAACGACAACCCCAACGGATCACTTTCTGAATTCCACATGTCAAGATTATGGATATTGATGGCAGGCAGTTTAGGGGTTTTGTGCGCGGTCAATTACTCTCTTTAGCTAATGTATAGATAAACTGATTCATGTTCAAAACAGCCGACAATTGCAGACATTATATGTGATCATCCAAATAATCCACTACACCAGTCACGATAACGTGTTACATTAGCAATTCTAAAGCCTAAGCATTCATCAAGCGTGAATTATGTATCCTGATAGATTGAACGATATTGAACAGTTTTCTAATTTGAATTCCTACACAACCCGTATTTTTATGTGGCATGTGCACGTTTGCTTCTTTCTATTGGCTTAAAAGAGGTGTACCGAAACGTAGCCGGTTCTTAAATTGGACAGAATTTGAAGAAAGGGGTCACTATCGTAGTTTCTGCTGGTGAATTCTATATATTCCATGTAGGTTCCTTCAGAAAAGTTTTTTAATATTTCATGCGGGCAAAAAATGACAAAATAGGAATATTCTACAATTTATCAAACATTATTCTAAACCATGTTCTAAAAACAGTCGTGGTACTGCCCCTGCTTAGCCGCTATATTACTTTTAACATTATTATCCATATTGGACATCTATGTCTACTTTTATATTAATCAAATCTTGTATTCTTTTCAACCATAACAAATTAAAAGCGCATACTATGACGACATTGATCATAAACCCAGTAACCATTAATGTGGGGTTAAACAACTCACTGTTGCTTGTTGTTGAAAATGTGCACCATTGCACTAGTGACAAGATTGTTTGAATGCACGGTTGTTATTATACGCTAGGAAGATTCTTTTAAACTATGGAAAATAATGCTGCATAATGTACTGCACACGAAAATCTTATCAAGGCATTTTATGACGATCTGGAATATTGAGATTGAATTGACATATAAATAAAAACATTTTTCTTAAAAAAAATCCTGACAATAGTCGTGGTCTTTTTCTAATATTTACTAGAATGACCCATTCTAATGCACTATATTCTCATTGTCACATTGTAATAGACCAATATGATGTCAGACTGGCGTGTTTTTCTGCGTACGAGTGTATGGACATTGTATATGACTGACATTGTCTTTTGATTTATTTATCAGCAGCAGAACGGTTTATTCAAGTTCAAGACGATGTTTCGGTATACCACTGCAATTCAACTCATTTCCCTGTTCATATGGGTAAGCTTCATACCGTCCAATATGGTGTCATTAGTTTGACATAAACATTTCATTTATTTTACTGATATGATGCATTGCTTTGGTATATCAACGAAATTCTTCTCATTTTACAGTTCAATTGGATAAAATTATTATTGTCCAAATATGATGTCATTGCTTTGGCATATCAACGTAATTCTTCTCATTTCACTGTTCAATTGGATAAAATTATTATTGTCCAAATATGATGTCATTGCTTTGGTATATCAACGTAATCTCATTTCACTGTTCCACTTATTGCACAAATATGGTGTCATTGCTTGGTATATCGACGTTTCACTGTTCAATTGTATAAGCTTCCTAGTTTATCGAGATGGTGTAATGGTTTGGCATTTCAGCGAATTTCATCTTGTTCATTTTGAAAAGCTTCCCATTGTACATATATTAAGGTATAGGTTTGGTATTTCGTTGTAATTACTCCAGTTTCTCGTTTGTTTGGACATGCCTCATATTGTATACAGATTATGTTATAACTTTTGTATGTCTATAATTAATCTGATCTTCTTGTTCATTCGGGAAAGCTACACAATGTACACTTGGGAAAGCTGTACTAATAAGATGTAATTGGTTTGGTATACCATTGTTATGCAATACATTTCCCTGTTCAAATGACAAAGTCTTATATTCTACAAAGATCACTTTGTAGGATTTATATCAATATGTAACTCGTATTATTTCCTTGTACTTCCTGTTTCACATTGTATTTAGGCGGTGGCAAGCCAATTCATTCATTGGTCAGTTCCCTTTATGACAAACTATTCACTAATTGGTCAGCCTACTTCGCTTCAAACTATTGAATAATTGGTCAGCCCATTTTGCTACAAACTATTGACTGATTGGTCAGTCCACTTGTTGCAAGCTAATTGATGACGGGCACCCCTTTATTGCAAGTCTATTCATATATTGGTCTGTTTTACTTGTATCAAGCATAATCATGTGTTAGTCCCCTGCATTGTAAGTCAACTCATTGGTTGGTCACACACATCGCTACAAGTCTATGAACTAATGGGTTAGCCTGATTTGTTGTATGTCTACTTACTTTGTTAAACCCTGTTGGATCAAGCCTACTAGCAGCCACTAATAGGTCAACACCTTTCGTAGTAGTTTTCTAGTATTCACTGATTAGTCGGCCCCTTTTAACAAGCCTACTAATGCTCACTAATTGGTCGGCCCCTTCTGTAACAAGTCTAGTAGTGTTCACTAAGTAGCTCACTTAGTTTTAATTCAATACACTAATTCGTTACCGCACGTCACCACATATATATTCACTAATTATTATCTACTTCTACAAGCCTATTCACTAATGTGTCAGTCCCCTTCGTATAGAATATTTTCATTACTTGGTCCCCGCAATCTGCTGCAAGCCTACACGCTAATTGGTCAACCTCTTTCACAACAGCTCCCTTCATTGCAAGCCTCTTCAGTATTTAGTTAAAATGGTATTCTTTATCCCTTTTTAAAACCCAGATTTCAAGTGAAAAAATCACTGCTTATGATTACATAGGATGCTTTGTGGACACCAGTACCCGAGCATTGAATGATTATAACGTAATGTCAGACAGTGGAATGACCGTTGACAAGTGTATCAACATCTGTAAAGATGAAATGGGTTGCAATGAGAGATACTACGCTGGAGCCCAGAACGGACAAGAGTGTTTCTGTGGTACTGACTTCAACAAATATGGTAGCGCCGATGATGGTGATTGTGATAGTACATGTAAAGGAGATGCTAATGAGATATGCGGTGGAGTCTGGAGGATGTCAGTCTATGCAATAAGTAAGAATCTTATTTGAAATGACGTCATCTCTGGGGTGTATGACATCGTTGGATTATATATCACCATTGTATGTGACATTAATAGAGAATATATCTTTATGACGGCATTATAGGAGATTAGTATATTCTTGTATATACCTTTTATTTGATGGTATTTTCGTTTCATGGTTTCTTTTGCAGGATCAGATTATATTGGTTGTTTTAGAGATAAATCTGCTCGTGCACTGGAGGTAAGTTTTAGGACTTTTATAAAGGTTCGCATTTGGATTACGCGTACAATTACTTTTAATATAATTTGGCAACTGAACAACATTACCTTTTAGGATATGTAGCAAATAGTTTGCCGATATGGTACATTTTTTACACCATAATACATGATTGGTCAGTTTTTTTGGCCTGCAAAATCAAGTCATTTATTTTTTAGACCCCTTGTCATAGGTTATGGTTATTCATTTATCTTACTTCCAAAGGTCATCAAAACATTAGTTTACATGTGTGATGGTTCAATATTGATGGTAATGTATTGCACAACTGGTACAATGTATTTCAGAGCATTGTACGTTTCTACTACAATAGTATAAAATACGTGTCAAATATACGCACTACATATAAACATATTTCTACATCGATTTTGTACGTGTTGAGATGGAGACAATCGTCTAGTTTAATGTAAAAAAAAACAATGTATTTTACACGTGTTGTATACGTCGCTACGAGTACCATATCGAACAGGACGCGGCGATCTTTAATGAAATTATTTTGAGATGCAGTTTGCTTTCTATGACCAAGCGTGACTTGTGTGGACGCAGCCATGTTATCGTGAAATGAATTTTGACGTTATTTTGTGTCTTCACCAGTATGTTTCTAGTTGCATGTTTTCTTCTTTTATTCTAGTTTCAAGCAGATCTCGGTTCTGATATGACCATTGACCTCTGCATTAATGCATGCGGGCCTCACGGCAATTATGCTGGAGTGCAGTATTCATCTCAGTGCTTTTGTGGTGATGACTATGACGAGTATGGTGCCCTCGACGAGAGTTCGTGTAATATGAAGTGTACTGGTGATAGTAGCGAGATATGTGGTGGTACCTGGGCGAATGCTGTTTACAAGTCTAGAGGTAATTCTCACACTAAAGTCTGTGTCATCCATTGAACATAGGAATTGATCATTATAATGTTATATTTCCTTTTAAAAAATAATAATTAAGTTTTGTCACGTGGTTTGTTTCATGGCTCTATGCAATATTTTCATTTGCTATTTACATTTTTTTAGGAGAATAATTACTAAATATTGTCTACTATATACCACTTTTGTTGTAGAAACTTACAAACAACTGGAAAACAGATTTGACCACGAATAAGCCCCAGATGCATTATTACATATCTTTTTTTCTTTTAGAACCAACGTACATTGGATGTTACGTGGACACGTCTAGTAGAGCGTTATCTGGATATTCGTACAGCGATGGCTCAAACATGACACCCAAAGCATGTATCAACGCGTGTATTGCTAACAATGATGGACATAAAGTGTTCTATGCTGGTGTACAGTACGCTTCGCAGTGCTTCTGTGGAACTGACTTCAGCAAATATGATTCAGCAGATGAGGCGGACTGTAGCGCTGCATGTACTGGTGACAGTAACGAGAAATGTGGTGGAACATGGAGAAACTCGGTCTATAAAATAGGTATGAAATATATTAACATACATCTTCAGAGACAAAAATAGAATTTAGCCGTTCGTATAAAGATGTATGAATGTTTTCGAGTGTCTTTCTTATTTGGAAAATACAATCACATCATATTTACGTCACATTCGAACACTTTTCCTTGTTCACGCAATCTCCTTCCCATAGATCTTTGTAATTTACAACCTTCAATTTTGTGGACAATCGCCTTACGTCGCACGGTAATTTTGTCAGTTGTTTCACTTGAAACCGAACTGCAAAAATCAGAAAAAAAATGAAGATATACAACGTCAATGTGTGCTATACATATTTATGATTAATTTTGATGAAGTAAAGACATCTTAACGCTGAATAGTAAAATACGATTTTTGTGGCACACGTTCAAACTATGTCTCTCAGGCGTTACGTGAGATCTCGCACAACGTCTCTTTGGATCTAGTTTTCAACCAAAGAGTACACACACATACTCAAACACGCCACAAGACAATCCTTACAATTGGCTAAATTAATAGATCGTAGCATTGGATCGCGACATGGAAACTTCGGTATTTCTTGTTTTCTTGCATGCTGTCCTATTTTAATATCTTTTTGGGTTAGGAACGTCCCTCAGTGTTACGAGTAATATTAACCCTATAAGTTACCTTGCACATTTACTGAGACTATCACTACCTATTCATAACGAATATGATAAGTTAAATATGGTTATAGCATTTTTTCCATACAAATATGACAGTATGATAACTCTACACCGTGTGTTATGCACTCACATGGTTTTCTGATTGATACGACTGTTTAATAAAAACATTTTTGTTTCAGAAATCGTATAAATGTTATCCATCGAACCAAGCAAGCAAGAACAGGACAGTTATAAGTGTTTGAAGATCTCTATGATGCTAATTCACGGAACAATCTCATTAGTCTTGATAAATCGTGTTCTCATTCATCTTGTTCCTGTAGTTGATGATAGTAATGTAGAATAAACGCATAATTAAAGCAAATGATGCCATGTGTCAGTGTGTACGTGCTTTTTGTGCGTATCAGCAAAGCATGTTATGCAAACCAACTGATCACTGAGAAATGTAGTTTGTCCAAAATATTGAATATAATTTGTATCAAAGATTTTTATATCAACCTCATGGACAGATGTATTGTGTTAATACAGGAAAGGCGTGGTATATATATATATGTGTGTGTCTGTGTCTGTGTGTCTGTGTCTCCAGTATCTTCACATATTAATTCTTCTGGTTTTTTTTGGCTTGGCCAATTTCGCTCGAACTTGGCTGACAGGTCAGTAGGTAGAAGGTAAAATCAGTAAAAATTCTGTCCCACCATTGCCCACAACAGCCAAATACTTTTGAATAGCTTCGCGCCAAAAGTATCCTATCCTACATATTTAGGATTAAATTTTTGATATCTTTTTTTATTACCAAGAAATTTGAAGTTGTAACTTTTCACCAGTTAACTTACTTTTAACTTCTGTGATTTTTTTTGTTCATACTTGGCAGGCAGGTCATACCGTTACTAATTGTAAAAAAAAATCTATTACCTTCTACCAATCTTGTAATAGCAGTGTTCAAATGATCATGCGTTTTTACTTTGGCTAAGTTGCGCACCGACAGGAGATCACAGGCGCCAACATTGTTACACTGTACGAGCGTAATCCCAACACAACTTTGAACATTGAATGAAATGTAATTACTGCATTAAATCAAAGAATCTCGAAAATAGATTGGGTCATATAGATGTAATCGAAACAATCAGTAAATTTGGAAAGGAAATCTCCACTCCTCAGGAAACGGCTACATATTTCAGCCACACTGAGAAAACAGCTACGTAGATCTGTGCATTCCTACTTTTCTATCACACTGAGGAAACGGCTACATAGATCGGTGCATTCCCACTTTTCTATCACACTGTGGAAACGGCTACATAGATCGGTGCATTCCCACTTTTCTACAGCACTGAGGAAACAGCAGTATTACTGTTTAGACTCGTCTTTGTATACAGCACTGCACAGTTATTCAGCTACCAAACAAATGAGATTGCTAGAGCCAGTGCTCATCTTGTGTCGGTCTTTACTTGATAAGACTATCTATTCTTACACCATCAATATACCAATGTTCATCTGATTTAAGTCTACTGTACACTATAATTTTAGGCTTGTTTGCATTGAATTTGAGCTTTCATTTTTACAGTAAACACATAATTTATCCAACTATTGTTTACTGTAATTATCAACTGTTTCGCGGCACCCCTTTTTAAAAATTGGAGCGATCAAAACTTTAGCCCATAGACTAGGAAAGTGAATAATTATTTTGTTGAAAATATTGCACACAAGATGAATACAATTAGAACCCAGATATTTGAGATGTTCTACTGGGATACGATCAATACCGCAAGCGTTATCCGATTTCTGACTATTTATTGTGGGCTATATTATCTTATAGCGTGATTGGTTGGTCTAAATATTAAATGCGCTTTTGTCATAATTAACATTGGTATTAGATCGATTTACGGAGAATGTTGAATTAACGTATTCTTTTATTTCATTGTAAAAGTTCTCGAATTCGATGTCATAATTCCACTGGGTGTTAAATAAACCTGAAAAATATTCTAACCAAATTTGAAGAGAGATTGATAGCTTGACCAGCGACCAGAAACTCTTGGAATTAGGTGGACCAATTGACTGATAGAAATAAATGTTTTTGTGAGGTAATGGCAAATATGTTTTGGTTTATTTTTTAAGTTTACTTTTCTATACGCACTTCATAGAATTTTGCAAGAGTGATATTTAAGATAGTTACAGCCGATTCAATTTCACAGTTTCAACATAAGTAGTAAATTCGTTTATAAGTATGTCACAATCATCTGAGTAGTTAAGGATGCACTATAGATACAACCTTGAGGGCGCTATTCATCTTCGGATGCGATGACGTCATACGGAGTGGTATGACGTCACACTGGGGCACCGTACATATATTAGCATGAATAAGATGTCACAATGGGGATGTGTGCATAAATTAGCTTAAATGAGTGTTCATGGCGTTTGCATACATGAAATTTATTTGATTACGAGGTCACCGTGATTACATTTGCATGAATTACCATCATTTTTTTAAAATTATTTTTTAATTGGACGTCACGGAAGAGTTTTCTGAATGTATCGTAGAGGGCGCTCACACACTCGTACGCTAATAAATAAACATCATTTTGAAAACTGAGTTTATTACACAAAAGATGAGTAAAACTACCAAGATCAGTTGAATATACATTTTTTTGGTTTTTGTTTGAGTAAATAATCAAAAAAGAATGGATTAAAAAACAGAAGAATATATAAGAAAAAAATGACATTTTAAAATGGTTGAAATACATAAGAGTACATTTTGTAACGCGATTAAGTATTCGATTATGAAACTGACGAAAGAAGGGTTAAACAACTAAGATCAGTTACATGGAATATATTTTTTTGTTTGAGTAAATAATTAGAAATGAATAAAAAACTGAGTAATATAAGAATACATTTGTTCTAACGCGATGAAGTTTCAATTATAATAAAAAAAACGAGTAACATCGAAAAGTCAATACACTTTTTTCTAATCAGAATCGCTCGTCTGTGATAAAAGAAAAAAAGAGAAATAATATGAAATCGATAGTTATATAAAGAGGGTACAAGTTACATATATACATGTGAAATTTTAAAAGTATAAGTCATCTAGTAAAACTGCGTGGTAAAAAATATTTGTCATGAATAGGGAGGTTGAGTCCAGTCACGCTTTAGATACATCTGTTCACATAAATTCTGTCAAATGTCTAACGCGCGTAAATGAGTTGGCTACGGACTTCATAGGTTCCCCTCGACATCTGCGCAGCAAGTAATACAGAACGTATTGACCACACTGTAGAGAACGGAGCTTGTAGTATTTGATGATTGTAGATCCATGTACAAATGTTTTTATCGAGAAATCTCTTAAATTCCACGTAATAGGGTTGACTAGTGTAAAAGTCAAAATATTCACCGTGGTTGGTATCCTTCAAAAAAAAGACCACCCAATGCTACTGTCATCGGTGTTTGATACGAACGGGATACTCCGACACTTTTGCCTTAGGCAGTTGATCTCTAGCATAAACGCCGAAGAACACATTTATAGTGTACGGATTAGTCGACAGAATACGATCCGGTTGATTCATGTCCATCGCAGCTAGAAATCGGTCAATACTTTTCTGTCTCTGTCAATCTCGATAACGTTGTTGTATTCAGCATAAATCAAAACTGACACAGTCTCAGTCAATGCTTGTCTGAACTGAATCTCAAGACCAATCTTTCCTTCTTGTATCAACTTGCGGTGATAATCGCTGGCTGATTCGTCTGGAGTGAGGTCAAATGCGAAGATTGTGTACCCTTCAGGATATTCTTCTCGAGTGATGCCGTTGCCTTGGGCTTGACCAATCTTATTTGTACCAGTAAACAGAGTGTAATAAGCCATGATGCAACTTCTGCCACCACCCGCTGTGAAGTCCGTCTTCAATGGCTTTACGGGAACTTGCTTGCCTCCAACGTTGAGGACGAGTGATGTGATACCGTGATTCTGGAAGTTGAATGGATTGGTTTCGTAGGATCCATTGAAAGACGCTTTAGAAACCAAGCACAGGATGATCCTTTTGGATAACTGACTGAGGAATATCGAATCTTGTCATAACGCATCGATCGATGGGGTATGTTGCAGTACCCTGTTTCAACGCTTTGACGTGTCCCAGTTGTACGCTTGGGCTCAACTTGACTTTTATCATCAGGAGAGTAGCGTCGGTGATGAATGCGGGATTTTCGGTTGAGCTGATCAAGCAGAACTGATTTTTACTAACCTCCACCCCATTGAGTAAATACTTTGGTTGAAAAAATATGTCTCCGTGTATTCATCCGATCATGTCGACCGTCTTACTGAGTGGTGTATACGCGTATCGACGTTCGAGTCCCATGTTAGCGTCTCCATCGTTGGCCCTCGGGTTTGCGACATTCATTTTTCCAATGGTGTCCTTCTCAAATATTGCCACACCAATCTGCGTTGATTTGGCGTCCCCTCCATAATTCAATAGCGTTTCGATTATGGCTCTATGAGAATAGGTGGAAGATGGAATCATCCGATATAATTTAGCCTCCCCTCAAGTTGAGACATGTTTCACGGTCAAAAGATGTTAAGAGTAAAATTCAGTGTCATTCTTACCATTCAGGGCTTCGTCACATCTTACTACATCTTTTCTACCTAACAAACATTAGCAACAAAAACTTGTCTGGTGATTGCATGACACGTTTTCGTTTCATAACCAGTGCATCAACAACACCGACATTGTGTTACGCTGGACATGTTTGTAGAAGGTACATATCGTGTACATATTCATTTCAGGTAGTCTGTCTAACCCTCCTCACATGTTAAACTCTAAAGCTTTAAGCTTCTCTAATTTCATTATTTCTTCCAGAATACTTTCCTGCAATTTCCTTGCAATTTGCACGTCCACTGCATTTCCAATAATTAGGTATATGGCTTGCACGAAAGTTTCACTTAACAACTCGTTTCACGAGCAAACCAGTGAGGAGGGTGTTACCGGGGATTTAGGCATATTGAAATTATACAAGATCTACGTACATATAACAAGTTAGTTTTACAGAACTTTATTATTTGTTGATATTGTTCATGTAAAAAATATTCCATCGCTGTCACTATTTGTCAATACTTCCAGAACAAGCTTATTAATGCTACAGACGGATACCTACAGAACACAAATAAACTAACAAGCCCTTCACAGTACCACGAGGCGAGTCTAGTTTAAAAGATGCATTACTAACAGTCTAAAAAATAAAAGCAATGTAACATTGAAATGTAAACTACAGCCCTCCAGTGAGCAATTTATCTCAATGTCACTATATATGCACAAACTGTTGTCGCTTTGCTTTGAGAAAAATGTTGAACAAGCTCATATGAATTAAAAATATTGGGTGAGATGAGGTACATAAGGATATTAATAACAATCTTGTACAATATGCTTGTATTGATATTGTTCATTATTATAAATAGTGATTGAAATTAGATAAGCCGAGAGTGCTTGTGAACGTTAAAATGAAATGTGTGTAGTCCAAGCGTTATTCGTTCAATTACAGGCAGTTATTCCTGAAAAGTTTGTTGGTTTCTTTTTAGAGCTAAATAGCAACACAGTAAGTTCTGCATAACAATATTCTGTCTCCCACGGAATATGCATTCTTCTATGATAGAATATTTCACAATATCAACTACCAGTAACTCTTATAAAAAATCTTACAAAGTTCAACCGTTTTTAGAAAAGTGACACATTTGTAGAAATGAGTTGTCTTAGTGTCAAATCATATACTCTGTCCTTGAGCTGTGTAATCAAATGTGACTGTACACATGCTTTTTTGCTTTGCTTTTTTGTGTGTTGTGTTAAAAGACCTGCAGTGCCAATATTCACAGCTATCGAAAGTGGTCCATTAGATCACATTAACTGATAGTTGTATGAACGGAACGCTTCCATTACAGATCGAGTATAAGTAAAAAATTATAAATAACCATGCTGCGTATTTGCTACCACAAAGAGCAGATTTAAGATGAATATTTTACGGAAAGTAATACAGACTACTGCTTTTGTTTAAACTATAGTACATGTCTTATAGAATCATATAATTATGTAATAGTTATAGACAAATACACATTTGAATGGGCAATGGAGGATTGTTTGATCAAATTAACCTATTTACATGCATAGCAACGATGTTGACTGTTCTATATAATAAGTTCGTCTTATATTATAGAAATGTACAAGCGACGGATGATTTTCTGGACACATAAGCCTTTACATGATGTCGTTCTGAGAAATAAACATGGCTTTATGAATAATAATACGGACTTGTAAAATCAAAATTACAATTTCTATATAAAAGTTAATTATTATTCAAGTTGTTCTATCAGTAAAATTGTCGCACCGTTCAGTGTGTGTTTCCGTTAACACAACAAGTATGTAATGACCAGTAGAGAACTACAATGGTTCATGACAGCCTGACTATTGTAACTGTATAACAAGATCTAATGACACACCTGTGAATAAGAAAACAGAATAGTATTAGTATCTACTTAAATTTGTAGATATATAAATTATTTGCCTGTACATTTCGTTGGTAATACTGTCCCATATCTACTATTACACCCAGAGTTTCTGAAATTTATGAGTTGTCGGAGAAAACAGATGGTTGAAACTGTCAGAAACACTATTTTATCGAGTATACTTTATCGAGTTTTATTTCAAAGAACAATCCATCGCATCAAATGACATTTATTCAAGAGTTGACACATCGTTTTCTTTTCTTATATTCAACACTTAAACGAAACATGTTTTGCTGGAATTAACAGTGACAATCAAGTAATAAAAATAAATATATATTTGTTGATACTACCAATAATATAAGGTCTCGCCGCCCAACGTTTTTAGATGTAGAGTGTAGATTGTTTTGTTTCGTACATTCTTTAATATCAGAGAAACAGGCTGAAGACTGAAGTAGAATTTTTAAATGCTAGATATAGCTGATTATCGTCTGCATACTGGTGAAACTATATGTGGTGTTGATGAGTTTGCCTATAGAAATGTAAACTGCGAAAAGTATGGAGCCAAGTACAGGGCACTGAGAGACACCAAATATACATGCGATTGCTTACTAGTAGTACATATATAATATCTCACAGACAGATTGAGTGGATTGAAGGTAATGTGAATGAACACTGTATTTCCAGATTAGAGAAATTAGTGGTGGTCTCAATGATATCAAGGAGGCATACTTTATCTTCCATTTGTGTTGACAAATATTAATTAAATCATTGTTTTTAAATAAAATTTTATTTTCTAATGATAATTGCAATGTTCACATAACGTCACAGACACGACACACAAAACATTACAAAAACGTTTAATACTGGGATGATTATTTCAACAACGATGCCATATATGTATATACAAAATATTTACCTATTAAAATAAGATGGTTTAATAGTATACATTTTTGAGGTAATCAAAAGAGAATACGTTCAAAGCTTAGAACTATATTATCACCTCCTGGTATAGCCCTCAAATAGATTTAAATAATTTCCAAAACGAAATTGTGGTTGTACATTTCCAGAAGAGATGTTCAATTGTCCAATCGGGTTTTATTTTGGAAAAGATAATTGTTGGTTGCCAAAATCAGTCAATGCATTATCAGGTTTTTGTAATAAAGTTACAGCAGCTTGTTTTTTGTGGTAGACATGACAGCATGATTGAAACTGTAATTTAGAGAGGCCACCAATGCATTCCCATTTTTCCGCAGAAAAATAAATAAAATTCAGGGGCAAGCCCGTCACTGCCAGGTGATTTATTTTTTTAAGGCAGAAAATACTTTCTCTTTAGTCAGAATGCCTTCACATTTGTTTATTTTTTGTGGATCGACATGTGGGATATTATTATTAAAAAAAACATATTTATCATTTGAATTCAAATTTGGAGAGGAGGATGCATATAACGCAGTATAATAATTTCTAATTTGCATAAGAATGTCCCGTTCACCAGTAATTTTGTTTTGATCGACCATCAATTTTGTTACAGTTTTCTTTTAAAAATTCCATTTTTTCTAAGTTCAACAAATATTTGGTACTTTTTTTACCCGCTTGATACCATTGTATACGTGAACGGATAGCAGAGCACTGAATCATGTGATCAATAATGTTATCAAGTTCTTTTTTAAAGCTTTATACTGCATCAAAACATCCTTATCCAAATTGTCATCAATTTCTTTTTCTAAATTATACAACTCTTTTTCAAATTCAATTTCTCTATTCTCAAACTGAACCAATTTGCTAATTTGAGTTGGAAGATAGGTTGGTTTGGTGAACAAGCTAGAAACAGTCCGAAATAACCTGGTCTGATTGTTGGCATTTTGTTTGACAACATTGGTATAATAACTTGAATTATCCTCACGACTTAACGTATTAAAATTGCTGCAGTTTAGTATACGGTCGAACTGTTATAATGCGTATCTTAATTGGTACATGCATATTGAAGAGACCTGAGAGAACCGAGGATGTTTTAAGAGTGCAAGTATTGATTAGAGAAGATTAACTTCAACAAAGTGAAGGCTTCTGAAGTTGTACATGAACGAAAACTGGCCTGTGATTAGAGAGATTCCGACTGCCAATGACTGTCAAATGATTTAACATACTGTATAGACTTGCAGTGAGGATATACATATGAGTGCAATACCACCACCAGGTGATGTGGTACGTGGAGGATGCTGAAAGGATTGGTAGACCAATAAATGACATGGTCAACTGCTTACAAATAGGTGGCGTGATCGTGACAGGATTAGCCGTCGATAAATAAAGTATAATTAAATCCTTAACCTTGTTATTTATCTAACTTTTGAACACAACATCAATAATTGAGAAGTGTCCAAATGATATTATCAAATTATAAATTAACTGTTGTAAACCACAGATTAGCCACGGTATTTCTGTGGGCATCTTCAGGTCACGAAATAAACGAGATGCATGCCTTTGACAGTGACTGTCAACACATTTTACACTTTATCATCCTAAATACCATCTTGAATTTTCAAGGTGAATGTTCCGGCGAAGCACTCCACTATCACCTTGAAGTATTTCATTAGCACTACGTGTATGTGACAATGCCCTCACAGTTTAGAATCAGTTTACCAACAGCCAATCATATTGCTTCTTTCTTCAACGCGCTTGGCCAAGCTATCATAATCTTCGGGGCGGAACTAATTCACGAGACGCTCAGCGTTGCTATTTAAGACGCGCACCACTCTACCTTGTATTTATATGGGCTCTGCGCGAGCTGCCGGGTGAGTTGCTGTGAAACACCGGTCGAAAAGCCGGTGAAAATAGCTAAAATCGAGAAAACAGCACAAACTTTGAAGACATCCTAAACAACCAAATTTAAATATGTTGCATATGTAGGCGTAATCTTGTTACACTGTTCAGGGGGATGTCAACAACCATCCCAAAATACCGTTTTCTGAAAATTTGTTGTCGGGTGTGTTTAAACCGAAGAACGAAAAACAAAGAACGAAGACAGAATATTCATACTGTTTAATCATAACAGTTTAATACATTTACATGCACTCATCGTTCATACTGTTTAAGCATAACATATATTTTCTTCGTTCTTCGGTTTAAGCACACCCTTTGTTTTCACCATGATGGTTGCCAGGCGGTGAAAATACCTGACCCGAGAATAAATGTCGCTGCACACAGTGCACGGTACGAGGTTTTACCCAGAATTCAACACGTTCTGTACCAACGCATATTGCTATGCGCAGAACTGAAATTCTGGCATCGTTCTGCGCAAAAACCGTTTTTAGCGCTTGAGTTGTTTCCGGGTTAGCCTTCCATGTGCTTATCGTGCGATTTATTGTACCAATATCACATTTTCTGGACGTATTCCTACACAATCATGCTAAGAGTATCCAAAAGAGTCAAGCAGGCAAGTTTAGCCGCAAAATTACATGGGAAATTGGCTTCAACTGCTCACTCGATCGCCGATGTTGTCCGTCGGCACACAAGGTCGTTCGCTTTCTGATCTTTCTTCCGAGACTTTGACTCGAATATTCGGGTTTTGTTGCTTTTTTAATGACAGTGATGACTATATATCACAGTTCGAGAAAGTTAAAACGATGTGCTCACTTCAAATGGTTTGTAGGCGATTTTATGCTATCGCGTCGAATGATTTGTTCGTTATGGGAATGACGGCAAGCTCTATTGCCAGCCGTGCTTTTCACAGATTTAAGCTGATGAAGGCGAGATCGCTCGTTGCTAATGAAATAGGGCAACTTTCCGATTTGATCATTCAAAAAGGGCCATCTCAAGTAAGACAAGTGGTAAGAAATTTGCTGGAAAATTTAAAGGGTCACGAATGGGATGATTCAAAGAAATATTTGGAAGTCTCTCTTGCAGTTCTATTTAGCACGAAAAGATCAGCAATTTCTAAGAAAGCCACTGGGAGTCGAGCCTACATCAGTAAAATCTTAAATCAGCACCAGACAGTAGGTGAAAAGTTGTCTGGATTTGATGAGAGTGCCCTTTGGCAATTACGATTAAATAAAGATAAAACATTTGCCAAATCAGTATTATCTGTATCATTTTTCAAGGAAGCCATTACATCAGATATTCTGCCTACTTCTGTTAAATTGGCTTTATTAGCAGCACCATCTTCCCAGAAATTAGATCAGACTACAAATGACACTAAATTATGGAATGATTCTGAAGCAGAACACATATTTATCCATCTAGGGGGCGGTCTATCTGAATCTGACAATGATGGTTTAGAGAAATCTCTGAGAACACAAGAAAATGTTTCAGGAATTCTCAAATTAACCACTTTGTGAAATAATTTGAAATGGTGTCAGAAACTGCCTCTCAAAATAAAAAGGGCTGGTTTGTTCATGATATTGAAGGCCTGGTTTGGAGAAGTGTCCTCAACATATTGACTGAAAAGAAATTGGATTATGACCTTGATGATGAAAATGAGAGACAGAAGTTAGAAATAGTTGTAGGTGAGGGTGGCCACACTTTTCAAGATTTCAAGGGAGTGTCCCAAAATTTCAAAGTATTTGCCATCAGTGGTGCTATACGTCTGATAAAATATAATGGTAATGAAGTATGGAGAAATCCAAATCCAGTCTTCTGATGCAAGCCGCATTCCATTTGCCATTATATATGCCCCAGAGAGTGATGCACTGATAGAAGTTGATATTCTTCCTGTTCTGGCATGCATTGAAACATTTGCTCAACATGGTATAAAGGGAATGAAATACTGTAGAAAACTGGAACGAGATGAAAAGTATAAAAGTTTGGTCTTGCAGAGAAAGAATACCAGTTTTTTCTGCAATTTATGTTTGGCTACAGTTCATAAATGTCACAATCCAAATCATGAATGGGATATGTCTATCACTATTGCGGATATGAATTCATGGGCAGGAGAAAAAAGTAATGGTCAGAGTAATCATCCTCTTATAAAGTATGACCCCATAAATGAATACACTATGAATGAATACCTTCATGCTAAATTGAGAAACGTGGGTAAACTAATTGACAAGATCTTCAACGAGGCTCAAAAGATCGACCAACAACTGGAATTTATACAAAAGTTTGCAAAGTTATCTGAAGATCAAAAACATGATGTGAAGCAATATGAAACAAAACTGGTTGACCAATTTGATACCAAGGTTGAAATTAATGAAGCAAATCATTCAGCAAAGTTACTTCAAGTTACTAAAAAGGATGATCTTAACAAACTTGATAAGAAACTTGAAGCAGCTTCACTAGCATTTGAAATTAAATACACTGAACACATTGAAGTGAATTTGTTGGATTCTGCTGAATCACATTTTGAAATTTTATTTGGCACACACAAGGAATACAAAACACTATGTGCATCACATCTCCATGTTGTATATAAAATCAAGCCAGGTATCACTCGTCACATGCAAACTGTCCATGGTAAGTTCAGCACAAAAGATCTGAAACAAAACACAAGATGCATTACTAATCTCAATATTTAATATCAAAAATCTGTCATAATAATAAATTATTATTTACACTTGGTAAAACTATTCCAAAGTCAGCCTAAATTGTCAAATTTGTAATGACACTATTTTCTATGAAGTCTTTGACTGTAAAAAATGGGGCATGTGGAGGGGGCCTGGCACATTTTCTTTGAAAATCATTTGTTATTAAACTAATCTCAATATTTAATATAAAAAATCTGTCATAATAATAAATTATTATTTACACTTGGTAAAACTATTCTAAAGTCAGCCTAAATTGTCAAATTTGTAATGACACTATTTTCTAGGTATTAATTCTTCAACTTTAAACACATCAATGTGTGTCACGTTTACTGGAGAAATGGGGCAAGTGGAGGGGGCGTGGCACATTTTTTTTGAAAATCATTTGTTATTAACTATATTTAGTATATTCTCACTTTAATATTACATAATTTATTATGAATAATATGTCAGAAAATAATATTGAGAGAAACGAATGAAATGCATTGGTATCAAAAACAGATACATGGAAAATGTTCATTTTATCCCTATACCCATAGTATCTCAATAGTGTATATATTATCTCAATAGTGAATATATGGTATGCAAATTAATGACAAAATACATTATGACACTTTATTCACTACTCCTATGAGGGACATAACGTGTATATGGTCGATCTACATATCGTTGTAAAGCTCTCGAAATCCCCAACAAAATTACGTTTTTCATTTTCACGACCAGCATTATTGCAACAAAAAAGGCGCCAACAATTGAAGAAATCGAACGTTATTTTCTAAAAATTGCTTTTTTTGTGTGTAAAACGTAAAAAAAAAGGACTTACCGAACGTAACTTTGTGAGCCGCCATGTTGACAATCCATAGGAGGCACTCTCGCGGTAATTCTAACATAACAGTGAGAGGAGTAGGCCAAAAACCACCAAAAATGCAGTAATTTCGCATAATCAATTATAGTCTATAACTATTTATTGAAATGGTTAAAATGATCCGGGTAAAAAACTTTAAATACATCAACAAAATGAGAATTCCAGTATCAAGTTGGGAATGAGGCTGGTGGGTCAATTGAGGTCATAGAATGGTAATAGCGTGTATGCTAGTTTTTCTTTCAATTTGAAATTGCGCCCTCGTGCGGAGATAAAGTGTATATTGGATGGTACAAAACGCATTGAACTCTGGGATATCACATTTGCCGTGCAGTGGTAGCTGTGTTGGCTTAGATGTCGAGGCGCTTTCTGGCAGTCATTGTAACAAAGCTTTCTATTGGTCGGTAAACTTTCTATCGCGCAACCACGTGACATACACGGTTATGAATAGATTTACCGCACGGTGTTGTAGAGGGAGGAATGTCCGAACGGAACAACACCGTGCAGGCGGACGATGCCTAAATACAAAAATAAAAATAACGCAATTCTACACATAGTTCACTTATCCTAACGAGAAATAATTTAATATAATCACATAACTTGCAAATCCGTGAATTACATTTGATGGTTGAAAGTTGTATATTCTTTAAACTATTCTCAGGTTGAGAAACAACAATATGGGAAAATGAAAAAAAAAATGACTTGACAAATATTCAAGACTTCCTTTTATGTGAACAACTCTCGTTTAATTAATCTACACCATTACATGATGCTAAGGCCACACTGATTTAATGTTATGGATGACATCCTCTGGAGACCCCAAAACTAATGCGAGAGGGCGAAAAAAAAAATCCTGCTAAAAGCACAGGACTACGGAGCTGCTATTACGAATTGGACCACAGAACACAATGTATCAAAGAACAACAAGAAGTCTTTATTTGTAGGAGGCACATGTTGATATACACATCTCGTACTGTATTACTGTCACAGGTATAACCATTTCAGACAAGCTCTAGTACATGTAGTCATGATGAAGTACATGTACCTTCAGTCAAAAACACTGCATGCAAGGTACAACATGGGCATCATTTTCAGTACAAGTCAAGGCGGAATGTACATATCACTACTTTATGACAATAACTAACAAAACATTGCAATGATACAGAAATGTCCTTGCTTGCTCCTCTCTACACAGTAGGGGTTAGCTTTAACCAATCTCTCGTATAGCTGTGTAAACGTCATATCTCCCTGGCCGACGTCAATTGCGTACCAGTCTACAACAATCCCTCAGTTTTTCCTCTGAACTGTTATGCTCACGTATTCCTGGCAACGCAATACGCATGTGCAGAAGATCATTTACGACAAAATTGGCACGTTTTTAGATAGTCCAAAAAGAGTTTTACGACAAGCCGGCGCTTTGCGACAATATGAGTCGGCAAGTTCCGGACAGAAAACCGATCTGTAGAGACTCGTCGTTGGATATTTTTTTTTTTTTTTTTTTTTTTGAGAAAAGGCGAAAACTAATGCGCGCGTGGATGTCATCCATACAATTAAGTCGGTGTGACCTAAAGTGAGAAAAAAAAATCGCAGAAGCAATTTGTTTAATAGTGAGAATGAATGTTGACTATTGAGTTACTTGTTGCTTTATACTGTTCTATGTTTACAGATGGCGATTTTATATGCCAATATAATTTCTTTATTTTGCAAGACGTTAACGTAAAATTAACAGAGTTCCAAACGACTTAGAATTAAACGGCACGGTAAGAGACGAGAGCTGATTGATTATTTTCGAAAATCTAGTTGAAAAAATATTAAAACATCAGCGCATTTGAACAAGTTAATCACTCTAGTCAAATGACACGCCCTATAGTTAGAATACTATGCATAGTTTTCATAAATTGTAGTGTACACCTGTGCGTGTTACATACATTGCCACGGGATTGTTACCAGCACTGAATACATTCAAATGATACCAAGCCAAATATCTAGCCACCATAAATTTCTTAGTAATTCTCGTTTATTTTGTGAAAAAAGGTTACAAAGCGTTACCTAAAATTTAATTGTCTTGATGTATTATTACTTTGGTATTGGTTGTCAGCTCTTCATTAACAGACGCTCAATATTATATTTACAGTATGCCAATTACAATTTTATTTGCAGATCGATGGGTCTGCTTTGCCAAATACGCACATTACGAATACCACGTGACCGATGACCTTTCCCCTTAAAATAAGAGGAATGACTTCATATAATTATCCGTCATATTATTTAGTCGATGTTGTACAACAACATGTACCTTCACGTGTAGTCGTGAGGCTGTCCATAGCAACCAACTTGTGTCAACATATTGTACTGTATCTACCGATTACAATTTTCAGAATAAATGGCGTATGATAAAACCACAACTATGCCATAGAAATAAATCTTTTTATATAACATCACCTGTAGCATGTAGCATAGCGATCTATTTTCGTTCTAGAGTGTATTATCGACATATTTACAACAAACCAAGTGAATATTGTGTGTGTTTTGTTGCGTATATTGTTGTATTACTTGAACTTTGAACTTTGTTTAACCCCATTCAGCAAGAGATACGCATTAGAAACACTACTATTTGGGTGTCGCACACATAACAGGTACATGAAAAATATCGTTGAGGGCGACATAGGTGGACGAAAAAATGGGATGATAAAAGTTTGTACATAGCCAGTGATGTTGTATTCATGCTGTAGTGAATTAACAATTAATTTTGGTTTCCACCATCAAACAATTTAAGCTTCTCTGATTAGTTACGCTTCCATCGTGAAGAACACAATATTATTTCTACTATTTTGGGGAAAACTCTCTTCTACTTCTTGAAACTTATCAGCTTAATTGCTAGAATACTTTATTCTTGGCGATTAATTTTGGCATTTTTGGTCAAGATTGTTATTGTTGACTTCTTGAACAACGGCTACTGCAATTGCTTTGATATAAGTTATATAATATAACATAAGTTTACTTGGATGGACTTCAAATAGATTCTCTCTTAGATCTGCAGAAACAGTGATGTTATTTCAACCATCGTGTCACCTATTCATAATTGTGTGCGCCAATATCGTAGAAATAGTAGAACAAGTAGAGTAGCAATATAAAGTAATACAAATGAATGATTGTAGCAAATACAAAGTTAGTGTAGTAAACTACTGCAATGTACGTGAGAAAGAACTACATAATTAGTGGTAGTATCACTGGTATCCAGGTATCGGATATCTTCTATCTTTTTTGGTAAATATTGACTGAATGAATTTGCTAATTAGCAATTTGAATAATGATTTGGAAAAGAGGCTTGTTTGGCATACAAGCTAGAAGTAGTCAATAACAATAAAATGGTATTGCTGCTGACATTTTCTTTCAAAAGATTGTTATAGTAACTTGGATTGGCCACAAATTACCTTTGCAACAGGCATGTAATTTTGACGGCGAATTTAACGTCTGGTTACACGCCATTTTCGCTCAACAGCCCTACGATGTTGTTTGGCCGCAAAGATATGGACAGTATGTCACTTGGTTTCCGACCGAACTATGTTAATGCTTTTCTTGATTGGTGCATACTTATTCAGAAGATGTAAGATGTATGTTGTGATTGCACTGAAGTGAAGTGTAGGCTTATGTACATGAACAAGAACTGGCTGGTGATTGGAAAGTTTCTAACTGTAATATGATGTTGAATCTATAAAATCAGAGTTAGTGATAACGAAATGCAACATATGACCATGACCATGAATATGGACTGGCTCATGAGCCCACTGTTTAGGTTGCATAAGTTAATAATATTGTTGAATCGCTGGGCAGCGGAATCAAGTTTATTGTCGATGTGCAAGGTAAAATCACCTACAATAAACAGATGTCCTGTGTATGAAATATATTTGTCAAGCAAGGTAAGAAGCTCGATTAGAAACTGAGATACAGTGAGTTCATCTTTCTTACTTTGTGGTGGTCGATACAGAATGATAAAAGAGAAATGTGAATATTAAATAGTGCGCTATGATACAGAATTGACTGGTAACATTGTAGGTGTGTGTCGTTGAGCTCGCCGTCGGTTGATAGTATCCAAATAAAAGGCACCCTAGTAATTCAATGACATGACATGTCCCAAATTAAACTTGGATTTTGATTTTCGTCATTCATTTCGATATCCCTTTGTTGAAAACACCGCAGGAATAACTTTGAAAATCACCGTTAAACAATAAATTGTGATTACTGGCTGCCAATTCATCAAAAAACAAAATGTTGGCAAAAATCAAAACGTTTTCATCCAGAAAATATTCAATTGCTTTCATTGACAGAATATAATTTCCAGACAGGGTGATCCGATCATAAAAACGTGAAATGTGGAGGGTGATAAAAACAAAGAGAAAGTCCACCCCTGCCAACCTAATAGACTTTACCTGTATCTAAGCTGAGTGCACTGGTCAAACCGGTGTTTAAAGGGGAACCGATACTATAAACAAGCCGGTAGGCTGGTTGGCGATCCGCTCCGCTCAAAAACAAGCAACATGTTTTTTGGCTGTTTCCATGGTGACATAAACGTGAAGCTGACGTCGGTTTATAACTAATACGAAGTTCGCAAACACCATTCAGTCTTTAGAAGTCACTTAGTTTAGTACTAGGACCACAGTTACTCTCTCCTAGTAGAGTGACTGTGCTAGGACGTATTCTGCTGTTACATTTATTATTTCCAACCGTTTTGCGATAGCATTTTTTAGAATGAAGCGTTTCCCGGAAATGCTGGAAAGCGAAATAATGAAATAACGAAATGGTAAATATTTACCTAAATTGCAGTGTGTTGACCTTCATAACAATATACTTCATAATGCAAAACACTAGTCACAGTGAGTAATTTAAATATACGACTCCTAATCGAAAAATATGACCACAGTCCAGAATTTCAGACGGATATTAAGCAACCTAAGAGCATATCAAAAGCATTTACTCTAAAATATAAAAAAAGAACTGCAGTCAAAAGTCAAGAATGCCAGCAAATAAAGGACTCTGTCCCACAATCCTTTGTGCGCGTTATTACGGACACGCGCAAAAAACTGTACCACGCTTGTCAAATCTGGGTCAAATATACAGTACGCTACTATCTTGCCACAGATTGTTTAGTAGTGGAGTGTTCGGTGACCATTGAATTAGCCCGTGATTCATATTTTATGTGTATTAATTTATTCATCAATTTTCGTGACTGACAGTACTGCCCAAATTTTAGTCAAAAAACGCAACTGGTGAAACAGAAGAGCATCGCCAGGCGATGGACGCAGGGCTCTTTGGCAACGACCGCATAGAGGTCAAAATACGCGTTCTATTTTTACGCGTTAAATTTGGCTCTTCCCTTTCGCCCCCTCCGGAATGTTCTACTTTTGCAGCCTAATAGCAGGTTTTTCGAAAAACGTCTAAAAAACACAAGAATTAGTAGCAATGTTCCTGTTTTGGGCGGATTATTGATAGAGAATAATGTCTTTATTACAAAAATGCTGAAAAACCGTGAGTTGTTGCTTTAGTTATTTTTTTATTGGCGAAAAACTGCGAACTCGGCAAATTTGGTTGCACAACTTCCCTTTATCATATACACCCAGCGACACCGATGCCAGCTGACTGTGTACAAAACTGGTAGGAGGTAATACATTTGGGGCGAAAGAATTCAAAAATCAGTTTTTGGATGTTGCAATGGCAGTAGTGGGCCAGGATTTTTTTCCAATTAGTGACGGCACGACCTACCTGTGAAGTATGAACAAAACCGGCCGAGCTGTTGCTGGTGAAAAGTTACCCCAACTTTGGGGTCAAATTTCTCGGTAATGAAAACAGATATAAAAAATTCAAATGGTAACTTTGTGCCCACACTCAAGCTGAGTAGAATGAGCTATGTTTGAAGTATTTTATCCCAAATTTGTAGGAGGAGATACATTTGGCGCGAAGCTATCCAAAAATCAGTTTTTTGGCTGTTGCTATGGCAACGGTGGGCCAAAAAAATTTTCCAGATTTTTCCTTATAACTAGGGTTAAGGTGTGACCTACCTGCCAAGTTTGAACGAAATCGGCCAAGCCAAAAAAATCACAGAAGAAATAATACGTGAACACTGGAACACTGGAAATGTACACACACAGACACACACACACACACACACACACACACACACACACACACACACACACACAAAACGACAAAAGTGATTATAAGGGCAATCCTAGCGGAGCGGATCGCCAATAAGGGTCAAGATGGCCACCGTATTAGTATGCTAATCCGAACCAAGCAGCTAACATCGTGGCGGGAGCTCCGTGAAATATGCCATTTACGATGTTTGGAGATCAAGCTGTGGTTCCAAATACATATCCATGGGGGCATGAATATGTACGCTAGCAATTACACTCGTCTGGTTGAGCTTTTGATGTATAAATGTTGTCGTTTTCGGTCGAAATGTGCCGCGACCAGTGAAAATCACGAGTTTAAAATGGTGGCTAATGTATGCAAAATTCCTGTCAATCACAGTTTGAGTAAACGAAAATGTAAATCTCCTAGGTGTTTATTCAATCTACAAAGCTTGTTGGTTTACAAACAGCATTATCGTTACGTAGTTTGTCTATGTCTAACCACCTCCATGGTCTAACCATCGGTAACACTGGGACATGACGATGTAAGACAGTAAACAATTTCAATAACATTAGGTTACGGGCTTTCGGATATCCATTGCAATACAAAACAACACTCACTCCTGACCCACAATCTTACGAATTTTACCGTAGTCATTGACGCCTATTCAAGAGTACGATGTTTATTGTGGTTAGCGTGAATGGGTAAAGCTTCGCTTCGACAATGAGCTGTTATCACCGTAAAAATTTCAAATTAGTCTTCAAATGGTCAGTTTATCATCGAAAACAACTAATGTTTTGATTTCAAAAAAAAGTGCCGTCTTCCCATCAAAACCAGAGGTAAAAGATCGAGCTGGAACATCGGCAAATTTCCTCCGTTTTGGTAATTTGAACACGTTGGCATCACCGAGTATTTTGACTGGCTGATTAGCGATTTGACCTATAAGGTGTCGAGCATTTGCATGCGACCGGAATCATTTGCTTACGATGAAACTAAATTGAAATGTACTTGCATTTCAGAACAATTCAACGAATTTTGTTACCTTATTAATAATCACTACCAAGTAATAATAATAATTAATTGTGAAACGTAGCATGGTCGGATTGCGCTACCGCGATTATTTGCTACTACGCAATGCATTGTTCGTTTTTTAAAAACTTTTTTTTAGGAACGCCAGAACGATGTTGGTTACTACTATGTGGACATTTTTCTTTTGATCGTACGGCAAAGACTTGTGTTTTCTAAGGGATGAAACTTTTTGTATAACTTTCTAGACAGTCTGGAAAAAGGAAGGGGTACAGTGAATAAGTGTCAGACTGCAATGAGCTGCAAATGGTAGTTGTGTAATACTGGTAGGCGTGCAGGAAAAAAAAACGTTCTGTTAGAGGTTCCAAGTTTCGGATATCAACAAGACATTGGCATGACTGCTTCGTATGGTGTTACCCTTTGTTTTATTTTTCACAGAGTACAAGAAGTAAATACGCTATGCTTGAAATGCATGAACGACCAGGCCTTGGCATAGGAAAATAAACCAGTTTTTGTTTCTGTATTTGACTGCAGGACGAAACGGCGCCCAGACAACACGTCACAGGCAGTTCCAATTCATATCTTTTACAATAGATCGTTTTCGTTTATGCGTCGCATATATGTCCAGAAAAGTTTCGTTCTTAGGTTTACTGTATACGAGATCGGTACCGTCAATAGACCGACGCAACGGAAGCAGACAAATAAACTTTAGCAACAATCTGGTCGTGTGTATCCGGTGGACTGCTGCCTTTTCTTGTTGGTCATCATCAACTTGAATTAGTTCCGCGTCATATTTTTCCGACGATGTATAAATTACCGAGCGCACGATGTTTCAAATAATGGCACATGAAGACTGCTCTGTATTTGTTTGAAATTCAATTGGTATGTTATATCATGGAAGATACTAACGTTAGTACCTTCCATGGTTATATCACAGTCCCTCTATCTATCCCTATAGAGGGACTGTGGTTATATTTAAACAAGCAAATTGTAATCCGTTCTTAGGATGTTTATATCAGTTGTTGTTTTTGTGGGATTAGCGGTACAGGGTGAGAGATAAGCATTCATTTACTCAGTGGACAGAGGCGGAGTTAATTACCCATGAGCACTTGGTGCAATCCAAGGGATTGAGCGGTTCCCCTTTAACACATATCACCTACTAATGAACGAGGTTACATAGAGTACAAAGCTCGAACTACTTCAACGATATACGTAAATAAAAGAACATATTAAATACGCTTATCGCATTTACGCTGATAACACACACTAGTCACTACACTGCATTGATCCACCATATAACAAGACGTACGCACGAATACTCCATTATATGTTGTCTGTCATACTAATCACAACAAAAGTACTATACCTGATAGTAAACTGTTTAGTTTTTATCATCACTCCATAATCACAAAATGTATCAACTGTATGCCTAATAACGGTTCCCGTAACTCGAACCATCCTATATAATTTATCGTTTCGTCCAGTTGCACAATGTCAGGGTCAGAGGATTTTGAGACTAAATTTCTCGGTAATGATAAAAGATATCAAAAATCAAATAAAAACTGTGAGCCCACATTCACGGTGAGTAGAATGAGCTATGTCCATTGTGCCTAATTCTAAATTTGGAGAGGCAGATACATTTGGCTCGAAGTTATTCAAAAGTCATTCTTTGTTGGCTGTTGCTGTGACGACGGTGTGCCGATTTTTATTTCAGATATAAACTACTAACTAGAGTGAAGATGTACATGCCAAATTTTAACAAAATCGACCAAACAAAAGAAAATCACAGAAGAATAATACGTCAAAAACGGGTAATTACACATATGAACACACACACACATAAACGTGATTTTAACGGCAATGCTTGCGGAGCGGATCGCCAATAAAAGGTTGTTGGTGGCCTGACTAAATGTGTCGACATGGGCTGTAGCGACTTTACGTAGTTCCCGGCCAGTCATCTTTCGATTTAGCTTTAAAAAACTAAGCTATAATAAGTTGAATTCATCTAATATCTAGTATTCAACTGAGCAGCATGTCTAAATGGGAGCTATTGCGTTATCCGAACGTAGAAAAAAGGATCACGATCTGTGAGACCACTATACACAGGTGTGTAAAATAATGAATACAAATCTGAGAAAATTTGTTTTTAAAATTGACAACTGAACATGAAAGGGGCAAACTGAATAGAAAATGTGCGAAATTATCTGGTAGTTATAACGAAGATAAAGCTGGGAAGTTTTCAATAAAAAACTTACTTTAATGTATGTGTTTTTTCTACATTTTAGAGGATGTTATTTTATTAAAAATGAGTTTTGTGTAAAACAGCGGGGGGGATCGTCAAAAATGAAAGTTGAAAATCAAGGCAGCATCAGCCCCGTCAATGCCACGTTAGACCATAGATCGCAGACTTGTTTACAATTAAATCAATTTATATTTTTCCTGTTATTTGCCCATAGATAAGAACTTCAAAACCATGTTCATCGCGAGGAGTTATCAACACATGCTTCGAGAGTATTTTATTCTGTGCCATAACGTTATCAATGTGTGTAAATTTTAATTTTCAAGTAGGCTAATTTCTGGCGACGCACAAATCTCTCGAATGACCACTGTGGTCTCAGATTTCTTTTGCCTGAAAACGTAAATAACAAAACATTCGTCATGTTGCGCTAATTTTGGACATTTAAAGCATCGGATGGACTGACTTTTACAACAAAACATGGAATCACTTAGTAGCCTTGCAGTATTAAAATTCTAAACTATAATATATTTGACCCGTATTCGCCCTCGAAAAAGAGGCGAAGTTGTTACAGTTTACAGTGGCCCTGCATAACGTTAAATAGTTAGAAAGACAAATTACGTCATCTCATTATATATTCAAATCATGTTTACTTGCGAAGCGTAGTCTGTAAATAATACACTTGCCGTGTTGTTTTCATCATCCATTTCCCCTAAATCAAGTTTAATTTTTCTGAGTTCTGCCGCCGCTTGACTGAACTTCTTTTCTAACTGACACTCGGCTTCCGCTGCAACTTCGGAAACGGCGTTCTTGTAGGGACCCTGGCGACGGTACCACGTAAGACAACAGTTTTTCCAATACCTCGCCGACCTTTAAGTTTTCCAACTGCACGTTCGGCCAATACAGATTTTCGGTTGATTTCAAACTTGTCTGCCAGACTTTTTAGAAGATGGAAATTGCCCATTTCTTTGCCTTTGGTTTGAACACTCAAACGTGTGTGAACCCCAGCAATGCCGTGTATCTTCGGAAGCTCGCAGTTTCCTCTGACATGCGTTTCGATTCGGGTTCTATGGGGGACCTAATTTTAGCATCATGATAAATCTTCGAAATATATAACAACGAAGAGTTGCAGGAGTCGTAGTAATTACAAGAGATTTCGTTTCTGTTTGATGGCAGTAATATAATAATTGCAGTGATCAATGATAAGGAGCCGGCGTTGATATGATCGCGTCTTCAGCGTGCACTGTTTCCGTCGTTAAAAAAATTATATACTAATTACGTAATAAGTAAATGTTATTGTTTGCGGTCAGACTGTTTATCCCAAAAACAAAGTGTACATTTTCCAGTTACACAAGGGGATTGTATGTATGTTTCAGTTTTCATTTTGGCAAAATTATGAGGCCAATAACTTTACAAAAGTAATAACCCTTCATTAACATAAAAAAAAAATCACGCAAAATAACCACATCTTTAAGAGGTTACTACATCAATTTGAATAAACTGGTCAGAGAATTGAAATGGAACCAGGACGAACTAATTAGTGCCAAATAATGCAGTTATTCTAACTTGTATGGGTTTTTGGAACTAAGCCACTCATTGCGGTGACTATCTGATACAGAGAGAGAGAGAGGACGGATGTCTACAAAACACAAATAGACGTACAAGCCCGTCACAGTACCACGAGGCGCGTCTAGATTACAAGGTGCAATACTGACACCATGAATAAATAGAAGAAAGGTAACATAGAACTGTACACCGTGGCCATCCAGTGTGCAATTTATTTCATTATCTGATAGTTATACTACCCCTACGAGTAGATTAACGGGAAATAGCGGCTCCTTTTGGAGCCTCGGTCTGGTAAAAGTCCGAGGCGCGCAGCACGGCTTATTTTAAATCCTGTGGTCATGGCGGATGTTTACAGCGCTATTGTGTAAATCGCAATTCTCAACCAGGTGTAGTGAACTTTATTGTATTACCATAACAACACTGATTGGACCACGTAGAATTGCATATAAAACATTCGATCACGTGAATTTGGTGCTTATTTATGAGAACAGTGTAGCACGTTGTTGGGTGAACTCCGGAGATCCGCCAGAATCATGTCCGCTCAAGAATTTGCTGCTCCGGATATTGACTGGGATTTGAAAAACTGGTTGTCCCAAATTGATGTGGACGACGCCGAGGACTTTAAACTGAGCGATAATCAGAAAGAATTCCGTTTTTTGGCTCCAGTTGACAGCAAACAAGTCACCGAATACCAGCAGTCACGCAGACAACCAGACAACTCGCAGCGCTACAAAATGGGGCGTCAAAACATGGAATGAGTGGAAAGAGCAAAGCAGATGACTGATATCGCTGGGATAAAAGGTTATCATACTGGGCATTCAGGAAAGGTACGTATTAGAATTTGCACTTTAGTAATGCAATGTTCGATTTCCCCGCTGACGAGAAATAGTCATAACTTTATGTCGAAAATAATCACTACTCGTTAACTCCATTTTTTCATGCAAATTGTTTGGTGGAATACCATTTAAATATTATATTCACTGGCACGATATGTCGGATTCATTTCACGCGATTTAATTTAAGATTTAATGCAAACGGCTTTGGCGTGTTTTAAAAAAGCTGAACGATTGAACGTACTATAACAATATAATGATATTTTACATTGCTTTGAGGTGGACTGTTACAAGCTATTGTACTTTCATATTGATACATTGTATTTTATTTTAATTAAACAAGTTACACAGGCAACCACGCTGTTCCGGCAAAATTTCGACGAGCAGTTAATAGCAGAAAGAACGGGTCACTCCAGTCAAGCAATTAGAAGCTACAAGCAGACGAGCGACGAGCAGACGAAAGCGGTGTCAGACGCATTGCAGCCACCCAAACCGAAAACTGCGAAAGAAGCGAAAACGCATGACATATCCACCACCCCAACAGATGAGGACAAATCTAATACCACTGTCATAACCGATTCTTCCCAAGTGTCCGTGAATTTTGTAAAACGAAATATGAAACTTGAAATACGTTTTTAAAATGTATCGTATAGTCGTCATTGCGTATTTAAATAATTAAATGAAAATTCCATCTTGTTCTTTGTTTTCATTCAGTGGCCACCTGTTATGTTAATCAGCTTTTCACTTCTGTTGTGCTCATGAATATTTAAATTAACCCATTCATTATTAACAGTCCCGGCTTGTTAATCTATTGACAAAACAGCACCGTTAACAAGAATGCATAATTAATTAGGTTGAAACTGTCCGCTAACGAAAGTAAGAAACATAGTTAGAACAATGGGGACGAGACAAAAAGTAGTATAACACTATATATGGAAGAAATTGTTGTCGCTTTGCTAGAGAAAACATTTGAAAAAGCTAACTGAAATTATAAATGTGAGGTGGGAAAGGTTACAAAAAGATAATAACATGTGAAATCATGCTTGGTCGAATCTTGTTAATTCATGCAAATAGTGATTGAAATTAGTGAGGCCGTGAGTGGTTATGACATCAGATTATTATGATGTAAATGATTTTTCATTGATTTGTCAAATAAAAATGTATCTAGTCCATGTCTTATTTGTTTAAATACAAGCAGTTACAACTGCAAACTGAAAATTCTTCTTCGAGCTAAACAAAAATCCAGCAAGTTCTGCATGACAATAATCTGTATAGCATAGAATATGCATTCTACTATAATAATAGTATAATATTACACACTATCAGCTATCAGTAATTCGTCAAAAAAATCCTAGAAAGTCCAGCAGTTTTAGAAAAATTACTCATTTCTAGAAGTGAGTTGTCTTAGTGTCAAATCATATATTCTGTCGTTGAGCTATGTTCACGCAATTACAACGTAATATAATATGAATGTACATATGCTTTTTTTGTTTTGGCCGACGCCATGTTTGATTGTTGCTGTAGTTCCCATGTATTGCTTCAAAATAGCTGCAGTGCCAAAGGTCACTGCTATCGAACTAACGTGTGATAGATCACATTAACTGACACTCAGTTGTCATAGTTGTACGAACCGAACCGAAAGTAAATTTGTTTTTGAATTTATAAAGAGCAGATTTAAGATGAATATTTTATGGAAAGTAATAGAACTGTTTATATCCTAATTATAGAACATGTCTTGTATATTCACATAATTATGTAATGGTTATTTCAACGAATACAAAGTCGTAATAGTCAGGATGGAATTCTGAAAAAAGACTCTAGAAATGAGATGAGACCATGACTCTTGGTAGAATATGCCAACCTATATAAATTGATTCTCATACTCCTCAGGTTCATAAAAAAAGGTGTTGTTGGCATCCGAGAATTTCGTTTTTTTGGACGCCATCTTGGATTTCAAAATGGCCGCCATGAAATTACCTCCTGGTAGATAAACTGAAATATCTCAGTAACTATATATGGTAGAAATTAATTTTTAGAATCAAAATGTATATATTTGAGGCCTACGGATACGATAATGCCATTAAATGGAGGGCTGGATTAAAACAAATGGCCAATCTATAAACCTGAGTGGTATGTGAATCTTTATTCTACCAAGAGTCAGGACATTGGCTACTTCCAGAAAAATAATTGAATTGTCAAAACTTAATTTGGTGATGCGATACAGACTTGCAGATGTCTATGATCTTCCTGCTTCTGAAGAGAAATATCTTTTGAATTGTTACAGAAATTTTGAGCGTCAGAATTCTAAACTAGCTGACATGGAAGGAGAAATTGATGGCACTATATTTTGTTTCTGCCATATGATAGAAGAATTGCAAAGAGGCTTATATAAAAGAAGGGTCTATTCTCTGAAGACTGCGTGGGACCGATACTGCCAACTGCTTACAGACAAGGATGTGACCAAGCTCGTGTCATAGTCAAAATTTCAAAGATTGAATAAGACGGTATTTAAAAAGAAATGTTGAATTTGTACATTTGTGTTTCTACCTTTATCATCTGGGGCTGCTATTCAACTTTTGAATGCATCATCAGATTTCCAATTTTCAGAGGATAAAAAATACTGTCCCATTCTGACATTGATCCTGAAATCCTGAGCATCTGGACACAGTGTGATTGGAGGTATAGACAACAATAATGCTGAAAAGTTGTTCCTAAAAGCTTATAGCTGTTGCGACTTATGTGTGTCAAAGACATAGAAGAAAATGAAAAGGTAAAAGATGAAATCCATACCAAAATCCATAGCATTTCACAAGACATTGTGTCTTCTGGCGGAATGGGAATCATGGTTCATCAGGCTAGAAGGTCAAAAAAACTGAATTGTTACATGTGGCTGGGCATTCCATCAGCTATGAGTCTGTACTTCAACTTGATCGATCACTGGTTCCTAACATGTTGAAACAATATGAAAATAATGACAAGATATTTGCTCCAGTCCACGAATATGATGTAATATGGAGAGTAATCAAACGTTGCATGGATACATCAGAACATCTTGGTCAGGAATACACTATCATCACATTTGATGAACAGCTTTATTGCAAAGCAAATTTTCTCCAATGGCTCAAACCAAGACAATGCAAGAAATTGGCGATGATGCTTGGTGGGTTCCACACACAACTTAACTTTGCAAAGGCCATAGGACAACATATGGAAGATTCAGGGTTGAAAGATGTTTGGGTCAATGCTGGAGTATTTGGGGAGAATACATCTGACAAGATTTTAGGAAAGATCTGGAACCGTACTATCAGAGCACATATGCTCACACTGGATGTTTTGTGGAGGTGCTTGTGGCCTGCATTTGAGGAATGAGTGAGAGGAAGTGGACTTCCTCTTGATCCAAGTATCATGCAATCCGTCAAAAGCATAGGGACAGGATTCTGTAGCAAAGATGCAGATAAGACCACACAAGGAACCAATGATTTACTAGCTCCACTTGAGAAGCTCTATGATGTTCTACACGAATATGACAAAATCAAAGAAGATAATCCTACATATACCTTTTGGCGTCAATAAATATAAATAGTGTCTATACTCCTGCGATTCACACAGGCCCTCCGTACAGGTAATTGGAAACTCTTCCTTTCAAGTCTAGCTGAAATGCTTCCACACTTTTCACTGTATAACCACACAAATTACACCAGATGGGGAAGCATATTTCTGGCAGATGCAAAGCAACTTGAAACACATGCTCCATTTGTGTACGATGGCTTCATGAAAGGTGATTTTGTGGTGAAGGAGACACAGCATCAATTCAACATGATTCCAGACGATCAAGGATTGAAACATATCAACAAAATTGGTGAAATAGCTGGTGGTTTGGTTGGAATCACCAGAAGTGATGGAGCACGCGAATTTTGGAGTTTGGCCAACAATCAAAGAAGTCAGCTTGCCAAATGTACTTGGGCCTTGTTTGGATTGAAACCAGATGAAATGGATGACTGTTGTGAGTTTGATCACAATGATCTTGGCTCTTCCAGGCTGAGTCGTGATGAGAATGATGTAAAAAAACTAATGGACGAGTTTCAGTCTCATCATATCTTTACACGTGAGTCTTCAGCTTTACTTAGCATAACAACTGGTGATGTTGCCACAGAAGACATCTCAAATTTCCCACTTGGAGCTCCAAAAAGGGCCAAGGAGTTTCTGGATAACTTTATCAAAGACCGGCTTATGGAAAAAAATATTAGTTTTCATAAAGTTCTACACAAGAATAAATGTAAAACCTTTGCATCTTTGTTTGAAATATCAGTAGCTGTTGACAAGCGCCAGACAACACAAATCAAGACAGATTGGGACCTTTTCATCGGCTTCTTGTTTCTGTAGATTCAAGCCGTGAAGTGAACCTTGATGACATTCGTCAGAAAGAGTTGATCCCTGTTCCACTTTCACTGGCCAACATTGATGGGTCGCTAAGATCAACAAATAAGTCACAACTGAGTCACATCGTTGAGAAAGGAAACATAAAATGCTCTCTTCCAGTGTCTGAAAAACAAGTATGCACTGTCATTGATGGGATAGCATTAGTTCATGTGATAGGAAAGCCACCTCAGTGTAGAACCTTTGGTGATTTAGCAGATACCATCATCCAGTCTGTTTGTTCACATTTCTCAGTATCAGTGTCGATGTCATTTTTGATCAATATGGAGCACTATTAAATCAGGAACGAGAACAAAACGAGGATGAGGAGTCAGGCCTATTAGGTTAATTGAGGACTGTATTGTAAAATTGCCCAGTAATTGGAATAACTACTTGGCATTGGAAAATAACAAAAACAATTTGGTAAACTTCCTGTCTATAGAACTGAGCAAGATTGATCCTGGAAGTGGTTGTGAACTGATAGTGAGTGGCGGATTCCAAGACTGTCAGACAACTGTAACATCAAATAACAATCATGATGTCGCCACTCTTAAGTCTCCACACGAAGAAGCAGACATGAGAATAATTCTCCATACCCATGAAGCTGTGTCTTGTGGTTATGAGCCTATTATTATAGTTGTTGCCTGAGATACAGATGTCTTCGTTCTACTAGTGGCATTCCAGGATAAAATTCACAGAGCAGAAGTGTGGATTAAAAGTGGTACTAGTCACAAACCAAAGTTTGTTGTTGTACATAAGATTGACCTTCCTAACCAAGTTAAATCTAGTTTCATTGCCTTTCATTCCATTACTGGCACAGAAACAACATCATAATTTTCTGGCATTGGCAAAATATCAGCGTGGAAATTTTTCTGTGCAGATGAAAATGCAAAGCTCTTGGAAGACCTCGGTAATGAACAATTGATTAGTCATGTTGTTCAGTCTAATGCAGAACAGTTTGTTTGTAGACTGTACGAACCTTTTTCCTCAGTCAGCAGCATCCAGTTGTTGAGGTCACGAATGTCCCGAAAAACCTTGAAGCCCTACCACCTACTCTTGATGCTCTGTTGATGCACATCCATCGAGCTAACTTTCAAGCATTGTATGGCATAATGCATTAGTTACACAACCTAATCTACCAAGTCCAGAAATAAGTGGTTGGAAGATGGAAAGTGGAAGGTTAATTCCAATAATGATGAAGCAAGTTGGCATTTGAAGAGATTATCTTCAAGTGACGAGATGTGGGTGTACACAATCAGGGCTGCAATGTAGAGGTAAACAGTGTCAATGCACTAAGTCTGGTCTTTGCTGTACTGCTGCATGCACATGTACAAATTCCATTGTAGCTGATAAAGCCTGGTGCCAAAATCCATACAAGTATGATAACTGATAAAAGCTGTTATATGAGTCGAATGACATAAGCAATGACATATCAAGACACGATTAATTGCATCAATGTAGTTTAATGTAGATTAGTTGTTGTTTCATTATGTGCTGAAATTTTACACTTCCCATAGCTTATTATGCATTATGTTGTTTTGCATGTTGTTTTGCATCAGTTATTGGTAGTGATGACAAATAAAAATAGAACAAGGAATGAAAATATACTTCCGGAATATACATTATTGGGTATTTAAATTTATTATATCAATTAAAACACTATTACTTTATGCATACATCTAATTTGAATCTAGAAAAGTGTACTCAAAATCTTGATCATGTTGTTTTGAGTAATATCTACTTAATGTATTCAATAAATAGTTTGAAATTTATTGTAAAACAGCTTAATTTTGCTTTTATGTTGATTTTTATGATTCCATTCAATCTGTGGGCACCAAAACAATACAATTTGGCACCAAAAACACCTTTCTATCTATTATAGTTTCCAAGATATGACATTTTACAACTTTCAAAATGTTATTATGGCGGCCATTTTGAAATCCAAGATGGCAGCCCAAAAAAGAAAATTCCCGGATGCCAACATCATTTTTTATCAACGTGAGGGGTATATACATTCATTTATATAGGTTGGCATATTCTACCCAGAGTCATGGTCACATTCAATATTTTTGATAAATTCATCCTGACTATAACTTGAATTGGCCTCGTAAACTATCCTATTAACATTGCAGCCGGCATCTTTGTAAATTTAACGGCGAATTTTAAGACTGTGTACGCGCCATTTTCTTTCTCCAGCCCTACGATAATTTTGGCCGCAATTATATGGGCAGTATATGCCACTTGGTATCCGACCGAACTGTGATAATGCGTTTCTCCAGGTTTACATACTTATTGTACAGATCTGAGAGAACCAAATTGTATGTTCTAATTGCGGAGTGTAAATTTGAAACTGGTTTATGATTAGAGTCAATGTCCTTTGAGAAGTCACTGGTAGAATAGAAGATTAACAACGATGTATAACTTCGCTTCTGCAGAGTGAAGGCTTCTGAAGTTTTACATGGACAAGAACTGGACGGTGATCGGAGAGACTCTGACTGTCAATAGATATTGAATCTATGAAATCAGAGTTAGTGATAAGTAAATCCAAAATATGTCCGCGATTATGGGTTGGTTCATGAACCCATTGTGTTAGGTTGTGTTGTTGAATAATATTGTTGAATCGCTTGGTAACGGAGTTGAGTGTATTGTCAACGTGCAAGTTAAAATCACCTCCAATAAACAGATGTCCTGTGTATGAATTATAGTTAAGAAGCATCTTACGGAATTCGTCTAGAAACCGTGACATAGTGTGTTTATTTTTCTTACTACATGGTGGTCGATACAGAATGATAAATTTTAGAGGGAATCTTTTTAGCAATAGTGTCGCTTCAGTGGCTTCGAATGATTTAACATACGTCACAGGCTTCCAGGTAGATAGTTGCAGTGAAGATTTAAATATGAGAGCGATGCCACCACCAGGTGATGTGGTACGTGGAGTATGCTGAAATGAGTATGCACTTGGAGTACACTCTTGAATGACATGACTAACTGTATTTTCTTTCAACCAGGTTTCGGTGACAGCAAGTATGTCAATATCCTTTTCTGTGATATAATCACCTATTTGCTGAGCTTTGTTACAAATAGACCTTGCATTCCAGATTGCAAGTAGCAGCTTACACTCACTAGTGATGGGCTTGCATAGCTCAGGTGTGGTAGCCATGGTTGTTGTGGTGAAGTCAATGTCAGGTACCAATGTATTAACAATCTTTTTCTTGATTTCAACTCTTTTTCCTCTGCGTGGTGGTTGTCTTGATTGTATCCTAAAAGTTCTGATGGTATTCCAAACTGGTATTCGAAGTGGTCCATGGTTGATTTTCAGTAGTTTACAAACTTTATGCAGGAGACATCTGCTATATTGCATAGTACTTCATTAACATACGAATACAACAGAAACTATCCTGAACATTAGCGTATAAACAGACTCCTAAGAACAATAGCATTTACCATATGACATGCATTATGAAGAAACAAGAGTCTTGTGTGTTACATGGTATAGTTTTATATTCAGTTATTGTGTCTGATTGGATAGTCTAGGTGATGTGATCGTATCAGGACTGGCCTTCTATAAATAAAGTACCTAACCCTTGTTATTTATAGGAATGTCTAAATGATACTATTGTTGTTGGCAACATCAACAAATGGTCACGACAAAAAAAATGTCAAAGAGGAACTTCATGACTTTGAGATATAATATATATCAGTGTCGGTCAAAACATTTGGCATTTTATCAGCCTGAATAACAAAATAACGTAATTCTATCTTATCCCAAGAATAATATATGAACGTCATTGAATACATTTTCACTGGTGCTATGTTTCAAAGTGAAACAGGAAGTGCCCTTGTTTCAGTATTTGCGTGACGTATACCGTTTTTTGTTAAGTAAATAATTACTGATTTCGATCAGACTAGAAGTTGAAGGGTCGGACAACAGTATTGTTTATTTTGGTAATATATGCATTGTGTTGGCAAATACAAAATAATCTCGAACTGTGTTTGGTGACAAGGTTCGAAGGAGTTCTGACTGACTCGTGTAGATTATAGAACAATGGACAACACACAATGTATGGTTGATTTTCAGTAATTTACAAACGTTATGCAGGAGACATCTGCTATATTGCATAGTACTTCATTAACATTCACCTTATGATATGTAGTATGAAGAAATACGAGTCTTGTGTGTTACATGGCATAGATTTATATTCAGTTATTGTGTCTGATTGGATAGCCTAGGTGATGTGATCGTGTCAGGACTGGTATACTATAAATAATAAATAATTAAAGTGCCTAACCTTGTTATTTATCGAACTCATGATCTCAAAAGTAGGACGATCTAATGCCATATTTATTTTAAACGAAAATGCGCTGCTCCCACGAAGTATATCTATGCTCAAAGAAATTTCACTTGAATGTTGACTTAACACCTGCGTGGAATATCGAAGACAAATTTCAAAGACAATTCATTTTGTTAAATTGAATAACGAATCCATACTTTCATCATGACGTACAGAATGGCACGCCACGTGTATAAATATGTGGCAGAACAAAATTTCGAGTTCAATTTCAGTATTCAAATTACGTCAATTAGTTGCGTGAATCCAGGATCGGAATCCCAGGCCAGGAATATTATTCTAGTTACCCGCCACCGACTTGCCGTTCGTAACAGCCTCGATATGCCTAATTCAAGAGTTGTGCCACATTAACCTACGAGTAGACATAATATTTATAAACCCAAATCATGCAATTTTATCTCTAAATTACATGGTATTCAAATATTGCAATACATGTACATTATATAATATTATAGTATTTTGTTTACACTGTAATGTGAATGATATTTAGATCATCTGTCATGAAACAAGATCTAAGAGTATTTTCGGCTATCGCATTATTATATGTTTCATTGTAAGGTGTTGCTAATATATAGTATATACTGCGTTCTAATGGCAGCATTTTCTGTCGGAGCTGAACTGTTGTTCCACCCACCGATTAACAGGACATTATCTCCAATGCGTTTACATGGTTTAGGCCAAACGACAGCCGAGAGCTGTCAGAATTCAATTCATTATGATCGAAACAATGCCTTCAAATACTTAGTATAAAACATATCTAAACACTTTTTTGATTTGTGCTTGTGCTTTTGACATGGGACAATGCTGTTGAGCTTGGGGAAAGAAAGAAACAGTCACGAGTCTGAGCATAGAGGTTGAAAATACAATGAACTGGTGTTACGATTTAGGTACAAGTCTCTCGAATAAACAGAGAACATGTGTTACAGCCTAAAATGTATTACAGCCTGTTCGCTTAAGTATTGTCATGCCAAATTACCATATTGTAATTGTTCAACTGTTGTGATACTAGCAACACGTCAGCGTACCGTGACCGCTTTTAAGATTTTTATCTTCGGTGTCTTTGATAAGTTTCTTCAATTTCCATTGGATTTGCTCAATCGTTCTTTCAAGTTTTTGTCACACAATTTCGTACGCCATTTTTTCTGTTTCCCGTTGAGTTATCAATCTATCGAAGTATTTCTTTATCTTTTCGTCAAGCCGGAAATTGCGTGAAGTTACGAATGTTGTTGTATCTGCGATAATTGAAATTAAAGATTACTTGAAGGAGACGATTGAGGGCGTGATTTGGGCTCCACTGCGTATACACGGTCGGAACCATGTCGAAACTCAAACCTATCGGAGTTAAACCCGAGGGTTTATTTTAGCCAAACTTGTGTATGAAACATATTCGTCAAGCATTGTGTGTAACTCGTGTATAAACTGAGACACAGTGAGTTTATCCAACTTACTACGTGATGGTCGATGCCGAATGATAAATTTTAGAGGGAATATTTTGAGCAATAGTGTCGCTTCAGTGGCTTCGAATGATTTAACATACATAACAGGCTTCCAGGAAGATAGTTGCAACAATGATTTAAATATGAGAGCGATGCCACCACCAGGTGATGTGGTACGTTGAGTATGCTGAAATGAGTGTGCATTTGGGATACTCTCATGAATGACATGATTAACTGTATTTTCTTTCAACCAGGTCTCGGTGACAGCAAGTATGTCAATGGCCTTTTCTGTGATATAATCCCATATTTATTGTGCTTTGTTACAAATAGACTTTGCATCCCAGATTGTAGGTAACAGCTTACACTGATGGGCTTGCATTGTTCAGTGCCAGGTGTGGTGGTCATGGTAGTTGTGGCAGAGTCAATGTCCGGTACCAATGTATTGACAGTATTTTTCTTGATTTCAGCTCTTTTACCTCTGTGTAGTAGTTGTCTGAATTGTAACCTACAACGGAGATTGGAAGTGGTTCATTGTGGATTTCCAGTAGTTTACAGTATGTGAGGTCAATTTTACAGAAAGGAATACAGACTACTGCTCATTTTTAATTATAGTATGTGTAATATAGAATCTTATACATAATGGTTATTTCGACGGATTTTAAATTCGTGGGGGTAATGGATGATTGTTTTAATTGACCCTTTGACCTGCATAGCAACGATGTTGATTGTTTTGTGTAAATGAATGACCAATATATATTCTGCGCTAATTACATTGTACAACATACACTGATTATATTTCACAACTTCTACTATCAAATTGGTGAAGTCCTACTCATCGAAGGACGCTGTTAATATGCAATGATTGTGTTGGAGATCCGGAAGAAATGTTAAAACCTTCAGATTGTGCGATTCTTTCATGTTTCTTAAGTTTTTATAACATGACCATGTTGGATATCATTCACAGGTGCAGTGTATATTGTAAATGGCACTTCTAGTATGATCTGGTAAACGTCATGATATTATAATAATGTAGAATTGATTATTGTCGAACGCTGGACGACTTCCCGGCCTTTTTATGACGTCATCCTGAAAAAAACATGGCTTGTAAGAATAATCATACAATTTTGTTAAAACAAAATGACATATTCAGCTAATGAAAATATTGTAACTGTATTGCTCGATCAAATGACACACTTATGAATAGAATAGAATAGAATAGAATAGAATAGAATAGAATAGAATAGAATAGAATAGAATAGAATAGAATAGAATAGAATAGTTTCTACTGTAATTATTTTTCACAACTAATCGAAGAACGTTGCTAAGTTTACAATTGTTTTACTCACAATCATTGCATATTATCAGTTATATGTGTGTCTGGATAATTATATTACCAAGTGAGTGAATATTCAATGATTCATTCAAAGAGTTGGTGTTGAAAGGTACAGCTAATAAAGCAGATTTGCCCAATTGTCGCCAGTGTCAACCCACCTCCAAAAAAGGCTACGGTCGCTAAAATAAAGAACTGGGACAATACATGACACATACAACACATTGCAGGTTACCTGATTTATTGTAGTTTTGCGTTGATATATACTTAAAATTGTATTAAGTTGATTTGATCGAAATAATGTCGACAGTTAACCAATAAAGGTTACTATTACGTGAACGGAATATTGATACAGCCAAAAATATAAGGTCACACTGACCTATTTGATTAGTTTTAGATCTATAGTGTGTTATCAGTGTAAATGTGATAAGCGTATTTAATATGTTGTTTTATTTACGTATATCTTTGTATCGGTTCGAGCTTTGTACTTTATATAACCTCGGTCATTAATGAGTAACACGTATTAGACACACTTGTGTTTGACTGGTGCACACATCATAGATACAGGTAAAGTTCATTACGTTGGCGGGGGGGGGGGTTCTTCGTTTTTTTCACCTTCAAAATTTCACGTTTTCCTGATCGGATCACCCTGCCTGGAAATTCACAGTAATAGAACGGCAACATACACACGGTTACAAATGGTATTCCTATATGCAGTGTGTATAGCTACACGCCCCAAAGACTACATGAAACAATTTCATTGTGTGGAAGGAGCACTCAGTTTGCTTGTTTTACACAGTTTTCACAAAAATCATGAACAGTGTAGATATGGCAAAAAATATTAGGAACTTTGTGATGTCGGTATTTAAATTAAGGTTAGTGATGTATTTCAAATAAATAATAATTATTTTTAAACGAAAATGCGCTGCATCCACGATGTATATCTATGCTCAAAGAAATTTCACTTGAATGGTGACATAAAAAACACGTGCGTGGAATATCAAAGTTCGAAGATAATACATTTGTTAAATTGAATAGCAGATTCATACATTCATCATGACATACATAATGGCACGGCATATATATGTGGTAGAACAAAATTCCGAGTTCAGTATTCAAATTGAATCAATTAGTCGCGAGAATCCAGGACCGGAATCCCAGACCAGGAATATTATACTAGTTACCGGCCCCCGACTTGCCTTTCATAACAGCCTCGATACGCGATGTTGCTATGCTAATACTACGTTCCCACGGCAGTATTCTGTCGGAGCTGAACTACTGCTCATTCCACCGATCAACAGGAGATTATCTCCAATCCGTTCATTATATGGTCAAACTCATTTTGCGGGTTTTTTTCTCTCCAAAAACGAAAGAATTTTAATGTTACATGCATTATGTGAGTAAAATAACTACGAAGGTACAACGTTTATCTGTTTTTGTTTTGTTTTGTGTTTCATTCATGCTTTTTTATTTATTTTCAAACTCCCAGTCATAGAAATAATAGGATCACTTGTTTGTAATCGTACTGGTTGTAAATATTAGTTTTTAACAGGATACACACGATTTTGTATGTTTACCATGTGTGGGTATTTGCATTTTTTCACATTAAACTAGATTTTGTGTGCAATGGTGAATGCCGGCCAGGTAGAGGTTCTAACGGTTTCAAATTACAGTATTTGTGATATCATAGTATATAGTATGAAATTCTGCAATTGCTGATAAGACGTACATTTATGTTGCAGTCGCAATATGTTTTGTGTCGGGAACGCAAGCGATAGTGCGCCATCTACGGTGCTGATGTGCGTGGTGTGATGTCACTTCACGATGGACAAGGTGTTACGTCACTTCTCTTCAAGGCAGACACCACAGAAATGTGAGTTTTTTTTTAGTGTGGTAACTGGTTGAAATAATACTCATTTTCATTGATCTCCGCTTTATCTGGTATATTTCTTAATCCCAATACATCCAATATTTGATTGACGGTTATTTTGTGTGGTATATCATTTGAATATCATTCCTAGAAGCGATTTGAATTTGTAGTCTTTCACGCGCTCATTTGTTTAATTACGTGTAAGGTGAAGGTTGTGTGCGGCCAAAAAAAACAACGGTTCTTATTTTAGGACACTTTTTTAAGACTTTGCTATACATTGTCGGACATAATATATATTATTATATATTTTTATAATTTTTACATGATTTTTTTCAACCACTTGTCAAAAGTACTGTACTTGCTCCACTGTGTATGCTATGCCTCCTGTAAATACTTACGTAAAGCACATAAGGATGGGTAAATACACATTTGAAATATTTTTGACCATTGTATTAGCGCTCAACGGAAAAGTGAATAAAGTGTTTTGTACATGTGTTTAACAATTTGCAATAAAATCATTGCATTCCTTGTGCGTCAGATTTATTCTGAATAAACGCGAAACAGTATGAAAAAGAACTTAATAAACATGGTACATACACACAGTCATAGGCTGCTTGTTTGTACATTTCTTTCCTCACACAATCAGTGTATATTATTATCGTTCTTCATTGAGGTATTGGACAATTTAACAGTAAAAGTTTGGAAACACTAGATTTTATAAAATAAAAATACGCATAAACTTTTACTGACACACAACCAGCAAATGACGTGCTTGGACCATACAACTACGTCAAGTGAATATAAGTTAGATCTTTCAGACTCCTATTAGATCAATGACGCTGCATTTCACAGAGCAAATAACGCAACTCGTTGGAATTATGGCAAAAAATAAAACAAGGTACCCCAGACCATTCGTCCCGGTGTTATCGCTATCGCCACACGAGACTCCAGCTTGTCTCCTATACAATTTTCCTTCCGCCCACTTAATTTTAATATTCATATGACCTTTGCACTGACATCGATAGCCAATCGCATTCGACCGCGGACGTCACTCTAAATAAACAACTGAATAAATTAATATACCATATTTGGAAGATAGCGGGTAAATTCAACGTTGTTGGTGTGTTCCTTCGGGTTCCGAAGTCGCACGAAACGAGTTCATGTTCAGTTATCTTTCGCAAGTAAAACAGGTCGATATATATTAAACATGGCATTTGTTTTCTTGTTTTAACCCCCTTATTACGCAAGCTTCCGTCGAAGTGGTGTTTTTTTCGACGATTTGTGGCATGTTGCAAAACGAACGAAACATTGCGGCATTCTTAGCGGTGGATAAGGGATCGACTATGTCGTCACATTTATGTCTCGTTTGAAAGAGAATAAACAACCGCTCAGAAAAATATGTTGCTAATATTTAAGTGCGGTGCCTTGAAATCGCCTGCCCGACGTCCAAATTTCAAAAGGATGTTCGATTTGCAATGACGACCGTTCATATGTACTAGGCGACGTTACTAATTACTACTAGGGTCGGTGTTTGCATTAAGAATTATAGAACAAAAGATCAGCAAAGCGGTGCTTTTGTCGGCGATTTTGTCAAAGGGAATATTGATAAAATGTTGCAAAACAGAATCGCGAGTTGGGTGAAAAATTGCGCCGGCGGCATTCTCAGCGATGGCGACACCCGAGAAACACCGTGTCACGGTGCATTCGTGCATCAGTACACTGAAGAAATACATACATATTGTTGCGGACGACTATTGTAGACTGTGTTCGTGTAGTCTTCGAGTTTGTGGACAGTTAAAGTCGTGTGTGAATTTATTCAAGCCAGGAAAAGCAGGAGGGATAACTTATGGAAATCGTCTTTCCAATTTGATCCAGTGCGACGTTGTGAAAGGAGCGACTCTGTCGTCTCATCTATGTCTAGTTTGTAAGAGAAAGATTGATAGCGCAGAAAAATCCGCCAATAATGTAAAACAGTGGCGTGAAATTGTCAGTCATTCTAATATCTCCCAACCTGTGAACGAAAGGGTTAAGCGTGCTGCCTTGAAATCGCCTGCCAAAACTAAAATGGCGCGTGTCACGTGACTTTGTTTACTAAAGATAGCGTGGGCGTTTGATTGACACTCAACTCATTAGTATTCCACCAATCACAGCTACATCTACTTTCTGGATGTGCGCAGTCAAATTGTATAGGAGACAAGCTGGAGTCTCGTGTGGCGATAGCGATAACACCGGGACGAATGGTCTGGGGTAAAAACAAGGCGCCCACCAATAAATAAAAAAACAACAACAAAAAACAATATAGCCAGTGTACATTCATGCGTGATCACTGATACTAACAGTGATCACGCGTGACATTGCTTGATAACATTGCGTGAACTAATTTCTAGACGAATTAAAAGTCGATATTGTGATGACATTTTTTACCATCATTAGAAAACATGTTCTATGTGAGACAATTTATAGTTTTTGTACTTAGCTGAAACATGAATCGTATCAGCATTATTGTCAAGGAACATTACTTAGTTGAACTCTTGTTAATATGTTTCAACACACCCTTACAGTATACAGAGACTTTGATTCTCAATGCAGAGGATGGATGACCCCACAATGATGGTTGTTGTTGATAACAAAATGTGTCACATCAATATCCTCGACCCAGGACAACAGATATGCTTTTATTAGTGTTGTAAATATGTATGTGTATGCAGAAATGCTGTTAGTGTATCAAATACTGTTATTACAATGCGTAATGCTCATATTTATATCACATACCAATATTTAGCTATATAAGCATTTATTTAATATGTCATTAACACATACATGAGAACGTGGTGCTTACATTTGTGCCTGTCATATACAAAGTATGGCGGACTTAGTAGTTACACGTGGCACCCATTCAAAACCATGTATTAATTGTCATATACCGTTTGAATGGCCAGACAGCGATCGCTTCGTATATAATTACATTGCCGTCTACATTGCCCATCTTTACATTGATGGTGGAGATGTAACATGATAAGGTAATGCATTTGAATTGTCATTAGAGTATAGGAACATTGAACTGATCTGAGTGACGCTCGTAGTCTAAACATTATACAGGTCATTTCATATATATTATTTCTTTGTTCTAATAAGTAATATTTTGTGTTGATACATCTCTACTTAGACTTGGTGTATTTTTCGAGTGTGATATTCAGCACATCGTTTAATAAAAAAAGTAGACATTATCATGACTGTGTTTTAATGTTGGCAGTTTTCCAGTGATGAATGAACAATTTGATGTGTATTGTTGAAATAACTGCTAACTGATGTGCATCGTGTGAAATGTGACAGGCTCTATAAAAAGCTAGTTAAGTTGGAACAAACTTCGTATCTAGGTGTCTAAATATGACAATATCCCGAAGTCATTATGACTCATATGCCCTTATTTTGGATGTTATTTACTAACACTTCCCGCGCAGAAAAAAAACAAACGTTTGTCTGGTTTGTGACAGTTTAAGCTGTACCACTGTCAGCTGAAGTCAGGTGAAGTGGTGTCCATGTCATAGTTCAAATCACCAGGTATTGAATATGAAGGCTTAGATAATTAGAGAAGCGTAGTTATATCAATGGCATGCGGCATTATATTAACATATATCACGAAGAATAATCTTTTATTATTCTTCAAAAAGAAAAAAAAATCAGTCTAGTTTTTATGTTTCTAATGACTTACCTATCTATTTGTAATGACATTAATTACTCTGAATATAACTTTTTACATGATCTTACATAATAAAACAGTAATTTAAATAAATTATTTTAATTGGATTAGGAGGTCAATCGTGCGAATCAAATAAAATACAATATTCAGTAACGTTATTTTACCTGATTCTAATTTTCAGGTGAAAATAACATTTTGTTTTTAGATACTACGAAAGATAAATTTGAACACCTGTGTAATAAATATGTAGAAATATTAACAGCTGTACAACAACCTGATACCCAGTCTTAATTACCAAACACCAACGTTCTCAAATACTAATTAGATTAATTATGATGAACACTATATTCTAATACTCCTTAAAGGCAATGTGTATCTGTCCTATTTAACTATCTAACTACGCTGGTATGCGTAAACTGAATTAACCTGGCTTCAATTATACTTCATAACGGTTATATATTAACTCAATAATGAGCGCGACTTATCCCCATGACAACTAAACGATAAACAATAATTATTTAATCTTTCTTGCTAATCTTGTGGTCATCATTTCATTTGACCAATGTGTTTGCAGGTCATTCACTCGATGCAATTTTTTGCATGGCTAGGGATGCTTTTTTATAGATCTCAGCAAAATTGTGTGTCGCCCTCTGCGTTTCATATGTCTTGCTTTTGTTTTTTTGGCTTTACGCTGCCCATGGCGGAGTTACAGAGCAAAAAAGTGAAAAAATTGTAATCGTAAATAGTTTACACGAATTGTAAAACCTTGTTGGTATGAACTAAAATTAAAGCCGTTCCAAGTTTGTTATCAAGCTATCGATGACAGCTATTTTAATTACAATAATATCGACAATGTTTTAAAAAAGAAAATGTCATTTCAACTTTTATTGAATCTTAACTTGCAAATAGATGTCATATACACAATCCTAATTCCAAATTGAGGAGTTCTCGTCAGCCTTTTTACTACAAGGTGTTCATTTGTTGATAAAAACCATATAGTTGATAACATCATTTCTCTCTAAAAAACTACATAATACGTGGACTGCCTTGAATGATTCCTGTGGCAATGATTATATGATGGTTGAAAATTCAATGCATATTGTATGTTCTATAACGAACAAGTTATTCAAGTTGATTATTGTAGTCACTATGATTTGAGAATTAGTTTTATAAGTTATCAATATACATATATTTATTCTAAAATAACTTCATGTTGAGGCTGTTGACCTGTCCATAATCCGTGGTAAATGGAGGCCGAACATGCTCCACCAGTGATTTGTCAATAATATTGTGATAGGATATTCACATTTTGACCACTTTTGTATATTCAGAATGTTTTTATTTTGGGATGGAATTACCAGCTCTGCTTATATCCGAATGCGTGAAAGTGCGCCACCACGCGTTTTAGGGTACGTAGCTATTTACAAACATGTTGTTGTCTTTTCCAAGTGTGAGGCTAAGGGCTCTCTGAAATTTGTTTATAGATTTTATACACCAGATATTTTACAATTAGACAAAGTATCAAATATGCAGTGTAAATTGGTTATAATACTAGTACCGTGTATTAGTAACCGTGAAGTTTGTTGAAACCATATGAAATTATTGGGAAAGTATTCGTACAAGTGCACACAAGAGCGGACATATATTTTAATTTATATCTAAGTATTGGCAATACATGTATTAAAGTGAGCCATCACGCGGCTAGGGTAATTAATTATTTACAAAAATTATGTTATATTTTTCATTTGTGAGGCTAGGGGCTCTCTGAGATTTTTTTAACTCCTAAACATAAATTTATGTATTATTCACTATTATATTGTAAGCAAAGTAGTGTGACATATTCGAATAGTGGCACGGGTCGTAACTGCCAGGGTCGGGCGGTTTGAATTGACTTTGAGTTGATATTTCAGCATAGATATACGATTCATGTACGTATAATTGATAATAGATTGTTTGCACATAAGACTGTGCATAAACTTAAAAAAGCTTTAATGAAAACATAATATTCGCCTACATGATATAGATGTGCCATTTATTGACGAAACGAAACGTTTGTTTTTTATTTTAACACGGTTGATGTAAATAATACTTGTACGTATAATACTAGTATCATGCACAGTTGTGAACCACAATGTGATATTTGTATCAGCATTAAATGTGAGTTGAGCCCACACAGATTGAAGTTTGTTGGGACTTTAATCAAATCTTAGAAAAAAAGATAACTACGTTTTCCACAGTATCTGTAGGAGGGCGCACAAGGACGGGTATTAAATTTAAATTATATTCAATTATTTGTTAATCTTGTGTTCTGTACATTTCATATAATTTTGAGTTCTCTGTAATACACATTGTGGTTACTGAGAAATACTTTCTCTGTCATTCTGTGCAGTAGGAAAGTCATTCGTTGAAATATGAAATGGACAAGGCAAATTTCAATGTGTGCAGAAGTTAATCATTGCCTCAAATATTTATTTAAATGATCTGCGTTCCGCCTGCTATTCACGAGCAGGTTTTGTATTATTTACAACAACTGTTCACAAATTTAGTTTGAGAGAGACACAAACCCCTGTTAATACAATGGCGGGGCATATAGATTGACTTTGGGTTGACAATCACTTGCCTTGTAAAATGTTCTTTTACCGGTTGTCACACCATAGATGTGATTTGTGTGCGAGGAATTGATTATAGAATGTTTACACCAAAGATTGTACGATTAGACAACCATTGTGCAGAGAGATAAAAGTTTCATGACCTGCAGAGCACATATTTTCCCACCTGATCTTATGGGTCATTTAATATTGAAATGAAACAAACGTTTTTTAAATACTGCTGACACAATTTATTTAGTCTAAATATGAAACAAATTATTACAAATTACACGACTTAATTAGTGAAATTACACATTATTCAAAATTCACTCTGCAATAAAATGTAATTATCTACCACTATCTGAGAAAATGAGAATTATATATTTATTTTGCGGCAGACAAATTTTAACAGACAAATACTTTGATTCTCCACATTGGTATTACCTGTAGAGTAAATAATATCATATTGCTCAAATAAAAGACGACGTTGTGTGCTTAGTATGCTGTCACTGACGTGAACTATTTTGTTTGATCAATACTCATCTGCGATACTGTAACTCTTGTTTTAAATGCGTTATTTTTCTAATAACTGAGTTTATTTCTGAATTAAAGACATTAATATTCCATGACATGACATGAATTGTAATTGGCAATTGATTGCATGTAAGAAAATAGTTTTGATTTAGAATCACTTGATCAATGTTCAGTTAAACTATTCTTCCCCAAAATTTTCGATTGTCCGTTAACAATAATTTTAATGGCAAAATCTAATACCCTCTATAACACTACTTTATATTTCTAACCGGGTTATCATTATTTTGTCAGAGCATTTATTTTTCTATGATATGGATTTTCCATCTATAATTCCCTTGGTCAAGCAATAGCGTTAAATATTGATAGCAATTTGTCATGATATATTTTATCCTCGATCCAGGACAACTAATAAGCAATATTTTTGAAAGAATTCAGGAATTTGTTAAACCAATGATATTCTATCTTGTATTGTATTGTAAACCGACAAACAATTTCAACATGTAAAACATTGTTGAATATAGCATGAATAAAAATACCTGTACAGGGTAGGTGACATGTGACGTTATGTGTATAATATGGTGGTTAAACTTAGTACTTAAACATCGCACCAACGGTAAAATATGTATACCTTGTTACACAATATTTGAAAGGGCGGCTAGTTTGTCCTAATATCACCGACAATCACTAACTTTATTTTGAATAGCAAGTTTTATGAAATGCAAACACAGTCGACATGTCTGATTGATGATGCACTCTGTGGATGTTTATATTGACAATGTCACCACAGCTGTGCATGTGCGTAAGAAATGGGCACACCAAATAACAAATGCTTACATATAACAGCAACCAGTTTTTAAAATATTTGTCCAAATACAGTAAAAATATTATAGCTGAGACAGTGAATTGTAAATATTATGTGAATAGTTGTGACAATTAAAGTACTAGTTGTGACTGTAAGCATTGTCCATGTTTAAATGTAACAAGAAGTAAGAGGTATAACGGGTTGACCAAAATTATGTATACATCGCAATGCGAAATGAGTCTATGTTCGTATTGTGCAATGTGTATACACCCAATTCTCTCCCTTTGTCCGGTCGATCAGTTTTTTTTTTTAAGTTTTAAGGAGTGATCTGGTGTAGTGTGTCAGACTGTGGACATAGATATTCATGTGTATTTTGTCCCGATTATTTACTATTAACTGTGTGAGATTTTAGGGGCAGTATCAATATTGATGGAAGCCACAAATTTATCTCAAACTATGCAGTATTAGCAACCCAAACTTTCTTTTGTGTTGTCAATTGCATTTGATTTTGGATTATGAACAGCTCTGTAGTAAATTTTAGTAGTATCTTTTTATTGTAGGTTTTGAGGCATAAATCTCTATTCAGGATTACTGAGGCTCTTTCATTAGTTGACTCGTTCGTAGCCTTGTGTGTCGGACATTTTTGCCTCGCAACCACCCCTTCAGTGCTAACATTTGTTTGTCCTATATAATGTATTGCCCAGTTCTTTTCAAGTATTTTGATTCAGATAATAGTTCAATAATATTTCAGTTCACATTTTTTTATTTTCACATTCATATCTTAATACATTAACGTGTATTTATTCTATTTTATTTAGAAATAACTATTTTATAATTTAACATATATATGATAACTATACGTATTCGATGTCCTACTATTGAAAGTGGTATGTCCAAGTAGTTACGTATTCAGATATTTTCTCTCACTCTGATTGTACCACGGTTCAATAGAGCAGGCAGCAGATAACTTTAAAGATAATAATATATCTATATTGTGTTTATTATTTATTTTTTCTGAGTTGCGTCGCAATCCAAACGTTTAAAACAACAAAACCACCTTTATTAATTTAGTACCATTTAGATTTTGTAATCCCATTCAACTTGTTGGTGTCATCTTACCGACAACTCAGATTATTTATTAATTTATGACCTGAACCGAACCTGAACAGAATGTAATTGCAATCTTTAAAATAGAGCAGGGGTCAAGCATTCTTGTCTTTATATATTAGTGATCGTATCTCCCAAAACCCACTTGTCATCTTAGTTAGTAGGTGATCTGTAGCTCGTATCTATAATTTGGAAGTAAACATGAAGTAAGCATTAATCAAATGTGTACATTGTTATCTTGCAAATATGTGAAAACTGCTGTTATCTGCTCTTGCATTACAGTCGGGAGTAGTATACCAAGTAACATTGCATTATTCAAATCCAACTTGCATAGTAACAGCATAAATAAATAAAATATGCGACTCAATCATATTTATAAGACACAGGCAGCCACGACCGCTTGTTTTCCAGCAATTCACATTTTCTATTGAATGATGTTTTGCATGCAACAAAACGTTATTGACGAAGAAAACCAAAGCCGGGCATTTTCTTGCAACTTTATATGACTATTTTCACGACTTTAGTCGAACATAAAGCGCATTACTATATTTATTTAATATATTCATCAATATTCACAATAATATTAGGTTATTACGAGATTGTTACATGCACGTAGTCATCACTGTGATGGTATTGATAGACTAAGTAAGGGGATCGATCGTCTAGTCTGTTTTTCGTGTTTGCTTTAATAATATTTTGCATTTTCCTTGCTTCTTCTTAATTAGTTATAATGACCCGCAGCAAAAAGTATTCAAGCATTGCAATCATGGGCGTTCAGTAACGTGGATATATCCGAGGCGCACTGCTATCTTTCTGCGTACCATGTACGAACGACAATATTTTTTTCTCAATATTAGGAATTACATAGCTGTAATTTCGTAGTGCTGTTTGTGTGTACGTACTGATATGCGCAACAATCACTGCCTCCATCTTTGTTAATATTGGTCCGATACCGCACATACTTTTGGATTATCACTGATAGATTAATTGAGTAATTGTTAATATTGTCTCTGTATTAGTCACAAACTAGTTGAAAGACAAGACAAGATGCATTGTCACTGATAAACCAGTAAAAAACAACAACCTAACATTCATTGAACATTTTTGTGATGGGAGGGGCGTAACAGCCTTTGAATTGGGTTTAATATCTGAATACAAATCCAGCAGATCACGCCACACAGTGTCATGTTTGTCCTAAAGACAAATTTTGTTCATAACCGCTATGAGGTATTTGTAAATAGCGCCTTTTTTCAAGTTTTATAGTGGCAAATTCAGCTCGTCTGAGAAATGTAGCTGGAAACTGACGTGACTAGATTACTAAGTCGTCCTTTAATTTTGTATTTATGGTTGATTTTTATTTACCAGAAATAACATCACTCACAACATTCAAAATAAGGTCAAGTATGAGTCTGGAGCATATAATGACTTTATTAACAAAGAATGTGGCAGGAAGCCAGTGGTTATTTTCACAGTCCAAAAGGTCACGTACCCTCAAAACGCCCATAGAGGCGAAGTGTCTCAGCAAGAATTACGGTTACGTTTGAGTCAATAAAATACGCCTCTTGTCAAATGACTTCCAACAACGTAGCAAGTCAGAGTAAAATGCAAGAAGATGATGAAATTCTGTGATTGAGTGTAGTCCATGATAAGTGTTTGTCATAAGACAAATTAACAGCTAGATTGAAAAGATAATCAGTAAATTTAAAACAAGGATCGTCATGATCCGAGTATAAATACTGCTTCACGTGCCCAAGGCTCATACTGTCAATGGGACATAGTATGTGTGTGGGATATTGACACCATTTTCTACGGGCAAATACAAAGTTTCCTTGTGCACCCAATGTCCGCCTTGCCATGAATAAGTATTGTCTCTGCATTAGTCACAAGTTCATTGTCACAAGGTCAGTATCAAATGGTCAAGAAACAGACTGCATCTGGCTGTAACATAGTATTCTTTGTTACAATGACTTAGCAGTGATTACTGCCACTACTGACGTGTCATTTTATCATAATAAGGTATTACAGAAGCACGTTATAAAGGTATATATATATATATATATATATATATATCAGTTCTTTTTATTTAGATCATGGCAATTTTTTGGTCAGAGCGCCCTCTAGTTTTGTGGAGAATCATGTTCATTTGGAATGCTCTGATTGGATGGAAGTTCAAGCCTAGCAAGGTGTGATAGAATTGGCCTGTTATGTTCAGATTCAAATAAGCATGAACCACTAATTTGACAGGGAAGTGATACTTATAATGCAGCAAGCTGTTCTAATTGCTGTTGTGGTAGAGTTTTTCTATTTTCCTGTCAAATGCATTTATTGGTCCACTGAAAAATGAAAATAATGTTCCCTGTAACTTAGACTCTTATTGATCAAGGCATTTTAAAAATCATGGGTGTTAACTCCCCTCAAGTTATGACCCGTTGTCCCCTACAGAATAATGGTTGCATCTAATATTAAAATAAAGATGGCGGAGTATAGCGTTGATTCATCTCGTTCTACTCTGGATTACTTGGAGTCAATAAAGATCCTAGAAAGTTAGTATTTATATGCCTGTGTGTTTTTTGTTTGTTTGTTTTTTCACTGTCTTTGACTTTCCCAGTATGTTTGTTGCTGTTGACAACAATTCAGTCCTCTGCCAGGCTTCAGTCAATGTTTTTCTTCACTACCTACCCAACTCCTCGTCGGGCACTATGTAGCTGGTGTGGTATATTTATCACAGACAGTAGGGCAATTGTCACATTTAGTGCTCCAAGAAAATATTCTCTGTCCATGTGTATTTATATAAATAGATGCAGTTTCTTTGGCTTGAATAACGATCACTGGCTTCGTACATACAGGTATACTGGTTTACCTGTTTCTAGTTGAAATATAGCCAATCTTATTAACCAAGACAGTTGGACATTTGCCACATGTCACAACACTCATTTCCAAGTGCCATAGCTTGAAACAAGTAGTCAAATCTGATATTGGCTGGAGCTTTAGTTTATATGGACATGGTAAATGGCAAACTAGATGGTCAGAAAGTAATAAAAATAATCACAGCTTTACTCCACCCACCCCACTATGAAGTAAAAGGCTGTTTATAAGGCCATGTATGATGGTTTCATTTTTCTTATGGAAAACAATTTTAATTAAAAACTTCTATGCTCCTGTACCCAACCGTGGGGGTTCATCACACTAAACAACAGGTGTCACTATTACTAAGATAAATGTACTTTTTTTTCATTAAAATTACTGAATGCTTATACATATGTACTAAAACGTTAGTTAACATTTAATATCAGGCAATGCATTGGTTCATTACCCTGGCTACGTGTTAAAATGGTTATGAATTCATTTTGGATAAGTACGTACATAACCGACCAATCTTGGACTTTATTTCAATATGTTGGTCAGGGTTCTGACCCTGTGTATTTTTCGGTGGGTACCGTTTAATTTCATTACCCTGGCTACGTGTTAAAATGGGTCTGAAGTCACTCTGGATAAGTACGTACATAACCGACCAATCTTGGACTTTATTTCAATATGTTGGTCAGGGTTCTGACCCTGTGTATTTTTCGGTGGGTACCGTTTAATTTCATTACCCTGGCTACGTGTTAAAATGGTTATGAATTCATTTTGGATAAGTACGTACATAACCGACCAATCTTGGACTTTATTTCAATGTGTTGGTCAGGGTTCTGACCCTGTGTATTTTTCGGTGGGTACCGTTTAATTTCATTACCCTGGCTACGTGTTAAAATGGTTATGAATTCATTTTGGATAAGTACGTACATAACCGACCAATCTTGGACTTTATTTTGCATGCAGGTAAGGTACACCTACAGACATAACTGTGGACATTCAGTTCTTTTTATTTAGATCATGGCAATTTTTTGGTCAGAGCGCCCTCTAGTTTTGTGGAGAATCATGTTCATTTGGAATGCTCTGATTGGATGGAAGTTCAAGCCTAGCAAGGTGTGATAGAATTGGCCTGTTATGTTCAGATTCAAATAAGCATGAACCACTAATTTGACAGGGAAGTGATACTTATAATGCAGCAAGCTGTTCTAATTGCTGTTGTGGTAGAGTTTTTCTATTTTCCTGTCAAATGCATTTATTGGTCCACTGAAAAATGAAAATAATGTTCCCTGTAACTTAGACTCTTATTGATCAAGGCATTTTAAAAATCATGGGTGTTAACTCCCCTCAAGTTATGACCCGTTGTCCCCTACAGAATAATGGTTGCATCTAATATTAAAATAAAGATGGCGGAGTATAGCGTTGATTCATCTCGTTCTACTCTGGATTACTTGGAGTCAATAAAGATCCTAGAAAGTTAGTATTTATATGCCTGTGTGTTTTTTGTTTGTTTGTTTTTTCACTGTCTTTGACTTTCCCAGTATGTTTGTTGCTGTTGACAACAATTCAGTCCTCTGCCAGGCTTCAGTCAATGTTTTTCTTCACTACCTACCCAACTCCTCGTCGGGCACTATGTAGCTGGTGTGGTATATTTATCACAGACAGTAGGGCAATTGTCACATTTAGTGCTCCAAGAAAATATTCTCTGTCCATGTGTATTTATATAAATAGATGCAGTTTCTTTGGCTTGAATAACGATCACTGGCTTCGTACATACAGGTATACTGGTTTACCTGTTTCTAGTTGAAATATAGCCAATCTTATTAACCAAGACAGTTGGACATTTGCCACATGTCACAACACTCATTTCCAAGTGCCATAGCTTGAAACAAGTAGTCAAATCTGATATTGGCTGGAGCTTTAGTTTATATGGACATGGTAAATGGCAAACTAGATGGTCAGAAAGTAATAAAAATAATCACAGCTTTACTCCACCCACCCCACTATGAAGTAAAAGGCTGTTTATAAGGCCATGTATGATGGTTTCATTTTTCTTATGGAAAACAATTTTAATTAAAAACTTCTATGCTCCTGTACCCAACCGTGGGGGTTCATCACACTAAACAACAGGTGTCACTATTACTAAGATAAATGTACTTTTTTTTCATTAAAATTACTGAATGCTTATACATATGTACTAAAACGTTAGTTAACATTTAATATCAGGCAATGCATTGGTTCATTACCCTGGCTACGTGTTAAAATGGTTATGAATTCATTTTGGATAAGTACGTACATAACCGACCAATCTTGGACTTTATTTCAATATGTTGGTCAGGGTTCAGACCCTGTGTATTTTTCGGTGGGTACCGTTTAATTTCATTACCCTGGCTACGTGTTAAAATGGTTATGAATTCATTTTGGATAAGTACGTACATAACCGACCAATCTTGGACTTTATTTCAATATGTTGGTCAGGGTTCAGACCCTGTGTATTTTTCGGTGGGTACCGTTTAATTTCATTACCCTGGCTACGTGTTAAAATGGTTATGAATTCATTTTGGATAAGTACGTACATAACCGACCAATCTTGGACTTTATTTCAATGTGTTGGTCAGGGTTCTGACCCTGTGTATTTTTCGGTGGGTACCGTTTAATTTCATTACCCTGGCTACGTGTTAAAATGGTTATGAATTCATTTTGGATAAGTACGTACATAACCGACCAATCTTGGACTTTATTTTGCATGCAGGTAAGGTACACCTACAGACATAACTGTGGACATTCAGTTCTTTTTATTTAGATCATGGCAATTTTTTGGTCAGAGCGCCCTCTAGTTTTGTGGAGAATCATGTTCATTTGGAATGCTCTGATTGGATGGAAGTTCAAGCCTAGCAAGGTGTGATAGAATTGGCCTGTTATGTTCAGATTCAAATAAGCATGAACCACTAATTTGACAGGGAAGTGATACTTATAATGCAGCAAGCTGTTCTAATTGCTGTTGTGGTAGAGTTTTTCTATTTTCCTGTCAAATGCATTTATTGGTCCACTGAAAAATGAAAATAATGTTCCCTGTAACTTAGACTCTTATTGATCAAGGCATTTTAAAAATCATGGGTGTTAACTCCCCTCAAGTTATGACCCGTTGTCCCCTACAGAATAATGGTTGCATCTAATATTAAAATAAAGATGGCGGAGTATAGCGTTGATTCATCTCGTTCTACTCTGGATTACTTGGAGTCAATAAAGATCCTAGAAAGTTAGTATTTATATGCCTGTGTGTTTTTTGTTTGTTTGTTTTTTCACTGTCTTTGACTTTCCCAGTATGTTTGTTGCTGTTGACAACAATTCAGTCCTCTGCCAGGCTTCAGTCAATGTTTTTCTTCACTACCTACCCAACTCCTCGTCGGGCACTATGTAGCTGGTGTGGTATATTTATCACAGACAGTAGGGCAATTGTCACATTTAGTGCTCCAAGAAAATATTCTCTGTCCATGTGTATTTATATAAATAGATGCAGTTTCTTTGGCTTGAATAACGATCACTGGCTTCGTACATACAGGTATACTGGTTTACCTGTTTCTAGTTGAAATATAGCCAATCTTATTAACCAAGACAGTTGGACATTTGCCACATGTCACAACACTCATTTCCAAGTGCCATAGCTTGAAACAAGTAGTCAAATCTGATATTGGCTGGAGCTTTAGTTTATATGGACATGGTAAATGGCAAACTAGATGGTCAGAAAGTAATAAAAATAATCACAGCTTTACTCCACCCACCCCACTATGAAGTAAAAGGCTGTTTATAAGGCCATGTATGATGGTTTCATTTTTCTTATGGAAAACAATTTTAATTAAAAACTTCTATGCTCCTGTACCCAACCGTGGGGGTTCATCACACTAAACAACAGGTGTCACTATTACTAAGATAAATGTACTTTTTTTTCATTAAAATTACTGAATGCTTATACATATGTACTAAAACGTTAGTTAACATTTAATATCAGGCAATGCATTGGTTCATTACCCTGGCTACGTGTTAAAATGGTTATGAATTCATTTTGGATAAGTACGTACATAACCGACCAATCTTGGACTTTATTTCAATATGTTGGTCAGGGTTCTGACCCTGTGTATTTTTCGGTGGGTACCGTTTAATTTCATTACCCTGGCTACGTGTTAAAATGGTTATGAATTCACTCTGGATAAGTACGTACATAACCGACCAATCTTGGACTTTATTTCAATGTGTTGGTCAGGGTTCTGACCCTGTGTATTTTTCGGTGGGTACCGTTTAATTTCATTACCCTGGCTACGTGTTAAAATGGTTATGAATTCATTTTGGATAAGTACGTACATAACCGACCAATCTTGGACTTTATTTCAATGTGTTGGTCAGGGTTCTGACCCTGTGTATTTTTCGGTGGGTACCGTTTAATTTCACCACCCTGGCTACGTGTTAAAATGGGTATGAATTCATTTTGGATAAGTACGTACATAACCGACCAATCTTGGACTTTATTTCAATGTGTTGGTCAGGGTTCTGACCCTGTGTATTTTTCGGTGGGTACCGTTTAATTTCACCACCCTGGCTACGTGTTAAAATGGGTATGAATTCATTTTGGATAAGTACGTACATAACCGACCAATCTTGGACTTTATTTCAATATGTTGGTCAGGGTTCTGACCCTGTGTATTTTTCGGTGGGTACCGTTTAATTTCATTACCCTGGCTACGTGTTAAAATGGTTATGAATTCACTCTGGATAAGTACGTACATAACCGACCAATCTTGGACTTTATTTCAATATGTTGGTCAGGGTTCTGACCCTGTGTATTTTTCGGTGGGTACCGTTTAATTTCACCACCCTGGCTACGTGTTAAAATGGGTATGAATTCATTTTGGATAAGTACGTACATAACCGACCAATCTTGGACTTTATTTCAATGTGTTGGTCAGGGTTCTGACCCTGTGTATTTTTCGGTGGGTACCGTTTAATTTCATTACCCTGGCTACGTGTTAAAATGGTTATGAATTCATTTTGGATAAGTACGTACATAACCGACCAATCTTGGACTTTATTTCAATATGTTGGTCAGGGTTCTGACCCTGTGTATTTTTCGGTGGGTACCGTTTAATTTCATTACCCTGGCTACGTGTTAAAATGGGTCTGAAGTCACTCTGGATAAGTACGTACATAACCGACCAATCTTGGACTTTATTTCAATATGTTGGTCAGGGTTCTGACCCTGTGTATTTTTCGGTGGGTACCGTTTAATTTCATTACCCTGGCTACGTGTTAAAATGGTTATGAATTCATTTTGGATAAGTACGTACATAACCGACCAATCTTGGACTTTATATTTCAATGTGTTGGTCAGGGTTCTGACCCTGTGTATTTTTCGGTGGGTACCGTTTAATTTCATTACCCTGGCTACGTGTTAAAATGGTTATGAATTCATTTTGGATAAGTACGTACATAACCGACCAATCTTGGACTTTATTTCAATATGTTGGTCAGGGTTCAGACCCTGTGTATTTTTCGGTGGGTACCGTTTAATTTCATTACCCTGGCTACGTGTTAAAATGGTTATGAATTCATTTTGGATAAGTACGTACATAACCGACCAATCTTGGACTTTATTTCAATATGTTGGTCAGGGTTCAGACCCTGTGTATTTTTCGGTGGGTACCGTTTAATTTCATTACCCTGGCTACGTGTTAAAATGGTTATGAATTCATTTTGGATAAGTACGTACATAACCGACCAATCTTGGACTTTATTTCAATGTGTTGGTCAGGGTTCTGACCCTGTGTATTTTTCGGTGGGTACCGTTTAATTTCATTACCCTGGCTACGTGTTAAAATGGTTATGAATTCATTTTGGATAAGTACGTACATAACCGACCAATCTTGGACTTTATTTTGCATGCAGGTAAGGTACACCTACAGACATAACTGTGGACATTCAGTTCTTTTTATTTAGATCATGGCAATTTTTTGGTCAGAGCGCCCTCTAGTTTTGTGGAGAATCATGTTCATTTGGAATGCTCTGATTGGATGGAAGTTCAAGCCTAGCAAGGTGTGATAGAATTGGCCTGTTATGTTCAGATTCAAATAAGCATGAACCACTAATTTGACAGGGAAGTGATACTTATAATGCAGCAAGCTGTTCTAATTGCTGTTGTGGTAGAGTTTTTCTATTTTCCTGTCAAATGCATTTATTGGTCCACTGAAAAATGAAAATAATGTTCCCTGTAACTTAGACTCTTATTGATCAAGGCATTTTAAAAATCATGGGTGTTAACTCCCCTCAAGTTATGACCCGTTGTCCCCTACAGAATAATGGTTGCATCTAATATTAAAATAAAGATGGCGGAGTATAGCGTTGATTCATCTCGTTCTACTCTGGATTACTTGGAGTCAATAAAGATCCTAGAAAGTTAGTATTTATATGCCTGTGTGTTTTTTGTTTGTTTGTTTTTTCACTGTCTTTGACTTTCCCAGTATGTTTGTTGCTGTTGACAACAATTCAGTCCTCTGCCAGGCTTCAGTCAATGTTTTTCTTCACTACCTACCCAACTCCTCGTCGGGCACTATGTAGCTGGTGTGGTATATTTATCACAGACAGTAGGGCAATTGTCACATTTAGTGCTCCAAGAAAATATTCTCTGTCCATGTGTATTTATATAAATAGATGCAGTTTCTTTGGCTTGAATAACGATCACTGGCTTCGTACATACAGGTATACTGGTTTACCTGTTTCTAGTTGAAATATAGCCAATCTTATTAACCAAGACAGTTGGACATTTGCCACATGTCACAACACTCATTTCCAAGTGCCATAGCTTGAAACAAGTAGTCAAATCTGATATTGGCTGGAGCTTTAGTTTATATGGACATGGTAAATGGCAAACTAGATGGTCAGAAAGTAATAAAAATAATCACAGCTTTACTCCACCCACCCCACTATGAAGTAAAAGGCTGTTTATAAGGCCATGTATGATGGTTTCATTTTTCTTATGGAAAACAATTTTAATTAAAAACTTCTATGCTCCTGTACCCAACCGTGGGGGTTCATCACACTAAACAACAGGTGTCACTATTACTAAGATAAATGTACTTTTTTTTCATTAAAATTACTGAATGCTTATACATATGTACTAAAACGTTAGTTAACATTTAATATCAGGCAATGCATTGGTTCATTACCCTGGCTACGTGTTAAAATGGTTATGAATTCATTTTGGATAAGTACGTACATAACCGACCAATCTTGGACTTTATTTCAATATGTTGGTCAGGGTTCTGACCCTGTGTATTTTTCGGTGGGTACCGTTTAATTTCATTACCCTGGCTACGTGTTAAAATGGTTATGAATTCACTCTGGATAAGTACGTACATAACCGACCAATCTTGGACTTTATTTCAATGTGTTGGTCAGGGTTCTGACCCTGTGTATTTTTCGGTGGGTACCGTTTAATTTCATTACCCTGGCTACGTGTTAAAATGGTTATGAATTCATTTTGGATAAGTACGTACATAACCGACCAATCTTGGACTTTATTTCAATGTGTTGGTCAGGGTTCTGACCCTGTGTATTTTTCGGTGGGTACCGTTTAATTTCACCACCCTGGCTACGTGTTAAAATGGGTATGAATTCATTTTGGATAAGTACGTACATAACCGACCAATCTTGGACTTTATTTCAATGTGTTGGTCAGGGTTCTGACCCTGTGTATTTTTCGGTGGGTACCGTTTAATTTCACCACCCTGGCTACGTGTTAAAATGGGTATGAATTCATTTTGGATAAGTACGTACATAACCGACCAATCTTGGACTTTATTTCAATATGTTGGTCAGGGTTCTGACCCTGTGTATTTTTCGGTGGGTACCGTTTAATTTCATTACCCTGGCTACGTGTTAAAATGGTTATGAATTCACTCTGGATAAGTACGTACATAACCGACCAATCTTGGACTTTATTTCAATATGTTGGTCAGGGTTCTGACCCTGTGTATTTTTCGGTGGGTACCGTTTAATTTCACCACCCTGGCTACGTGTTAAAATGGGTATGAATTCATTTTGGATAAGTACGTACATAACCGACCAATCTTGGACTTTATTTCAATGTGTTGGTCAGGGTTCTGACCCTGTGTATTTTTCGGTGGGTACCGTTTAATTTCATTACCCTGGCTACGTGTTAAAATGGTTATGAATTCATTTTGGATAAGTACGTACATAACCGACCAATCTTGGACTTTATTTCAATATGTTGGTCAGGGTTCTGACCCTGTGTATTTTTCGGTGGGTACCGTTTAATTTCATTACCCTGGCTACGTGTTAAAATGGGTCTGAAGTCACTCTGGATAAGTACGTACATAACCGACCAATCTTGGACTTTATTTCAATATGTTGGTCAGGGTTCTGACCCTGTGTATTTTTCGGTGGGTACCGTTTAATTTCATTACCCTGGCTACGTGTTAAAATGGTTATGAATTCATTTTGGATAAGTACGTACATAACCGACCAATCTTGGACTTTATATTTCAATGTGTTGGTCAGGGTTCTGACCCTGTGTATTTTTCGGTGGGTACCGTTTAATTTCATTACCCTGGCTACGTGTTAAAATGGTTATGAATTCATTTTGGATAAGTACGTACATAACCGACCAATCTTGGACTTTATTTCAATATGTTGGTCAGGGTTCAGACCCTGTGTATTTTTCGGTGGGTACCGTTTAATTTCATTACCCTGGCTACGTGTTAAAATGGTTATGAATTCATTTTGGATAAGTACGTACATAACCGACCAATCTTGGACTTTATTTCAATATGTTGGTCAGGGTTCAGACCCTGTGTATTTTTCGGTGGGTACCGTTTAATTTCATTACCCTGGCTACGTGTTAAAATGGTTATGAATTCATTTTGGATAAGTACGTACATAACCGACCAATCTTGGACTTTATTTCAATGTGTTGGTCAGGGTTCTGACCCTGTGTATTTTTCGGTGGGTACCGTTTAATTTCATTACCCTGGCTACGTGTTAAAATGGTTATGAATTCATTTTGGATAAGTACGTACATAACCGACCAATCTTGGACTTTATTTTGCATGCAGGTAAGGTACACCTACAGACATAACTGTGGACATTCAGTTCTTTTTATTTAGATCATGGCAATTTTTTGGTCAGAGCGCCCTCTAGTTTTGTGGAGAATCATGTTCATTTGGAATGCTCTGATTGGATGGAAGTTCAAGCCTAGCAAGGTGTGATAGAATTGGCCTGTTATGTTCAGATTCAAATAAGCATGAACCACTAATTTGACAGGGAAGTGATACTTATAATGCAGCAAGCTGTTCTAATTGCTGTTGTGGTAGAGTTTTTCTATTTTCCTGTCAAATGCATTTATTGGTCCACTGAAAAATGAAAATAATGTTCCCTGTAACTTAGACTCTTATTGATCAAGGCATTTTAAAAATCATGGGTGTTAACTCCCCTCAAGTTATGACCCGTTGTCCCCTACAGAATAATGGTTGCATCTAATATTAAAATAAAGATGGCGGAGTATAGCGTTGATTCATCTCGTTCTACTCTGGATTACTTGGAGTCAATAAAGATCCTAGAAAGTTAGTATTTATATGCCTGTGTGTTTTTTGTTTGTTTGTTTTTTCACTGTCTTTGACTTTCCCAGTATGTTTGTTGCTGTTGACAACAATTCAGTCCTCTGCCAGGCTTCAGTCAATGTTTTTCTTCACTACCTACCCAACTCCTCGTCGGGCACTATGTAGCTGGTGTGGTATATTTATCACAGACAGTAGGGCAATTGTCACATTTAGTGCTCCAAGAAAATATTCTCTGTCCATGTGTATTTATATAAATAGATGCAGTTTCTTTGGCTTGAATAACGATCACTGGCTTCGTACATACAGGTATACTGGTTTACCTGTTTCTAGTTGAAATATAGCCAATCTTATTAACCAAGACAGTTGGACATTTGCCACATGTCACAACACTCATTTCCAAGTGCCATAGCTTGAAACAAGTAGTCAAATCTGATATTGGCTGGAGCTTTAGTTTATATGGACATGGTAAATGGCAAACTAGATGGTCAGAAAGTAATAAAAATAATCACAGCTTTACTCCACCCACCCCACTATGAAGTAAAAGGCTGTTTATAAGGCCATGTATGATGGTTTCATTTTTCTTATGGAAAACAATTTTAATTAAAAACTTCTATGCTCCTGTACCCAACCGTGGGGGTTCATCACACTAAACAACAGGTGTCACTATTACTAAGATAAATGTACTTTTTTTTCATTAAAATTACTGATATATATATATATATATATATATATATATATATATATATATATATATATATATATATATATATATATATATATATATATATATATGATTGACAACGACAGAGAATACAAAGCTGTGTTGAGAATGTTTTTATCTTTGTGAAATTTGTTTTGACTTCACTAGTCAACGCAATAACTGAAAAAAGTGTGCATCCTAGCTAAATTCATTCGTCAGCATTCAAGAATTAGGTTATCAGTAAGAAATCATACTTTTTATGAATTGATATATTGTTAAACTAAATCACACAATGTTTGCTGTTTTAAGTGCTATATATCGGACGACTCTGACGTTTATAAATGACTTATGTCATTGTATTAAATTTATGACTTAAAACCCCGTGTCAAATCTTAGCAGGTGTTAAGTTAAGTTATACAATTTTTGTGTGAACATGCTTTTACTCGGGATGAAATATTGTATTCCATAATCGTAATGTATTAGGTTAAATTATCTAAACAATCTAAAAGAACTCTGTTCTAAACATCACGTCAAATATTATGGTCATCATCATAAGCATAATTTAAAGCATCCCATGTCCTTGAAATTTGAGGCATGTACGTAAAGTGTAATGTTCAGAAAAAGCAATAGACTATTTCCGTTCACTGCGAGAATCCCGCGGTATGCGTGAAATCGAACATAAAAACAGGACAAACAAAGTTCATAGCGTCGTAGTGGGGTCAAAAATTGCATGGGATTCGACAAACGCGAAAGTATTTCGGGGACATTTCCATGCATAATAATGTACTGTCCACATTTGATGATAGGCAATTTTGATTAGGTAAAGGTATTTGGAAGCAATATTCCTCTGTCGAAGATCGGTCATTTGATGTGAGCTACGAAATAAAAAAAATTCTATTCAAAATCAAATCGTTCGACTTTTACGGCAGACGTTCGACGCGCGTCTATCATGCATCTCACGAGATCACGCAATTGTACAGAAAACCATCTATTGTAATTGGTATACACATTACCATTTGAAATTCTACTCGTCCATGTTATAATAACATCAGGTTATTATGATAATGATGCACAGATACACAAACTGTATTAGGTTCAGAATTGCCAAGTCTTTGATTAGCAAACTTTGTTTATAGTACATTTCGCACACAAGAAATGCAATATTAGTAAAATGCAAACTCCCCTGCTACATACCTACAGTTTCAAATATTTAAAACCAAACTTAAACTAAATGTGCATATAATACTGTATTTTAATAATTTAAGATTCCCCACAACCCAGTGACCCAATCGTGACGTGCACTGAATACTTCAACTTCTGAAAATCAAACAAAGCCGCCATCTTTGTTAATACGGTGCCTATGATGACCACAACTTCAACCTTCAGTAAGTAGTTCGTCATCATAAGGGCAAGACACGTCGTAATATTGCATGAATACTATAATTGCATATCTATAGGTGTGTACAAACAAGTCCAAAGTTGACAACAATAAATTTGAATACAATGGTCGACCTACATGTACATTTACCAAATGACATACCCACATCGCTGAATTGTCTTAATAAACTGAATTAAATTAATGTCATGTCCACAAACACAGCATAACTTCATATGAAAGTTTGTGCTTACAACACTTTCTAGGGGATTTGGATTATGACATGATCTAAATTCAACGTTAAGCCTATAAACGTTCCACTGTTTTTAGTGCCAAAATCCTTTGTTAAGTACAACAACAAATATTTCGCTAGTGTTGTGAGCTCTTGTGTGATTGGTTGATGCATAGACAGCTCTTCCAATTCTGTGTTTTACTCCCTATTAATTTGGGCCCTGTTTAATTCCGGGGGTTACGTCAAAACGCCACTCTCTTGACTGGAGATCTTTGTTGAAAAATAATCTTTTGTTGTTGCGGTGTACGCAAGACGATGAACAACTTATGTTTGTTTATGTTTTTTAACATCACTTCACCTATTAACAATTCACCCCAAGACGTGATAATTTCTATTCAATAGTAAAAATCCGTTCTCAAAAATCAAATAATCACAACCTCATCGAAAACCATTTTCCATCTCAACCAAAAGCCACAGCCAAACCATTCATCAAAACGAGTGGTCTGGGGTATACTAGTACTTTGACCCATGCCGAGGACTTCCTGTTTGTAATGCTATATGATAAATCAAACTAACTATCACGTGAAACCAAATGAAAATCATTCTAAAATAATGTACTTATAACCAATTGATTCTGGATTCATTGACCAGGGAAAAAGAAATGACATTTGCAATAATAATCGACGAGCAGGTCCAGGTTGTAACGTACGGTTGACGAAATAGACGATACAACAGTACTGATTGGACCTACATGAATGCTAATCAATTTCACATAACTTAATGTTGTTGTCTGTTTGCTGTCGTACATTATCTTCGGTAATAACTCCGAAAGTGAAGTCTTTTATCTTCAACAGAACGTAAACGTTAAAACTTGCAAAACGAGTCTGTTTTGATCGATCATCGATTAAGCAGCATACATTTGTTTTGCTCATTTAAAAAATACGAACGGTGTCAATATTCAAAACTGCATTTTTTCTGTTCCTGGCGTGCTTCAGAATGATGGATCTTGGCCGATCGTATTTTTACGGAGGCCCTGAATATACAGCACTAATTTCACCCAACCTCCCGATCATTTCTTTACTCGCGTTCGCAACCGCTTGTTGAATAATTTTCGCTTTATTTTTCCACCGCGCGAACCCAGAAATGTCGCCCGTCTGCCTGCTCGCATGTTAAATACATGACCGTGGCATCTTTGTTTTTTGGAAAAAAACATCAATATTTTCCTGGTTTATCTGTCTCTGCCCTAAGGAGTTAGCATTGCCTGTATCACGTAAATGTCTCTATAATCATATTGTTGAAACGAGGTCGCAGCCCTGGATTCAAACGGAACGAGTCACGCTCTATCAGCTTGTTGTGAAACGTTTACATAACAAGAGGTCATAGTTCATGTTGCGTTCGCGAATGATGCAAAGTATGATAAATTGGAAGTGTCGTTCGAAATTAAATAATGGTTAATACTCGTTGAATCCTCAAACTTTAGCACTAAAACAATCATTTCGACAACTCACGTGCCAGGGATCAGTGTTTGGACAAGCGGTCAGTGATTTTAATAGGCGAGTGAGAAAAGAAAGGTGTAGCCAATACAATGACAACATTAACAGATTAATCGTTGTATATATTTATTTCCCTTGTGCTGAACGCATTCACCACTAATGGTTACAGGTAATTGTTGCTATGTTGATAATTGTTATTAAAGTTAGCTGATAGTAGTAATAGTAGTAGTAGTAGTAGTTGTTGTTGTTGTTGACAATATCAATGCATACCACAAATGCCACAATGAGTAGTAGTTACTGATTGGTTAAATGTTCGATGGTAGGAATGATGAGCAGCAGAATGGTAGAATGTTCCCTTGATAAATGGCGAACCAATGAATTGTTGAATAAGTATGGTAATTGACAGTGAACGAACGAATGAATGATCGAATGATCGAATGGTCAAACTGTAAAATACAAAAGAAATAACAACACTAATAAGAATACAATGCAGAAATATCACAATAATTCAAAGGGTATAACAATCTTCGTAAGGAGTGCACCATGCAAAACAACAAATTTTAATTAGATGGCCAAGCATGGTGCGTAGAAAACCCTTCATAAAACGAGTGATATACTGGAATTTCTCACTGTACTTTCAAATATATATACCTTAACTAACAATAATAAACGTTTGAAATAGTATTCTCAACTACAAAGGTAGAACAGAGTAGAGAATCTAGTAGAGTAATTTTGACGTACAATTCAGTGCACAACAAGTAAAGTAAAAATGGCGGTTCTCGCAAAACACGAGACTCTCGCAGTACACGAACAGCACTAATAATAGATTACTGCCACTGGTGGCGCTCTAACCACAGGGTCCTCTGGTAGCTTACAAAAGGGATAAAAATATGGTCGTTTTTTGGTCGGAGATTAAGCAACATAGGGTTGATTGAAATGCGATAAAAGCGAGTGATTGGGCAAAATGAGTACTGATGCCCATTTATAGCTTGACATGCCTCACCAAATGAGAACATGATAGGAGCTGGTAGTACTACGCGGGAGGGAGTGCAGAGTGGGAACAACCAGCATACCTTTTACGGGGACGACGTGAACTATCGACGGATTTGTTTAGTTCTCACATGTAATATTAGGTTTTGAGGGCTTTTGAGATGACTAAAGATCAAAAAGCATGCATTTAGAGATATTCCTATGCAAAAGTTGGTTTGCCAGTACCTAATCCATTTTAACACCTATGCTACTCTATTGACATTGGTTGTTTATTTCATGGATTTGGCACTTGAGGTGGCTGTTAAGCCGTGTCAAAAACGTGCACAAAATCACACTAATTAAAAATCAGTTGTAAGCAGATATTTCCATATGAATAAATTACGGATGCCCATTACTGAATTTGGCCCTAATGGGCTTCTGTAAGATGTAGCCGATCACAATTATTTTTTTACTTACAGAACATACAATTCTTACAATCGTAATTTATTTTCTAACATGTTATAAAAAAACATTTAAAATGTGTTACGAATATTGACGCTTTATTTTTTTCAATTGAGCACTGATACACTGTTCAAAAGTATTTCAAATATTTCCTGTTTTGCATAAGTATTTACAGGAGGCATATTTTTACAAAGTACACTTTTAAAAAGTCAATGAAAAAAATAGTAAAAACGTTTTATTATTCCGGGGCACTAAAATATGACTTTGACTCAAGCTTTCTTAAATATACACACCCTCATAATTTTGAAAGTTCCCCAATTTTAAGAAATAATTCACTTTCGAGTTATTACTGAAGATAATGTACGACAGCATTTTTTAAAGTTTATATTATTTTTATGTACCAGCTTTATTTATGCCAATTCGATACATAATTTGTTGCGACACATATTGTAGAATGCATGTTGTTTGCATCTGATGCTCATGCGGTATTTCCGAAATATTTGAACATTGACAATTAGTCACTCCGACAAACACAACCAATGCCAATACAATCACTAGCGTACTCAATCCACTCAAACTAACTTTACTGTTCCTGTGTGGTGTGGTTTCATTTTTGAAAGTTAATAAACACCAGTATTCTCTAGCATCCGATTCATCAATGTTTGTGATCAACAAGGAAGTGACATTTACATTATATTTTGTTTCCTGCACTACTTTGTCTTCACCAATTATTTCATTACTCTGCCATCTAAGACAGTGCCAATACAATCTCGAGCGAACTAAATTCACTCAATCAAGATGACAATAACTTCACTCTTCTTGTGTGGCTTGGTTTCATTTTTAAAAGTTAATAAACACAAAATTCTCTAGCATCAGATTCATCAATGTATTTGATCAACACGGAAGTGACATTTACATTATATTTTGTTTCCTCCGCTACTTTGTCTTCGCCCATTATTTTATTTTCGTTGATGAAATCATCAGTTTCACTTTTCAACACGTTTACACAGCATTTATCTCGAATTTAGGCGAATGAGTAGGACACTTTACATACAAATTGTCGCCTTTGTCGCCGAATATTTCGTTTTTTGAAATGATAAAATGTACATGCGCACTTTTTTTTTATTCCGTTTGTTAGGCGATGATAATTGCTATTTCTATTTAAATAACAAAGGCATTAAATAAGAATACACCATGTTCAAAATAAAACAGATAATGCTTTATGGTACACATAATTACTCTAGAAAAAAAGCATTGTGTTTTATGTGTTAGTATCATATACATCGTCAGAAATCAACAATAGAATTTGGTCAACCAGGGATTTTCTATCCCTCTCAATGCCGGGTCTTTAACTACATACACATTTATTAATAAAGCAGATGAAGTTGTTGATTTCCATGGGTCTTTTGTTGATCTTAATAAGTGCATTGTCGGTTTAATAATTCACAGCTTGCGATTGAGAACAATGGAGGATGAGGTAATCTTTTGTTCAACTTATTTAAAGAGAGATGACGGTCTTTTGTTTCCACCAATGACCCGCCAAAAGGAAATAAGGGTCTTTTGTTTTTATCCATTGAGTCCTCAAGTGGGGAAGAGTAAAAAACAATGAATGATTCACTAAACCAGATCACTGAGACAGACTCAATATACAGTTCCAATATGACGGCACACGCCAAAAACAAAAACAAAAACAAGATGGCGATAGTAGTCCTGGAGTTCAAATAATTCTTGCTGCGCATTTCTAAATATAGCGGTTCATAATACAGTTTTTGTCACTTCCTGTTGCAAATCCAATTATGAACTAAATTCTAAGGCGACAAGCTGCACTCGATAAACCTTAAAATCGACAACATTTAAAGCAAATTTTGGCTACGAATATAGCCGCTGTGAAACCAGCTATGAGCCAGCTATGTGTGTGCCGTCACTTCCCTGTATACACCAAGAGCCAACCAAACACTGAGTGTTGAGATCCAAACGATATTTAATCACTTTTAAAATCACATACTTTACCTGTAATAACCATCACACACTACTTAACACAGGAATGCCTTTAAATTATGTACAAACAAAACACAAAGTTAAGGCAAGTTGGTCATTTTGGAAAACACATTATGCATTGAAAATTGATATCACATGGTTGCTAGGGTTTTCATCTATCTATTTCAAGCTGACCATTTTTTTTATTCAAAAACGAAAGCGCATATGCAATTTCTCTATATAAACATTGACAACTAATGTTGTGTCTATGCCATCCGACTGTCACCAGTTACACAATATATATGCAAATTCGTTGAAAAGTCGGCCATCTTGTCAGACTATTTCTGGCAATGATATATAAAGAGTAATGAAATATTACAGACACTCGGTCTATGAATAACCAAGCGACACTCTCATAACCAATCTTAATTGTACGTTCCTACGTTCCATAACTTAAATATTGTGTGTATTAGCACAAAACAAAGCTATACAAATGTAGAAATAAACCACAATAGATTTTCTATTTGTGTAGATGAACTACAAGGTTTTTGATAGAAACATTTATTCATGGGTGATTATTCATAATAATATACAATTATCTACAGCTAATACAATCTTGTTTATGGCAACAATGCCTGTTATTAATATTTGTATGAATACTAACATGTTAGAAAAACAATGATACCATTTGAAAATGTTTTGCTGGTTACTCTGGTCAGGAGATTCGTTTTAATATTTTTGATCTGAGTATTTTCGTTGCTAGGGTCGGGTGGGGTGGGGTGGTGTGGTTAATAAACATGTCATGGTATGATTTTAATGAAATCTTACGGCAAACAAAGTAAATATTATTGGATGGCGGCAATTGCGTGGCTATAACCCAGAATAATTGCTTTACGTACACCACCCATGGATAGATAGGTATTATAATAACCAAACTCCTTGGGAGCTTCAGTTCTGAGAAAGTTGTAGTAATCATAGTTGTAAGATTAGTTCTAAGAGTCGAATAAATTCTATAACGTAGCTCAAATAAAAATGACTGTTCATTTGAATGATGCCCGAGATGTTATTGCATTAAGCCCACCTGTTATTAGTTGTAGGTGATCTGTACCTCGTATCGGTATTTTGAACACGAAGTAAACATATCCCTCACAGTTACAGTTTTTGTTACACTAATATGCCGCAAATATGGCCAAATTTGTGATATCTACCCTCGCATCATCGCATGTGAGACACAGACGATACGAACAGTCGTGAGTGCTGTTCCAAACCCAACTAACCTAAAAGAACGCGTAACATCTTATACTTCAAATCCTACCTACATAGTAACAGCATGGATAAATAAACATTAGTAAGTCAAGCGTATATCTAACACCACCTACCGTCTTTGTATTGAATAATATTTTGTATAATTGTGACTATAGGTTATTATTTTGGCAAATAAGCTCTTTTATCGACAATGAAATTCTGTATTCTATAATCGAACATATTCATATACCATTCGCATGTGTCTGGTAGTAATGTGCACTAGATACCGACTTTGACTCCTTGCTGACTTCGATTCGTTCATGGCATGAATTATTGGAAACTCATAGTAGCCGTTGACATTGAAAGTATAGCAATTAGATAACACCGAATAAACTACATGCTAAATGCATTTACCACGCAGCTTATTCGATGTTATTTGCTTGCTTTGCTTACTTCAGTAGCTACAATAAGTGTAAAAAAAATATTTCCCATTACTTATTCACTGTAATAGTTTTGGACCAATACTTTCTGGCTACACTATGTCCGTGGCGTAGATCCCTTAATGTGTTATGAGATAAACACATTAAGCAGGCGCGCCGTCCTTGTTAATTGTAGCCAATCAGCAATTGCATCACATCTGGTGAATTTCTTAAACAATAAAAAGAAAAAGCTTGGTGTGTATAGCCATATTTCTCCGCTGCAAACCTCAGAACGGCTAGACTGAAAGTCACTGTTGCTTCACGCAGGTAGAGTTATGTTAAACAGCGAAGTCGTAAACGAGACGTCGTTCAACTTATCTGGTTGTCTGCAAGGACCCAATGTGACAGCACGACATCAGAGGGTTAGGAGCTACACTTTAACATCTTAAATTCATTCAATTCTATCTTGCTAGGATTTGCTTATTTAAAACATTTTTGAACGCGTTGTTCTACGCATAAATCAAAATTGTCATCTTTGTTAACTCGGTACCCATGATGACACTTCAACCTTCAGTAGTTCATCATAATGTAGGCAAGATTTTCGCAGGATTAATCATTTATAATTGGTTACGGATAGGTGTCTACAAAACATCTAAAGTTGACAGTAAATTTTGACACAATGATAGACCTATATGCACGTCGTTTCAAATTGTAATCAAACGTAATCAAAATCGAGCCCAAACATAAGATGTACCCGAATGATCTATGAAAATAATATTTGAAAAGTACAATTCTGCGACAGAAAGAGTGATTTTGCAAGTTAGCAAATGCATTGATTTATTTTCAGGCACTCAGATAAGATTATATTTGAGTCAGCTTCAACATTGAATTGATAATTATTATGATAATTATTATAGATGTGACATACAACATAAGGTTATTACCAAATGTTAACACATTTTTAACCAGTACTATTTTAGTACTATTTATGACAAGCATTTGTAATATAATTTTAAATACTTAATATCTCTTAGTATTTTAGTTAGCAAGAGAGGAAATATTAGGTATCCAATTTAACAATTAAATGATAGTGTTGCATACAAATTTTATGATATTATTCCTCCCTAATCATCAGTTAGGTTGAATATTAATTGAAATAAAAATGTAATGTTTCTATGATCTAGTATTTAAACTCTAAGCAAATTGTCTGCACCAGTTTACTTTTGCTGAAATATTTCTTCATTTAAACGTTTAAGTAAACGTAACAGTTCATTTCAAGAGGTAATTTTTCGCAGGCATACAATCATCATCTTTTAGATTAACATGCAAGTGTTGGTCGAAATTTTTCATTTCTAGATATACTTACAAATTGTAAAACAAACATTTCTTTGCAACTCAGCATCGCAGCTTATTGTCATTTAAATTTGATTTAGAACCACTGCATGCATGCTATTCTAATATACACGTTTGCTGATTTAATTCAGCTTAAAATATGTTGGTTGTGTTTAACCATTTTGTTTGGACGTGCTTGTGTACTATAACAAATATTTTAATTCGACCATTATAATCTAATTATCAGACACAATATGTACTATGATTGTTGTATGTTGTATGTGACCAAAACAACTTGTGTTTTTAAAATACATACCGCTCTAACAGAGGTATGTTCACAATCTGTACAATTGGTATACGTAGTTATTGCTATGATTCAGCAAAGTGCATACATTACAGTCGGAGTTTCAACCGATGTGTAGTGGAGGGCTATTCGCCGTCTAAATTCATAGTTTGCGACATTCTAATAATAAGCTTATTACTATTTTACATGTTTTCGATACATCCTATCTGTTGTACTCTGTAAACAAATAACAAAATAATTAAATGTGTAATAGATGTAAGGATGTAAATGGCTCTATTTTTTTCTTCATACCGTCACTAAGGAAGTTGGATTTGAAGAATGATATATGGGCGCGCGTTTGTTCAGGATAGATAGGGGTTACTACATTCATTCGACCCCCAAAAGTTGATAAAATATTAAATCGAATCTCATCACCAAAGTGAGCAGCAAACGATTTTTAAATGAAATCCCCTGGTTCAACTGCTTATATCTACAACATCGTAGTTCATCTCCATTAAGGGTGAAGTTAATGATTAACTTCTAAATGGTTTGACATTTGTCTTGTTCATTTGTTCTTACTTCAATAATGCTGTATTTCCCAGTAATCGTAACCGGTGTTACAGAAATTTCAGCATTATATAAAATACCTGTTGCATATGTATTGTATATGTTACTAATATACTTGTTATTCTAATTGTGAAGCTTTCAGGACGTTAGAGTAAGAGAAACTTTGCATCAGCCATTTGTTTCGTCACATACGTTACACACGTTAGGTCATGAACCTTTTAAATCTTTGTACAAGGATTGTATAATCGTACAATCTCTGGGACAAACACACCATAATCAATTCTTCGTAAATAAATCACATCCATGGTGTGACAACCGGCCGAAGGGCATATGTTTACGATGCAAGTGAATGTCAAATGAAAGTCAATTCATATGCCTCGCCATTGCATTTACGACTGGCGCCATGATACCCATGATTCACACTACATGGCTAATAATATGATGAGAAACAATTCCTAAATATAGGTATAAACGTAAAATATGATGCCTTAATACAAATCTCAGATTGCTCCTTGCCTCACTAAAAGGGAAAAATATGTTAACTTTGTAAATAAGTGCTTGAGGGTGCATATCAGTACATGCATTGCAGATAATCCAAAGAAACTACCCTTCGAACACCTTTGACAGCCGTTTGTTTAAATAAATACACCACTAATGACATTTTTATCTTCTTTAAAATATTAACTAGTTATTCGGATGAAGAACGTGGCCTAAAATACACTTTGCCGCCATTGCAACCAGTCGAAGATGAAAATCTGAAATTAAATGAATAAAATGTAGAACTTTCGTAAGAGTTACTTAAAACTAGTTGAACAAATAGTAGATATTGAGTATGCAAAATGTGGACAAAAACCCGAACATGCTAGCAATATTTTTCACACAATTTAAAAAAATAATACAACAAAAAATGTTGATGAAGATGACCACCATAAAATTTAAAATAAGTATGACGAAGATGAGGTTTTCCTCCACTCAAATTGTATTGGACTTGGATTCTGAACGCAAATATTGTATATTCGCACAACCCACAGAATAGTTTGTGTTGTAGATAAGAATCGTTTTAATAAATCGACATCCTCGATCCAGGACAAACAATATGTATCCGTTAGGTAACACCTTGAGCGTATGTCAATACAGTTAAAATTGTCATGTTAACAATTACATCATAAACAAAATAGATGCTTTTGAACGTTTATAAAAAAATTACATTATTAAAAACAAGGAACAAGGACTACATATAAAAATATAGTATGGCCGACGAAGTTGTTACACGTTCAACAGACGCTGTACAAGTATTCATTTATATATACATGTCCTCAAAAATAACCAGACATCGATAAATGAGCGTCTACATTTACATTAATATCTACAGCACAGTATCTCCACTTCTACGGTTGGCGTGGATCTTAAGTAATGCAACATAATACGCGTTGTCTGGCATGCCTGCCACTAGGCGTCCTTAGCATCATACGGGTAGACGTATATTTCAAATACATTAATTTATATTCAATTAGTTGTTTAGGATCGTGATTTATTATATCTATTTAGACTTGTTTTTTTTCGTATTAACTGACATAGCTTTTAATGCTATGACATTCTTTAACGAACACATTACCTGATATGAGTTTCATATTTCTTTTTACAAAATTCACGGACACTTGGGAAGAATCGGTTATGACAGTGGTATTAGATTTGTTCTCGTCCGTTGGGGTGGGGGATATGTCATGCGTTTTCCCTTCTTTCGCATTTTTCGGTTTGGGTGGCTGCAATGCGTCTGACACCGGCTTTCATCTGCTCGTCGCTCGTCCGCTTATAGCTTCTAATTGCTTGACTGGAGTGATCCGTTCTTTCTGCTATTAGCTGCTCGTCGAAATTTTGCCGGAACAGCGTGGTTGCCTGTGTAACCTGTTTAATTAAAATAAAATAAAATACAATGAATTAATATGAAAGTACAATAGCTTGTAACAGTCCATCTCATAGCAATTTAAAATATCAATATATTGGTATAGTACGTTCAATCGTTCAGCTTTTTTAAAACACGCCAGAGCCGTTTGAATTAAATCTTTATCGCGTGAAATGAATCCGACATATCGTGCCAGTGGAAATAATATTTAATATGGTATTCCACCAAACAGTTTGCATGAAAAAAGGAGTTAAACGAGTAGTGATTATTTTCGACATATAGTTATGACTATTTCTCGTCAGCGGGGAAATCGAACATTGCATTACTAAAATGCAAATTCTGATACGTACCTTTCCCGAATGCCCAGTATGATGACCTTTTATCCCAGCGAGATCAGTTATCTGCTTACTGTATCCCTGCAATATATGAACACCAAGCTTTTGTGCAGAGAACTTTATTGCGCCATTCTTTGACTTCAGTGGTCTTCTATAGAATGGCCCGCTGTTTGGGATGTATGACAGATATGTCCGAAACAAGTTTACAACACAGCAACACAGTTTTCTAGTTGCGCGTAGTGTTCGTAGAATCTTCCCTGGTCCTCCTATATCGTCGCTGTGCATGGTGAGTTGTTCTCTCGTTAGTGTTGAATGTTCTTCAGCAGCACGCAGTCCAAATATTTTACACATGTAAAAGTAGTTGCATAACTCGTGCCTAATGCGGTATTTGTACCAAATACGTGTGCCCATAGCTTTTCTTCATCATTTAGCGAAAATGGCTCGGCTTGTTTTTTTCGGATACCTATACCAGAGTGAGAGAGTGTCTTCATGACACCATCCAGCGTATTTCTGAAACCTAAGAAGTCGTGGTTGGCCTTGTCCATAAAATTTAGGTCAGGGCGGTTACAATCATCGCGAAGATAGCGGTAAATGGCACAGATCATTTGTCTTAATGAGTCTGGCGGATACTGTTGGCCATCTTGTCTCAGACTTCCAATGGCAATACATAGCCAGAAATCAAATTCCTTCGGGACTAAATGTTCATCCAGAGACGGAACCAAATGATACACTTCTTCATCAGATTTATCATACTAAACTTTAACATTACGTTGCTCTTTCCACTCATTCCATGTTTTGACGCCCCATTTTGTAGCGCTGCGAGTTGTCTTGGGTATGCGTGACTGCTGGTATTCGGTGACTTGTTTGCTGTCAACTGGAGGCAAAAAACAGAATTCTTTCTAAATATCGCTAAGTTTAAAGTCCTCGGCGTCGCCCACATCAATTTGGGAAAACCAGTTTTCCCAATCCCAGTCAATTACCGGAGAAGCAAATTCTTGAGCGGACGTAATTCTGGCGGATCTCCGGAGTTCACCCTACAACGTGCTACACTGTTTTCACAAATGAACACCATATTCACGTGATCGAATGTTTTTTATGCAATTCTACGTGGTCCAATCAGTGTTGGTTATGGTAATACAATAAAGTCCACTGTTAGTGGATTATATTGTTAAACAAAACAAACTCTGCTGAGTAAATGCCGATTGGCTAGAGCTTTTCAGCACATCTGTTATAGCCAATGAGCACGGCTGATGATTGCGGTTTACTACACCTGGTTTAGAATTGCGATTTACACAATAGCGCTGTAAACATCCGCCATAACCACATGATTTCAAATAAGCCGTGCAAAACTCGCAAATTCGCAGTATAACTTCGTTATACTACCCCTCCTCGTAGGGGTAGTATAACTATCAGTAATTATCTGTCATTTGTTGTAGAAAATAAATGTAAGGGAACATGCCACGCGCCGTGTGATTCATGGTCTAACACAGTTCACAGACGTGTATTTTGTGGTTCACGGAAAATAGGCCCTGCAATTTGAGGTAAATCTATTTGGTTTTGCATAACAGAATATATCTCGCACTATGATACCATGTATACAGTGTTGCAGAAGTCACGTTCTTGCAATGTTATATATACACCCATATATTTGTTTATTTTAGTGACTGGCATTCAACATTGTACTGAGCAATTTAGGAAAACATACCATTCAGTTATGTTTAGGTTAAATATAACATTTAGTATCATCAAATTGTATACACTAATTATAAAAGAAACCACTAAACCTTTCTATTTCAACGTCTTGGGCTACAAGGGGAATTGCTTAGAACTTCAACGTCTATATGTATATAAAGCCTATAGTATTGCTCTGAGTGCTCTGATGTGCGAGTGCTATCTATTTGAATTTCATTTTATTTTCAAACAACAATCTTTAGAATGTGAATCATCGAAATAGAAACCGTTCATAATATTAGCAATTTTCACAAATATAAGTGAAAGTTTACAGTAATAAAGTATTCAAAGAAAACTAGACATTTTATTATGAATACTTTAAAAATGACATGGTCAGACGGGTTTGGCAACAATTTCAACATTACTGTATTGTGTACTTGGCTCAAGATTAATTGAACAATTTGATTTATTGTCAAATTGCGAACCCCAGTATGGCTATTAGTTTATCATATGGTTTGTACAGCCAATCAAATCATCTTTTTTGAATTGGAATGAAGTACAATGATCTTTCAAGATAAATGTTTTATAAATGTCCGCCTTCTTAAAACCCGGCGTAGTAATACATAAAACTGTAAACGTTTAGGAGTGAACAAGCAATCAGAGAAAGTCATAAACGTAACTTGACTACAATTAAAGATTATACATTTATGAAAATATTGGCATTTCAATTACCTAACTTGTGTACAACATTAGTTGAGCAGGCTAACTTTTGTTCACTCTGCCATCTGCATCGTTTTTTAATCATATATACATTCAGTAAATAAAAATGACTGAATGTTTCATTTTTTATTCCAATGTTCGAAGCACACAATGGGAGTCTTTGCAGTTGGTGTGTCTGGGTGTGTGTGTATGTATGTATGTATGTGTGTGTGTCTGTGTATGTGTGTTCGTCTGTTCCACTGATATGTCAAGAACCATACATTGGTTTTTGATGAAACTTGGTGCATATATGCTCTGGCCCAATGCGCAGATTTGGTTAAGTTTTGGTAAAAATCCATGAATATTAATTACCTAATTTGCATGATAATTAGCTATTTTTTTGCTGTTACATGACTGTACTACTGATATCTAAAGAACCACTAATTCGATTTTGATGAAACTTGGTACATAGATGCTCTGAACTTCTGGACAAATTTGATTAATTTTGGGTGAAAATCCTTGCATACTTAATTACCAAATTTGCATAATAATTAGTTAATATTTAACTGTTCCATGACTGTTCCACTGATATCTAAAGAACCACTCATTGGATTTTGATGGCACTTGGTACATAGATGCTCTGAGCTAATGCTAGGTTTTAATAAGTTTTGGGTAAAAAGCCATGCATATTAATTACCTAATTTGCATAATGATTGGTCTATTTTCGGTTTTTGCACTGATATCGCAAGTACTAATCACCACATTTCAATGAAACTTGGTACATAGATGTCATGACACTGCACAGACCTGATAGTTTTTTAGGTAATATCAGTACATATTGATTACCTAATTTGCATAATTAATTAATTTTCAGCTTTCGATATTTCTAGTAGTAATCATTACATTTCAATGAAACTTGGCACATAAATCCTCTAAAATTAAGCATAGACTTGATTAGTTTTAGGATAAATAATTGTGCATATTAATTACCTAATTTGCATTATTAATTATCAGCTTTTCCACTGGTATCTTGACTACTAATCATCACATTTCAATGAATCGAGCATTATGCAGAGACCCAATTATTTTTCGGTAAATATTTATGCATATTAATCACCTAATTTGCATAATTAACCAATTTTCAATTTTCAGATTGATATCTCACGTACTAATCTTCACATTTCAATGAAACTGTGTACATGGATGCTGTAGGACAATAAACAGACCTGAGTAGTTTTGGGTTAAAATCTGTACATATTAATTATCTAATTTGCATAATTAAAACCATCTTTAAGCTTCCACACTGATATCTAAAGTACTAATTATTCCATTCCAATGACACTTGGTACAAATATGCTTTAGGGCAATGTACAAACCGGATTAGTCTTGAGTTAAAATCTGTTCATAGTAATTCCCTAATTAGCATAATAATTCATAATCTTTTGGTTCGAATCACATTTCAATAAAACTTGGTACATAGACGGCGCAGACCTCATTAGTTTTACACTCAAATCTGTTCATATTAATTTGCATAATTCGTTTTCAGCTTTTCCATCAATATCTCAAGTACAAGTAGTTTAGAATTAATTTTCAATGTGTCTAAAATTCCCTCAGCACATGGGAGTTCTTTCTAAGCATTCTTGATACGTGTTCCTAGAGTTTGAGTGTTACTTAGCTGGTGTTGTTCCTTCCCAGGCATGAAAGCATTGAAGTACAGCGAATATGAAAATAGAAGATAAGCTTAAATTTTAACTCACAATGAGAAGGAAAATTATATTGACAGTTTATTGATAAGCAGATCATTCCATTCCAACAGTGGCTGTTGGCAATGAGAACAGTGGCTAAAAATGTAAATAATGGTTTTGCTCACAGTTTTGCAAGTGTTACATATAATTAAAAAGTGTTTTCTTCACTTGTGTTTCAGACAATAATTGATGGAATGACATGGACAAAAATTAAAGATATACTATTTCAAGTGTGGAGGTAAACCAGGCTTGATGTTTAATCTTTTGTTACCAGTTTTGCCACATCTAGGTGGATATCATCCATCCCCAGACTATCAACAACCCAGCTGGTGTGTCTGTAGCAACTGCCGGATATGCCTACATAAAGAGCAAATGTATGCTGCAGCATCCCCAGTGCACCATTACCTGAACAGTGAGTATCACAACTATTGAATGAGTCACAATGAGTCATGTTTTATCATTTTTTATAAACATATATTGTACATAAAATGTGTTACATAACTGCTACAAAGTAAATAGTTAATAATGGTGTTACTTAATGTAGACCCTACTGCCGTGAGAATAATTTTAATAAATTTAGCAAGTGCTTACAACCAATAAAAAATGTACAGGGTTCCTGTCGAAGGGGTTTACCAGAAATACTTTTGCATGGAATTTTCCTGCAAGTGGTTCTTGAAGGTAAAACACAGCAAAAACTTCGGCCACTCCAAACAAGCGCATATTGTAAACTAAATTAAAGCTAAAATACACTTATTCTTGCAGGATTTTCAGCTACTTGTCCTGGATAAAACTGTACTTGGTTTGTCGATGAACTATCGCAGATATATTCTAGTACTAAATGACTATGATGGTAAAAACAAGACAAATCGTCATGCAGCATATAGGCAGTACACATTATGAACACATGGTAGACTTGGTTTTTGGTGACAGACGGGTAATAAATAGCTGTTGCGTTTGGAGCATCACGGATAAATACCTGGATGCTAACATGCAATACACAGTTTTTTTGCCTGGTCAAGCTGGTAGACAGGCATAATTATCCTGAATTTGTTCTCTTTAATCTCGGGGTTCCAACTCTTTCCTTCATTGCATCCCATGTCTATCTGCCAACATCTTCACCGCAACTGACTTTATCAACTGTGCGATGTGGGGATATGTCTTTTGTACCCTGATTGGTTTTACAGAGTATCTAAGTGTCTTTTTGTTGTAGCACCTATGATACCTAAAAATAATAAATGTGTAAACGTTATTTCCCCATGCAGTTTATATTTCAACAGTTTATTATAAAATTATCACAAGAATACAGCAAAGTATACCAAAGGCAGTAAAGCAATCATACAGCCTGACACATAGATGAGATTGATGCAACCTTGTACTGCCTGAGTGCATACTTTGTGGTATTCTTGTGATCACCTTATGAAGAATGTTTGCATTCAGTGATGGAACTCCATTTTCATTGTGTGACAGCATGTAAATAAATGAAAAAGTAGTTTAATGCAATGTGTCAATGTGATGTAATCTTAGTAATAAAATCTGTAAATCAGTGTAGTGTTTGGTGCATTTTATGATTAGTCAGTTAATTTAGGGGGAATTTTGAAGGGGATGAGTGCTTAGTCAAACGTGACCCTGAAAATAGAAATGTCCCAAAAGTGGTGGTGGTGGTGGGGGGGGGGGGGTTGAGCATGGGTGCCAAGTCGGTCGAGTACAGTATGTATTGTTCTCTCCAAAATGTCGGCTAGTATTCTTGTAAAATATGCTTATATATATAAAAACATGATGAGATTAATACAGTAAATGTAATATCATTCTCATTGACAATTATTGATCTTATTCTTTCCTGACTAGAATTGTTCTCACCGAAATTTTAGTCATTTTAACAAATGTTATAATTGTTTTAAGACTTGTTGTAGGATATAAACACAACACACTGTGATATTGCAAGAAGCTATAATAATATGTTTGTCTACAAATGTGTACAAGTGAACCTTGTTATTGTTTATTTGACTAGGACACTACTGTCAAACAACATATTAATTTATTTATACAATTACAGAATCTAAATATGATTTTTTACTGCAATTTCAAATATTGTAACATTTTCGAAAGTACTGAGCAAATTAGAATATAGAATGCTTGAAAATAGACAATATAGAATTTTACTCATTTGGGAAATAGTGAGAGCTTAAATATTATAATTATTGATAATATCCATAATGATCACATGCTTTACTACAAAGTGACCAACACTGGCAAGGTTACAGGAGAGAAACGTTATTTCCTGGTTTGGAGTTTCATATTTAAACTCTATTTGCAAACTTGTCTGAAAAGCTGAAATCCATTGGTCATCATTAAGTATAAAACATTTTAATATTATATTTATAATCAAACTATAATTCATGTTGTCATACCATATGGTACCTTTCTAATGCAGTTATGTAATATTTGTATTACTATCATGACAAAATAAACCATAGAGTCACGAAATAGTGAGAACATTTAAAAAGTGTTAATACAATAACTTAAAAAAATTATAAATCATGATTACGGGTACTGAAGCCATTGATACCATGTACTTCCATTTCTCTGTAAAGTATTTCAAAGTTTCCTACAATAATAAGAACAAATAATTGTTAAAATATCTATAAAAAACAAAGCTTTCTGTTCTAATAATTTATACAGAGCTGAGGGATTAATGATAACAAATATGAATAAATATACTAGTAGTTATCGGTAACAAGTCTCCCATTAGTAATTAATGTAACGAATCAGGTCAGAGAATTATTATTAATGATACCCAGTCCTAATATAGGTAACAAATGACTCATTGGTCATTAGTGCAGCGAGTCTGGTCAGGTCCTAAGGGATTAATAATACCCAGTCATTATTAACAAATGTCAGGTCAGAGCCTCAGGAATTAATAATACCCAGTACAGTAAAATCTATATTAGAAGCCGCATTCTTAATAGGAGCCGTACCCATTCTTTTTGAATAATTGGAAAACAAAATTTCACTATTTTTCATATCTGTTGATGCATTGCATCCCCTGTGTTGCATTTTACTATTTTAATAGCCGTAGTTTTTAATACAGATTTTACAGTACATGTAGTTAGTGCAGTGAGTCAGCTCAGGTTTCCTGGGTATAACAATACCCAGTCCTAATCCTAGGTAATAAAAGACCCATGAGTAGTCAGGTCAGGTTCTCTGGAACTAATATTACCCAGTCCTAGTTATTGGTAACTTGTGTCCCATTGGACATGAGTGCAATGATTCTGGCCAGGGCCTTGGGATTAATACATGTAAAACCAGTTCTAGTTATTGGTAACAAATGTCTTATTGGTTGCTAATGCAGTGATTCATGTAAGGATTAATAAAATCCAGTCCACGTTCAGTGTTCTCCCCAGACCCCAGAGAATTGTGACTAATTTGCATAATTTTGTTTGCATGATAGTTAGTTTCCTAATGAACATTGTAAGACAATAACTGTATTAGTATAAAAAATAGTCAACAATCTACACACGATTAAATTTTATGTGAAATAACGTTTAAAAAAGAAAAGCAAAAAAAGCAATGGAAATACTTGTGTTATTACGGAAGCCCATTAAGGCCATGACAAAGAACATTAAATCTCGAAATTTTGACTTTCAATCTCGAAATTTTGATTTTCAATATCGAAATTTCGAGTTCCAATCACAAAATTTTGACTTTTTAATCTTGACTTTCATAATGCTCAAATTTCTTTTAACGACTGAACGTGGCGAATTGCATCATCCAGAGATAACTGCGATCAAATAGACAATAAAGGTTAGATTTGTTGTTTATTTTATTGAATATTGAACACTTCCAATTAAGTCTGTTCTACATCAGCGTACTCCACTTTTTCTATAAGCCTAAGTGGTCCACAAGTGACAACATACATTTAATTCATCGCGGCAAAACTCTATTATTTCGCGGCAGAACTTCATTATTTGACGGAAAAAAATATTACTTCAAAGCAAAACATTATTACTTCACGGCAAATCTCTATTATTTCATGGTAAAACTCTATTATTTGACGGCAAAACTCCACAATTTGACGATAAAACCTTAATTAGTTGCGGCAAAGCACTAATACTTCGCAACAAAACACTATCACTTGTAACGGCAAATTCCTACTTTTTGAAGCCATTTTTCAATCAAACCTCAAACAAATAATACATTTATTAGTTGTCTGAGATCAAATACAAGACTGGTCAATGTCAACACAGTTTAGTAACTGTGATCAGCACCGCTGTCTGCTGCGAATTCGTATACATAGCAATGCCGCGTTTCGTGTTAATAACCAACACATCTGGGGACGCTATCGAAGTACATTGTACCAACGTAGGAAATTGCTAATTCAGCAAATTAACCCTTCACTGTACTATAAAATGCTTCCATCTTTCTCAGTTAGTACTTCGATATTAACAGTCTTGCGATTTCTGCGGGTTTTTTGGGCCACATTTTACGACGAATGTCTTAAAGCGAGGTGCGAGTTTATTTTTTATTGAATCCCGGAGGCTTTCTGTTGGATTTCTTGTCAAGGGGGCTTATTGGGCCTACGCGGTGCCCGCTGAACGGAAGTCAAAAACCCCCACCTACGCGTGAATTGTTGGTCCGCTGATGTGCTACACACTCACCAGTGTGACTCACTTGGAAATGCCCCCAGACTTTGTGAGAGTCATGGGTAATGTATGTGGTTTAATTTCTTTATAACAAACAGACACCTGACATATTTCTTTCATCGGTTCAATTACATTAGCTGATGGTCTCTATACACAATTTACATATATTGCTTTTACTAGTTTAACAGAAATAATATTGTATGATTTATCGAAAACATCAACCATTATAATGAACAAAACAGGTGCGCTGTACACGTTATTTTATCTCATTGGTAATGTACTATAGTGACATACATCGTCATTATCAGAGAGAAAAATTATGCACCGACAACGTTAAATTACTCTTGACTAACAGCATCATACTCCCAGATGAAAGAGCTCTCCAAATAAAGAAAAATGCTTTTTATATTTTTATATTACTTTTCATTCTCTAGGTATTCGTCTTTTTATCAGTATATGTAGTACGCCATCTTGATTCTTCAAGGATTATGTGTAAACATCACAGCCCCTATTTTCAACTCTGTTGCCATGACAACCATGTTATATTCACATGTATGTATGCTACCATTTTCTAAACTTTCAACCAGATTAAAGTTCAATTTTAAAAGTAACGAATACAACCATTTTCTAAATAACAGTGTTTGTGATGTAATTCGTTACTGCCTAGAATCCTTTGCAGCTTTTTCATCATTCCAATTCCCTGCCGCAAACAATGATCGTGATCTAGGATTATTGGGGAATATAATAAAGTAGGTTTCCTACTATAATGAAATGTCATTGAATTTATAGCACCAAGCACTCCATGCAGTAAAAATAAAGTTTCAACTTCATTCAACAACTACTTTTGTAGACGATAGAAAATCATGTGCGCCCAAGTAAAAGACTATCCGTTTCTAGTTTTAAAAAAATATGATAATTATCCTCACAAGGAGGGAGGCTGGGCAGAGGGATATATCAGCGCTGTACTATGTTCATATAGAATATATGTTAAAGTCAGTACTCGCGAAGTCAAGTTGGGGTAATGGATCGTAATATCAGAAAATTACGAGAAGAATAAGAAAAGTTCAAACAAGGATTTCTATCAGATTGGTCTTCACTAGCTTTTTAGTCGCTTCGGTCGTTGAGACATTCCACTGGTTCCCGGGCTCCTCAATAATTTTGAAATTTCTTGCCGCTTGTATGTAATTTCTACCCGTCACTTGAACTTGTTGATTATTTTGTTATTGCTATCCAATGAACTGGCAGTATACTATCACCATACATTCATGTTAACCCTATGTGCGCAGATTTAGTTTACATTGATAGTTTCGTCTTAGTACTGCGCGATTACCGGTATATACAGTTAAACCAGTAGGAAATGGATTTTAGAAAAGTTATATTCAATTAATCAAAAATGATTGGTTTTATACCATTAAATATGTATTTGTGATATTAGTAAACAATCAAATAATTAACATGTGGTAAATTGAAAATAGTACACAAAATATATTCCAAAATCTCAATATAAATATATAACATATAACATAATCTTAATCTTATTGTTCTATTTTTATAGAAGAACCTTCCCAAAATCTTATATTTGAAAAAATAAGTGTTATCAACTAAACCATGTACTTTCACACTCAAGCAAGAGAAGGGACACGTGAGACACGTTGGTAAATTAGCCTTGCACTTCGAGTGATTTATTGTTTGCAGTCTTAATAACAGAAGTTTTTCACGATCGTTTAATCGATAGTATGTGGACCTTTTCGGCTCACAATCAATCTGTCTTTTGAGAAAGGAACGGAGAAATCATATGCATAAATGCCATTTTAGTAGTGGTTTCCATAGATCACAATAAAAACACATCTTCTCAAAAAAACAAACAAAAATATGTTAATATTTAAATACTTCTAGACACCAAAAAATACCTAGTAATCATTATATCTATATATATATATATATATATATATATTTCCTCGCATGTCGTCAAGTATATTTTTAGATGTATACCCTTGCCATAGAAAACAATGACAACATGTCATAAAGCAGGCAACATATACTGGGCAGTGGCAGATCAGAACATTATATTACCAGAATGGAATAAATCGGAATTTTATGAATATTTTCATTTCGAATTGTTGTTGATTTGGTGGTTCCAATATTCATTTCTTAATGATATTTTCCAAAGTTTACCATGAATAATAGAGGTCCCTTGGTCCCTTGAAAATATTCCGTTAATCAATATTATTACACATTAACTTTCTTGTGAATCCCCGTATGACTCGCCTATGATTCGGAGGGATACGGCCTCTATACAAAGAGTCGCTCGTTCGCGATGACGTCACACTGGTTCGAAATACCAACCAGTTTATGCAAATCGCTCGACTCTATTGGCGTCCGTACATCGAACCACACAAACTCACCGATCGAAAAAATCGAAATGCAAAATGTTGGAAGTCCATGTACGGAAAACCACAATGATATGTAACTCGCGGCGCGAGCAGTTGACAAGATCGTATCATTACGATATGAATACGTAAACAGGCAGATGACTATATGATAACAGAGAATATCTCTCCTTTTATAGTAATGCTGTTCCGGGACTGTTGTGCAAGGTTGTTTTACCCCGTACTGCTGCAGTTATTGCCACTGAGAATTTTGACAAGTGAACTCCAAATTCGAGATGACAAAAAATATTATTTGTAAGATTCAGGGTATATGAGATATGTTCCTGGATGTAAGAATGATTCAACTCGCTTGCATTGCGCCGAATTGACGAATATTGATAGACACCTCAGTTGCAGTTAATTAATAATTATTTTTTATAGTTAATCCTAATTTCTCCGTACGCAACGTCGATTGGGCTAAAGGCGATCTCGGGTGGACATCGGGGAATTTCATCCGTCTGACAACACCTGAAAACAATCATCGAAATCTCTAAGAAAACTGTACTTTGCGCTATTTCTTGAGACCCAACTCCTTTGTTCATTGTACCAAGACTGCCCCAATATGTGCAATATAAATTTGGTTGTTCATGTTTGCATAAAATTTGTGTTTGGTCGATATCAGTTATCACGTCTCTTCGACAGGCGTTCCAGAGCAGAATCGCACTCTTCCAAACACATGGTTGGCAGTGGTACGCATCCAAGCAAAGTAAAACGTTATGTGAGGTAGTTATGCCCCTGAGAACACAGCGATTTCGAGGAGATATTCCACGAGAAGATTTCACGCGCAACATATGCATACGTAAACACTGCGACAGCGACAGACTTCAATGCAGACGAAATCGGAAACTATGACAATTTTGATCTTTTAGTCCATACGTAAATTTTGATGCGGAATTGTACCCGAATGAAAAGAAAAGTAGCCATGGTCTCTATAGTAAATCTAGTATGATTAAATACGATTTGTCGTCAATTACTACCATCTGAACAAGTAAAAGTAGGTGTTCTCATAATTTATTATTTAATTGAACAATAATTAATTTCTAGGGATAATGAACCCATCAGAATTATAAATCTTAAAAGCGGAGTTTGACGAGCTATTTTTCGCATTTTTATTTTGGTTCGGTTGTTAATTAATAGTGTACTAATTACGTCTTTGTGGGCTTTGGCAGGTTACACAAAACCTTGCTTTACGCGCTCGCAGCACAGACGTGGAAAGAAAATCATTGATTTGCAGTAAATCCCGGACTTATCTTATCTCACATCAGAAATAGTTGGCTGTAGCGCCATCCCATGTTCAAACCAAAAATGATTAAATTCGCGCATATATACTATATATATATTACGCAAATTGGTTGTGATAAAAAATAACAAGAACAGTATCACGTGATTGGCAGTGATACAACACTTAATTCAATGCACGCCGAAATGTTGTTTGAACAACACTTAACGCAAGGTTATTTTGTAATCAACCTAAGTTCACAATGACGTCATTAGTACAATTTAAACAGTCGATCCGTGAAAAAATACGAAAACTACCTCGTTAAACTCTGCTCACGGCACTTAATAAGTGTTACTTATTATAATTATTCATCGATGTTCTGGTCATTAAGTTTATTTTTTGCGAAGCAACAATACATCATGAAAACATGACATTGATATAGTTAGCAATTTGCGATGGGTATGTATGTTACAGTAACAATGCCTCGCTAACCACCAAACATTTTGTTAACATACTAATTCGATTGATGTTAAATGCTGCCGAAATTTCGAGATTTAATATTTGTTGTCATGGGATTCCGTATGTTATAGCCAGTCAGGAAATATATTATTATCTATGCGGGTAACTGGTTCATCATTATTTTGTGTACAATAAGTACAGTTTTAGTGACCATGCCACTGTCACTTCACATGACGTTGGGGAAAACATTTTTTGTTGCAACATTGCGAGTTATCCAAATAAGAATAGGAAATAATACATCTATAATAACAAAATTCTTTTCTACAACAACATCGATGCACTAACACATTCAAAATTGCAATTGATGAACACAACATGATGATACGATAAATTGAACGACTCGGGACGCAGCAGCAGCCTGAACAGACACTCTCAACAAGACACAGTGCTATAGCTAGCTAGTAAATACACAATATCAATATAATATCAGTATTAAATAGTCATATACTTACCTAGCAACTTCGCCGAACAGTTTCGATGCACTAATACCATTTCAATCGGCGACGGATATGCTATGCAATTGATATATAAAAGTACGGCAAATGAATTGAGCCCCGTGATTAACTATGGCTGAAAGGACAGCTGATTTTAATACCCCCTAAGTTAGCGTCACTGTGACTGCGTCAAAAAGATGACAATTCGGTCGGAATTTTGCGCAAGCAAAGACAAGTTAAATTAAACAAAACAAATTACTCCAAATTATATGCAAATTGTCAATAATTATACAGAATTATGAGATTTATTAATTTGTGCAGAACAAATAATACCAAAAAGCAAGAGAACATTGGTTTTAATTTTCGCGGGTACCAAAATAGTAGCTATTACCAAAATAGTGGCTCAACATAGCGCATGACAGACAAAATTCCAAATCTTATTTTAATCTGGTTGATGCAAACCTAATAGATTTGTTTCATTCGTGGCTCGACTTTCAATATATTTTAGAGTATATAATATTTAAGAAATAATCTTCATCTTTGTGTTCAGCGTCATAATAATATTTGCAGACAACTAGTGGGTCGTTATTGATTTGATATACCCTTAACCATATAATTGTTCTTCAATATCCATCAATACAAGCGTGTGCACCGAATGGGAACTCCTTTTTCTTGAAACCCATCTATATACAAGTACCAGTTGGGTCCCTTTGTTTCGCATTATATATCTTTTACACTAATTAGACTATAGTTAATGATAAATGATGCCATTTGTGCATATAGTAGTAATAACTTACGCAAACGATATCTAAATTGATAATCATTACAATTACTTCACAACCCAATAAACACAATGAAACGATCGACAACAAGTAAGAGAAAGACATGGATGAAGTTGTGTCAAGTGTCGGAAGAAGTTAGCACATCCACAAATTGCATATATCATTTTTAGATTTATTTGACAGTTGTATTATGCCAGCATTTCAACTGCGTGAAAACGGGCTTCAAATGTGTACTAAGGCCACGACCTAAAACAGTGTAAACGGTAGTATAATTGTAATAAAACAGCACATAGTATAATGGTTGACAAATATTCCGCAGGCACAAAAAATATAGCTACTACCGCAACATAGTACACAGTCAGAGTAGCAAAATGAAATTAAATCAATTAATACCTTGATGTAGTATTTACGTTTTTGTCCAACATATATGACCAGACACCCTTCTGCACGTTCACAAATGTGATTATAATACCACAACAACGTCCTCCTGATCTCTATCAGATAAAATGAACAAAAACAATTAATCCCGTGCAACTCAGTCCGAAAATAATAAATTCATAATAGCAAAATGAAATTAAATCAATTAATACCTTGATGTAGTATTTACGTTTTTGTCCAACATATATGACCAGACGCCCTTCTGCAAGTTCACAAATGTGATTGTAATACCACAACAACGTCCTCCAGATATCTATCCGATAAAATGAACAAAAACAATTAATCCCGTGTAACTCAGTCCGAAAATGATAAATTCATAATATCTTGTACTTCGCCTAATTTTCTTGTGCATCGCTTTAATTCCCAAAAGTCTGCCTGGTCCACGCATTTCCTCCTGTACAGTACCACAAAAAATGAATAATACCTTAATATAATACACTTGTGAACTGTTTGCTGAGTAGTTGTGCTGTTAATTATTTTGTTCAATAATTATTGTATCCTGCAACCCAACGGTACGTCATCGGGCGATACTTGTTGATATCTCAAAATTCGACATGCATTCATTCTGCGTTTCAGTATAGGCACGGTAAAGTAGATCACACGTGTAAGATGTCAAATATATTTACATATAGTCATCAATGGCAAATAACCGGTTGAATTACGAAGTACTTTATGAATCGGTACTTTACCGATGAACATTGCAATGCAATCCAGTCAGATAAAATCACTGAAATATTTCAATCAGAATGTCATTTTGAAGTTCCACACTATGTTTAATAACGACATATAAACTGCAAAGTATTCCTTTGACTATAATTGACAATTCATCGCTGGTTATAGTGGTCAAGTTTGTGTAAATGCTTACCTCCATCTGATGCCAAAATCTGCCAGCAATATAACTCTGCTTTTTCCTTAAACTATTAGGTTTTTAATAAATTCTGACAGCTCCATTACTGCAAACATTTTTTTTTATTATTGTAAGGCAACAAGTTTTGTCGAGTAGAACAAGACGATTTTTAGATACTATCAAAATAAAAAAAAATGTTCGTACAGGACGTTTGTTATTTTACATGGGACCATCACAGTTACTATAACAGTCGGTTTTAAAACTTCTACCAGTCGGTTTTAAAACATCAGCTAAATCAGCCATTTCTTTAACTGACTTGGGTGAACTTCACCTATGAAAATTGACAACTCTTTACCAAAGTACTCATCAATTGATCTATCATCACAAAGTCCTTAGCTCCATCAAAACTCCTAACAACTTAAAAAACAGCTCTACCCATCAGTCAAAATAACTACGTAATTTAGCTGCTAATTGTGAAATGCTCTCTCCACCTTCTGTCCTACTAGTTCGAAATCTCTTTCTATATTCGTCTTGATTCATATCATAAATACGATAACTAAATTCAATAACATTAGGGATTGCCTTGGGAAGTGTGCATTGGTGATGACTCACAGTTCCAGGATGTAGAAATGGATGACAGTCAATGGTTTCTGCAACACAACACTGACGAAATATAGGAGTCTTACTTGCAGAGGAACGCTGTTATTCTGGAGGAGGACACCACTGAAAGCAGGAGATCGCAGAGCACCTCATACAGCTCAAGTCTCACATAATGATGATTGAAGCCTGTATCACTCGATTCACAATATAATAACACACAAGGTACATAGTGAAAATGATGGACCCCCAACTGTCCTCAGTTTGTACAGTTTATAGGTATAAATGGCCCAGATTTAGGAACACCACCTGCGTTTCCATATATCAGAATGTGTTTTTGCTAGAAGCTGTCCCACGTAGGCAAGTCAGAAGAACATAATCATCTTTTATCATTCAAATAATAGCACACTTGGTAGATTCCAATTGTCCTTCCAAAGTTATAAAAATCCTTTGTTATGTAAATCGCAACGCTTGGTGGATTCAAATTGTCCTTCAAGATTGGTAAACAAGTATGGCCTATCAATCACCTTTATGGCCGTTATCACACGGCAATGCACATCGATTTCAATGCTAGTATGGTATAGACAAGACAATAGTACTGGAAATGATTTACACACACACCAAAATATCGAGTTAAGTCAAAGCTCCTGGCTTTAATACCTCTCAAAATAAATTACAAGAAATAAAGCACAGAAAAATACAATGAATAAAGTCACGAACACAGGGGATTGCTTAGGGATGTGTGCATTGGTGATAAGTCACAGTCCCAGAATGTATTAATGGACGACAGACAATGGCTTCTGCAACACAACAACGAAGAAATACAGTAGTCTTGCTTGCAGAGGAACGCTGGTATTCTGGAGGGCATCGCTGGAGGCAGGAGATCGCAGAGCAGTTCATACAAGTCTCACAGAATGATGATTGTAGCCTGTATCACTTGTCATACAATATCGTAGCAGATACCACCTGGGTACCCACATGAGCCAATCAGAATGTGATCTTGCTAGCAGCTATGTACGTTACGTAGGCAACTCAGTAAATCATAAACATTCTTTGTTACTCAAATAACAACACACTTGGTTGATTACTATTCAACACCCTTTGTAAATCACTAGCACACCTGGTAGATTCCAACTGTCCTTCCAGAGTTGAAAATAAGTATAATCAGTCAATCACCTTTATCACACGACAATGCACAATGTTTCCTGCCATGATTCCATCCACTTCTACTTTCTGGGTGTGAGGTAATATGACAAAACATGAAGTAAAGGATGCTGACACACATATACTCAAGTACTGCAGGCCTAATACATGACATATTCTGGCACTCAAGAAGAAATGAAATAAATATATAATTATACAATTACCTATATATTGTATGCTTATCAACTGTACTTGTATTGACATCACACACAGAATTTACAGAATACACAGTTCAAAAAACCTTCCATATGTTGTATCTGTTGTGCTTAATAAACTCGTCCAATAAGATTAAAATCTTGCCCAAACATTTGAAATCGTTGAGTATCGTTGGGCTTGATTAGAAATTGTGTGCCGGACTTATTGTGTGCCCGGGTATCAAGAAATAGTAAAACGGGTATGTCAAAAGAAATCAAGGTAGAAATTGTCTTCAGTATTTAAAATATCAAATTCGACCTATCTATTTAATATTTGCTTTGAATGAAGTGTCTAGCTAATATTTCAAACACTGGGAGCTGTCAGCTCACCACCTCATTGACGGAATGCATAAATACACCAAACTCGTGCCACTTGATATTCATATGGACCATTCATTTATTTGGTCATTCATCCATAGATATTATTACAAATGATAAAAACACGTTAAAACGGGCGCAAGACATTACATATACATAACGCCCGCACCTGGTAGCCAATTACCCAGGGACCTTGCAACATCCACATATACCTTCCTATACACTCCAGTTGCCTAGGTGCAATAAATACATACGTGACAGTTAATCAAAAGAGAAACGAGGGGCAGTTGGACTATTCGACTGCACTGAAGGTACAAAAGTCATTGTTGTGTAACACTTGGAAGAAAAATAATACGAACATAAAACTGGGAATGAATATTAACCAGAATTGATAAATGTAAATTCCGTTGATTGGTAGTTTGTTGAGATGATGCCAGTTTGCAAGAACAAACCTCCCCCAGCCAATCTTACTTAGAATCTTCGATTTAGTTTCACCTCTACAACGTCACCATATACCAGTTTCAAATATCCCTCAGATTTCAGACGAAATTCGATAAGCTCAACCATTACAAGTGTAGACTTCACTCCTGTTAGAACGTTTCACCCGATGCGACAGAAATGCCGCACAATCCTTTGATCCGCTCGCTAGTCCAACTTCCTTAGCGATCGTTCGCAAGAGGCGAATATTATTGCATCTACACCGGTCACTGAATCATCTAGGAAAGTGTCTGTGTAACTTGAGAGTGTAACTTTACAATTGTGGTAGCATTTTGAGATTTAATCAATATATGAACGTGAACGTTTTGCTCTAGGACTGTAAGTCATGTCTACCGCAGTTACATCAGTAGCGATGACACAATATTGAACCACTGAATGTTTCCCAATTCATACATAAACAAATGGCCACGCTGTGACTTATCGTGTACATGAAATATAGCTTTAATTACATGAAATCACAATCAATTACAAGCACAATCAAGGGATCACAAACGCTTTCTATTGAGCGACCATGAACTTAGTAACACCAATGTTATTTCGGTGTTCGACGAAGCTTGGTGGTATCACTCCTCTTTATCATTCCCTGTAAAAAAATGGTGTTTTATATAACAACGTGTTCTAGAAAATGAGGCTGCTAAAGCAATAGAAAATACTAAAATATTTGTCATAACAACGTTAGAAAAAATAGTTTTTGCATCGAACATCGTTTAGAAAGAAAGGTTTTTATTTGTTTACTTGCCACAATAACTGCAATATTCATAACTCGTCGTATATACAGACAGTATGTTTCATATGGCTCACCTTGTATCAAAGGGTGAAATTACTATTCTGTTTGAAATTTTCGTTGTTGAATCGAGTTATACATGTTCTGGCTGATGTGCAATAGCTGTCGCACACATACATACTTATATTATTGTAATAACAATCTACTTACCATTCGCCTCTTTCATTGACTCTTGCCATATATCCGGTAATTTTTTTTCAAGATCATTTCGTCCAATTTGATTCAAATATTTCCCAAGCAATTTGCAATCATTGTCATTTTCATGTATCATGTTGTGTTCGTGAAGAAGCCATATCAATTTTATAGCGTTCGGTATAGCTTCCAGCTTTGCTTTTCCAATTTTAGAGCACCTTATAACATCTTTCAATTTGCTTAATTCTTCTGTGAAAACATTACAAGACATCTCGTAACATGATTTCACATCATATAATAGTGGAAACAACTCAACAAACAAATTGTCATACTCACCTAAGTCCAAATCTTGTCCGACCTTATTTGCAAAAATTCCAATTGGCTTTTGATTATGTTGGCCTAGTGTTGAATGTGGATAGAAGACTCATTAGGTATTGCTAACATTTATGGAAAGCAACAATATAAATAGATAATATACTGTATGAATTGTATCATTATTTGGCCATTTCTATCAAGGGTTAATTTTTCTCATTTTCTGCCCGAATGTACTTTTTTTGACATAATATTTACTAATAAAATAACACTTCTAATGAATGTTTTCATGAAGGCATTTTTAACTCAATGACTGTATCAGCCTATATTTATGCCTATACCAGTATATTGATATATTGGCTGATAATGCACAGTTACTTTAAACAAAATGACCCTGGAACATGAATTGACTACAGGTTTATTGCGGAAATACATGAAATCGGTAGGTAGTATTTGATTTTTAGGGAAATATAGTGGTTGAATTTTGAAACAAATATTGGAAAATTGTACTGGTAAACATGTCGTGTCTTGCGTTTTGTGACTTTGAAATGAATTACCGTAACGGAACGCCAACAAAGAAAACCCGATTTGTAAGTATAATTGCTGACCCACTAGATGAGATTGACGGATTGGAGGACGAAAAATATGCGAAAAATAACTACGAGGCACAGGAAAATGTAAGCAACCAATGACAACCGGAGTCCTGTAGCGGCCTTTCGAATTTTACCCGACAAAATTGCACCCGGGTAATTGCCATATGTTTCAATGATCACGTGATAACCCATAATTCGAAGTCGATATATGGTATTGTAATTCTCCACTAGGGGTAAATAAATTAGACGAGATGCGACAAAGCATATCATGTACGTATCCTGTAACAAAAAAGAGGCGAGCATCCGAGCTTATACCAACAAACCTATCTCAGAACAACGACAAAACTAGTCAGGCATACTGTCACAAAAACCTTGGTTATACAAAAAATGTATCCAGGTCAGATGTTGGGTCTGAGATCGCCGCGCAGGTCACCGTACATGATACACCGCCACGTCCCGCCATGTCTCAAACTTCGATCGAACCATACCGCTGAACGTCGAATATCCACAGTTACAAGTAGTATAATCAGTCAGACATCTAATTTATTTCACAACTGTATATTCAATGGAACAATTACAGTCCAAATTATACAAAAAACCGGAATGAAAACGTGGGAAATCTGTTGATTTCATGATCAAATTGTACACGACTATGTATTTCAAATGGAGTCGGTAAAAGGTCAGTTCTATTCACTGTGGGTACGTTTCGTTTGCACGCGGAATACAAGAAGTTTGTACTTAATTTGAACTGTGTTGCGTGTGTATTTTTTGTGTGTTGAATACACAAAACTTCATGTGTATAACTACATACTGTTTTTATCAATATTCATGTTCAAGGGCCATAGGCATGCTCATTAAAGTAGATGCAAGTAAACTCTTTTTTACTCGTTTTATCGAATTGTCAATATACTGGTATACTGCGGCTCGTGCATATATGTTTATTATTGTGCAATATCTCGTGGTATACCCGCCTTGAGTGGAGGCTATTGCTCAATTAGTTCATCATTCAAACATGCATGTTAGATTGTTGATACCGACAACATCCAATTTATTTACGTTTAAAATGTGAAAATGGCATACTTTCTGAAGGAATACATGGCAACTCTGGACGAGATGAAAATGATGCAGGTTGTTCTGTGTTTGATTCTGTCTTACAATACAACATAGCCCATTTTCAGTGGGAATTTGTTTGCGGGGTTAAGATAATTAAGAAATGGTATGGTGATAAAGGGTATATTGCAATAAACCACAAGCGTACGCTTATGTGCATTGCTTTGTTGATGTTTTCCAATTATGGGCTCCTGTAGGATAATTCATTAGTTTGAATTAATGAACTTAAATTAATGTTTCAGTTAATAATGCATACATGTATAATGATGTGAATTATAGGTTGAGATAGAACCAAATACATCCCTTACTGATACGAAACTGTGACGCAAAAAGGTATAACAATAGAAAAGTCATTTGCCAAGTTATGGTTTTACGATATTTATTATGCTAATGGCTAGATAATAGTGTCTGGAAAATTTGGAATCTAATGAAAAACTTGTAGAACGATGCACTGGCAGTTTTGAATTACAATAACGAACGACATGTGCAGCACAAAACACTTTTAGAACACTGAACTGATCTTTCCAACGCCCTAGTTGCTTAAGATTCCTGGTGAATCAGTAAAAAAATTTCTAAACTGTGTTTCCCAAATTTTAGTGGCTTATTTCACAAGCCAAACGTCAAGCACGACTTTCGAAGATTATTGCACGCCTAAAATAGCTGTCTCACGATATTGTGCAATTTGACGTACACAACAATTTGATCTTCTGACTCATTTCTATTTCATCATACATACAATGTAATACTAATAATTCCAGAAACCATTAATTCAATTTTAATTTTGTTTCAAGAATTAATTTGTCTTCGTTCTGATGTTTAACAAGTTTGCGTTGGATATAGTGTTAACAAATTATTAAAATGCATGACAAAAAGCAAATAATCACAATTATTCATAGCAAGTGACTTGCATTTTTCATTTAAAGCCTTTTTATTTGTTATATCACATAACAAGTAGGTTCATTTGTTGACGTAATTAAATTATTTTTCCCATTTTTGACACCTAAGTATTTTCCCACAGAGGTGCTACAGTATTACATTTTGAGTATTTAACCGCTGGCCTAGTTTCATATTGCCTCAGTTTAAATATCAATGCTTGAGCTTTTATTTTACCGGACAGAGTAAATTCTTACCTGCATTAAAGTTAGCCATCAAGTTTTCCGATTCACGATGATCATGCTTCCGTGATATGAAAATAATAAATAAGAATTGATTTACTCTACAAAAACCATAATTTGCAGTTAAATGGAACCAGATAAAATAATATTGCATTGTGCTATTTAGCCAGAGTTGGTACATTGTCATGATTGGAAGTATTTCGTTGTAACCTATGTTTATTCTGAAGGTAAATATTTGGATATTTATGATCCTTTTTGTTCAACTCATTATAACCTGTAAATATTGATTGATTTATTTTTTAAATAAATACTCACATCCATGGTAGTTCTTCTTTTCTTTAATATAAAATATATTATGAATATACAAAACAAAGTAGTAGATATTATCAGAGCACTAATGCTTATCCAAATGTTCGTTACCGTCTGTGTTGATGAATGACTGGACTCTTTAAGAAAAATAGGTATTTGTATTATTAATATTAATGCAAGGGGTGAAACTAATATTATGAAAACAAATTTATGATGGAAGGTTGAATTATAAGGAATGTTATTTAGTGGAAAAAACATTAAATTAGCACTATTTATGTACAGTCACATTATTGAGATTGAGGTCAGAAAACAAGACTGATTACTAGAGTTATATATAACAAATTACCGCAAACTGTAGTTATTCGACCTTGCATAAACTCAGAAGCTCTAGACAGCCTTCAATCAGCATGTACAATCAAATCATGCCCTTTTTTGCCACACTATGCTGATATGCACGTTATACACTGGATATAACTTAAAAGTGTACAATATCATAAATCGTGAAATTCCAAACTTTTCCACTTATGTTTTCAAGCAATCTTGGTTAGCAGTTTGTATTTGAAGATCTTATGATAATAATTCAATATTTTTTCTCTTACATGTGAAAAGCTTGTAAAACTAACATCTATGACAATAAAGAATGAAAATGTGTTGGTCTACATTATAAATATTCATTTCAATATAATTGGGCTTGTTTTAGATGTTCGTGTTTGGAAATGTAGCCATTTATTGGCATTAGGCAAACTGCGAAATGTTAACTTTATAAATTCAAAACATTACACATGCTTCACAATATATTCACTGGAGTGTACTCCCGTAATGCAGTTAGAATTAATTAATCAAATATGACCTGAATGAGCACAAAAATCACAGAATGCAATCTATACAAAAAGATTACTAATCTTGACGTTTACAGAAGATTTTATATTGTGCGTATAATAGATATATGAAAAATATCAATGAGTGAGTGAATACTGCACATAATCTTAAACAAGAAACAACTGTTCCATAAAACCAATTTTAATAGCAACCAACAAGTAACAAAACATATTTGTGGAACATAAACATTAATGTCCACTATTGAGTGGAAAATTTAGGGACACCTATCAACCCGTAGCGGTCAGCTGAAAATTATATATATTCTTATAGTTTCTTGACCAATACAGTTCATACTTTATCTCCTTGATAGTTTTTAGCAATTGGGCATGGCAACATGAGTTCAATAGCCTATTTGCCAAAGCTGTTCATTGCTGTTCGCAGCTATATTTTGTATAGTTTTTGTTAGCAGCTGCAATCCATGACATTTTAAACAATTGCAGACTGTCATAGTGTAAGGCCTGCTTATAGCAATTGAGAGGGCCACCCTCGTAACGGACACTGGACAGGGGGTTCTTTCACTGCTAGAATGGGGTAGATAAGAGAATAGTACTGAAAATGAAATACACATACACCAAAATACCGAGTTAAAGCTCTTGGTTTCAATACCTCTTAAAATAATAACAAGAAATAAAGCACAGAAATATACAATGAATAAAGTCACTAAAGTAGAGGTGTGCCTGGGTGATGATAACTCACAGTTCCAAGATGTAACAATAGACGACAATCAATGGCGTCTGCAACACAACAAAGAAGAAATACAAAAGTCCGGCTTACAGAGGAATGCTGGTATTCTGGTTGGGACAACGATTATATATAGATTATTCATATACAATTGTCACCAAATAAATATAAATAGTATATATGTTTTCATTTTCAAAACATTCAAAAGCAGAGAGTGATTACAGTTTAGATTAGGTTTGATGTATGCAATGTTCGCAAGATAGGTAAATAGGACTAATTTGGACAGTGAGTTTATTCTAGCAGAGATAGCACTCTCCTATTATTGTGTGAGTGATATGTTAACTGATGTGAGCGCTATTTGTTTTTGATTACTAATGTTAGCACTATCAATCTTCAGAGCTGTGACTATTTGGTAATAGTACGAAGTATAGAGGGTACTGGTTTCCATGAAGTGTACCCTATATTAGGTAGGAGGATATAATATATTGCAATAACGCAAATATGTTGTGTGGCTACTTGTTGCAATCTTTCATTCAAATAATAACATATATTTTAATTTTCGCTATTTTAATTTTTTATCACATATTTCTCTTTGATTGGCAGGTTAGCAAATACACTTCTTTACTTTTCCGGCAGATGATCTACTTTGAGATTATGCAGAGTGACTCAAGGTACGTATCATACACATAATAACCCCTACCAATATACTTGCAACTGCAATTACAATGAAAATATAGGTTTAAATCGTTTATTTTATTTACACACACAGTATTGCTGTTTTTTTAATTAAGTGTAACAAATATATTGCTCACCTGTGGAATATTCATTTAGGAATGTAGTAGCTTCTCCATCTTCTTTTTCATTTGTTGGCATTATTTGATTCTTGTCAACTGAAATAATCAATAATATGTATACGAAAAATAGTTATTATGTTACCAATGTTAACCAAAACACGTTTTTCCGGCTTAGCATATGGCCATCTTCACGTTTTCGGTATATCGTATGGTTCACTTTAAGGTTATGGCGAGTTGCTAAGTGTACATTTCATAATAACCTACAACCAATACACTCCACGTCTAATCCTAACTCCGACTACGACCCTTTATTAAAGGGGAATATACGACTGATGGGCTAGATGATTGAAGTTAGATTTTGGGTAAGTGGTGGGGTACATTTGAGCTTTATTTATAAACAAAGTATGACTTTTAACATAAGGGACAACATCAACAGTTCAATGTAGGATAAAAAACTTAATTCCTTTAGTTTTTTTCCAAACCCCCACCCCCTACTGAAACTTAACTGATAAACATTGATCATCGCGTCAGACTACATTCACCATTAAATACAAATTGATAATCGGACAGTAGTATGACATAGCAGTTGGTTCTAGGTCCATGCCCTGAAATTGACCTCATTTGACGCACATATTTACACTCGGACCAAACCATTTCTCGTCATGGATATTTTGTTTTTTCATTTTCTGTTATTTTTTCCCATGATTGGATAAAAACGAACTACAAATACTTCGTTAAAAATAAATCTTTTATATAGGATGAAACACTTTTTGAGGTCACCCCACCCCAAACTAAAGCAAATAAGTTTTTTTATCCGACATCGAACTTTTGACGTCGTCCCTAAGACATTGTTTACCTGTTGTATCTTCAATTAGAAACAAATTAGTTACTCCATCTTGTTTCTCAGTTGTTTCAATATTTTTGTTCCTGTCCACTGAAATAACTAAATAAAGTAATCACTAGCTATAATGATGAAGAATGACAATAAATAGCCTGTATAATTTTCACATATATAGTCAACGTCTCCACATTGCCAGCTGACTCATGTGAATAAATTATGTTATAACACATAATAGCTAACATTGAAAAGTACTGTCTGAATAAGTTTATATCACTGAATTAACATATTTCAATCAAGACACAAAACTTAAAACCTATATAAGAATTTACATTGAGAAAAATGTGGAGAAATAACCTGTCACAATATGCAATACCAAGAAAAACAAACAGATGTTCGCGAAATTATGAAAAATTTAGAATGTTAGAGACCGAGGGAAACCAAGTAGAGTCCAGAATATTTAACCTGTGTATGACCATTATTATTACCAAATTAACCTTCTGTTATGAATTTCATTTGGAAACGTATGCCTCTCACAATCCATTCATAACAAGTCAGCGAATATATTGCTCACCTGTAAAATATTCATTCAGAAATGTGTTAGTTTCTCCGTCTTCTTTTTCAGTTTTTGACATAATTTGATTCTTGTCAACTGAAATAATTACATAATGTAATAAATAATATATATACGAAAAAATATATATTATGTTACCATTGTCAACCCAAACACGTTTTTTCGGCCTAGCAAATGACCATCTTCACTGTTTCGGTATATCGTATGGTCCACTTTAAGGTTATGGCGAGTAGCTAAGTGTAATAATTCATAATAACCTACAACCAATATACTGTAATCACTATATGCTACTGATGTAACCCACGTCCACGTCTAATCCTAAATCCGACTGCGACCCTTTATTTAAGGGGAATATACGACTAATGGCTGGAGGGTTAAAGCTAGATTTTGGGTAAGGGGTGAGGTACATTTGACGTTTATTTATACACAAAATATGACTTTTAACATAAGACATTGTTTACCTGTGGTATCTTCAATTGGAAACATATTAGTTACTTCATCTTGTTTCTCAGTTGTTTCAATATTTTTGTTACTGTCACCTGAAATAAGTAAATAAAGTAATCGCTAGCTATAATGATGAAGAATGACAATAAATAGCCTGTATCATTTCTCACATATATAGTCAACGTCTCCACATTGCCAGCTGACTAATGTGAATAAATGATGTTATAACACATAATAGCTAACATTTAAAAGTACTGTGTGAATAAGTTGATATTACTACATTAACATATTCCAATCAAGAGACAAAACTTAAAAAATATATAAGAATTAACATTGAGAAAAGTGTAGAGAAATAACCAGTCACAAAATGCAATCGCAGAAACAATATTTATTTTATTGAACTCAGGCAAAAACGTTGGCTCAAAACAGTATAGAATGTGACCTGACTGAAAATTAATAATGCAAGTACTTGCCTGCATACATGAAAACAAGCATGTCTTGAAAAAATGTTGTAGCCTAGCACTCTCCTAGCGAAAACTAATTATCGGTAACAAAAATACTACATAGGAGGCTGCACTGTTTTCATACACACTTACCTGCCAAAATGTACCAATCCTTCAAGATGACAAAGTAAACAGTTATAAACAGCTGATATTGCAATGCAGTCAGCCCTCATTATATCCTGCCATTATTACAAACCAATGCGGTATGACATACTTAAAAATTATCAGAGCTATTTGAAAAGCCTGATATATTTTCTGTAATTCACAGGCGTAACCCCCACAATGACAGTTGAAGTACACACGACGGAACCTGATAAACTATTGAGCGGAACATACATAAAAGTTTAACATACACTTTAGCTCCTTTTGGTAGCATTTGATTAATTTTACCTGCATTTAAAAGATGGACCATACTGGATACTGTTTCTTCCTTGTAACCATCATTAATGTTGCTCAATTCAACCGTGCAAAAATACATATCTTCATCGTTATCGGTAAAGTTGTATATTCTAAGGTTCGTATGAAACTTATCTATATAATATTTGTTGGAGATATTGTGCGAGTAACCACTTTTGAAGTTTCTTTTTGCAATATATTTTCTATTTGTGCCTTTTGTCCATCTAACGAACTTGAATGTGTAATATACGGGATCATAGTCAAGGGGGCAACCAAGATACACTGTGTAACCAATGAGTTCGGTTTGTACATAACAGATAACTATGGAAAGACAGAAATGTGCAATTGTCAGCACAAGCCTCTAAAATAAGATCAGAAACATTCTAATTTTACTAATATATCTATCTTACACGCCAACTGCGTCAGCAGTTTGAACATATCAATTTTTAATATCTTTTATTCTGTGATTTTGACGTGTCAATCTCATAAAATAAAATAAATATCCATAAAAAAAATCTTCTTTTCTTTGTAAGTTACCCATTTGTTAGGATTAAGCAAGTATGATGAAGTCGGCTAGGTTCATTCACATAAGAGTTAGTTTCTAATGTTACAAGGCAGTTATACCTATAATTAAATTAGTTATTGTAATTGCCGTTGTTATTCTGTCATTTTGATTCGCATTTTACAATCACAAGGGGTGTTTATATTATTATACCAATCCCTTGATATTTAAAACAACAGAAACTATCCAGTAACAGTGATGCATCATATATAATGATCGCACAGCAGCGATCATTAATGTTCCAAGATATTACTATAATATAGATAGAGGATATTCATGGTACAGATAAACAATGGTACGAGCACTGAGTGAAAAATTTAGGGTGAACACCTATTGTCCGGCACGAGACGACTCACACACTATCTATTTGTTATGAAGAGCGTGTTTACAACATTCCTTATTTGAACGTTTTTAAAAGGCGCATGGTCATGACTTTCACACACTGGAAGTACTTATTCTAAAATTTTGAACAAGGCGCACAACATCAAGGCCAGGACCAATACGAGTTCGAGAAAAAATTAAAGAGGTGCGTGTTATTCGTTTTTCCTACTGCTTGCTGAAATGTACGTGGTATAGTACTGACCTAATCACCTTTGTCTACCGTCTTTTATTATTACTAAATATAGAGCTATTTAATTATTTTTGGACTAAAATGATATTAGGTCTAAACGCGGCAGACGTCACGCACCGCGCATTTGGATTCGTAATCTATACAATTGCAATCACTTAACCACTGCAATTTATGAACTATGATGACATAGTTAAACTATATTTTTTTCACTTACCTTCGAGACTTACTTGTGCAGAATCTTGTTTCTCGTCTACATATGCAACGCACATATAATCTCCAGCATCAGATTTCTCTAGATGTTTGATGGTAAGAGCTCCAGCATCAATGTTGTATTTATTGCGTAGTATGTTTTTATCTATACTAGCAGAAATGTGTTTCTCCGCTATGAAATGTTCACCTTTATACCATTTTGTAGATGCCATTTGTTTCGAATATTTGTCAAATTTGACAGTACAGTTTAAATTTACCGATTTGCCGATGTAACCAATATGTTGACATAGGACTCCTGAATGTGCACAAATAAAAAATTAAGAAAACTTAAGTCCATTCTGGCCAACTGATCTACTATTGTTGGGAACACTTCTTCTGGTCGCATAAGATGTATACCAAGTAACATCGATCAAGCTCATATACAGGGTCAAAATAGTCAGAAAACTGACGTGACTGATAATGCAGATATTCTATAGTTGTGCAGCCAGTTTCATGGCGACACTAATTTGATACAAAATAATTTCAGCGCATTGCACTTTATGAAACATATACATTTTGAAACGACGATATGAATTCCTCCGAATTAATATAATTTCATTTTGCATTGCAACCTAAGTTGTGAACTAGTCCCTGCAGTTTGTTTTATGTGTTCTACATAAAACATTGAAATAAAAAAAACAGGTCACAAGCGTAAGTAAATCAAAGCAAATTGTGGTGGATTGCACTTGGTAAAAATGCTTTAAAGATATTAACAAATGTAAGAATCGATATATTTGACAAGTATTGACTTATTGAAATTGTACATAGTAGATTTCCTTCATACGTTTTCTGTATCTCATGTTGTTTGTTTTACTATGGCATAGCATAAATGTTTCCGCAAATTAAATTTACGTTTTGCAGATTTGTATACCAAGGGCTCTGTTCTGTGACACATTTTTCAACAAAAGCTACTAATGAATCATATCGAAATTCATGCGAATTATGCTTCAAATTAATCTTGATTGGAGTGATTTTAACACTACATCTAATGATTTTTTTCCTTCCTTTTTCTTAACAATACCCACAATCAGTAGGTACTTTGTTAAGAGACCTAAACAGTAGGAAATCTTGAATGCATGCGAACTGACTTTCCACAGCACATTCAAATCAGTCCTGCATATAAAAATCAGAATCTTCATACAATCACTTGAAATAAATCTCATGATACAACAGTTCAACGTCATGAATGTTATTAATATTGTACTGCATGTACTGGCACCAGAGTAACTTCCAAAGTAATTTCGTTATCCTTGATGATTGTCTGAGGCCATCTTATTGTTATTAAGAGGGGCATCCACAGAACTCACACTGGTAATTTGTGTTTCACTACTATTGGGTAGACAATACAATAGTACTGGAAATAAAATATACACACACGAAAAGTTAAAGTTCCTGGCTGTAATACCTCTCAAAATAATTAAAAAAAAAAACCACAGAAAAAAAAAACAATGGATAAATTCACTATAATAGGGGATTGCCCATGGCAGTCTGCATTGGTGATGACTCACAGTTCCTGGATGTAGAGATGAATGACAATCAATGGCTGAATTAAAACAACGAAGAAATACAGGAGTTCTGTTTGCAGAGTGACACTGGTGTTCTGTAGGGCATCGCTGGAAGCAGAAGATCACAGAGCAGTTCATACAGTTCATATAGGCATAAATAGCCCAAATTCAGGTACAGGAACAATTCAGAATGTGGTCTTGCTAGCAGCTGTCTCACGTAGGAAAGTTAGTTGACCCTTTGATATGTAAATCAGAAGCACACCTGGTAGATTCGAATTGTTCTTCCAAAGTGGTAAAAAGTATTACCTGTCAATCACCTATATGAATGTTATCACACAGCTATGTACACTATTTCTTCCCATGATTACATAACACTTCTATTTGCAGGGTCTAAAGTAATGTGGCAATAACATAGAATAGGATGCTGACATTGCCCCCTCATCAAGACTCAACATGGCAAATTTTCAGTCAGCATCAACTGTCAATAAATTTACTTTTCTTAAAATTGTAAAAAAAAAATATTGTAACAGTTATTCTAAACATTCTCAATCCGGCTTAAACTGCAGGTCCGGACATATAAAAGGAAACATGGCCGCCAATTTTCAGTATGCAAATGACATGAAAGCGTGAGACCCGAGCATGTGCAGATTCTAAACATGTACGCGCGCACGGCGTTTTTTATATTGCAAATTATTAACTCAATTTTTTTTTAGGAAAATTCAATTTAAAAATATAACATATACTGATAGAACATACAATACGGATATTTAAATTCCGAGGCTATGCAGTACGCGCGTACATGTTTGGAAACTGCGCATGCTCAGGTGCTTTAAAATATCCACGCAGGGGGCTATTTACATTTTGATCCAGAGTTTCGATTTCCACGGGAATCCACTCGTTTTAGTTAGAATAAAGGTAATATAAGTCGATCAATAGTTTCTACCGGTACTATGCTTTCGAAAATCATGTTATTGTCGGACGATTTCGATGTCATGCTGTTAAAGCTATTCTACCTTGTGTTATTATATGAGCGGTAGGCGAATGTACCGGCGACTGACTAACTATGCCGTCCCGACTTTATGTCATGTGTCATTATCCAAGAAACGTTCCGAGTGCCTGTGCACCAAAGGGGAGAGACTGTGCGTAAAAATTCCAATAACTTCCTCAGTGTATGTGCACCAAAAAAGACGTTCGCGGATACAGGGCTTGTAAACTTGTTCGATTCTTATTTTTTCAGCGGAAAAAGATGTGAACTAGGTCAGGTACGAGAAGGGAAAGTGTGTGGTTTTCACCCCATTGTCTATGACATGACGAACTAAGATGCCCTAGATGAGTTTATTGGCAGATGTGACGGGCCTGGCTGGTAATGATAATAGCGGGGTTCCTTCGAGGGGCTTCTCAACAAATAATTCCCCAACAATATGTTCCCTGAACTATATCCCCGCAATGAAATGATTGTTGACCGACAACATTGCGTAAAAAACGTATGCGTGTCCGTGTTTTGTAACGTATGCATCGCACATATATTCGTGTATATTTTTCATCGGGCAACAGGGCATACCCGTGCCACACAGCCGTATAACGAAGTTTTGTTTCATTATTTTGTTGGAACTTTTTTTCACGTCATTATTATCTATCTGACAAGACACGTTATGGCACACGTTGTACTATGCGATACTATACAGTATGTATGTAAATCAAATAAACCACAATTTTCGTTATAATCACGGAACTAAATAAGGAGCTCAGTGATGCAAGAGAGAAAAGTTCTTTAAAAAGATTTCGGGGCCGTGAGCGTTGAACTCGATTCAATAAGTCCTTTCAAATCGGATAATAGCGTCATGCATGATTTAACACCTTCGGTTGAAATGATAACAGCTGTGTACCAAATAAACAACTGGGCGAACCATGTAAATTACATTTCCTATGATCCTCTGGCGCAATCCCTGGAATCGCAGAGCCACGCTTTAAATAGTCTGCACCTATATTTTCTTTACCTTTAATTGCTATAATGCGGTTGCTACATGATCGCAGTATTGTATGTGTCACATATCAGTAGTTTCGTTTTCAGCAACTAGAGGGCACACACAGTTCAACACACCTGCAACCACTTATTTGTCATTTAGTTTGTTCCTTTCACACAATATGCTTTCAACAAGTTAGCATGATATTTTTTATCTTGCTTCTCTGATCCATTCGGTAATTCATCTAACCAACTCCCTCCTTAATTTCATACCCCCCCCCCCCGATGCATCAACATCTTATTGTGGTCAGGCACAGGTAACACTAACACTTTGTCGAAACTTCCTATCTCTGGCCTATCATAATAATTTTAATATAAACTTTGCCTTGGCTAACCCACTTTGAGCCAATCTCTTCAAGCCGATTTGGACGAAGCACATACTGGTATGTAGTTTTAACCTCTAGTGTAGTGGCCTCCATTGTCATCACTGGGCCCACATTTGTGCCATAAATAAGATCAAAAGGTCAAAACCCTAAACTATCCCGGGGAGCTTCTGTATAGGCAAAACAGTACTGGGTCAAGAGGCCTATCCCAATTCTTGGGCCATTCTTGACACATGCGTTTCAACATACTTTTCAAAGTAGCATTAAGCCGCTCAACCAAACAATTACATGCTGGGTTATTTGGAGTAGTTACTAATTGTTTAATAGACAACACTCTACTCACTTCCTTCATAATGTCAGACACAAACTGTGTCTCTAAATCAGTTAAAACCTCTTTGGGTACACCAACCCTACTATATACCCTGGCTAATGCATCAGAAACCATTTCTGATGTAATTCTCTTTAACGTTACAGCCTCAGGGTATCGTGAAACATCTATAACAGTTAAAATGTACCTCAGTCGCTGGACCAATCAGATCCATAGCTATCGTTTGAAATGGAATAGCGTCTATTGGTACCTTACTAACACGACTCCTAGGAGTGGCTTTCTGACATATAACATATGACGTGCAATATCAAATATCAATATCCTGCATACTAATTAAGAACTCATACATTCTCTATAAACATGAGATGACTGAAACTCCCAATACATCATCCTTGTTCATTAAAACCTTGCCCGTTTGTTACGACTGGTGATCAACTCCTCACTTGTACTCTCTAACTTCCTATCATGCTCCAATGTGGAATCAGACTGATGTGCCCCCCCCCCCCCGCACTGCACCCACTGTAATAGGTTTCTTACCACCATTAGTATCAACCTTACTATGTAACTCCTTAAACTCAGGAACTATAAGCCTGCATAATGGCTTATTCTCAGCTAACTTCTTAGCCCTAGTCTGTATCACCTGTACAACATTAACATTATCTTCCTGACCAGAATCAATGGAGGGTTCACAACCAGTACAACTAATTGAAGGCTTACTTATCTCAACATCTGGAGAATACCCTTCATAAATATAGGAGACACTAGCCTGGTCAATAGTAGATGTACAACCTTCATTATTTAAAGAAACACTTGTATCAAAAGCTGAAGGACAACATTCACCACTAGAGGGCATACTAGTTCCAACACTCGAAGGAGTACTGTGCTCACCACCCGAGGGTGAACTAACCTCACCATGCCCTATCTCATGAACCTAGCTTCCAACCAATATTAGGATCCTTGGGCGTCTTAGCTCAAATAATATTACCAATACCGAGATCATACACTGGGGTTCTCATACACAGTGCCTCGAAGTCACTAAAATAAAAGGGTGTATGTATGTATAGTCTAGCTAATGGGGCTTTCCGACATGTACCATCTATCATCACACAGGTACAACTCAATCAATTGACCATCCTCTACCAACTCTCTAAATACTATAACCGAACTAAACCCACTACCACGAATGACCTATATACCTCAGTACCTCCAATGAAGCCTTGAACAAACGACACAGTACTCCCTATAGTAGCTGGCGCAACACTGACAACACTAATATTTGACAGATCGTGGCCACATTTCAACTCAACTCTATCTCGTCCCTGTACACATAGATGTCGACTTACATCTTTGACTTCATGAATTACACATGTAGCACTGATTTCCTGTGAATAATTATTTCTATTCCGATCACATGCCAGCATAGCAGCTGACTTAACCTGAGGTTTGGGACTCTTATAACGCTTAGAACAACTGGCAGCAGAGTGATTTGGATCACCATAAATATAACAGCCTAGTTGTAACTTAGACTGGCCAAATCGAAACTGTACTTTACATTTCTGACCTGTGCCCCAGAACTAACCTTTCTGACAACCACATTGAAACTGGCTAGATTTCAGATTTTGACAAACTGTGTGTCTACGTGCATCTTTAAACTGCATTTTTCAGCCATTTTTTGACCTTTCCCCTATGAAAATAGACAACTCGTCCATGGATTTTAATATTTTGACCATGAGCTTCTGCACGCAACCTCTACATTTCAAGTTTATGGTGTCTTGCGTTCCTTTTCCCTCGTTCTCCATGTTCTCTTACCTTTCACTCTCTCTATTGACTCACGTTATATGTATCTTTTCGCATGTTAATTTTTCAACTTTTCAGCGTCACGTTTGACTGCACTCTAATCACTCACCTCACGCTCTTTATTTTTATGCCCTTTCCCCTTTAATTGAGTCAGCTCTTCCCCCTCATACCGCAATCCTAATATTAATATTGATTACTAAAATCCATGCTGAAAAATCAAGTTCCAGTAGTATCAAATAAAGGATTTAATGTCTATCTAGACCTTATGCTGTTATGAAACAGCCAATTTATTCAGGGGTTTATTGACAATACAATGCAAATCGACATCGATTCAAAATCAGATTAAAAACTGAATATGAATCCTAAACCGAAGTCGAATCACAATCGGAATCACAATCCAACTTTTGATACCCAAATATGACAATATAAGGGATGCTTTTTGCTATTAAAAGGGGCACCCATAGAACACACACTGGACAGGTTGCTCTTTCACTGCTAGAATGGGATAGACTAGAGATTAGTACTGGAAATGAAATACACATACACCAAAATATCAAGTTAAATCTCCTGGCTTTAATACCTCTCAAAATAATTTCAAGAAACAAATCCCACTGGAATAACAGATTGTCTAGGGTAGTGTGCAGTGGTGATAACAGTTCTGTGATGTAAAGATGGTCGACAGTCAAGGGCTTCTGCAATACAACAACGATGATTGAAGCCTGTATGACTTATCACAGCAGCAACAAAACTGTCCTCAGTCTAGTTTATTTATAGGCAAAAATGGCTCAAATTCAGGAACATCGCATGGGTTTCCACAGGTACCAATCGAAATGTAGCCTTGCTTGCAGCTGTCTCACATAGTCAAGTCGGTAGATCATACACATCCTTTGTGTATGTAAATCACACTTGGTAGATTCCAGTTGTCCTCCCCAAGTGTAAAACAAATGTGACCTTTCAATCACCTTTATGACGGTTATCACACGGCAATGCACATTGTTTCCTCCCATGATTCCATGCACACTTCTATTTGCAGGGTTTGAGGTAATATGGCGAAAACATAGAATAAAGGATGTTGACAATGAATATTACCTGCAATGATGAATTTGATTTTCTGTGTAACTTAATGTTTGCCAGCATCATATTCATATTTAAAGCAGCAAACAATGTTTGTCACGAGATGTCTGGAACGTATCACGGGAAATGAATTTCGTACTGTACATTAGAGATGTATTTAAATTGATGTTTATAATAGTGTAAAATGATATAAGAAGTAAGTTTCATAACCCACTTTTAGGAACATTTGACATTACAGGAACATATATCTGAAAGTGGGGATGTCCAAGATGTCAAACCTGAATTTCACAAGATGAGCATCCGAGTGGTGATTGTGTTATTGAAATAATGATTGACTATGTTATGGCTTAACAAACTGAGACACCGTGGTTCTAGGAGTTGCTGCTGCATGAGATCCATCCCAAAAAATGGGTCTGAAAATTGACCAGCTGATCGACGTACCACCATAGCCGAGCCCGGCGTTTAACATCAAAGTGTGCAGTAAAACTAGGAAAGAAGTGTTGTGCTACAGTTGCGAAAGAAGATTTAGATGCTTCAGTTCGTAAACTACAATCACTGGCTATCCAAAATTCACCGACGCCCGCTGATGTGATTTAAGGTACTGAACATTCTTACAGACAAAAAAATCATTTCTGGGTTTTCAGTTATTGCACTATGTTGTTAATTTTTTGAATTGTTATTTTCCTTGCCAATATATTTATGTATTATATTACAAATATGAACGTAAAGAGTATGGAATGTATTTGTTTCTCTTTTTGGAGGATAGTTATCAATCGTGCTATAGTGTGGACTGTGCATAATTGTGTAACTCACTTCTTATCAGTTGGTATGTAGCGGGAGTCGCGTCTAGCGCTGCACTGTTACAGGGGCGATAATTATGCCTAATGATGCACCAGATATATATGCGGACACACACAATCAGGATAACCACAAGGACGCCCATTGTGTGCTTCGCACACTGGAGTCAAAAGGATATGTCGTGATACAAGAAAAAAGAAGAGAAAGAAAAAACTATTCTCTTAAAACCCAAAAATTGCTGAAAAAGGTGGCCAACTGCTCAAGACATGTCCGAGAAATGACTCCTGACGGAATGATGGAAACACTCCAACACGGACAAAACTCAAAATACTGAAATAGCTATAATGTTCTGATTCATTATTACCGTACCAAACATTTGGGAACGTAACAAAGTGACACTACAAATGCCTTTTATTTTGACACCGCAAATACTATATATATACATAGCAGCAATTAAATAAAACACAGCCATGTTGACATACACACTAAACAAAAATTACAATATTGCATTGAAATTATGAAGTATTCATTCAGAATGATTATTGGGTTGTACAATATTCATATGTAGCGCCCTCACTGGCTACATGCGTAACACAATGAATATAAAAATCTCGGGAGGAGGAGCTACGTTACAAAACGTTCCACGTTGCTAAGGCGCGCACCACTCTGCCATTGTATTTCCATGGGATCTGCATGAGCTGCTGAAGTACGCCAAAGAACCGATAAAAAATGCTGAAATTGGAGAACCATACCTATATTACGTATATGTAAGTTCTCGAACTCTTCAGACCAGTAGTATGTATGTATGGAGTATGAAGCGTAGCAGCGCTTGCGAACATTCAGTTTATTGACGCCGGGTTTTATACTTGGTACATGAGTTTATTAATATTATTGCTCTAAGCATGCAACACCATAATGTATTTTTACCACATAGCAAAATCATTGACACAATACGACAAAGCGAAGTAAACGGCAGTGCAAAATGTAATGTTTCTATGTCTGCAAAATCAAATACAATATGGCTGAAAGTGATGGAAAATGATGGACTTCTATGCATACAACCTTCATACCGAGTTCGAATGATTGTGCCCTAGGCATCTCTGATAAAATGGTCATTATGTCAAATGTGATTAAAGTGCTAAATTGCGTGGTTAGCGTATGTAAACTAGAGATCATAGGCTTCGTATCAGCCAAGAACCAAATTGACCAGAACATGTCAAAGATATGACTGAATAAATAATACAACAATAAGGCCGTCAGTTGGTCAATTTTAATTGAAACAAATGATAAGCATCAATTAAATAATATAAACAATCTTTCTACCAAGTTCGACAGAAATTAGCCTAACAAATTTTGAAAATTGGTGGCTACAAAAATATGAAAACCCAAAATCACTTTATGCGCGCTGCGCACTTGTCAACTTGCATGACTTGTCGCTCTACGAACTTTTTACCAAACTGTTCAAGGCATGTCCTAGAAAAGACTCCTGACAGAATGATGGAAGCACGCCCACACGGACGGAACCTGAATTATTGAAATACAGTAGCTATAATGTTCTGATTCATTATTACCGTATCAAATATTTGAAAACGTTGACGTTATAAATGCCTTTTATGTTGACACCGCTAATATATACAACAACAACAATTAAATAAAAACACAGCCTGATGACATAAACACAAATCAAAGGGACACAATATTGTATAACGTATACATACCATTAACGACAAAAGTAACAAGAATGATGATATCCGTATACATTATGCAGCTCGACTGCAATACGAAACTAGTGAATGATCTTTGGGTTGTGCAATATCCATACATAGCATTCTCATTGGGTAAATGCGTAACACAATGAATATAAATATCCTAGGGGCGGAGCTACGTCACAGACATTTGTTATAACATTGTTTTAACCACAGTTGAACACAGTTACTGAACAGACCACGAAATAACCATGCTCTCCGATTTCATAGTTGGACTCATTCTGTGTTCAGGTATGTGATATTAACAATTGACATTAACATTTATATATTCAATATTCACTACTATAATTTTCGAGGCGAATGTTCCGGCAAAGCACCCTACTATCACCTTGAAGTATTTCATTATGACTACGTGTATGTGACAGTGCCCTCACAGTTTAAAATCAGTTTACCAACATCCAATCATAGTGCTTCTTTCATCAGCGCGCTCTTGCAAGCAGTCAAAATCATCGGGGCGGAGCTATCGGAAGTGCGTTCGCGTCGAACCCTCGGACAACACCAAGTGACCCCACTCTCGTAGAGATCCTTGCGGTTAGATCACCAAAGTTTGTAAAAAATAGAACTGTGCCTGGGAGATTGTAGTGACTCGAAACGAAAGGGTTCCCAAAGAAAGTAAATTACACAAACGTTATCCGGGGAAGTAGTATCACGTGATCGTATTGGTCCGTTGTTATGCGAGCAAAACTCGTATAAAATGTTCAAAATTTATTTTAAAATCACGCCCAGTTGCATTTTATGTTTGAGAAAATTACCTAAACACCTTTTTACGTATCGATTTCGTCGTTTGATATAATTTTCCCAAACCTTTCCGGGTCTGCAAACAGGGACGCTAAAAAATGTCCTGAGACGCCGACCGAAGATGGAGACATCAGACATGCAAAGCTCCAATCGCTTTTTGGCAGTCATTGTAACAAAGCTTTCTATTGGTCGGTAAATTTCCCATTGCGCAACCACGTGACATACACGGTTGTGAATGTAGTAATCGCACGGAGTTGTGGAGGGAGGGATGTCCGAACGAAACAACACCGTGCAAGCGAACGATGAGTTCTCGACGTCATGACATGAATGAATAGACGAATACATGTCAAATGATTTCTATGCACATATACGGTACGTAAATTTGGAATGAGCATCCAAGTACTGATATCTATACAATAATAAAAATAAATATTGACGCATGTATAACATTATATTGCAGGTGAACTTCACAACTGCCCGATTTTTCTTTATTGAATTGTCGATTCCGTGTGCATATTACACCTAATACTTATGTATCATAGTAGGTTTTTTGTTGTATTCTATCGCAAATGATGAACTTGTGGTTCTATGCATCGTTGAAATTACATATTCGCTCAGACATCGTCAATACCATGGCTATGAACAGCATCACTCAGATATGGATCAAATCGTGATATTGCCCACACAAACATGTGCTATTTTCTTTATCAGATCGAGCAGAAAAGTTTTGGATTCATGAAATAAACTTTTACATTATATTTAACATTTAAAAATATCGGCACGATATCAACCTTATATCAACAGTAAATAAGAATAGTGTCTCGCCGCAATTATACTAAATCTATTTTATGTGAACTTTATAAAAAAAAGTATGTTAACAAATGTTTAAGTTGGTTCGTAAAACATTATACTAAATCAACACTTCGCTGTAGAAAATATTGTTTTAATTCAAACTTTTTGTCCTAGAAATATGTGAGAAATTAACCAGCGATGTACGTCTACAGCAATTCATCAATATGCCAGCTGACGGACGTTTGGCAGTGAATAACTGTTCACCTTGTGATGGTGGTAGCACTGGGGATAACAGTAATTGGTCCGTTTCTCGGCATTTGCTCGGTATCTCTTGTGTTGCAGCATTGTTATCACGGATTAGTTACTGACATCTGCCATTTGTTTTGTTTTTCGGTTCACTTGATGTATTCCGCACGTAGCTATTGATGCTACCTTCATTACGATGACGATTAACGCTCATGATATGATGATTATTAAAACCTGCTTTGCTACGATTTGTAATTGAAGTAGCACGACTGCAGGGATTAGTTTACAGTTGACTCAAATTAGCGCACATGGATATTACAGCAATCATTTCCAAAAATGCGTTTTTGCCAATCAACAAATTAGTTATCACGGGGTCCTTTGTAGCATCACACTGTCTGCTGGCTATGGAAAGGTACAGTTCAAAAGTACTTACAGGACAGTGTTGCGGATTGCTGTTGTTTGCATACATGATGCCACCTGACACACCATCGTCGTCGCATTGGTGATTCTTGGTCACTTCGTCCCACATTGAAAAATGTATTTATTACCGATTTCACCATAAAATGACTTCCTCGACGCAAATATAGCATAATACTGAACCATACTTTGAGTAGAAGAACAAGAACACTTGTGATACAATTATATCAACTAAAGTAAGCATGTTGATATCGCCGAGAAGAATGAATGGTTTTAGGTTTGTTCTTTGCCTTGACATTAAGCTTCTTGCCTACAGTTACAAACATCTTCCAACTATCGGCAAATTCATCTCTATTGACTAAATTGGAGGTTGATTATAATAATGTTTATGCTATATCGACGTGATTGTAATGCTATTTTTGTGTATACTACTCCCTTTCTGACTCATTACATCGGCATAGAATGTTCTCGGTGAAATACCATGTAATACTCACTTGGCGGGCAATATACCATGTCATATTCATGTTTCAACCAATCACAGTATAGTGGTGGATACGTGGTCAGACAGACGAACATGTTTCAAATTAAGACTGATACTTCTATTATGTAGCAAATATGCGTATACTTTATAAATTGTGTTGATGCTAAACGGCAATAATATCACACTGATATGCAATTCTAGCAATCTATTTCCACTCCTTTTCCCCGAGCCTTAAATACACAAAGGCTTATAGTTCGTTAATTTATTTACATTTGCTTATCAATTTTGTAGGTGCCATAAACGAAATAGTCTTATCTCATGAATGTCTCGATAACACCGGTGAGTTATAACGAATGTAGTTGTCAGTTTTAAAGCATCAGATACATGACAATTGTCCCTATGCAATCATGAACAATTACATTCATGATATTTGCATGATGGGAAAAAACAGAACTTGAAGAGCTCATTAAATAAGTAATGTGCACTTCATAAACTATGTAACTAACCTTCTCACTCACTCCAGTCATTTGAATAAATCTGATGTTTATTAACTTCTGTGTGATACCTTTTCATCCAAACCAAAGTCTGGTTTAATAGTAAGTGTTACCACACGTATTATTAAACCGCATTTGTTTTAGGCTGATAGTTCTAGTTACACATGTATCTGGTTATATACTAGGTACCGGGCACATTGGAAATAATAATATTCAAGTAGCAGAAAACCTTGACGTGTATGTTGCAGAGGGAATGAATTTGTATTTTGATATTTCTTATGAAGTTACAAAGTATACTAGCAGTAATGCGAAAGGTAATTCGTTTCTATAAATGTATATCAAGGTACCAACATAGCATACAAAAGGGGGATGACAAAGCCGAATCAACAATGGCCAAAATCTATCTAAATACAATATATTTTTAACAAAATAATTGATCTGAAATGTTCGAAAATTTGTATTCCCAATTATTCGTTTAATCATTAAATTTCTTCACTTTTTCACTGTATGATCATAACCATTTTCTGACAACGTTTTGAAAATACTAGGGACATAATCTTACACAATTGCTACTACACTTCACAAATTCAAGATGTTTTCCATTGAGCCAATATCCGATTTTGTGTACACCAGTGTTGTTCAAATCCTGGAAACTTTAATAAACTAACTAACATTAGAAAATAGTATTTTCTCGACTAAATGTAGGTCAAATTCTTTCTGTGTGTATAGTTTGGATATAAATTGGCCACTGTAAAACCAGTCATCAACATTTTGCTAGTATTTTATAGCAAAATATTATACATTAATTAATTGCTATTATTTCAGTTGTTGTTGTTTCGATCTTTGTATACATTGCAAAAATATACAGATAGCCATACATGTACCTATCGCTTTTAATTTTGCAGATACACAGCATATTACTGGACCATTCTTGGTGTTAAATAATGTAAAATCAGAACAAAGTGGGCATTACAAGTTCTTTAATGTCAACGGAATGGTAATATCCGACAATATAATTACTATTGGAGGTTTGTTATTCTGTTATTTTCTTCTGTCGACACTACTAAAATAAAAAAAAATGGAAAATTTATAATGTAATTAAGATCACTCTATCGTCTCTCATGCTATATTTAAAATGTATTTTTTTATTTGAATTTGTCTCCAGAAATTATATTCACTAAATAAATGATAGAAAGAATTATAAATGTTTATTGAATTAAAATTGTAAAATTGAAAATTACATAGAATAGATACTCCACTAGCGCCAGAATGAAAGATTGCCAGGGACTTTCGTTTTAAAAAGAAATGTCCTGAAAATAAATGGTGCTGTCATTAAGTCGGAATCGCACCTTCGTTCATCAACACATCAACATAAAAAGTGTTTAACTTATCCGGGAACACAGAATTGTCTGGGATCTTTCCAGTGGCTGATTTCAATTTATATTCCAAAGCGCACGGGAGTTGTCTGTATCAAGTTTATCTTCCAATTTGTCTTCGTACACCCGTTTTGATAACCTAATTGCACTGTTCAGGTCCTGTTTAGTCTCTGTCAATAGGGCCTGGAACGCAGCCTGCTTGGCTCTGACCTTAGCACGAAGAGATGAGTTGAACCACGGCTTTTAATTAGGGTATGAAAGAACAGACTGTATTGGGACACACATATCTCTACAAAAGATGATATAATCCGACACGATCTCGACACACTCACCAAGGCTAACCGACGATTCAATGAAAATATCCCAATCTGTACAATCGAAGCAGCCATGTAATGTGTCAATGGCATTCGAATTCCACTGTCGAACAGACCGTCTGACAGGCTTGTCGCGCTTGGGCTTTGACTTGTACAAAAGTGAATCATATTGTGGTAAGATTCCCCAAAGGTGGACGGCAGTACGATTTGTAAGCACTCTTTATTGTCATGTTGAAGTGATCCAGTGTCTGGTCCTTCCTGGTCGGCACGGTGACATGCTGATGAAAACTCAGACTTGTATGATTAAGGCACCGACACCTATTGACGTGGCACAGGGATGATCGTTTTGTTGTTGGGATACAGCCGTGTTATGACAGCAGGATTAACAATCAATCCAATGACTCAAAACGATAAGGACAAACTTATAAGAGCACGCAAGATCATGTCGCCATGAGTCGGCGTTATCTTGTAAAAATTGTAGTCGATGAAATATTGAATGACACTTTTTTGTTCCCTTTTTGTGGTCAACAGGTTATATATTACCTAGATAACCTATTCACATCACATTATTGTTGATGATGTCATACTTTAGTAATAATCCTTTGCGAGTCAAGATGGTGGACTACATAAATTGATGAAAAGTTGAATACCTAGAGAATAAAGAGTGATATAAAAAACTGTAAATTGCATGTTCTTGCATTTACCGCGTTCTTTTATCTGGGGGTAGCCTTGACTTTACCTTTAAAACAAAAAAAAATAATATTACGTATATGTTGATGTACTTTGCGAACTTAAGAATAGAAGTCAAGAGGATTTCGAACTATTGAACACGACAAATGTGTCGCTCTGTATATTCCCATAATTCACTGTCAAAAAAATAACATTTAGTTTCGTATACAAATGTAAATATATCATATTGGGTTTGATTGATGTCAATCATCGATTATATGTTGTTTTTATTGTTGTTAGCGTGGCATATTTGTATATGTTACAGTATACTTGAAACCTAACCAATTATTCAAATAGGCAGTGTACACACATTTTTTTCTAAGTGAATTTAGCACGTAGTGAACGACATAAATAGATTTCTAAATATCTGTCTGAATATTCATTTACATACATCAAATCTATAATTGTATAGTCCAACTTTATCATAAATTTTTATTTTTTGGTAGGTTCATCAATATATGGTCGAGTGGATTTTCCATTATCCATTAATACTAAGTTGATTACAAATGATTCGCCTGACATTACTTTCTCCCAACTAACACAACATTCGACCGATTTTAAAGAGTATTTTTCCATTTCCTGTACAAACGGAAGATACACTATTTACAATAATGTACGACAGTGCATTCGTTACATTCCTAGTGTCAATCCTTTCCTTATGAACGGAATACTATCAATCATGTTTTACAAAGTTACCTGTCAGTTTCACAATCAACAATTTCGCCTGAGGGAGGCAACCATGGATGGCTATAAAGAGCTAAACTTCAAGAGCTCACTCACAGGTTAGTATGTAACAATACTCTTAATACTGTGACATTGTCAAGTTTTTTTATGAAGAAAAATACACAATTTGTGTCAAGTGAATTCATACTTATTGAATTTTTATTTATTATACTTTGTTTTTATACTACATGTTTTGTAATTTCAGTCAGCCACTTTCACTCATGATGGAAGAAAAATAAATTGAAAAAATATAAGATTAATGAGATTATAGCAACTTATATTTTTGTTCTGTATTGTTCTTATTATTATAATATTGGTAATTATGAAAATTATCATATGTGTGTATAAGAAATACAGTTATAAATTATTTTAATATATTTCTGGGTTTGCTTGTCAAAATCAGTTGTTTCCAAGTCCAACCTTCCAAACACATTTTAAACAAAATGTTATTGTAGTGTTGTTTTTCATAAGTTTGATTGTTGAAACATTATTCGTAAACATACTATTCATTAGCCTACTGATAATTTTATGTTCCATATTAATAGCCTGCAATAGGCCGTATACCGATACATGTATGTAACTATTTATTATTTGCTGTGTGTAGACATCCAAAAGCCCGTCATTGTATATGATAATACTACAAAGGTATTCAGTGGAGACACTATTTCTTTGAAGTGCATTGCAATGGACGATGGAAAATGTAATACAATCTGGATGCATGGCTCATACAAGATTTCAAAAAATGTAACTATTTTTTTTAAATTATAATATTTACCTAAATAGTAAAATAGTGATAAGACATTATATAACTGATATACACATATATTTTGCAACAGAAAAACACACGACTAAAACAAAACTGGTTACAGAAAATAGAAGTTACCAATAAGGATGGTGGAATATATTCATGTCAAATTGAATGTTGCGAGCGATTATCCAAGTGGTCTAAATCAGTGCACATTGTGATACAAAATGTAAGTGAAAATCATACAACACCTGAGCCAGATAGCAACATAAACGACCTTACAGACAATGAAATGCGTAAGTAGTATAGTATTTGATTAAATGTGTATTGCTCGTAGAGTAATATTATTCTTCTAAAGCTAATATTCAATTTAATAAGCTGTAAATTCATGATAAAAATATGTTACAGTACAAGACTTGTATTGAATTGCCCCGGTACTAGAGAAATTGTTTGCGACTTTTTGTTGTATTCAAAGAATATTCCATCGGGCAGACAGTTAAACCAAAGTTTTCAAAGGTGGAGCATGAGATACGGAGATACATAATTAACATTACATTAACTCAGTTGTATTATAATCCTCTTTAGTAAATGCACTACAATTTTATCGATTTATCTTGCATTGTGTAATCGACTGATTTATTAAAAGACAATTCCTAAATATTTGTGTTTCTATTGTTTTATTTACTAGGTATACCAGTTGTAGAAGTCATTGTAATTATTGTGCTTATTGTGTACACACTAACTCTTTTTACCGTCTTTATCAGGTAAGTTTATATATTTCTTCGTAATTGTAAAAATATGAATATATGCCCCACAAAAATAATCTAAAAATGATGTCAAAATACCATCTATTTTGAAATGATTTTATAGGCGCCGGAATCCATCGAGCATTAGGGCAAGGGAAAGGCCCACGGTCGACAGAGAAAATGGTGATAACATTGATCTTCCATTCTCAGACGCACATGAAGAATAATGAGCAACAAAAAATATTGGTAACTGTTGTACCATTACATTACCGGTACTTGGTGCTGGAGAATCCGTATAGATATAGATCCGCACCACAGAATTCCAAGAGATTGTCAGAGTTGTTAATTAATGGCTTTTAGAATAGTTCCTTTATTTTGTGTGTTTAAGGTAGCAGAATAGTTTTTTGAGCACTTTTAACATTTTTTTTTGAAAAGCTCCCTATAGCATGCTACATACATTGTTGTATTTATTTTATTGAAAAAAAATATCTTGTACAAGTAAACTGTTCTTTTTCCTTGTGTGCAAACAAATGGCCAAGTTTTCGTTTATCCAGTGTAAACCAAACTAGTGCATCTCATTAATATGCATGGTTTAGAAACATAACTGAACTGAGGGTAAATAGTTTTAAGTTGGGCCCCTTTTACAAACAACTGATAAGAAATATGTTTGTAGTTTACACACAGCTGATAAAATGTGTGCACTGCTGCCTTCCTAGATTAGGAAGTACAGCAAAGACAAAACAATCGCTTTTGAAACACAACACATTTTGAATAAACAAAAAAGTACATGAATGTACCACTTCAATGTAATTATATGTTAACAGAATAAAAATTTACAATAAATTTCTGTAATATTTTTTCTTATCTTTGTCATTGAAAGGTGTCTGACGACGGGGTTACTTTCTTAGTCCAGAAGTAATGCAGTTACAATGGGGGGCTCCCTTTTACAAAATACGGTTGCAAACAATAAAATACAGCCGTCTGTGGTGGCTATGCATTGCATGAAAACAGGCCACAAACTACATGTAAAGGTTGATCAATGATAAGAATATGCCTGGGCTTGGTTTGTATGATCCCCACTTCAGAGGAGTTTTCACCCCGGGTTTTCACCAAGTAGGCATACTTGCATGCTTAGGTTTTTCCAAATTCCTAAATTATGTTACATGTAATAAATCTGTCTGATAAATACTTGGTTGTTTTATCTAATGTATTCATGCGAACAAAATGCACGGCAACGAAATAGTAGCGTGCCCCCCCCCCCCCTCGCCCGGGCCGACGTCTTGACATCGGATATGGCCAGTGTTTCACGCAATGCAAGGGTTGACTTTTCGTACGACTTCGGTAAAAAATAAAAGTATAATCTAAAAAATCTAGGTAGTTTTTATAGATGATAACAGTGAGTCCGGTTATAATTAAATTTCGAAGAGATTCATCTACAATTATAAGACCCGCGGTTACTGCGACGGTAAAACTCTGTTTTGCGGGATTTAATTTTTAATAGCACAGGAAATGCTACATGCCGACATACACCACTGGGTCACATTTTACAATTATTCTATTCACATCAATTAAAAAGCAGGGCAGCTTCCTTCATTAATGTGCAAAATATGCAAAGAAGGAGAGAGTTATCAATAATTCTTTAGTTTAGTTGTCATTCACTAATTATGGACGAGATAGTAAGCACGCGAAAATTTCCAAGAAAAAGAAAGCGAGGAAGAAAAAAGAAAAACGTCAAAAGAATGATCACTCCTGTCAAAAAGATGTTGAAAGAGACGATGCTGGGTTCGTACAGAAAGAATTTCCACGTCGAAACCAGTGTCAGCCATGAAGTGGGCGAAGAAAGTTTTACCGTGAGAGAGTCCGATGAATCAGACTTCGATATAGTGGGTGATACTTCTGTTCAAAACGTTCGAGAGATGTCTGTATCTCGCCCCCCCCCCCCACTCAGGATCCATAGGGGGCCGCATGCGCGTTCCCATTTTCTCGGGAAAGAGGGTACTTTTGGACGATCTGTCTCGGGAACATTTTCCCGAGAAAATCCTAGAAAAGGGGGTATTTTTTGCTTGTTTTCCCGAGATTCTCAAAATAGGGGGTGTATTTCAAAACACTTCCCGAGATATACAAAAAAGGGGGGTTTATAGGGGGGTCTAGAATGAAAAGTTCCCTAGAAAGGAGTTCTAGACTGAAAGGTTCCCTAGATAGGGGGTAAAATTCATCGGAAAAGCCCGTGAAGGGGGGGGGGTAAATTTTCTTCTTTTCCCTAGATGGGGGAGTGGGGGGCCGGGGTATCTCGCAGGAAAATATTGTTACCTTCCGACGTAGAAGAAGAAAGTGAGAGTGAATGTTACGGCCGATCGTTTGAAGACGGCGAGATTCGACTCGTTGACATGGCACTGTTGAATGGCGCCCTAGAAAAACGAATTGTCAATTTTGCAAAGTAGGCAATATCTCAATGGTGGAGCGCAGGCGTCATGGTCTGGGCAGTCAGTTTGAAATTCTTTGCACGCAAGGGGATTGTGTTCGATCGAAACTGAGCCAGGCTAGCTTCCCGTCGTCCCGAAAGAAGGGAGCAGTTTTCGAAATAAATAGAAAGGCTGCCATTGGAATGCGAGCGATTGGAAAGGGACGGCGCGCTCTGGTGAAACTGTCGAGCTATTTGGGGTTACCTCAACCAGTAACGGAAATTAAAAACGAAGAAGATACGGCTGACGTGGCAGTGACAGTTGATGGTAGTTGGGGTAGTCGTGGATTTTATCGGAGGTGTTCTTCTGCCTCCAGCAGACTTCAAACTCGTGGCATGCTTGAACTAATAAGTTTACAAATACAACGGCCCCAAAATAAATACACTGTATTTGCAAACACTTCAACTGCCAAGTATGGCGTCTGTATTGTTTGTTACCCGTTAACAGAACCGCCCACTTTGCATAATCCAAGCTTTAATGAATGACGTTACCGTTCGTTATCAGGACAGACCGCCGCAAAACTCCATAGCATGAAAGAAAACGACCAAAAAACAAAGTTTTTCACAGATATAAATGTCGGTTCATGACTTTTCTCGAAAACAACTTTCAAAGTATTTCACTTACAATTAGCCCATGTAAATTTTGTTACTAAAATGGGAGTTCACGTTGATTGAAGTTTGAAATCATAAAAGTGCCGATTTATCGGTGTTCGGTTTCTGGCAATTACCGTTGACCTAATTTTAAATGGCGTTCCAGTGAATAGCGCTACGATGTCGCCGTTTAGCTTTTCTTACTCTTGGATATGTTGGCTTCATATCCGTATTTACATATTTGCAAAATTCTATTGCGTTTTTCACAAACCTCGCGCAAACCATCGGTATACACTAACTTTAACACCAAAAAACGTGCTTGAAATTTGCGATTTTCGGAAAGAAAAAAAAACTGCAAAAAATAGAAATACGGATTTAAACTTTATGACCTTCATGAAGTTTTTGATCACATTTATGACTGTAAATATGACAATTAAAATGTTATTCACGTTAGTTAAATTATCAGCCCCGCCGATTTTCAGAATCACGTGACGTTAAAGCAAACACAATGTTCACAAAATATTAATAATAGGAAAACACAAGTCAAGAGCTTTCCAAAAATATATAAATTGTTTGGTTTCTTGTAAAATTTATTCCGATTATAGGTGTTTGCATTTTTCATGCAAAAAAACTATCCTGCTACCTTAAATATACTGATTTCAGAGCTGGACCTAGGCTGGAACAAAGCTGGTCCTAGGTCGAAACTTTAAAGTACTTTGAGATTGAGACTTGTTTTGGGAGAGAATAAACCGCGGAATAAATTTGCCGTTGACCAATTGGGATCGTTGATATAAATAAGTATTGTTTGCAAAGCATTGTCGAAGTCATTTATTCACTATGAATGACAAAAAATCAAGAATATCACTCACTCCACCAACTCTGCCAGTGAATATTTACAATATTAACTAGATGGGATTGCTCAAAAATGCCAGACTTCTGAAACGGCTATATATTTGAACTTGTTATCAATACAATTCCAAAAAAGTAATTTTATTTGGTCAGAATCATTGGTTAAAGAGCATATATTAATATCTAACACTGAAAAATAGTCAAAGTCAAAGTCAAAATATACATAACTATGAATAATAATGTTATCGTCTAATTCTACACTTTGAATATTATTTCATATGTATGCATGCATCTGTCATGAATTTGTTTTTGCGTATCTGTTAACCGACTTAATTAGTTGATTATTAGCGAATTGCTGTGTTATGTCTGTCATCGTTCAGGCATATTTGAAGTTTTGGACGGAACTTGGCTCAGTGATTTGGAACTAATTACCAGATAATCGTCGCCATTATGACAGTTTATATTCATAGTTATTAATGTAGTGAACGATTAATCAAAAAATATGACGTATTCAGTACTTAGTGTGATTGGCTTTATGATTGAAGGTTACGCCCTAGAGTCTTTTACTGTTTTGTAATTGGTTAGAGTTTTGAAAATGAATAAAGAGAGTTTGAGTTGGTCAATGAGTAATGACCTAGTTTAGGGTAAGGTGAGTGTACTTCCTGGGGTGTCTTGTAAGCCTATGGTTATTGACAAGACTCAAGAGTTGCTTGAAGAATATCCTTGTATAATCATTGTATGTTAGCAGGTCACAGACTAGTAAAGAGAATGAGTTGGAGCCAGAGGTAGTACAGACTCTAGTGTTTGATTAGTGGAGACTCTCTTTTGTGCTCTGAATGATGGTAGCGTGATTAAGACAAAATTCCATCGCTCTTCACTAGAAAACCAGCAATAAGCAGATCCCACTTTAGGTAATTCTTCCTCTGTGGCTGGGCAATTGGGTATTAGAAAGACTGAAGCCAGAATAATGGCACATAACAACGTTGTTGAGTACTGCAATGTCATATTTTTGAGTAATAGAAAACAACGAGCCATTGATGCTTATTCTGGCATTTGGTGAGCCATTAAGTAAGGTATTAGTTACATTTGTTGGTTCATTGCCTAGAACCAGGGCAAAAATTTGCTTTATGTTAATAATTGTGAATATGGCCATTATGTAACCTGAGGTACTTCCTTTGAGGACTGTAACAGCTATGGTAGTGGTATAGCAGAGTTCATTACGTCTGACAATGTCTAAAGCGGGATTCGCCTGGTTTGGCAATCGTTCGACGAATGCCGGCTTTTACAGTAGCTGTAGGGTCGCGGAATAAATCGTGATTTCGCTGATCGAGTTGCTGACGAGTATAGATACTTTGTGTCTAAAGATGAGGTATCTTTTGTTAGTAATATTGGTAAAGTAAGCTTGTAGTTATCAGGGATACTGGTGCTGCCCAGTTTTAGATGTTGGATGGTGTAGTATCTTTAGAATATGTTAGTACAGAATCTAGTGTTCCTGATTAGGGCATTAGATGTGTTATATAAGTTTAATTTGAGATTTGATTTGGTTACTTTGATGTGACTGCCCATAGAACACGAAACTGTCCTGTTAGGTAATGACCTAGTTTAGGGTAAGGTGAGTGTACTTCCTGGGGTGTCTTGTAAGCCTATGGTTATTGACAAGACTCAAGAGTTGCTTGAAGAATATCCTTGTATAATCATTGTATGTTAGCAGTTCACAGACTAGTAAAGGAAATGAGTTGGAGCCAGAGGTAGTACAGACTCTAGTGTTTGATTAGTGGAGACTCTCTTTTGTGCTCTGAATGATGGTAGCGTGATTAAGACAAAATTCCATCGCTCTTCACTAAAAAAACCAGCAATAAGCAGATCCCACTTTAGGTAATTCTTCCTCTGTGGCTGGGCAATTGGGTATTAGAAAGACTGAAGCCAGAATAATGGCACATAACAACGTTGTTGAGTACTGCATTGTCATATTTTTGAGTAATAGAAAACAACGAGCCATTGATGCTTATTCTGGCATTTGGTGAGCCATTAAGTAAGGTATTAGTTACATTTGTTGGTTCATTGCCTAGAACCAGGGCAAAAATTTGCTTTATGTTAATAATTGTGAATATGGCCATTATGTAACCTGAGGTACTTCCTTTGAGGACTGTAACAGCTATGGTAGTGGTATAGCCTATGTTACATTTTTCACAGGGTAAAATTGTATGCATTAGTTGGTGGTGAAACAGCTTAAGTTCCCTGCTTATCAATCCACGAAGAGCACTAGAAAGTATCATCAAACTTTGAAGAACATGCTCAGCTCATACTTTAAAAAGTATCCAGAAGATTGGGATAAGGGAATACCTCTTGTATTGTTTGCCACTAAGGACACTCAAGTCTACAGGATTTAGTTCATTTGAACTTGTGTCTGCTCATAATGTCAGAAATTTTTAGTGCTGAGCCTGAGCCCAATATGCTAGATTATATATGCAAGTTTCAAGAACGACTTTCTAAAGCAGGCGAGATGGCTGTTGGTCATCTTAAGGTGTCCCAGAATGTTATGAAAAAGAAGTTTAATAGCAATGCAAAAGAACGCCAGGTGACAAAGAATTAGTATTATTGTTGTTAGAGCTGCTAGGTTTAGGGCCTTGTGAGGATAAGGTTTTCATCTTAAACATGATGAAAAAAATTAGCACCACCTTACACAGTATCCAGTGAAGTCGCTGTGTGCTATTGCAAAATAATGAACGGATAATGCGTCGCTATTTGATTTTTCAAGAAAATTCAACACCTTATCAATGTAATCAAGACACAATACAAAGCTAATTATTTTGATCTAACTTTACAGTTGCAGTTGGTCACAACTTGGCGGATATAATTACTCCTCACGGTATACTATGTTTTATTTATTTTTTTATTTTTCTCTGAATTTTCAAATGTTACCCCTCTGATTGTAATTCGACATATTCTACGTTACTACTAGGATTTTTATATTAATTTCTTTTAGAGACTATGGCGTCGTCAGTTTTTACAGTATGGTCTAAAAATTTGCATTCCAGCTCAGTGGCCAATCAGCGACGGCCTAACGCTTAGATGACAATTTCGGTTTCAAATACCCCGGCTTAGTGTTCCAGGTTCTTCGCGTAATTAGGTGTTCGTATGCAAGGGATTTTTGCACACAAAAACGACGAATTCGGCCGAATTTTGTTATCGGTTGGCTTAATATAACCCCAACGGACCGTATTTTTGTGAAAGATTGGTATTTTTGTCCTGATTTGTAGGAATCTGAAAAACGCGTTTCACAACTTGTCTCTTATTTAGTTTTATGCGTCATTCAAGATGGCGGCCCCCATGTAGTAAATATCGTATTTATTTTACTATCACGTGTGCGCCAGCTGACTGTGGGCGTATTGTACTTTGCCTCTTATTTACAAATTCAAAAGAATACAATGCACACCATGTGACCAATGCATCGACAATACTTATAAATAACCAATTATTCTGTCACAAATAGTGGGTCGTGCTTGTTCTTAAAATGACCTAGTTTAACCACAAGGAATAAAGTTCTTACTAGAGTTGAAAGGTCGATGTTTGATGTCAACGCCGCACTTGTTTAACTATATGATTATCGAGACATTTACGTGATACAGACAATGCTAAATCCTCGTGCCAGAGAGCAGAGAAACAAGGAACATATTAACATATTTTCAAAAAAAATAAGATGCCACGACCATGTATTTAAAATGCGAGCGAGCAGACGGACGATATTTCTGGGTTCAGGACCAACTGCGCAAGAAACCAGGACCAACTGCGCAAGAAATATTCGCGACTTGATGAACGAGTAACTAAGTTAGATAAGTTGGTGAAGTCAGCGAAAATGGAAATATATGCGGGCTCGATGTAGCTTGACCAAATTAGTTCACGACTTGATATCTTGGATCAAGATGCGGATAAGCAGGAAGCGGTTAGTAGACGGGACAATGTCAGATTTTACGGAATTGCTGAGGAAACTGGTGAAAATGTGAAATGTAAAAATTAGGTAATCAATATTTTGAATGCAAATGTGAAAGATATGGGTACCACGTGACATTGTAAGGGCTCATCGAGTACAGAGCTCACAATTATAAGGTCGTATACGACCAATAATAGCTAAATTTCACCATTCAGATGACAAGATAATTGCACTCTTCGGCCGGCCGTCATCAAAAGAGGCTGGGATAGGTATTGGAAATGACGGCAGCACGAATCGCTAAACAAGCTGAAATCCCAGGGTCGTAAAGGTTACTTCAAGAGAGGAAAGCTGGTTATCCCGGAACGAACAAGACTACAGCATAGACAGTTGTCAAGCGATAGGGGTTCAATGGCTTATGCTACACTATAGGGACATGACCATGGTCCATCATTTTTAAACTTTTTGACTTTTGAGTTAGAGGTTTTAAACACAAACTTATTTCACTTGATTTCCTTTATTTCCTCAAATCATTTGATGTTATTTCATTATCCGAAACATGGGCTGAACACGAACACCAATTTTCAAATGATTTTCCTGGTTTTAAAGTGTTTAATAAAACACGTCCTCGTACATCAACACGTGGTCGTTTTGCTGGAGGTTTTATGATGCTTATCAGAAATGAGATTTTAAACTATACTGAAAGTATTCAATCAAGTTTACATGATTGCTTGTTTTTCTTATTTAGAAAATAATTAATTCGTTCAGATATTGCAACGTCTATATCCCTCCACAAAACTCTACTGTTTGTGATAGACTTGAATCACAAAATGATGTTGAGTTGTTGGAAAGTGAATTGGTGACTATTTTGTCTAAATTATGTGAAGTTGATGTAATAATTGTTGGCGATTTTAATGCTAGGTCTGGAAGCCAGCCAGATTTTATTGTCAACGACGACGTAACATTTGTTTTAAACGATTTCCCAATATATGATGTTGATAGTTACAACATTCCATGTGCCTCAAAAGACACTGTTTTAAATCCGTTTGGCCAGTCCCTTGTTTCGTTATGTTGTACGTTCAATCTGCATATGTTGAATGGTAGGTCTGGTGACGACACTGGCATTGGTGATTTTACATATTTTTCTAGTAATGGTGCTTGTCTTGTCGACTATGTACTAGTTTCGTCATCCTTGTTTTCTAAAATAAAATGTTTTTGTGTTGGATTGCGTACTGAATCCGACCACATGCCACTATCATTTACAATGCCACTTCAACATAGATTACCATCAACGGTTGCTGATGACAACACAGAACATACTAGTAGTTTTACACAATATGTATGGAAGCCAGAAAATTCCAATTTGTTTGTTCAAAATCTAGCAAATGAGTCTTATGGTAAATATTTGAATAGTTTTATAGAAACCCCGGGTTTTAATATTGATGTCTTTGTTGATGTATTTATGAATTCAATATGTTCTGCTGCTGATAAAAGCGGCATGTTGAGTAAGGTATACAGTCAGTCTATAAAACAACCGCCATGGTTTGATTTGGAATGTGAAAAACTTAAAGCAGAAAAATACAGGTTGTTACGTTTGTTTTGCAACTCATCTAATATACAAGATTTACATAACTACCATACAATCCGTAACAGGTTTAAAAATACGTGCCGTGATAAATTACGCCATTACAAAACACAATTAAGTTTACGTCTTACTCGTACCCAGGATAAATCATTTTGACCAACGCTTGGACAGATAAATTACACTAAAAGTCAGCAAGGGTCACCAGGGTCATCTATAAATCCTCAAAAATGGTTTGAATAATTCAGTACCCTTTTTTCACAAAATGAATCCAATAATGATTTTGCTTTGGCAAACGACCTGGAAAATGTAATTAGTAAAGTAGACTATTTTCTCCCAGGTGATATGGAAATCGATTGGGACATTTTGAATGGTCCTATCTCAGATGACGAGATACATGAAAATCTGAAACATATCAAAAACGGTAAATCAGCAGGTCCAAACGGTTTGATTGGCGAATTTTTCAAAAATGCAGAACCATTTGTGATCCCCTATCTAAATATTCTTTTTAATTCAATTGTTGATACCGGAACTTTCCCAAGTATTTGGTCAAAAGCGATTATTGTCCCAGTTTACAAAAAGGCCCGATTGATTTTGGTAAAATTGTCACCTCTATTTTGAACCGTCGAACGTACTATTGGTCGGAGGCTCTTGACAAAATAAATGAAGCACAGGCAGGTTTTAGGCACGGGTACTTAACTTTTGATAATATCTTTATTCTACTATCGTTAGTACAAAAATACATCACACGTAAAAGAGGGAAATTCTATTGTGTTTTTGTAGATTTTTCCAAGGCCTTTGACATGATAGAGAGACAGCGACTATGGTATATTTTGATAAAGGGTGGGGTGACAGGAAAAATGGTCCGTATACTTGCTAGTATTTACTCCAATATTAGATCGTGTATTAGAAGATCAAATCAGTATACGGAATATTTTGACTGTCCAATTGGTGTCCGCTGAGGTTGTATGTTGAGTCCTTTCCTATTTTCCTTCTTCATTAATGAACTAGCTATTGAGCTACAACAGTCCCCTCACCATGGTATTTAACTTCCCCCTGACCTCATTGAACTTTTTTGTTTATTATTTGCTGACGACATTGCGGTGTTTTCGGACACTGTCATTGGCCGACAAAGATTAATTCGTAAGCTTGAGGGGTATTGTAATAAATGGAAAATGACAGGTTCGGAGGTCTGGGGGGTTTAAAAAATATGAGTATCTGGAACGTATTAAATACCTTGCTTGCAGATATTTCCTTGGTGTTTCCACGCGATCACCTAACAATTGTATACTGGGCGAGTGTGGAAGATACCCTATTTTCTTTTACACCGCAAAACGATGCATCAAATATTGGGCTAAAATCATCAATATGCCAAGTAACAGATACCCTCGTAAATGCTACAACATGTTATATAACATAGACAAATCGGGGGTGAGGGCGAAGCCTACCTGGGTGGCTGACATAAGGAAACTATTGTTTTGTGTAAATTAGAACATGTTTGGTATTCGCAGAAAGTTGGCAATATTCAGGAATTTGTAAGCGTATTTTCATTTTGTTTTAAGAAATGCCTACATTTTGAGTGGCTTACTGACATTTGTTCCTTAGACAAACTGGTTACATATCGGGAATTTAAGGTTACATTGCAGCCGGAAAAATACTTAAAATATGTTGGAATACATTTCCATAGAGTAGCTCTTGCACGGTTTCGATGTTCTTCTCACTGCCTTCGCATTGAAAGAGATCGTGGTGTAATTGAGAGAGACGAACGTATTTGCCCTTTTTGTGACATATATGAAATTGAAATGAGTTTCACTTTCTTCTTGTTTGTCCATATTACCATGAATTGCGAACCTCATACTTACCCAATACATTATATAATACCCCATTATTTGATAAATTTATAGATCTTGTTACTTCTCAAAATTCTGACATTTTACAACCACTGTCTACATACACCTTTCATGCATTGAAACTTAGGAACGAGATATGTGATTTTATTTACATATTTTGTAAAGTATTTTTATTTTTCGAATATTCTTCTTGTACGAGTAAATACTTTTATGGGCCGATGGCCTTAAATTTGTGAATAAAGACCATAAAGACCAATGGAAGATTTTCTTACAACAAAGAATTATTTAAAATGTATTTCTCAGTAATCGTAACAAGTATCACAGAAAATTCAGGAATAGACAAAACACCAAATTAACAACAAAATGAACATCAGTCGTAGTATTATGCGCCCTTTTGCGCATTCATACAAATATTGTGTAGAACATAGTTACCACTTTTGATTTTATTAAATTCCCAACAGACTACAATCTACCCAGGCAAATTCATATAATGTCAATGCAAATGTCATTTGTGCAGTATATAATCATTTTTTTTGGTTGACATCTGTACATCGTACAAATATTATATTCTATTTACACCGCCTAATTGATACTTAGGCTAAGGAATTTGTTTTTAGTCAGCAGTATTTTTGATGAACGCGGTTGCACGAATGTTTGTTTGGTTTTATATTAAATCAAATACATTGTAGGACAATGCAGTGTGTGTCTGCCACCAGGAGGTCAGCTGTTTAATGATGTTGGTAACCATTTCGCGTAGGTTTCTTAGCAATATTGATTACGACAATGTTATTATAGGCAGTGTTAAGATAGTGCGTATTGTACTTTGTCTCTTGTTTACAAATTCAAAAGAATATTATACAATGCAAACCATGTGACCAATGCATCGACAATACTTATAAATAACCAATTATTCTGTCAGAAGTAATAGGACCTGTTTGTTCTTAAAATGACCTTGTTTAACCACAAGTGCTGAAGTTCGTAATAGAGTTGAAAGGACGATGTCCGATGTTAATACCGCACTTGTGTAAGATCAATCTCATATCAACAATATGGCGACAGTTTTTTTTTCCACAGATTTATGTGTAAAAGAAACAATACAAAATTTCAACACGGCATGGCAAATACGATGTCAAACTGACTCTTCCCTATTACAACTTACATTAAAATGCATTCACACCACATATCGTAGTGTAGCTACACATATGTGTAAAGACCCTACAAATTTAAGTGTACCTCGATAGCTAAATGGGAAAGTAATGTGTCGAATTATAACAGTTAATGGATAATAAGAAATGACGTAGAACATATTTTCACATTCTATATCAGAAGATACTTCGAGTTTACAATAATTTCAGGGATGATTGAAACACATTCGTACGTATTTGCAATTTCAGGACAAGTTTTCAAAATTTATCCAATTTCCAACCATTCTATTATTTCCCAAGCATGACATATCAAAAGACATTATTCCAAGTGAAAAATGGGTGGAAGGCATTGAAACTCATCGTTGTCATGTCTTTAATGGGAATAAATTGTACTAGTTTTGCTTGTTCTCGAGTATAGAAACATAACTTCACAGTCGAGCAATGGGAGGCGGATTCATGTTCTATTATTGTTATCGTATGATAAATATACACTGGACAGAAGTTTTAGATTCAGCCCTCGGGTATCATCTTGTATTTTTGATGGTTTAAAACCATTATGTTTCTTCAATGTGTTGTGCTATACCTAATGCCTTTTATTTCGGGTTAGATCTTTATTGTACACCAACTCTTATAGCATTTATTATTTATTTCTGCAGGTCCGCCTTCCAAGGCTTTTTGCTAATCCTGTTTTCCAACGGTAATCTCAATATATTTTGATATCGCCTTCGTTCGGTTTTATATCCTCTGTGGATTCCTGTTTCCAATGTTTCTGTTCTAGCTTCGGCCTTAGCGGGGGGACGATTATGCGCAATCCTATGCTGTGTAGAAGTGAAATTATCATGGTTCTAGGGAGGGGATATATGTCCTACGTTTAAGATGTTGGCCTTCAGCAAAATATATAAGCTATGTCTTTTTTTTCACGACCACTACGACATTGAGTTTTTGTGCACTCCTATGTGGGAGAAAGTTCTGTTCATATACTGTTCGTTTCATTTTGAAAATATTTTGCATAACTAATATGTTATGCCCTAAGGACATGCGTATATCTTGCTTATTTACTATTACATGTATTATTTATTTGCGAATTATTTTATCAACATCGAATATTGTAATAAATTTATGTGTAGTTATGTATGAGTACGTTCATGTCTATCTCTCTTGTTTACCAACAACTATATACTCATGTCCTTGTATCGACAGTGGTATGTGCACGTGATATTTAGCCAATCGCATTTAGAGAAAAATGTGTCCACAGTTTTCCACATTACACTAAATCATTTCTTCAAGCCTAACAGTAAAATAAACGCACCGTTGATGGGACAAAGGGAAGGAATTAAATGCACATACATGACAATACCCATACATAGTGATTGGGGAATAAATTATATTTAATTGAAGCTGCTTTGCTGAATGCAATTGAAACTACAATGTACGGACGGGCTTATGTAAATTCTTAAAAAATAATTCATTGAAGAAAACTAACTACAGAATATTGATGAGCGCGCTTCCGATCAGTGTTCGTCAGTCAGACCACAGGGAGTTGGACAAACTTATGCATTTTAATAAATTATTGAATAATACAATGATATATAATTTTTTTTACCCCCCTTCCTGGTAACGATTTTAAGTAATCATTGATCTTTCCCTTATCACAATCTTTGTTACGCGCTAATGCTATATGCAAATTTTAACACGCGATGTAGACACACCCTACTATATTAAAATATCCCAAGGATTGAAACGCTCCAGGAATAAATTCACACTATTTATGGCCAGGGGGATCTATAGGACGAACCTTCAAATAATAGAAAAGAGAAATTGAAATTGTTTTAGAGAAGAATAGTTTAACTCTACATTTATGAAGTGATTCTAAATCAAAAGTTATTGTTATTACATGTAATCAATTGTCAGTTATTTTAAATGCATTTCAGAAATTATTCATGTTTTAAGTCAGAGATAAATGACATTTTGGGTAAAATTAAAAAAAAAACGAAGTTTGAACAAAATTGACTGTAATACAGATACGTATTGTTCAATCAAAGTAGTTTATGGCAGTAATAAGGCTATATTTGTCTTTTTAACATGGTAGTATTTATACTACGATTAATTTACATCCCTAGCAGAGTAATGATTGATTCTGCGTGGATTGACATTTGCATAGTTCATTTCAACAAACAATTGAACTACTTCAAATAGTGTTAAAAGCTGTATTTTAAAAGCGAATATTTTAGATTACCACTTATTAATTATTATTAAGCCTTCGGGTCACCATTATAACCAATTTTATATCAAATATGTGACTTTCAGAGTAAGATAAACATTGCGTGAGCATTTTCTGTTGTCAATAAATCACTGGCACTTTAAGGTCAGTTGAGCGAATTTGTATACTGAAGGTCAGCACCATTTAAATCTTTGCACAGGGATTTTGTAATCGTACAGTCTCAGAGGAAAATACTCAGAGCATTAGGAATAGAGTATTCAGAAATAGATAAAATGAACAGAACGCCAAATTATTAACAAAATGAACTTTTGCGCATTCATACAAATATTGCGTAGAACCTAGTTACCACTTTTGATTTTATTAAATTCCCAACAGACTACAATCTACCCAGGCAAATTCATATAATGTCAATGCAAATGTCATTTGTGCAGTATATAATCATTTTTTTTGCTTGACATCTGTACATCGTACAAATATTATATTCTATTTACACCGCATGTTTTATATTTAGACTAAGAACATTTTTTTAGTCATCAGTATATTTGACGAAAGCGGTTGCTCAAATATTTTTATATTAAATCAAAGACATTATAGAATGCTGTATTACAGGCCAAAGCAGTGTGCGTCTGCCACCAGAAGGTCGGCTGTTTAATGATATTGTTAACCATTACGCGTAGGTTTCTTAGCAATACTGATCACAACAACGTTATTATAGGCAGTGTTATGATAGGGCGTATTGTACTTTGTCTCTTGTTTACAAATTCAAAAGAATACAATGCACACAATGTGACCAATGCATCGACAATACTTATAAATAACCAATTATTCTTTCAGAAATAGTGGGTCGTGCTTGTTCTTAAAATGACCTAGTTTATCCGCAAGTGATTGAGGTCTATTGCTGTAAGGCCGATGTTCATCACGCTGTACTTGTGTAATATCGGTCTCATATCAATTGAGATGGCGACTGTGAATGTTTTGCAGATCAATGTGTAAAAGAAACAATACAAAATTTATCATGGTTCTAGGAAACTTTAAATAATCAGCATATCTGACCTACGTTTAAGATGTTAGTCTTAAGAAATGTATATAAGGTAGTTAAACTTTTTCCTGACCACTTCCACATTGATTTGTTTTGGACCTCTCTTTTGGAGAAAGTTCTGTTCACACAAACAGTTTGTTTTATTTAATTTTATTTTGCAAAATAAAGAACTATTCTGTACTGCCCAAAAACCTTCATTGGTATATTGCCTCGCTGATTTACTATTAATATTTATTTGAGGATTATTTTTTCATACTGAATATCTGAATATATTTATTTGTATGTGTCCAATAACTCCTTAAAGCTTTAAAGTGAAATAAAAGCACCGTCGATAGGAAAAAAAAGGAATCAGAATTTAGAATTATATAAAACACAAGACTAACGAATACTGAGACCTAATTAAAATATATGTTCGTGTCTGCAAATATTACATAATCATACACATATTTTGGAGAACGTTGTTAACACTTTCCCCAATATTTTATATACAAGGACCAATTTACATATTAATGTGAATGCAAATGACTTTTGTGGTTATAACATCACATGTTTGGTCCAATATGTACATGGTACAAATATTATAAGCGAATTATGCCACATGTTTTGAGTATTTTTTTGGGTATCTTTGATATAAACAACTTATAATTATTTCCTATCATATAAATCACATTAATGGTGTGACAACCAGTCAAAGAATATTTGTTCAGGGCAAATAATTTTCAATTCAAAGTTAATCCGTAAGCACCGCAATTGAATCATCGACTGCGAGCCACCATTCCCTAACTATATGTAATCCCTGGCAACAAAAAATAAACAAAAAAAATGTATATTTGTTCACTACACAAACGTGCATTTACAAACATTAATAATAGTTTTGTCTCACATAAATCAGTACAACAGTTAACAGTAATTGTATATGCTAATACAAAACCCGCTTATAAATAGCAGACGGAACGTTATCTACACTATGTTTCTATGACAACACTATAGTTTATTAACATAAATAGTGGAGACAATGATAAACATCTGTACACAATGGACATTAGCTTTGTCCATTTCAACGGAAGATTTTCTTACTAGAAAGAATGATACGAAACTTATTTCTCAGTAACTGCAATGCGTATAATCTTGAGAACTCAAGATTATATGAAATGAATAGAAGACCAGATTAACACATATTTAAAATCAAATTTGAATTAGGTACCCGCACTTGCGTGCAATCACAAAGATTCTGTGGGTGCGTTGTTTCCACTTTAATGACGATGTGATTAAAGTCGCAACAACTTCAATTTGCATGTGCTCAACTTAAATTTTAATGTTGATGCAAATGTCACCTTTCGTGTGTTACAGATAGTTTAGTATTATATGAAACACAAAATTGACGAATACTAAGACATAATTTAAACTTCATTACACGCATTTCGATGTAAGCAGTGCGGGTAATTTGCATTGTTCATTTCCGTGAAAAACGTCCTTATTTCAAAGAATGGTAAGAGCTTTATTTCTCAGTAACACAACGCGTGTTAAGGAGAATTCAGTTTTATATGAAAAATTAGATTGACCAATACCTCGCATGAATTGAACAAAGATTGTCTAATCGGACAATATTATGTGCAAATAATCTATAATCAATTGTTCGTACATAAATCACATCCATGGTGTGACAATAATCTCTAAATCAATCCCTATCGTCCGCTATTGCATTAACGCCACTCTTCATATATTTCACACTACTTATCTTACAATGAAATGGGAATATTATCCAAATATAGGTGTAAATATTCAATAATAATGTTTGGTCCTTGAAGCAAATTTCAAAGTGCGCCCTGCTTCAAAAAACAATAAAAATAAAAATACCACTAACCACGTGATGGCGCACTTTAATACATACGCCCATTCTGTTATAAGCAGTGCGGGTAATCACAATTAAATAAGCTAACATTCTCAAATCTCAAATAACCTATATCTGCTGTACAAAAAAAACATTTGACTCTTATTTTCTGACGTGGAATATCCTATATAAATATACTAACAAGTTACTAATAGTGACATATATAATTGACCATAGGTCAGTTCAACAGGTAAATCTAAAATAATTAACTGTAGGACATTCATATGATTTATTTCAAACTGAATATTAGAATAAGTGTTAGATACTGTATACACAAAAGTTGTCAAAATGAGAACATGCTAATAATATTATAAAACGTTTCAAAAGTACGCTATGTGGCCGTTTTTATTTACCACGAATTATTGGAGAATATTTCCAGATTTACATGCTCACCATAGGGGGTTTGAGCATATGTCTATGCATATTTACAACTTCGCAAATCACAGTGAATAAAACAAGCAACATAAATAATTTGTTACCTACTTCAGCACACATGTAATTATGAATTAAAATTGCAACCATGGTGATATCATTCTCCAGGAAATATTCAAGCCACACTACATAAAGTTCAGTCAGTCCAGAATCTCTCAATTGGGAATCGGGATTCTGTAAACCGCTTTGAAATTGTGCACAATATTTGTCGGTTAAGATGAATTAATTAAAAGTGACATTTAGTCTTATTTGAAAACAGTTCTTTTTAAAACCACATTGGGGAACTCAAATATTTAATTTGTATTTTTTACAAAACAATTTTTCATTCATAAATACATTAAAAAAATAGCATGTTTATTGTTTTGTGTGTTTATTTATTAAAACAATACACATATTTGAAATAATGGGTCGTGCTTGTTCTTAAAATGACCTAGTTTAACCACATTTTAGTCATCAGTATATTTGATGAAAGTGGTTGCATAAATATTTGCTCGGTTTTATATTAAATCAAAGACATTATAGAATGCTGTATTGCAGGCCAAAGCAGTGTGTGTACCACCAGAAGGTCAGCTGTTTAATGGTATTTGTAACCATTACGCGTAGGTTTCATAGCAATACTGATCACAACAACGTTATTATAGGCAGTGTTAAGATAGGGCGTATTGTACTTTGTCTCTTGTTTACAAATTCAAAAGAATACAATGCACACAATGTGACCAATGCATCGACAATACTTATAAATAACCAATTATTCTGTCAGAAATAGTGGGTCGTGCTTGTTCATAAAATGACCTAGCTTAACCACAAGGAATCAAGTTCTTACTAGAGTTGAAAGGTCGATGTTTGATGTCAACGCCGCACTTGTTTAACTATATGATTATCGAGACATTTACGTAATACAGACAATGCTAAATCCTCGTGCCAGAGAGCAGAGAAACAAGGAACATATTAATTTGTTTTCCAAAACAAAAAAAAATATGCTACGGCCATGTGTTTAAAATGCGAGCGAGCAGACGGACGATATTTCTGGGTTCGCGCGGTCGACAAATAAAGCGGAAATTATTCAATAAGCGGTTGCAAAAGCGAGTAAAAAAATGATCGAAATGCAGAAGCGAGCAAGAAATTAGGTGAAATTAGTGCTGTACATTTAGGCTCTTCGTAAAAATAAGATCGGCCAAGATCTATCATTCTAAAGCACGCCAGAGACAGAAAAAATGCAGTTTCGAAAATTGACACCGTTGTTTCTTTTTAAATGAGCCAAAACAAACAAAAATTGTATGCTGCTTAACCGATGATCAATCGAAACAGACTCGTTTTGCAAGTTGTAACGGCTACGTTCTGTTGAAAGTATAAGACTTTACTTTTGGAGTTATCACCAAAGATAATGTATGACAGCAAAAAAACAACAACAACATTTGGTTATGTGAAATGGATTAGCATTCATGTAGGTCCAATCAGTACTGTTGTATCGTCTATTTCGTCAACCGAACGTTACAACCTGGACCTGCTCGACGATTATTATTGCAAACGTCATTTTTTTTCTGGTCAATGAATCCAGAATCAATTGGGTATAAGTACGTTATATTAGAAGGATTTTCATTTGGTTTCACGTGATAGTTAGTCTGATTTTTCTTATAGCATTACAAAAAGGAAGTCATCAGCATGGTTCAGAGTACTAGTATGCCTCAGACCACTCGTTTCGTCCGATCTTATGCGCAAACAGTCCATATTCAATTATCTGTACATAAATCACATTCAATGTTTGACAATCGACTCAACGTCAATCCAAACCGCACCTGCCTTTACATTTACGACAGACATTCCAATTTTTCACACTACTTGGCTTACAATATAATTGGAATTAATACCTAAATATATAGATATATATCATTAATGTTTGTGTATCTCAGAGTGACCTAGCTTCAACAAAAGAAAAGATAACAACATGGTTGTAAGTAACTATTTACCCTAACCGCGTCATGGCAAACTTTATTACACGCATTTCGATGTAAGCAGTGCGGGTAATTTGCATTGTTCATTTCCGTGAAAAACGTCCTTATTTCAAAGAATGGTAAGAGCTTTATCTCTCAGTAATCACAACGCGTGTTAAGGAGAATTCAGTTTTATATGAAAAACCAGATTGACATATAACCTGACATAAATTGAACAAGGATTGTCTAATCGTAAATATTATGTGCAAAGAATTTATGATAAATTGTTCGTTCATAAATCACTTTCATGTTGTGACAATATATTCAACAGTAATGCATAGTCTCTCCCGCCATTGTATTTACGGCTGGCGCCACTATTCGCGTATTTCACACTATTGATCATACAAAGAAAGAGTTAATTTCTAAATACAGGTGTGGATGTGAACAAATAACCTTTGACCAGTTGTCACACCATGACAACGATATATGTTTTTGTATTTGTTGCCGGGGATTCCCATTGAGTTATAGAAATGAAATTGTGGCGCTCCAGTCGTTAATGCAATGGCGGGGCATATAAATTAACTTAGAGTTGACAATCACTTGCCCTGTGAATAAATGTCCTTGGCCGGTTGTCACACTAATGTGATTATATAAAATGAACAGAACACCGGATTAACAAATATTTGAAAATAATTTGAATTAAGTCACACAGATACTGTGAAGAGCGTCGTGTGCACTTTCCTGGCGAGCTAATAAAATTCACAACAAACTTAATCTGTGTAGACACAACTCATATACTAAGGCTGATGCAAATGTCACATTATCGTTTACAACTGCACATGGTACTATTATTATAAGTAATTTACACTAGCTGTGTTTTTTGAAAAATGGAATATCTAGATCAGGTAGTCGACTATATGTTTCAATGTCAGGAAACCTTTTGAATCTTTGTACAAGGATTGTCTAATGGTACGATCTTATGCGCAAACAGTCTATATTCAATTATCTATACATAAATCACATTCAATGTTTGACAATCGACTCAACGTCAATTCATACCGCACCTGACTTTACATTTACTACATACATTCCAATGTTTCACACTACTTGGCTTACGATATAATTGCGATTAATACTAAACATGTAGATATATATCATTAATGTTTGTGTATCTCAGAGTGACCTAGCCTCAACAAAAGAAAAGATAACAACATAGTTGTAAGTAACTATTTCCCCTAACCGCGTCATGGCAAACTTTATTACACGCATTTCGATGTAAGCAGTGCGGGTAATTTGCATTGTTCATTTCCCTGAAAAACGTCCTTATTTCAAAGAATGGTAAGAGCTTTATTTCTCAGTAATCCCAACGCGTGTTAAGGAGAATTCAGTTTTATATGAAAAACCAGATTGACCAATATCTGGCATAAATTGAACAAAGATTGTCTAATCGTACAATATTATGTGCAAATAATCTACAATAAATTGTTCGTACATAAATCACATCCATGGTGTGATAATCATCTCTAAATCAATCCCTATCGTCCGCTGTTGCATTAACGCCACTCTTCGTATATTTCACGCTCATTTACTTATAATGAAATGGGAATAATATTCAGGTGTAAATATTCAATAATAATGTTTGGTCCTCGAAGCGAATCTCAAAGTGCGCCCTGCTTCAAAAAAAGTAAAAATAACAATATGTTTTAAATAAAAATACCCCTAACCACGTGATGGCGCACTTCAATACATACGCCCATTCTGCTATAAGCAGTGTGGGTAATCACAATTAAAATGCTTTCTCAAATCTCAAATAACGTATATATTCTGTACAAAAAAAGTTTGACTATTATTATGTGAAGTGGATTATCCTATATAAATATACTACCAAGTTACTAAGAGTGACATATATGGTTAACCATAGATCAGTTCAACAGGTAAATCTAAAATAATTAACTGTAGAACATTCATATGATTTATTTCAAAGTGAATATTAGAAGAAGTGTTAGATACTGTATACACAACAGTTGTCAACATGAGAACAGGCTTATGATATTATAAATCGTTTCAAAAGTTTGCAAAACAATTGTTCATTCATAAATACATTAAAAAGAAATTAGCATGTTTATTGTTTTGTGTGACTTATTTATTAAACCAATACACATATTTGACACCACATAGCTTACAATATATTTATGAGCAATACCCAAACAAAGGCGTAGATGTACAATATTAATATGCTGGTCTTTTCAGAGTGCCCTAGCCTTAGAAAATAGGTAAATAACAAAATGTTTTTAAATAACTAAGCACCCTAACGCGTTATGGCGCTCTTCAATACACGTATTTCGATGTAAGCAGTTAGGGCAATTGCATTGTTCATTTCAATGAAAATGTTTTTACTTCAATGAATGTTATAAGCTGTATTTGCCCATTAGTTGCAATGCGTGCTGTAGAGAATTCACAAATAAATGAACCAAAACCTGACATAAATTGAAGAAGGATTGTCTAATCGTACAATCTCACTTGCAAACATTCTATAATAATTTTTTTGTTAAAAATCACATCGATGTTGTGACAAACCATTCAAAATTAATTTATATCTTCTCCCGCCATTGCATTTACGACTGGCGCCACTATTCGCATATTTCACACTTCATATCCTCAAATGGGAAAAATCCCTGAATGTAGGTGTAGATGTAATCAAATGTCCTTTGGCCGGTTGTCACACCATAACAACGTTATATATTTTTGTTTTTTACTTGTTGCCGGGGATTTCATTAAATTACAGAAATTGTGGCGCCCAGTTTTAATGTATGAATTGACCTTGAGTTGACAATCACTTGCCCTGTGAACATTATTTCACACATCAGTCAATCATTCACTCGCAATGCAAATGAGTTCAATACAATAATTTATGGATTGAACTAGTTTATTTCTTAGTTTACCATATGAGATTGTAGAAACACTTTCCAGAAGGACATTTTAAATTATATTGGAAATTTCTCAAAATTTTCCGCTTATTAGAGGCAGCAAATCCACTGGTATTGACAACGCTACAAAATAATAGCAATAATGAACTCTCCGACAACACATAATGAACTCAGACACACTTTGCGCTCCATATATCCATATGTCGCACAAAGTGAGCTTTCGCCCATTATGGGCCGGTGGGTCGCTCATTATTGTTTAATTAAAAATTCCTATGTAGGGAATTGTACAATATTGAATAATTCAAAGCAGATGCAATAAAAATTCCAATAAGGTTCAGTCATGGGTCACACAGTATTAACCCACAAATAAACCTTAAATAACAGCATATGAACACAGATTGTGACACACATGGTTTTTGAAGACACTATAACAGAATATCCCCAAGCATGAATAATGAACCAACAATTTCCTGCGAAAACTTTCGCACAGTGTACAAATGAACTTATGAAACAAGCCATGATATATAGTTTTGTTTATAGTAATATAGTTGGATCATAAACATGTCAGAGATGTGGATCCAGAAGTTGATGCTTGATTATATTTTTTTAACTTTAAATTTGGTTGACATTCAGTCATCTTGTATCTGATCGTCCACATTGAGAAATAATGCTTTTGAACAGCAATAATTAAAATAAAATATCTATTATGTTAAATGAGTATATAAAACATAATTAGTCAAAGAATGCCAGAGATATTGCACTAGAACTGCATTCATTGAAATAATTCTGATCTGAAAACCAAAATGACGTGCATCAAGATCCTTTATTGTCTAATGTATGTAACTAGATTGAACGAAATTCATTCATAAACAACCAAGAAATATTTCCTGAATGCCAGAAATGCTTTATTTTGATGAGTTTCTAGCAGAAAAATTACCACCATTTCACCATTTTGAATCGGATGTTCAAACAATGTTCCATCCGTGAACAGCCGAGATCTGGTTCCGAAATGCCATAAATGCTTGATTTCTGTACAAAAAAGTCGCCATTCGAACATTTTGTATGATATATGTGGGAAGTTTTAGTGTAATTGGTATGGGCATGTCTAAGATATAGGTCAGAACGTACGCATGGTCACACAGACGCACGCAGAGAGGTCAATCCATAATTCTACACCTTCGGACTGCGTCTAAACGGCGACTAATAAATGAATGCATATACACTTTAATTGGGTCAGTACCACAAACATGACAATACAAGTGAAAACCCCTACAATAGATGTATACTTCATTGTACAGTCAATGCAACATGATGTACTTGTTTTTGTCTTTTGTTTTTTTGCAGTAGAAATAACTATATGCCAACAACTACGGCGTTATATAATTCGTGGCTTAACCATATTAGCAAATGTCATTTCCCAATAATCATTCGAATACAATAAATGGATAATTGAACCCTGCGCAATAATATACACAAGAACATAACTCATAACACCCCTAACACCACCAATGTTAATATAATAGGTCGAGTTTTAGCAAGTACTTGCTGACAACCTAATCCAGCGGAAAAAAACGGAAAATGCGAAGTAAACACCTTCTCAAATATATCAGCGTTCGTTTAGAGATCTAATTTACCCATCTGACCTCAGATTACATTTTTATTTGACAATCAATCATCTCAAAACTGGGTGATCTAATTTTTAATTTCACACAAATTTAATACTTGGTTATTCGACTATCAATGTAGCTGTTGGAAATACAAGCAGGCCATCTCTAAAAAAGGTTATTTGCGAAACGCAACTCTGCAAAGCTTTAGTTGTAGTGATAAAAACATTTTCTATTGGCCGTTTCCACATAAAAATAATTCATTCCAACTATAGTTGAAATAGAATTACAGGATACATCAATTTACATACATTGATTTGATTAGTGTTTACTGTTAAAAACACTATATCTTCCCTATCACTCATAAATGTTCTAGAATCGGAAATTCGGAAGAGCTTTACATTTAGGTTTGATATAAGGTTTTAAAATGCTTGTAAAATACTTATGAATACGCATTTTTCCATTTTTTTGCTTTGTAACTCCGTCATGGGTAGCGTAATATTAAGTGTAAAACAATGCGCGACATATGAAACCCAGAGGGCGACACACAATATTCCGCAGGTCCATTAAACATGCTGGGTGTATTACCTGCGAACACATTAATCAATTAAAATGATGCCCTAAAGATAAACAAGCAAGATAATATTTTTTAACGTTTAGTTGTCATGGAGATGTGTCGCGGTGGATTAATGAATTAATATATAACTGTGATGAAGTATATTTGAAACCAGGTTCATTCAATTCATTCAAACCTGCGTAGTTTGATATATGGGACATTTGCACATTGCCTTCAAGCAAGGAGTATTGTCTTTTTGTGCTCATCATAATTAATCTAATTAGTATATGATAATCTAAGCATACTTGAGTAAAATATTATGCTCGTTAATGAGGCTAGTGCTATTCCGTCTTTATTGTGTTGTCATTTTCGACACTATGATGCAATTGCCATAGAAAAACGCAGTGATTGTATTCGTGTGGTTGATCTTCTAGTCAAGCTATAATCATTCTATTGAATTGCTGTTATACGAATTATGTAAGGAAAGTTGTATTTATTGTATTTAGAGACAATGCAAATAGAAGCGTAATGTGTTCGAAGTAAACCATAGCATATGGGTATGGTCGTGAATATTTCACATGGTAATCACAATATTTGATATAATGCAATTAGTTTAGCATACACCTAAATTGTTGACAGCACTTATAAAACAACATTGTTGTCATGGATCGAGGATATTGCAGTGACATATTTTTTATCAGCAATATATGTCATTGGTCGTTCAACCTCTGCATTGATAATCAATGTCCCTTGATCCTGGAATTATGTGTGGATTATATTAACAAGAGTTCAACTAAGTAGTGTTTTAACTGTTACAATAGTTACATGTAGCGATACTATACTATGATATCAATAGAAATTGTTACAGGATCATTTGAATTGTATATCCACCGAATAGAATTTAATTTCAAGAAACCTTATCAAGTAGGAGGAAAAGTAATGTTTTTTTCCTATGAAAATTACAAACTAAAGATTAGTTTTCATTCTGTTCAGTGAAATTGTGTATGGTTTTGCAATATATTTTTTTTTTAGTGAATTATTATAGTCTTCGCGCCATGCATTCCTACAGAAAACCCAATGAAATAGCAAATGGGAAGCCCTTTTGGTGAATATTATTGCAGAATATTAATTTTGATTACGCTATGCATCATAAAATTGTGATCTGGTTCACACTAATAAACTCGTGTTTTTTTATTTAGAGATCAAACTCCTTTCGTCAAGTAACACATAAGCACGTCGACTATTTACAATATTACATTTATTCTAAACACTTCTGGACGTTCAAGAATTTATTTATACACAATGTATATTTAAATTGTGACCTGAGGTCTAACACAGAAGTTTTGTGGATCCGCACAGTGTATGCATGTCTGAAATTGACTATTATTAGAAATATGTTGCACATTTCCAAGTGTAATGTCATAAATTGTTAAACGCAATTTTTATATCCTGGAATGATGATGAAATATAACAATTAATTAAAACTAATGTATATTTCAACAAAACCTGACAATTTTACTTACGTAACAGGGTTGAAATGTTTCAAACTATTCGTACATCGCCCATCTAAAATCAAATGCAGAGGGGCTAGATTTCAAAATTTTTAAACGGGAGAATGCCCCCGGACCCCTAGTAAAGTCGCCATTCGGCGCGAGGTTGGTGAGCAGATCTCGCCCCTCCATGTAATATTTCGTGCAGCTGCCTCTGCTTAGAGACTAGTTGTCAATGCCCAAATAATTCACACGCGGCATGAATTACATAACACACTATACGTCTTATGAGATTCTGTACCAGACGGGCAAAAGTATATCTTTGTATATCGAGGATCTTTCAAAACAAGTGGGATTAAGAACTACTGAAGGTGACGATTTGGTAATTAAACTATATGAGCAACTAATAATTGAACCAACATATGGTAATTTCACGTTTCACACAAAGCGTCCACAACATATCTACAATCATATCATTGTGAAGCAAAATAAAAGAAATAATACCAGTCAATTGATATTCGGGTTGTCAGCAACAACACGCTCCTGCATCATCTTTCCACTTTCAACTATGATATTTTCAATAACAAATAGTTATTGCGACATATTCCTATCAACATGACCGTAAAAAAAACAAGTAATTATGGTTTATAACCATGCTAATTACTTGGTAAATTGCAATTACAAAGTTAAATAAAGCAGTCATCCAATATTTGAATGTAATAAAGATATGTCATGTTTAGCATACTAAACATTCACGTGCCGGATAATACTCGGAATGTAGCAAAATGTCGTAGAATACTATAAAGTAATTGATAGAAAATTCTTATTTGAATATGTTTGAATATATTATACATCAGCGAACCTTCATTATATATATATATATATTAACTGACAATGCGAGTATTTGCATTTAATGTATGATAATCATTATTGGTGACGTATAATATTCGCATTTAACACTATGCGATCGGAGTAGATTTACCTCCCAAGTCAAGTTGTCAGGGAAATACTATATCCGGCTCTCTTCCTGCTCGACGGCGTGCAACTCAGTTTGGTGCTACACTATGACCAGTATTTCAATGTCAGTATTTGTAAATTATGTTTTAAGAAATTGATTGTGATTATTCCCGCTCAGTTTCCAACAATTAATGGTTATTCTCAGAAATAATGATGCCTCCTCAACTGCATTATCATTGAAACTCCCAAATGCTTACTTACATCGATACTCGCTTATTAAGTTACTTTATCATGTTTTAATACTAGTTCTTTGAATCAGTGTCACTTATTAGGAACACATGCTATATTTCTCGCCACAGTGCAGATTGCTATGTATTGAACTTAGTCGTGAACAGACGTTATCAGTTATTGTTATGGTAACGTGCACTTAATAATCTTTGTCGATTTTTATGTTTCCTTTTTTTTATGTGAAACTCTTGTCTATCACTCTTCCTGTTCGACGCTGTGCAACTCATTTATTCAACTCAATAACATAAAAAAATAATGAAAGTTACACGTAAACACAAACCTTAATCTTAATCATTTTGTTAACATTCCCTATTTATGCTGGAAATCCGTGATACACTAAAATTTTTACCTATAGACCTATAAAAGTTTTACCTATATAAGGGTTTACAGTATTTGTAAAATATTTATCATTAGCCAGGTAATTATAGCACCCCATGGACAACGTAATATTGAATTATCAGGTTGAATGACCTGCGAACACAAATCAGTCAAATGTATGTAATCATAGGATGCAGTGTTCATAGAACCAAGGCATATGCCGTCAATACTGAAATAACATTATTTTGTTTAACTAGAAAATGGCTCTTTCGAAAAGACTTTTATATTGGTTGCCAAAGCAGGGTATATTCCCTATTCCAACCAAAGAGATACGAAAGTAAGAATAGAGTGATCATTATTTTGATGTAAGAGATTATATATGACAGTAACATTCAAAATGAGTTCGATTTATACATATTGTGTAACACAGCTATAGGTCAATGTCTATGGCGAGTAAAAAAATCTATACTCATATGCTCATATCATCTTGCACAGTATTTCTATACTTTTAACAAAATGGCTTCAATTTCGAGAGTGACAAGATAGTGGTGTAACACAAACTATCATAAATCTGAAACATCTTACTTAATGAGCACCAGAAACTTTGAGTGTATTCCGTCCAATACAAATGCATGAACAATATAACGCTCTGGTACATTCGCACACTCCGACAGCTTTGAAATGAATACTGCTCATATCATAATTTTACCGATCGCCAGAGTAATTGTGTTCAAATTTAAATAGTCTAATTTCACACTACGGTCCGCGTTATTGATAGAATTTAAATAATATATACTAAATTATCTATTTGTAGAGAACAAGAGCATTAATGATGCTATCGTTTATTAAAAGACGTATTTGTTATCGAACTAAGTGTCGAAGTATAAGGTTAGCGTTGGAGCCACATGTAACTATTTAGTCCGCGATATTGTGATACACTGAGTCAGACACTGGCAATTTGATATAGCGCCACCAGCGGACATTGTACTATTATTACGGACTTCGGAGAACTCACGTTGTCTTAGTGTTTTAGTAATGGCGGCGACCGCATGTTAGGAGGTCCACATAATAGTAACATATAGGTACGTAGTTCCGTTTGTTTACATGGTAGCAGAGCATGGTTACGAAATATGGCAAGTTCTACTTCATACAAAAATCCGCCGACTTTAAACGACGAAATCGTTTATGACGACTGGAAAAGGGAGATCTAAATGTGGCAATTCATGACAGATATCGCCAAGGAGAAACAGGCCATAGCAGTAGCGCTGAGTCTAAAAGGTCATGCCAGACAAAAAGCGGCTGAAGTTGAGTTTACTGACTTAAAGAAGGAAAACGGGATGGATTTCTTACTGAAAGCGCTCGACGAATTGTATGAGAAAGATAGGGTTGATTTAGCGTATCAAGCATACAGAACATTCGAGCTCTTCAAGAAAACTGGATCCATGACAATGGCGGAATACATCGCCGAGTTTGACCGTTTATATCAGCAAGCGAAAAGGTATGATATGACATTAAAAGATGAAGTAATTGGTTATAAATTACTAGAAAATGCCAATCTTGATGAAAACAACAGGCGTATAGTGTTATCCAGTGTGCAAGATTTGAAATTGAAAAGTATGAAATCGTCTTTGAAGAGAATTTTCAATAAAGAAATGGGAAGCCAACCGAATGAGGAGGGTTCCATTGCAACATGGGGTATCACCATTAAACAAGAATCGGCCATGATGGTTCAAAAAGTGAATAAAAAATGGGAAAGAAAGCCTCAAAGTCAAAGGTCAGTCAGAGTTATTGAAAAAGGTACCAATCCCTTGAATCGTTTTGGTAAAAGATCCAAATGTGCAGTATGTCAATCAACGTACCACTGGGCCAAGAGTTGTCCACATAAAGATAAATAAATGATAAGATAAATGCAGTGGATGAGGAAGAAGAATCGGATAGTGTGGTAATTTGTGATGAGGTGTTGGTAAACATGAATAAGGAGGAAAATAGTGTGTTCATGATTGATTCATATGGAAATAGGATTCTTGATACAGCACGTACTAGAACAGTATGTGGACATGCTTGGATAAATGAATACATCAATAATCTAGATAGCCAGAAAATAGATAAAATCAACAGAAAACCCAGCAAGAGAAGTTTCAAGTTTGGAGATGGCATAAAGGTAAGTTCACTGATGACTGTAAGAATTCCTATCATGATAGGAGCACATAAATGTGAAATAGACACAGAAGTAGTGGACAAAGATATACCAATGTTAATTAGCCAAGCGTCCCTGAAGAAAGCTAAAACCAAACTTGACATGGAAAACGACACAGCAGTGATGTTTAAGAAAACAGTTAAACTGGAACACACCAACAGTGGTCACTACTGCATTGATCTAAGGGTGGACAAACAGGGTAAACAAAACGTTAGTATAAAGAACACAGTAGAAGAAAGCAACACTTTCGAAGAAATTGATGAGTTAAAATGTTTAATTGTAGATGAGAATACACCAGTTAAGAAGAAAATGGTGATACTGGAAAAGCTGCATAAACAATTCGGACATGCTTCGGCAGAGAGATTAAACAAGTTATTAATAAATGCAGGAAATAAAGACCCTACTATATTGAAAGACTTGATCAACATAGTCAATAGATGTGAGACCTGCAACAAGTTTAAAAGACAGGCGGCTAGACCAGCAGTTGGTTTACCACTAGCATCAGAGTTCAATGAAACTGTAGCAGTAGACCTACATGAGTTAGAGAAAAATGTATGGTATCTACACATCATTGACCAGTTTTTCCAGATACAGTGCTGGAGCCATAATGAAAAGTAAACTTCCAAAGGTCTTTGTGAGAAAGTTCATCAAAAACTGGATTAGTATATGGGGAGCACCAAAGAATATGTATAGTGATAATGGCGGTGAGTTTTCCAATAATGAAGTGAGGGACATGTGCGAGAACTTCAACATCAATGTTAAAACTTCAGCAGCATATTCCCCATGGTCAAATGGTTTGTTGGAGAGACATAATTACACCATGACAGAAACCATGAGAAAGATGAAGCATGATAAAGGATGTGATTGGAAAGAAAGCTTGAAATGGTCTCTAATGGCAAAGAATACACTTGGAAATGTACATGGATTTAGTGCGTGTCAGATAGCTCATGGAGTCAATCCAAATTTGCCGTCGATACTCACTGACAAACTACCAGCACTTGAAGGCACTACTCAAAGTGAGACAGTTGGTAGACACATATCAGCGATGTATGCAGCAAGGAAAGTCTTCACTGAGGTAGAATGCTCTGAAAGGATTAGAAGGGCACTTAGAAAACAAGCTAGACCCTCAGCAGGACCGTATAATAGTGGTGACCGAGTGTATTATAAACGACCTGATAGTTCTGAGTGGAAGGGACCAGGGACAGTGATAGGACAAGATGGTAGAATTGTTATAGTTAGACATGGTGGTGCAATAGTCAGAGTGCATAACTGTAGACTGCAAACTGACTGGTCAAAAACAGAGATAGATGAGCAAGAAAATGAAGCTAGAAATGAACAAATTGGATCAAATACTTTCACACAAGAAAAACAAGCTGGTTTAGAACAACCAAACATAACAGTGAGTCAGCATAGAGAAATAACAAGTACAGAAGAAAGCAATAATGCAGCACAAACAGATATGGATATTCCTGGTGATGAGGATGAAAGAACAAAAGAGACTGAACCTACTGCAGTCAGAAACAGTTCAGAGTTTCCTAAACTGACCAGAGGAAAAGTAATTGAATACAGGGATGAGAGATCAGGAGAAATGGTGAAAGCAGAAGTAACTAGTAGAGCTGGTAAAGCTACAGGAAGCAATAAACATTGGTATAATGTCAAATACATAAATCCAGAGCAGATGGCAGGAATCACCCAATCAATAGACTTGAGTCAAGTTAAAGACTTTTCACAACAAGGTGACAGTGAAGACATAGTTATGATGGTTGGAGAAGACAATTTCAAAACAGCAAAACTTACTGAAATCAACAACTGGAAACAAAATGGAGTATTTGACGAAATTGACGATAATGGCAAAAGGTGCATATCCACGAGATGGGTATGTACAATGAAAACAGCAAATGGGATCACCAAATCAAAAGCAAGATTGGTGTCAAGGGGCTTTGAAGAAATAGAAAATGATGATATTCAAAGAGACTCGCCAACATGTAGTAAGGAGTCAATGAGGGTCGTTCTAGCCATCCTAGCACATCATGACTGACGACCAAAGTCAATGGATATCAAAACGGCCTTCTTGCAGGGTTTGGAAATAGAGAGAGAGGTCTATATCAAACCACCAAAAGAAGCAGAAAACCCTGGAAAAATTTGGCAATTGAAGAAATGCGTCTATGGACTAGGGGATGCATCACTACAATGGTATTTTAAAGTTAAACAAGTAATGGTTGAAGCAGGAGCCAAAATCTCAAAAGTTGATCCAGCAGTGTTTTACTGGAGAAACGAGAGAGGAAAGCTCATGGGAATTCTGGCAAGTAATGTGGTTGACTTTATGTGGAGTGGCTCAAAATAATTTGAGCAGACAGTCATCAAATCAATCAGAGCTAAGTTCAACATTGGTAAAGAAGAATGTGATACCTTTCAGTATATAGGAATTGGTATAGAAGGAGAGGAAGATCATATATACATGCATCAAGACAACTATATAGCAAGTTTACAGAAAATAAAGATTGATGCAGAAAGAAAGCTACAGTAAGACAGCCCAATCAGCGTGGAAGAAAAAGGAGAGATGAGGAGCAAGGTGGGACAAATTCTGTGGGTGGCTCACCAAAGTAGACCCGATGTGATATTTGATGCTTGCAAGTTAGCAACAACGGTTAAGAAAGCCACAGTCAAGGATCTGCTGGAAATCAACCGGGTGATCAAGAGAATCAAAGAAAACAGTATTAAGTTAAAATTTCGAAAGCTGGATACTGAAAAGCTGAAACTTGTGATGTACAGCGATGCCTCTCTGGGCAACTTGCCTGATGGAGGAAGTCAGGGTGGATATCTGGTTATGTTGGCTGACCAGGATGGTAATTTCTCACCTATTTTCTGGAACTCCAAGAAAATAAGAAGAATAGTGAGGAGCACACTGGCAGGAGAAACCATAGCTATGGCTGATGGGATAGATTCGGCTATATTCATAGGGATGTTGTATGGAGAATTAACAACAGGAAAAGTCAGAGAAGACAGTCTACCTATCACATGTGTAACAGACTGCAGGTCGCTTGTGGAGGCCATAAAATCAGTGAAAATGGTATCAGAAAAACGACTGAGGATGGAAATCAGTGGTATTAAAGAACTGGTGAATAAAGGACATATTGAAGAAATACTATGGTGTCAGACTAAGGACCAGTTAAACTCATAGTTGCTGTCGACATAGGAAGTAAAGTAAGCAAATAACACCGAATAAACGGCAAGGTAAAGACTATGTCTAATTATAGTAAATACGTACTGCGTGCGTGACTCGAACCGGCGCTCGCGTACGGCACCTAATCGCCTAGCTTCACGCCACTACACGTCTTCCCCTCGGCCACCGGGCATCCCCAAAAAAGGATGCTTAATAACTGAGCTTATTACGTGCAGAGAACGTGAAACCCGTCCAGTTAGCAGACTGCCTCACTAAGAAGGAAGCTTCGCCATTGATCTTACTTACGGCACTAGAAGAGTGAGTGCTACATCCGTTGAAAAGAAAGTAAAGTTGGAACATGGACAATACTTTGTTTGGATCGCATTTGTGTTAAAGTTGATCCGTCGTTGTGTTTTATAATTAACAGTTATTTCTAGATGAACGTTTATCATTCCTTTATCTGGACAATTTTATTTGGACTGGCAACAATCAAGGATATAATCGCTAACGGATAAAACATTTGTATAGTCAACATTCTTTGGTTTGGACACCATTGTGACGGTCATGATTGGTTAGGGTCACAGCAGAAAGAACAAAAGAAGAATGGGGAATTTTATACACTGAGTCAGACACTGGCAATTTGATATAGCGCCACCAGCGGCCATTGTACTATTATTACGGACTTCGGAGAACTCACGTTGTCTTAGTGCTTTAGTAATGGCGGCGACCACATGTTAGGAGCTCCACATAATAGTAACATATAGGTACGTAGTTCCGTTTGTTTACAATTGTCGACTTAACAGCCATGCGTCTAAACACTATGTTTCTAAATATGTATTATTGACATATTCAAAATATGTTCTCTAAATTGTGTGCATTCATTTAATTTGTAGATTTCATTTATTTTAAAAGCTTCTGAATCTAATAAATATGATTGAAAAAGTGTATTAGTGAGAGATATTTGACTCAACCATTCTATGCTTATGACTGTCTAATATCAATTTTGAAAGATAACAGATAAAATATGAAACTACAATTATGCATTTCATGAAATGGTATGTTACTTTTATAATAAGTAATTCATCTGAAAATATATCTGACCTCACACTTGGGCGAAAATTTGCGATCCAAATCACTTGGCTTCAGCGGAAGATTTCAGATTGAAATTATGGACTTAAGTTGAACCCTTTTCGATTGAACCCTCTGGTTAAATCACATATACCCGATTCCAGGTCTCATCTTGAGACAATGGTCAGTTTCGTTAAGCTTGTATCATATAACCAATTCAGAACATCGCACCTTAAGTGCATACAGGTGGATCCATGAACTTATAAATTGAATGCGTCCGAAAAAATGTAATCAATTATTAAAAAGCCTAGATTCAACCAGTGCATAGTGCTCTTCACAATTATATAAATTAAAGTTTTAAATGACGCAACTGAGCGATTGTGGAGGAAGGAAGCAAACAGAACATGCATTATACATGTTTAAATCTAGACTACACTTTTTTGAAGGGTGGTGGCTATCGTGATTGCGTCATTCGATTTCGTAGTTTGGGTAGTAAGAAACACGCAATGGCGTTAACCATTACATTTTAATAATCTTAAAAACTAAGACATTGTTAATGATAAATTCTGGTAATCATGCCACCTTCTACTATAGTTTATATTCTGTCACAAATGCACGTCAATGTCACAGGCCAAAAGTGAAAGTGTGTGATTGTTTCGAAGTGACAAATTTAGAGCAGAATGTTGCTCATAATAATATTATTATAATATAAGTTCTCGAATAGGAAAAACGTCATTTCTTATAAAATGCTGACTTTCTTCTATGCCTAGTCATTATTTTCTACCGCCAGAGTTATTATAGGAAAACAATATTTTTTTTGCAATATTGTTATATTTCTACATTAGCAAAATCTTCTATACTAAGAATAAAAAGACATTCGATCATCACATTTTCCATTTCATGCTTTGTTCTGTATAAAAATGTAAATATTCACTTCTACAACAGTACACATACTCCTCCACCGACCGTTAAAGCTTATCGTCAACGGAGGCGCGTAATTTAATGGTTTTTCTAGAAGGTAGGATTAATTCAATTGAAGTGTGCTGATATGGGTGATTGTTTAGACGAATTTACCTGTCATTTGACAGATATCTATACAATCTATAAATGTCTTCACAACATTTATATACAAACTAAGTTTTCTTAATCACAATGAAAATTAAAGTTGAAAAACTATGCTAATAAGCCAATGCAATTCCTAATTTAGGCGTTTCTTATGTTGGGAATATAATTCGCCTACATGCAAATGGTCGGTTATCATTAATACAAATGCAACGAAATCACATCGAGTGATCAGGCACAGCATAACAAAAATAAATACTACGTCTGTTACAGCCTTGGTATTCACGTTTATCAGTTGTATGTACTTTGTATATCTTGTTATATTAGACAATTTATTTTCTTGCATTTTTTTTAGCGTGATGGTAATTGTAATTGTGGAAACAAAATAAATTATTTTCTCCTCTATATGAACTCAAAAATTCAGGATGTGTATAGGCACGCATGTGCTAACGGTTTATTGATTAAATATATGGTTATGCATTTTTTTTATAAAATGGCTTCACTAAAATTTGTTAGATCACCTTTCATGGTATACAACAAATGTTACGTCCACCATTGTATGTGTTTTGGAGATAGACAAGATAAAAAAGTTAATTGAGGTCAACTTTTGTATATGCAGTATATTGTATTGTTCAATAGAATAACTTTATATTATATCGAATGATAAGATAGTATGCAATAACTTGATTTTCTAATGCTAATGTACATCTTGATTACGGAATGACCTGGTCAAATACGAAAAGTGGTTTTAATTAACATTTAACAAGCAGTTACAAATAATTTACCTACATGTGTCTATGTTCTCAAGGCCGCTAGGCTGTTGATTTTAGAGAGTTGACGAAATCATGCTCAACGATGAAGAAAATATTTCTGAAATTAAAATTGCTGGCATAGAAAACAAAAAGCAGACCAACTTATGATAGGTGGAATGGGTCTACGCTGTCTGCTGCGAAAACGTATGGCGGTCGGTCGTCCTATAGTTGTATCACACAGTGCAATGCATAATGATAACCGTTCATTTTAATTGTAACTGATTTACTGTACATTCCCGCTGTACCACTGCGAGACCAGCGTCCAGCTCAATATGTGCAAATTGCAATTCGAGCATGCATGTAGTATGCACACTTATCTTCATTTTCCACAACAAATGACAGATTATTACTGGACGTAACAGTTTTATTAGTTTTTTATTAAATTTAGATGCAAGCAAACCGAGTTTAGCTGCTCTGTGTGCTTATTAGTAACACTATCATGCCATTTATTGTTATAGTCTGGCCGACGCATGTTTCTCAGATACACACCAACACATTTGATTTGTTAGTCAGGTTCATAGCACCCACCAACAATTCAGTGTTATAATTGAGTAATGTCAAGTTCAAAACAACAGTAAAATCAAAAATTTTACAAATAAAGAATTTTATTAAAATCTATGTTAATGAGTGGAACACAACACAAGTCTAAGTACACTTAAACTGCTGAACTAATACTAGCTTATAAATTATTTCTACCCGTATGATGCTAATGTCGTCCAGTGGCAGACATGCCAGACAACGCGTATTATGTTACCTTATTTAAGATCCACGCCAACCGTAGAAGTGGAGATGGTTGCTGTAGATAATATTGTAGTTGTAGACCCTTTATCGATGTCTGGTTATTTTCAGGAAAAATATATAAAGTAATATATGGTTCAGTGTCTGCTGCACGTCTAACAACTTAGTCCGCTGTGATACACTCACACATCCTCACACCTTATTCCCGTGTTTTCAATGATGTCATGTTTTATTTTAGAAATGTTCATAGTGTCTCTAATTTTTCTATAATGTAATCGTGAACATAGCTTATAGCAATCACACGATTTGACAATTTTAACCGTATTAACTGACGATTAACGTGTTAACCAACCTATACATATTTTTTTTGCTGGATCGAGGATGTCGATTCATTAAGACGCATTCTTATCAACGACACACACCATTAGATATGTTGAGTAAATATAGAATATTTGCGTTGGGTCAAAGTCCTTTAAAATTTGACAACTCAAAGAATTGAGAGTTCAACGAAGTATTCATTACACAGTTACAACATACATTGTGCGATATCATAGAGGGCATTATGTATTCAATTTGAAAATTAGACGGAAAACAGAGAATTTGATCCGTTTATTTAAATTTCATTCTAACTGGGAAGAAATATGCTCAGTGTGTCACGAACAAATGTTACACAAAAAGTCAAATAATCACAACTTTGCTAAATTTAAATTAATTACGATATATAATGTGATATGACATGTCCAGGTGATAGCATGATATGTGCATTAACGTCTTGTGTGAAACGTTTTGTTATTTGTCTTGTCAGAGGTGTTAACGTTTATTCGGCCACCTGTGCTGGTTTATTCAATTGTTGTGAAAATTGTAGCAATTGAAGTCTAAATTCGTGTGTCTACTGAAACGTTTATCGCCCTATTGTATAATTAACACCATTAACAATTTTACATTTACATAGTATAACAATTTCCCTGTCACGGAATATGCGTTTTTTTCTCAATTATTTTTATCGATAACGACTCTAGCGAGAATGTAATCCATTTAAATATTCGGTAATGCTATGTAAAATTGAAATATTAAAAGAAAAGTGCTTAACAAGCTCGCATCTCATCAAAGTTACTGTTCTGTACATTGTTATCTAGATAGATTGTACCATTCATAACACGAGTTGAATATAAATATATATTTCCTTCTGCAAAAAACTGAATGTTTGTATACAGTAAACGGAATGATATTAACCAGTGCATATTACAGATAAAGGCTGACACAGCGTATAATTCCAACTATTACAACATAAATAAATTTAGTCTCTCTTGATGCGTTCATAAGTAAGGAACTAACAAGAATGTTTTTAAGAATAGCGCAATTTCATTGATAGAATTGATATAGAAACGGTAAAGTGGTACAATTAAGTACACAAATCTACTGCCAATATATAACAGTACTGTCATTATGTTTATATTACCACTTAAGACCGCATCAATACATCACGTTAAATAATAATGACATTCCACATTCTCTCTACTTCACGTTGGCAGTTATTCATTATTATATTATACCAGTATATTGATGGTGTTAATCCAATGATTTGATTGGTCCAAACACAAAATTTGCATATGCAATCCATGGTATATTGGCTGATAATGCACGGCTAAACCAAGTGGCCCTGGAACATGAATTGACTACAGGTTTAATACGGAAATACATAAAACCGGTATTATTTGATTTTTAGGGAAATATAGTGGTTGAATTTTGGAAGAATATTGAAAAAAATACTGAATTAAAAACATCTGAAAAGTTATATAACTATAATATTGCTTTTTGTTAATGGTGGGATCCAAGTCGTGAGCGTCGGTCGTTGGGTGATTGTCGTTCGCCACACAAACCTAAACCACCCTCCCTCAACACCGTGAGGTGCCTACACGAACGCCAGAACGCTGTGTTCTCAGTGTTGTTACTTTGAGATGGATTGCTAAATTCCAACAAAAAAACATGATCTTTAAGTACAATATATAATTGAGGGATTTAATGACATAAAAATGCAAAAAACTATGAGTCACAGGCAAAAATGTATGCCACCAATAACAACCAGTGTCCGATAGCGGCAGCTGACAAAATTGCAGTGCACCCGGGTGATTGCCATCTGTTTAAAAAAACACGGGACAACGCAGGATTCGACGACGATATATAGTATTGTAATTCTCCACTATGGGTAAATAAATTACAGGAGATGATGAAGGTGATTTTGAAAGCTACAGATTTATGCTGAGTGTACACCAACCACTGTATTAGAGCGACGGCGTGCAAAGTCTTTCGGTCGGAGTTGAGACAAGACATTTCATGTACGTGTCACAAAAACGATGCGAAAATCCGATCTTACACCATCAAACTTACCCCAGAACAACGACAAAACTTGTCAGTCATACTGTCACAAAACTTTGGTTATACCAAAGGTATCCAGGTCAGATGTTGGAACTGAGGTCGCTGTGCCGGTCGCCGTACATGATGATGATACGCCGCGTCTCAAATTTCGGTCGAACCAAGTACCGCTGAACGTCAAATATCCACAGTTACAAGTAGTATGATGAGTCACAAAACCGGTTTATTTCACAACTGTACTTTCAATGGGCAAATTACAGTCCAAATTGTACAAAAACTGGAATGAAAATCCGTTGTTTAAATGATCCAAACTGTACACAACTCTGTATTTCAAATCGCGTTGTGCGTCAGTAAAAGGTCAGAAAGGTCATCCTTTATTATTCTAATTTGTGTGTTTACGCTGCTCTATTCAACGTGGATATGTTTCTTTTTCATGTGGAATAAAAATTAGTTTGTATTCAATTTGAACTGTGTTGCGCATGTATTTTGTGTATGCATTCAGCGTACAACTACATACTATTCTTATAAATATTCATGTTCAAGGGCCATAATCATGATTTTTTAGTAGATGAAAGTAAACTCTTTTTTACTAGTTTTATCGAATTGTCAATATGCTGTTATAATATAATAGCAATAACCCCCGCCGAAGGCGGGTATACCACGAGATAGTGCACAATTCACGACATATATGCGCGAGCCGCAAGTAATATTCACATCAGACAATATTTCATTACCTTTGAAATACCAACTATATTTGCAGTTTTCATTGATATCGGTGGTTTGGCACAATAAATCAACATCAGCACCCATACTTGGCGTTGCTCCATTATTCAAAACACTTGATGGATGTAATTCTATTGAGATTGAGAACTAATTTTATATTGATTAAGCGTTTTTTTTTTTTTTAAATACTTTGTTTCATGAAATTCACTGGTTCAACTGCTTCAAAATTGATTGAATGTATTCCTTGGCCGAGAGATTCCTAAATAGTGCATGGAACATCGCCATTTTCGTAACTTATTTCTTAAGGTTTTTGCATCAACGTAAAATATGTCTTTACATTATAAATCAGCACTTTAGAGAAAGCCACATGTTTTGCCGCTTAAAGCCGCAGTTTTGCATGGATATTTGTAGGATGTCCAAATCTATCATATACAGTTGAACCTGTAGGATAGAACACTGTAGTGAACAACTAAAAACGTGTAGATATTGTTTAATCTTGCTAGTAAAATATGTATTGATGTTTTTAGATTTAATTGAAAGTAAAATAAATATCAAGCTTTCTTATTGATAAGCAAGGGCGAAATAATCTGCCGTTCGACAACTCCTATTACATATGCTGAGCAAGTAGTATTGGTTTTTTAGGCACATAAATAATAATACATTATGCATATAATGGGGTAGTTATTCTTATGTTCCTATCAGTATGTGGGTATTGACAACAATATTCCTTCTCACAATATTGTTCAGTAAAATAGCTATTTCCGGATTATATGTTTTGGTTTCCCGCAAAGAAATAATTAAGTAAATTCAGTCCACACTGATTCACCAACATTTTTATTTACAACAAATTTTATCATGTTGGAGGTACCAGTTATTGGTTCAAATGGTATGTTTGTCAAGGAAAATTACAAACTAACATTAAAAAAATATTTAAAAACAAATTTCACCTAATATGACTACACAGATTAACTTGCTATATAGTTGTTATAGCTTTTATTATGGCGGTTAAGGCCATTTCATGGACCTATCGAGTACTGAACAGGCGCTCATAATTCGGGTGCTCATTTAGTAGAGGGCCCGTGAGATGTTTGGTGCGTTCTATTATGAGAATTTAGAATACGTCACTCAAAGTGTCTGGTGGCAAGCGACATTTTAGCTGACCTTTTCTTTCATGCGTCTTTCAACAAATATACAATATACATTTATTAGCAAAATCCGGAATTTAGGCTCTCGTTAATCGTTCGTGTTTTCAATAACTAGGAATAGTGAACACAAGTCCAATAAAGTACAATAATGTAGGCAATTGCAATATTTATGGTTATTTTTTATCAAATCAAGTCTAAAGGCCATGTATCCCCTACAAAAGTTACCAAACTCAATGGAACAGCAACTTTGCTTTGCCCTGTATGGGACGCTCGTTTGTGGATATTAATATGCAAAATATTAACTTTGATTACGTTATATATTTGTCGTCATTGAATTGAGATAATAAACACAAATTTTAAAAATCAAGTCTGATTTATCAGCTGAAAATTACAGTAACACAGATGCACGTCGAGTATTCATAATATATTTATGTTAAAAAGTTGTAAACATGCATGTTTTGAATGTGTCGGATTCTGTTTCGTTTGTTTTGCTAATTCTGCACAGTGTATGCATGCCTAGATTTGTAAATTATTAAAACAACGTTACAAATTACCTCGTGTGATGCCATGTAAACTGTTAAACGCAAGTTATATATTCTGAAATGCGTATGAAATAAAATATTGAATTATAATTGACAAAATCTTACTTGTTTACGTCCATAATAGTGTGGTAAATTGTCAAACTGTTTGTACATTTAGGTTATTGAGGACAAATTCTTACATGTCATGTGGTTAACATAAAATTCATGGTGGCTCAATTTCCAATTGTCTACAAATAAATGACCTGGTGAATAGTTGTAATTACGGCATGAGCATCAGCTGCAAACGAATTACATTCCATAATATATGTCTCATCAGATTTTGAATTGGCAAATGAAAAGCTGATACATTGAGAACACAACGCAAAGCAATTCCTGATATAGACGTTTTTACGGAACATAATTCTGATAATTAGTTCTTATAAGAAGTTCTCAAATATTCACGAGAAATATATGTTTAATACATTATTTTGACATATTGTCAGCATCTTTTACTTCATGTTTTGTCATATTACCTCAAACCCTGCAAATGGAAGTGTGCATGGAATCATGGGAAGAAACGGTGTGCATTGTGATAACTGTCATAAAGGTGATTGACAGGTCATACTTGTTTCAACTCCGGAAGGACAGTGCGTTCTACAAGGTGTGCTTGTAATTTACATAACAAAGGGTGTTTACAACTGTGGAAGAAGAGTTGGAATCTACTAGGTGTGCTATTATTTGAATAACAGAGGATTTTCATGATCTACTGAGTTGCATACGTTACACGGCTGCTAGCAAGATCACATTCTGCTTGGTTTATGCGAAAACCAGGTGGTAAATAATGCTTGTAAATTGGACAGACTCAGGACGGTTTGGGTCGATCATTTCAACTTGGTGTCCGTCACTTCAACTTGCTTTCCTATATATCCTGCTACGATACGATATTACAGGCTACAACCATCATTCTGTGAGATTTGTATGAACTGCTCTGCGATCTCCTGCTTTCAGCGGTGCCCTCCAGAACACCAGCGTTCCTCTGCAAGCAAGACTCCGCTGTTGTGTTGCAGAAGCCATTGACTGTCGTCCATGAATACATCCTGGAACTGCGAGTTATCACCAATGCACACTTCCCTAAGCAATCTCATATTTTAGTGACTTTAATTCATTGTATTTGTCTGTGCTTTATTTCTTGTAATTATTTTGAGAAGTATTAAAGCCAGGAGCTTTAACTTGATATGTTGGTGTATGTGCATTTCATTTCCAGTAATATTGTCTTGTCCACCCAATACTATTGAACCTTTTTGGTGAGAGTTGCTGAAGAACATACAGTAAATTATATATTCATATATTGCATTCCTAAATATTACAACTAACAACGACTTTAAGTTCGATAAGGGTAACTTAGTATACAGATTAAAGTTATATAATAAACAAGACCTCACATTTACAGATCAATTGAGAAAATCGGAAGCATTGTGTTTCGGGCGCCTTTCAAAACAAATGCGATCAAGTCTAATTAAAGGTGAACATTTGACCTTCAACTATCTGAGCGAACATATGGTGTTTATACGAGATAGGAGGAAGACAGAAATTTTCCATACAAATACCAATAACCTGTCAATAAACAATTACATAAGGCAACATTCTAGCGCAGGTTGGCAACTACTGTGAGTGATATTTACACTGTAATTCTTGAGAATACTTTCATGTTTTTCATTGAGACACATCGTATTAATTGAAAGCACACTGTTGTAATTAAAAACATGTGAATTATATAATAAAATCATGGTATATATGCCAACTCTGGTTTAATAGGTGAAAATAATCAATCAAACCATTTGACGGATGGAAAAGCGAAAGATTAATGTACTACATATATAAATAATCGAGAATTGAGTGTGAATGGGATCGCACTAAATGAAATTAATGATTTATTATTTGTTCCACTATTTTTGCAGCTGCACACAAGTCAATGCCACTTCGTGCGATTGATAATACCTTTTACAACAACTATATATACCGTAATCATGTTTATATTTAGGAATACATACTTACTTGATTATGTGATTTGTTTATAGTATGTTGTGATTACTGTGCAAAGTGCTTGATCATGAAACGCGTCATTTCATATATTTTGTTTTCAAAAATGATAATGTTAATGATTTGTTACCATGTTATCAGTGTAAATACATTTTTAATTTGTGTCTCTGTTACGAGCACTTGTCAATATTCAGTTTGTGCACATTCAAAAGTGTTTTGATAAAAAGCACTTTTTATATACGATCCTGGTGGGAATACTTTCAATAATGTGTGTATAGTAAAAGCACTTTTAAAAGTTTTGTGATAATAATCACTTTTTATACATTGTCGGGGTGATGGTTTCGAGTCGGATTGGGTTGGTGTGAGTTCTGTGTCGGACCAGGAGTGAGAGAGAAACGGCTTAATTCTGCAGTTGGGGAACTTTTGACTTACTTGGCTTCAGCTTGAGGAGGCCGGTCGTAACGCTTACAGACGCACACAATGATGAAGAAACACCAAAATTACTTATTTATAAATATAAGACGTGACTTTTAAATACAATGGTTGTTGATACTTAGGCTAACTGAGCACAGGAATACGAATTCGTGTAGAGGGTTGGTTGTGTTGCGACGTGTCGGGGAAAAGACTGGATCTAGATCCAATGTGCGTTCTATGATACACGTAGTTGAACACGTAGAGCTGGCGGCCCGTCGTAGGTGCTATGCCAGTCGGTTGCTACTCTCTGCCTCCGCTTCTTTGCCCTCAGTAAGCTTCCCGAAGCCCAGTTCCACTCGTTGTGTGTACTAACCCTCTTTTAAGGCGCCAGCTGCACTTTATCCAGTGTTTGTAATTGAAAACAATACACTCCGAATATTAATTATTCGAAGAATAATGAAAAGGAAACCACTGTTACAATAATTGGCAATTAAGATAAATGAAAACAATACATCTCGGATGTTGGTTACCACGTTTGGTTGGCTTTAATTATTAAGCAAAAGACCGCTGTTACTATCCTTGGCGATTGAGATAAATTACGCTGTATCAGTTTCCCAAGTTCAAAGCCGGTGAAAATAATTAGACTACCACTTGCTGTGCCCAATGTCTCAGCTACTAATCCTCTATAATGATACGGGTAACGTAATCAATGAGAGCTGGTATGTCGCCATCTGAATTATTTATTATTTTCCTTTGTCATTGTATGTTTAACCAAGCGGAAGTTACGCGTTTAGACAAACACACCAGTGAAACGTACGTCGGACTTACTGGCAATGAGTTCAAAACAAGATATAGAAACCACACGGCCTCATTTCGCAATCAGGCCTCCAGAAATGCGACAGAACTAAGTAAACACGTCTGGTCACTCAAAGAAAAAGATATTGAATTTAAAATACAATGGAAAATTCTTGCTCGCGGTAGCCCGTATAATAGCTCCAGCAAACGATGTATTTTATGTTTGAAAGAAAAATTCATCATAATTTTTAGACCCCACCACTCCACATTAAACAAAATAAATGAGCTCGTGTCATCATTCCGACACAGATCAAAAGCTCTAATATGTAACAATTAAACTTTCTATTTAATTATAATTAATATGTTAATTTGCGAAACTTATAATGTATGCTCTTTGGTGCAGTGAATGATTAAACATAAAGCTCCTGATGAGTGAGGTACTTGTACCTTACAAAACAGTGCTGTCGAGTTTCAATATTTCTGTAGTTGTGTATTAATTCTTCTATCACCGTATATATATATATATATATATATATATATATATATGTATGTATGTAGATAATTCCGATGTTCATGTACTCTAAAGACAACGCGAATACGCTTAGCCAGGTTACATCACCATTAGTAAAATGAAGACAGTATTTTAGACAGTAATGTGATTTTGAATGTGTATCTAGCCATTTCCATTAATAAGTAACTACGTAGTTGACCATATTGTATACTTAACAGCCACATGTCTAAACACTATGTTTCCATATATGTAATTTTGATATATTCGAAAATTGCTCACTAAAAATTAGTATGTTGTATAATAGTGCATATGATGATCACAATATCTGCTTTCTATCTCAAGTTTAGCACACGCCAAAATTGTGACAACACTGATAACATTTAGTTTAAAACTTCATGAAGTTCACATATTGAAGTGTCAATATGTGAACAAGAGTTAGACCTAGTAATTTTGTTCTATTTTGTACATTATTATTAACTATGTGTGTTAACAACAGACGCTGTTCTAGCAACCATTGTGTATTACATACAAAGAGTTATTTCTTGATAATTGATATTAACAATATCGTTATCCAGTATTACAAAATATTTCCAATTATTTATGAATGAATAGTTCATATATTTATATTTATGTAACTACTCTCGATGGAGTTTTGCTGTATTTATATGTTCTTGCGTTCTGGTTTTGTTCATTTCGGCAATGAAACAAAATCAAATTGCTATGTCTTCATAAAGCAGAATAATAATGGTGTTATTTAATACAAAGAAACTATAATGAGTATTTGAATACAGTGAAAATACATTAGAAAATATAAATCCCCTCCAGTATCGAACACATCATATTATTCCAACTATCATACATATGATGACAAACACTGTAACAGAAATTAATAAGATCAGTATCCAGTATCACTGTGTGACTGTCTTGGAGCGTCTGTCAGGAAGAAATTGAAAAATGTAACATCCAATCACTGATTGGGTTAAAGAACACATTGTTAATCGGAGGATTGTTTCTAAGTTAACAAAAGTACACAACTTAATTACACTAGTGAGGTACTACATCGTATCAATACTTTCACTATCTATATATGACCACCAGGTTTATACTAGCACACATCAGTAGGTATGTATGTGCTATTTTTTATAATCCTTTAAACAAAAGGTGTTTACAAAGTACAGCTGCTACTTTGTCTGTGAGTGTATGCCGAGACAGGATTACAAACCCGCTGTTTGTTGACTGATGGCGCCGTCGATATTTAAGTAAACCACGTTATATAATGATGACATTCCACACTCGCTCTTTAACTCACATTGATAGTTACCGACATTGTCCACGGTTATATTAAGAATTCTCAGTTGCGCACTCTACAGAATTTAAATATGAAATTTATTGAGTAAATCTATGTAAGATACATTCGAAGTAATGTTTTCGTAGGAAATAATACTCACATCAGACATTATTCCTTTACCTTCGAAATACCAATCATATCGGTTGTTATCATTGATACAGGTGGTTTGGCACAATAAATCAACATCAACACCCATGCTTGGTGTTGCCCCATTATTCAAAACACTTGGCGGATGCAAATCTAATATGTATAATTATTGGACTTTTTTATGGAATACAATAAATGATATTTGGTTCCAAATAATTGTTAGAGATATGTTTAACAACTAGGGTTGCAGGATAACAAATGACAAATTAAACTAACTGTAGTGAATATATGACATGCAAGCCTCTAATATTTTTTAAATGTGAAATGAGTAAATACATTTATAATTACTCTCATCCATTATCAATCCTGTGTATGCAATTGTAATAATGTGACTTTGATTAAACGTTTCTCTTAAAAGACATTTGGTTTCATGAAATTCACACCCAACTGGTTCAAAATTTATTGAAATTATTCCTTGGCCTAGAGATGGTACGACACCAGATTCGTATATAGTGCATGGAATATCACCATCGTCGTAGCTGATCTCTCCATGTTTCTGCATCAACGTAAAATATGTTTTTACGTCATCAGTTAGCACTTCAGAGAAAGCCACAATTTTACATGGATATTTGTAGGATGTCCAAATTTACCATATACAGTCGAATCTGAAAATATTACAATTTAATGAACTGCTAAAATAGTAGTACAAATACATTAGTATTCGTCATGCGCATAACGTGTACTTTTCAAAAAATATTTTTCAGTGAGCATGCAGGTAATAAATAAGTAGTACTTCATGACATAGCTTTTTCCAAATCATAGGTTTTAGTTTTCTGTTGTTACACACAAATACTTGAGAACATTAAACGTCTAAATAAGTAGACCCTGATTCACTCGTTCTTACCATCAACTATGATTGAATTCTCCGAAATCAGCATTTTATTCATATCTTTGAACTTATAGTGTCCACTGTTTCCGGATTCAATGAGCTTTATCAAGTAGGAGGTACCAGTTATTGGTTCAGATGGCAGAGTTTTCCCTAAGAATTAGATTAGTTATCATTTGTTAAATATTAATTTTACAACTTACTAACTACTTAAATTACTATAGTAAATACAATATTATACTTACATTTAGATCAGCGAACTCCAAATACTTAGTGAGATTATTTATTTTAATTCTTACATTAGAACCACTCTCCGGTTACGCGTCAGTATGCATTCCAAGTCATATTGTATTGTCACCAATGCGGCGCGATTCTAAAGTGGAAGTAAATAATGTTGATCATAGAAAACATTTAGTTTGCTGATTCAGTCAAGGAAAACATTTTAGACATATAACTATCTGTAAATTACGATTTTATTTAGATCTTTGAAAAACAGTAGAACAGGTGAATCCATTATATAGTCACACATTTTCACTGATATATACACATATGACGACAGTTATACTGTCACATATCATTACCTGCATTATTTTTGCACTCTATACATGTTGCCATGTTAACCACCGTGAACCAAAAAAAGTCTGAAATAAAGCATACTATTAATAACACACAATAAACAGTCAGTGTGTCAAAATAGTGCTTCGTTTGATAATTACTTACATGCATATAAAATAATGAACATCTCCAATCAAAATGTCCTCTTGACTGATGTTGGGCTTCTTGTTATAAATGTATTGCTAATTCCAGTAAAGGATATTTGATTTCGTAGAATATGTCACTCGGTCCATGTGTCACTTAGATACAATACTATTTAGTTATTTATTTACTGTTTGTCTTCTGTGATATAGCGCGTACTCGAGGTCACTGCATGTAAATATGCAGGATGGAACTATATGATTCTTTCTAAATGTGATGATATATAGTGGAAATTATCTCATGCGGTAAGCATGTCGTCGTTTGTTTATATCACTGCACGCGTAATGAAATTATTCAGCAATAACGCAACGTTAGCCTATGTAAATCAATAGGCACAAGCTGCACAATATATGAAGGCCTTTGCTATTTCATATGGAGTGCATGTTGTTCTGTTGAGTGGAGCACTCGATGTACATGTTCTGCCATAAACATCAAAATAACAAATGGATCCGATAAATACAATACAAAAAGTGTTAAGTACCACTGTAGCTATTCAGCTATTTCGGTTTTATTACTCTGTTTTCGTGTTATTGTTTTTTTGTAATTAAGTAGCTAAAATGAGCATTATTTGTCCCTATATCTAATACAAAAGCATTGACCTTTGTCAATCGAATAGATTAGAGCAACCACACGTATTCCCTTCGACGAAAGATAGCACGCTCATGGGAGAATATATTCGTTTAGATCATCCAAGTCACGCTCAGCCGTAGTATTCATCATCAGTTGCCACTGCCTTCATTAGCACCTTTGTAAACTAACCTTAAGTAGGTAATCAAGATCTACAATTTAAAATAACATAAACATTTTTTTTTCATTATTAACATTTGTTCAAGTTCTATGTCGTACACAACCAAAATTCTACAATGTGAATTCTATTTCAATGATTTTCACCTTCAACGCTTTTTCCAATACAATACAATAATCGATGTCACAATTCCGTATACAATAAATTTCTACTATAATAATAATCAGAGTAGTCTGAAGTTGCGTTTATTTTACGTGTGTAATTTTTACGTAACATCGAACGCAGCTTCAGGCTGAGCTCAATGTTCAGCTGTATTTTCGTAATATCATTCCTACTGTTGAACATTACAATTGATCGCATATTCTGGTCCTTACTACTTTTCTTATTACATTTGTAACGTCACGGCACACATACGGCGTTTGTGAAGGCGGTTAATGCCCTGTTTATGGTATAATCAAGTACTAAACGAATGATTATTCAGAATACCTCACATCAACTGGTGGCACGCTACCTCTGAAAACAAAAGCGATATTGTCATTGACCGCTTTTTTAAGCGTCTTTGTACAATATTGTAGTACGTTTTTATACAAACTACTGTTATTTAGTTTCTCGTACATCATTCGCATCAGAATACATGCTATGCGATTGTTTGGTTTGTGTTTTAACGTCCAGGCGGCAGAGGCAAACAGCGAATAATAACAAGACAAAAATCATTGATCTGTTAGACGTATAATTATGAATATATTTATGGTTATTTTTATTATATCATTAGAGTTTCCAGGCCATGTACTCACTACAGAAATTACAAGACTCAACAGAAACTTTACTTTTCCCTGTATGGGAAGCCCCTGAGAAGTACGGTCTTGTAGTCGTACGATTTAGCAGAGGACAAGTGCACGATTTTGTTGGTGAGAGATATTTCATAAAAAATGGTGGAAAGTATGACGGTAACAAGTTTTTCATCAATTCAACGCACTTAGTTATTAAAGATGTACGCCATTCGGACATATATATCTACATTTGTACAGTTTTGTTTCGTGCTAGCAGCGAGGACGTAGAAGTTACAAAACGAGGGAAGGTGGATTTAAGATTGGGTAAGCATGTATTATTTTGTTATTGATTAACTGAGTTTTTGTCATATGATCATCGATGTTATTGTACATGGTACTGACATATAATGCTAAAATGCAACTTTTTTTTCTGTGGGAGATATTGTGTACTTCAAATCATACTCTGTCGCTGTTCGGTACATGACGTCTATATATATAGTGCATTTGTGGGTTCATTAACAATAGAAATTATGGTATTTGTATCATTTCAGAAAACGAACTATTCGGCGACAAAGGCGAGAATGTGTATGTAATGTGTCCTAGTCATTCGCCAAAGGTTATCATAAGTTCTGTAAGTTGGGTGAAAAGTAAGACCGAAGATTTCATCAGCGAAAATACAAAAATGGGTAAACACAAAGTAGTGGATGAAACAAAATATAACGTAAATAGCACTTCCGTATTGATCAACAACATTGACGAATCTGATGCTGGAGAGTACTGGTGTTTATTAACTTTCAAAGATGAAACCAAAGGACAGAAGAAGAGAAAAGTTATTGTCACGTTAAGTGAGTGAATGTAATACCCTAGTGATTGTGACTTCATTCATACAACTGTTTGTGTTTTACGTTATGTTCCTTGCATCATTAAATTATATGATTTATTTCGTTTGTCAATAGGACCAGCAGTTTTCACATATACTAATATGACATCGAATTTTACCGACGATTCTGATACAGAGAAAAGAACAGCGCTTATACTAGGCAGCATACTCGGAAATGTATTCGCTGTTTGGTGTTGCAATTCTACTAAAAATTGTTAGTTTCTGAGGAATGTGTCTAAATCAAATTACGTTCATTTTAAATATCTTATACATTTGTCGTCAGTAAATAGGGATGTGGATTCGCCTAATGAGAATATTTGATTTGATTTACAGACACAGTCTCATTTATCAAAAGAAGATTGCAGTTGCGTAGATGCAAGTCGGGTATACCAATGTATTTATGTTAAAATATAGTACACATGCATGCATTTTATCGAAATACGCAGGTGGACGCACATAGCAGTTTTGCCGAATTCGTGCAGTGTATATATTTCAGAATGTCGATATTATTAGAAATAAGTTTGTTGTTAACAAACCCAAAAACTTACATATTGACACAGTCATTTCTAAACCTACGCTATGCATACTGGACTTAAATACGATTAAATATAATATAAATTATGGAAATAGTGAGGGTCATCATAATGTAAGATGTAATTTATAATGTTGTTTATTTATTCATTTATTCGTTTATTCGTTCGTTCGTTTATTCGTTTGTTCGTTTGTTCGTTCGTTCGTTCGTTCGTACGTACGTACGTTCGTTCGTTCGTTCGTTCCTTGACTAATTACAATGTCAAAATCTCAAATTCCGATTACAGTACTAAACATGTATCAATCAATGTTCACTTATAAAATATTACGAGTGTATGTCACAATGCAAGTCAATGCATACATGTGACGATATAGTACATACGAATTATAAAACTATTGGTTACATTATATTCAATAAAAAGCTTATTTGTAAAATCACAATAATATAAAAACGTTACGATAAATACGCGTATGATGTAACGATATTAGCAGATTGTCTCCCTTGTTTTCTCAGCCAGTATCCAGTACATCTGGGAAGCGTAGTATCTCTCCATCCAATATTGCCACAGCACCATTTATGTACTATTGGAATTCGAAGACATCCAGTGACTTGGTAAACATGTGGTAATCGTATTCTCTCTTAGTTCGGTGTTTTAGGCGAGTAGTGAAACATTTTGCTGCACAGATATCCAAACCATCGTTAATTTTCTTGTATCTTGTAATGTGAATTGCCGTTTTCACCGAGACACAAAGGTAACATAGAATACGGTGCGTTTGTGTTATTGCTTGACGTCTTGGCGGACCCAGAACGTAGTAAGAGATTGGTACACTGTCGACATTGAGTAATGTACAAATAACAGATTTGAAAATGACAAAGAGTCGATTTAGTCGGCTACATTCAAGAAAAATATGTAGCAAATCATCCTTTTCTTCACAGAAACGACAAGTGCTGGTTTCTTGGATACGGGCATTTTGCAAAAAGCTACCAGTGGGATAGGCGCCACGAAGTAACCGCCACTGTAAGTCGCCATCTTTTTTTGTTATTGGTTTCAAGTAACAGTCGCGAAAAAGAGGCTGATGTTCCTTTTCCAACGAGAGAATATCTGTCCATACGTTGTAAAAATATGTAGTGTGCTTTGAAAAATAAAGTTTAGAAATAAGAAATTTATAAATAACTCCTTTTTGCAATTTATAAAGTGGACAATTTAAAAGTATGTCATTGTCATCATCCTCGTACAATAATTCGAGTGAATAATTCGAGTTGGTGACTTGTGTAGTGTCACTGCATTTTTCAATAATTTCTTTAAATTGACGTGGGATAGCTCTGTGCACCACATCAAGTGCACCATTGAAAAGCCTTCTAGAACATATCGGCACTTTGTTATACAGTGACAAGATCTCCAATTGTCGTAATGCCCGCATCACGAAAATGTGTGAGGGTGAGTGGCACACCATGCAAAGGCTGCAGAATCAGACTGTTGTACAAGAGCGGTTCCCGACAAACAGAGTAATAGGTGGTCGGTTGCCCTTTTCTAATATTTGAGATGGAGGACCAAACCTTCATAAGCTCACAATAGTATACTGGAATATTATGAAAAGAAAGTGGTACATTTGTAACAAACAACTGCTTGTCATATTTCAAATTATTAAAACGTTTAAGAAAGTAACTGGTAAAATATAAACTAGAATGCTTCAAATTAGAGTAAAAATAACGTTGAATGTATTGGAAACGAAAGGAGGCAATTCTTGATGGTAGATGAACTAAGCCTTGACCACCATGTGAAGGCGGTAGATAAATAGACTCTGCAGGGAGCCAATGGCGACCCTGCCAAAAGAAATCAACAACGAGTTTCTGAATATGATTAATTAGAGTACTGGGAGGACATAAACAAACTAGCCTATGTAGCAATTTGGACACTATCAACTGATTAACAACCGATGTCCGTTCTCTGTAAGAAATAGAGGGCGCATACCTAGTCCACGATTCAAGCTTGGACTGTATTTTGTCACTGACATCAGTCCAATTTTTATCAAGCCACATAGGTGTATTCCCAAGAAATGTGCCAAGAACTTTAAGACCCACGTTGTTCCAGTTGATATTCAAAGGCATATCAGTTCTTGTTTTCCATTGTCCCCCCCATAATCCCTGGGACTTTGCGTAGTTGATCCGTGAATTGCTGGCTTGTTCATATATGGTCAACCATTCTTGCAATCTATAGAAATCGGTGTTATTGTTAAAAAGAAACTGACGTCATCAGCATACGCAGTGAGATGGGGTTTTTTCCCTCGTTGAATCACATACTTGAATGCCCTGCATACCACTCTCAGGTCGTACTTTGTGTAGCATCGGCTCAATACAAATAGAATACAGCTGACCAGAGAGTGAACAGCCTTGACGTATGCCGCGGGCGAATGGCAGAGGGGCAGTAAGATTGCTGTTCACTCGAACAAGAGATTGGGTTCCTGAGTACAAAAGTTTGATATATTTAGTGAATTTATCACCAAATCCAAATGCTTTGAGAGTGTTAATCAGATAATCGTGGTGTACACGGTCAAACGCTTTTTCTTGATCTAAAGATACGATACCAAGAGCTGTGTTGTTATCATTTGCATACGTGATGACGTCACGTACCAAGTTAATGTTGTCAAATATCTGACGACCAGGTATACAGTAACTCTGATCAATGTGAATTATATTACTGAGCACTGCCTTGAGTCTGAAGGATAGAGCCTTGGTCAATATTTTATAATCAGAGCATAATAGACTGACTGGACGCCAATTTTTTAACAAATTATTATTTCCATTTTTAGGTAGCAGAGTGATGATAGCTCGTCTTCATGAAAGCGGGAGCTCTCCATCCTTGATCGAGGCTAGAAAGACTTCATGTAGGTCAGGACCCAAGGTTGGCCAAAAATGTTTGTAAAATTCGCCAGGAAGGCCATCGATACCTGGAGATGTACCTGAAGAAATTGATTTTACAGACGCAGTAAGCTCTTCAATACTGAGATCCATGTCGCACTTCTCTTTTAAATCATCCTCAAGTTGAGGAAGATTAGAAAGTAGTTTGTGTTGACAATCCATAGACACAGGGTCCGGTGAAAACAAGTGAGAGTAAAAATAATCTCTAGTTAGTTGTTGCATCTCATGTGGTGCATCAACGATTGTACCATCATGCCTTTGTAGTTGCGACATGATTTTTTTACTGCCCCTCTGTTTTTCAAAGTTAAAAAAGAACGAAGTTGGAGCATCATTTTCATTAAGTACTTTGTGCCTGGAGCGTATCGCTGCCCCCTTGTTTCGGACTGTACTACATTTTCAAGTAGAGCTGTCTTTTCATTGAGCTGGTTGACGAGATCATGATTGGATTGCATTTGCTGTTCAATAATATTGATGTCATGTTGTAATACATTTTTAGTTTGTTTGTAATTATTACTTAACTTGAAAGTGTACTGTTTAGTGAGATCTTTAATCTTCAGTTTTCCAATATCCCACCACAGCTGGATGTTATTGAAATGCGCCCCCTTTTTACGCCATGTGAGCCAGTAATCATTAATTATTTCACAGAAAACTTGATCGTCAAGAAGACTAGAATTAAAACACCATACAAGGTTATGATTTCTTATAGACTTTATTGAAAGACAAAGTGTAACAAGGCAATGGTCAGAGAAATTATAATGTGGACAGATAGAACTACTTTTAATTCTAGACGCAATAGATTTGGATACATAGAATGTGTCTATACGTGATTTGCATTCATTTCTTCTCCAAATAAACTGTTTGGCTAATGTGTTGCACTGGCGCCATGCATCAACAAGTTTAAACCGACGTAAAATATTGGAGAGAAAGTTTGCTGTTAAAGTGTGGTTCAGAGCTTTCAGCTCTATTGTTTTCAGGGCATAGGGTACAATTGAAGTCGCCCCCAATGACAAGTGGATCATTATTTAAGCTGTTCAAAAACGTTTTTAAAACTTTAAAGAATTCAAGACGTTCAAACCCGTCTGTTGGAGCATACACATTAATTAAATGCACCGGAACGCTATCAACCACGGCATGTATGTGCAAAAGACGCCCAGGAACGACATTATTTAGATTTAAAATTTTAAAATTTCTATTTGGTTTAACAAGTATGGCAACACCAGCAGAACGTGAACTTTCATGTGAAAAATACATAGGTGCTTTCCAAACCACTTGCCACCTTATTCATCAGAAGGTACGGAATGCGTTTCCTGGAGGAAACAAAAATCAGTGAAGTGGTTTTGTTTAATAAATTCAAACACTTGATATCTCTTGAAAGAATCACGACAACCATGTAAATTCCAAGTCATTCCTGGGAAGCTCGCCATGAGTAAGGATACAAGAAACAGAACAAGTGCATAGACAAAAACATAGGCGCAACTATTTGATTTATTAATAACTTTAATCATTATTAGTGGTTAGTAGTTTAATTCAACTTAGGTATTTTACTACCAGCAGTAGCGCAAATACCTCGTTTTGCGTCTAATAATTTATCGCTGCGTTTGTTCGTAATTCTGGGCATTCTAGAGATGCCGATACTTGACGCGATTCTACAAGTCAAACGCCTTATGCGAATTTTTTCCTTTGGAGGGAAGTCGTTATTTTTCCGGAAATGATTTAGAGAGCGTACAAGTACGCACAGGTCCGGACAAAAACTATTGGCTAGAGCGATCAAATGTTTAGAATTGTAAGAGTCATCCACGAATTTTTGTATTTTATCATGCGCCAGAAGAGACTTTGATGTTTCGCTTGAATCTTCGTCCTGTAGTAGGCTAGATATATCCGAAAAGTCCGATGCACATGACTCCAGATCCTCCATATCATCAAATGGAAAAGTGGGTTGTTGATGCTTTGAATCAAACGGATCGATGAACGAAGCATCGACGGAAGAAGAGGATGCCCCGGGGGAGGCGTAGTTGTTGAGGGAAGAGTTCGTACCATCTCCTCATCGTTATTTGGTGAACGATCTGTTATTGTAGTTATTTCATTGCTGACAATCTCATTAACATTACAAAGACCTGTACGCGTGGCATCAAGTTGAATAGCATCTGTGCTGGGTCCAATCGCAGTTGAGTCGTCATCACACACGCCAGCCACGTCAGTTTCCATATTATTGTTATCAACATTATCAGTTATTAAAATACTATCTGTTTCAACATCATTTTCAGTTGGGTTTTCATTATTTTCAGTGGTCTCAGTTATTGTGTCATTAACGGCAGTGCTAGTCATAATGTCGGTTGTAGGGGTATGTGTAGATGTGTCAAGTGTGTTCTCTGCTTGGGCCGTTTCAACGTTTTCACGGCAATTACGCTGGGTATGCCCCTTTTTATGGCATTTATGGCACACGATTTCGTCCGTCGATAGGTAAATTCGGATGGTGCGCTGATCGTGTGTGATATTAAAAACCCCGTCAAGCGAATTCTCGTCACATATCATGTACACCTGTCGACGGAACGATTTGACATGCCTTAAATCAGGATTTCTGCAGCCCAAAAGAACGTAACGAATACTCGACACCACTCGACCATAATTAGATAGTTCCCTTTCCAATAAAGAGTTCGGAACGTAAGGTGGTACACCAGAAAGTATAACTTTAGTAGAAGGTTTAACTAAAGGTTCAACAAAAATAAAAGACGACCCAATAGAAAGACCCTCAGCGCAAACCAGTTCGACTGAGGTAACACAATCAACAAAAACAATAACACTGCGATTGACACGAGAGGCAGCTACAATACTTTTTGCCCCAACAATAGAGGATATTGCCTGTACATAAGTCTCAATTCCTACACCGTCAACAGATTCGCACTTAATACCGTGCTTGCGAGTAAGACCCGAAAACGGGTTACCACCTCGTGGGTTTGCCATGGGAGCGGCAAAACCCCTAGACAACGTATAGTAAAATCAACCAAAAACACGGCAGATTTATGCATAAACTGAATAGAAAAGTAATGACCGTATGCACAAAGTATTAATGAAACAACGTAGATAAGCAAAAAGGTAAACTTAACTCCCAAAGAGGTGAATTTTCAGCTATTTTGAGGAGCTCAGTGCAGCGATGTGTGAAGCTAATTAGCATTCATTCATTCATTCATTTATTTATTTATTTTATTAAACAAAACAATGACAAAAATTGATTTTGCAAAGTGTTATCTAAAGATTGTTAGTAGTTAATGTGTAGTTATTATTAACTTATGAACAACGTCATGCTACATATTCAGATGCACATATGTAATCATAAATTATAATCGTAAAGTGTGTGTTATATCAGGTAATATTGATATAAGTTAAAAGATATAAATCAATTCATGAAACATTATAATTTCAGAGGGCATGTGTTACTTATGTTGCTCTGAACACAATAGGAACACTCTAGTATGAACAGTTACTTTAACAAATGTTATAGTTCCGAAATACTTCAAATAAATTTGAAATCAATTATTTTTTCTTCTTTACTTAGCTGATGAAAATAAGCAATTGGGTAATTCGGAAAACAAATTCGAAGTCGACGTTTCATCAATACCATCTACTGGAAAAAATGTCAAATGCATCGGACATTTTGCGTTGAAAGTTGGTGATGAATTATCAAATGGTAATCGCCAACTTAATTACTTAACAGAGCAAAACATGCATGAACATTCCCAACAAATACAAGTTTAACCGGGCTCACATTATAACAAATTCTAAGATGTTGAAAATTGTATTATTGTCGTATAATCGATATATTGATTTGATAATATTTAACTGATTTACAGGTGAACTGAAGCGACTGAAGGCGGCGTGTCTTGGACATCTTCTAAAACAAGTGCAGTCAGAAATATATGTGGGTGAAGACTTTATTATAAAACTCTACGAACGCAGAAAAATAAATCCTGAATATGACAATTGTTGGTTCCTCGCCGTTAGCCAATAAGATACCGACACTCTAGGAGGAAACTTGCTAAGTCAGTGGGTAATGATTTTTCCACATCGATATACACATTTGCCAAATTATGGAGTCATGACATAAAACTACATACATTTTACTCTCATTAAAAAAATCAATATTATATCTACATGTCTGACCATGTCTTTCACGACAGCGTCTTTAGCAACGATACTTCTCAATCACTGTGAAGGGGTATATGTTGTCCAATTAAAAATTAAGTTTGATGGCATTGTTACTTGATGGGATGTGATGTTATGTGATGTAACAAAAAGAAACGCATGTCGACACTGACATAGCGGCGGACTAAATTATCTGTTTGCAATTAGATATTCAGCCTATACACACAATCGTAAACATTTCGATGAATTACAAGTCGCAAAGTTGAAGCAATACATGTGTACGTATTATATTGAATAACATGGCATCCATTCAGACAGCGTTTCAAACGAATAGGTTATTGAAGCTGTTACAGCACTGAAAATAATGTTTACTAAGTATACTTATATAAATAGAAACAAAATATGAAAATATAGTAAATCCCTTATTAAGTTAAAAGAAATGAATTTGTTAACGAGCTTGATAATGAGATTCTGGTGAACAAACTAGCGGATTAAAGGGTTCCTAACAGTTTTGTTTTCAGGCAACTCTTAACATATATCAATGTGTGTTGATTATGTTCTAAATAAAGAATTAACAAGGCAGTAGCTGGCGCCTATACATGTGCAGAAAAGTGTATTCAATACCTACATTTAGAATGTAAAAAAAATCACATATCCGTACTCAAAAGTTAAATCGTTTTCAAAAAATGTCATCTAATCTTGGAATTCACGATTGTTTATGTTATTTATAAATTTTCTTATTATGAATTCCATGCTACATTACACGAAACTTCAATTATTTAACATGAATTGTTTAATAGTTGAAGAATTGTGTGTTAGTGTTTACTAAAAATAAATTTAATTTGTCAGTGGTGTTTTAGTTAATCTATTACTTATTCCTCATATTTCTTTCTATTTTCGTTAGTAAACCAGATGAGCGCACATTTAATTAATAGTCATATTGATTGCAATTATATGGGCCAGAATAATGTTCTCTGCAATCATGGCGTAAAGAGTAGTCTACCTCTGTCCACATTTCGATTTGCCTGCAACGCTATGCGGCCGAAGGTGATTGACCCCGAGTCACGTGGTCAGTGAAATGCCCTCTTCGCGCCTCTTCCTGCTCGACGGCGTGCAACTCAGATTATTGTTATACTATGGCCTATCAAAAAATGCTTTATATGTGTAATTGAGTCTTTCAGTATTTGTATGTTATGTTTTTTAAGAATAGATTGTAATTATCTTCTTTCAATTTTCATTATTTAATCGTTGTTCTTAAGTCATGACGCCATCGCAGCTACATTATCATTGGAAATATCGAAATCATACTTTCTTCGAGATTGAATTTATTCGGTTTGAGATACTCTTTTCCTAGCTTTAGTACCAGTTATTCGAAACTATTTCAGTTACTACAAATTCGTGATATAATATTCGGCACAGTGCAATTTTCTATGTAATAAACTTATTCGTGAACTGACGTTATCAGTGATTGTTATGATAACGCGCACTTGTATTATGATAACTCCTTTAAACATTGTATTGTCAATGTTTATTTTTGTTTTTGTCTTCATTTCATGTGAACCTTTTATGTATCCCTTTTCCTGTTCGACGGTTTGCAATTCAGTCGTGCAACTCAATAAAATAATATAGTAAATTAATAAAAGTTTTACGTAAACACAATCCTGGATCTAGAATATATTATTGCTGACATTCCCTATTTATGCCTGAAATCCGCGTTACACTTATAATGAAGTGTTTTCGAAAATCCGGAACAGTTTTAATTTCAATTTATACCTATGTAAGGCTTTACAATACTTGTATAATATTTATAATTAATAATATTATTGTTTACGCTGACATCGGCAGAGTAATACCAAGCATAAAAACAAATGCTAGACGTAACAAATTCAGAGGGTGATAGAAAATTCTTTCTCAGATGTGTATCACGTGAATGATGTGCAAACACGATGGTCAAATGAGTGCAATGAACATATGATTAACAAGCAATATTAAAAATTTGTTTTGTATCGTTTAGTTGTCATGGTGATACGTCGTTCGGTTGAAAGAGGCAATATAACTGTGATCAAATACTGCCGGTATTAAATGAGCAGAGAGAAATGACCACTCGACGTAGTCACTAATGGCAGTTAATTATCACGTTTGTACGACCACAGTGAAAACAAGGGTCAAGTGGCCAATTCCTAGGAGAACGGTAGAGCGCACCAGCACCGCCCATAGATTCAAGCTTTCTAGGTATATAGCAAATAAAATTAAAATGGTTACAATTAAAAAGGTGTATGTGAAGAGTAAAAAATAGAAACTGGGATTTCAAAGTATAGCATTCACTCTGAAAAATGTACTACGTGTATATTGACATGTTGTAGAGATTATAAACCACAGGGTATGCATGACCAAGTGCGTGCACTTCAACTTTTTAAGTGTATACCATGCCTTATAACAAACATCCATGGCCCGGGGCTGGTTGACTCTATGTCTGCCAGCAAAGGTTCATTTATCCAGCTGTCAACTCACCGCTTCAGTGAAACCATGGGACATGGACTCACGTGAGACGTCATGTCTAAATTCAAAATGCAAACATTTACACTAATCATTGCCACTACCACACCCACTTCATCTTCAGTTTGGCGCGCCCTGTTTAATTTTCAAACCGTGGAGAACCCTGTATTGTAAACATCAGGCAGTTCTTATCGGAAATAATAATAATACTCTTACTTTCATTCACGGTAACCACCCTTGGTGACTACGCTGAGCATGTGCATTACATAATGTAGCAGCACAGGTATCGGCGTGTGTCCTGGGCGGGAAGAACATCTATAATTATATATTCAAATCATCATGTATAGTTTTTTTCTATACTTTTAACAAAACACTAGAAATTTTAATAAAAAACTATGTTTTAATATTTAACGTACGGTGATATTTGTCAATCAGTTTAAAAAAAATGAATAGAAATAATAAATAAATATCTTACGGAGGTTTTGCTTTAAATAATGATAAGACATGTACTTTTTAGTAAAATATTTTGCTGATGACATTGTATGTCAGTAAACAAGGTATGCGGCGTTGAAGATGACCTTGCGATTCACTGCAGATGAACACCTCAGAAGAATGACCAAATAGTTGCCAAGATACATATGGTAATGTCCTTTGTTTGATTTTGTTAAATGTTTGTGGTACATGATATTTTTATTGCAAGTTTTAAATTTCTTCAATGACTATTCTTCTATAGTTGACGCGAACTTTGGTATGAACTGTTCAATAACATTAGTTTGACAAACGCTAAAGTGGTATCACGACTATTTTCATCACCAGTGTTCTATGACACACTTGTGATACAAATTATAAAACATTTGAACCTGTGAGCAGAGAGGAGGAACAATAGTTTTCACAGATAACTGTATTCTTTGCTGTTAGTAAATTGTGAAACACCATACAACCCATAAAGAAGGAATAGATGTATTCAAATTCATAAGAACTGAAAACACAACATACACGGTCATTGTCACAGTATAATCTAGTATTCGTTACCTGCAGTGCACACGCTCTCAGATGGTATTGTTTTAAATAAAAGAAGTGACAAGGGTTAGGTTGAGAACAGGTCGCCCAGCTGTATTGTTATTATGCAAATTTCTTTGTTTCTGTTCCCTCATGGGGAGCACTGTATACAAATTCAAGTTAGCACCCCCCCCCAGAACACATTCCTAGAAAGTTGTTCTTAAGCAACCTCTTGCTGGGGACTTGTGACAAGCCAAACGCTAGGGAAGTAGCTATATCTCTAGTATAAGCCTGGGCCAGCTTTGAAACCTATGTGTTCAGATTTTCTGACAGGAAATGTACAAGAAAGACAGTAGCTTTAATTAGCTATTGTGGGTATTTAGGGCCAGCACGTCAGAGGTGTCTTGTCGTGTACGTACAACTCAATTGCTGTGCACCTGGGATTCGTCACAAAGGGACTAAATGCAAACTCATTGTAAGTAGAATTTTGTTGTAGATTATGTTGAGTTTAATTGTGAGAATTATTTCCGTAAAATTTCGATATATATAATATGTTTCAAAGAAAGACATGAAACTTGTTAGTCTTAAGCCTTATTAGTAAGTTAGATATATTTATTGTGATTTTCTGATGGTGCTGTTATTCTTCATAGTGCCACCTTGAATTTTATCAAGCAGTTGGTGTCACATTATTGGACGATACGCGTGGTCTCACTTGAAGCTACGTGCTACATTACCGGAAGTAGGGATTTCAGGGGGAAATTATACACATAACATAGAGTAGTTTATATGGTGGCATTGGACAGTTCTCTACCAGAGCAATACAATGCACTTCATTTTATGAAAATCAGGGTAACCGTTCTCGAGATAAGGTACTTTGTAGCTTCAATTAGCATCTCTTAATTTTGTACAAAGAATGACACAACAAAGCACTACTGAATAGTACAGATAAAGGCACTATTTTGGATGAATAAGCACTAAATATTTAATTGGAGCTGAACTTAAACTGCCATATCTTTTCCCTCAATCATCCATTTTTCAACAAATGAACTTTATATCAATGTTTATCTAATGTCATGAGCGGGCAACATTTAGACCATATGTTCCCATGGAAACTGGCCATATTCAAATTTAATTTTAATTCATTTGTCAGTGTCAATAAAGATAAACAGGTTTTATTTTCCTTTATGTTGCCTTCGTTTTTAAGCCTATACAAATGCATTGAAAAGGCCCTCATCGACCGGCTATGCGTTCTACCAAGCTTTGCTTATTTTTACGCTATAATATTACTTATGAAACAAAAAGCATTGACATGAATAAACAAATCTATGATATAACATTTTAGCATAATATACAGCTTATTTGTTGGCAACTTAGAAAAGAAGTATGCATGGAATACTGGGAGCTGCCCGGAAAAATTTAAATCTCTGTGCATGATCGATCCATTTTTATGCCAAAATAAACAATAAATCATGTGACATGCTAAAAACAAAATAAACGTATCTTGCCGTATATGAAAGTGAACGAGTGAAAAATTCTCTTCGTACATGAAAATGGCGTCCATGTAAACAACGACCGGGATGGAAGTGAGGCTACGGAGGTACCACTTTTAAAATGGGCTTGTCGCACTCTCTAAATTGATGTCACACTCACAAAACCTAGATTTTTGACTATTAAAATATATTTTTTTCAAATTATCAGTGATAGATATGCCAGGAAGATGTAAGTCGATACAAAAATTGCCGTTAGACTTGTGTTTCTATTGCAGTTTTGCCAATTGTCGGCCAATTCTCACCTATCACCTCTTATTCTATAGCTGTCATCTTCTACTTGATATCTGTGGCATTTTCAAATTGTACGAACCATTCCAACGCAGGAAAAACGCAGCAACCTTCTCTAGATTTAGAACAACGGGTCAAATTTGGAGGTCAGGCTCGCGTTCACGATGCTTGCCAAGTTTTTCAAATGTTTCAATTTTTATCTTCCCGTATTGTAAAAACGGCTACTCGCAATGGTTTGCAATTTTCAGAAAATGACCATAAGATATAGAGCTAGAATTCCTTATAATTTTTTTTTTTTGCTTTTAGTTTTGCTCACGTATTTTTTTTTTTTTTTTTTTTTTTTGAAAGGGTAGCTGCACGCACCCACTTATTCCGATGTCATCATTAATCAAGTGACTGAAATCCCTACCGGAAGAAGCGTGTGGTCTCACTTGGAGCTACGTGCTACATTACGGGAAGAAGCGTATTGTCTCACTTGGAGGAACTACGTGTTACATTGACGGAAGATATATATATACGTTATATTGTTGGAAGCTACGCGTGGTATTGCTCAAAGCTACGTTATATTATATGGAACTCGGTGTGTCATACATAAATGTGTAATTTGGGGCAACTATATTGTACATCCAAGTAACTTTCTGTTCAGAGGCTAAATCAATTCTGAAATCACTCTTTCTGCAATTTTTTCGTACGTTTTGCGCTAGCAGTCTAATGTTTCACTAATAGGCAGAAAATCCTAAATTTGTAAACAGATTATATTTAATCCCTTTTCTTCGCGAATAATTAAAGTTATCTTTTCATGTTATTTAACCAATTCGTGGTCTTACTGATTGATGGATGGGTAACACAGTCAAAATTGTTGGTATCTTGTATGCATGACAGTCATGTGATAGTTAAATAATAACAGTAATGAGGGTAATATCACGACTTGTTGCCTGCCCAAGGGATGGTGGTCATGAATATAATATCGATAATGCCAGAGCCGAAGTCAAGAGCATCATTAATATTATGGTGATGAGCAACAGTCCGAGGACAGACAACAAATCGTGATATTGCTCAAATGACCATGTTTTATTTATTTTATCACATCGATCAAACATCCAGCATGTACAATTACACTACCATACATCTCCCACACCCGCTCACCCACAAAATAACAATACTTATATTTGAAGTATGCAATAATTTATTTTATGTATTATAACAAGTGACACATTACTCAATAGCATACATACATTGTTTGCTGAAAAATATACAGTAACTGATACTTTCAGCCACGGATACTCTTTTTAGTAAATGTGTTTCAAGCACTGTGAATCACTCAATTCTGAAACGCAAATTATTTCACCACTCGCCAGATAACAATTTCAGAGTATTGTGGAAGGAATTGCAACAACTTTCTCACGAACGTACCACACCTTCTTATTACAAGTCTCTCAGCTTAGAGCGTTTTCGGCTAACATCGGCGTGGAACAGCGTAGAACGCGCTGCAGCGATCCCTCTTTCGACGTTTCAGTGGCGGCCTCGCCGTACATTTTTGCTTCTTATAAAAATACTTTGAACAGCAAAACGGAGTATCTTACTTAATAATCATTTCGGCACGTTCGCTGTCTATTTTGAATGGCTAAATTTCTTTCCTAAACATTGAAAGCATCCCGAAAGCAACAGCGCAGTAGTTTCAGTGACGTCAACCATGTGATATACCCATGTAATATCCACTTGGTGGTCAATATACCATGTAATATCCATTTTTATTCAATGTCATGTGACCGAGTCTCAACCAATCACAGCATGCGTAACAGCAGTGAGATGTGATAATACAGAATAAATGAGTGTTGTATTTTATACATTCGTATGATTGAGCCAAGTCTATTAGGGATTCTATTACAATGATGTTTGATGAAATATGTAAAGAAAGATAAATTTTGATTATTGTAATTCAATACAAATTTAGGTATACGAAAACTGCAATTACATACAATTGAGTGGGAATGCTTTTGTGGGGAATCATGACAACTAAAAAGTATGTTCAAATTTAATTACCGTCTAATTTAACACTATGGCCCGCGTACTTTTGCAGCGTTTCAATAATACATACCAAATTACACAAGTGCCTATATAAAAACACTGTGATGGTAATGTCTACGTTTTTTATTAAAAAATGTGTTGATTATCCCACTCGACAAAAATACGGCATTAGCACATCAAAAATACTACCAACTAAAACAAATAAATTATATATATATAAATGATTTATTGTCTGACCTATATAATGATTCCACTTTCATGAACAAAAGCATGCGTCACTTAGATAAGTTCGATATTCATATATTTTAAAGACAATGCGAATAAGCTTTAACAGGTGACACAGCCACCCATAAAGTGAAGACGGTATTGTTGACAGTAACGTTTTGTACGCTATCTAGTCATTTCCATTTCTATTGACAAGTGTTAATGTATTTGGTTAGCTTGGGTGCCACTGTAACTACATAGTCCGCCATATTGTCTACTTAAAGGCCTCACAACTAAAAACTATGTTTCTATATATGTAGTATTGACATATTCGAAAAAATTCTCACTAAATATTAGTATTTGGTATAAGCGTGAACATCGAACATGGTAATCACAATATATGATATTCTATCGTCAGTTCAGCATACGCCTAAATTGTTACAACACTAATGAAATTGTGTTTTCTCTGGGATCGATGATATTGACACGACACATATTTTCAATATTTTTTATCGGCAAATTCTAATACAAAAGCGTTAGATAATGGATAATGGAGTGTCAATATATAAACAAGAATTTAACTTAGTAATATTTGGTACAGTATTATTAACTATTGAAAATGTATCACATGTGTGTTAAAGGACAAATAATAACAACAACAGACGCTGTCCTGACAACCATTGTAGATTATAAACTGATAATCATTTCTTAATAATTGATTCATAGCAATCTTCTGAACTATAGTTGCATGAATATCAAGTGACTAACAACATAATATACCTATGCATTAAGAGCTTTCCAAGTCAGATTACAAAATGTATGACTATCAGTCTAGTCAACTGAGAACCATTTATCAAAGAGTCAGGAGGTTTTCACTTAGAAAACAAGTAAGAGTTGTATGTTTTATTTACATGTGAATTGTTTAAGTATTTATATTTATAATCTGTTGTACTGACAAGCTGTGCATATTTACTGGAATAACAACATAAAATCAGCGTAAACACAATAAATTTATTTAATTTCTTGAGTTCCCCTCTCAGTGTTATTTTGAGTTTTACTGTATTTATATGTTCTGGCGTTCTTGTTCTGTTTATTTCTGCAATGAAACAAAAACAAAATTAATATTTCTTTATAAAACAGAATAATAAGTCAAGTCAAAAAACTATTACAGCTATTTAAAATTAGAAAACTCTTTCTAAGAAAAGAAGAAAATCACCTGTAGTAGCGAACACAGCATAGTATTCCAACTATTACACACATGATGACAAGTGTAACAGTAATACAAGCAACCAGTATCCAGCTCATGACACTATCTGTCTGACTTGGAGCGTCTGTCAGAAAGAATTTGAAACTGTCAATCACTGATTGTGTGACAGAACATATTGTTATTCAAAGCATTATTTCTATAGATCAATACAACAACACTTTTAATGACTGGGCAATAAGTTTGCAAAAGTACCATAACTTAACTTCACTAGTGAGGTATTACTTAGTATCTACCTCCACTATGTATATATGCCCAACTAGTCTATACTGGCACACAGTAAGTATATATGTTTAATCGTTTAAACAAAATGTGATTAAAAGTACATCTACTACTTTGCCTGAGGGTGTGTATCGAAATATATTTGTACAGGATTACAAACCCGTTGTGTGTTGACTTATGACGCCATCAATATTTAAGTACACCACATTAGATAATGATGACATTCCACATTCGCTTTTTACCTCACATTGATAGTTACCGACATTATCCACGGTTATATTAATAATTCTCAGTTGAGGACCCTACAGAATTTAAATATTAAAATTAATGAGTAAATCTATGTAAGATACATTCAAAGTTATTGTTTTTAATAACAAATAATACTCACATCAGACAATACTTCACTACCTTCGAAATACCAAGCGTATTTGTAGTTTTCATTGATGTCGGTGGTTTGGCACAATAAATCAACATCAGAACCCATTCTTGGTGTTTCCCCAGTATTCAAAACACTTGGCGGATGTAAATCTATGGACATTGAATACAATAAATGAAATGTATAACAACCAGGCTTGCAAAATAACGAATGGCAAATTAAACTAATTGATATGGATATGACTTGTAAGCCCCTAATATATAGTTATGTGAAATAAGTAAATACCTTTATAGGTACGCTCACCCATTATCAAGCCTTTGAATATAGTTGTAATAATGTGACTTTGATTAAACGTTTCTCTTAAAAGATACTTGGTTTCATGATATTCACACTCAACTGGTTGAAAATTTATTGAAATTATTCCTTGGCTTAAAGATGGTACGACACCAGATTCGTATATAGTGCATGGAATATCGCCATCGTCGTAGCTAATCTCTCCATGTTTCTGCATCAACGTAAAATATGTTTTTACGTCATCAGTTAGCACTTCAGAGAAAGCCACATCTTTTGCCTCTTGAAGCTTCAATTTTACATGGATAGTTGTAGGATGTCCAAATCTACCATATACAGTTGAACCTGAAAATATTACAATTTAATGAACTGCTAAAATAGTAGTACAAATACAGTAGGAGTTGTCATGCGCATAATGTATAATTTTCAAAATATCTTTCTGTGGGCATGCAAGTATTAATTAGTACTTCATAACACAGCTATTTCCAAATCATAGGTTTTTGTTTCCTGTTGTTACACAGAAGTACTTGAGAACATTAAACTTCTAAATAAGTAGACCCGGATTCACTTGTTCTTACCATCAACTATGATTAAATTCTCCGAAATCAGCATTTTGTTCATATCTTTGAACTTATAGTGTCCACTGTTTCCGGATTCAATGAACTTTATCAAGTAGGAGGTACCAGTGATTGGTTCAGATGGTAGTGTTTTCCCTGATAATTAGATTAGTTATCATTTTGTAAAATATTAATTTTATAATACTAGTGTTGAATTGCTATTGTAAATATAACAGAAGTTTCATATACAATAAAATACTTACCGTTTAGATCAGTGAACTCCAAATATTTAGTGTGATTATTTATTGTAATTCTTACATTAAGACCGTTCTCCAGATACGCGTCAGTATGCATTCCAAGTCCTATTGTATTGTCACCAATGCGGCGCGATTCTAAAGTGGAAGTAGATATTTTTTTACCATAGAAAACATCTAGTTTGCTGATTCAGTCAATAAAACACGTTATACATATAACCTGTAGATTACGATTTCTTTTAGATAGAAGAGTGTTGGTAAATCCAGTGACTAATCACACCCCTTCACTGATATATACACCTATGACGACACGAACACGACACACATCATTACCTGCATTATTGGTGCACTCTTTACATGTTGCCATGTTAACCACCGTGACCCAAACAAAGTCTGAAATAGAGCATACTATTAATAACACACAATAAACAGTCAGTGTGTCAAATTAGTGCTTCGTTTCATATTTACTTACATGCATATAAAATAATGTACATCCCCTACCAAAATGTGCGCCTGACTGATGTCAGGTTTCTTTTTGTAAAGATCTCGCTGATTTCCAGTAAATAATATATGATTTCGTAGAATATGTCACACGGTCCATGTATCACTTAGATACGCTACTATTTAGTTCCTTATTTACTGTTTGTCTTTTGTGATATAGCACGTACTCGAGGTCACTGCCACATGTAAATATGCAGGATGGAACTATATGGTTCTTTCTAACTGTGATGATATATGAAGTGGAAATTATCACATGCGGTAAGCAAATCGTCGTTAGTTAGTCGTCACTGTACACATAATGAAATTATTCAGCAATAACACAACGTTAGTCTCTGTAAATCAATAGACATTTCAAGCTGCACAATATACGAGGGCCTTTGCTATTTCGTATAGAGTGCATGTTGTTCTTCTGAGTGGTGAACTCGGTGTACGTGTTCCGCCATAAACATCAACATAATTAATGAATCCGATAAATACAATACAATAAGTGTGTAAAAGTACTACTATTGCTATATAGCAATTTCGGTTTTGTTGCTCTTGTCTTTTTCTTGTAATTACGTTGCTAAAATTAGAAATGAGCATTGTTTGTCCCTATATCTACTACAAAAACATTGACCTTTGTCAGCGAATAGATTAGAGCAACCGCACGCATTCTTTTCGAAAGGTAGCACGCAAAGGCTTATGGGAGAATATACTGAGTAAGCTCCACTGACGCTGCAGGTCGGCGGCCTTCTACACCGTTCTGACCCATATCGCGCTAGTTGTGCCGTAAGTTTGTTCGAAACTTCGAACGTTTCGAAGTCAATCGTCGATTGGCACGTATTTTACGGATATATTAAATCGTTTGAGAGGCCTGTTTACTAAATAATGATAAATGAAACTTAGAAATATTGTAAGAACAAACTGATCCCAAAATTTAGCAAATTTGCAATAAGTTTACACTGCCAGTGTCTTGTTCGGAAGGCGTTCTACGCGCGATTTTATCGCGTTTAAGAACGTTCTATTTTCGAACAAATCGAAACCGGAAATTACGCAAGTACTTTCGAACTTCAAACACAAATTTGATTATCTTTATTGTGTGTTAGTTGCTGTTGTTTCAAAAATTGAATTATTTATGACATTAATATTTGACTCACTAAAATACGTGATTAAAAAGCAACCTGGATTGGAAAAAAAATTATCAAGTTCCGTGTATAAACAAAGTGTAAAGAGGCGGCGAAGCGCTATTTCAGCCAAATTCGGCTAGAAAGGCGTCATTAGACACATGTCTGTGCTGGGACAGCGATTCCTGTGACGACACAATGAGTAACGCTCAGCTATGATATTCATCATCATTTGCCACCATATCCATTATCCCCTTCGTAAACTAACATTAAGTACGTTATCAAGATCAACAACTTCAAATAACACAGATTTTTTCCCATTGCTAACATTTATTCAACATCTATGTTGTACACAGCTTAAATTCTACAATGTAAATGATATTATATTGATATTGAGAGTAGTCTGTGGTTGTGTTTATCTTATGTGTGTCATTTTTACGTAACATCGAACGCAGCTTCAGCTGAGCTCAACAGCATTTCTACTGCTGAACATAACAATTGATCGCAAATTCTGGTCATTACATTTCATATTAAATTCGTAACTGCACACATACGGCTCTCATGAAGGTAGTTCATGCCTTGTTTATGGTCTAATCGAGTACTAAACAAACGCTCAGAATCTGTGTTTGCGGAAGGCACAAGTGGTGTGGTCGATTATGAAAATTGAGAATACCGCACTTACATTGACTGGTGGCAAGCTTCCTCTGAAAACAAAAGTACAATATTTGTACAATATTATAGTATGTTTTAATACAAACTACTATTATTTAGTGTATCGTATATAATTCGCATCAGCATTAATGCTATGCGATTGTTTAGTTTATGTTTTTAACATCCAGGCGGGGGAGGCAAACAGCGAATAATAACAAGACGAAAATCATTGCTGTGTTTAGCGCTAAGGGCGCCAAAGTTAGATAGTATACTTATGAATATATTTATGGTAATTTTTTATCAAATCTTTAGAGTCTGTAGACCATGACGTTACCAGACTCAATGGAACAGCAACTTTACTTTGCCCTGTATGGGAAGCCCCTGAGAAGCACGGCCTTGTAGTCGTACGATGGAGCAGAGGACAAACACACGATTTTGTTGGTGAGAGAAATTTCATTAAAAATGGTGAAAAGTATGACGGTCACGATTTTTTCATCAATTCAACGCACTTAGTTATTAAAGATGTACGCCATTCGGACATATATATCTACATTTGTACAGCTTTGTTTCGTGCTAGCAGTGATGACTTGGAAGTTACAAAACGAGGGAAGGTGGATTTAAGATTAGGTAAGCATTTATTATTTTATTATTCATTAACTGTGTTTTTGTCATTTTGTCATCGATGTTATTTCACATGATACTGACATATAATGATAAAACTCAACTTTTTTTTCTGTGGCAAAAATTGTGTACTGCAAGTTAGACTCTTTTCAACACATGACGTGTATACATATATTGTGGTTTCAATAACAATATAAATCATCGTCGTTAAACTAAAAATTATACTTGTATCAATAAGTGCACATTTCTTTTACATGTACATTGTATCATTTTAGAAAACGAACTATTCGGAGACAAAGGCGGGGATTTGTATGTAACGTGTCCTAGTCATTCGCCAAAAGTTAATATAAGTTCTGTGAGATGGGTGAAAAGTAAAACCGAAGATTTCATCAGCGAAAATATAATAAATGATAAACACAAAGTAGTGGATGAAACAAAATATAACGTAAATGGCACTTCCGTATTGATCAAAAACATTGACGAATCTGATGCTGGGGAATACTGGTGTTTACTAATTTTCAAAGATGAAAGCAAAGGACACAGAAAGAGTAAAGTTATTGTCACGTTAAGTGAGTGAATGTAATACCCTAGTGATTGTATTGACTAACGAAAAAAAAATAACCATATAAACTATTTGTGTTTAACGAAATGTTCATTGTATCATTAATTTACATAATTTATATCGTTTGTCAATAGGACCAGCAGTTATCACATATACTAATATGACATCGAATTCAACCGTATATTCTAATTCAGAAAAAAGCATACCGCTTTTGGGCAAAATAATCGGAAGTATTGCTGTTTTGGTTGTTGTTATTCTACTAGTGTGCTTCTTCAGGAAACTGGTAATTTTGTTATTTTACGCCATAAAACTGAATCAAATATAATTAACTTTGATTACTTTTCACATTTGTTTTCATTAATATGATTGAGGGCTCTGCTAATAAGATTATTTGTGTTTGATTTACACCGTCAGTCTTATTCATCAAGAGATTACAGTAAATTAGATGCACGTCGGGTGTTCATACCAATATAAATGTATGTACACATGCATTTCAAGCACGTTCCAAGTGGCGTGGTGCGTTTTCAAAGCATCTGTGCACTCAGGTTATTGATAATAAAATACATGTTATGTATTATTATACATCTGTCACCGTAACGCCATAAGTTACAGCGTGCCGTAATTTTTCAGTATGGTACGGGGTATTAAAAAGAAAATGGCTGCCACCAGGATTTGACCGGACTTCACACAAAGAAGTTCGCTGATTCTGCTCTAAACATTTCGGCATTCACATGATTGATTGATTGATTGATTGATTGATTGATTGATTGATTGATTTGATTGATTTGATTGATTGATTGATTGATTGATTGATTGATTTATTTATTTATTTATTTATTTATTTATTTATTTATTTATTTATTTATTTATTTATTTATTTATTTATCAGGGCAGCACAGCATGCAATAGTCCCAATAAAAGAATGAGTGAACAATTGTCGGATAAAAACGTTGATACAACAACAGATACAAATTGTCCGTCGGATATAGGTTAGTTATTCAGATTATGGGTGATTCTCAAGTATTCATAAAATAATATTTCCCTTTTGACATATTTCATCTTTCTTATTTATCAGACAAACATTCTGTATGTAATGAAACTGACAGAGAAGCTTCGTTACAGTCATATCCAGACAAAAGTGAGGATGGCATTGAACTAGCGTTGAGAGTTCGTGAAGAAGCAAAAGGTAAATTGTAAAGATTTCTTCTGAAAATTGTTTTCATGTAACACTTGTTTTATTATTGCACCTAAAAAAGTACCACTCATTGATGAAGAAAACATTTCAGCTGGTGTTATGTAGTCCAAAAATGTCAATTCAAAAGGGAGTGCAAATAGCGACTTTTGTAAATATTCTATATTGAATATTTCTATATTAGAAACTGTTCAGACAGTTGTCAATGATTTGACATGCATTGTATTAAAATTAAAATTTCCGTCGTAACTGCTTGCCGGATTGCAACATGTTTTATCACGTAACCGTTGTAAACATTTGGATAAATATACGTTCGAATTTCCGTCGCGTAACCGTCGTAACTGAAACGTAAATTTCGAAGTTGTGCGCTTTATACGTTCAGCGTAAACAGTGAAAATTCCTAAATTTGCTGTCGTTTTACACTGAACTTAAGTTGCCCGTTTTATACTTTCAGCGTAAATTGACCGGCAACTCAGTGTTTTTCGTTGTTTTACGTTCAACTTATTTATCAGAAATACCCCAATATTGCGGCGCTAATGCTTTAGCATGATATTTATCATTGACTTTTCATTCGAACCTGCTTGCGTGGCCTGGTTTAAAGACTCTAGAAATATATATTTTAAACTAATCAATTTATAATTTATTAATTTATGGTCATCGTCCGTGCATCAACTATATATTTGTTGTTTGTTACATATATGTTTGATGGTGTTGTATATGCTGTATGGAACTAAAACGCATTGATACGATCGTGGCGGAGTGCTTGTTCAGCGACTGTAAAAATACATTACATAAACATGCCAACATAGCGACATATAATATGAGATTATTACGTGATTACCTCAGAGTATGCACGAAGACAGTGCAGCTGGAGTATCGACCGACGCGCAGCTTACGCGGATATTCATTCCATGTTCACATTTCTTTATTTATATGTTATGATGGAAATACCCCGTAAAATACCGCAAATTTACGGCACGCTCTAAATATGGCATTACGTTGACAGATGTATAATAATAATTTATAACATACTCATTCGTAGTGCCTTTTTACAAAATTATTTCTGTCATTGCGCCTTCGCTTAACACATGTCCAGTTACACCGTACAATTCATGCTTTACAATGTCATGGCTTACACGATTAAATAGTTTTGCGCCCTCTACAATCCTTATCTTTGCATACTAACTTGTGTATGTTTGTCTATTGAACACTTGAACTATTGTCATTTTGTAAAGTGGCCTTTGATATTTTTGGGGTTTAGCCCGCATCTTCGCTAAACCTATGACCACTAAATTATGTGTTTAAGTCCAGTCATCTCAGAGAAAACAAATCTTACTTGGTTTTGTCTGACATTGGTGCCACACATGTCGTTTCAGTTTCAACGTAAATTGGCGTGTATTTCTGCTTTTACGTTTCTTCCGTCCAACCTAATCAGCGGTTATTTAGAAGTATGCGCTATAAACGTTGAGTCGAAATCGGCGTTTTTTTTCAAAGATTTCCGTTGATTTACGTTGAACGAATCGAACGACAAACGAAGTGATTCCGCTGACGGTTACGCGACGGTTACCCCAACAGATGCATATAAAATCTCACTTACAAATTGTCGGTCAGAAATAGGTTAGTTATTCAGATTATGGGTGATTCTCAAGTATTCATAAAATAATATTACATCTTTCTTATTTATCAGACAAACATTCTCTGTGTAATGAAACTGACAGAGAAGCTTCGTTACAGTCATATCCAGACAAAAGTGAGGATGGCATTGAACTAGCGTTGAGAGTTCGTGAAGAAGCAAAAGGTAAATTGTAAAGATTTCTTCTGAAAATTGTTTTCATGTAACACTTGTTTTATTATTGCACCTAAAAAAGTACCACTCATTGATGAAGAAAACATTTCAGCTGGTGTTATGTAGTCCAAAAATGTCAATTCAAAAGGGAGTGCAAATAGCGACTTTTGTAAATATTATATATTGAATATTTCTATATTAAAAACTGTTCAGACAGTTGTCAATGATTTGACATGCATTGTATTAAAATTAAAATTTCCGTCGTAACTGCTTGCCGGATTGCGACATGTTTTATCACGTAACCGTTGTAAACATTTGGATAAATATACGTTCGAATTTCTGTCGCGTAACCGTCGAAACTGAAACGTAAATTTCGAAGTTGTGCGCTTTATACGTTCAACGTAAACAGTGAAAATTCCTAAATTTGCTGTCGTTTTACACTGAACTTAAGTTGCCCGTTTTATACTTTCAGCGTAAATTGACCGGCAACTCAGTGTGTGTCGTTGTTTTACGTTCAACTTATTTATCAGAAATACCCCAGTACTGCGGCGCTAATGCTTTAGCATGATAGTTATCATTCACTTTTCACATGAACCTGCTTGCGCGGTCTGGTTTAAAGACTCTAGAAATATATTTCAAACTAATCAATTTATAATTTACTAATTTATGGTCATCGTCCGTGCATCAACTATATATTTGTGTGTTAGGTGCACATGTGTTTGATGGTGTTGTATATGCTGTTTGGAACTAATACGCATTGATACGATCGTGGCGGAGTGCTTGTTCAGCGACTGTAAATATACATTACATAAACATGCCAACATAGCGACATATAATATGAGATTATTACGTGATTACCTCAGAGTATTCACGAAGACAGTGCAGCTGGAGTATCGACCGACGCGCAGCTTACGCGGATAATCATTCCATGTTCACATTTCCTTATATGTTTTGATGGAAATACCCCGTAAAATACCGCAAATGTACGGCACGCTATAAATATGGCGTTACGTTGACAGATGTATAATAATAATTTATAACATACGTATTCGTAGTGCCTTTTTACAAAATTATTTCTGTTATTGCGCCTTCGCCGAACACATGTCCAGTTACACCGTACAATTCATGCTTTACAATGTCATGGCTTACACGATTAAATAGTTTTGCGCCCTCTACAGTCCTTATCTTTTCAGGCTAAATTGTGTATGTTTGTCTATTGAACACTTGAACTATTGACATTTTGTAAAGTGGCCTTTGATATTTTTTGGGTTTAACCCGCATCTTCGCTAAACCTATGACCACTAAATTATGTTTGTAAGTCCAATCATCTCAGAGAAAACAAATCTTACTTGGTTTTGTCTGACATTGGTGCCACACATGTCGTTTCAATTTCAACGTAAATTGGCGTGTATTTCTGCTTTTACGTTTCTTCCGTCCAATCTAATCAGCGGTTATTTAGAAGTATGCGCTATAAACGTTGAGTCGAAATCGGCGTTTTTTTTTCAAAGATTTCCGTTGATTTACTTTGAACGAATCGAACGACAAACAAAGTGATTCCGCTGACGGTTACGCGACGGTTACCCCATCGGATAATCTGATGGTTACGCGACGGTTACGCACGGTTATTCTTTATAAACTCGATGTCATGCAGTGATACGTAAAAACATGGAATAGCGTAACTACCATTTATATCTAAAAAACTTTTTTTTGCTTTATTTTTAAACTTTGTTTCAAGACAATAATGAATTATACAATCTGGAACATCAATTAATATACCAGCTACACCACATGACAGTTCCTCAGATACAGGTAAACATATCCACATTGTTGCGGTATGTTCAGCTAATCGAATAATACAATTAATGAAATAAAATTGCAAACAATGAAAGCTGCTATTGTAGTATAACTTGTATTAGCATTAGACTCAATAAAACAGGCAAACAATGAAGCATGAATAACAGACAATCAAAGTACGTAAGTTTTGTTCCTTCACTTGTTCTTCCTCAAAACAAGGACATCACTGTCGCAATCCAATCGAATAATACAATTAATGAAATAAAATTGCAAACAATAAAAGCTGCTATTGTAGTATAACTTGTATTAGCATTAGACTCAATAAAACAGGCAAACAATGAAGCATGAATAACAGACAATCAAAGTACGTAAGTTTTGTTCCTTCACTTGTTCTTCCTCAAAACTAGGACATCACTGTCGCAATCCAATCGGGGAGTTTGCACTTGAGGTCGGAAAAGATTTAGGCGAACGTAAGAGCAATATATTGATTTTATGTAGTGTTAATTTCATTAACGTAATCTACAATTATTTGTACTATTGAAAGAAGTTAGGGTGATTAATTTTGTTTAACAAATGCAATGTTTCGTACAGGTGAACTCAACAATCTGAAAGCGTTAATCATAAACGACATAAAAAAGAATAACCGAGAAGACATAAAGACTGGCGTAGACTTTATAATTAAGCTTCATGAGCACGGAATCATTAATAGTCAACGTGACAATTTCACGCGTCTTGTGAAATATTTAAACCTAATTGATCGGGCTGATTTAGCACAACAAATACCAAATATATGGGAAGGTTTGAAGAAGTAGGTGAGTGAGTTGTGTGAATTAACTGGTTTACAAAATATTTTCAACCATTTTCTGATTTTTATATATATATATATATATATTATTCAAAAATAACAAACCCACATAATCTCTTTCTGAGTTATGTTGAATATTAAAGTCTTATTTTCTGAGAATGCAGTGTTTCAGTTTAACATTTTTTCATGAGCTTATATTAAAATGCGAAATTAAAATGCTGTACAACCTTTTGTGTGGTATTACATTCCCTGCCCTGCAGTACGTAATGGCGAGGATATGTGGTTTTAATCATAACGTTTTTATTTTCAGCAACACTTACTTACCGATTATTTGTTTAATTCTACATCACCACTCCATAATTATTGTACTGTAGATGGTAAAGACAAGAAGTGACGAAAATAAGATATAATAATGGTACGTTATTATTAAGCCATTGTGCTAGGACATGGTTAACATCAATAATGAAATGCCTGCTTTTACTTGGTCAATGACAGTGAAGTAGAGTTGAAACTGAAGATCATATTTGACTTTTGTTGTATTTTGAGTTCTTTTTTACTTGATGATTTGTCACACTGAAAGTTATCCATCTATTTTCTATTTTTTTACAATAAGGATATTTTATGTCACATGGGATAACTAATTTTTATTCATTGATATAATTAACATTACAATCATGCCCATTATATCGTGTTAAATGATATCGATGTTTATTTCATTGCCTAAACTCAACGATTTTGTATCAAAATAATTTTTAACGAGTTGCTATCACGTAATTATAGAATAATATAATGATGTTTGTGATTATGTATCACTAAGTATGTATATAATAGAATATATTTGAATATGTAGCTTGAGTTGAACTTCATCCTCTCAATTTATGTTTTAAAATTCCTAAATATACTTCTTGTTATGACCGACAAATAAATAAATAACGATGAGATAATTAGTTATACGTTCTTCACCTATTGATCTTCGTATTTCTCAAATTCTTATTCACATATCTCACATATTTGCGTATAAGCTATAATATAAAATGAGATAATATTATTGGGAACTGTACAACACATCCGGAACGAAGCAATTGGAATATATAAATCATACAAATCAGCCGCAAACTATAACCAACATGGTTATATTTTGTTGTTGGGTTATGCACGATTAACAATAATTGATTTTCCATATCGTTTAATACAAATCGTTTATACAAAATCAGTCACCTGATTGTGGTATTTTAGTCATTATATTTGCCAATTTGCTGAATGAGTTAAATTTTAATTTATCCAATTTCCTTGTTTTGTGTACATATAAATAAAATAATCAAACGTCATGATATATTTTGAGCATGAGCTTTGTTTTAATACACCCTAGTGTATTTTTCAACATTTCACATCCACTTTCAGAAATATCAAAAGTTTGAAGTAATAGTGTTTGAATAAGCATTCGATATGTGAAAAGAACTGACAATGATTGATCACTATATTATTCAAGTCATAGTAAACAATAACGTGAGAGCCGGGCCAGTCATACGACATAACACCGTGGCATTGAAGGCAGAACGTCTAAAAATGTAGCTATAAATATTACTGCGTACATTGTATGTGTACATTTAATCGCAATATAGTTGGGCCTAAATATATGTTAACAGAACAAGTATTTTTTTGCAGACAGGCGTAATATAGATATGCAGTCATTTTATCGTTTTATCATGATTTAAGATACATATAAATAACAGTGGCAATGAACTCTTACAGTTTGACAGTCTCGACTAATTCTTTGCTGAATATATATTTCATCACTTTTGGGTTTTGAAGTTTGAAGTTATATCGAAATACTTTGATAGATGAATAAACTGTGTTAGTAGTGTATTTACAAAATTATTTACAAAAGTAGTTCTGTACCAACTTATATCAAACACACATACCGTTGTGTCGAAGGTTAGTAGTTAGAAGTCTAGTGTTTACTTGTTTAAATCATTAATTATTTATGTGACATTGTGACTCTCATCATTGGGGTCAATGACTTATGGATAGTGTATTGTATACTAGATATGTTGCTGAATTATTTTGTACATAGTCATATTCGTGAGTTAACACCACTCGAACAACAGTGGGAATAAGGCATAGGCAATTTACACCAGACATAATTTCTGCCAATAAATAAGCGGGCACACAATGACGACTCGTGCAGGTGTCGGCTCTACAAATCATAATTACTAAAACTGTAGCACGGATACGTCGGCACCCAAGTGAGGCATTGCAAAGGAGTGCGTCCTGGAAGTGACGACCCCTAATTTTATTGCAAATATATGAATTAACTAATATATGGAAATAGAATAATGTTGAAATATTTAGGTTGTTACCCATAGTGTCAAAAGTAGGTTGGGGACACATGCCCTTTCCGGTATAGCCCTCAGCCGCTAGGTTGCCAACATAATTTTATAAGTCCAATATTTATTGTGCATAATTTGAAATGGCCAATGTAACACATGATGATAGGAAGTGTCTCATTCACTGGCAGTAGTTAAAGTATTTCGGTTGTTACTCATAGTGCCAAGTGGCAACAATGGGTTGGGTGACACGTACCCCTTCCGGTATAGCCCTCAGTCGCTAGGTTGTCGAAATAATTTCATAAATCCAATATTAATAGTGTATAATTTGAAATGGCTAATGATGATTACAATAATTGGAGTGTAGGATAAAATAGTACACCACACTAAAAATGTAACTTTTCTTCTTGATCATTCGGCGGTAAATTTGGTAGTGGGATGTTGGGTGTTGATGTAGTTGAGAAATTGGGTCAATTCATGTTCATCGTGTATCCAGATCCTGAAAATATCGTATATGAAGGCTTAAACTTAGTCGACTACTATTGAGAAATCAATAAATTATACAATTGATTAACATTTGATTATTGCCAGCTTTGAGCTGAACTTAGTATTTTTATTTTGAGCGATATTCTTTCAAAAACCTCTTGGTGTTCCTTTCAATTTTCATTTTTTTTTATTTATAGCTAAAACATACTGTATTTGTTTATAGTTCTACAGTTATACACGAGAGTAGTAAGGGGTAATCATGCGGTCATGTTAGACTGTGATATCCGGGACCCTCCTACTCGAGTATTTAACCTGTATTTAATCCCTGATAATGTTTAAACTCTAAGTACACATCAGCGGCATCGGCTAACTTAAGTACCGACTAATGGGTCCCATGTCAAATAGGTTATCAATTCAGGCACACGACATAAATGCAATGCATTCACCAGTGACGCACAATGTAGAAATGAGGGTTATGATACACAGATGGAAGAGACACGCCCAAATAAATTATTAAAACATTTATTATGCTATTATTTTGCACAAAGCCAAGCAATGCACGCATACATAAAATCAAATACATATTAAACAGAAAATAACAACTTTTCAGGCTGGCAACGTTAGGAAATAACTATAGATAATGGTAAGTTAAATTATAAATTACAATTAATTATAATAAAATCCTTACATCGCTGAAAAAATCTGGAGGTGTTTGTGTGTGTTTCGACTATATCACTCAACTGGGCGGACTTCAGTTTTTAATAGCAACAATTCCAAAAGACGTACCAACACACGAATTGGTTGAAAAATATATGACCTTCCGTTGGGATCTTTTGTTCGATTTATACGAATTCGTATACAAATAACAATGAAGAAAATTAAGACATTACTAATAAGATTGAACAGACGTGACAACAAAATGATAATAGCGGTAACAAAGACAAGCACATGTTGAAGAAAATGATCATCAGTGGGGTTTCGCTACGGGTAGTGCGTTTTAAACTAGGTCATGGCGTGTGTCAGCATCCTTTATTTTATGAGTTGTTTTCATAGTACCTCAAACCCTGCAAATAGAAGTGTGCATGGAATCATGGGAAGAAACGGTGTGCATTGCCGTGTGATAACTGTCATAAAGGTGATTGACAGGTCATACTTGTTTTTAACTCTGGAAGAACAGTTGGAATCTACCAGTTTTGATTGTGATTCACGTAACAAAGGGTGTTTACAACCTCGGAAGGAGAATTGGAATCTACCAGGTGTGCTGTTATTTGAATAACAAAGGATGCGACACAATCACATTCTGATTGGCTCATGTGGAAACCCAGATGATGTCACTGAATCATGCCTATGAATTAGACAGACTGAGGATAGTTGGGGTCCATCATTTCTACTGTATATCCTGTGTGTAGCTACTGCGATATTGTGGATCAAGTGATACAGGCTTTAACCATCATTCTGTGAGACTTGTATGAACTGCTCTGCAATTCCCTGCTTCCAGCGGTGCTCTCCAAAAAAGCGTTCCTCTGCAAGCAAGACTCCTGTATTTCTTCGTTGTTGTGTTGCCGAAGCCATTCATTGTCATCCATGTTTACATCATTGGAACTGCTGTAAGTTATCACCAATGCACACTTTCCAAAACAATCTCCTATTTTAGTGACTCTATTCATTGTATTTGTCTGTGCTTTATTTCTTGTAAATATTTTGAGAGGTATTAAAGCCAGGAGCTTTAACTCGATATTTTGGTGTATGTGTATTTCATTTCCAGTACTATTACCCAATTCTAGCAGTGTAAGAACCCCCAGACCAGTGTGAGTTATGTGGGTTCTCTCTCATTAGCGATAAGCAGGCCTTACACTGTGACACGCAAAGAAGGCGCTGAGGGTTTGAATCGCATGTGATAAACACTAACCGTAATAAGTCTCTTTTTTTCAATGCATTTTAGTCAATTATCGAGACATTGGAGTAGTTTAAAAAAATAAAATGATTTAACGATCAACGTCGTGGCGTTGTGCACAGGCAAATAAAGTATGATAAACCTGACAAAACATCACTATGCTAAAATACATAAATAATTAATGATTTAAAAATTGGTGAGGGCGGATGTTTTTCAACAGTTACATGAAAGACACGCAAGTGAAGGTGAGTTTTGCTAGATAGTAGGTGTCACGATGGCGTGCCCTGAATTACGAAAACAATACAGGAAGCTGAATATCTTCTATAATGTAGTGGTACTGTCTATTGTATTGTTGATTTAGGTTTAAAATTCAGCAACTAACATTTTAGGAAGCTCCACAATTCAATCAAATAATTCTATCATATATTATATTTTGCAAAAGTATAAATTATATAGAAACTAGAGTTGTTTACACCCCATATAACAAATGCAATGCAACTTGGAAAATTCGGTGAATATGTACTAGCAGATAGTGCCGAAGAATGCATCCACAACAGAGCTGATGAGGTCTGGTTAACGAAGGCGAAAAACGACCACACATCGTAAAGTCTAAACAATATTTAGTAAAAAAAATTACATAAAAACGCTAGTACAATTATATATGCTCATATTATTCAACCAAATCGGGACATAGGATAACAGTAAGTGTGCTTGCTGCACTACTACACACATATCCATATGAACATTGAGTTCAGAAAGGTGAGATAACGACATGTTCCAAACATCAAGAAAGTAAACGCACATCCCTCCAAAAATACGTCGTATCATGCGAACAAAATCATAAAAAATGACATTGCTACTATGCAAAGTTTGCACTCGGTCGATATTGTCCCTTGGATGAGAAGACATAAAAACATCTTACCGGTAGGACACTTTTTTAACACATAGAGGTAGGTTTAACTTTTCCGGAGTTGCATCTAGAAACAGTGATGTTTCAAAATTAGCATGTCTGCCTTTCAGCAGAATTGTTAAACTTACTAAGAAATTAATATATTCAATAATTTATATGACGATGTATATGAACAGACATATAAATCTGATGTCACTAAATAACTGTGATTTGAATATCGTATTTTCCCAGATGACATATCCGGAATATCTCATTCAAATTCACCCAACTGAAGTTAGAAATTTATTAGAATTATTTTAGACTCGTACAAACCCTGTACGTTGATCGTCAATGGCGTTCCTGCAAATTGATTGTCTTCGTCTATAAAACAAAACAAAACATAAATCACATTGGCGTATTATACGATTATGTTTTAACACAGCGTGTGACTGGTCACGTGTGTTAATGTCAGCTTCACAGTCAAAATACAGCGTTTATACAGGTCTTATCAATTCGTTCAAAGTGTATCTCTTATATACAGATAATGAACTAGTCATAGCGATGACATTTAATGTATCCCAATTATATACAGAATATATACCGGCCCTAGCAATGATATTAAATATTTTCACATTAAAAACAGATTATATACTAGTCTCAACAATTACATTAAATATGTTCCCAATATATACAGATAATGAACTGGTCAGAGCGATGACATTACATATATCCCAATTATATACAGACTATTTACCGGCTCTAGTGATGATATTAAGTATGTTTACATCATATACAGATTACATACTGGTCCTATCAATGACATTAAATGTGTCCCTATTATATACAAATTATATACTCTTTCCCGCATTGATATTAAATATGTCACATTATACGAAAGTTATACACAGATACTTGCAATGACATTAAACATTTCCACAACATATACCGATTGGATACTGGTCATAGCAATGACATTAAATGTATCTCATTATATACAGACTGTATACTGACCAAAGTGATGACACTAAGTGTATATAACGGTTCTAGCAATGAAATTAAATATTATATATTAGCACCGACATTAAATGTGTCCCTACTATATATTTTTTTTTAAATCTTTCCAGCAAAGATATTAAATATGTCCACGTCATATACATATTATATACTGGTCCTAGCAATGACATTAAATACTATATACAGATTATATACTGGGCCTAACAATGACATAACATGTATTTCATTATATACAGATTGTATACTGGTCCAATCAATAACATTAAATATTTCAATATATATATACAGATTATATACCGACTCAAGCGATGACACTAAATGTATATAACGGTTCTAGCAATGAAAATTAAATATTATATACAGATTATATACTAGTCCTAGCAACGACATTACGACATTTTTTGTATCTTTCTAGCAAAGATATTAAATATGTCCACATTATATACAGATTATATACAGGTATTAGCAATGACATTAAAAATGTCTTCCTCAAGTACACATTACATTATACAATGACATTAAACAAATGTTCATCCCGAAGAGCTCATTGTCAACCAAGGCGAAACCGAGGTTGACGGTGGGCTCTGAGAGCCTCTAAAACTGTATGTCCACAGCTGCAATCGCAGATTGAATGTCCCAAAGTGCGTAGCTGAGCGTGCTGGCGAATCGCACTGCAAGAGCGACTAATGACTAAAAATTACGCGAAATTGCTACAAAATACCAGTTTGCTTTCTAATAAGATAATCAAATAGTGAACGCAAAACTGGCCGACTAATCAGTTCATGGATATTGCTGCGTATCGTGTTTCCCTGACAAACTATTGGTGTAAATCAGGTAAATTCGGAAGGAAGGTACACGGTGATGGTAGACATACGAATATGACAGCAGGTCGACATAACGAATATGTGTACCTGTAATGCGCTTCTTTTATTGGCTGTCATGGTCATGAGATATACTAATAAATAATATATACTTATTATATGGTAGGTCTAGCAATGACATTAAATATGTCCTCATTAACAACGATTTATATACTATTTCTAGCAATGATATTAAATATGTCCACATTATATACAGTTTATATACAGGTCTTAGCAATGACATTAATTTTGTCATATTATATACAGATTATATATAGGTCTAGCAATGCCATGAAACATGTGCATATCATTTACATATTAGATACTGGTCCTGGCAATGACATTAAATATTATATACAGATTATATACAGGTCTTGCAATGACATTAAATATGTCCCTACTATATACAAATTATATACTTTTTCTAGCAATGATATTCAATATCTCCCATTATATACAGATTACATACTGGTCATATCAATAAGATTATATATATTCCATTATATAAACGTTATTAACTTGTCCTCTCAATAACATTAAATATGTTCGCATATATGCAGATTGTATTATGGTCATAGCGATATCATCAAATATATCGCCATTATATATATATACTGGTTATACCAACGAAATTGAATGTGTACCCTTTATACACATCTTATTTGCTGGCCTAGGAATAACACTAAATGTGTTCTCATTATATACAGATCATATGCTGGACCTAGGAATGGCATTAAATATGTCCCCAATATATTAAGATTATATACTGGTCCTAGTGGTGATATTAAATGTATCCCAATTATATACAGATTACATACTGGTCCTTGGATTGACAATATACATGACCACATTATATACATATTATGTACTGGTTTTAGTAACGATATTATATATGTTCCCATTATATACAGAATATTTACCGCTCCTAGCAATGGCATTAAATGTGTACCAATTATATACAGAATACATAGAAAACCTAGCAATAAAATTAAATATTTTCCGAAAATAGACATAAATTATTTATGTCCTAGCCTTCAAATTAAATGCGTCACGAAACTAAACAGAATATATAGGCTCTATATCACAGTATACATAAATAGAATTATGTTCGAACCAGGAAAGTTGTCACAACGTATGTTACACAAAATGAACAGTTTACTTAAATGAGTTTGCTCTTAGGGGCCTAATTATTACACCGCAAATAGCAGTATTTAGTTTGACAATAAATTTTTGTTTTTCCTGCATATTCGCCATTCATCCAAAATGTTGTACTTAATCTTATCGAGAAAAAAATAGAAACTTTCACTATATGTAATCTGCCCAATTATCCTCGCTGTCACGAAAGAGTTGCGTTTCTTCTTACTTCATACTATGTATTTTTTCATCGATGGTCTATTTAATACTTATATATTGTTGTTTTGAACCAATGGCCAATAGTATGTCATAGACAAATTAAGAAGAAGATTATATGTTAGATTTCTGAATAATTACTCCTTGAATAAATAATCAGCACCTGCCACTTCTTCGGATGCTACCCTGTGTAAGTATGTAGTATAAGCAGTAACATTCACAAGATCAAGACAAGATTTTTTCATAGGTACACACGAACGATCGTTGAGTAAGAAGCAAACACCCTTATATGTGTGAATTACATCTCCATAATCGCGGTCCCTTGGTGAACGGAGCTCTTTGTGCCTCAGTACATTGTTCATATACAGTATGAACTCTCGTGAAAATGGCTTAATAACATCAATAATTGCTTCCCAGCCAAGGCAGCATAGAAGTACATAGAATGCGTACCATTGCCATAGTCAAATACTCGTCCAGCTATGCTTTTAACAAGTTCTTTATTTGACATTATTGTTTGAATGAAGTCCCCACCTTTCTTTCTTGCATTACAGTATTTATCATATGCTTCTACCACTATATGTACCGTGTCTCCCTTTTTAAATATCTTGCGTTTACCATACACATACACTCTAGAAAACAAAATATTGCACGTGAAAGTAAATTTCCACCATGTTACTGCTTAAAACTTTTTTTGCAGGGGTAACTTTATATGTAGAAGAATGATAAACCAATAAGAAGTAAATTTGAACATTGTATATTTGCAAAATGTAGTTTATATTGAATATTGGTTACTGCCATCAATCATAATTTGTCTTACCCTCGTACACGAGTACCTGTGTTTTCGTATGATATATATTGTTATCAATTATCTTGACTATTATGCCAGGCGTCGTGATGGACAAGGAATGTGAAATATCACAAGCATTGTTTACGCATTTGTTACTATACACTAATTGTATTTCAATAGGTAGTAAGTGGTTACATTACACACATTTTGTACATACATGTCTGATCATCATTGGTAGCTACATATTATGCTCAAGTTTACATAGTGAAATGTCAGTGTAAAAATAGTGGTGAAACAACTAATGCAAAACACTTGGCCGTCTAGCGCCACTGTTGAATAGCAAAATGAAGTGCCATTTACGACAGATTGATATAGTCCTGATCGGTGCTCAGATAAATGATATAGTCGCAGGCAGGTATCAACCCATTGGATATCAGAATTGTATATTATTGGTACTTAGTCTGTTATAGTTTATTCGTTGCTTACATGGTGAATTGTCTTTACATGAGTATTATACATTATTCTCATTGAGTAGTGATTATGAGGAATGATTGATGTCTGGCACCATGTTGACAGTATTAGTGTATGTGTTATGTAAGGCATTAATTAAATATAAAATATTACAAAAAGATTTAAATGTATTTTGATTTAGAAATTCAATTCAATAGCGCCCTCCATTGTGTCTGGTTAAATGTGGTTTTGGTCATTGGTGGCGTTTTTGAATCCACAATGCTTTGCATAAGAAAGCTGAGGATTTTGCTAACTTTTGGTTTGACGTCGACGTGGATAGTTAGTTTATTTTCCTCATGTTTCCTTTTTGAATTTAAAGCTTGTTTTTAGTTGTCTTCTGTTTCAGGTCGTTCCAGTGAACCGCGAAATTCGTCAGTGCCGCTCGAAGTCCGTACCCGTACTCGTACGCAATATCAAGGCGAAGGAACGTCGCTCTGCAAGTTTCGTGATACAACAAAGACCGGCCACGTGGTGAAGACTCGTACGCCATTCGGACCAGCTGGAATATACTTGACATATATTTGATAAGTAGACTCTATTATTTCCTGTACTTAGAGCATATCTTGTAATGTAACTTTATTTATATATTTGAGTTGTGTATATTCATTTATGTGTTTATGACCATATTATTGAGTTATCTACAAGTACTATAAATGAAAGTAAAATATATTATTCCATATATTTGTGTCAATATTTTAATAGTTCAACCAAAGAAAGATAGGGGAATTTGTCCACCCTTGGCTCTTAGTTGAAATCGTGACAGTATGACATATCATATGCGTTTGATATTCTGATATTGTACCGACTATTCAACTGCATATATTAATACATGTAGTTTGTAATTTATCTTTGTACCGGACATTGACTTCACCACAACAACCATGGCTACCACACCTGAGCTATGCAAGCCCATCACTAGTGAGTGTAAGCTGCTACTTGCAATCTGGAATGCAAGGTCTATTTGTAACAAAGCTCAGCAAATAGGTGATTATATCACAGAAAAGGACATTGACATACTTGCTGTCACCGAAACCTGGTTGAAAGAAAATACAGTTAGTCATGTCATTCAAGAGTGTATTCCAAGTGCATACTCATTTCAGCATACTCCACGTACCACATCACCTGGTGGTGGCATCGCTCTCATATTTAAATTTTCACTGAAACTATCTTCCTGGAAGCCTGTGACGTATGATAAATCATTCGAAGCCACTGAAGCAATACTATTGCTAAAAAGATTCTCTCTAAAATTTATCATTCTGTATCGACCACCATGTAGTAAGAAAAATAAACACACTATGTCTCGGTTTCTAGACGAGTTCCGTAAGATACTTCTTAACTATAATTCATACACAGGACATCTGTTTATTGGAGGTGATTTTAACTTGCACGTTGACAATACACTCAACTCCGTTACCAAGCGATTCAACAATATTATTCAACAACACAACCTAACACAGTGGGTTCATGAACCAACCCATAATCGCGGACATATTTTGGATTTACTAATCACTAACTCTGATTTCATAGATTCAATATATATTGACAGTCAGAGTCTCTCCGATTACCGTCCAGTTCTTGTCCATGTAAAACTTCAGAAGCCTTCACTCTGCAGAAGTCAAGTTATACGTCGATGTTAATCTTCTATTCTACCATTGACTTCTCAAAGGACATTGACTCCAATCATAAACCAGTTTCAAATTTACACTCCGTAATTACAACATACAATTTGGTTTTCTCAGATCTGTACAATAAGTATGTAAACCTGGAGAAACGCATTATCACAGTTCGGTCGGATACCAAGTGACATATACTGCCCATATAATTGCGGCCAAAATTATCGTAGGGCTGGAGAAAAAAAATAGCGCGTACACAGTCTTAAAATTCGCCGTTAAATTTACAAAGATGCCGGCCGCAATGTTAATAGGATAGTTTTAATTCAAGTTACTACAAGTTACGACTTTGTATTCGTCGAAATAACCATTACATAATTATGTGAATCTATAAGACATGTTCTATAATTAGGCTATAAACAGTTCTATTACTTTCCATAAAATATTCATCTTAAATCTGCTCTCTTTATAAATTCAAAACAATTTTTACAACTTTCGGTTCGTACAACTATGACAACTGAGTGTCAGTTAATGTGATCTATCACACGTTAGTTCGATAGCAGTGACCTTTGACACTGCAGCTATTTTGAAGCAATACACGGGAACTATAGCAACAATCAAACATGGCGTCGGCCAAAACAAAAAAGACATATGTACATTCATATTAGATTACGTTGTAATTGCGTGAACACAGCTCAACGACAGAATATGTGATTTGACACTAAGACAACTCATTTCTAGAAATGAGTAACTTTTCTAAAAACGGTTGGACTTTCTAGGATTGTTTTGACGAATTACTGATAGCTGATAGTGTGTAATATTATACTATTATTATAGTAGAATGCATATTCTATGCTATACAGATTATTGTCATGCAGAACTTACTGGATTTTTGTTTAGCTCGAAGAAGAATTTTCAATTTTCAGTTGTAACTGCTTGTATTTAAACGAATAACACATGGACTAGATACATTTCTCTTTGACGCAAATCAATGAAAAATCATTTACATCATAATAATCTGATGTTATAACCACTCACGGCCTCACTAATTTCAATCACTATTTGCATGAATTAACAAGATAAGAACAAGCATGATATCACATGTTATTATCGTTTTGTAACTCCTCCCTCCTCACATTTATAATATCAGTTAGCTTTTTAAAATGTTTTCTCTAGCAAAGCGACAACAATTTCTTGCATATATAGTGATAATGAAATACATTGTACACTGGATGGCTACCTTTCTTCTATTTATTCATGGTGTCAATATTGCATCTTGTAATCTAGACGCGCCTTGTGGTACTGTGACGGGCTTGTACGTTTATTTGTGTTTTGCAGTCATCCGTCCTCTCTCTCTCTGTATCAGATAGTCACCGCTATGACTGGCTTAGTTCCAAAACCCCATACAAGTTAGAATAACTGCATTATCTGGCACTAATTAGTTCGTCCTGGTTCCATTTCAATTCTCTGACCAGTTTATTCAAATTGATGTAGTAACCTCTTAAAGATGCGGTTATTTTCGTGATTTTTGCTTTTTTGTTAATGAAGGGTTATTACTTTTGTAAAGTTATTGGCCTCATATTTTTGCCAAAATGAAAACTGAAACATACATAAAATCCCCTTGTGTAACGGGAAACTGTACACTTTGTTTTTGGGATAAACAGTCTGACCGCAAACAATAACATTTACTTATTACGTAATTAGTATATACTTTTTTTAACGACGGAAACAGTGCACACTGAAGACGCGATCATATCACCGCCGGCTCCTTATCATTGATCACTGCAATTATATTACTGCCATCAAACAGAAACGAAATTTCTTGTAATTACTACGACTCCTGCAACCCTTCGTTGTTATATAATTCGAAGATTTATCACGATGCTAAAATTAGGTCCCCCATAGAATCCGAAACACATGTCAGAGGAAATTACGAACTTCCAAGGATACACGACATGGTTAGGATTCACACACGTTTGAGTGTTCAAACCAAAGGCAATTTCCGTCTTCTAAAAAGTCTGGCGACAGTTTGAAATCAACCGAAAATCTGTATTGGCCGAAAGTGCAGTTGGGAAACTTAAAGGTCGGAGAGGTATTGGAAAAACTGTCGTCTTACGTGGTATCGTCGCCTCACCTACAAGGGTCCCTACAAGAACGCCGTTTCCGAAGTTGCAGCGGAAGCCGAGTGTCAGTTAGAAAAAAGTTCAATCAAGCGGCGGCAGAACTCAGAAAAATTAAACTTGATTTAGGCGAAATGGATGATGAAAACGACACGGCAAGTGTATGATTTACAGACTACGCTTCGCAAGTAAACATGATTTGAATATATAATGAGGTGACGTAATTTATTTCCTAACTATTTAACGTTATGCAGGGCCACTGTGCACTGTAACAACTTCGCCTCTTTTTCGAGGGCGAATACGGGTCAAATATTTTATAGTTTTGAATTCTAATACTGAAGGCTACTAAGTGATTCCATGTTTTGTTGTAAAAGTCAGTCCATCCGATGCTGTAAATGTTCAAAATTAGCGCAACATGACGAATGTTCTGTTATTTAGCGGCAAAAGAAATCAGAGACCACAGTGGTCATTCGAGTGATTTGTGCGTCGCCAGAAATTAGCCTACTTGAAAATTAAAATTTACACACATTGATAACGTTATGGCACAGAATAATACTCTCGAAGCATGTTTTGATAACTCCTCGCGATGAACATGGTTTTTGAAGTCCTTGTCTATGGGCAAATATCAGGGAAGATATAAATTGATTTAATTGTAAACAAGTCTCCGATCTATGGTCTAACACTGTCGTGGCATTGACGGGGCTGATGCTGCCTTGATTTTCAACTTTCTTTTTTGACGACCCCCCCCCCCCGCCCGCTGTTTAACACAAAACTCAATTTTAATAAAATAACACCTTTTTATCACCGTCTTCGTAAAAGAACAACTACAGTGACCCCTCGTTAAGTCGCGGGTGTCGGTATCCCGGCAAAAACCACAACTTATCGATGGTCGCGACTTACCAACGGGTCTGCATCTAAAATGTAGAAAAAGCACATACATTATAGTAAGTTTTTTATTGAAAACTTCCTAGCTTTATCTTCGTTTAGACTGCCAGATTATTTCGCACATTTTCTATTCAGTTTGCCCCTTTTATGTTCAGTTGTCAAATTTTCTCAGTTTTTTATTCATTTTTTACACACTTGTGAATAGTGGTCTCACAGATCGTGATCCTTGTTAATACGTTCGGACAACGCAATAGCTCTCATTTAGACATGCTGCTCAGTTGAATACTAGATATTAGATAAATTCAACTTATTATAGCTTAGTTTTATTAAGCTAAATCGAAAGATGACTGGCCGGGAACTACGTAAAGTCGCTACAGCCCATGTCGACACATTTAGTCAGGCGCCAACAACCTTTTATTGGCGATCCGCTCCGCAAGGATTGCCGTTAAAATCACGTTTAATGTGTGTTTGTGTTCATATGTGTAATTACCCGTTTTTTGACGTATTGTGATTTTCTTTTGTTTGGTCGATTTTGTTAAAATTTGGCATGTACATCTTCACTCTAGTTAGTAGTTAATATCTGAAATAAAAATCCGGCAACAGCCACAAAAAATGATTTTTGAATAGCTTCGAGCCAAATGTATCTGTCTCTCCAAATTTAGAATTAGGCACAACGGACATAGCTCATTCTACTCACCGTGAATGTGGGCTCACAGTTTTTATTTGATTTTTTGATATCTTTTATCATTACCGAGAAATTTAGTCTCAAAATCCTCTGACCCTGACATTGTGCAACTGGACGAAACGATAAATTATATAGGATGGTTCGAGTTACGGGAACCGTTATTAGGCATACTGTTGATACATTTTGTGATTATGGAGTGATGATAAAAACTAAACAGTTTACTATCAGGTATAGTACTTTTGTTGTGATTAATAGTATGACAGACAACATATAATGGAGTATTCGTGCATACGTCTTGTTATATAGTGAGTCAATGCAGTGTACATAGACTAGTGTGTGTTATCAGCGTAAATGGGATAAGCGTATTTAATATGTTTATTTATTTACGTATATCGTTGAAGTAGTTCGAGTATTGTACTCTATGTAACCTCGTTCATTAGTAGGTGATATGTGTTAAACACACTATGTTTGACCGGTGCACTCAGCACAGATACAGGTAAAGTCTATCAGGTTGGCAGGGGTGGATTTTCTCTTTGTCACCCTCAACAATTCACGTTTTTCTGATCAAATCACCCTGCCATTCTGTCATCAACAATCGGGATCAATGAAAGCAAGTGAATATTTTCTGGATGAAAACGTTTTTGTTTTTTGCAAAATTTTGGTTTTTGATGAATTGGCGGTCAATAATCAAATTTTTTTGTTTAACTGCGATTTTCAAAGTTATTGCTGTTGTTTTTCAACAATAGGATATCGAAATGAATGACGAAAATCAAAATGCAATTTTAATTTCGGAGATTTCATGTCATTGAATTGCTATTATTTGGATACTATCAACCGACGGCGAGCTCAACGACACGCAACTACAATGTTACCAGTCAATTCTGTATCGTCGCCCACTATTCAATATTCACATTAAACTATTGCTCGAATGATTTCCTCCTTTATCATTCTATATCGACCACCACGAAGTAAAAGAGATGAACTCACTGTATCTCAGTTTCTACTCGAGCTTCGTGAGCCAATCCATATTCATGGTCATATTTTGGATTTAGTTATCACTAACTCTGATTTCATAGATTCAACATAAATTGACAGTCAGCATCTTTCCAATCACCGGCCAGTTCTTGTTCATTTACAACTACAGAAGCCTTTACTCTGTAAACGCCAAGTTATAAGTCAATCTTCTATTTCTAACACTGACTTCTCCAATGACGTTGACTTCAATCAGGACTTGCATAAATCAGTTTCAAATGTATACTCTGCAATTACAAGTATGCACCCATCAAGAAAAGCATTAGCATAGTTCAGTCGGAAACCAAGTGACATACTGTCAGCATATCTTGCGGCCAAACAACATCGTAGCGCTGTTGAGCGAAAATGTCGTGTAACCAGACGTTAAATTCGCCGTCAAATTTACATGCCTGCCGCAAAGATAATTTGTGAGGCCAATTCAAGTTACTATAAGAATCTTCTGAAGGGAAATGCCTTCGCTCTGTAGATTCCCAGTTACATATATCGTTGTTAATTGTCTATTTCTACCGCTGACTTCACTGATACACGTCGCAAATCAAATACATTTTGAAATATATAAGTTTTGTATAATCATTCACATCATATCGCTCATTGTAGTAGTTTGCTAACACTACCTGGTTTGTATTTGCTACAATCATTCATTTGTAATACTTTAAATTTCTACTTTTCTACTCTACATTTCTACGATAATGGCGTACACAGTTATGAATAAGTCACACGATGGTTGAAATAACCTCGCTGTTTTTGCATATATTTGTGTGTTCGACCAATGTCACAGACAAAATGTAATTGAGGTCCATCCAATTAAAGATATATCAGATATCAAAGCAATTGCAGTAGCAATAACAATCGTGACCGAACATGACAAAAATAATCGCCACAAATAAAGAATTGAACTAAATGAACACACCTGACAGGTAACCTAGGGTAACTATATGCCAAGTATCCTAGCAATTTAGCTGATAGGTTTCAACAAGTAGAAAAGAGTTTTCCCCAAAATGGTAGAAATAATAGTGTGTTCTTCACGATGAAAGCGTAACTAATCAAAGAAGATTAAATTGTTTGAGGGTGAAACCAAAAATAATTGTTAATTCACTACAACATCACTTCATATGTATAAACTCCTATCGTCCCATTCTTCGGCCACCTATGTCGCCCCTACGACAGTTTGCATGTACCTGTTATGTGTGCGACACCCAAATGCAGTGTTCCTAATGCGTATCTCCCACTGAATGAGGTTAAACAAAGTTCAACGTTCAAGTAATACAACAATATACGCAAATAAAACACACACCATATTCAATAGGTTTGTTGTATATACGCCGATATTACACTCTAGAACGAAAATAGGTCGCTATGCTATATGCTACAGGTGCTGTTGTATAAAAAAAATAACTCTATGGCATAGTTTTGGTTTTCCCATACGCCATTTATTGTGAAAGTTTTAATCGGTAGATACAGTACAATATGTTGACACAAGTTGGTTGCTATGGACAGCCTCACGACTACACTTGGAGGTACATGTTGTTGTACAACATCGACTAAATAATATGACCGATTGATGACGACGACGAACGGACGACCTAGAATGAAATCATTCCTATCTTTTTATGGAGAAAGGTCATGGTCACGTGGTATTCGTAATGTGCGTATTTGGCCAAGCAGACCAGTCGATATGTAAATATAATTGTAATTGGCATACTGTGAATATAATATTGAGTGTCCAAAGTAATAACACATCAAGACAATTGAATGTTAGGTAACGCTTGGTAACCTTTTTTTTTCAAAATAAACGAGAATGAAAGAGAAATTGATGGTGGTTTGTTATCATTTGAGTGTATTCAGTACTGGTAATACGCACAGGTGTATCAAGTGTTATTTTGGCGGAAAATTCGGGCAGTCTTTGATGTCTGTGTGACGACGACAGGCGCGGTAGACCAAATTGTAAAAACAAATTTCATATTTGAAATTAAATATTCAAAAAATGGCGAAAAACCTGTATAACAAACATCTCAATTAATAGAAATTTGAACATAACTCCTATTTCATATGTATGATTACGAAGTTTGATATAGGTTATTACCGTGACCGCAAATTACCACGGATTGCGTAGATTATCGGGATGTGCGAAGTGTAGTTTGAAAACGGATCTAGCGCGTTAGTTTGGTAAATTGTAATGTCAACGAAACTTCTATAGTCGTTCAGAATACACCTTTAAGACAATTTGTAAAACACGTTCATGCATGCTATCTTTTATGGGGGTGTTAACACTGTTGATCAGTAAAATGGCTATCAAGCGACCATCTTGTACCGAATTTAAAAAAAAAAACTTAGAAAGAACTCCCTTGTGCTGAAAGTATTGGAGACGCATTGAAATTAATTCAAAATTTAGGATTTGCTTTTCAAATGAGAAGCTTGGCAACTAATATTTGTCTGCAATTTTAGAAGCACAACTTGAAAACAATGTGATTCACAGTATAAAAATTTATAATACATACAGAAAATTGAATTTTTATCCATAGTTTTCAGTTTAATTCTGATTTATGATCTTTCAATCTTGCGTTATTTATCTTATATCATATTTTAAAACAGAAACCCAAATGATTTACAAGAAGCATATCTTTATAGTATAGTAAATACAGTACTTTTGAATAGTCGATAAAAATGTCAGATTTGTTTGGGTCTTGAAAATGACATTCTGTGAGTAAGAGGCTGATTTGGCAAAATAGCTAGTACATTTGTTGATTTCCGGAAACTAAAATATATATTCAATTTGTGTTCTCTTAAATACACTTGATAATTGAAAAGGTTTGCCATGCTATAGGAGGTTTTAATTTATATTAGTTTCTGAACTTAACTATCCTTGATATGACGAATGTTATTTGAAAAATACCGTGATGCTTTATCAAAATCTGTACGTGAAAAAACTGTCGTAGGTTGAGCGGTTCGTGCATTTTCCATATCTTAAATAGACAAACACCAAAACCTTTCTGAAATTTATATTATAAATTCATCATCTATTAGCTCAATTAAAAGCGTGGTTAAAAAGTGCATAGTCATCGCCAGGGATTGCTGTACAGCCCGATACAGCAAAGCACTATCGTGCAAATAAAAAAAACTTCTAAATTGCATTTGTTCATAATTTTTCATCATTGTGATTGTTATCAATATTCACGTATAGGTTTTCTTCAAACATATCCAGATGTAAATATTCCTAGTGGAGAAAACAGAACCAAAATATTCACATTCAACTGACTTTTTTTCTATAACTTTCATTCCTAGCTTTATATATAATTACATGTTTCGTGCACATCCGAGAAGCGTGCCAACCGAAATGAACCGGGAACAGTAAAATAAAGAGTCAGCAATGTTCCACATATTTCGAACTATATGTAGCATAGGATATTTACGAGTTAATAGCATTTGGAGAATTTTATACCATGTGCTATGTAATCATACTTAAAGTAACGTACGGTGATCTGAGTCAATGTTTTTGTTATATATAATTATAACGATATATGTTTATAATATTCTGGGCATAACCAGACAGGAAAACAGAATAGAATGCAGTTTAAATGTGCCTAGTAATGCGAACGAAGTCTTTCTTGGACCGAAAATAATGGTAGCATAATAATGGTACCATATCATATTTAAACATGGGGTTAAACAGTGTAGTCGAAACTTATTTTTTTTCTCTATATTCTGTCTATTCCGTTTTGATGAAAACACAATATAGTTCTAACACGTACAGTAATCAAATTACTGTGTAAGTTATCATTATTGCACGCCATAGTACGTGGTGAAATCATACAATATGCAGAGGGATTATTACCCAAAAAACTTACCCGTCTATGATTCTCGGCAAGTTTCCCAACCCGTGAACAAAGTTGCGAGAAAGTTGGTCTTTCTTCCTGCTGCACATTCCAACAGCCTACCATGATGTCATACCTGGGTGATGATGAAATAACTCAGTAACTAATCCTACGAAATATTGTTTCGAACGAAACATTAAGCCCAAATTCTCTACTTACAGTTCACGGCTGCAATGTGTTGGTCTTGGTAACCTGTATCCACGATTTATTTCGTTGATAACTTGGGCTGATGGCATAGTACCGTATGGCGTAGATCCTATATGGTGTATAACACAAAATATGGTAGTGTATCTTGAAATAGCAACATATTTAAACCACTTTTTATATTGCTCTTATTTCAAAACACTGGATTAGAATATAAATTGTAATCTCCCATACCAGCAACGCTTCAATATAATAAACTATCTAATTTGAGATTCAACTCAAATTCGAGTAACAAACTATTGACACACACATACAACATAAAATATAGCTGTATTCAGCTGTATTATGGGGGTTTGAGATTTTTACTCCAGTACAATTATGATTGGGGCCAAATAAATAGCTCCTTTTACATGGATATTATAAGATATTGTGAGTGAGATAAACGAGCAGAAAGAACTAAGTTGTGTACATAAAATTGTAGCGCAAAAAATTGGAATAATATTTATATAGTTTGATAAATGGGACCTCTGTTTATTACAGTAAATGAAACATCATACATAGACATAAGATACATAAGTAATTTGTTAGATAATAATGATGAATTTCTTACTTGCGATCAGTTTACTGACAAATATAATATTGCTGTGAATTTTATAACATAGACATATATTATTTCGGCAATACCACCAAATTGGAAAAAAACTAACGACTATGTACATGTAATTGAACAAAATGTTCATAATACAATTGATAATGGGTAAGTAAAATAAATATTTCCATAAATTAAAGATAAAATCAGAAACTTAATTAACATTGACAAATATGTTTTAACTGAAAATAAGTTTGAAAAAAATGGGGCAAAGTACTGCAAGTGATTGAAGGATATTTGTAAGTTATTTTTATAAGTTTATTTACCTTGCAGTTATTGTAAATCAATGCCATCCAATAATTTGTAAAAGAAAAGTAATGAACCTACACCCCCCCCCCACAAACACAACAACCCCCTAATCATTTTTTCTCACGTTTCCCCCTTCTCTTCTCTTTTATTACCCTATTATAGTGCTGTTAATTGTCTATTTTTATATTTTTTGACATGTCAGATTATTGTGAAGTAATGTTATTTGTTTAATATTATATGAGTAAAAAAAGTATTGACACAGACAACACATATTTTGTTGTTGTCGTGTTTACTCTGAACAACATGGATCACAACAAATGAATGAATAATTATATATTCATTACATTATTTGGTTGATTTGATTTTTGCTTCTAATAATTATTATAGTGATTTTACTTGTTGAGAATGCGAGATATTGACTTAGGCTTCGCCTCATTGTTGTTGAAAAAATTACGACAGACATGTAAAGTTCAAAAAACTAATTATGTATGCAGAGACTATCCAATAAATTGTTAGTATAATCGGAAAGAATACTAAAGTTGAAAGTATCCATACCCAATGTAACAATTTCCCACAAGACAATACCATAGGACCATACGTCACTTTTTGAAGAATAATATGAGTGATTTAATGATTCTATTGCCATCCATCTCAATGGTAGTTTTCCCTTTAAAAGGTAAATTTAAACATTATTACTATTTAAAAGTTTCCTCTCGATTGATAGTTAAAAAAACGATAAAAATAATCAAACAAGTGTCACCTGTGTCTTTTTCTGGTAGACGTCTGTACCTTTCACATCACGAGCAAAGCCAAAGTCCGAAATTTTGCAAGTGTTGTTTTCGTCGAGTAAGATGTTTCTTGTTGCTAGGTCCCGATGAATACACTATAGAAAAAAAGTATACAATTTACCCAGTTGTGTGTACCATGAGCTCTTTTAACACTGCACAACACTAAGCAACTTAACGTAACAAATATATATATCTATATACCATGTTTGTAACTACTTCCTGTAATTTGCCACGCAAATATATTATAGTACATCTAGATAACTGCTTTCACAAACTAGAACTTGCAACATTTCGGAACAAAGATCGAGACAACAGTATATGTTTATGTATGCCTTTTATATGATAAAAGAAAGAGGTGATTCCATGTGACACACTTGTGTACATTTTCATAACAAAATGTCATAGAGTATGTATTTTGGAAGTCACAGTGATTTTGCATGTTCTGTACTGATCTACGAATATAATAGCTAAAAACTCGGCGAGCACGTTCTTCATATGCCACATTCAGCATGGCAATATTAAACAATAAAGTAACGGTCATATATGTTCAGTATCTAAATAAAAGTGGCAATAGTATTTCACAATTGATGGGCATTTTCTAATGTGACCTTCTAATTTAGGTTACATATAAAAGTCAATGCTAAAGCATACATGGAATGTGTGTTCGCAAAATTATTTCAATGAGTAACTATCTTCTTTACGGTCGTTATGCATATATACCTTTATCATACAGTATTAAACCAAAATGTCACTCCTAGTTCATATACATTTGCATATTCAGAAATACTAAAGCTTGTATTACTGTACAAGCTTATAGTTTCAAGTCACAGAAGATATTGTACGCTTCTCACCTTCATTGATGCAAGAAAACTCATTCCTTTGGCCACTTGCCAGCCAAAATGTAAGAGATCCCAGGAGCTTACATTTTTTACATTTTGATGTAAATTCTGGTAGATTAGTGCTGAATGGCTTGCTCTCAAATGATTCTGTAAGCAGCCATTTTTCACGAATTCGAGAATTATATAAACTGGATCTAAGAAATAAAAAAATAAAAATATACTATTAATGTACATTAACTGACTATGGCACTGACCACATTGAAAGAAGTAAATTTACCTGAACTTGTGCAGCACCCGAACAAAGAGACTACATTAGGATGGGCTGAAGTGAATGTCTTCATCAATCGTAACTCTTGCAAAAAGTCTTTTCGATCTACATCCGTTGCGTTTTCTGAAATGAATATGGAGTGTAAGTGATAGGCCGAAACTATAGTACTAATATTTGTTATTATAGTTCGGGAGTATCTGATAATTTATTTATTGCATTCATCTAAAAAACTTGTTTGTATGGTACGTACTTCTCAAATATTTAACAGCTACTTTTGTCTGTTTATCACCATCTGATGGGTCCACAGCATATGCAAGTTGAACTTCACCAAATTCACCTTGGCCTAACAGCATTCCTTGAAAATGTAACATTTGCCGCGGAAATTCCCACTCATCACAAATTAATGGTTGTAAAACTTCGCATGATTTTGCATGTGAAAAGTTAGCCAATGTTTGAATATCGACATCATTTTCAGAACGATGTTCCTCGTTCTGATGAGACCCGTCAACCTTCAATAATCGAAATAATTGAACAAATGTTAACTGATTACATGTGTATGTGTAACAACGACGTTGTACAAATTTATATTTACAGCAAATGCCGTAAAAAACTCAAAAATAATCGATTCACTTTCAATTTATCCACGATGAACACAACATTATGTATATATATGTAGGTAGTTAATTATAATTAATAGACGCACGTTCGCGGCCTCCATTTTTTTAAAATGGGAGTTAAAACTGAGTTGTAGCTAATAATAAGCTCTTTGCGGACTATGTGTATTTATATCATCAGATTTGCGTTCAAAATTGATGCTGTGAAAAAAAGGTTTCGAAAATTCCCAACGATTGATACGTTTTTTTTGCTTGACGTTCATTGAAATTGGTGAAAAACATCATTTTTGTATTTCACGCGTGTTTCACAATTTCAGATTATTTTGTAAGGATAATCGGTTTTCAAATGTCCGAAAACATTTTATCACTGCGGCCATTTTAATCCTTTATAAACACGCTAGTGTTGATTTTGAGGATAATATACACTTGACTTGTATATGCATACAACATAGTTGTATAGTGTTAATTGAAGTAACAAGAAATGTTGATGATCTAGGAGTTGTGATACGAGTTGAAGTCATCGCGTTTGCTTGTTCTAAATTCAAAGCGGAGACACCGTGAAAGCATACTTTGGTGGACTGTAAAAAACTGATCATACCCAATACGGTAGCGTCTGGCAAAACAAAACATTTTGCGGTTATTTGAGTTTTGGTAAGTCACATACAGGCACCATAGTCTTCTGTCTGTGATCGAGAAATGTCAGCAGTGTAGGTAAGGCAATCGCCGTAACGTCAAATGCTATCGAATACTCATAATACTGTTTCTATTTAGTGTCTGGTTTGCCTGTAAATACCCTTGTGTATGTAAGGACTAAATATTCAAATTATGTAATACTACCTCAGGGTAATGAAATGTTCATTATTATATTACAATAGTTTACCTCGCCAATAACTGTTGAATCTATCAACACGTCATTTCTTATTCGGCATTCGCCATTGATCGGGAAATTTACGAGTTCAATCTAATGTGAATGCTGATATAGTACGTGGTTAACATACACATTCATGTGTACCGTATTAAAAACTAATATTTACATCAGTACGATTACAAGCAACAGTTCACTAACCGAGAGATGTTCTCTTGTATGTAGCCCTTCCTGGTCTCGTCGTGACTGTTCAATAACTTGTCTATTTTCAGAGTGTTCCTTATTTTTCTGTAAATGAAACAAATATATAATTAATAAATAAAATGGAATGAATGAAATACCAAACGAATCAAAAACCATGGTTATTCTACTTACATTCTGCATGTACTTATTGTGCCCAATTATGATAAGAAATACAGCAGTTGTCATCGATGCCACAATGCTCCCTGCAATTATACTGATAGCCAACAAAGATATTGAATCTTCACTTGATCCTCCTTGAGGTGGAGGAATCATTGCCATTATATCTATTATGTACAAACATTCAGAACATAATATATGACAGCCTTATTGTCAAGACACTGACACTACTTCACAAATGTAATGACTAGGTGCAATCTTATGGTGATTGCATAGTTCAGTCGACATTATGTATAGCAAATGTATGATACAGCATTGTATATATCAACCAACAACAGTGCCTTGTTATACTCACCCTGTAATTGTAGATGCACGATATTGGACATTGGCGACATGCCACAGTCGGTGTAAGTTTGACACGTGTAGTACCCACAATCAACATCCGACAAGTTAAAAATCGGATAAATATTGTATTTGTTCGCTAGTAATCGATACGTTGTGTCCTGATCAGAAAAGAACAACTAAACTAAATACGAAATGTTTATATATATATAAGTTATTGTCAATAACGTTGATTATAAAAACGTATAGAACTTCGAGAGACATTATAAATGCTACATTCTGTCCTAGATATACGTTACTTACGTACCCGTAATATTTCAAGTCAAAAGTGGACTACAAACAGGTAAGCAAGCTACCGAACTTACATTATTGCCCTTGAAATTCCACCTGTATTTTACATGTGTATTTTCGTCCACACATTCCATTTTAACACTTTCACCTCGACGCACCAAACTATTATCAATAATTAGTTCCACTTTCGTTTGGTCTATAAACAAAAAATGTTGGATTTCCAATTGATACTCACGATGACGTGTGTTAAATAGGTGTTAAATGCCAATCGTTGTTCAGTCGACACTTTATTATTTCAGAAAGCTACGTAGATATTTGTTATGCCTGTTTAGTAAATGTATAATACAGCATTGTATATATCTAGGAACAACTGTGCCTTGTTATACTCACCATGTAATTGTAAATGCACCACATTTGACATTGACGAAATGTCAACTCTGGTGTATGTTTGACAAGTGTAGTACCCACAATCAACATCCGACAAGTTGAAAATCCGATAAATATTATATCCAATCGCCAGTAAGCGAAACGGGTTGTCCTGATTAGAAAAAAATAACTAAAATAACAAGAAATGGCTATCTCATCAAGTTCCTGTGAATAACGTTGATAATAAAAACGTTTAGAACTTTGAGAGACATTATAAATGCTACATTCTGTCCTAGATATTCGTTAATTACGTACCCGTAATATTTCAAGTCAAAAGTGGACTACAAACAGGTAAGCAAGCTACCGAACTTACATTATTGCCCTTGAAATTCCACCTGTATTTTACATCTGTATTTTCGTCCACACATTCCATTTTAACACTTTCACCTCGATGCACCAAACTATTATCAATAATTAGTTCCACTTTATTTTGGTCTATAAACAAAAAATGTTGGATTTCCAATTGATACTCACGATGACGTGTGTTAAATAGGTGTTAAATGCCAATCGTTGTTCAGTCGACACTTTATTATTTCAGAAAGCTACGTAGATATTTGTTATGCCTGTTTAGTAAATGTATAATACAGCATTGTATATATCTAGGAACAACTGTGCCTTGTTATACTCACCATGTAATTGTAAATGCACCACATTTGACATTGACGACATGCCAAAGTTGGTGAATGTTTGACAATTGTAGTACCCACAATCAACATCCGACAAGTTGAAAATCCTATAAATACTGTATTGATTCGCCAGTAAGTGAAACGTTGTGTCCTGGTCAGAAAATAATAACTAAAATAATAAGAAATGACTATTACGGCAGCTATTGTCAATAACGTCGATAATAAGAAAATAAAAAAATTAAAGACTGAGGGAGACATTATAAATGCTACATTCTGTCCTAGATAATGGTTACTTACGTACCCGTAATATTTCAAGTCAAAAGTGGACTACAAACAGGTAAGCAAGCTACCAAACTTACATTATTGCCCTTGAAATTCCACCTGTATTTTACATCTGTATTTTCGTCCACACATTCCATTTTAACACTTTCACCTCGACGCACCAAACTATTATCAATAATTAGTTCCACTTTCTTTTGGTCTATAAACAAAAAATGTTGGATTTCCAATTGATACTCACGATGACGTGTGTTAAATAGGTGTTAAATGCCAATCGTTGTTCAGTCGACACTTTATTATTTCAGAAAGCTACGTAGATATTCGTTATGCCTGTTTAGTAAATGTATAATACAGCATTGTATATATCTAGGAACAACTGTGCCTTGTTATACTCACCATGTAATTGTAAATGCACCACATTTGACATTGACGACATGCCACAATCGGTGTATGTTTGACAAGTATAGTATCCACAATCAACATCCGACAAGTTGAAAATCTGATAAATTTTGTATTGATTCGCTCGTAAGTTAAACGTTGTGTCCTGATCAGAAAAGAATAACTGAACTCAATAAGAAATGACTATTACGGCAGCTATTGTAAATAACGTCGATAAAAACAAAGTAAAAAAATGAAAGACTGAGAAAGACATTATAAATGCTACATTCTATTTTCGATATCATTAATTATGTACCCGTAATATTTCAAGTCAAAAGTGAACTACAAACAGGTAAGCAAGCTACCAAACTTACATTATTGCCCTTGAAATTCCACCTGTATTTTACATCTGAATCGTTGTTCTCACATTCCATTTTAACATTATCACCTCGACGCACCAAATTATTATCAATAATTAGTTCCACTTTCTTCAGTTCTATGAACAGAAAATGGTAGATTTCCGATTTTACACACGATGACATCAGTGGTGTTTGTCCATTGCATCACAATTCCATCAGCACGGTGATCGTTACAGCGAAAAAAATGTTTACTTCAGTGTTAAAATTGCCTTTGAAGTTTTGCCCCAATGAAAAAAAGCTTGAAATCTATGCACCAATAAAACAAAAGAAATCGTGGCCTTGTTTTTTTCGTGAAAATTAAATCGCGCTATCGGGCCATCCTCCTACATAAAATGAATAAAAAATCTAATTTTAAACAGTATACCACTGGAAGCTGCTAGGCTAGAAGTTGTTGACATGTTGCGAGATAAGGCTGAAGTTTACTTATCATTCACTTATGTATGTTTTGTTTCATTCCGCTTACATGCTGGAAGCGTCTACGTCTTGTCTGTATTTTTGTGATTTTCTAGGCTGGTTGACCATGCTTGAGGTAAGTAAACATGGAGCCAGATCAGGAATTAGGTCACACACCGCTGCCCCGTAACTGAGGTCAGCAACTCATTTGTAGATAACATCAACCGTTAGTTGTCAATCATAGAGCAACGCAAACAAACTTTCGGGACTTTTAATCACATAAGCGCACTTGGATCCCTATATTTTAAAATCGTTTTTCTTTTTAGTATGTTCAATATTGACAAAGCTCCAAAATGTTAATACTATCTAGCCAAGACTGTCTGAGTAAGTAAAAAGCAAAAAAAATATTTCACTCTGAGTGCACCCTGCACCTCTACCTTGAATTAGCGTACATAAATTCACATCATTATTAGTTGTATTATAATGCATACTATAAACATTTATCTAAAGTTTGTTGTCAGAGTGAAAAACTTTGGATGACATTGCGCGGCATTGAATGGACGATTGAAAAAATGGGCAAAACATGTAATTCAGGCGACTTGTCGAGCCTTCAGTTGCCTCGTGCAACCAATTTTTCAGGTAAGTCACGCATTGCCTCATTAATTACCCTTGTATGGCAGCTTTAAAGGCCGTTTTACACTATTCAACTTGTGAGGCATCTGCGTTGACCATGTATTGTTCGATGCGTTAGCTCGTTATTCGTCTCGTGTATTAGGCCTTTAGCCATATATTTCTAATAGTATTCGTGTATAAATTGTTCAGTTTCAATGCACTAGATGTTTACAGAAATTCTAAAGGTATGAATATACCCTCTGTAATATCTCGGGTCGACAATAAATAACATTGCAATTAAAATCAACTTACCTGTTATTAGTGGACATTCCCAGGCGTGCATTTTAGTGAATATTGTCAACAAATATACTACCACTATGAGAAACAATCAACAACACAAATAGTGAAGTCATATTGGTAATTTGAAAATATTTGTTCAGATATTAAATATATATTAATATATTAAAGTACGATTTAATTCATAAATTTATACAATTATATTGACTACATGCCCACGAAGCGAATTAATTACACTATGTGCAGTCATCTGTTCTATGACATTAATGTTTATGTAGGGATTAATTGCTGCTGCAAATATAGCTTTAGGTGACACTAATGTAACATAAACCGATATAATATGGCTACGTACGATTCCTCTTACCTAGTACGATAGTATAGTATCGTGTATTAACCATTATTTAGCGTTGTCGCTCACTCGTGGTGTGATAAAATTCCGCCCTCGACGAATATCATATAAACTGTATACATATAATAAAAAAAACACAATCTTGAAAAATCTTCCAGATTCTAATGTTAAAGCATATAGTTAATATCACAAATATTCTAATTGAACATGATTTTTCAATCATATCACCATAATAATGAAAACGTTAATTCGATACATTTATGTGAAACTGTCGTAAAAATATGACCCGCAGAATAAATGTAGTTTTAATTTTGATGAATCATATTCTATGAAAATACAATTTATGTTCAATGGGATTAAACCTAATAATGTATTGTCCTGGATGCAGGTATGGTGTACAGACCTCTACCATTACCACCTATACGAGCTACGTATTTGTAATAATTTACTAAAATTGTTGCAGTAATTTCATTTTTGGTGTCACGAGGTCGGGTCAAATATTAACCCAAAAACACCAAATACTATTCAATATTGTTACTACCTCGTGTGCGGGGTTTTAACCAATATACACATTTCGGTTACTTCAAATATCGTTTAGACTGATGGGATCAGTATATTTATATGTACAAATAATAATAAACACCGGTCAATCTTACACATACCTAACCACGCATGAATTACGTGTAACTATTGTTTATTAAGATACACAAAATACATGCTTGGTACAGTTCTGTCTCCGACAGTATCGCCCGCCTCTGCAACGGTTCAGCACCAAAAAAGATGTATGATTGCTTGCTGCATGAATACTTTTGTGTTTGCTTCAAATGACCATGCAATTCCTTTGTTTTCAGAGAAATTAAATGTTTTTAGGCTATTGATAGAAATTTCTAAAGCTTGTTCTTGACATTATACGTGTGCTACAACTAAATCGCATTCACAATTCTGTAATAAATTATCTGTAATTTTGTTTAATTTGCTATTGCTTTGTTCCTATAGCAAGTCGCCCCTAGAGTTCATTTTATTTTCATCTTGTTTTGTCTTGTACAGTGCCCCCAGCGGGCCTGTAATAGTCAGCCATTTTGCTGTGTCCTCCACGCAAATCAGATTTTACACAACAATGTCTCAAGGTCCACTCGTGCAACACATCGGACCTTCGGGAAGAAATTGTAAGCAAAACGCTGGTAATTCATTAAATTATCAAGTCGACAACATGACAAGTTACTCGAGCAAGTCACGTGACACGCACGACGTCACACCAGCTACTCGTCCCAAAGTTCCATTTTTTTCCCAGACAAGGAAACTAATAAGTAGTTGGAAAGAGGAATCTTCTGATTCAGACAAACATAAACATGCTAAGTTACAGAACATTAGATTGGAAAATGACAGGTAACAGTAAGAAATAAGCTAAATGTAGAAATTGCAGCAGAATCAAAAGTGAAGACGGAAATTTCACTATAGACAGTCTTAGACGAGATAAGGAAACTACAAAAATTGTCAAGAAAAAACAATAAAAAGCTATTGACAGAGAATTGTGATTCAAGCACATGCGATTCGGGTAAAACACCAGCTCAGACGAAGTGGAGTACTTCACAGCCAAAGATCGATCCAATGCAGGTATGAATCTTCATTATAAAATGTTCCGTCCCAAAAATAAGCAACAAAAGTCAAAATCAGGTTCTGCAAGAAGACCAAGCGATCATGTTTCCTATGTTTTCCCATGGCCACATTAATTGGCAAGGTCATCATTTATGTCCAGCAAAACAGAACTGCAGTATATCAACCTCAGTATGGCTGCAATTATACATAATTTTCAATGAAGAGCCATGTCAACACAGGAAACCCACAACCAATCATATCATACAACTGCTGTATTTAGCATACATTTACACAAGGCAGAAGGTCAGACAATTTATAGCGAAATTTTAACTGGTCCGGAGCGAGGTCGACTATCATGCAATTCTGATTTCTCGCCTATCAAAGCACACTGCCAACACACCAGATTGCATAGGGCTTCCAAAAACCAACAATTTTCATCAAGACCACGTTATTGTTCCGAATTCCAGAATGAGAAATGCACCTTTTGTAAGAACCATGACAATAATGGTGAGAAGGAATTACATATTTGTAGACCATGCCTTTTCAAAAGAAAAAAACCCAAGCCTAAACCTACAGAAGCCTGACTGCCAAATGGATATGAAACCTACACAAGTCTCAATCAGATAACCTCAAGTTTGAATGCATCATTTACAAAACATTACAGCAGCTCTACACTCAATGACGTATATTCTGACTCGCGCTCAAAGGTCCATGTACTCACCATTCCAATTCCTGCACAGGAAAACCTTGATAGCACAAATGACAATATCGCCGATTGTTATTGTGCTTTGCCGCCAACCAAAAGTATCTCATCATTCTATGAAGCAGACACAGAGATCGCTCTCCCCGTGATGGATACCATAATTGATGTAGAAACTACAGTATCATCTACCAAGCCCTCTACTATGAAATCCCGAGTTGATTCCAGCAGTTCACAACTAGCACACACCACGAAATTGCGAAGCACCCATTATGAATATATCTTCTTATTCTAATAATTCGCCTTCTACGTTGCATCGACCAAATACTGATACTTACCCAATACCGCCATCTTCAGGACGTGGCCACCTAAATGCAATTTGGACATCAATGCTTTGATAGAATCACACGATAGAGTCTTTAACTCAGGCAAATATAACTATCCTAAATAACGCATTTAAGTACCCTCTACTTTCATCATTCCACAATGGAGCTCAGATTCGATAAGTTACGAAGACAACATCATTGTTTACTTCTTAAAGTATGGTTGGCCCATCAATTGTAATGCACACCAACTCTCAACATCAACCATTCACAATTATGCATCCGTAATTGCATTCACATCACACACAGAGAGCTACATCATAAGGGAAAAACACAGCTTGGAGCACTACTTAGTCCTTTTGTCTAGAACCCATTCAACATTCCCGCAACTTTTTCACCAATACTGTCAGTGCAAAAGAAAACACCACAGAGATGCGTACTGTTATAGACCTTTCAAATGCACATTCCGTAAACGATGTCATTCCTTACAAGCTCTCATACCCATCAATTCAATGAGCAATTATTTAAGCGATAACGCCCCGCCGAAGGCGTGTATACCACGAGATATTGCACAATTCGCGACATATATGGAGTGCATACCAAAATTACAAACGCAACACAGTTCAAATTGACTACACACTAATTCTTATTCCACGTGAAAACGAAACGTATCCACAGTGAATAGAGCAGCGTAAACACAAAAATTAGCATAACAAAAGATTACCTTCCCCACCTTTTACTGACTCAACGCCATTTTAAATACAGGGTCGAGTACAGTTTGGATCATTAAAACAACTGATTTTCCACGTTTTCATTCAGGTTTTTGTACAATTTGGATTGTAATCGAAAGTACACTAGTAAAATAAACCAGTTTTGTGACTCATTATACTACTGGTAACTGGATATTTGACGTTCAGCGGTACTTGGTTAGACAGAAGTTTGAGACGCGGCGGTATGCCTGACAAGTTTTGTCGTTGTTCTGGGGTAAGTTTGATGACGTACATGATATGCCTTGTCTCAAGTCCGCACAAATCTGCAGCTTTCGAAATTACCTTAATCATCTCCTGTAATTTATTTACCCATAGTGGAGAATTACAATACCATATATCGTCGTCGAATTCTGCGTCGTCCCATGTTCTTTGAAACAGATGACAATAACCCGGGTGCAATTTCACTGCAATTTTGTCAGATAGAATTCGAACGCCGCTACGGTGGCACACATTTTTGCCTGTGACTCGTAGTTTTTTTGCATTTTTTTGTCCTTCATTCCCTCAATCTCATCTAGTTGGTTACCAGTTAAACATAAAGATTATGTTTTTATTGTTGAAGGTTCGCAATCCATGTCAAAGTCACAATACGGAGAAAACAGCGTTCTGGCGTTCGTTTAGGCACCTCACGGTGTTGAGGGACGGTGGTTTAGGTTTGTGTGGCGAAGGACAATGACCCAACGACCGACGCTCACAACTCGGATCCCGTTATTAATAAAAGCAATATTATTATTATATAATTTGTTCAGATGTTTTTAATTCGGTAATTTTTCAATATTATTTTTTTAAATTCAACCACTATATTCCCCTAAAAATCAAATACTACCGGTTTTATGTATTTCCGTATTAAACCTGTAGTCAATTCATCTTCCAGGGCTACTTGGTTTAGCCGTGCATTATCAGCCAATATACCATTAACTGCATATGCAAATTTTGTGTTGGGACCAATCAAATCGATGGATTAACACCATCTATATACTGGTATAATATAATAATCATTATGGTCCAGGATGCCACATATATAAGTGTGATATTCGTCGCTGCTGTCGATGGATACCAGTAGATCCCTGCGACTAACATCTTTACGGGTTTACCTGGAGCAATAACTTCTACTTCAACACCAAACTTCCATTTGGCCTTCGAACAGCCGTAATGGTCTGTCAACGTACAACCAATGATTTCGCCGGAGGAAACCATCCAGTCTGCTTCACATTGCACAAAATATCTGGTTGATGGCAGCAATCGAGAACATTCAAATCAAAGCCACACATATACAAAGAACAGACAACAGATATGCTGACCACGGATATGCTCTCACCACGTTGATCTAAATCAAACAAAATGCATTTTGACTGTTTGACTAGTTAATTTATTACCAGTGAGCAAACACCTAACGCCAACTGCCTTGAACTAATCAATGACATTTAATTCATCAACAGGTAATGACAGTCAATGGGTTACTCTGCTCAAGAAATTTAAAGAAACACAGAAACGTGCTTTTTTGTTCTGGTACATATCCAAACCTTCGCATGCCTACTCTCACGAACTTTTACAAGCGCAAAATCAATTTAAAACTACATTTCAGTAATTGCTGCATGGCACAAATTGCTTGATTACAATCTAGGCGACTTTGAGACTCACTCTATCAGGTGAGACAAATCTCTACACGTCATGCCACAGCTACGTAAGTCACTACTCCTTGAACATTGTTTTGCTTTTGAGCAGCTCTTAAATCTAGATAATGATTTCACTGTTCGGGCATGCTTAACCATATGGGTTTTTTTCATGTATTCGCAAATCAAACATTGTGCCTTCTTCTCGCTATAAATGTTCACTTGTGAACACTTGAGACGGTCTGACATAGAATTCTCCATTAAGGGCCAACTTATTAAGGACACACAGTGGGCCTAAACCGCCCTTTCTCGGCTACCTACATCCTGTCCAATTAGACCCTATTGCAACATGATTCGTCTTGTTAAAGCACCTCCCTGTGCACCAGCCTTTGTCTGTCACCAGGCAGTCAAACTGACAACACTAACACACAACTCACTTAACAGCAAGTTTAAGCAACTACTATCTGCAACAGATCTATCAACACAGCAGTATTCACTACATAGCTTCCGAAGGGGAGGGGCAACATTCGCTGCTATTAACGGTGTCCCAGGCCACTTAATACAAGCACAAGGAGACTGGAAGTCAATGGTTTACAACAATTACATTGCGATTCTCACCCATCATTGTTTCTATTTAACACAAGCTATGGGGGAAATTATAGGACTTCTGTTCAATTTTGATCAGTTTCCCCTTTTGTATTGTACATGCCGAGGATTTGCCCCATTTAGACTGCCTGCTTCGCACATTTTTTACATTTTATTTGACATCATTTTAAATTTTTTATCGATTTATTTATTCATTTTTGTCCTACATATGTTTGGCAGCAGCTTCGCTTTGGTGTAATGCTTGTATTTTAGTTTGTTCCGTAATAAAGCATTGCCTTCTCTGTTGCACAATAATAGACGACCTTCAACCCATAAAAGGTGACAGTACACTTATCGGACATATATAACGTTAGCTTTATTCAATTATGGGTTATTAATACCAGAGTATTTGTGGCCATCGGAAAGCAGAAAACAAACGTGTTGCCGACATTGCAGCAGAATCTGGAAGCTCGTGCTAGAGAAAACGCAGCGACCGAGCGCTTTAGCGTAGCGAGCAGACGGCGACGTCCTTACAAAATAGTCTGATTTAAATATTGAATGCATTAATGTTGTATTTCATGTCGATTTTGTATTAAATACTTGCTACCTTATCGTTTCTCTTCTGTTTAAAACCCATCGTCTTTAGGAGTGTCCGAAAACAACATTCAATTTATATTGATGGTATGTGCAGTTTATGAAACTAGATGATGACGTCAGAAAATTCATTGGTAATGACAATGATGTAATATAATACTCTACAATGACATTCAATAGAATAAACATATGCGCATTAGAGATGTGAATAATAAATATCACATCATTTTCAAAACACTGTACCGTACCGTACCGTACCGTACATAGATCACTGTGTACCCCCAGAACACTCGTCCCGATATTATTGCTATCGATATTATTGAAAAACTCTTTCATTCTCTAATGGCCCTATACCAAAAATATTTTTATTTACTAATGCTTAAAGGGGAACTAAATAGAGCCTATGTTGGTGTTTGTATTTATCAAGTTATGTATATTGATTATAAATTTGAAAAAAAAAATAAAAAAAAATGATTATCTTCAGAGTTATGATGATTTAAATATGAGAAACCATAAACCTGCGAAGGACTTCCGTTTGCGCCATCTTGCCATAAAAAACGCCCTCATGAGGTATAAACAGGTAAGGTAACAAAACATGATGACGAAATAGTATCTGATTAAATATAAGCAACTTAGGGAGCCATAGTTGGCTGGACAGGTGAATTGACTTCTAGTCTAGGTTGTTTCGACTTTTACGTTAATGTTATTTACAAGCGTATCAACATACAAACATTATGGATGTGCGATTGATCGAGACAGGCATTTTGTTTTGTTTTTTGTCTAACTGTATAATAAATGCTGTTTCCATTACTGCACTGTGCGGCGTGCAAATTATTTCAAAGTCTGGATGCTGGAGTATGCAATCTTGAGTTCGTAGGTGGTGGTGGAAACATTTTCTTCCATGTATTCACGGGGCTGCTCTGGCAAATCATGGGACAAGTGTCACATGAACACCAAGCAGATTGTTCACAGACTTCCGTGTAATTTGAAATAAAACTATCATCCGAACAAGGGGCATCGTCGACGATATATTCTCATCACTCACTCACACTGGACTGATCTGAATCTTCACAGTATACCGTACTTCCCTGATCATAAGCCCGAAGGCATGAACACATAAGGGAAAAGTAAGGGATGAGCTATTACTCGAGGACCAACTCAGAAAAAATGATTTTGTTTTGGGGTTAAACACTGTAACCATCTTGCAAACAACGAAATATTATCCAAAAAAAAAATACTCGTTCACCACGCCGGGCTCGGGAAAATAATACTTATTTTTGGAAAAAAAATGCGTCATTGATTTAAACGACACTTACAATGAAGAAACAAACATGGTCATAAAAAACACACACATTTTATTACAATACGATTTACATACCGTCCGAATTTACGGTGAAATAATATGCAGGGTCTGAGAGGAAACAGTGGACAAAGGCATTTATCATTATCTTCGTTTTGGTATGTTTTCGATCGTACGCAAACTCATGACGCAAAGCAATTTTCCACCATGAGGTTTTTCAGCACGATTTGACCTGGAACAACTTCCTTTGACATAACAGGTCATGTCTTTCATTAACCAATCAAAATGATGTGTCGCAATGATGAAATTTTCCGATTATTGACGATGACGATGATATAGGGATGGGCTTCATACTCGGGAGGGGCTTACGATCGGGGAAGTACGGTACTTTAACGCAATTGGGCTTTCACTCTCAGAATACTGTGGTTCAGACGCATAAGGCTCTATAAAAATATAGGGATGGGCTTCATACTCGGGAGGGGCTTACGATCGGGGAAGTACGGTACTTTAACGCAATTGGGCTTTCACTCTCAGAATACTGTGGTTCAGACGCATAAGGCTCTAACCCAAGTTTTAAAAAGCACATTGTGCATATAAAAGTTGAGTTTATACTAGTAGTACACAATGCCTGGCAGCATGAACGGCTATGTACAATGGCGTATACGAATGTGATCAGATACTAAAACGTCATAGCTTTGAAAAGTACCCGGATGTTAATTATGTTCGTTCGTTATTTATTCCCCTCCATGAATGGCCTCCATGGTGTTTAATCGCAAGCACTTCAAATGCCTACCCAAGCTACAGTTATAATTAAAACAAAATTAAACCACTGCAATATTATTTCGAATACAGTTTAGAATATACACAACTATAAATTAAGGTCGCATTTAGGTTCGCTTTAATACCAGGAGGATTTTTGATTGAAAACATTTAATTTCTCCCATGATTCTATACCAGAGGGTTTTCAATTGAAAACCATCACAACCTCTCATAGCCTTTTACAAGAGTTTTTTTGACTGAAAACCTTTTCTTTCTCTCAAATGTTGATTTAAAATGTTATTTTTGAATGCAACTGCGTATTCATTTATTCAGCATAGCACATGATACATATTATATTTTAAAATATTAAGATTGATGCCCATCGGCCTTATTTCATTGTTTGGTTTAGTTACTTTAGCGTGGGGACAGCGTTCAGTGCACAGTAAGAATATAGTTCTACTCGGCGCAGTAATGTGTTGAAAAGAAACATTCCCCACGTGTGTTTTCGAGTAACGATAACCGAACTGGATTTGACGTGAATTGTGAAATATTTGGTGTCCCACTCGATCTGTAATGGTTATAGGTTGCTTACGCATGCCATGAATATGCGTTTTATTTGAAGTGTTTGAATTACCAATATTTACTTTCAGATGATTCGCATGTATGGAATGTAAATAACCGACATCCTGTTATTGTAAACTCGATAGCAGTGCGCTGACCATATACGGTCAGATAGATGACGTCAGTTCACTGCCTAATTTTACAAGTTAACATAACTGTTTCACTCGCTTCCTTGACGTTGATATAATTTTAGCTGATGTCAAGTAATTATTTTTCCGCAGAAAGCTTAGCGATTTTAACAAAGCGTGGGACTCGGTTGTAGTGACGTAATTGAATTATTCATCATCAATTTATTTTCCTTGTGGATTAATATGTAAATGTACTGCAAAATGAAGGGTATTCAATAATATATCACAATTGTAAATCTATTATTTTCGGCCTTAACTTAAAAAAAAACTTTTTTAGTGAATAGAATTATTCAGTTTACGGTGTTGTTGACGCGTTTCGACTCGTTTTTTTTAATGCATGCCATTCTAGAATAGATATGTTATTCCGAACTTTAGCCGTTACTTGACAACCGAACTAGTATAGGCCATCGCTGTGGACCATTGAATGGACCGACGTATATCATATTCAATTTAATAGCGTTGCTTCTCCGACGGTTTACATTAAGTAACTAATTTTTTCATACCTTTTTAATTACTGGTTTCTTCTAAGTACTCAAACACTGTTTTTCAGAATCCTATGTTTTGTTATTTTCGTTTAATTTTACATTCTATATCGACCCATTTGCTGCCGATATTTGCACCGGGTTATTTATAGGTTGTTTTCATAATAACATTATAGCTACATCAGAACGATTCATTACGTGTCATGACACTTTCAGGTGTCCACATGTACAATAGGTCACCCTCCATTTTTATTCAGTACCACATGTCTGCGGTTTATTTAGGTATTTTCTGATACAACGCGCATCTAAGAACTCTACCTGCAAAAATTCGTTTTCCGAAAAATAACCATTTCAAAATGATTACATCAATAACACTGTTTTCAACTGAACAAGTTTAAATTTTAAGTAAATTTTAAGCGAGAAGCGCGACACCTGAAATATTTTTTTAAATAAAAACTTGTAATTCGACTTACCTGCTAAGAGCACTAGAAGGGCAATGAGAATAAATTATAGAATCACAAATATAGAAGTTGTGGGTAACGTGTGTTCGGAACTGAGAACGTCTTTGTTAACTGTGAATATTTTCTTTCGTCTGCGATATTCCTGCCGTCTGACGGAAATAGTCCCAACCTTTTAAACTAAGGGTCAGTGCGAACTTTATCCGATGACGTCAGCTTTAAATTTAGAAAAGACTTCCTGGATGTCTTGTCGACTTAAATAATTTACAGCCGTCTAGTAATTACCACTGGATGAAATCAAGGTTTGGTTTGACTTGGTGTGACACAGGAATGATTTGCAACATTTCTGTTCCAGGCGCGATGTAGCTTTTTAATAACAGCAGGTGATTATCCATTTTGAACTTTTTTTTTAACGAAACGTGTCGTACTTAAGAATAAAACGATTTATACATCCCGATAGTAGTACAACAACAGCAGTTTTAATTTGCAGTCATATATTAATATCGCCAGAACAGAATACAACTTGCTCTACTGTGTTGACCTTCTGCTCCATCCGCCGTCCATGGTATCGTGTTCGTTATTTGACAGACATTAATATGACCCCGTCAAAGACTTCTCCGAGTTAGAATGGATGGAACTATTTGCGATCAGGTCCATGATAGTTTTAATTTGATTAATTTGATTTAATGACTAAAAATGATGGTCATATGGTGTGCATTGTGAAAGATACATTCATTTTAGTGAACAGCAACCAAGGTACAATAATGTTAATTTTTAATATTTTTTCAAAATTTGACGCAAATAGTAGTTCTCGCGGAAAACGAACGTAATAATAGTAGCATTCTGTATAGATAACACGTGTATATGTAGAACAGTATGGAGTCAATACACCCCAGTACATGGGTGCCGCCGTTTTGTTTGTCGTTTAACAAATGATGTGAAGTGAAGTAGCTTATTTATGATGAAATATATTCAGAATTCTTTTAATAATAAGAAATAAATATTTTTTTGGTTTGGCAAATTTCGTTTCTCTGGAAACACATCGACGTGATGGGAATATTATAAGAGCGGCTCCACGCTTTTGATTCCCCACCACCAAATAATCTAAAAATGGTGTGAAGTAAATACAGACTTTGACCTCCTTTATATCCGCCGGCCAATCAAACACACACTTAAAATAGGAACATCCGGGGATTTTTGCGGTCCAGTGAGCCATGTACGGACCGTCGTCAATAGCAACAGAGAGGTCCAATGATCAAAAAAATTCCCTGAACTACTTTCGTTTGCTTGGAGAAAATATTTAAAAAATAAAAAGGACAATCATGTTGATGTTAATATTCAATATTTTAATAAAAGTTTGCAACTACACACAAATCCAATTTTACAAACAATCGCGAAGATAGCACTCCAAACTACACACTGCATGAAAACCCGAATTTCCGTCGTAACCGCTTGCCGGATTAGCAATTTGTTTTGCAGCATAACCGTTGTTTACATTTGGGTAAGTAAACGTTCGAATTTCCGTCACGTAACCGTCGAAAGTGAAACGACGTAAATTTAGAAGTGTAAACAGCGGAAATTCCTAAATTTGCTGTCGTTTTGCGCTGAACTCAGAGAACTGATATACTACGTTGTCCGTTGTATATTTTCAGCGTAAATTGACGGGCAGCTCTGAGTTTGCCATTGTTTTACGTTCAACTTATTCAGCGGAAATCACGCAAACTGCTGCGCTACTGGTTTGACATGACAGAAATCATTCACGTTTCATATAAGCCTGCTTCCGTGGCCCGGTCTGAATATATATTTCTAACTAATCCGTTTATAATTTACTACTTTATCGCCAAATATATATTTGTTGTTGTGTGCATATATTTATAATGTGGTCGTTTCAACTGAAACTCAATGATTCGATTGTGGCAGAGTGCTTGTCTAGCGACTGTTAGTATACATTTCATTGAATATGCCGTTATAGCGACATATAATAATTTATTTAGGGACTAAAAATAGCATTACTTCTGTTATTGCACCCTCGCCGATCTTATATCCAGTTAAACTTTACAATTCATGTGAAACTAAAATAGTTCCTTATCATGGCTTACACGATTGAATGGTTGCGTGCCCTCTACAGTCCTCATCTTTTCATATGTAAATTGTCTATTGAACTAACACTTTAGCGACTATTAACATTTTGTGAAGTGACCTCCGCTAATCCTATGAGCACTAAAAATGTTTTGAGATTAACCTGAATTTGAGATATACTGGATAGGTTCATGTCAACCCGCCGCCGAAGTCCTGGTAGAGCAAGATCCCGGCGGACATTATCTCAGAAAACATGTGTTTAGATAATGTACTTTATAAGTTACTGCCAACACATTACAATATGACAGGAGCGACAAGGAACGTTGATGTAGATCTAAATTATAATAATGCGTGTAGCATACACGCTATAAGTATAAACAGTAAATTAGGAAATAATATTAGAAGTTAGTAATACAACCGAGTTAACCTCATGAACACGTCACACAATAACAAGTTCAGACTGTCATAATGTCCGGTAAGTTCAATCGTTCACTTGCTCAACACTTTTGCTTCATTCCAAACAATCCAAAATTCCATTTCACAGTCTTCCACTCAAACTGCCCTCCATGCTCCATGTGTAACGACGGCTCACCACTCACAGGTCATCTGGAAAAGGGACAAGTGCATTCCATAATACCTGCCGTTTCAAACACAACTAAAGTAACAATATATGGATGTATTCAACCGGGCTACCGTTCACTGTACAGTTGAATGAACTACTAAGAAACGATTAAACTGAAATCTCAACTTACAGTTTCTATGTGCTGGCGTCTGGACCATCTCCCTCACGAAAGATTGGAATCTCCAAGTCTCAGGAATATCCCCAAGCTGCAAGACCAATTTGGCAGACCTCTACTCTAAATACTTGGACGACCTAATACAGCGAAGTGAACACTGACTTCCACCAACTCAAAGCCTGAACGCCTTGCCAGCGACAATGAGTAGAATTGCAGGAGATGCTCACCTCTGGAAAACTAACCACATCACACTACAGAATCACCCAGCACATTGACCTACTTTGCATCACAAAAGCAGTTCTATTCATTACTCTAGCCTACTCTAGTAAACTTCCATACACCTGTCACCTATGCATACGACGATGAACTAATAGAAGCGACGCAGGCAGCTGAATATTTGAATCAGCTCGGGTTTGATAATGTCGATATTGAACCGGGTACTGTTCCACAAGTAAGTATTTACTCACTTCAGTGACTACAATTTACTGGTTTATCATATTCTTGTATTAAAAAAAAGCAAACTTGTTTTATCATATTGCAGGAAATCTAGAGTGGACGGTTTTGCGACCCAGTGTCGGATTATGTTGTACGGGCCGTCGCTAAGGATTCAATACCAAAAAACACAAGGCGACGTAACATGTGGGTTCTGCGTATTTTTAATGAATGGGCGATGGTACGAAATAACACCCGACTGGAATTAACGACTGATGAAAAGGTGAGAATTTATGACTGTATCGAAGTAATGCCCGTCGTGGACTTGGCTTATTGGTTAAGTGAATTCGTTCTAGAGGTGCGCAAAGTGGATGGAAATTGTTATCCTCCAAAATCATTGTTATCTTTGATCATGTGTTTGCAAAGCTACCGTTGTTCTGCGCTGCAAACGCATCTAAATGTTCTAAGTGATAAAAAATTCCAGGGTTTTCGTCAAGTGTTCGATTCAGAAATGAAAAGATTGCCCAGTTTTGGGTTGGGATCAAAAACAAAACAAGCTGAGGTATTTACCAAAGACCAAACCGCGTTACTGTGGAAAATAAAGCTGCTAGGAGACTATTCTCCCGGGTTCTTGTTCGCACTATGGTATTTCTAAATGGCAAACACTTTTCCCTCAAAAGCGGAATGGAACATCGAGCTCTACGTTTTGATCCACCCCAAATCACTTTACACGAGTCACCAAGTGAAACGCCTTATTTGAAGTATGTGGAAGACGTGTCGAAAAGCAACCAAGGTGGTAGCATCTGAAGAGTAAGACGAAAGGAGGTAATGCATTATGCAAATGCTGAAAACCCCAACAATGCCATATTAGAATGTACAAGAAGTACACATCACTCTGCCCACCCGAGGGAAAACAAAAAGCATTCTACCTGCAACCCCGGCGTAAATACGAAGAATTCGACAAGATATGGTTTAAGCAGCCGATGGGTCACAATTCTATTCAACTCGTGCTGCCAGATTTATTCCGATCTGGAATCGTTGGTAACTTTACAAACCATAGTCTACGTGCTACAGCTGCGACCAGTCTTTATGAGCATGGTGTTGATGAGCAACTCATAATGCATAATGGAACAGGACACATAATTTATTCGGAGGTAGGTCGTGATATCATCCCTGGGCTTCGCCACGGGATGATGTCACGACCGTACCAACGAAGTGTAATTTCGAGGCATGATATCGGAAATGACACTAGACGATGTCGAGTGTTATTTCCGATATCATGCCGAGAGTATGGCAGGTCTATAATATCGCCCATTCCCTTCAAATATCGAGTTGCAGGTTGTTATTCAAAAAAACAACCTCAAAGTTTATTGTTATTTTGCGTATAAGGTGTGTATATAAGGATAATCACATGTAAAATCATGCTTGTACTGATCTTGTTTATTCCTGCAAATAGTGATTGAAATTAGAGACCGGGAGTGGTTATGACATCAAATTATAATCATGTAAATGTTTTTTCATTGACTTACGTCAAATATAAGTGAAGTAGCGACATGTAACTGGGCAAATAGAGGGGAAATGTCCCGAGAAATGTATCTAGTCCAAGTGTTATTCGTTTAAATACAGGCAGTTACGATTGAAAATTAAAAATTCTTGTTCGAGCTATATAGAAATCCAGTAAGCTTTGCATGGCAATAATCTGTCTTGCATAAAATATGCATTCTAATATAATAGTATAATATTTCACACTATCAACTCCCAGCAATTCGTCAACAAAATCCTAGAGAGTCTAACAGTGTTTCGAAAATTTATATATTTTAGAAATGAGTTGCCTTAGTGTCAAATCATATATTCTGTCGTTGAGCTGTGTTCACACAATTACAGAGTAAACTAAGAATGTACACATGTTTTTTGGTTTTTTTTGGCCGACGCCATGTTTGATTGTTGCTATAGTTCCCGTGTGTTGCGTTAAAATAGCTGCAGTGCCAAAGGTCACTGCTATCGAACTAACGTGTGATAGATCACATTAACTGACACTCAGTTGTCATAGTTGTACAAACCGAACGCCAGAATTAGATATCGAGTATAAGTATTTGTAAATTTATATAGAGAAGATTTAACATGAATATTTTATTGAAAATAATACCACTGCTTATGTTTTAACTATAGTACATGTCTTATAGAATCATATAATTATGTAATGGTTATATCGACGAATACACAGTCTTATGGACAATGTAGGATTGTTTTTATGGAATTGACCCATTGACATGCATAACTACGTCGTGGACTGTTTTGAGTAAATGATTGACCAATATATATCCTGCGTTGATTACAGGTAAACATGACATATTGTACAGCATCCAGTGATTATTTTCCACGAATTGTTCAAGTCAAACTCACCGAAGAACGATGGTAATATACAATGTTTGTGTGGAGGAAGATACTCTCAATCTAGGATTATGTGATTGTACACATGAAACATGTTTGTTAACTTCGTTTTGACATAATCGTGGTGGATATCACAGTTGCGGTATTTAGTGTGAATAGCACTTCTAGTATGGCCTCGAACCCAAGATGATACCTTTGGGAGCTACAGCACTTTCCGAGCTCACAAGCAAGCCTTTTCATGACATCGTTTGCGTCATTGTGAGAAAGAAAACATTGTAAATTCAAAATGACATAATCTGCTAATAAAATTTTAAGATTGATTTAGAAAAGACGTTGGTTTGGCAAACAAGCTAGAAACAGTCAATAACAATAACAATAAATTGCTCTGATTGTTAATATTTTCCTTCTCAAAATTGTTGTAGTAACTCGAATTTGCCTTAAATCACCCTATTAACATTGTGGAAGGCATCTTTGTAAATTTGACGGCGAATTTTAAGTCTGTTCACGCGACATTGTTCCTCTCCAGCCCAACGATAATTTTGGCCGCAATTATATGGGCAGTAGGTAACTGGACAACTGGACCCCAAGACAACTGGACCCCAGACAACTGGACCCCGAGACAACTGGACCCCAGACAACTGGACCCCGAGACAACTGGACCCCCGTATACGTGACGGGGTTAACCAGTGACGGCACTGACGGGACGAGGTTGTCTAGATCTGTAAATAGATCGATTCATTACCGTTCCACGCAACGAACGGCAGTGCACCGTCATCTTGGACGATACCATTCATAGCATCGGTGTAGTAGCCATAAGTTGACAACGCTAACACATGCATAATAAACATTATTATATTTTCCAGGTTTCCGAAGAAGAGACATTTTATGAACACATTGTTTGAAGTTTGTTTAAGAATTAGCAGTGATTCGTACATATCACGGGCCATTTATATGTACCTGTAAACAAATACGGGTTATATCTGTGTCTGTACTTGACAACAATAAACTCGTACAGTGTATCTCTTTGTACTTGAGCACAGGAAACTCAAAGTACGTACAGTGTGTCTCTTTGTCTGTACTTGACTACAATAAACTCGTACAGTGTATCTCTTTGTTTGTACTCGAAACTCAAAGCAGTGTGTCTCGTTGTCTGTACTTGACTTACAATAAACTCGTACAGTGTATTTCTCGAAGTACGTACCGGTTATATATTTGTACTTGAGCACAGGAAACTCGTAGTACGTACCGGTTATATCTCTGTCTGTAAGAGGGTAAACTCGAAGTACAGTGTATCTCTTTGTTTGTACTCGAAACTCAAAGCAGTGCAGCACTAAGGACGGACTAATGGATAACAGCAATAAACATTCTTCAAATAGGTGTTACCGCAACACCCGTCTGGTGACGGCAATTAAGTCTTCAAAGAGGTGGTACCGATATGCAATTTCACGATTAACACAAGTGTTCCAAATTCAAATACATGTAGTTAAACCTAACTTGAACTGAGTACATGAAATTATAAAGCAAAGATCTGTATCGCGTTCCTCGAAAGTTGTAGTAATTTGGCAAGTACGAATAGCCAAATGCAGTGAAAACATATACCAACTTTGTTGATACGAGGTCACTATTTAATAAATAACAGTTCTATTTGCCCGATCAAATATTTTTCGCGTTTAAGTAAATTAATCCGTTTTCACTGTAATAATGTATAAGCACAGTTGAACTAACACATGTTTGTGTAACTTTCAACTGCCTGTTGTACAAGTTAACTATAGATTGTTACTAGATTACTATAATTGCAGCATGTAGTATGTCGGTAAAACCTACTTACAAAGATACAATGTCGTAACCTCAATGTGCGAAGTGCACTCTATGCTTGTTATTAGCTTAAACAAAGGAATGTAAACCAAACCAAACGGCCCTTTTCAGGGCCACCACATCCTCCAAAAAGAGATATACCGTACCAAAACAAACTAACTGCAGAAGAACTAATGAGGTAAACAACGCGTACACAATGGGGAAAAGTGTTTAATTATATTGCAGCAACATTAAAACAAACTCCATTCTTCCAACTATTCTGAAAAAAGAAAACAGATAACGATTATTAACGATCAAGCTAACAATGATTACCCCCCCCCCCTTACAAAGAAGAGGGTGGTATCGCCCAAACATGGCGACGCATGTGAACGGTAATGAACAATGGAGTACATTTCCAATGAAGTAGCTATTCGCACGTAATGGCGATCAGTGGTACAACTCGCTCAGATCGGTTTAGGGTTACCGAGATGTGTTAAATCAGATCCATTTATTTATCAAAATCATGATAAACGGCACAGATGTAGACAACTCGTTCCGTCACGTATGGGGGGTCCAGTTGACTGGGGTCCAGTTGTCTCGGGGTCCAGTTGTCGGGGGTCCAGTTGTCTTGGGGTCCAGTTGTCTAGAAACCGGGCAGTATATGTCACTTGGTATCTGACCGAACTGTGATAATGCATTTCTCCAGGTTTACATACTTATTGTACAGATCTGAGAGTACCAAGTTGTATATTGTAACTACGGAGTGTAAATTTGAAGCTGGTTTATGGAAGTCCTGATTGGAGTCAATGTCCTTGGAGAAGTCAATGGTAGAATACAAGATTAACAACGATGTATAACTTGGCTTCTGCAGAGTGAAGGCTTCTGAAGATTTACATGGACAAGAACTGGACGGAGATCGGAGAGACTCTGACTGTCAATAGATATTGAATCTATGAAATCAGAGTTAGTGATAAGTAAATCCAAAATATGGCCATGATTATGGGTTGGTTTATGAACCCACTGTGTTAGGTTGTTTTGTTGAATAATATTGTTGAATCACTTGGTAGCAGAATTAAGTGCATTGTCGATGTGCAAGTTAAAATCACCTCCAATAAACAGATGTCCTGTGTATGAATCATAGTTGTGAAGAATCTTACGAAACTTATCTAGAAACCGAGACATAGTGTGTTTATTCTTCTTACTACGTGGTAGTCGATACAGAATGATAAATTTTAGAGGGAATCTTTTGAGCAATAGTGTCGCTTCAGTGGCACTTGAGTATGCACTTGGGGTACACACATGAATGACATGATTAACTGTATTTTCTTTCAGTGACAGCAAGTATGTCAACGTCTTTTCTGTGATATAATTCCCTATTTGTTGTGCTTTGTTACAAATAGATTTTGCATTCCAGATTGCAAGTAGCGACTTACACTTACTAGTGATGGGCTTGCATAGCTCAGGTGTGGCGGCCATGGTTGATGTGGTGAAGTCAATGCCTGGCACAAATGTATTGATAGGCTTTTTCTTTTCAGCTGTTTTGCCTCTGTGTGGTGGTTGTCTGGACTGTATCCTAAAAGTTCTAATGGTATTTCAAACTGAGATTTGAAATGGTCCATGGTTGATTTTCAGTAGTTTACCAACATTATGGAAAAAACATCTGCTATATTGCATGGTACTTCATTAACATACGAATACAGTTCAGAAACTATCATGAAAATTAGCGTATAAACAGACTCCTGAGAACAATAGCATTCACCTTATGATATGCAGTATGAAGAAACACGAGTCTTGTGTGTTACATGGCAAAGTTTCATATTCAGTCATTGTGTCTGATTGGATAGTCTAGGTGATGTGATCGTGTCAGGACCGGCCTTCTATAAATAATGTATAATAAAAGTACTCATGATCTCAAAAGTAGAAAAAAACTAATGCCAGACCAGATGTTAAATCAATATGCTAGGAATGTCCTACTGATATTATCAAACTATAAATTAAATCTGTTGTAATAAAGAGATTAACCACTGTATTATTCTGGGCATCATCAACAAATGGTCACGACGAAAACAAATGTCAAAGAGGAACTACCTGACTTTGATTCCGAATATATATTAGTGACGGTCAAAACATTTGGCATTTTATCAGCCTGAATGAAAAATAACGTAATTCTACATAGTTCACTTATCCCAAGAATAATATATGAACGTTATGAAATAAATTTTCACTGGTGCTATGTTTAAAAATGAAAGGGTGAAAGGCACTTGCCTTTGTTTCAGTATTTGCGTGACGTATACTGTTTTGTGTTAAGTATATAAATACTGATTTCGATCAGATTAGAAGTTGAAATTTCAGACAACAGTATTTGCAATGTTTATTTTTGTAATATATGCATTGTGTTGGCAAATACAGAGTAATCCCGAACTGTATTTGGTGACATGGTTTGAAGGAGTTAATTGACTGTTGTAGAATATAGAACAATGAGCACTACACGATGCACATATCAAAACCAAACAATGGTTGCTTGTTTCAAAGGCAGGTCATATTATACAAAATAAGAGAACAACTAAAAAAAACAGTAACTTCTACATGACTATATTCTGTCTCGCATAGAATTTGCATTTTACTATAATAGTATAATATTTCACAATATCAACTTCTCGTAATTCGTCAAAAAAATTCGAATTGCTTTTAGAAAAGTGATACGATTCTGGGAATGAGTTATCTTTTTGTCAAATCCCATTTTTCTGTCATTGAGCCGTCCTCATACAATTACAAAGTAATTTCATATGAATATACACATGTTTTTTTGTTTTGGCTGACGCCATGTTTGATTTTTGCCATAGTTTCAGTAAGTTGCGTTGAAGGGGATGCAGTGCCAAAGGTTACTGCTAATGGAAGTGTTATAAGTCACATTAGCTAACACTTAGTTAACATAGTTGTATGAACCAAACGCCTCAATTACAGATCAAGTATTAGTAAAAAAAACAATGCATATGTGCTACCATCAAGAACAGATTTAGGAGGTCAATTTTCCAGAAAGGAATACAAACTACTGCTCAGTTTTAATCATAGTATGTGTAATATAATAATATTACATATAATATATATAATATTTATTTCGAGGATTGACTCTTTGACCTGCATAGCAACGTTGTTGACTGTTTTGTGTAAATGATTAACTAATATATATTTTGTGCTGATTACAATGACATATTGTACAACATACACTGATTATATTTCACAACTTCTACTATCAAATTGTTGAAGTCCCACTCATTGAAGAACATTTTTAATATGCAATTATTGTGTTGGGAATGAAATTCACAAACCAGCAGATTATGCGTATAAAGTTTGAACAAAACTTGGTTTGATCGATTTAAATGTTGATGGTTAACTAATAGAATGTACTATAATAACCTTTGATATAGCCATGAATATAAGGTCACACTGACCTATTTGCTTAGTTATAGAGTGTATTATCAGCGTAAATGCAGTAATCGTATTGAATATGTTGTTTTATTTACGTATATAGTTATAACAGTTTTGTACTCGTTCATTAGTGGGTGATACGCGTTAAACACACTATGTTTGACCGGTGAACACAGCACAGGTACATGCTGAGTTCCTGCTAAAGGTGGCCTTTCTCTGTTTCTGTCACTCTCAAAAGTTTACGTTTTACTGATCGGCTCAGCCTGCCTGGAAATTAACAATAATAGAACGGTAACATACACGCATCGATATTTCAATATACACTATTTAGAACTACTTGACCTAAGGACTCCACGAGACATTTTCATTTTGTGGTAGAGGTATTAATTTTGCTTACTTCACACTGATTTCCCAAAAGTCGTGAAAAGTGTGTTCAAGGCATAATAGTATGAGCACACATAATTGCACTGTTGGAAGCAGTTAATGATATTAACAAATATAAAGACCTATAACTATAAAGTCGGTAAGAGTCAATTACAGTAATATGTTGTTGCGACAATTAAAATTAAGCTTAGTGATTTATTTCAAATGCAGAACATGGATAATTATTTTTAAACGAATATGAAGATATGAAGTCAAAAATGCGCTGCATTCACGATGCATATATATGCTCCAAGATGTTTCACTTAAACAGTGACATAACTAACATAGGTTTGGAATACCAAACTTGGAAGTCCGTTGGATTGAATTGAATAATAAATTTATAGCTTTATCATGACACACATTATGCTTGAACAAGAAAAGTTAACTAACCTTTGTTCTAACGAATTCACTATAATCAATATATATACTAATTCTGCTACGATTTTTGTTCGAACTGCATATGACAATTTCTAGTTCAAGGCTTCCAAATAAGTTTTGAATTATCTTACTTCAAGCCTATTTCAAAGCCATTCCTTTGTGTTTAGTGTTAACCTCTTGTTAAGTACAATAGCAACGTGTGACGATAGTGATAATTGATCATCACTTAAGCAGCATCTCAATTTTGTTTTGTTTTATTTTAGCTCATCTAAAAAATATGATTGGTGTTACTTTTCAAAACTGCATTTCTATATTTGACATTCTTCAGAATGATGAATGTTAATCATTCTTATTTCTAAGGTTTCAATATTTGCCAATCATATTCTACAAGGGACCAGTTCCTTCCGTAGCCCATTTATAACTTATAACAATCGTCATCAAGGGAGGACATACAAACAAGTTGATAATACATAAATAGGCTGTCGAAGAAGGGTACATTCAACATGCTTTCACGGGAAAAACGTAAAAAGTCGACGGAGTAGTTAAGTTCTTGCATGTAATATTAAGTTGAGAGGGCTGCTGAGTTCACACAAATCAATAATTGAACCAAACAACCATTATATACCCTTGCAGAATTCGATTTGCGAGTACTATTTGTAGCACAGTGGCTGTTTATTCAATTGGTTAAGCTCTGCATTATCTCATATGAATGTATATGTGCTTTTATTTGGCTGACGCCGTTTTTGATTTTTGCTTTATTTACAAATAAAGGAAATAAAAATAATATGGTCACTAATCTCGCCACATACAAAATAGATTAAATTTGTTAGAACATGGTGAAAGTATGAAATTGTTATTCAATATAACAAAATCACATCTAAATTATTCCACGCACATGTTGGTTATGTCACCATTAAAGTGAAATGTTTTTGGGGCCTAGATATACATCGTGGATGCAGCGCATTCCGGACTTCATATTCCTTTGAAATAATTATCCATGTTCTGTAAATTTCAACATTTATTTCAAAAAAATCAATTTCAATTTCAACAACATACTCCTGTTTTGACTCTTACCGGCATTTTGAATATTGTTAACTGCCTTCAGCAGCGCAATTCTGAGTGCTGATACTATTATGACAACACTGTTCAAGGTATGAGGACTACAGCCGTGAAATTATCTCGTGTAACTCTAAATATTGCACATAGAAGTATCATTTGTTATTCTGTATTCGTCGATGCATGTATGTTACAGTTTTAATTTCCAGGCAGGGCGATCCGATCAGAAAAACGTAACATTGTGAAGGTGACAAAACGGAGAAAATCCACCCCTGCAAACCTAAGTTATATATGTGCTGTTTTCACAGGTCAAATACAGTGTGTTTAACACGTTTCACCCCTAATGAACGAGGTTACATAAAGTACAAAGGTAATAATACAACGATATACGTAAATCAAAAACATATTAGATACGCTTATCTCATTTACGCTGATAACACACGCGAGATATAATCAAATAGGTCAGTGTGACCGTATACTCTTGGCTCTATCAAGATTCAGTTCACGTACTAGTAACTTTTATTTATTAGTTAACTGTCATTCATTAGTTAACTGTTAACATTCATTCGATCAAATAAACTTTATAAATTTTAAGTGTGGAGTATATATCAAGGGATAAACACAAATAAATCAGTTCACCTGTAATTGTATTTGTCATGTAATGTCGCCATTTCTTATTTTAGTGACCGTAGCAATTTTTGAGGTGTCTAACACTGGCAACAACTGGGCTTGGTTTCTCCTTGTCTAGCAAATCTGCTTTCGTAGCTGTACCTGAGATCTCCAATGAATGAAGGCAAAACAATTTTGCTCCACTGTTTGACTAGTAACTTATATATAGGGCTATTCAGGTATGTCTAAGTACACCGCATTGACCAACCCTATAAAAAAGCGTTATGTGCGCCATTAGTCGTACCATCAATCACAACACAAGTACTATACCTGATAGTAAACTATGTAGTTTGTACAAACACTACTGAATCACGAAAGGGATCAACTGTATCCCATTGACGGTTCGCTTATCTACAGGGGACGTGTTGTGACTGGCCCGATAAGCCATATCAACAAACAGCAACCCAGTAAGTGGAATCATCCGATATAATTTAGCCTCCCCTCAAGTTGAGACATGTTTCACGGTCAATGGATTTTGAGACTACAATTCAGTGCCTGTCTCACCTTTCAGGGCTTCATTGCCTTTTTCTATCTTACAAACATTAGCAACAAAACCTTTTCTGATGATTGCATGACACGTTTTTTCTTCATAACCAATGTGTCTGCAATACCAACATTGTGCTATGCTAGATATGGTTGTAGAAGGTACATAGCGTGTACACATTTATTCCAGTTAGTCTGTCTAAGCCTTCTCATATGTTCAGCTCTAGTGCTTTCAGCTTCTCTATATTCATTATTTCTTCCTGAACTCTTTCCTGCATTTCGAATTATTCAGTATATGGCTTGCACGAAAGTTTCATTTAACAACCCGTTCCACGAGCAAGCCTAAGTGGTCCATGGTTGATTTTCAGTAGTTTGCCAACATTATGGAGAAGACATCTGCTATATTGCATAGTACTTCATTAACATACGAATATAGCAGAAACTATCTTGAAAATTAGCGTATAAACAGACTCCTAAGAACAATATCATTCACCTTATGATATGCAGTATGAAGAAATATTAGTCGTGTGTGTTACATGACACAGTTTTATACTCAGTTATTGTGTCTGATTGGATAGTCTAGGTGATGTGATCGTGTCAGGACTGGCCTTCTATAAATAATGTATAATTAAAGTGCCAACTCTTGTTATTTATTGATCTCAAAAGTAAGAAGAACTAATGCTATACTTGCAGTTTAGCTATAAATAAAATCTGTTGTAATGACGAGATTAACCACAGTATCAACAAATGGTCACGACAAATAATGTCAAAGAGGAACTACATGATTTTGATATAAAGTACATATTAGTGACGGTCGGATCATTTGGCATTTTATCAACCTAAATACAAAAAATAACGTAACTTCACTTTTTAGAAGTTATATGTTGTTGTTAATCTTCTCTAATCAGGACGTGCACTCTGCAATTACAACATACTCTTCGGTTATTAGGGCTTTAACCAGAGAGAATCAAATTTTCAAAGATATCTGCAGCAATGTTAATAATTTAATTCCTGAGGCTAGGTCCAGTTACTATACCAATTGTGTGGAAGAAAATGCCAACAATCAGAGCAGGTTATTTCGAACTGTTTCTAGCTTGTTCACCAAACCAACCTCTCTTTAAACTGGAAATGCAAATTAGCAAACTTGTTCAGTCAATAATTTATGACAAAGATAGAAGATATACTATGCCTCCTGGATATCATTGAGACCACCACTAATTTCTCTAAACGGGGAATACAGTATTCATTCACATTACCGTCATATCACTCAATCTGTCTGTGAGATATTATATATGTACTACTAGTAAGCAATCGCATGTATATTTTTGTGTCTCTCAGTGCCCTGTACTTGGCCACATACTTTTCTCCGTTTACAACACCACCACATCACATCAACACCACAAATGGTTTCACGGGTATGCAGACGATAATCAGCTATATCTCGCGTTTAAATATAAATATTCTACTCCAGTTGAGGTCTGTTTCTATGATATCAAAGAATGTGCAAAACAAGCAACACTCTAGAGCAGCGTGGGCAGCGTGGCCTTATATCCCTGATCGTATCAATAAATATATAATACCATATTCATTTCTAATAGTCGACTGTCACCGTTAATTCCATCGTTTAAATAAATTGTATAATAAGCGTTGAATATAAGAAAAGAAAACGAGGTATCAACTCTTGAATAAATGTCATCTGATGCGAGAGATTGTTCTCTGAAATAACACTCGATAGAGTACACTCCATAGAGTAGTGTTTCTGTCAGTTTCAAGGTAGTGCAGGTTACCACAATTTCCACGGATCAATCAAATCAACGAATTAATATTAACTGTCAACCACCTGTTTGCTCTGGCCACTCAGATGCCAGAACCGTCCTTGCATTACGTCTTCACTACTCAAATTCTACCCTCCCATCAACATACTTGAAAATTCTGACTAGAGGTTTGCAGTAGGATTTATGGTCAATTACACCAGGCTTAGCTTGCTAAATGGAATGGAATTCATACATTAAATAATCATCCAAAAAACGTCACTGTCCAAGTCACTATCTTTACTTGGAATAAATGAAATTTTACATTACTTTTGAATTTTGAATATCAAAAGTCCAATGATTGTATTTACCTTCAGATATATCTAAAGGAAAATGATCATGCTAGTTCTTTCGCATCACAAAGATTTTACAAGCTTTCTGAATTGCGTCTGGCAGTGAATAATCGGGAATACATTTTAACAGAATTTACAGAAAGGGGATAATGTGTTTATCACTGTTTTATAACAATGTGTGCGAGTGAAACCTGTGATTTGTTTGCAATGTGCCCTGTATGCTTAATGTGTTACCAGTGAAAATATAGTTGTTAATGCCTTATTAAACAGAAAGGTCACCAAAGACAATGAATTTAGCAAGGTTGAACTACGCTGTGGAAATTCACCATCAATAAACGAAGGAACAGTTTACTGCAATTGTTCATGTTTTGTTTGTTTGGGTGAGAGAATATACTTTGGTTGTCCAAAATCTGTTTCAAAGATGTACCTCGATGAAACCAGCTGCCCATGATGTTGTTCCTGTACCAGAGAATATTTTAGGAAATATTACAAAACATTCAGCAAATTAAAGTGATTCAAGAATTGGTACTGTAGCCGCCAAATGACCTTTTCTTAATAGATGGCTCTCGTATTATATGTACATACCATGATTTTATACTACTCAGACTGTTTCTACTGGTTGCAAATATGGCTTAGAAACTATGGTTGAGGCTGAGTCACTGTAATCCTGGGCGCAGAAAGTCCAACATAAGCAGCCATGTTTAGTCTAACTAAAAACAACATTTTTTCTAATTGGCCACTAGCTGGCGCTATTACTATATGTTAGCATGAATTGCAAAAAACTATTCTATTCTATTCTGTGTCATTAAAGACTTGCTTGTCAGCAGTGTTGTCGCTCTCCAAAGTGCCATCAGCCGTTTGGCACTAAACGACTTTTACATTGTTATGACGGAGAATTAATATGATGACGTTTACCAGACGACGCTAGCAGTGTCATTCGCACTAAACGCCACAACTATGAGTGGTATCCAACATGGTTATGTCAAAGGGAACTTAACAAACATAGTAAATATGTATAATCACATACTGCTAGTTTAGGAATGTTGTACTTTACACAATAATTGCATATTATCAACGTTCTTCCACTTTACAACTGCAGGATTCGATATGACAACAACTTAGGTCAAATATACAAGTACGTCTACAAACTTTGCAATAGCTTTGTGCAACATTACCCAACTTTGCACAACTTTGCACGGTGTGAAAACAGCGTAGAGTCACTATTTGCCGACAACATCAACAATATGTTTTTTTGAAAATTACAGGAAATTAAAAAACTTTCTATAAACTTAAAGAAATACAAAAACTTCCACGATTTTCTACAATAAATGTTTGACTGCACATTGAGATAAATGCCCGAAAGTTGCCTTTTATCTTTTCCAGTATGGGTATAGTGAAACCAAAAAAAATGGAATTTCAATTGAATTGACGGTTATTTCATGTATGGAAATGTTTTTAAATCCATATCATTCGCACAAGTAACTACTTGAATTGAACTTTGGCCTCTAAATGCTTTGAAAGACCGTACGATAATTTAACGACAATTTACGTAATATTTATTCACATTTTCGAACTTATAACTATGGGTCCCGTCAATATAATATCATAGGTCACACACCCAAATGTATCCAACAGCTTTGCAATCGTTTTTCACAACTTTGTAAGCAGTTTTCCTTCTATTTTGCAGTTCTCTGTTAAAGTAATCTGCTTATATAAGGTGCATTTTCGGTACATTTAGTTATTTTCTTCAAAATTCAACTGCGGGTTTGGCATAATAATGACTTTGGTCAAACATTCAAGCAACTCCGGATTCTTTTCAATCGCTTTTAAATTTGCACGCTGTATTTTAACATTCTACAGTCTGCTCATGTTAAAATCGGCTAATATAGGGTGCTTTCAACTGGCTTTTATTCGTTTTCTTGGCTGTACAACTGCGGGGTTCGATATTGCAATATTTTAGGTCAAATATAAAAAATACATCTACCAACTTTGCAATCACTTTCCGCAACTTTGCACTAATTTTCACGGTGTGTAAACAGCGTAAAGTCACTATTCGCCGACAACATTAACAACTTGTTCTTTGAAAATTAGAGGGAATTTAAAAGCCTTCCATAAACTTAAGGAAATACAACAATTTCCACGACTTTCTAAAATAAATGATTGACTACAAAGTGAGAAAAATGCTCGAAAGTTTTTTATGTTTTCCAGCATGGGTGTAATGAAACCAAAAAAAACCCGGCAGCTAGTTTTGAAAATTGTTCTCCACACTGCCCTTCCAAATTGCTGCTGATGTCGACCCTCCACACTGCCCTTCCAAATTACTGTTTGATGTCGAGCCTCCACACTGCCCTCCCAAATTGCTGTTTGATGTCGACCCGCCAGACTGCCCTTCCAAATTGCTGTTTGATGTCGACCCTCCACACAGCCTTCCCAAATTGATGATTGATAACGACCATCCACACTGCCCTCCCAAATTGCTGCTGATGTCGACCCTCCACACTGCTCTTCCAAATTGCTGTTTGATATCGACCCTCCACACTGCCCTTCCAAATTTCTCCACTGTCGTCTCTCCACACACACGCCTCTCGCCCAATCAAATTGCTTCCAAATTGCCATCTTCCCTCATAACTTTTCTACCACACTCACTGTCTACCACTCATTTCTCACTGCCCTCCAATTGTCTTTATTAGCATGCTGTCATCTAAGCGGTCTCCAATTGTCCTTCACCATTATCACCACTTACTATTTAGCACTCCTGTCAATCCCACTAAAATCATAGTTTTGAAGATATGGGGTGAAATTCGGCTGAAATGCAACATTTGTTAGGCGTGGAAAACAAAAAATCATTTATACTACTAAAAGCCAGGTATTAGTAATTCTTTCTAAAGTCTGCCACTTAAATAAGTGTAGTGAACTGTTTTCATTACGACTATGAACAAAAAATTTAGCGTAGTTTCTCGTTGGAAACTTTAATATAACTCGTTTTATTATTATTATATAAGATACAGTGAGATTACGTTAGCTATTAATGTTTTCACGCTAATAATGCATATTGTATTATTCCAGGATATGTATATTCACTTTGTCATGCAAAGAAATGAATATGCATCGTTTGTATCCATTCATTTATTTGTAGTGCTAATATACATACTCAATGTACAAGGTAGTAACATTTATGTTGTAATTGCATTTCTATGAATGATTTTATCATGTTATTTGCTTAAGGGAGAATTATACAGAATCACCAATTTAATACCAAATAAACATTTAGTGTTCATTCTGCTGACACTTGTATGTATGGATGACAATTTGAATATCAGAATACAGCTGCAAGCAGCAATGTGAACAGTCTAAGCTATGTACTGATATTAATATCATGTATGAGCAGTTTCATCATGCTGGTGTCAACATTTCAATTGATATTAAGCATTTTATTTATTTTCCATCATGTATATGTTCTGAAACGATGTTCTCAATACAACATCATATAACAGAAAAACGTTTGTATCGCCAATTTGCATAATATGCATATTGAAAAGTTTATGTGAACAATATCAACTTTATGTTTATTACTTTGTAATTAATTATTTGTATACATTATTGGTCTATTATTAGGTTATTATTGGTCATTTGTCCAGCACTACTCTCCGTGATCATAATCATGATCCAGAACTGCCAAACAGCTACATGTCGATATAGGTAATTCACATCAAAAATATGATTTTTGACTGTTTTTCGAACTGTCTTACATTTTGTGTTACTTTGTGAATAATTTGGCACATCTTACTGCAATTGCATATCTGACCACAGCATGAAACAATCTTCAATTTCAATATTACATTTCAACGAGTTTATCAATATGTGAACATTGTCATCAGATGCCTTGTACCATTGTCATTAGATGCCTTGTAACATTGTAGAAAATGGCAATGCCATAGTATACATCCATATTTAATGAATCACACATGAAAGTGATTTAAGCTATTGAGAAGGGTTTAATGACGTGTTTGATTAAAGCATTCTCTGTCTGTTGTCTCATTCAGACACGTAATTTGGCGTATATAATTCAAATGCCCAAGTATAGATGGACAAGTTCGCACAAACTGGACTGTCATTGTTTACATAATGACAACGTGACAACAAAAATCACGAACCTTGTAAAAATGATTAAATCCACGATTGCTAGAGCACACTGTGGAATTTCTAAGGGGAAATTTACGCCATTCACTGTCCGTAATTAAGTCTATTGAAATGTGTCCACGACAATCAAAAGACCTATTTTTCCGATCTCTATGCAGGTTTGTTTTCTGTTGTCCCTTAATTATTTTAAACTTTGCGCCTTCAACAGACTGTTATTCTGTGACAAGGCATTTTCTTTAAAATCCCAGACAAAAACACGAACGAGAGTTTGGTATAGTAAAACACTGCAGACTTGCTGCATTATTATAAACATACGCTATGAATGGCAAAACTTATTAACCACTGATATCATAGAACCCATTAGGTGTATCAGATAACAAATAATTTCAAGCGCGAGTGTGAAAATTGAAGAAAACAGTTGTCAAATTGAGTCGATACTGCTAGAAAGTTAGGAAGACAAGGCTTCTATTGTTATGCAAATACACAATGAGGGATGATCCGCTGAAAAACATTAACGTCCCACTCTACACACTGACTGTTTACACACAAGCTAATCCTTCAAGTGTCTCTGATAAGAGATCTAATAAAACTGATCATGGTGAAGCAAAATTGCCGATGTTCGAAGAAACATTTTGCTTCTCCAAAGTGTGACGAGAATATAGCTGGACGCTTTAGACGGAACGATGGCTTTGTTTATTTGGCTGACATCGACAAGCAAGATTTTCTGTACTCGATTCCTCGTCTGGTGTATTGGTGTTTTCATTGGAAGTAGTATATTGGTAGTAGTTGAAAATCTTCCGTGTGGATGCTTATAGTTCAACCTCGTCGTCCCTTTTGAACCAATCGAGAGGTTTGTCATAATACAACCCTGTGTCACTGAGTCGCATATTTTTCTTTGTCTCATCTATCAGCGGCGTCTTCGCTTTTTTTCTTTCCTCGACATTGCGTTAGTGAAATGGTATTAGTAAAATAGAATATTCAGTTTAAAAGATTTGAAAGTTGCGTGAAGTTATGACCATGTTTCTTCGACGAAGTCTTGATGCTGACAATGGACGCATTGATTGCGATAGGAAGCTCATCACCCATTATGTCAGAAAATTCAACAAAGTAATAGATAAGATGTTATTATTTAAACCGTCCTAAAGATAAACATTATGCAAATATCGACGAAACGGCAGTTGTAGTTGTATTTGTGTTTTAAAACACGTTTTTTTTTCGGAATTTCGATCTTTTGAAAGCTGGGATGATGTATCAAGGTCTAAAGTAACAGTTTTATCAATTTTTGAAAAATCCAGAAAGAATATTAAAATGTCTCTTCTCGCTATCTTAAAATGAATATCACCCAATCCAATGGTTTGAATAAATGCACAGGCTGATATTCTAACGTTTTAGAACCAACATATATCTAACATAATCTATGTTAATTTTTGTGACTGTTAATTGATGGAGAATTTATTGTATATATACACTTATCTTGACTTGAATATAATTGTTCCTAAGTAGCATTCAAACACTAAATATTGTATTATTGTAGATATGCTTTTATTGACGAAGGTTCAATTCAAATAAATTGAAAGATTTGAAATATGAGTGCCATTATTATAATTACTGATATTTACTAAAAGTAGCAATAAATATTGAACAAATATGTAAATGAGATTGTGACAATCTCTGATTTTCGAGTTCAATAATTTGACAAATGTCATATTTTCAAAGATTTCATTGCTGGAATATAAACTTGACACAAACTTTTCACATCTTTGTAAATCATTCAACGATTGCCTAGTGGAATAATCTGCTAATATTAGGGGGCTTTAACTTAGCTTTTGTTCATTTTTTCCCAACTTTATAATTGTGGGGTTCGATATCATGATAACAACTTTGGTTAAATATGCAAACAAGTCTACCAACTTTGTAGTCGCTTTGCACAACATTGCACGATGTTTTAACAATCTAGAGCTATTATGTGTTCTAATGATTTTAATTGTAAGTGGAATAACAACCTGGGTGATTTGGTGTTAGACTTTTGGAAAGCAGATGAGTAGTTAAGGATGCACTATGAGGTACGACCATGAGGGCGCTGTTCATATTCGGATGCGATGACGTCATAAGGGGTGGATGACATCACAATGGAGGGCCGTGCATAGATTAGCATAAATGAGTGTACATGTCCGTAAAGGGGGTCACTTGAATGAGGATGACGTCACAATGGGATACTGTGAATACATTTTCATACATGAAATTTATTTGAATACGAGGTCGTAACGAGGTCACCGTGAATACATTTGCATAAATTACCATATTTTTTTATTGGACGAGCCTGGACGTCACGAAAGATTTCTGAATGTATCGTAGAGGGCGCTCACACACACACGCTAATAAATACACGTCATTTTGAAAACTAACTGAGTTTATTACACAAAAGATGGATAAGACTAATAAGATCAGCTACATGGAATTATACATTTTTGTTTGTTTGAGTAAATAATCAAAAAAGAATGGATTAAAAAACTGAGTAATATATAAGAATAAAGAAAATGACATTTTAAAATGGTTGAAATACAAAGAGTATACATTTTGTAACACGATTATGAAACTGACAAAAGGTTGGTAAAACTACTAAGATCAGTTATGTGGAATATAATTTTTTGTTTGTTTGATAAATATTCAAAAAATGAATAAAAAACAGAATATACATATATAACACGACAGTTAAGTATTCTCCAAGGAAAATCAAGCAAACTAGATTGAAATAAATGGAATAGGGTTAGGGGTCAGCAGGAAACTCACCAAGTGTCCTACATTTCACTGTACTATAGAGAATGACTGCTAAAGTGTGATTGGCATGCTTAATCTATATAGGCTGTTGTATGATGTCAAATAGTTGGGAATCCATTTTGCGTGTTGATAACATGATTTCACAGCAGACTGAACACATTTCGGGATTTGATTTAAATCGTCAAAACAGTACACGTGTATAACGCTTGGAAAATTTTCCAACCAAATCTAGAAAAATGCGTTGAAATGCATCGTAACACATAGCAATTTTACAACTATCAATTTCGGACAAAGCTTGGTCAATGTAGAGACAAATTTCATTAATCTGACTATCTTCATAGGCGAATCCGGAAGATAAACACAAATGCTGCCTTTGCGAGCCATACTGGATTGCACAACCAAGGCAATTGGCTTAATGTTAATCACTGGTAAATGTTTAGCAGATTGAACTGTATTCACAGCAGTCTCATCGTCCACTCTGGACGAATCTATATAACAGCAGGGGGAAGAGGTGTCAGGAAAATGAGCAACGGATATTTGGATTTTGAAATAAAATACCTGACAAAGCAGTTGATTTGTGGTAAAATCTCATTGAAGTCTTGGAACTGTTTCATCATTAAGGATGCACCGCGCTTGGTGGGGTAGCCATTATAGTACTCATGAATATGTACATAAGTACGCTGGCGAAATGAATTCACGCACAGACATACAATTTTTGATTGGGAACAGCAGTTACGTGAAAATGTTCTCACCTCTGGGTAGGATTTTCACTAGCTGATGGACTTTCACTAGCTGATGGGCGCGTTGTACCACTATCAGATGATTTAGGTGTAGCCAGCAAATTCGTCTTTTAATACAACGAGTTGGTTTGACTTGTGGTGTAGCAGTAGTAGAAATACTTTGTTCATATGTTGAAGGTAGTACATCCTGTACGAGACTGCCAGAGAAATCATTTAGGTATGGGTGCAGCTGATTTGATGCCATCTTGCAGCAGCGGTAGTCAACTATAGAAATAAATTGTATTACTCAAATCTTGTGTTCAAGTTCTAAATCTCCGTCGCTGATTTGACGTTACAATTTCTCAGGGCAGAACAATTTATTTATACAAGTGTTGAAAAATACAAGCCACAAGATACAACATTTCTCAGAGACATTAAACTTGGTGATGACATAGATACTACGTCAGCTATAGAACTAATAAATACAGATGGTACAAGATAAACGTCCCAAGGTTGTTTCGTTTACTAGAAGGGCATTTCTTTTGTCAGCATTTCTTGTATTAATTTCTATTGCACAAAAAAGCAGCAAATAATGTTACTGAAGCAAACGGTAATTCACGCAAACTGCAAATCAAGTGTTTTACCGCATAAATAGTTGTTGACACTTTGCAACTGCCTTGATGGATGTATTGTGACGTATTTTGACCCGCTGATTCTGATCTTGCATTCTGGCTACATTTACTGCCCTTTCATACCAGTTCAATTTACTTCTATTATTTCATCTATATTCCGTGATATTTAATATTTACAACCAACCTTTATTTCACAGTCACTCTAGTTTTAACTTTTCAAAAATTATTTTACTGATCAAAAGACTTGTCACACCCATCATGCAATCTGCCATAGTACTTCCACAGACACAGCGGCGATAGCCAGCATAACTACAAATAACATAGCTCTCATGAGTTGTTATTCTCACAATATACAACATTCTTTGAAACCATTAAACTTGGCGATGAAAGATGAACGCTTGATGAACGCTGGATGAATGCGTCTGACTGGTGCCATATTCGAATTTTATCAGACCACACAGACATACACAGATGTTTACAGTAAAATAAACAGATCCCAGAACAGATTCCTGGATCCAGGGGAATATGAATGTCTCGTTATCTAAGGTGTTGAGGGTGTCAAGACAGTGTTATCAAAACACAAATTCGTTCGAGCGTATTTAGACCCATGACGTAGGTCATAGCTTCGCCAGTATGTCTAAGCGTTCTTGTGTTCTCATTACACGGGATGAAATGACGTCCACTGATAACATAAGGTAATGGATTATTTTTTATTTTTTGTTTTCATGTTTTTAAACACTAGCCAATAATTTGGGATATGTGAGTTTGTTGTTGAAACCACTAAGGAAGCGTCTACCCATGAGCCTTTGCGTTTTTAAATTGCGTTGTTATTTTGTTATAAATTGGCACAGAAACAGACTTGTTTACAAAAAACGAATACTACAATGTTTTCAAATGATGTCATACTAGTATTCGCAAAAAATGCAGGGTACCAGCGAATCATGGCTTGGAGTCAATTACCGAGGGTACCCCTCAGCTTTAAACAATTATTATGTGTGGTGTTACATTTTCCCAAATAATTAGACTTGACCTTGTTTTGTCATGAAGGTCGGCATATTGTATAGCGCTACCCATCAACATTTCTGACTATAGCAACATTTCCGATGTTTCAAACCTGTACTTCGTCTCTCTTATTTTTCGCAAACAGACGACTAGATATAAAAATGCGACATTCTATAAGTCAAGCCTACGTCACAAACGGTCAAAATCTCTCAATCATTGCCCGTAAAACTTAGCAACGCTATTTTCCCGATGCTAACTTGAAAAAATCTTTTGTTTTTTTTCAATCGACCATTAATGTATGCCTTCTATGTGTGAGTAAGTTTTTTTTTGTTTTTTTTTTGGAACTGACCACATGTTGGCGCTGATTCAAAACTCTTGTCATTTTTAGACGTATGGAATAAAATTCAGATGATGGGTTTTATTTATTTATTTATTTATTTTATGTGAGGGAAAAAATAAAACAGGATAAAACGTGTTTTTTAACTTTGAATTTACAGGGAGAGCAATACACAGCTTCAAACTATGTCAGACCTAGAACATGAATTTGGTTTTATAAGCAGATGTGTACTCGAATACTATACGATTAATTCATTGGATATGCGTGTGAAGATTAGTAAACAATATGAATATGAATAATTAAAAAAAAAATCTTTTTTTTCTTTTTTTTATAGTTCTACAGGGTTTGCAGCACCCAAGTCCTCTCTGAAAAGTCTGTACCATATATATGTAGGGATTTCAGGGGGAAATTATACACATACTATAGAGTAGTTTACATGGTGGCATTGGACAGATCTCTACTAGAGCAATACAATGCACCTTATTTGATGAAAATCAAGGTAACCCTACCCGAGATAAGGTACTTTGTAGCTTCAATTAGCATCTCTAAATTATGGACAAAGGATGACACAAAAAGCACTACTGAATAGTAAAGACAACGGCACCATTTGGGGTGAATAAGCACTAATTGATCAATTGGAGCTGAATTTAAACTGCCATATCTTTCCCCTTTTTTATCGGATTTTCACAAAATTTTCAACAAATGGACTTTATATCAATGTTTATCTAATGTCGTTAGAGGGCAACATATAGACCATCTGTTACCATGGAAACAGGCCATATTCAAATTTAATTTTAAATCATCTGTCCGTGTCAATAAAGATAAACAAGTTTTACTTTCGTTTATGTTGCCTTCGTTTTTATTCCTATACAAATGCTTTGAAAACGCCCTCATCGACCGGCTATGCATTCTACCAAGCTTTTCTTATTTTTACGCTATAATAATACTTATGAAAAAAAAGCATTGACACGAATAAACAAATCTAAGATATATCATTATAGCATAATATACAACTTATTTTTTGGCAACTTAGAAAAGAAATAACCAATAAATCATCTCAATTCTACAGCTGTGAATGCTCTAACATGTACAACTCATTTCACTTTGCATTTACGCTGCATTTTCGACATGTTAAAAACAAAATAAACGTATTTTGCCGTATATAAAAGTGAAGGAGTAAAAAATTCTCTTCGTACATGAAAATGGCGTCCATGTAGACAAAGTACCGGGATAGAGGTACCACTTTTAAAATGGGCTTGTCCCACTCTCTAAATTGATGTCACACTCACAAAACCTAGATTTTTGTCTATTAAATTATATTTTTTTTTCAAATTATGAGTGATAGATATGCCAGAAAGTTGTAAGTCGATACGAAAATTGCCGTTAAACTTTTGTTTATATTGCCGTTTCGCCAATTTTCGGCCGATTCTCACCTATCACCTGTCATTCTATAGCTGTCATTCCCTACTTGATTTCTGTGACATTTTCAAAATCGTACGCTTCATTCCAATGCTGGAGAAATGCAGCAAACTTCTCTGGATTTAGAACATCGGGTCAAATTTGGAGGTCACGCTCGCGTTCACGACATTTGCCAGGATTTTCAAATGTTTCAATTTTTATTATTCCGTGTTGTCAAAACGTATTTTGTAGTTTTTGAAAGGGTAGCTGCCCACACCCACTTCTTCCGATGTCATTAACCAAGTGACCGAAATCTCTAAATGAACACACATGCCCACCCTCCGAGTCCAATAGGACCTGTTAACCATCCATCTACCTCGGGATATCAACGCGGGGGTCATAAAGACCATGTAAGGTATGTTTAATTTCAATCTTGTCAGTAAGAGAAAACATCACCACCAGGACGGTATCTGTTGAAATGCTCCTTGGTGCTACTGTTACACTAGATGTGACAAGTCTTATTCTCACCGTTACGATCACGTGTGTCCGACGGGGTGTTTGTGTTGTGGAAATCAACGGGACTGCATGGTTACACGATGGAAAAAATGCGGAAATTGCCACAGATTTTTCAAGAACGAAGAATGTTTTGAATGGCGTCAAAAGTCAGTTAATAGGAAAAAACTCTCTGCCAGTCAGTTCAACGTTATGAAAACACTCCACAAATATCTAGATTCGTCTCACAAATGTAATGAAGTTTACTACAAAACCTGCGAGTCATTTCAGATGTATGACCACCTGTGTTACATTCAACCACGATAGAAAAAAAGAACCAAGAATCTGACGATTGGATGGAAGAATTTGCGGAGGATGACTCTGACAGCCATGGTAACTACGACTTTTATGATTTTGAATGCAAGACCGACGAACATTGCACTCATATTCCAGATCTGTGTGTAGCGAGAATTCCACTGAATACAGAGAAAGTGTTCAATGGTCCACGTAACTTGGAAGATTTCTACGAGTGGGCATTTGAAAAAGAGCATAATGGGATGATTTTCATCGCGCATAATTCAAAGGGGTACGATAGAATTATGATTCTGAAATACTTTCACGATCAAAAGATACTACCCGAAGTCATCATGAATGGTTCAAAAGTCATGCAACTAAACATCAAATTCACTGGTAGCTTGAATTTCCTGCCCATGGCTATATCTAAACTTCCTAAGACCTTCGGAATGGACAAGTTACACAAGGGCTTTTTCCCCACTTGTTTCTGAGAACCGCTGGTATCAATTACAGAGGACCGATACCCGGGGCTTGTTATTTTGACCCAGATGGTATGAGAAGGAGGCTAGAAAGACATTGTACACATGGTACAATGGAGAAGTAGAAAAGAACTCCGTTTATGATTTACGTAAAGAACTGCTCAAGTACTTTCGGAGTGACGTGTACATACTCGAGGAGTGTTGTTTGGCATTTAGATCGATGATGATGGATCTCACCAAAGTTGACCCCTTCAGCCGTTGCATCACGATCGCTTCTGTGTGCAACGTCATATTTTAAAAGATTTTCCTGACTCCTGACACAATCGAGGTTGTGCCTGAGAAAGGGTACCTCAGCGCCCAGAATCAATCCGCAGATGCTATAAGATGGATGGAATACGAGGCACACGTCAATAACGCACGCATTCAACATGTTCATAATTCCAGAAGGGAGATGAAAATGGACCTTATTACGTAGACAGATATGATGCTTCTACCAAAACATTGTATGAGTACTACGGTTGTTACTTCGATGGTTGCCCAAAGTGTTTTCCCCAGAAGGAATGAGACGAATCGCAAGAATGAACTAGTATGACCTCCCTCTACGATAGGCTACTGGCGAGGGAAGAGTGGTTGAAATCGAAAGGATACTCGCTAGTCACCATGTGGAAATGCTATTTCAAAAACCTGATGAAGAACAATCACAAAGTCGAGAGGTTTGTCGGAAACTTAGATATCTCAAATCCTATCAGAGACAGAGAGGCTGTATATACCAGTTCTACCTTTCAGGGTGAACAACAAACTGATGTTCCCACTCTGTCCCAAATGCGCGGAAACCATGAATCAAGACGAATGTTACCACAGTGTCAATGAACGCCAGCTGACGTGTGTTTGGTGCAATCCGGAATTAGAAAAGGCTGAAGAAGTAGGGTATCACATCACCAAGGTATATGAAGTTTGGCATTACGGTGAGTTGACAACCTACAACCACGAGACTGGAGAAGGAGGGTTGTTCACCGAGTACATCAATATCTTTCTGAAAATTAAACAAGAGTCTTCCGGTTATCCACAGTGGTGTCGCAGCAAGGAAGACCGAACCATCTACATCCAAAGGTACTGCAAAAGAGAAGGTATCGTCTTGGACAGAAGCAAGATAACCACCAATCCAGGCCTCAGAGCTCTCGCCAAGCTAAATCTCAATTGGTTCTGGGGAAAGCTGGGACAGATATCAAACTTTGGATAGAGCACGTATGTAGAAACGGCCGCCAAACTGTTGGAAATGTTGATGGATAGTACAAAGGACATCGCAGATCTTTCTTTTATCTCTGACAAAATGGTTCTTGTCCAGCACTGCGATAAAGAAGACATTACTGAAGCACCCAATACGAACGTTGTACTGCCTGCCATGACGACGAGCTATGCCCGACTTAAACTCTACAGTGTTCTAGAGAAATTAGGTAGTAGAGTCTTGTACTTTGACACCGATTCCATCATTTACATCCAGCGAGCTGGAGAATGGGATCCACCGACGGGTGATTATCTCGGAGATCTGACAAGAGAAATAACTCCAGCGAATAATTACATCACACATTTCGTATCGGGAAATTAATTATTTTTGACTCCATGAATCGACTTGTTCGGAGAACAAGCGGTCCTCTACACATCAAAGACCCCGAAAAATAATGTGCAAGGGAGATAGAATATTCAATAGAGAAGAAGTTAAAACGTACAGTTTAGTGTATGACAATCGGGTGATACAAGATGATTACTGTTCCCTCTGATACGGCTTCTAAAAATATATATATATAAATAGAAGCGAGATCGTTGGTTACCCTCCATTCATCCATTTGAAACTTGAACAATCACAAATGGTTCTATCACTCGTCTATTCTGGCTTATGCACACTGCCTGGATGTTGAAAAAGTACATTGAAGAACGTAAAAAGAGACGCGATAACGAGCGAGGTCCTATAATATCGTCATGGATGCAAGATTGAAACACCCTTTTACCTCTGTCGTGTGCGGTTCCACGCAGTCGGGGAAGAAGTTTTTATTCAAACAGATATTAGAACAATGTGACAGTGTCATATCTCGTTATCTATTGGTGCTACGGCGAGTTTCAGCCAGCCTATTTGGAAATGATAAAGACAGTGCCTCGAATTCGTTTTATCAAAGGGGTACCTCCAGATATTGGTGGAATAATCGACCCGGCTAAAAGAAACTTGTTGGTGATAGATGATCTGATGACAGAAACGGGTAACGATAAACAAATCGCCCAGTTCTTCACGAAGGGATCCCACCATCTAAATTTATCCATGATACTGATTTTGCAAAATCTCTTTCATCAGGGCAGGCAATCGAGAACCATCAGTCTCAATACGCACTACATTTTCCTGTTTAACAATCCGAGGGACGCATCACAAGTCAACGTACTGGCTAAGCAAATGTACCCAGGAAACATTAAGTTTCTTCGGGAGGCATTCACTGATGCCACCCAAGAACCTCACCGATACCTCCTCATGGATCTGATGCCAGACACCCCTGAGGAAGTACGCATTCGAACGAACATACTTTAATCTCAAGTATCGATAGTGTATGTGAGAAAGGTATAAAAAAGGGCAGTCTTCCATCTTCAGTCATTTCACCATGTCACCCCGTATGCGAAAGAATGCTAACTTCCTCTCCGTATTGCACAAGGCCAACTCGAAACAACAAAAAGGGATAATTGATGGAGCCTCTAGTGACTTGATACAGTGTCTATGTGAATGCTCGCTCAATGTGTTGAAAGGGATCGTCCAGCTATCACCTAGTCAGAGATGAAAATTGGCGTTGTACATGAAACATCTCCGAGCACTGTCCAATAAGAAAACTCCAGTCAAGAAAAAGAAAAACATTCTGGTTCAGAAGGGGGTTTCCTGACTGCCTCAATTGCTCCCTTAATTTCGAAGATACTCCCTCCCCTACTCGGTCTTAAATAGATAGAATCATTGACTTCGCTGGATAGAGACATGAACGACATAACGCAAATGGAAGAGTTGCCTGAAGGCGAAAAGGTCAAAATGTACCAACAAGTTCTGCGCAAGTACTTGTTGTTGCGGGAGAAGAAAAACGAACCAATTTCAATCTCTGTTACATGGCAATTACCCAGCGCTGTCGCTGTAGCCGATCGGGAATCTCAACCCGACAAAGACGGTGTGCCAGATCAAATCCGAAGTCTTACAAAGTGTTCCCAAGAGCATGCAGAGAAAAGCGAAGCTCCTACTTGAGAAACTTATACAGAACCAACTGGTCGACTGGGGTGAAAACGGTGAATTAATCATTGATGGACAATCCGTGCCAGGCAGGCACGCCATCGATTTAGTCAATGATTTTTTTAGTAAAAGAATTTATCATGCATCATGTTGCGTGGTGCATTTACCATGTTATGTAGTGCATCTGTCATCTTATGTAGTGCATTTACCATGTTAGGTAGTGCATTTATTATGTTATATAGTGCATTTACCATGTTATGTAGTGCATTTACCATGTTATGTAGTGCATATATCATGTTATGTAGAGCATTTACCACGTTATGTAGTGCATTTGTCATCTTATGTAGTGCATTTATCATGCTGTGTGGTGCATTTAACATGTTGTGTAGTGCATTTATCATGTTGTGTAGTGCATTTGTCGTAGTATGTAGTGCATTTACCATGTTATGTAGTGCATTTATCATGTTATGTAGTGCATTTACCTTGTTCTGTAGTGCATTTACCTTGTTCTGTAGTGCATTTACCATGTCGTGTAGTGCATTTAACATGTTGTGTAGTGCATTTACCATGTAGTGTAGTGCAATTACCATGTTATGTAGTGCATTTACCATGTTATGTAGTGCATTCACCATGTTATGTAGAGCATTTATCATGTTATGTAGTGCATTTACCTTGTTATGTAGTCCATTTAATTTGTTATGTAATGCATTTACCATGTTGTATATTGCATTTATCATGTTGTGTGGTGCATTTACCATGTTATGTAGTGCATTTGTCATCTTATGTAGTGCATTTACCATGTTAGGTAGTGCATTTATCATGTTATATAGTGCATTTACCATGTTGTGTAGTGCATTTAACATGTTATGTAGTGCATTTACCATGTTATGTAGTGCATATATCATGTTATGTAGAGCATTTACCACGTTATGTAGTGCATTTACCATGTTGTGTAGCGCATTTACCTCGTTATGTAGTGCATTTACCATGTTATGTAGTGCATTTACCATGTTATGTAGTGCATTTACCTTGTTGTGTAGTGCATTTATCATGTTATGTAGTGCATTTACCTTGTTATGTAGTGCAGTTATCATGTTATGTAGTGCATTTACCCAGTCGCGTAATGCATTTGTCATCTTATGTAGTGCATTTACCATGTTATGTAGTGCATTTACCTTGTTATTTAGTGTATTTACCATGTTATGTAGTGCATTTATCATGTTATGTAGTGCATTTGTCATCTTATGTAGTGCATTTACCATGTTCTGTAGTGCATTTACCATACATAGTATGTAGTGCATTCACCATGTTATGTAGTGCATTTATCATGTTATGTAGTGCATTTACCTTGTTATGTAGTCCATTTAATTTGTTATGTAATGCATTTACCATGTTGTGTATTGCATTTATCATGTTGTGTGGTGCATTTACCATGCGGCAAGTTGTGTTTACAAACACCGTAAATATGTTACAGTTTGTGCTTGCAAACACCGTTAATATGCAAGTTTTGTGTTTACAAACTCAGTTATTATGCAACAGGTTGTGTTTAAAATCACCGGTAATATTCAGCACTGTGTGTTCTTTGACAAACACTGTTACCATGCAAGAGTGTGTGTGTTTCTAAACACCGTCATTATGCAATAGTTTGTGTTCACAAACACAGTTGTTATGTGGCAGGTTGTGTTTACAAACACCGGAAACATGTTACAGTTTGTGCTTGCAAACACCGTTAATATGCATGTTTTGTGTTTACAAACACAGTTATTATGCAACAGGTTGTGTTTAAAATTACCGGTGATATCCAGCACTGTGTGCTCTCTGACAAACACCGTTACCATGCAACAGTTCATGTGTATATAAACACCGTTAATATACAACAGTTTGTGTTTACAAACACTGTTAATATGCAACAGTTTGTGTTTACAAACACCGTAAATATGCAAAAGTTTGTGTTTACAAATACTGTTAATATGTAACAATTTGTGCTTCCAGACACCGTTAATATGCATCAGTTTGCGTTTACAAACACAGTTATTACACAACAGGCTGTGTTTAAAATCACTGGTAATATCCAGCACAAGTACCGTAAATATGCAACAGTTTCTGTTTACAAACTCCATTAATATACATCAGTTTGTTTTTACAAAGACAGTTATTATTCAACAAGTTGTGTTTAAAATCATCGGTAATATCCAGTAGTGTGTGTGCTTTGACCAACACTGTTACCAAGCAACATTTTGTGTGTTTACAAACACCGTAAAGATGCAACAGTTTCTGTTTACAAACACCGTTTATATGTAATAATTTGTGTTTACAAACCCCGTTAATATGTAACAATGTGTGCTTACAAACACGGTTAATATGCATCAGGCTGTGTTTAAAATCATAGGTAATATCCAGCAGTGTGTGTGCTTTGACAAACACTATGTTTAAAATCACTGGTAATATCCAGTAGTGTGCTTGCAAACACCGCTAATATGCAACAGTTTTGTGTTTACAAAGACAGATATTATGCAACAGGTTGTGTTTAAAATCGCCGGTAATATCCAGCAGTGTGTGTGCTTTCACCAACACTGTTACCAAGCAACAGTTTGTATGTTTACAAACACCGCTAATATGCAACAGTGTCTGCTTGCAAACACCGTTAATATGCATCACTTTGCGTTTACAAACACCGCTAATATGCAACAGTATGTGTTTACAAAGACATATATTATGCAACAGGTTGTGTTTAAAATCACCGGTTATATCCATCAGTGTGTGTGCTTTGAAAAACACTGTTACCATGCAACAGATTGTGTGTTTATAAACACCGCTAATATGCAACAGTTTGTGTTTACAAAGACATATATTATGCAACAGGTTGTGTTTAAAATCACCGGTAATATTCAGCACTGTGTGTTCTTTGACAAACACTATTACCATGCAAGAGTGTGTGTGTTTCTAAACACCGTCATTATGCAATAGTTTGTGTTCACAAACACAGTTGTTATGTGGCAGGTTGTGTTTACAAACACCGGAAACATGTTACAGTTTGTGCTTGCAAACACCGTTAATATGCATGTTTTGTGTTTACAAACACAGTTATTATGCAACAGGTTGTGTTTAAAATTACCGGTGATATCCAGCACTGTGTGCTCTCTGACAAACACCGTTACCATGCAACAGTTCATGTGTATATAAACACCGTTAATATACAACAGTTTGTGTTTACAAACACTGTTAATATGCAACAGTTTGTGTTTACAAACACCGTAAATATGCAAAAGTTTGTGTTTACAAATACTGTTAATATGTAACAATTTGTGCTTCCAGACACCGTTAATATGCATCAGTTTGCGTTTACAAACACAGTTATTACACAACAGGCTGTGTTTAAAATCACTGGTAATATCCAGCACAAGTACCGTAAATATGCAACAGTTTCTGTTTACAAACTCCATTAATATACATCAGTTTGTTTTTACAAAGACAGTTATTATTCAACAAGTTGTGTTTAAAATCATCGGTAATATCCAGTAGTGTGTGTGCTTTGACCAACACTGTTACCAAGCAACATTTTGTGTGTATAAACACACACCGTAAAGATGCAACAGTTTCTGTTTACAAACACCGTTTATATGTAATAATTTGTGTTTACAAACCCCGTTAATATGTAACAATGTGTGCTTACAAACACGGTTAATATGCATCAGGCTGTGTTTAAAATCATAGGTAATATCCAGCAGTGTGTGTGCTTTGACAAACACTATGTTTAAAATCACTGGTAATATCCAGTAGTGTGCTTGCAAACACCGCTAATATGCAACAGTTTTGTGTTTACAAAGACAGATATTATGCAACAGGTTGTGTTTAAAATCGCCGGTAATATCCAGCAGTGTGTGTGCTTTCACCAACACTGTTACCAAGCAACAGTTTGTATGTTTACAAACACCGCTAATATGCAACAGTGTCTGCTTGCAGACACCGTTAATATGCATCACTTTGCGTTTACAAACACCGCTAATATGCAACAGTATGTGTTTACAAAGACATATATTATGCAACAGGTTGTGTTTAAAATCACCGGTTATATCCATCAGTGTGTGTGCTTTGAAAAACACTGTTACCATGCAACAGATTGTGTGTTTATAAACACCGCTAATATGCAACAGTTTGTGTTTACAAAGACATATATTATGCAACAGGTTGTGTTTAAAATCACCGGTAATATCCAGCAGTGTGTGTGCTTTCACCAACACTGTTACCATGCAACAGTTTGTGTGATGACCAACACCGTTACCATGCAACAGTTTGTGTGTTTATAAACACCGCTAATATGCAACAGTTTGTGTTTACAAAGACAGATATTATGCAACATGTTGTGTTTAAAATCACCGGTTATATCCAGCAGTGTGTGTGCATTGACCAATACTGTTACCATGCAACAGTTTGTGTGTTTATGAACACCGCTAATATGCAACAGTTTGTGTTTACAAAGACAGATATCATGCAACAGCTTGTGTTTAAAATCACCGGTTATATCCAGCAGTGTGTGTGCTTTGACCAACACTGTTACCATGCAACAGTTTGTGTGTTTATAAACACCGCTAATATGCAACAGTTTGTGTTTACAAAGACAGATATTATGCAACAGGTTGTGTTTAAAATCACCGGTAATATCCAGCAGTGTGTGTGCTTTCACCAACACTGTTACCATGCAACAGTTTGTGTGTTTATAAGCACCGTTAATATGCAACAGTTTGTGTTTACAAAGACATATATTATGCAATAGGTTGTGTTGAAAATCACCGGTTATATCCAGCAGTGTGTGTGCTTTGACCAACACTGTTACCATACAACAGTTTGTGTGTTGACCAACACCGTTACCATGCAACAGTTTGTGTGTTTATAAACACCGTTAATATGCAACAGTTTGTGTTTACAAAGACAGATTTTATGCAACAGGTTGTGTTTAAAATCACGGGTTATATCCAGCAGTGTGTGTGCTGTGACCAACACTGTTATCATGCAACAGTTTGTGTGTTTATAAACACCGCTAATATGCAACAGTTTGTGTTTACAAAGACATATATTATGCAACAGGTTGTGTTTAAAATCACCGGTAATATCCAGCAGTGTGTGTGCTTTCAGCAACACTGTTACCATGCAACAGTTTGTGTGTTTATAAACACCGTTAATATGCAACAGTTTGTGTTTACAAAGACATATATTATGCAACAGGTTGTGTTTAAAATCACCGGTTATATCCAGCAGTGTGTGTGCTTTGACCAACACTGTTACCATGCAACAGTTTGTGTGTTGACCAACACCGTTACCATGCAACAGTTTGTGTGTTTATAAACACTGCTAATATGCAACAATTTGTGTTTACAAAGACAGATATTATGCAACATGTTGTGTTTAAAATCACCGGTTATATCCAGCAGTGTGTGTGCTTTGACCAACACTGTTACCATGCAACAGTTTGTGTGTTTATGAACACCGCTAATATGCAACAGTTTGTGTTTACAAAGACAGATATCATGCAACAGGTTGTGTTTAAAATCACCGGTTATATCCAGCAGTGTGTGTGCTTTGACCAACACTGTTACCATGCAACAGTTTGTGTGTTTATAAACACCGTTATTATGCAACAGTTTGTGTTTACAAACACCGTTATTATGCGGCATGTTGTGTTTACAAACAACGTAAACATGTTACAGTTTGTGCTTGTAAACACCGTTAATATGCAAGTTTTGTTTTCACAAACACAGTTATTATACAACATGTTATGTTTAAAATCTCCGGGAATATCCAGCACTGTGTGTGCTTTGGCAAACACTGTTACCATGCAACAGTTTGTGTGTTTATAAACACCTTTAATAAGCAACAGTTTGTGTTTACAAACACCGTAAATATGTTACAGTTTGTGCTTGCAAACACCGTTATATGCAAGTTTTGTGTTTACAAACACTGTTATTATACAACATGTTGTGTTTTAGATCTCCGGGAATATCCAGCAGCGTGTGCTGTGACAAACACTATTACCAAGCAACAGTTTGTGTGCTTACAAACACCGTTAATAAGCAACAGTTTGAGTTAATAAACATAATGTCACCATGCAACAGTTTGTGTGTTAATAAGCAATGTCAATATGCAACAGTTTCTGTTTACAAATACCGTTCATATGTAACAATTTGTGCTTACCAACACCGATAATATACATCAGTTTTTGTTTACAAACACAGTTACTATGCAACAGTGTGTGTTTAAAATCACCGGGAATATCCAGCACTGTGTGTGCTTTGACAAACAATTTTACCAAGCAACAGTTTGTGTGTTTACAAACATCATTCTGTTTACAAACACAATTATTATGCGACAGGTTGTGTTTACAAACACCCTTAATATCTAGCAGTGTGTGTGCTTCGACAAACAGTTTGTGCGTTTTTATTATTATGTGTAGACTTTTACATCAGTTTTGTGATTTACACTAGATTGTAGTTTGATAAACTAACAGTATTATGCAAACATTTTAACGTTATTTTAAACACCAGAATTCTTGACGTTATAAGTGTGTTCTATAAGTTCTGTATTAAAAATTAAGTAAGCTAAGAACATTTTTTATGTGTTACTTGTTCTATATTTTCACCAAATATTTGAAAACTTTCTATATAGTTTTTAGAGTATATTCCAATGTTCAATATGCAAAATGTGTGCTTCAAAACTGTTGCGTTTCAACTTTCAGTTTGTTTTTAGCAAAACTCATAACAATCCTTGACGAATTAAGATTTTATAGTAGATTCATTCATACAGCCATATCGCTAGTTGCCAATGCAATTTGACAATGCTATTCAGTGATTTGTTAGAGTTGGTGAATGAATCCCCATTATCTGTCAATACTGAAAAAGATATTTTTAGTTTTCAAACCTGAGCAGATCCCTGTTCCTGTTACTGATTCTAAAGTTTGATTTTTAATGAAACTAGTATTTTGAAGTCAATTGCGAGGAAACGATTAATCAAGGAAGTCTATTCAGGCCAAATAATAGACTGACTAAAGTACATATTTCTTCACAATTATGTGATTTAAATCGATTTTAGCAATTTTTAAAATGGTAGCCTGGTTATAAACTAATCCACACTGGATTAAACGGGAAATATCTTCATGGGAATCACACTGGCGAATTTAAAATATTGAACATTCCATATACAACTCCGTATGCCGCATTCCTCAAAACAAATACTTTTGTGGCAATTTGTTGTGTTAATTGATGGAGCTGCTTAGTACACTTGTCTAGTGATAAATGCACTATATAACATGGTAAATGCACTACACAGCATGATGAATGCTCTACATAACATGATAAATGCACTACATAACATGATAAATGCACTACATAACAAGGGAAATGCACTACATAACAAAGTAAATGCACTACAGAACAAAGTAAATGTACTACATAACATGATAAATGCACTACATAACATGGTAAATGCACTACACAACATGATAAATGCACTACATAATATGATAAATGCACTACACAACATGATAAAAGCACTACATAATAAGGTAAATGCACTACATAACAAGGTAAATGCACTACAGAACAAGGTAAATGCACTACAGAACAAGGTAAATGCACTACAGAACACGGTAAATGCACTACATAACATGATAAATGCACTATATAACATGATAAATGCACTACATAACATGGTAAATGCACTACACAACATGATGAATGCACTACATAATATGATAATTGCACTACATAACAAGGTAAATGTACTACATAACATGGTAAATGCACTACACAACATGATTAATGCACTACATAATATGGTAAATGCACTACATAACAAGGTAAATGCACTACATAACAAGGTACACGCACTAAAGAACAAGGTATATCCACTATAACATGATAAATGCACTACATAACATGGTAAATGGACTACACATCACGGTGAATGCACTACATAACATGATAAATGCAATACATGAAATGGTAAATTGACTACACAATATGGTAAATGCACTACATAACATGGTAAATACAATAAATAACATGATAAATGCACTATATAACATGATAAATGAACTACTTAACATGGTGAATTCACTACATAACATGGTATATACACTACACAACATGATGAATGCACTGCATAACATGGCGAATTCACTACATAACTTGGTAAGTACACTACATATCATGATAAATGCACTACATAACATGATAAATGCACTACATAACATGATAAATGCACAACATAACATGATAAATGCACTACATAACAGGGTAAATACAATATATAACATAATAAATACACTATATAACATGATGAACGCACTATATAACATGATAAATGCACTACATAACATGGTAAATGCACTACATAACATGGTAAATGGACTACACAACATGGTGAATGCACTCAATAACATGGCGAATTCACTACATAACACGGTAAATGAACTACACAGTATAGTAAATGCACTACATAACATGGTAAATACAATATATAACATGATAAATACACTATATAACATGATAAATGCACTACATTACATGATAAATGCACTGCATAACATGATGAATGCACTACATAACATTATAAATGCACTAAATTAAATGATAAATGCACTATATAACATGATAAATGCTCTACATTACATGATAAATGCACTACATAACATGGTAAATGCATTACATAACAAATTAAATGGACTACATAACAAGGTAAATGCTCTACATAACATGATAAATGCACTACATAACATGGTGAATGCACTACATATTATGGTAAATGCACTACAGAACATGGTAAATGCACTACATAACATGGTGAATGCACTACATAACATGATGAATGCACAACTTAACATGGTGAATTCACTACATAACATTGTAAATACACTACACAACATGATGAATGCACTGCATAACATGATGAATACACTACATTACATGGTAAATGCACTACATAGCATGATAAATGCACTACATAACATTATAAATGCACTACATAACATATGAATAAAATTAATAAACTTTTACCATCAGCCAGAGTATTTGTATCCAGTATCTGTCCAAGAAGGGACTACAGAAACAGGGATGCAGCCTATATGAACCAACAATTGAGATCTGTAGCCAATAACACAGGAAGTACTTTTATTGAAAATAATAATTTCCTGATGAAAGGTGAATCAGCTGAAGAGTTTTGCAGTCTATACACCAGTCTTCAATAATTACATGTAGGAGCTGTGGTCAACAAGGTCACAAAGCCAAGTTCTGCTGGGTAAGATATGATTAAAACAATGGCCAAGAAGAGTGTGCCGGTGAAAAGGAGACTCTTATAGAATATTTAAACCAGGACCAACTGGGCTTTAATGAGACTTTTAAGGATGATATAATTTTACCAAATGCCGCAAACTCAAATGTTCTTTTTGACAAAGTAGTTAAAACTCAAAGCCATACATGCATGTCCAGTAGTGTTTCATCTAACAATCCTAACTGCCATAAAGCTACCCATAAAACAAGACGAAAAGCCAGCAAATCAAAATCACTTGCTTCAAAATTACGGCTAGGATATGTAAATTTCAGAGGGTTGAAGTCTAAAGAGCATGAGCTTAGCCCCTTGCTTAGGGAACTAAATTTGGACATTTTTGGAGGCACTGAAACCTTCCTAAAAAACAGTAAAACACCAGTTGTAAAAGGTTACAAATGGTTTGGTAAAAACCGTAAACTAAAATTAAAAAAGGGCGGTGGGGGAATCGGTTTTTTAGTTAAGAATAATTTCCAGGTAATAGACGATAATTTATTCCAATCACAGGATGATGATATAGAAAGATTATGGATCAAATTAAAAGTAGGTGAAGGGCAAACATTGAGTTTATGTGTGGTATATGTTCCCCCAGAAAATACAAACAAGGATGGGGTTGATGAACTGTATCATGAATTATTTAGTAATATTAGTAATTTAGAAGGATCAAATGATCAGTATCTATTGCTAGGTGATAAAACTGTAAATAATAATGGTAAAAAATTAATTTCATTAATAAATAATTTTGACCTTTCATTGCTTAACAATAGTGATATTAGCATTGGTAAATGGACGTGGTTTCGCCATACACAACAATCGGTCATAGATTATATGTTAACAAATAACAGCTTTAAGTATAATGTAACAGAGCTGTTTGTAGATGAGGATAGAATATTTGATATCGGTAGTGACCACAATATTATGTATGCCACTCTAAACATTTCAAATTTAAAACGAGACCACAAAATAAATAAAACACAAAAATGGGATATAAACAAAAACACTGATTGGAATGAATTTCAAAATGTTTTAACCACCAAGTTATCATCCTTTGATGATACCGTGCGTTTGGCAACTAATACAACAAACAAACAATCAGCATGTGATGAAGTTTGGAACCAGTGGTTAAATAATACAATTGAAACATGTCGTGAGGTTATAGGCAAAAAAAATTACATCAAGTACCGGTAGTGCTAAACCATGGTTTGATCACGAAATTAAAAGTGCGATAAATGAAAGGAAAAAATCAAATAAAAAACACAGAGAGTGGGTTAAAGAAAACAGCAGTTACCATGACAATGAAGGTAAAATATTATGGAATAAATATCTAGAAGATAAAAATAATGTCCAAAATCTTATAAAACAGAAAAAAATTGAAAACAAAGTTAAACAGTGTATTGAGGTTGGTAAATGTGGAGGTAAATCAACTCGAAAGTACTGGTCAATTCTAAAGGGTCCTAAACAAAGAACATATTCGTCAGTTGTTCTTGACCAGGAACATAAATTAATCATCGAAAAAGATAAAGTTAAAAATGTTTTGATAAATTATTGGGAACACTTGGGTGAAAGAAGTCATCAAAATTTGTATGAGAAAGATAGTTTTTTCCAAGAATCAAAAATGTTTGAAAAAAAAGTTCTAGATTCAATAGCCAAGTATGAAAAAGATTCATCACAAAATGTAAATAATATCTCCGTAAAGGATGAACAAATAAATAAAATAATATCAGATCTCAAGAATAATAAAGCTGCAGGGCCAGATGAAATCACCCATGAAATCATCAAAGGTGGTGGCAAAGTAGTGACAGACTCATTAAAATTGATGTTTAATATGTGTCTCCACCTTGAGGTTGTCCCTGTAGATTGGGGAAAAAGCATAATAATATCATTACACAAGAAAGGCAATATAAAAAATCTGAATAACTATCGAGGCATTTCACTCAGCTCAGTTATTGGAAAAATTTATAGTAAAATAGTTGAAAAAGAATCAACCGATTTGGTGGAATCTAATAATATTTTAGGGGAAATTCAAGGGGGTTTCAGGAAAAACAGACGGACAATTGACCAAGTGTTCATTCTAAAAGGGATAGCTTCAATTCGTAAACACCAGAAAAAGCATACATATTTTGCCTTCTTAGATTTTAAAAAGGCTTATGACAGCATTTGGAGAGAAGGTTTATGGTATGCTTTATGGCAGAATGGTGTAAAGGGCAAATTATGGCGTATAATAACAAATACATATAACCATATTGAACGTAAAGTATCATTTGGCGATATTGAAACAGATTATTTTACACAGAATGAGGGTTTAAAACAAGGATGTGTTTTAGCCCCAACGTTATTCTCAATTTATATGAATGAATTCAAAAAACTGTTAGATGATTCACTACTTGGTGTTAAATTGGATGAAATTTGTATAAATGGATTGTTTTTTGCTGATGATGTGGTGCTTATTGCACCAAATGAGGTCCAACTCAAATCCATGTTAAATGACACAAACCATTTCTGCAAGCTATGGAAGATGACAATTAATGAGGAAAAGTCAAACGTGTTGATCATTAACAAGAAAGTTAACAAAAACAAAGATTGGCAGATTGGGAACTCAAAGATAAAAGAAGCGTCTGAGTATAAATATTTGGGTTATTGGATTACACGTAACTTGTCAGATCATACACAATGTACAAAAATGTCTGAAAAGTTTAACAAGTTATTCCCCATTATGAAATCATTCTTGGTAACCATGGCAATGTAAATAGAGTAGATTATGGTATATCCCTGTGGAACCACATTAGACCTGCCTTAGAGTATGCCTGTGAGTTACTAATATTTAGTTCAACAGATATGGAAAAATTAGAAAGAATGCAACGTACAGTGGGAAAGTTTATTCTAGGAGCATGTCGATACACAGCAAATGAAGCCGTTCTAGGGGACCTGGGGTAGATAACTATGAAAAGTAGAGTCAGTTTATTAAAACTGAATTATTACAAGAGTTTGTGTTTAATGGAATCAACCAGATGGTCAAAAATTATTTTTAATAAACTAACAGCAGTTAAAGTGAATAATCTGATTAAGACCTGGCCATGGCTAAATAGCATTGAAGATATAGAAAGAAATATAAAGATAAACAAAAGTCAATTCACTCATCTGTCTGAAAGAAATATTAAAAATTTGATTGTAAAAAGTGACGAGATTCAATGGAAACAAAAAATTGCAGAGAAATCAAGGCTCGTTCATTATAGAAAATTTAAAACAAATTTAAAATATTGTGAGAAATATTTAAATTCTTTATCCAACTTCAAGGGCACCCAATTAAAATTCAAGGCAAGATCTTGCACTCTTGGTTTGGCATATGAGAAAAGGAAATGGGCAAACTTGGATAATAATGATTGTATCTGTTGCAAAAAGGAACCTGAACTGGAGCATTTCATATTACATTGTGAATGTTTCTCAGCACAGAGAGAAACTCTAATGGAAGGGATTGAAATGCTCCTATGTAACAAAAATGAAATAAATTTACATAAAGACTTCATAGCAAACAAAGAAGTGCTATGTTTAATCCTGGGTGACAGTACAAGGCAGTATAATTCAGTCCTGTGTGACGAAATTGATACTTTTACAAAAAAATTCTTAGTTGATGCCATGGACAGTAGAAAGAGGTATACAGATAATATTTAATATTTTTCCAGTGTACTTCTTATATTTTAGTTTTCTTATTTTTTGTTGTTGTTGCTACTTTTAGATGTTTTTGTTGTTGTTATATTTTGTTATCTTAGTTCATGTAACTTAATTTCTTTTTGTCTATCAAAAGTTTTTTATCCATAAGTCTTTGAGTGAAATGTATTTTTTTTTTATTTGGTTCAGCTCCTAGTTTACATAGTGAGCCCCAGTTACAAAAGGGAAGCAATAAATAAATAAATAAATAAATAAATAAATAAATAAATAAATAAATAAATAAATAAATAAATAAATAAATAAATAAATAAATAAATAAATAAATAAATAAATAAATAAAAAAATAATTAAATAACATGGTAAATGCACCACATAACATGGTGAATTCACTACATAACATGGTAAATGCACTACATAGCATGATAAATGCACTACATAACATGATAAATGCACTACATAACATGATAAATGCACAACATAACATGATAAATGCACTACATAACAGGGTAAATACAATATATAACATAATAAATGCACTATATAACATGATAAATGCACTACTCAACATGGGGAATGCACTGCATAACATGATGAATGCACTACATAACATTATAAATGCACTACATAACATGGTGAATGCACTACATAACACGGTACATGCGCTATATAACACAATAAATGCACTATATAACATGATGAATGCACAACTTAACATTATAAATGCACTACATAACATGGTGAATTCACTACATAACATGGTAAATACACTACACAACATGACAAATGCACTACATTACATGATAAATGCACTACATAACATGATAAATGGACTACATTACATGATAAATGCACTGCATAACATGGTGAATGCACTACATAACATGGTGAATGCACTACACAACAAGATGGCTGACTTCCTTCAGTACCATAAAATGTTTCTCTTCAAAATACTTCAGTTTTATGCAGTATATCATAAGGTGAACAAAAACAATTAACCAGAGAAGTTTTATAAACATCTAGTCTTTGGAGCTGATAAAGATATACTACACTATATACAACCAGAGAAGAGTTATTTGGGATAACTAAATGCAAGCAACGGGGAAAAGACTGACAACTGGCAGACAAAGGAATGTTTACAAGTGAACAACTGCAAAGTCAGCAAATCAACTAGGAAAATAGTCTAAATTTCTGTTCTATTACATCTAGTGGAATTAATTCATGAATGATTAGTAGAAGAGGTGAGACACTTTGTGAAGTATAGCAGCCACTTAGAGAGACATATATTCTATGGATTTAAATACTCTGCACTTTACACTGGAAATGTGTACTGGAATCCAGGGTTAAAGAGCAAAGACAGCAGCAACTGAGATCTAAGTGAGCTATGACCATATGCTATAACATGTAAGTCACCTATTACTAAAGAACTGTATTTCTACATAAAGAAGTTTCCTCATTATACCTGTTGGGTGATTATTTGTGTAATGAGACAAAAAGAAATGAAAACAATCCATTGAGGCAGCATAAACACTGTTTATACTGTTGACACAAAGAGACAACGGATTTTGAAGAACCAAGAACAGTGTTTCAAACACTCAAACAAGGACAATACATTATAGACAACACGTGCACAGTAATCATGCAGAATTCTACTATAGTCCCTGCCACAAAACCTGTCAATGAAAAAAGTATGGAAGAGCATTTTGATAGTGAAAAATTAAAGAACTTTTTTAAATCATTTGATCAACTGAAGGGTAACGACATTGAGATAAAAATCAACAAACAATCAGTTACACTGACTTCAAATAAGTGCTACACAGACCTATGGATTTCCTGTTTAAAGAATACATATCCTGAGAGTAACTATCCTTATGAACAAAAATCAGATGAAAAGAGTGTACAGCTAAGACTCACAAGTAGTAATGGCCACACAGTAACTGCCAAAGTATACAATAACGGAACACTTTTAATACAAGGCAATTCATACCACAGATGGGTAATGAATGAAGGGAAAGTATTAATGAAAGGCATTCAACAGGAATTACAACTGAATATTGAAGTGTCTAATAAAGAAACAGTCGAAACAACAAGAAGAAACCCAAAGAGAAACACTAGAAAACCCATAAAATACAGACAAGATGAAAAAACAGCAGACAGACCACAGTCAAATGGTCACATCGAAAATAGCGATACCAGCCAACAAGTAGTGAATGGAGTTGAGAAAGTATACACCAATCCGCTAACTCCCACCCAAAACAAATCTACCCATTTACTATTTGTTAAAGAAGATACTCCCAGCAAAATACCAGTAAGAATGATAAATGGGGAAACATCTACGTCACCAAAACAACCACCAAAGATACAAGCCATTGATAATCAGCAACTTGTTGAACTAATTGAAGATAATCATCATCAGCAAATCTCACTGTTTTCAAACATGGATACCAAAATTACTGACACTTTCAATCAACTTCTTCATAATTAGCCTCAGCTACTGCAACAAAATGCAATATTCCAGTAGATGTGAAAATACTCTAGAAGGAAATAAAACATAAAGATGAAGAAATGCAAGAAATAAAGATGCAACTTAGAGAGAAACAAGACACCATAGAAAAGATGCAAGTAAAGATAAATAAAACAATTATTGAAAACAACTCAATGACTATTGAAACAGCTCAATTGAAAAAAAATATCAAAAATAAGGACTCAGAAATAAACAGACTAAAGAAAGAAATGGACAAACAAACAAAAAGCAGCTACACAAATGAAAACAACTTTCAGAAAATGGGAAAAAAGATATGTGAAGTTGTAGTGGAACAAATAGATAAAGTTGGTGAAAAAGTTAAAAATAATGAAAAGTTTGTAACAGCTGTAGATGAAACCAATCAGCCATCCCATCAATCAACAGAGCAAAAAGACACTAGTTATACATCAAAGAAAACAAATAAGGAACCATTAATGTTACAGTATGTCGGAAAACAACGTCAACCCAGGAAAATACCAAACGGGGTACAACATCTTATTATGAGTGATTCTCAGTCATCCTCTATACATAACAGATATTTAGCAAAGAATCAAATGGTGTTAACGTACAGTGGCGCTACTATAGATATACTATAGACAGGCAATATTAGAAAATGAATTCCCAACAACTATAAAAACATTAACACTTAATATTGCTGGTAATGATATTGACAATGGAACTAGCAGTGACGATATCTGGAAAAACTATGAAGACCTTATCTTCATCATAAAGCAAAAAATTCCAAATATAGTCCTGTTCTTATGCGAGATATTTCCAAGAAGACACTGGCTGGAAAATAACAAGAGACAGATGGATATGTTGAATGACAAGATTAAAACCAAAAATAGCAAGAAAGATATCCACAGAGTCAGTATGAATAACGTAATCTTAGGAATGATGGCATACATATCAACCACAATGATGGTGTAAAGCTGTTCATTAATAACATCAAATCTGCAATAAATGATTTCTCTCCATTAGAAGCACGTCCGCAAACAAGAAGGAATATGCAAAATAATACATGGGGATTTCAAACAAATCCAACTAGACATACAAACTACAACAAGAATGCATCAAACCAACCTACCGGTACTTATGCTTCAGTACTAAAGAGTACCATCAGCAGAAAACAGAGAAATGAATACCAGCAACAAAGTTATGACAACGAAGAAAATGATACACAGATTATACAGGACGCAGACGATACTAAACACCTCAATGTGACTATACTTGCGTCGTTAAAAAACCTAGAAAAACAACTAGCACAACTCAGGTCAAGAGGCAGTGGTACACAATAATGGTAAAATGCACAAAACCATGAAAGGAAATAAATATAAGAAAAATGTCATTACACAAAACATAATGACAATTGGACACTGGAACTCACGTGGATTACGTTATAATTACATTCCAAAAATATCACAAAACGTAGACACTATAACAAAACAGTTAATCAATATTGAGAAATGTATTCAAAATTATCACATCTATGCCTTTACAGAAACGTGGCTAGACCAGAAATCAATTGATTTAATTCCAACACCAGAAGAATACTATGTTCATCACAAAATTCGCAGGCAACATAGTAAAGCATGGAAAAACTCTGGTGGTATAAGCATGTATATAAAGAAATCAATAAGACCTGGTATTACTGTGATACAGAACTCTAGTGATTATACACAATGGTTAAAACTTAACAAAAAATATTTTAATCTTATAAGAGTTATTTATTTATGCACGGTGTATGTCCCACCGGCTGATTCCTCATGGTATGTGAATAACTTAGACATGAACCCTTACCAGGCTATTGAACAAGAAATACAAGATTACAAAGAGAAAGGTGCAATAATGATACAAGGCGATTTTAATGCCAGAACTAACAATTAAATTGACACAATAACAGATGACGAGGACAATTATACTCCAATGCCAGACAATTATATTTATGATAATGATATGAAAAAGAGAAACAATATGGACACAAGAAAAAATACATTTGGAGATCACTTTATACAACTATGTAAAAGTAATCAACTACATATATTGAATGGTAGATATAATGGTGACATACTTGGTCACTTTACTTGTCATGCGGACAATGGAGGTGCCAGCACTGTTGATTACTTTCTAGCTGACAATAGATTAAGTAAATGTATTTTGAACGTTAAAGTCAAAACATTAGTACCAGGAAGTGACCACTGTCCAATATCAACAACAATACAAATGCCAACATTTACAGAAACAGAGTTTAACATAAACAAAAACCTGCAAAATCACCCAGGAAGCTATAAATGGACGAAGTCAGCAACAGATATTTACAAGATATTTTTAAAAACAAAAGAAGGTGAACAATTAATCAAGTCATTTACAAAAAAGACATGTAAATGAGATAACCCAAAAATTTCAAAATTTATTCGAAAACATTGCCAAAAAATGTAACATAAAAAAGCATTAAGGAAAGTAAAGTAAAATGCACTGACTCAAACTGTATGAAAATGAAGAAACAACTAGAAACTCTTGCCAAGCACATACAACAGAGACATTATGATGAAAACTTGAGAAAAGTATATCATGAAGAAAGAAAACTATTCAGAAAATATGTCAAAACACTTCAAAAGGAAAGATGGCAAATGATGAAACAAAAATTAGACAACCTAGATAATGAAGAAAATACAGTGAAATTTTGGGAGGTAATAAGACAATACACAAAGAGAAAACAAGACAGCATTGTGTCTGAAATACCATACAATGATTGGATAAACCATTTCCAGAATATCAGTCAAAATACTAGTACTTCAGAAAAGAGACAATCAGAAATATAGAAACTATTAAGGCAATTAGAAAATATGAATTTCCTAAATAATATGTTGAACGCTGAAATATCACTTAAAGAAATCAATGAAGCTTTGAAAAAGATAAAAACAAGAAAATCAGTTGGAATTGATGGCATCCCATGTGAAATGCTAAAGCATAGTCATCCATTAATGGCAGAAGCATTACAAAAGATTTTTAATATCATTTTACAAAGGGGAGAATATCCAGATTGTTGAAACACAAATATAATCACACCAGTACATAAAAAAGAAGACAAATATGATCCGGCCAATTACAGAGGCATATCAACAAGTAACACAATTGGAAAATTATTTGCAATAATTTTAAATAAACGTATAACACAACATCTTGAAACCAGCAACATTATCCATAAAAACCAAGCCGGCTTTAGACGCAATCACAGAACAACAGATCATATACTGACATTACATACACTGATCAAAAATACCAATCAACAAACAAAAAGCTTTACACTTGCTTTATAGACTTAAAAAATGTTTTGATAAAGTTTGGAGAGAGGGACTATTCATAAAATTATTACAATACAACATATGTGGTGATACTTATCGAGTCCTAAAACATATGTATATGAATATGCAATTCAAAATTAAATTAGATGACAAAGTGACCCAGAGCTTTCAAATGCAAGAAGGTGTCAAACAAGGGTGTCCATTAAGCCCAACATTATTTAACATTTTTATAAACGACTTGGTAGCCAACATTGATAACTGTACAATGAATAGTCCAAACCTAAATAGTCAAAACATCTCTTCACTTCTATTCACTGATGATATTGTTCTAACAGCTATTAACAAAGAAGACTTACAAAGGTCATTAGACACACTTTATGAATATACAAAACAATGGGGTTTACAGTTGAATATGAGAAAAACAAAAATTATAATTTTCACAAAAAATGGTTATAAATCAAAAAATACAGAATTCTCATATGGGCTAAACACGATTGAAAAAACAAACCAATTCACATATCTAGGGGTAACATTTAATACAAATGGGGCAATGAACATGACCATGAAAGGATTGGTAGATAAAGCAAAAAAAAAGCTAATGCAGCAATCAAACCAGTATTAACATCAAACAAGTTAAACATGCTTTTACAATTAAAATTATTTGATGGCATCCAGACACCAATTTTAACTTATGCTGCAGCAATTTGGGGAATCAATAGCAGACCAGAGTACTGAGACAAAACGTGTACAGAAAAACACCATTTAATGTTCTGTAGACGATTATTATGTTATGTTAATAACAGAACAAGTAACATTGGTAGTAGAATGGAAATTGGACGACTACCATTACTAGCAAAAATACAACTGAATGCAATCATATACTACCAAAATATTATTAAGAATGGCCCAATCAGTCTAGTATGTGATGCAATAAAAGATCAACAACAAAACAAATATAATGACACATGGTTAATGAATCTGCATAAAATAAAACAACTGTATGATATTAGGAATTTAGAAACAATTAAAAAAGACCAGTTTAAACAAAAAGTGAATGAATATTACAATTATAAATGGAACCAAGATAATCAAAAACCAGATTCAAAACTAAGAACTTATACATTACTAAATTATAAATACTGAACCATACATTAAAATCCTGGATAATAAAGAAAACATCGGTCTATTAGCAAAATTGAGACTTAGTGCCCATAAACTAAACATCGAAATGGGAAGGCACAAAAAACCAAAAATAAAAACAGAAGACAGAAAATGTACTAAATGCAACCTACTTGAGGATGAAATTCATTACATCACAAAATGTGAACTTTACACAGATGAAAGAGAGTTGTTTTATTCACATTTTTCAAAGAAAATTAACAATTTTCAACACTGTACAAAATAAGAAAAATTCATTCATATATTGAATACAAACAACAAATATTTACTAACAGAGCTTATCCAATTTATAAAAACAGCAAATACCATTAGAGAAAACCACCTAATGGGTCATTAATATTTTTTTACATTATTCCATGTATCTGTAATATAGTAGATATTAGATATCCAACTTATGTTTATTTTATTGCATTTCATAAACCAAAATAGGTATGTAATTCATTCTATAAGGTTGTAATAAAGAATTATCTTATCTTATCTTATTTTATCTTATAACATGATCAATGCACTACATAACAAGATAAATGCACTACATAACACGGTAAATGCACTACACAAAATGATGAATGCACTACACAACATGATCAATGCACTACATAAAATGGTGAATTTCCTACATAACATGGTAAATGCACTACATAACATGGTAAATGCACTACATTACATGATCAATGCACTACATTACATGATAAATGCACTATATAACATGATAAATGCACTACATTACATGATAAATGCACTACATAACATGGTGAATGCACTACATAACATGGTGAATGCATTACATAACAAGATAAATGCACTACAGAACAAAGTAAATGTACTATATAACATGATAAATGCACTACATAACATGATAAATGCACTACTTAACATGGTGAATTCACTACATAACATGGTAAATACACTACACAACATGGTGAATGCACTATACAATATGGTAAATGCACTACATAACATGGTAAATGCACTACACAGCATGATGAATGCATTACATAACATGATAATGCACTACATAACATGGTGAATGCACTACATAACATGGTGAATGCACTACATAACATGATAATGCACCACATAACATGGTGAATGCACTACATAACATGATAAATGCACTACATAACAAGATAAATGCACTACATAACACGGTAAATGCACTACGCAAAATGATGAATGCACTACATAATAAGGTAATGCACTATATAACAAGGTAAATGCACTACATAACATGATAAATGCATCACATAACATGGTAAATGCACTACATAACAAGGTGAATGCACTGCATAACATGATAAATGCACTACATAACATGATAAATGCACTATATAACAAGGTAAATGTACTACATAACATGATAAATGCACTACATAACAAGGTAAATGCACTACATAACAAGGTGAATGCACTGCATAACATGACGAATGCACTGCATAACATGATGAATGCACTACATAACATGATGAATTCACTATATAACATGGTAAATGCACTACATAACATGATGATAAATGCACTACATTACATGATAAATGCACTACATAACATGATAAATGCACTACATAACAAGGTAATTGCACTACATGACACGGTACATGCACTATATAACATGATGATAAATGCACTACATTACATGATGAATGCACTGCATAACATGATGAAAGCACTACGTAACATGGTGAATGCACTATACAACATTGTAAATGCACTACATAACATGGTAAATGCACTACATAACATGGTAAATGCACTACATAGCATGATAAATGCACTACATTACATGATACATGCACTACATTACATGATTAATGCACTACATAATATGGTGAATGCACTACATAACATGGTAAATGCACTACATAACATGATAAATGCACTACATAACAAGATAAATGCACTACATAACACGGTAAATGCACTACACAAAATGATAAATGCACTACATTACATGATACATGCACTACATTACATGATAAATACACTACATAACATGGTGAATGCACTACATAACATGGTGAATGCACTACTTAACATGATAAATGCACTACATAACATGATAAATGCACTACATAACAAGATAAATGCACTACATAACACGATAAATGCAATTCACAATATGGTAAATGCACTACATAACATGGTAAATACAATATATAACATGGTAAATGTACTACATAACGTGATAATGCACTACACAACCGGAGGAATGTACTATACAACAAGGTAAATGCACCACATAACATGTTAAATGCACCAGATACTATGATAAATCCACTACATAACATGGTAAATGCACTACACAACATGGTAAATGCACTACACAACATGAGGAATGCACTACATAACATGGTAAGTGCACTACATAACATGGTAAATGCACTATATAAGAAGGTAAATGCACCACATAATATAGTAAATGCACCACATAATATTGCACAACATGACATAATATTTCACGACTTAAGATAGCTGTGGCTTTCCATAGGAAATCATACATGACAAACAATCAAACTTGGCGACTCCTGTTTTTCCATAGCACACTTGAACCCAGTCGTTGCGTTAACTGCACCGTGTCGGTGTTGTTAACGGTGCTCACTAAAAATGCTATTGACACGAATACATTTGGTCTTTTCATTTGTTGCAACACTCGCAACAATATAGTAACAAAAGTTCAAAGTTCACAAGGACTAGGTAAAGCACAACGTGAAGCGCCGTGTTGATCGGGGCGAACTAATGGACAATGCCCCACAAACAACCATACGCAGTGACGGTTGTTTTGTATTCGGTTTTCGATCGGCACAAATAGCGACCATGCATCGAAAAACGACTGTTTTCGGACGCATTCAAAACGATCGCTCTAAAATACCTGGTTCGATTATTCCAATAAATATTTATGATCCATTTGATCGAGTGCCGTTGCGAGAAAAAAATGAATAACTTCGTTCAAAACGCCTCTTTTGATACCCTCTTTTGAGGACGTACGTCCGCCTTTTTGGAAGACTGTTTTTTAACGCGAGATTACCCATAATTTTCTACCAGTAGCGTAGAATGTCAATTGTAAAAGAAATACAGCCACTAGACAGCATGGAATAGTCATTTAACGGTCAAATAAAAGTTTATGTCGATCGATCATAGTCTATATATTGTGAAGACGATAAAAGTTAATCGTTGATATTCATCTCCAAAGCGGAGATCGAACGCATTCTTATGGTCGGTGTGTATGGCTGTGGGGGTGTCTGCTCGTATTATGGTACTAAGCCCCCGACACAGTCCATGTACGCAGGGCTAGAGTCATACGAGTCCTAGTCATAAAGTATTACGCTAAACTAGGCGCGACTCGCACTGACAAACAAGCTAGAAGCCGTCAAAAAAATTTGTACAAATAAATGCATAATTATATTAATACTTATGAATAACAACAAAAAATAACTTTTAAAAAAAGACAAATATTCATACAGAAACAGGATTGCTAAAAAGGCGAAAATTTTTTCTGGCTTTAACTTCAGAGCTTCATGGGAATATGAACATGCGCAGCACGGTTTAATAGTTTATTACCTAACTATGCAATTACCGAACTATGTCAAATGGCCTGTTAGGGTAGTTTCACAATTTAGAACTGTGGGTGGGTGTATAAACTCAGATATTTTATCATATTATTATGAATATCATTAATTTGTTAATTTATTAATTTATTTTGATACTTGGAAGTACAACTAAACTGTATCATTAACATACTATGGCCATAGTTCATTATAGTCATATATCTCGAAGCAATACTGAGCATCTCATTATATTTAATAGCACCCCAGTTATACATTCTGAGCTCAAACAATTAATAACATTACAAAAAGTATGCAAAAATATAAAAAAAAGCATATATTGTTGCAAATAAATGAACAATTGTGAGTGTAATATGAATATGCATAAGTTAAACCAACCCGGTTAAAGATACTGAAAAAATACTGGAAATACCATGTTTATCAAAAATATGAAAACAGGTCTTTTAAACGATTCAACAAAAGTAAAAAAAACCTCTAGAGACATTTACCCAAGTTATCATCCTACCAAGTTATCATCCTACCAAGTTATCATCCTACCAAGTTATCATCCTACCAAGTTATCATCCTACCAAGTTATCATCCTACCAAGTTATCATCCTACCAAGTTATCATCCTACCAAGTTATCATCCTACCAAGTTATCATCCTACCAAGTTATCATCCTACCAAGTTATCATCCTACCAAGTTATCATCCTACCAAGTTATCATCGTACCAAGTTATCATCCTACCAAGTTATCATCCTACCAAGTTATCATCGTACCAAGTTATCATCGTACCAAGTTATCATCCTACCAAGTTATCATCCTACCAAGTTATCATCGTACCAAGTTATCATCGTACCAAGTTATCATCGTACCAAGTTATCATCCTACCAAGTTATCATCCTACCAAGTTATCATCCTACCAAGTTATCATCCTACCAAGTTATCATCCTACCAAGTTATCATCGTACCAAGTTATCATCCTACCAAGTTATCATCCTACCAAGTTATCATCCTACCAAGTTATCATCCTACCAAGTTATCATCGTACCAAGTTATCATCGTACCAAGTTATCATCCTACCAAGTTATCATCCTACCAAGTTATCATCCTACCAAGTTATCATCCTACCAAGTTATCATCCTACCAAGTTATCATCCTACCAAGTTATCATCCTACCAAGTTATCATCCTACCAAGTTATCATCCTACCAAGTTATCATCCTACCAAGTTATCATCCTACCAAGTTATCATCCTACCAAGTTATCATCCTACCAAGTTATCATCCTACCAAGTTATCATCCTACCAAGTTATCATCCTACCAAGTTATCATCCTACCAAGTTATCATCCTACCAAGTTATCATCCTACCAAGTTATCATCCTACCAAGTTATCATCCTACCAAGTTATCATCCTACCAAGTTATCATCCTACCAAGTTATCATCCTACCAAGTTATCATCCTACCAAGTTATCATCCTACCAAGTTATCATCCTACCAAGTTATCATCCTACCAAGTTATCATCCTACCAAGTTATCATCCTACCAAGTTATCATCCTACCAAGTTATCATCCTACCAAGTTATCATCCTACCAAGTTATCATCCTACCAAGTTATCATCCTACCAAGTTATCATCCTACCAAGTTATCATCCTACCAAGTTATCATCCTACCAAGTTATCATCCTACCAAGTTATCATCCTACCAAGTTATCATCCTACCAAGTTATCATCGTACCAAGTTATCATCGTACCAAGTTATCATCCTACCAAGTTATCATCCTACCAAGTTATCATCCTACCAAGTTATCATCCTACCAAGTTATCATCCTACCAAGTTATCATCCTACCAAGTTATCATCCTACCAAGTTATCATCCTACCAAGTTATCATCCTACCAAGTTATCATCCTACCAAGTTATCATCCTACCAAGTTATCATCCTACCAAGTTATCATCGTACCAAGTTATCATCCTACCAAGTTATCATCCTACCAAGTTATCATCCTACCAAGTAATCATCCTACCAAGTTATCATCGTACCAAGTTATCATCGTACCAAGTTATCATCCTACCAAGTTATCATCCTACCAAGTTATCATCCTACCAAGTTATCATCCTACCAAGTTATCATCCTACCAAGTTATCATCCTACCAAGTTATCATCCTACCAAGTTATCATCGTACCAAGTTATCATCCTACCAAGTTATCATCGTACCAAGTTATCATCCTACCAAGTTATCATCCTACCAAGTTATCATCCTACCAAGTTATCATCGTACCAAGTTATCATCGTACCAAGTTATCATCCTACCAAGTTATCATCCTACCAAGTTATCATCCTACCAAGTTATCATCCTACCAAGTTATCATCCTACCAAGTTATCATCCTACCAAGTTATCATCGTACCAAGTTATCATCCTACCAAGTTATCATCCTACCAAGTTATCATCCTACCAAGTTATCATCGTACCAAGTTATCATCCTACCAAGTTATCATCCTACCAAGTTATCATCCTACCAAGTTATCATCCTACCAAGTTATCATCGTACCAAGTTATCATCGTACCAAGTTATCATCGTACCAAGTTATCATCCTACCAAGTTATCATCCTACCAAGTTATCATCCTACCAAGTTATCATCCTACCAAGTTATCATCCTACCAAGTTATCATCCTACCAAGTTATCATCCTACCAAGTTATCTTAGTACCAAGTTATCATCCTACCAAGTTATCATCGTACCAAGTTATCATCCTACCAAGTTATCATCCTACCAAGTTATCATCCTACCAAGTTATCATCGTACCAAGTTATCATCCTACCAAGTTATCATCCTACCAAGTTATCATCCTACCAAGTTATCATCCTACCAAGTTATCATCCTACCAAGTTATCATCCTACCAAGTTATCATCGTACCAAGTTATCATCGTACCAAGTTATCATCCTACCAAGTTATCATCCTACCAAGTTATCATCGTACCAAGTTATCATCGTACCAAGTTATCATCCTACCAAGTTATCATCGTACCAAGTTATCATCCTACCAAGTTATCATCCTACCAAGTTATCATCCTACCAAGTTATCATCCTACCAAGTTATCATCGTACCAAGTTATCATCGTACCAAGTTATCATCCTACCAAGTTATCATCCTACCAAGTTATCATCCTACCAAGTTATCATCGTACCAAGTTATCATCCTACCAAGTTATCATCCTACCAAGTTATCATCCTACCAAGTTATCATCGTACCAAGTTATCATCGTACCAAGTTATCATCCTACCAAGTTATCATCCTACCAAGTTATCATCCTACCAAGTTATCATCCTACCAAGTTATCATCGTACCAAGTTATCATCCTACCAAGTTATCATCCTACCAAGTTATCATCCTACCAAGTTATCATCGTACCAAGTTATCATCCTACCAAGTTATCATCCTACCAAGTTATCATCGTACCAAGTTATCATCGTACCAAGTTATCATCCTACCAAGTTATCATCGTACCAAGTTATCATCCTACCAAGTTATCATCGTACCAAGTTATCATCCTACCAAGTTATCATCGTACCAAGTTATCATTCTACCAAGTTATCATCCTACCAAGTTATCATCGTACCAAGTTATCATCCTACCAAGTTATCATCCTACCAAGTTATCATCCTACCAAGTTATCATCGTACCAAGTTATCATCGTACCAAGTTATCATCCTACCAAGTTATCATCCTACCAAGTTATCATCCTACCAAGTTATCATCGTACCAAGTTATCATCCTACCAAGTTATCATCCTACCAAGTTATCATCCTACCAAGTTATCATCGTACCAAGTTATCATCGTACCAAGTTATCATCCTACCAAGTTATCATCGTACCAAGTTATCATCCTACCAAGTTATCATCCTACCAAGTTATCATCCTACCAAGTTATCATCGTACCAAGTTATCATCGTACCAAGTTATCATCCTACCAAGTTATCATCCTACCAAGTTATCATCCTACCAAGTTATCATCCTACCAAGTTATCATCGTACCAAGTTATCATCGTACCAAGTTATCATCGTACCAAGTTATCATCCTACCAAGTTATCATCGTACCAAGTTATCATCCTACCAAGTTATCATCCTACCAAGTTATCATCCTACCAAGTTATCATCGTACCAAGTTATCATCGTACCAAGTTATCATCCTACCAAGTTATCATCCTACCAAGTTATCATCCTACCAAGTTATCATCCTACCAAGCTATCATCGTACCAAGTTATCATCCTACCAAGTTATCATCCTACCAAGTTATCATCCTACCAAGTTATCATCCTACCAAGTTATCATCCTACCAAGTTATCATCGTACCAAGTTATCATCCTACCAAGTTATCATCCTACCAAGTTATCATCCTACCAAGTTATCATCCTACCAAGTTATCATCGTACCAAGTTATCATCCTACCAAGTTATCATCCTACCAAGTTATCATCGTACCAAGTTATCATCGTACCAAGTTATCATCCTACCAAGTTATCATCGTACCAAGTTATCATCCTACCAAGTTATCATCGTACCAAGTTATCATCCTACCAAGTTATCATCCTACCAAGTTATCATCGTACCAAGTTATCATCCTACCAAGTTATCATCCTACCAAGTTATCATCCTACCAAGTTATCATCGTACCAAGTTATCATCGTACCAAGTTATCATCCTACCAAGTTATCATCCTACCAAGTTATCATCCTACCAAGTTATCATCGTACCAAGTTATCATCCTACCAAGTTATCATCCTACCAAGTTATCATCGTACCAAGTTATCATCGTACCAAGTTATCATCCTACCAAGTTATCATCGTACCAAGTTATCATCCTACCAAGTTATCATCGTACCAAGTTATCATCCTACCAAGTTATCATCCTACCAAGTTATCATCGTACCAAGTTATCATCGTACCAAGTTATCATCCTACCAAGTTATCATCCTACCAAGTTATCATCCTACCAAGTTATCATCGTACCAAGTTATCATCCTACCAAGTTATCATCCTACCAAGTTATCATCCTACCAAATTATCATCGTACCAAGTTATCATCGTACCAAGTTATCATCCTACCAAGTTATCATCCTACCAAGTTATCATCCTACCAAGTTATCATCCTACCAAGTTATCATCGTACCAAGTTATCATCCTACCAAGTTATCATCCTACCAAGTTATCATCCTACCAAGTTATCATCGTACCAAGTTATCATCCTACCAAGTTATCATCCTACCAAGTTATCATCGTACCAAGTTATCATCCTACCAAGTTATCATCGTACCAAGTTATCATCCTACCAAGTTATCATCGTACCAAGTTATCATCCTACCAAGTTATCATCGTACCAAGTTATCATTCTACCAAGTTATCATCCTACCAAGTTATCATCGTACCAAGTTATCATCCTACCAAGTTATCATCCTACCAAGTTATCATCCTACCAAGTTATCATCCTACCAAGTTATCATCGTACCAAGTTATCATCGTACCAAGTTATCATCGTACCAAGTTATCATCCTACCAAGTTATCATCCTACCAAGTTATCATCGTACCAAGTTATCATCCTACCAAGTTATCATCCTACCAAGTTATCATCGTACCAAGTTATCATCGTACCAAGTTATCATCCTACCAAGTTATCATCCTACCAAGTTATCATCGTACCAAGTTATCATCCTACCAAGTTATCATCCTACCAAGTTATCATCGTACCAAGTTATCATCGTACCAAGTTATCATCGTAACAAGTTATCATCCTACCAAGTTATCATCCTACCAAGTTATCATCCTACCAAGTTATCATCCTACCAAGTTATCATCGTACCAAGTTATCATCCTACCAAGTTATCATCCTACCAAGTTATCATCCTACCAAGTTATCATCCTACCAAGTTATCATCCTACCAAGTTATCATCCTACCAAGTTATCATCCTACCAAGTTATCATCCTACCAAGTTATCATCCTACCAAGTTATCATCCTACCAAGTTATCATCGTACCAAGTTATCATCCTACCAAGTTGTCATCCTACCAAGTTATCATCCTACCAAGTTATCATCCTACCAAGTTATCATCCTACCAAGTTATCATCCTACCAAGTTATCATCCTACCAAGTTATCATCGTACCAAGTTATCATCCTACCAAGTTATCATCGTACCAAGTTATCATCCTACCAAGTTATCATCCTACCAAGTTATCATCGTACCAAGTTATCATCGTACCAAGTTATCATCCTACCAAGTTATCATCGTACCAAGTTATCATCCTACCAAGTTATCATCGTACCAAGTTATCATCCTACCAAGTTATCATCCTACCAAGTTATCATCGTACCAAGTTATCATCCTACCAAGTTATCATCCTACCAAGTTATCATCCTACCAAGTTATCATCCTACAAAGTTATCATCGTACCAAGTTATCATCGTACCAAGTTATCATCCTACCAAGTTATCATCCTACCAAGTTATCATCCTACCAAGTTATCATCGTACCAAGTTATCATCCTACCAAGTTATCATCCTACCAAGTTATCATCATACCAAGTTATCATCGTACCAAGTTATCATCCTACCAAGTTATCATCGTACCAAGTTATCATCCTACCAAGTTATCATCCTACCAAGTTATCATCCTACCAAGTTATCATCCTACCAAGTTATCATCGTACCAAGTTATCATCGTACCAAGTTATCATCCTACCAAGTTATCATCCTACCAAGTTATCATCCTACCAAGTTATCATCGTACCAAGTTATCATCCTACCAAGTTATCATCCTACCAAGTTATCATCGTACCAAGTTATCATCGTACCAAGTTATCATCCTACCAAGTTATCATCCTACCAAGTTATCATCCTACCAAGTTATCATCCTACCAAGTTATCATCGTACCAAGTTATCATCCTACCAAGTTATCATCCTACCAAGTTATCATCCTACCAAGTTATCATCGTACCAAGTTATCATCCTACCAAGTTATCATCCTACCAAGTTATCATCGTACCAAGTTATCATTGTACCAAGTTATCATCCTACCAAGTTATCATCGTACCAAGTTATCATCCTACCAAGTTATCATCGTACCAAGTTATCATCCTACCAAGTTATCATCGTACCAAGTTATCATTCTACCAAGTTATCATCCTACCAAGTTATCATCGTACCAAGTTATCATCCTACCAAGTTATCATCCTACCAAGTTATCATCCTACCAAGTTATCATCGTACCAAGTTATCATCGTACCAAGTTATCATCCTACCAAGTTATCATCCTACCAAGTTATCATCCTACCAAGTTATCATCCTACCAAGTTATCATCGTACCAAGTTATCATCCTACCAAGTTATCATCCTACCAAGTTATCATCCTACCAAGTTATCATCGTACCAAGTTATCATCCTACCAAGTTATCATCCTACCAAGTTATCATCGTACCAAGTTATCATCCTACCAAGTTATCATCCTACCAAGTTATCATCCTACCAAGTTATCATCGTACCAAGTTATCATCGTACCAAGTTATCATCCTACCAAGTTATCATCCTACCAAGTTATCATCCTACCAAGTTATCATCCTACCAAGTTATCATCCTACCAAGTTATCATCGTACCAAGTTATCATCCTACCAAGTTATCATCCTACCAAGTTATCATCCTACCAAGTTATCATCCTACCAAGTTATCATCCTACCAAGTTATCATCCTACCAAGTTATCATCCTACCAAGTTATCATCCTACCAAGTTATCATCCTACCAAGTTATCATCCTACCAAGTTATCATCGTACCAAGTTATCATCCTACCAAGTTATCATCCTACCAAGTTATCATCCTACCAAGTTATCATCCTACCAAGTTATCATCCTACCAAGTTATCATCCTACCAAGTTATCATCCTACCAAGTTATCATCCTACCAAGTTATCATCGTACCAAGTTATCATCGTACCAAGTTATCATCGTACCAAGTTATCATCCTACCAAGTTATCATCCTACCAAGTTATCATCCTGCCAAGTTATCATCCTACCAAGTTATCATCCTACCAAGTTATCATCCTACCAAGTTATCATCCTACCAAGTTATCATCCTACCAAGTTATCATCCTACCAAGTTATCATCCTACCAAGTTATCATCCTACCAAGTTATCATCCTACCAAGTTATCATCGTACCAAGTTATCATCGTACCAAGTTATCATCCTACCAAGTTATCATCCTACCAAGTTATCATCGTACCAAGTTATCATCGTACCAAGTTATCATCCTACCAAGTTATCATCCTACCAAGTTATCATCCTACCAAGTTATCATCCTACCAAGTTATCATCCTACCAAGTTATCATCCTACCAAGTTATCATCCTACCAAGTTATCATCCTACCAAGTTATCATCCTACCAAGTTATCATCGTACCAAGTTATCATCCTACCAAGTTATCATCCTACCAAGTTATCATCGTACCAAGTTATCATCGTACCAAGTTATCATCGTACCAAGTTATCATCGTACCAAGTTATCATCGTACCAAGTTATCATCCTACCAAGTTATCATCCTACCAAGTTATCATCCTACCAAGTTATCATCCTACCAAGTTATCATCGTACCAAGTTATCATCCTACCAAGTTATCATCCTACCAAGTTATCATCGTACCAAGTTATCATCGTACCAAGTTATCATCCTACCAAGTTATCATCCTACCAAGTTATCATCCTACCAAGTTATCATCCTACCAAGTTAGCATCGTACCAAGTTATCATCGTACCAAGTTATCATCGTACCAAGTTATCATCCTACCAAGTTATCATCCTACCAAGTTATCATCCTACCAAGTTATCATCCTACCAAGTTATCATCCTACCAAGTTATCATCCTACCAAGTTATCATCCTACCAAGTTATCTTAGTACCAAGTTATCATCCTACCAAGTTATCATCGTACCAAGTTATCATCCTACCAAGTTATCATCCTACCAAGTTATCATCGTACCAAGTTATCATCGTACCAAGTTATCATCCTACCAAGTTATCATCGTACCAAGTTATCATCCTACCAAGTTATCATCGTACCAAGTTATCATCCTACCAAGTTATCATCCTACCAAGTTATCATCGTACCAAGTTATCATCCTACCAAGTTATCATCCTACCAAGTTATCATCCTACCAAGTTATCATCCTACCAAGTTATCATCGTACCAAGTTATCATCGTACCAAGTTATCATCCTACCAAGTTATCATCCTACCAAGTTATCATCGTACCAAGTTATCATCCTACCAAGTTATCATCCTACCAAGTTATCATCCTACCAAGTTATCATCGTACCAAGTTATCATTCTACCAAGTTATCATCGTACCAAGTTATCATCCTACCAAGTTATCATCCTACCAAGTTATCATCCTACCAAGTTATCATCCTACCAAGTTATCATCGTACCAAGTTATCATCGTACCAAGTTATCATCCTACCAAGTTATCATCCTACCAAGTTATCATCCTACCAAGTTATCATCGTACCAAGTTATCATCCTACCAAGTTATCATCGTACCAAGTTATCATCCTACCAAGTTATCATCGTACCAAGTTATCATCGTACCAAGTTATCATCCTACCAAGTTATCATCCTACCAAGTTATCATCCTACCAAGTTATCATCCTACCAAGTTATCATCGTACCAAGTTATCATCCTACCAAGTTATCATCCTACCAAGTTATCATCCTACCAAGTTATCATCGTACCAAGTTATCATCCTACCAAGTTATCATCCTACCAAGTTATCATCGTACCAAGTTATCATCCTACCAAGTTATCATCGTACCAAGTTATCATCCTACCAAGTTATCATCGTACCAAGTTATCATCGTACCAAGTTATCATCGTACCAAGTTATCATTCTACCAAGTTATCATCCTACCAAGTTATCATCGTACCAAGTTATCATCCTACCAAGTTATCATCCTACCAAGTTATCATCCTACCAAGTTATCATCGTACCAAGTTATCATCGTACCAAGTTATCATCCTACCAAGTTATCATCCTACCAAGTTATCATCCTACCAAGTTATCATCCTACCAAGTTATCATCGTACCATGTTATCATCCTACCAAGTTATCATCGTACCAAGTTATCATCCTACCAAGTTATCATCGTACCAAGTTATCATCGTACCAAGTTATCATCCTACCAAGTTATCATCGTACCAAGTTATCATCCTACCAAGTTATCATCCTACCAAGTTATCATCCTACCAAGTTATCATCGTACCAAGTTATCATCGTACCAAGTTATCATCCTACCAAGTTATCATCCTACCAAGTTATCATCCTACCAAGTTATCATCCTACCAAGTTATCATCGTACCAAGTTATCATCGTACCAAGTTATCATCGTACCAAGTTATCATCCTACCAAGTTATCATCCTACCAAGTTATCATCCTACCAAGTTATCATCCTACCAAGTTATCATCCTACCAAGTTATCATCGTACCAAGTTATCATCGTACCAAGTTATCATCCTACCAAGTTATCATCCTACCAAGTTATCATCCTACCAAGTTATCATCCTACCAAGCTATCATCGTACCAAGTTATCATCCTACCAAGTTATCATCCTACCAAGTTATCATCCTACCAAGTTATCATCCTACCAAGTTATCATCCTACCAAGTTATCATCGTACCAAGTTATCATCCTACCAAGTTATCATCCTACCAAGTTATCATCCTACCAAGTTATCATCCTACCAAGTTATCATCCTACCAAATTATCATCCTACCAAGTTATCATCGTACCAAGTTATCATCCTACCAAGTTATCATCCTACCAAGTTATCATCCTACCAAGTTATCATCGTACCAAGTTATCATCCTACCAAGTTATCATCCTACCAAGTTATCATCGTACCAAGTTATCATCGTACCAAGTTATCATCCTACCAAGTTATCATCCTACCAAGTTATCATCCTACCAAGTTATCATCGTACCAAGTTATCATCCTACCAAGTTATCATCCTACCAAGTTATCATCCTACCAAGTTATCATCGTACCAAGTTATCATCGTACCAAGTTATCATCCTACCAAGTTATCATCGTACCAAGTTATCATCGTACCAAGTTATCATCCTACCAAGTTATCATCGTACCAAGTTATCATCCTACCAAGTTATCATCGTACCAAGTTATCATCCTACCAGTTATCATCCTACCAAGTTATCATCGTACCAAGTTATCATCGTACCAAGTTATCATCCTACCAAGTTATCATCCTACCAAGTTATCATCCTACCAAGTTATCATCGTACCAAGTTATCATCCTACCAAGTTATCATCCTACCAAGTTATCATCCTACCAAGTTATCATCGTACCAAGTTATCATCGTACCAAGTTATCATCCTACCAAGTTATCATCCTACCAAGTTATCATCCTACCAAGTTATCATCCTACCAAGTTATCATCGTACCAAGTTATCATCCTACCAAGTTATCATCGTACCAAGTTATCATCCTACCAAGTTATCATCGTACCAAGTTATCATCCTACCAAGTTATCATCCTACCAAGTTATCATCGTACCAAGTTATCATCCTACCAAGTTATCATCGTACCAAGTTATCATCCTACCAAGTTATCATCGTACCAAGTTATCATCCTACCAAGTTATCATCGTACCAAGTTATCATTCTACCAAGTTATCATCCTACCAAGTTATCATCGTACCAAGTTATCATCCTACCAAGTTATCATCCTACCAAGTTATCATCCTACCAAGTTATCATCCTACCAAGTTATCATCGTACCAAGTTATCATCGTACCAAGTTATCATCGTACCAAGTTATCATCCTACCAAGTTATCATCCTACCAAGTTATCATCGTACCAAGTTATCATCCTACCAAGTTATCATCCTACCAAGTTATCATCCTACCAAGTTATCATCCTACCAAGTTATCATCCTACCAAGTTATCATCCTACCAAGTTATCATCCTACCAAGTTATCATCCTACCAAGTTATCATCCTACCAAGTTATCATCGTACCAAGTTATCATCGTACCAAGTTATCATCGTAACAAGTTATCATCCTACCAAGTTATCATCCTACCAAGTTATCATCCTACCAAGTTATCATCCTACCAAGTTATCATCGTACCAAGTTATCATCGTACCAAGTTATCATCCTACCAAGTTATCATCCTACCAAGTTATCATCCTACCAAGTTATCATCCTACCAAGTTATCATCCTACCAAGTTATCATCCTACCAAGTTATCATCCTACCAAGTTATCATCCTACCAAGTTATCATCCTACCAAGTTATCATCCTACCAAGTTATCATCCTACCAAGTTATCATCCTACCAAGTTATCATCCTACCAAGTTATCATCCTACCAAGTTATCATCCTACCAAGTAATCATCCTACCAAGTTATCATCGTACCAAGTTATCATCCTACCAAGTTATCATCGTACCAAGTTATCATCCTACCAAGTTATCATCCTACCAAGTTATCATCGTACCAAGTTATCATCGTACCAAGTTATCATCCTACCAAGTTATCATCCTACCAAGTTATCATCCTACCAAGTTATCATCGTACCAAGTTATCATCCTACCAAGTTATCATCCTACCAAGTTATCATCGTACCAAGTTATCATCCTACCAAGTTATCATCCTACCAAGTTATCATCCTACCAAGTTATCATCGTACCAAGTTATCATCGTACCAAGTTATCATCGTACCAAGTTATCATCCTACCAAGTTATCATCCTACCAAGTTATCATCGTACCAAGTTATCATCGTACCAAGTTATCATCCTACCAAGTTATCATCCTACCAAGTTATCATCATACCAAGTTATCATCGTACCAAGTTATCATCCTACCAAGTTATCATCGTACCAAGTTATCATCCTACCAAGTTATCATCCTACCAAGTTATCATCCTACCAAGTTATCATCCTACCAAGTTATCATCGTACCAAGTTATCATCGTACCAAGTTATCATCCTACCAAGTTATCATCCTACCAAGTTATCATCCTACCAAGTTATCATCGTACCAAGTTATCATCCTACCAAGTTATCATCCTACCAAGTTATCATCCTACCAAGTTATCATCGTACCAAGTTATCATCGTACCAAGTTATCATCGTACCAAGTTATCATCCTACCAAGTTATCATCCTACCAAGTTATCATCGTACCAAGTTATCATCCTACCAAGTTATCATCCTACCAAGTTATCATCCTACCAAGTTATCATCGTACCAAGTTATCATCCTACCAAGTTATCATCCTACCAAGTTATCATCGTACCAAGTTATCATCGTACCAAGTTATCATCCTACCAAGTTATCATCGTACCAAGTTATCATCGTACCAAGTTATCATCGTACCAAGTTATCATCCTACCAAGTTATCATCGTACCAAGTTATCATTCTACCAAGTTATCATCCTACCAAGTTATCATCGTACCAAGTTATCATCCTACCAAGTTATCATCCTACCAAGTTATCATCCTACCAAGTTATCATCGTACCAAGTTATCATCGTACCAAGTTATCATCCTACCAAGTTATCATCCTACCAAGTTATCATCCTACCAAGTTATCATCCTACCAAGTTATCATCGTACCAAGTTATCATCCTACCAAGTTATCATCCTACCAAGTTATCATCCTACCAAGTTATCATCGTACCAAGTTATCATCCTACCAAGTTATCATCCTACCAAGTTATCATCGTACCAAGTTATCATCCTACCAAGTTATCATCCTACCAAGTTATCATCCTACCAAGTTATCATCGTACCAAGTTATCATCGTACCAAGTTATCATCCTACCAAGTTATCATCCTACCAAGTTATCATCCTACCAAGTTATCATCCTACCAAGTTATCATCCTACCAAGTTATTATCGTACCAAGTTATCATCGTACCAAGTTATCATCCTACCAAGTTATCATCCTACCAAGTTATCATCCTACCAAGTTATCATCCTACCAAGTTATCATCCTACCAAGTTATCATCCTACCAAGTTATCATCGTACCAAGTTATCATCGTACCAAGTTATCATCCTACCAAGTTACCATCCTACCAAGTTATCATCCTACCAAGTTATCATCGTACCAAGTTATCATCGTACCAAGTTATCATCCTACCAAGTTATCATCCTACCAAGTTATCATCCTACCAAGTTATCATCCTACCAAGTTATCATCCTACCAAGTTATCATCCTACCAAGTTATCATCCTACCAAGTTATCATCCTACCAAGTTATCATCCTACCAAGTTATCATCCTACCAAGTTATCATCGTACCAAGTTATCATCCTACCAAGTTATCATCCTACCAAGTTATCATCGTACCAAGTTATCATCGTACCAAGTTATCATCCTACCAAGTTATCATCGTACCAAGTTATCATCCTCCCAAGTTATCATCGTACCAAGTTATCATCCTACCAAGTTATCATTCTACCAAGTTATCATCGTACCAAGTTATCATCGTACCAAGTTATCATCCTACCAAGTTATCATCCTACCAAGTTATCATCCTACCAAGTTATCATCGTACCAAGTTATCATCGTACCAAGTTATCATCCTACCAAGTTATCATCCTACCAAGTTATCATCCTACCAAGTTATCATCCTACCAAGTTATCATCCTACCAAGTTATCATCCTACCAAGTTATCATCGTACCAAGTTATCATCCTACCAAGTTATCATCGTACCAAGTTATCATCCTACCAAGTTATCATCGTACCAAGTTATCATCCTACCAAGTTATCATCCTACCAAGTTATCATCGTACCAAGTTATCATCCTACCAAGTTATCATCCTACCAAGTTATCATCCTACCAAGTTATCATCCTACCAAGTTATCATCGTACCAAGTTATCATCCTACCAAGTTATCATCCTACCAAGTTATCATCCTACCAAGTTATCATCGTACCAAGTTATCATCGTACCAAGTTATCATCCTACCAAGTTATCATCCTACCAAGTTATCATCCTACCAAGTTATCATCCTACCAAGTTATCATCGTACCAAGTTATCATCCTACCAAGTTATCATCCTACCAAGTTATCATCCTACCAAGTTATCATCGTACCAAGTTATCATCCTACCAAGTTATCATCGTACCAAGTTATCATCGTACCAAGTTATCATCCTACCAAGTTATCATCCTACCAAGTTATCATCGTACCAAGTTATCATCGTACCAAGTTATCATCCTACCAAGTTATCATCCTACCAAGTTATCATCGTACCAAGTTATCATTCTACCAAGTTATCATCGTACCAAGTTATCATCCTACCAAGTTATCATCCTACCAAGTTATCATCCTACCAAGTTATCATCCTACCAAGTTATCATCGTACCAAGTTATCATCGTACCAAGTTATCATCCTACCAAGTTATCATCCTACCAAGTTATCATCCTACCAAGTTATCATCCTACCAAGTTATCATCCTACCAAGTTATCATCCTACCAAGTTATCATCCTACCAAGTTACCATCGTACCAAGTTATCATCCTACCAAGTTATCATCCTACCAAGTTATCATCGTACCAAGTTATCATCGTACCAAGTTATCATCCTACCAAGTTATCATCGTACCAAGTTATCATCGTACCAAGTTATCATCGTACCAAGTTATCATCCTACCAAGTTATCATCCTACCAAGTTATCATCCTACCAAGTTATCATCGTACCAAGTTATCATCGTACCAAGTTATCATCCTACCAAGTTATCATCCTACCAAGTTATCATCCTACCAAGTTATCATCCTACCAAGTTATCATCCTACCAAGTTATCATCCTACCAAGTTATCATCCTACCAAGTTATCATCGTACCAAGTTATCATCCTACCAAGTTATCATCGTACCAAGTTATCATCGTACCAAGTTATCATCGTACCAAGTTATCATCCTACCAAGTTATCATCCTACCAAGTTATCATCCTACCAAGTTATCATCGTACCAAGTTATCATCCTGCCACGTTATCATCCTGCAAAGTTATCATCCTACCAAGTTATCATCGTACCAAGTTATCATCCTGCCACGTTATCATCCTGCAAAGTTATCATCCTACCAAGTTATCATCCTACCAAGTTATCATCGTACCAAGTTATCATCGTACCAAGTTATCATCCTACCAAGTTATCATCCTTCCAAGTTATCATCGTACCAAGTTATCATCCTACCAAGTTATCATCGTACCAAGTTATCATCCTACCAAGTTATCATCCTACCAAGTTATCATCCTACCAAGTTATCATCGTACCAAGTTATCATCCTACCAAGTTATCATCCTACCAAGTTATCATCCTACCAAGTTATCATCCTACCAAGTTATCATCGTACCAAGTTATCATCCTACCAAGTTATCATCCTACCAAGTTATCATCCTACCAAGTTATCATCCTACCAAGTTATCATCCTACCAAGTTATCATCCTACCAAGTTATCATCCTACCAAGTTATCATCCTACCAAGTTATCATCGTACCAAGTTATCATCCTACCAAGTTATCATCCTACCAAGTTATCATCCTACCAAGTTATCATCGTACCAAGTTATCATCCTACCAAGTTATCATCCTACCAAGTTATCATCCTACCAAGTTATCATCCTACCAAGTTATCATCCTACCAAGTTATCATCCTACCAAGTTATCATCCTACCAAGTTATCATCCTACCAAGTTATCATCCTACCAAGTTATCATCCTACCAAGTTATCATCCTACCAAGTTATCATCCTACCAAGTTATCATCCTACCAAGTTATCATCCTACCAAGTTATCATCCTACCAAGTTATCATCCTACCAAGTTATCATCCTACCAAGTTATCATCCTACCAAGTTATCATCGTACCAAGTTATCATCCTACCAAGTTATCATCCTACCAAGTTATCATCGTACCAAGTTATCATCCTACCAAGTTATCATCGTACCAAGTTATCATCGTACCAAGTTATCATCGTACCAAGTTATCATCCTACCAAGTTATCATCCTACCAAGTTATCATCGTACCAAGTTATCATCGTACCAAGTTATCATCCTACCAAGTTATCATCGTACCAAGTTATCATCGTACCAAGTTATCATCCTACCAAGTTATCATCGTACCAAGTTATCATCGTACCAAGTTATCATCCTACCAAGTTATCATCGTACCAAGTTATCATCGTACCAAGTTATCATCCTACCAAGTTATCATCGTACCAAGTTATCATCGTACCAAGTTATCATCCTACCAAGTTATCATCCTACCAAGTTATCATCCTACCAAGTTATCATCCTACCAAGTTATCATCCTACCAAGTTATCATCGTACCAAGTTATCATCGTACCAAGTTATCATCCTACCAAGTTATCATCCTACCAAGTTATCATCCTACCAAGTTATCATCCTACCAAGTTATCATCCTACCAAGTTATCATCCTACCAAGTTATCATCCTACCAAGTTATCATACTACCAAGTTATCATCCTACCAAGTTATCATCGTACCAAGTTATCATCCTACCAAGTTATCATCCTACCAAGTTATCATCCTACCAAGTTATCATCGTACCAAGTTATCGACCTACCAAGTTATCATCCTACCAAGTTATCATCCTACCAAGTTATCATCCTACCAAGTTATCATCCTACCAAGTTATCATCCTACCAAGTTATCATCCTACCAAGTTATCATCCTACCAAGTTATCATCCTACCAAGTTATCATCCTACCAAGTTATCATCCTACCAAGTTATCATCCTACCAAGTTATCATCCTACCAAGTTATCATCCTACCAAGTTATCATCGTACCAAGTTATCATCGTACCAAGTTATCATCCTACCAAGTTATCATCCTACCAAGTTATCATCGTACCAAGTTATCATCGTACCAAGTTATCATCCTACCAAGTTATCATCCTACCAAGTTATCATCGTACCAAGTTATCATCCTACCAAGTTATCATCCTACCAAGTTATCATCCTACCAAGTTATCATCCTACCAAGTTATCATCCTACCAAGTTATCATCCTACCAAGTTATCATCGTACCAAGTTATCATCGTACCAAGTTATCATCGTACCAAGTTATCATCGTACCAAGTTATCATCGTACCAAGTTATCATCGTACCAAGTTATCATCCTACCAAGTTATCATCCTACCAAGTTATCATCGTACCAAGTTATCATCGTACCAAGTTATCATCGTACCAAGTTATCATCGTACCAAGTTATCATCGTACCAAGTTATCATCGTACCAAGTTATCATCCTACCAAGTTATCATCCTACCAAGTTATCATCCTACCAAGTTATCATCCTACCAAGTTATCATCCTACCAAGTCATCATCCTACCAAGTCATCATCCTACCAAGTCATCATCCTACCAAGTCATCATCCTACCAAGTTATCATCCTACCAAGTTATCATCCTACCAAGTTATCATCCTACCAAGTTATCATCGTACCAAGTTATCATCGTACCAAGTTATCATCCTACCAAGTTATCATCGTACCAAGTTATCATCGTACCAAGTTATCATCCTACCAAGTTATCATCCTACCAAGTTATCATCCTACCAAGTTATCATCCTACCAAGTTATCATCCTACCAAGGTCTTTCAAATCTGTTCCTATGTCATACGACTTACGGCACTTAAAAAATAATGACATTAGCCCGTCGCGCCGTTGATTCAAAGGACTAAGCAACAAACCGGAAATGACATCATATATCTTGTGACGCAACATAAACATGCTTGTGAAGCTTCGGGTTAGTAAATGGGGTAGGTGTGGTGCAGTTATAATAAATTTAATATAAACTGTTCTATATGTTATCCCTGTACGATCTCTAAGCCACGCAAAACGTATGTATAAGTTGAAATAACTATTAATATAAATTTTGTTTTCCGAGAACTATCAACTATTTGCATGTTTGACCTTGTAACATTAGTAATTTAAGTACACGAAGGCACACAATTGACACACTTATGTATTTGTAATTTGTGAATAGCGATTAGGTACGATATTATTTCTATTGTCTATTAGAACCCACTTACCATGTGGTATATTGCTATAGTCTGAAATTACTGTAATTGTATTGAGTAAATTAGACAGTAATATAAATATTCGTTCATAACTATAAAAGAATGTAGCATATGTTCATTTGATGTCGCGACTTACGGGACAGACACTGCATTTTTCCATATTCATCGTTTACACTTGCCGTAGACAAAATTGAGAAGTCCATCTTTGCTCATAGATTTTAATATTAAGTACTCTCTTTTGAAATTTTGACGTGTTTCAAACGATCCTGCTGTTATATTTGCCATTTCGCCGTAATAGTGATAGGGAACGATGCTGTGGTCATGCGGACGGGTTGGAAACGGATAGAATCCATATACGCTTACGTTATCACAAAGGCAAAGGGCGTTGACCACCGAATACATCCCCGATGTTAGAGGTAGTTGTAAATGCAACGATCTGTAAACATGAAATAGACATTGTAAATAAATGCTCGTCTCTATTTGGAAATGATCAGTTAGCCTTCGTTGGGGAGGAGTGGGGTGGGTTTCATTGTTCAAATCACATGACTCCCTTCTACTACAATTTGGACAAGATGAGCTCTAATATTTCAGGATTCGTAGCTAAGCCAACTAATTTTACTATTTCTCATGGTTATAATAATAAATAATAATAATGAGTTATGAATGTGTGCTACTTTTGAAAAATTGTACAAAACGTTTGCATTCCAAGAGTTGTCAATACAGACAAATGTTGTAGATCGTTTCTACTTCAAATTTGTCCGTTAGTTAATTGTTGATTTATATAACATTGCTTTGACAGTTTACTTTGGCAGCGTACTGAATAATTGTCGGGCGAACATTCTATCTTCTAAAAGCTAGAAGACAGAAATTCAACCCCAAACTTCACTTAATGGATGACGTCATGATGACTCAACTAAACTAGTGTCTTCTTTTTGAAGCTTTGTTTGTCCCGAGCATCAAATTCATCACAAATTCAAGTTGATTTTTTAGCAGAAAGATCCCCAAAAGGCAGATTGCCGACTATCAAAAATTTCGAAATATGAAATTTTCTAAGTAATATTTTATAATGAAAGCACACAAAAAACTTTATAATTTAGGACCTAGGTCACGATCTTTTAGTATTACTAAATATGTGTACCTTATATGGCAAACGGTATAGCGCCACCACACGTCGTAAATATGAGGGCGCAATTTCCCGTCGTCTCGAAAAAACCACGATATTTACAACAGAATTACAACAACAAATCTTGATGATCAAATAGAATACTAAGTCTTAAATGTCTATTTTGTACTAAATGCAACCATGGGCGGTTGGCATATTCAGTTATTTTTTTATTATTTTTTTAATATTAAATATTTCATTTGCAAAATTAAAAAAAAAATGTAAGCTTCTTCACTGATATCCAAGAACTACTTAACATATTTAAATGCATTTTGGTACGTAGGTAATCTAGGATACCACAATTTATCAATCAAATTTAATTCCTTTGTTGTCACATTTGTTTATCATTTCTGTTTCTGTATTATCACCTTGTTCACCCTAATAGAGATATTTTAACAAAATGGTTTCTCGTTTAATTATCCAGACTCTAATCATTACTGAATTTTATGTATCCCTAATTCTATTCCATACTGACAATACTCCCAACACATTTTAAAAATTTCAAAACCCTAATTTGTTTTTACACATATGACATAATGGTTGTCATTCCTGTCAGTTTTTATAATGATTTCTCGGATATTAATTATTCCCATGACGTTCAATTGTGCATAAAACCAACAATTCATACATACCGTATTTAATATGGTTGTGAAAAATGTTTGTTTCTTTGAAATCACAAAGTGGGGAGAGAGGGTTCAAAAACAAAACAAGTTCATCGTTTAAAATAGCCAATTAAATAAAACAAACATTTTATTTCATTATTGAATACATTTAATTATTTACTCTGGATGGACACTGTATAGCTAGACTTATTCATGTCTAGACATAACATCAAGATTACCGCACTGAGAATATATTCATTTTGAATATACTGAATTTCCTAAAAGCAATCCGTTTGGATTGACTGCAGATTAAAACAACATTGAGTGAGCGTTCTTTCTCTCGTCCATTTACTTCAAGTAAATATATTGTCGCCAGAGGGCACGATGACTTCTATATGCAATTAGTATACACATTTTTCTGTTGTTTTTTTTCAGTATAACTTCCCGGGGGCTAAGTCTTGTAACCTTGCTACACCGGGGCAGTTGTGAGTAATGTTGAAGGTGAATTTAATTAAATGTATCTTATCAATTGAGTTCGTCCCCAGTGACAAGTTATTCCGTCCTGTGTGCACAATGACGTTTTTTGAGGTGTAGATGTTTGTCACTCAAAGTACAACAAAACTTCACTTGTGTTTGACTGGAGTACAGTAACAACTATGGCAATATTGTGAATAGCATACTTTCACTTATCATTTTACTGTTTATGATGCTAGAGGGCGCGATATACTGGAATGACATATGCATGTATGTGTGTGTGAAATGTGTTGCGTTCCTCGTCATCATAAAAGAAAGTTACCAGACTTGACAAAACAAAACTAACCTCATTAGCTTCCAAGAATTGTGTTTCTCATCCGTGTAAGCCAACTGGAAATTCAAATCAAATTTATGCTTGAGGTACTCTACAGAATGTACCAGATGAGTTGTCCTAGATGTCCCAGTAGATCCTAATGTCCAAAGTATTGTGTTGTTTAGATACTGAAAATTCTTGATGTAGTTTGGAGACTCACTGTTGTGTTCGACATCCTCGTAAATGGCTTTAACTCTGGTAAAATTAACGATAGTCACATGTGTCTTGTTGCCAACGTCACGACTATATCCTTCAATTTATGGAATGTTGCACCGGATGACAAAGTCGTTTGAGTTGATCTCGTCACCACAACTGCTGTTTAGAAGAATTCCACTGTTACCAACAACGACACACGTCTTCTGTCGTGGTATACGACGGGGATACACACCTCCCCCTCTAATTGTGAACGGGTTTCCCCTGGCATAAACAAATACTCTTGATCTGTCAATATCATGAAAAAATCATATTAGTAGTACAGTATGACGTCATATTGAGAAATACGCTTACAACCGATAGCATATTATTATGCTGGCGTTAAAAACTACAATATTTTGGTCTGAACTATTTTTGAATATAAACGAATACCCTAAACACGTTTCTGCTCTGTTCCAATGTCAGAGCAATTGCTGTGGATTTGTAGTTGTGAATAACTACCACGAGTGTATTAATATTTATCTAAAGAATTCCATTAGAAATGGTTACGCCGTTATGTGTATACTAAAATGTTACCTCATCAGAGCATATTTTATACCATGACTCATTACACGGATTGAAAATACGAAGAAAACACGTACAGCTCATTTTTGCGTTATTTTAACTTACTGTGAGGTTGGAAAAAATTGCTGCAAAATCTATTGTACATTTACCATTCCGGTACAAGAACAGTTCATCATCCGATGGTACAACAAGGCGACAAAGCTTAATGGATTATACTTATTATCATAGAAAACAAATAAAATACTACCGTAGTATAATGGATAATATGTTACTAAATGTACACGAAGCTTCCACAAACAACCACCAGAACCAGGACTACTCTCATAGCATACTGCATCATTCCAGTCTCCTAAAATGTTATGTTCACTCGTAGAACAGATTAAAGAGCAACACACCCAAATATTATATTAACTGAAATAATATAGCATTTACTATTTAAAGCATTTTAATTTGAAGCACAATACAATGCGCTGGTTGGTTGTGTTCTGTAACACAACTATGTGATCAAAACTAACATGAACGAACCATTCCATTATATTCAGTTATATTATATAGTTTAAAGTACACCTGTTGAGTATTTTTTTTCTACTGAACTTCACTTAGAAAAAAACAATGAAAAAATGCTTACAAATACAATGCTTGAAACATTGTTCTTGTTGCTATGGTTTCTCAGTAGTGAAACTGAACAAGGCTGAATAGAAAAGTAAAATTCCATCTTAATCTGTTAAAGCTATTTGTGATATTCTATAAACTGACAAGATATTTATGTCAAATTTATTATGCTGAACTTTGACCTATGAATCCCATAAACACGCAGCTGAACTGAAATCCAAAAATGTGAACAAGTATGAATTTCGAATTTCTGGGACAGTGCAGTTTCGGTTTCACACGTTGAATTAATTTCTGGTCAAGCATATACATTATAAATGAATCTCAAGATAGACAGAGCGATTACTAGAGTTTAATAACGTTGGGTTGAAAGTTTTGTGATTATCTCCCAGATTTCAGCATGGCATTTCTGTATTGAAGTCTTTCAGAAACCTTAAAAAAATTCAGATCAGTCACGTGGTTTGGTCGCCATTTTGGATTTTAGAAAAAAGGAACTAAAAGTTTGGGCATTTGTTTCTCTAAGGTGCTTCAACCGATTAACTGGGTATTTAGCGTATAACATGTCTGGTCATATGAGAAAAATAATGTACTTTCGATCAGTCACGTGGTTTCTCCGCATCATAGATTCCATGCAAAATTGACCAACATTTAGGGCATCGTTTCTCTTGAATTCTCGAACCAATCATTTTGATATTTTGCATATAACCATTCATACAAGAAAACTACAAAAAAAAAAATCGATCAGTCACATGGTTTGGCCGGGCCGCCATTTTGTTTTATTTACAAAAATATTCAAAAGTTTGCGCATTTATTTCCCATTGGTACCAATTAACTGCCGATTTTGTATATAATATGTCTGGTCATAGCTGCATATGAGAAAAATAATATATTTTCGATTAGTCACGTGGTTTGGCCGCCATCTTGGATTTAGGTTTTTACAAAAATATCCAAAAGTTTGCGCATTTATTTCTCATTGGTACCAATTAACTGCCAATTTTGTATATAATATGTCTGGTCATAGCTGCATATGAGAAAAATAATATATTTTCGATTAATCACGTGGTTTGGCCGCCATCTTGGATTTAGGCAAAATTTACCAAAAGTTTAAGGGGCGGCAGTCGTCGCGCCGCGTGATCGATACGAGACTCATAGCGACGTATACAACGCGTGTAAAATACATTGTAAAAAACATCTGTTTAGCTAACGTGTTTTAGATAATCTGAAATTTCGCTAATTTTAAATATATTTCCACAATGATGAATAAGACGCTGTTATTTCAAGTATTTAGTCAAATTTACCAAAATGGCATGTAGTCATTTCAACGTTTATCTCTAACCGTACACACTTGTTATCGCCATAGCTTGGGTTTCATGGGTTTGTACACATGTAAATCAATTCGCATACTTGCTAGTGTCAGCAATACGAGTCTTGTGTCTATGTAACTGTGCTCTTTCATGGCAATGTTCGGGAAAAGCAGTGTGCGAATGATTTGAAACTAAATCACCATAAAACGTAATTATGACACGAACCTTAGGGATTTAATGGGGTAAATACAAACGTACGTTTTGTTTAATCAAAATAACAAACTAGTTTCACGACTTGGTCCTTGTTTCATCATTAGTGGCATCCTAAAAACGGGAAATACACATATTTACACAGGAACACTCAAATTAAAGTTATTAATATACACTCGTTTCTTTTGTATTACAAATAAAAATCACTTAAAATAATTACTTGTGCTCTGTACACACATCAGAAGTAAGTTGTGCAGCATGCAGTTTTCCAACTTATGAAAAAGTACAAAACCATTTTGTCCTTCTTGCAATGTAGCTGATCTCTTCGGGAATGATGTGACCCAAAATCAAATGTTATGCAACGTTTTTTTTTTGTTTTTTTTCAGACCAGCTGCGTCAATCGCCCCTTTACCACAAAGAGGGTGTTGCATCGCACAACTTTCCGTCGACCGTGTAACGCAATTTAAAAAAAAAGAAATATTGCACATGTTAAGTACCGCCTTCCATTGGCATTTTTGTGCTAGTGTCTTTTCAAATATTGTCCCCACAGATCACACATGTGAACGGGTCTGGACAGGAAACACTCTCGTAGTGCATTTCGGGAACAGACCATAGCCAGTGCTGAGAAACACGCACTGTTACATAACAGTGTTCGGAACGAGTTGTATTCGCCCACGCACCACTATATAAACTATTAATAAAAATAAATAACATCACAGATACTGACATTCGTCAGCAAAAAATAAAACTAGAGCAGAACAAAATACTCCTGATTACAATGTTACGTAATTGGATTGCATTATGTCTATGGTGGATTCTATTTATCACCTCGAATTCGACGAGCAAGGTGAATATCCTTTGGCATAATGGTGACGCGTTTAGCGTGGATTGCACACAGATTGGTGTCTTCGAATAAACCAACCAAGTAAGCTTCAGCCGCTTCCTGCAAAGCGCCGAGAGCAGCAGACTGGTACCTGATATCTTTGCTGAATTGCAATGTGATTTCACGAACAAGGCGTTGGAATGGCATTTTTAGAAGCAGCAGCTCTGTACTCTTCTGGTAACGTCGGATGTCACGAAGAGCTACGATACCTGGTCTGTAGCGATGTGGTTTAGTCTTCACGTCACCAGACTTGTCACGGTGCGATTTTCGTCCAACCTTTGCACCTAATTTTTTCTGTAAATTCTTGCTATTCTTACGACCGGTCGATTTACGAGCAGTTTGTTTGATGCGGGCCATAACAGTATCAGACAAAAACAACCGACTCTTCAATAGCCGAGACAAGTTTAGCGTGCTTGTCACATGAAGACAGCGTTTGTATAACGCATTCGTTCTAGCGCTCTAATTGGACGATTTCAGAAAGCATGTGTTTGCATAATTATTCTGCACCAATACCATTATCTAGGATGAAGTAGGTTAATAAAGTAATAACGTAAAATTAGGAAAACGAACTAGTTAAATCAAAACACTACATGCAATCTTATTTTAGGATGAAATGTATTATGTAGAACCTAATCAAACTAAAATATACACATCAACAAAAATAAAATGAAATCAAACGATTGGAGTCTGACTATAGTTTGCTTTTCAAGGTAACCATTGGCACCACGACTCGTGAAATATGTACAGTTTAAATTACTTCATCAGATTCTGTTTACGAATGAATATCTTTTTAAAATGGACACAGTACATTGTGCACCTTGTGTGAAGAAAAAAGGGAAACTTTTAAAACATATTTTTTCATTCATGTAAATTTACCCAGGATTTTGGTAAGTGTTCCTTCAATGTTTCAAAAAATCCTTAAAACGGGGGGGGGGGGAGTTGTCACCTGCGCATGCGTCAGATACCATAGCGTGTCATTGTTTACAAACAAGCGTCTACCCACGAGCCTTTGCGTTTTTAGCGTGATTCGTTTTGGGGTACAGTCACTTCGCCCGAAATCCACTTCGCCCGAACTCCTTCGCCCGATTACCAGTTCGCCCAATTACCGGCTCGCCCAATTACCGGTTCGCCCGTTTTCCTTTTCGCCCGATTTACCGATGTTACACACTAGGCCTACTGGGGGTTTCGATTCGAAATGTACATCTGGTAAAATGCATAAAATCTACCATATGATCGCATTTTAGTCAGGGTTTTCTTGCCGATGCAAACACTGCAACTGATGTCCGCCATTGCGGGTAGTCATCCCCATTCACAATAGAGGGGTGGCCGACAGGCAATGGGACAGGTATGCATCGGCCGTCATACACAGATTTTTCACTTGTTTCACCATCGGTGATATATTATTTCCTCTTTTTTAATATATATATATTATTTCCTCTTTTTTTACAGTCAGAGAAATGGTTAATGTGGCACGACGAATATCAATAGTACATTCGTTGTCATTGCGACCTGGTTTTTTTTAGAAAAAAAACCTTGCAACTTAGCACAGTATTTCCACATTTACTTTTATTTAGTCGTTTAGTCGTATTTAACCGATGCAATTATTACACTGGTATAAAATGCGCGAATTAAAATTAATTCTACCGTACACAACAATGAAACTATTGTAACAGTATTTTATTAAAACGTCGACGGTGATTCGCGAGTTATATTAGTCAAGTTGATAAACGACGAGGTTGGCTTTAGGTGAAGAATAACTCAACCACACCTTAAAAGACGTAAAATCTTTTGAAACAAATAGAAAAAATGCACGTGGTACGGAAGACTTACTAACTTGTTTCTCATAACTATATTCACTGGATTGACATAAATGGCCACACATGTTACTAGTGTATTATTGTCTCATTGTGTTATTCTTTGATCTTAGTTGTGAACATCTAGTGTTAATTTGTGTCAATCACTTACGTTTATAGGCAACCTTTGATCTTGAATGCCTATTCATTGGTGTTTTCTTAAGTGTTTAATTCTATATATTGTTGAGGGATGCCTTTGATTTTTACATAAGATAAGTCTTGTTCATTTAGTTTTAAATCTTTGATATAGATTGGTGGATTGATGGACAGGAAAGGGCAAAAGTAAACATCAAGCATTATTACACAGTATTTTTGTTATTTTTCATTATTTATTAAATATTTACCAAAAGAGAAACACATTAAATGAGTACAATAGACAAGATCAAAGGATGCCACTCCATTAACTATAGGATTGACACAAATTAACACCTGTTGATCACACCTAAGAACATACCCCCCATATCCCCCATGAGACCAATAACATACTCTAAAAATAATAGCAGAAAATATGTGTTGCCATTTATTTTACATGCAAATACTGACAATGTGCAAGCATTGGTGATAAAAAACAATTGTTTTTCACTATGGGTTGTTTTTCCTAAGGGGTTTTCTTTCCGGACCCCTAACGTAACATGGGGCGATTTTTTAATTATCAGTGGGACTGATATAATGCGACTTAACATAGCATGGGACGATTTTTTAATTATCAGTGGGACCATAGTTCCATGGTGGGACTGATACTTTTCCATTTTTTGCTTGAATTTTTAACGTTATAAATGGATTTAATTTTAGGAATTGGCTTTATGTTGTGTGGCGGACGCGCTATTATCAAAGAGATGGCCGATTTCTGTGTCCGTCTCATAGCTTGTTAAATAGAGGAAATAGGTGTTAAGTATTAGCACAATATCATTGAGTGTTAATGTTCTCACCCGCGTATTTCGTCCATTGGTAAACAAAATTGCGTGTCCAGCCAATCGCTGATCTCGATTTAGCCTACCAGTGACGTCACAGTGAACGCTCGTATGAGGGCCCCTTAATTTTATCGTGGACACTCCCACAGGACAAGATATGATGCACTAGCCAATCACAGCGTCCAAATAGTGTTTATAATGACGTCGTTTTGAGAGTACTACAACCACTTCGATTGATATCCATCAAGAGAACATCTCTGCCAGACTTTTTCAACAACAGCGCTATTATTATTGACTGTTCGACACTACTGATTATCAAGCACTTTCAAGTTTTATATATCTCAGCACTATAGTTTATTAATTAAGCACTTTCAAGTTTTATATATCTCAGCACTATAGTTTATTAATTAAGCACTTTCAAGTTTTATATATCTCAACATTATAGTTCATTAATTAAGCACTTTCAAGTTTTATATATCTCAACATTATAGTTCATTAATTAAGCACTTTCAAGTTTTATATATCATACCAGTTCAGTTAAGCACCTTCAAGTTATATAAGGCATATTTATTTATTTATTTTTGTCGTTATACCGAACAGCACTAATTTATTTAAATTTCGACCATACTTTTAAATTGAAATAGAAACACAACATTGTATATAATTACTATAGTATTAGGGCCAGAATTACACTAATTTATTTAAATTTCGACCATACTTTTAAATTGAAATAGAAACACAACGTTGTATATAATTACTATAGTATTAGGGCCAGAATTACACTAATTTATTTTAAATTTCGACCATACTTTTAAATTGAAATAGAAACACAACATTGTATATAATTAATATAGTATTAGGGCCAGAATTACACTAATTTATTTTAAATTTCGACCATACTTTTAAATTGAAATAGAAACACAACATTGTATATACCGTAATTAATATAGCATTAGGGCCTGATTTAACTTAGGTGTCCTGATGTGATTGGAAGTATATTAACATTTTGCTAAAGCAGTTTTAATTTATTCGCCATAACTATTTTCAAATATTTTGTCTGGAAGTTTGTTTCTAGGTTGAGTTTAATTTTTTTCAAGACATTTTATCACTGAATAATAAAATTATTATTACATTATTTTTAAAAAAAGAATCAAAGATGTAAATTTTTAATTTGTATTTCAATTTCTACGTAGACATTCCATATGTAATACATGTACTAATATATATATTTTTGGTATTTGTGATTTCTTGTAATTGTCTTGTACAGTGTGTGTTTTTATATTGCTCGATTGTATTAGCACCTGGTGTGCCACTTTATTTTTATTCCAGGGTAAATAAATAAATGTAATGTAAATGTAAATTATGCATTATATCTTTACTTTCATTGCTCCCCTCTTCCAGGAAACAAAAAGTTCATGCAACATTGGAAATGAAACTGGGGAAAACAAACACAATACTATAAAAATATTTCAAAAGTTTTTCCTCAACTTAATTTGTTGAATTGTTGTAGCTCTGTGTTTTACTGTGTCAAGTTACCAAAAAATGCTAATATTAAAGGAAAAATAAAGTTTTATCAGATTGGAATTACATTAAAAACAGAGGTTTACATTCTTATACAAAAAAATGTGTTTTTAAAGGGTCACGGTGCATTTAACTAAAGGAACTACCACCATCAAACAAAAAGGTGTGACTGTCCCTCAACTCATTGTTTCCTCCCGATACACAAATGGTATGACCCACACAAGATGGCCGCAACGGCATAAAATTACGTTACAACCCCGTTGTAAACTTCACGTTCGTCACCTTATAAAAACAAATTTCGACTTCTACGTTATCTTGTTTTGACTACACGTAAATACCAAACATACGATGAATCAGGCGAACTGGTAATCGGGCGAACTGGTAATCGGGCGAAATGGCAATCGGGCGAACAGGTAATCGGGCGAAACCGTTCGGGCAAAGTGGTAAATGGGCGAAATGCCCCCAATTCGTTGTTTTGGTCGCTTGGGACTCAATTCCTGCGCGTGCGCAGGTGACGACCCTCCCGCTTTAACCTTGCATTCGTCTCGCAATAAACAGCTCATGCACAACGTTGTCATAGCAAAGTGCAAGCTTGTGATAACCAGTTAGCAATATATTATTTATCAGACATCACATGGCGGTTGGCACAAATGTAAACAAATGACGTCACGTTACTAGGTATTACTTTGACTACAGTCAAAATAAGATGGCGTCCCCCTAAACAAAAAGCCTGTTCAACCACTTTCATCCCGTTTGCCATTGATTAACATACATATAATCTAAAGAAAAAGAATATTGTGATCTGAAATAGTATATGAATTTGGGGAAATTCTTACCTTTCATTCTTTGATGCGTTAATGCTATAAGAGGGTGTGTCTACATCGCGCGTTAAAATTTGCATATAACATTAGCGCGTAACAAAGTTGTGATAAAGCAAAGAGTGGTATAAACAAAGGGGGGTAAAAGACCAGGAGGGGGTGGTAAAAGAAAAGTTATATAACATTTTATATAATAATTTATTAAAATACATAAGTTTGTCCAACTCCCTGTGGCGATATATGAAAACTAAATCTTATATGAATGGAATATTACAGGGCGGCAGTCGTTGCGTCGCGTCCTGTTCGATATGGTACTCATAACGATGTATGTACAACGCGTGTAAAATACATTGTTTATTTACATGAAATCCCAACACGCGCTGCGCGACGACACAGACGACCACCGCGCTTTAAGTGATATTACATTCATAAGCTTTTCCATTTATATCCCCAAACATCATTACATCGGTGCATGGAATGTTCGGCCATCATTTCCGGCTCACATCTTTTGGTCATGCAGAAAGCCTACCGCCGGTTATGTGCCAAGTTTTGTAAAATAGCTATCGATATTGCCGTAATCGGTTTACTAAATCATACTAAAAATAATATTTAATTAACTTCTTTACCAATAACTCACACAAAGCATATCTATTTTCACCTACAAAATAACTTATCCGTAGGGAAATCACATATTATAAGGTTATTACGAAGATACCGACAAGTATGCACGATAACAGTACAGTGAGTGAGTACAGATGTGTCGCGCACTGTCTGAGTGCGTACTTTTCGGTATCCTCGTAATAACCTTATTATTATACATCTTTTCCTCCCAAGGATACATCATGGGAATGCCGAAATTAAAAAGTTTAGAACAGATAATGAGCGAACTTCTTTGTGTGGAGTCAGGTCAATCATGGGAGCTGCCGTGTTTGTTTTTATTATTAGAGGCCGTTTACGCGCGTAATCTTTCAATATTTGGAATTCGCCTTTTCTTATATGATAGGATCAATATTCAGATTATTTTACCGATAACACAGGCATGTTTAAACTCAGACTAGTATTACTAGTCTGAGGTTTAAACAACGTACGTCTGGTGTCATGTGTGCGTCTAGAATAATTTCTAAAAGAGAAAATACAATATAATACTGTAAATGCAATAATTATTCACTGGGTTTTAGCTTCGCAATTTTCGCTGATAAGTAAAATCCGCTAAATTAAATCTACGGGAACATGTAAACTAACAATAAACTCATTGTTTTCTTGACAAATTCGTGAAATTAAAACACAGTGAACTTGCTGAAATCATCAAAATAATGAAATTGAATGTCAGTGAAAATAAATGGTTTTGCAGTATATACATATGCATGTCAATTTTTTGTTTTCTCAAATAATCTTGAAATTTTGATCCGAATAATCAACAACCAAGAGATGCAAAGACTTATGGGTAATGCAAGAAACCCAAGAAAGTGTTGTTTTTTTCGAATTTTAATGTTAAGCCAAACAATTCAAAATCATCATACTGAGCGAACCCAGGCTTCATTTCAAGATAAAAGTCTCAAATAAGCAATTCGTTCAAAATTGTTTGCCAATTGTGCCAGCAATGAGAGATTCTCACCCCAAAGACCGAGAAAGTCAAAGTTATGAACAAGGGTGTTCCCAGGCAGTCCGCTAGGTTTATGTGGGCAACAAAATAGTTCCCGATATCTACTATAGAGAGGGGTTGAACAAATCTGTAGACGAGTAAAAATCTGAGGCAGGTCAATAATATAGGCTTCACTGCATTGACCCTGTTATTGATCTGACCAATGCGTTTATGAATTTAAGCAACTTGAATGGGAGAGTCTGGTTTCTTCAATAAAATCAGTTTCGAAGCAGCGATCATATGTGCCTGTGTTGTACATCTTTCCTAGGGTACTCATTTGCGTCATCTGTCTGTATGTCTATAAGATGACATCTTCATTGCGTTGTTAATCTATAGAGAATGCATTTACGTCTTCTGTCTGTATGTCTATACGATGACGTCTTCATTGAGTTGCTTCATCTATAGAGAATGCATTTACGTCTTCTGTCTGTGTGTATACAAGATGAAGTCTTCATTGAGTTGTTTCATCTCTAGGGTATGTATATGTGTCATCTGTCTGTATGTATATAAGATGATGTCTTCATTGAGTTGTTTCATCTCTAGGGTATGTATATGTGTCATCTGTCTGTATGTATACAAGATGATGTCTTCATTGAGTTGTTTCATCTCCAGGGTATGTATATGTGTCATCTGTCTGTATGTATATAAGATGATGTCTTCATTGAGTTGTTTCATCTCTAGGGTATGTATATGTGTCATCTGTCTGTATGTATATAAGATGATGTCTTCATTGAGTTGTTTCATCTCTAGGGTATGTATATGTGTCATCTGTCTGTATGTATATAAGATGATGTCTTCATTGAGTTGTTTCATCTCTAGGGTATGTATATGTGTCATCTGTCTGTATGTATATAAGATGATGTCTTCATTGAGTTGTTTCATCTCCAGGGTATGTATATGTGTCATATGTCTGTATGTATATAAGACGATGTCTTCATTGAGTTGTTTCATCTCTAGGGTATGTATATGTGTCATCTGTCTGTATGTATACAAGATGACGTCTTCATTGAGTTGTTTCATCTCCAGGGTATGTATATGTGTCATATGTCTGTATGTATATAAGATGATGTCTTCATTGAGTTGTTTCATCTCTAGGGTATGTATATGTGTCATCTGTCTGTATGTATACAAGATGAAGTCTTCATTGAGTTGTTTCATCTCCAGGGTATGTATATGTGTCATATGTCTGTATGTATATAAGATGATGTCTTCATTGAGTTGTTTCATCTCTAGGGTATGTATATGTGTCATATGTCTATATGTATATAAGATGATGTCTTCATTGAGTTGTTTCATCTCTAGGGTATGTATATGTGTCATATGTCTGTATGTATATAAGATGATGTCTTCATTGAGTTGTTTCATCTCTAGGGTATGTATATGTGTCATCTGTCTGTATGTATACAAGATGAAGTCTTCATTGAGTTGTTTCATCTCCAGGGTATGTATATGTGTCATATGTCTGTATGTATATAAGATGATGTCTTCATTGAGTTGTTTCATCTCTAGGGTATGTATATGTGTCATATGTCTATATGTATATAAGATGATGTCTTCATTGAGTTGTTTCATCTCTAGGGTATGTATATGTGTCATCTGTCTGTATGTATACAAGATGACGTCTTCATTGAGTTGTTTCATCTCTAGGGTATGTATATGCGTCATCTGTCTGTATGTATACAAGATGACGTCTTCATTGAGTTGTTTCATCTCTAGGGTATGTATATGTGTCATCTGTCTGTATGTATATAAGATGATGTCTTCATTGAGTTGTTTCATCTCCAGGGTATGTATATGTGTCATATGTCTGTATGTATATAAGATGACGTCTTCATTGAGTTGTTTCATCTCTAGGGTATGTATATGTGTCATCTGTCTGTATGTATACAAGATGAAGTCTTCATTGAGTTGTTTCATCTCCAGGGTATGTATATGTGTCATATGTCTGTATGTATATAAGATGACGTCTTCATTGAGTTGTTTCATCTCTAGGGTATGTATATGTGTCATCTGTCTGTATGTATACAAGATGACGTCTTCATTGAGTTGTTTCATCTCCAGGGTATGTATATGTGTCATATGTCTGTATGTATATAAGATGATGTCTTCATTGAGTTGTTTCATCTCTAGGGTATGTATATGTGTCATCTGTCTGTATGTATACAAGATGACGTCTTCATTGAGTTGTTTCATCTCTAGGGTACGTATATGCGTCATCTGTCTGTATGTATACAAGATGACGTCTTCATTGAGTTGTTTCATCTCTAGGGTACGTATATGCGTCATCTGTCTGTATGTATACAAAATGACGTCTTCATTGAGTTGTTTCATCTCTAGGGTACGTATATGCGTCATCTGTCTGTATGTATACAAGATGAAGTCTTCATTGAGTTGTTTCATCTCCAGGGTATGTATATGTGTCATATGTCTGTATGTATATAAGATGATGTCTTCATTGAGTTGTTTCATCTCTAGGGTATGTATATGTGTCATCTGTCTGTATGTATACAAGATGACGTCTTCATTGAGTTGTTTCATCTCTAGGGTACGTATATGCGTCATCTGTCTGTATGTATACAAGATGACGTCTTCATTGAGTTGTTTCATCTCTAGGGTACGTATATGCGTCATCTGTCTGTATGTATACAAGATGACGTCTTCATTGAGTTGTTTCATCTCTAGGGTATGTATATGTGTCATCTGTCTGTATGTATACAAGATGACGTCTTCATTGAGTTGTTTCTTCTCTAGGGTATGTATATGTGTCATCTGTCTGTATGTATACAAGATGACGTCTTCATTGAGTTGTTTCATCTCCAGGGTATGTATATGTGTCATCTGTCTGTATGTACAAGTATATAAGATGATGTCTTAAATGGCGTTGGTATACAGATAGCCTCTACATACCAATACCCCCTAGTTCATACCACGAGACAACATTTTATCAGAGGGTGGCCATTAATATGTACATGAAGCCAAAAAGAACAGTATGGTTAGTATTGCCAGGAGTCAGTCCAATGAATGAACAACTTCTAAAACTACCTTTACTGCCACTTCTCATGCATGACTCTACTAATTGCTATTCTTACACAGGTTAAGGTAGCGACTCGCGTTCGCGGCCTCTCATTTTAACTCTTCTGACTAAAAATAATGTTCTTTGACGAAAGTTTGCATTTATATCATTATATATGCATTCAAAATTGTTGACATGAAAAAAGTTGAAACTTCTGAACATAATTTCCTACTTATTATTTGGATAATTTGATTTAGATTCAAAAAATAAAAAAAGACTTAAAATTAGACTCGCTACTTTAATTAGGTATTTTAGTGCATCTGCTATATCTTAGACATGTACAAATTAAAATTCCAGCTTTCAAGTCTTCATAGTTAACAAGAATGTATTTTGTTAATCCACAAATTAGTATTTTTTATGTCAGAAAAGCTGGCCATCTTGAAAAATGTTTGCCATCTTCAATTTTTCCTTGGCTAAGGTTAAAAGTGTTCATATCAATTTTATTGCTTGCATGTTCTAAATAGGGTTAGGGTTTTCTGTTTCAGAGGAGATTCTTGTGAAATCCAAACCAACCTTTAATGCATGGTTGTGGAAGAATTATTTAATAACTGTTAAACAAGTGCTATTAAGGTAGAGATGCAGTTTATTTGTGAATTTCAATCAAAATCAGTTTTTTTCGTTTTTTATATAGATTTTTATCTAAAGAACATTCTGTGAAAATTTGACCAATGAATTCTTATTGGAACACCGTTAAAATTGCTGTTTATTTTCTGGTTAAAAATAAAAAACACTCACACGTGGCAATGTTTATGTCCAATTGCCTAATTTGCATGAGTAACCAAATAACAGGACCTTTGATTGACAATATGCAAATCGAGATTGTACGTGTCATAGTTCATTCAATTCACGCGCATGTGCAATTATTCTCAAATCAGTTCTCGCTCGCTAGCAAACCAAACATTATATTTCCTCAGCGTTTTTTCCTGATTTTTATCAATACATTATGCGTGGTTTGAAAAGAAAGAGAGGTAGAAAGAAGATTCAGATGATTTCTATGTCGGAAGAGGCAAAAGCTACACTGAAGGCATCAGCCCACCGAACGAAAAACAAAATCGATGTGAGCGTCCGGTGAGCGTCCAAACATGGCTTTCCCTGAAGGCATGAATCCGAGTTTCTGATTGACTGAGAGATTTTATTTTTAAATAATTGTTCTCAAAAAATAAACTGAGCATGTGAAGAATAATTTAACATTGTTTACAGTGATAACTGCTCATTGTCGAAACGAAGCTTACCCATTCACGCTAGTCACAATAAACATCATACTCTTGAATAGGCGTCAATGACTACGGTAAAACTTAGACTCTATTTTAGGCATCAGGAATGATTGAAATGTCCGAAAATGACGCCAAAATACACCTTAAAAGTCCCATTTTATTGTTTTTCTAAATCTCATCCCGAATTTACGGCAGAATCTGGTCCCTCAAATAAGGGACATGTGAGCTTTGATTCTAACCGGATATATTGCACTGGGTCGGGGAGATACAAACTTTTGTGTATCTTTTGTCCAATGGGTACCTGTACTTCGATCATTCGCAAGTTTTGCTAGGTGGTGCGAGACAGCTTTGTTTGCAACCGGACGAACTCCGTTTAATTCAATGAAGCAAACAACTGACAATGCTAAAATAAATTGCAGAGGTACCCTAAAATTAATTGAAAACAACCAAATAATTTCAATGAAAAATAAATCACAGAGAGAGGTAACTTGATACATTACGGTAACAACTCTTTTGACGCGCTGACCGCTTCTCCGCGTCTGATGTTTTTTTTCCTTGTCATAATACTTACTGATTGATGATTTTGTTTTGATTTTTGAATTTTTTAGCCTGCAACTCGGCCATGACCTTTGCTTTTTCCGTGAAAAATGGGTAAGTTTACGTCAATTTGACGGACATTCCATTTTTTTAAACTAACGAAGCACACTGTTTCGCACTCCTATTTTTTTCATTTGCCGATTTCTATTCAGAAAAATTCGACCGCTCGAAAATGCACCTTCATTTTGCACTCTTAAAACATGTCAGATTTCCAACACTAATTATTTACAAGTAACCTGTAGAATACTGTGTGGGTAATATTTTTTATATTGATTTTTGTTGCATTTGCAGCAAATAGTTACCAAACAATGAGAAATCTATAGGATTGAATATACCCCACAGCTGGCTTCACATGCATTGTTCATAGTTCATATGGTGCTTACACCAGGATTTAATTACAGCACCTAGGCGGTATGTGGTTACAGCTTAATGTTCGATTAATCGCAAGAAATTGACATGACAATAGAAATTCATTAAAGACTGCCACTCCCATGCAATTAACAGCGAGTGAAATTCCTGGGATTGAAACATATATTTTGAAGTCACTGGTGTAGGCAACGAATAACTGCAAGTTGACATAAAGACGAGGTAGTTTATTTAATCAGTGGTCAACTAGAGGCTGAAATTATAATTAATTTGTTTATTTCAATTTCTCCTGACGTCAAATAGAATACACTGGTGAAACACGGTAGTAACTGTGGGTGAAAGGATGTTTTGGGGTGTAGTTTACATTGTATATAGAGTGGTAGGGTCGGGTGTAATGTGTTCATTTCCAACTATTATGAAGTCACGTAGAATTTCACTTAATTTATTTTTTCTGACATGTTTTCAAGCATTACATGTGAATCCAATTTTCACTCACTGCGCTGTGTCTCAATAGAGTATGAGGGAAATGGTATATTCACTGGAATTTATTTCAGGGGAAAAATGTTTTCAGTGATAATGAAGTATTATGACAGATACCCTCCCCGTGGCTTTCATTGCGTATGGAAGTTATTTTCACGAGTGATGCGGTGTATCCTGCTGCCGTACTTTCACGAGCGAAGCCACGGGGAGGGTGTGGGGTTCTGTTATTATACACATGTCCCATATTTGATTATTTCATATTAAAAAAAGAACGTGCAACAAACCGGGATAGAAATTTTGATCGGGGAACCCAATTGCCCATTAATATGCTCCAAGACAGTGCTGCGACCTAGCAACGCTTGTCAGTGTAGAACGCGTGTCGCTGTACGTGTGAAAATAAAATAATCAGACGTCTAATTTAAGTCATCGTCCGAATAAATAACTCGTGGATGTTTAAGCGCGGTGGTCGTAGCGCAGCGCATGTTCGAATTTCATGTAAATAAACAATGTATTTTACACGCGTTGTATACGTCGCTATGAGTCCCATATCGAACAGGACGCGACACGACGACTGTCGCCCTTTAGTTGGGATCACGACAGAACCAGAACTTAAACTGGGCGACTACGATACACGGTTGATGTTGAAGTTAAAAGTTCCTCCACAGAATTGTGCATTGGCAAACATGCCGTGCAACTGCAGTACTCCACTGACGGAATGACTTTCGTTGAAATCGGTCGTCGCTGACTCGTGAGCTGCACACTACAACCTCGTTTGTGATGTTGCTTGCTTGTCGTGGATGGACTGAGTCTTGGTTACCGGTTAAATTTTGCTAATTTGGCGTTGGTAATCTTTATTTGGAACTGAGTAACGCCGCAACGTCGCCAACAGAAACCTCATGGTATATCGATGTTGATTGTTGCGGCTCCATATTAATCGGAGATTTCACTGCGGGTCCAGGCAGCGGGTGGATCTTCCGAGAGCCCTTCAAGATTTATAAAACTCAGATTCCAGGTGGTCAACAAACATTAAGTTCTCCCAATCCTAGTATTCTATGTGATGTACATCTAACATGCCAAAAATGCTGGTGAACGATTTGAACCTGACAAAAATACTTGAAATAGATACCAGGAAGAGGGAGGGGGGGTAAAAGAAAAGTTATATAACATTTTATTATTCAATAATTTATTAAAATACATAAGTTTGTCCAACTCCCTGTGATACAACACCTCAGACATAGCTCATTGTACTCGGCTTGAGTGTGGGCAAACAGTTACTATTTGAATTTTTGATATCTGTTTTCATTAATGAGAAAGTTGACCCCAAAGTTAGAGTAACTGTTCAGCAGGAATGGCTTTTTAACTCTTCTGTGATTTTTTTTGGCTTGGCTGATTTTGTCACGGTTCATACTTGACAGGCAGGTCGTACCATCACTAATTGGAAAAACAATCCTGACCCACCGCTACCATGGCAACAGCCAAAGTCTTGTAATAGCAGTGCCCAAATGATCATGCCTTTTATTGTGGCTACGTTGCGCACTGGTAAGAGATCACCGGCGCCGACATTGTTACCACTGTCAACGGAATCCCAACGCAGCTTTGAACTTTGAATAAATGTAAATGCTGCCTCCAATCTAGAAAATACTATCGCAAAACGGTTGGAAATAATACATTTAACGGCTGAATACGTCCTAACAATAAAATACAGTGACTTCTAATGACTGCCATGTTATTTTGCGAACCTCGTATAAGGTGCCCGGTTTTAGTTATAAACAGACGTTAGCTTCACGTTCATGTCCCTTCCATGATAACAGCCGAAAACATATTGCTTGTTTTTACCGGTTTTCATTGGCAACCTAAGTATTTTTATTTTGTAAACAAATTTTCGTCTGCTATTTTTATTCAGTTCAAATCGTTCAGCAACATTTTTGGCATATTAGGTGTACATCACATGGAATACTACGATTGAGAGAACTTGATGTATGTTGACTGATTTTTATCATAGTACGAAGTACCAGGAAGTTACTCAGTTCCAAATAAAGATTACCAACGTCAAATGAGCAACATTTGACTGGTAATCAAGATTCATGTAATCCATGGCTAACAAGCAACATCACAAGCGAAGTTGTAGCATGCAGTACCAGTAAGTCATCCCGTCAGCGCAGTACTGCAGTAACACGGCATGTTTGCCATCAGCATTGTATTCAAACGAATCACGTGGTGTGCCGTTCTCGTTCAAACCCGGGATTCGATCAATAGGGGAGTCCCATTAAAAAAACACATTGCAAATCATGCAAGTTCAACATTTTCAAACCAATATACTAAAACAGAAATGCTCAGAGATGCAAATGAAGGATAGATATTACTTTTCACTATACACATCTCTGTTGATACTATCCCTCACATATTCTACTCCCAATTACTCCTGCGTAAAATGGACTAGCCTCATCGTGTTGACATTCAGACTAAAATCACGTGACAGGCTGTTAAAATTGGCTGTTGTATACTCTTTCGCCGGTCTGGAAAAGGTGTTTAATTAACTCACATTCAAGCAACAATGCAGATTTCCCAGTGGGAGTGAGACTATTCGACTCTGCCACTAAAAAAATAGGGGTGTTTTCAGCAAAAAACGAATAACCCTGGAATACACACAATATACTGAATTTCGGAACAAATCGTGCATTACTTACAGCAGCAGAATACCACAGAAATATCAGACGAAACATGAAAACACTATATATTGTATTTCAGCTTGAACCCTCTATATTGCAATTCAAGGAATTAACCCCATATGTGCATCCATTTCCCACCTTGGTATCACCCACCCCTGAAAACAAACTCTTAATACCACGCTGAAGCGTTTGGTAAAAACCGGTCGAAATTTTAAAACTGTTGCGTTAGGAGCTGGAGCTCTCTTCTTGCAGGCGACCGTCGCCGGTAGTACAACAGCATGTTTTGTACGTACATCCGTGCGCTGATTGTCTGCGACTGTCTTAGAAATTCCCAGAATAAGGCGTTGCCAAAATCGGAAAAAATAAAAAATTGCCTCCTTAAAAAACGAACAGAATTCAAATATTTCTTTTAACAAATATGTTGCACTGGGAAAAATGGGATTGGAAACGATGAACAAAACTTCTGTGCCTCGTGTTTCGATTCTAGGATTACGCGATTATTCATTATTGTGCGTTCGCTTCCTGGAGTTGGTTCTCAATACTACATAAAAATCATCAAGGATAAATAATTTAATATCCCACTTTGTACTCTTCACGGTAAACCATAGGCTCTGAAATACTCGTAGATTTTTTATTGAAAATACATCGAAGAGAAGCCATGATATTTTGATCGTGATAAAAGGTCACCTTCCTAGGACCGCCCCCTGTTTAATAATTCATGAGATTACGTCATATTTACTGGGCATTGCCACGTGTTTTTACCGACCCCATCAAAACACTGGTATGAATGACGTGTTTCTGATTTATATATTCAAGAGCAGTTGTTCTGGTCCAACGATTTTACATAAAATGTCTATGTCTATACGTTAACTTTCAATTTCAATAGTCTAGAAAGTATGACAAAGTATGACAAAGCAGTAATTCCCGGTTTAACGCTCAAATATGCAAATCAGCCTTTTTCTCGTCTTCTATTTTTGGTGAATTCTTGGGTTTTAAATTAAAATAGCTGATAGACGCTTTGGCCATTTGCCTCGAAATTTTCACACATTATTGACAAGGTGTTCCCCCTTCAAAATGCGTCCGGACAGTTTATTACGGCGAGTGGAACAAAAACACAGTCACTTGGGGGCTGAAAATCAATAAATACTAATTTTCAATAAAAATCATCCGCTATACGTATATAAATAAACAAGTTGTGAAACACGGCACCGAGTAAATCGACACCCTGTCGGTTTCAAATGTCGATTTCTTACCTTAAAATGCGAAACAAAAAGTGCAGAGGGGGTCAGGTGTTAGGTTAATAACCATTGTTCATAATCGCTAACTTGGTTTTATTCAAAACGGCACAAATCGCGAGTTTTTTGGTGATATCCGACAATTTCATGATCGAAAATGGCCAGCAGCCAGAATCAAGGGGGATTCGCGCAGAGTTATGGGTAAATCAAGTGCGCATACTCATTTTCAGCCAATCAGGCGTACCGTAACAGCGAGTATTTCCTTGATTTACCCAGAACTCTATGCGAATCCCTCTTGATTCTGGCTGCTGGCTATTTTCGTTCATGAAATCGTCGGATATCATCAGAAAACGCGGGATTTGTGCAGTTTTGAATAAAACCAAGTTAGCAATTATGAACAATGGTTATTAACGTAACACCTGATCCCCTCTAAAATTTTTGTTTCGCATTTTAAGGTAAGAAATCGACATTTGAAACCGACAGGGTGTCGATTTACTCGGTGCCGTGTTTCACAACTTGTTTATTTATATACGTATAGCGGATGATTTTTATTGAAAATTAGTATTTATTGATTTTCAGCCCCCAAGTGACTGTGAACAAAAATAACAAGTCCGCGATTAACATGGATATATAAATTATGCAAAAATAGAAAAAAGTGAACTTTGAGGTCATGCTGTGCGACTTTGAAAGCCGTTAGAGAGATGAGTGGACGCATTTGAATTAGTAGTATACCAAGGTATCCAGTGATGTAATTTTACCCACAAACGGACTTGAAGTTTTTAAGCTAATTTTTTTTAAACCACTTTTGCCCAAAAAAGCATATTTTTTACCCAAAATCAAAAACGCATTCTGGATATTTAAAATAAAGACAAGTTTTACAAAGTTTGTATAATAAGCTTTCAGAAAATATATAACATGTTGGATATATAATACCATCTTCATTGTCTAATTACTCAATTAAAAAGCAAGCCAAATAAACTGCATCTCTACCTTAAATAATACAAATAGAAAATCTAAATTGCATCACCGCAATATTTTTTAATTTTTCATTGGGAAGTGAAGCAAAATCTTTGTTTTTTGGCCTTAGTAAAAAGTGTGAACATCAAATAAACATTTTCCAAACTGTAAGAAGGTACATGTCATGAAATTTAAGTTTCAAGGTGTTTTGCACCCATAATGCACCTACCCATTAGAGTGGTATTGCTATCATATTGCATTACAGTTTTCATTTATTTATAATATTGAAATAAATTGCTAAACATGGTGCGAGTTATCAAAATAAGTACATTTCACAAGTTATATTTGAATATTTATTTAATATGGAGTCTTTTTATCACAAGAATGCTTGACAAAATGGCCAAAAAAATACTTTGTGTCTATTACCATAGATGGCGCTGTCTTGACCCTATGCCTACTTTACCAGAAGTCCTATCATCCCAGTGACAAAATCCAAGGAGACTATCACAAAACAGAAACAAATTTTTGCCAGCAGATGAATTAAACATCTTTTACTTTGAGAACTCTTTGCTGACTTGGCTCTACTAGCATAAATTGTGAAAAATATTTTGAATTTTAATGACCTTCTGCATGTATATTGTTGACATTATTTGCTAATATTTCAGCATACTGTTCACCTCTGATAACAAATCAGTGTGAATGTACTGAAGGGTACACCCAGTGATCATTCCTATATTTCCCTATTTATAGGGGCCTCAGGGCTATAGCCTGAATTTTGTGCAAACTGAGGGAATATTTTTATTTTGACAATCTATCTGATATTTCAATTGCTTTTCATTTGTTTCTAGATAAAGATCACCTCTGTGGGACACATTCTTATTTCACTGTAATACTGTAAAATACTTTATTTTAGCTGAAATTGATTTTTGATAAGTTGAATGTAAAATATAGTAAAAAAGGATATTCACTAGAAACTATTTCCACAGAAGCATCCCTTCAGTGAAAATAGCAAAAATAAACTCAAAGTGGAAATAAAGTATTCTACAGTAGTAAAAAAAACTAAATAAAGCAATGAGAATTATCTTTGAGTGAATTAAATAAACAAAATCAAAATTGTTTATCAGCGCATTCACTGGTATTATACTGCCAATACACAATATAGCAAATTATTTTCACTGATTTGTTACAAATAAAAGATACAAGAAAATGATTTTCACTAAAATTTATTGTTACTGACTGTCAGTGAAATAAAACAAATTCCTAGATTTAATGATGCCATTAGGATAGAGCTGATGACTTGGCTTTTTTGGATGCAGAACGTGTCTTCATTCTTGGCATCTTTAGTGGAGGCGTTTTGAGTGCTGACTGGGTGGGTTTTTTACTCCCATCATACGGAATGGATGGACTTTTACGAACACTCTCTTTGTATGCTGAAATGAACCCAAATATATTGAAACAAATTATTCTATTAATACTGTAAAATACTTTTAATTAGTTTAGCTGGAATTAATTTTTGCTGAAGTGTTTTTGGGTATTTTGTATGGAATTTATTTTCACTGATTTCTGACGAATTGAATGTAAAATACAGGAAAAAAGGTATATTCGTAGGATTTTAATTTCACTGAATCATTCCTTCAGCAAAAATTAATTCCAAGCAAAAATAAAGTATTTCACGCTATCACAGTATGTGCACATCCAACAACTTCAACTGAATTGAAAGCTGCATTTCTAATCAAACAAGCATCATGTTCTATGCAATTAGTCCCAAGTTGTCTGTATTACACATTACCTCAGACCACTATAGAACAGACTAGCAATGCCTATTGTTTTAGGAGTGAATTTGGGATTACGCCAGTACGATGCGTAGTTTATTCACACAAGCCTACCCGAAGATTCTCGAATGTACTCACATTTACCTGCTTCGTGTGTTTTCATAATGTCATTCTAGTGCAGAATGCGCAGGCGCATACTTTCAGATCTAACCGGAAATAACATTTATGTGTTCTGACCTTTCCATCGTCGTCGTTTCTGTCAGTTACGGCATTTTTGCATTTTGTTTCCTACTTTTGTCTACGATATTTATGAATACATAATGAGCAAATATATACCGTACTTCCCCGAGTATAAGCCCCTCCCCGAGTATAAGCCCACCCCTCTGTTTTGAGCATTTAACGAGTTGAGGGCATCCAGAGTATAAGCCCAGGGTGTTTTTACCTGGCGTTGACGACATTTATTAAAATATGCATGTAAAAAGTGTATTTTATTGCATAAAAATCATGATTGGTACGGTAGTTTGGTTCCAGCTTTTACGAGAAAACTCGCATTAATTTCAGAGTGCACGGCGGGCGAACGTACATAGTTCGCATGTTTTCTATCCTGTTATTTACTCTGGATGAACCCTGATGTTGCAATACTGAAATAATCCATATTTCTTTTGAGTAGTAGTTTTCCAAACGGCAAAAATGTGATCGTCAAGTCGTGAAACCTGGTCACTATCATCGTTTTACCTTTCAGAATAATCTTGTCCATTGAGACTATTGTGAAGGGGGAGTGAAAGAGCAAACTATTCTTCGACATGACTTGTTGGTGGCCGTGAATGGTTTGAATACTTCTCTCACCCTCAGTTCACTTTTCGAAAGTTGCGCATCTACAGCTTTTAGGGAAAAAAGTTGCCGTTTTTTGTCGAAATCAGTGTTAACAGATCGCATTTTAACATCGCGGTAATACACTTCCGCATTGCGTTGATAAAAATACCTCGTCAATAATCGGGAAACTTCGACTGTACGACAGAACATTTTCATTGGTTAACGAAAGACATGACCTGTTAGGTCAAAGGAAGTTGTTCAGGTCAAATTATGATGAAACCATGGCGTACGAGTTTGCGTAGAGTTTGCATACGATCGTGCCTTCTACTGTTTTTTTGTCATTTTTGCACCGTAAAATCAGACGATATGTGAACAGTATTGTAATAAAATTTTTGTTTTTTGTTCATATTTGTTTCTTCATTGTAAAAAGCGTCATTGAAATCAATGATGGTTCGTTTCGCATTTTTGTTTTCTCGAAAAGACGAAAATTGTAATTTGGATAATGTTTCGAGGTTGGGAAGATTGTTACAGTTTTAAGCGCACCAACAAATTATTTTTTCTGAGGTTGTTCTCGAGTATAAGCGCACTCCTTATTTTTTCCGATTTTACATGTTCGGGCCCCTGGGCTTATACTAGGGGAAGTACGGTAGTAATATTTCTTGTTACTTTGACTTTTCCCAACATTTATCGAACTTTTTCTATAAAGGTCAAATGGCGATGTCGTAGTTTTTGTGGACACTGCGTTCGAAAACTTGATATGCTCACGCAACTAAGCAATTGAAGTCATTGATCTATGACCCAACCAATACTCCTTCCTGTGTACATCTCGCAGTATCTCGCGTGATTTGATGAAATAATAATGGATGTCGCGTAATTACGTTATAGTCGCGTTAGTTAGAGCAGTTGTTTATTGGATTGAAAAGTTAAGCTCAAAAACAAACGTGGCACGCATCTGACCAAAGAAAAAGCCGCATTGCTAATCTATTCGTTAGTGGTCTGAGGCATTACCTAGTATTTTATGTAACACAGTGTGTGAAACATACATTAATACATCATGATAAATCTATATACATTTAATATCACATACTATATCAGTCATTTGATTGGTCCTTGCATGCAATTTGAGACTGTAACATCACCAACTGACAATCCCCTAGTAGGCCAAAACATAGTTCATTGCCGACTATAAAAAGTATTTTGGCAATAACTATTTGAAATGAGGTGAATTTGAATATTTTGGCAATATATTGATAATTTCAGACAGCCATCACAGATTTTTTTGAACTTTAATGTCAAGTATGTGCCATTTCTAATTATCTCAAGCTTATTTTTGGCATTAAAGTGCAAACATTCTGAGTTATTAAAATTAGTATTCTGTGGAGCACAACATATGAAAATGTCATTCATCTGTTTATCTACTACAAGATGCTGAGATGTTATGACATCAGAGGTCAGTAACACAAAACATAATGTCACAGGCAGGGAATATGCTGAGATGTTATGACATCAGAGGTCAGTAACACAAAACATAATGTCACAGGGCAGGGAATATGCTGAGATGTTATGACATCAGAGGTCAGTAACACAAAACATAATGTCACAGGCAGGGAATATGCTGAGATGTTATGACATCAGAGGTCAGTAACACAAAACATAATGTCACAGGCAGGGAATATGCAGGGGGAGGACAATATCAATCATGTGACCACCTTTGACAAATAACATGTCATGTCAGAAATATGACATACGACGCTAGAACCGCATTCATTGAAACAAAATGGCGGCCAGTCAGCCATTTTGAATCTGATTTTAAAAATAAAATGACATGCATCAAGGTCTGATAGTGTCTAAGTTTGAACAAAATCCTTCTCTAAATTCTTGATTTTGATAAGTCGGCCATTTTGAATTGGATAGTCAAACCAATACATCTGTATATCTATTACATGATGTATAATGAATATATAAAATTTGAACATAATCAGTCAAAGCATTTGAGAACCGCATTCATTAAAACAAACTGGCCGCTAGTCAGCCATTTTGAATCAGATAGTCAAACCAATATATCTGTCATGATGTATAACGAATATATAAAATTTAAACAGAATCAGTCAAAGCATGTCAGAACCGCATTCATTAAACAAAAACTGGCTGCTAGTCAGCTATTTTGAATCAGATAGTCAAATAATATCTGTCATGATGTATAATGAATATATAAAATTTAACCATCACTCAAATCACTTATGTGGCACTAACTAAGATGAGTTGGAAGGTAAAGAGATAAATATGGATTAAAGCTTGTCCTCTTTCCTCCCCTACTACCTTCCATGGTATAAAAAATGGCAGCTCGATTTTGGATTGGTTTTGCCAAAATGAATAATGAGAATGCCAAGCCATACAGACAATGAATAATCGACAGTCAGTCACAGATGTGTCCCATGGGACGCGCGACATAGAGAAGACACCAACCTACAGCGTCAATGGTCAGGGCCCAAACAATGTCACAGCCCCATGGCAATAGTACAGCATTTTTTTGTTCAATGATTTGAACATGTCACTAATCCTTACTAATGGATGGTAGATAAACTCTTTATCTAGATCTGGATCAGGTCACCATAAACTTTTAATTTCTTACATTTATTTCGCAGTGTGGAGGAAGAACACCCCCAAAATATTATAAAATCATCTTTATCATATACCTTGTATTGCCTGGCCTTGTAACTATGGGAAGTGCGCCCTCACATCAGGGCAATAATTTTCCCTATCACACCTGGCTCAGCACGCCTGGCTTTCATCAATCAAATCAAATCACGTCATTCTAAATTACGTTGTGTGTTTGAGGTCACGCCATGGTAAACTTGTAATTACACCTATAAGGTATATGATAAAACCGTTATGGACTGGATACGGCTTTTGCTACCCTTACCTTTTGGGTCCTGTGCGAAAACTTTGGACAAAGCAAACTCAACTTTCTTTTTTTTCTCAGAGCCATTTTCTGCCTCGGTCATGACCTACATAGAAAACACAATTGACATTAATATATATAGCTAACTTGAAATGAAACAATCAAGAATTAAAATGACTGTTGTATCAGCTGTACTCAATGTTGATAAAATGGTCCATTTGATTGGCTAACAAATGTCTGCCACAGGAATTGCACGCTAACAAATATGATTATGTCACATCGGAATATAGACAGCTGTGACGCATTGCAATGTGTCTAGTATCAGTTGATGTAATGGACAGAATGACAAATTTATATGTCAGTCGTTAATCGTTAATGGTCGGTAGTCGTCACGTCTTGCATGTGCGAGATATGGGTCTCATATAAACAAACATGGTAACTTTTGACAATTGCTCAGATCAACGAGTACGGACTGAGATGTTACCAAGCTTTAACTAGGTAATTTGTTAGGTGATTTGAAAGAGTCATCGGTGTTAATTAGTGAGAGTCACGCCCAGGCCAAAATTCAAACTTGTGATTTTCATTAGAAGACTGCACTGGATTGTGGGAAAATCATTGTTTATCAACACAAATGACGCACATGCGCAGCGCGACGACCACCACTCTTTAAAGTTGTATAACCCACTTTATAAATCTGTAAGATACCATTCCCTGACCTAATGAGTAATCAACGGCAGAATATGAATTTAATCGGGCCTTCTAATTTCAGCTAGATTCGTAAACAATAGACACTGAGATAGGGGGCTTTTTTGTCAAAGTCAGTTGCATTGTAGATATGTTTGACAAAATAAAATGAACTAAAATTTAATTTTTTTTCTAACAAATTTTAATTATGAAAAGATTACAATACTTAGTTACTGGGGGAAAGAACAAATCTGCAGTATTTGTTGCCAATGAACAACTATTTATAAGCCAAAAAATTAACGTTTTTAGAGAACACTTTACAGAAATATTTGTTTCAAACCATTAAACTCAGAGAATTATCAAGTGACTTGTTGGTCAAAATATATGTGATAGTTTACAATGGACTTACCTGCCCTCTCTTACGTAGATTTCTTCTCACAAATGCAAGCGGTGTAGACACTTTCTCAAATTCTGCAAATGGTTTGGTCTGAATGGATGTATCTTCTGTTTTCTCTGATTTCACAGGAGATATTTTTTCCACTGATGTCGCATTCAGTTCTACTTTTACTTTTTTTGTTTCACTTTCAAATGTAAGAGTTTCTTTCCCTAATTTGTTTCTATTCTCCTTTTCCCCATCTTTTTTAATTTCCTGAATGACTTTACTCTGTTTCTGTTGCTTCCCATGCTTTTTCTTGCTATTTTCCTGACTGCCTTTCTCTTTCACATCATGATTCACATGTCCATTCACTTTAATCTTTTTCACTGAACTTCCTTCCTTTTGAGTTTTCCCTGACTCAGAAACATCATCCCCGAGATCCTCAGAGTTTTTACGTTTTCTTGCTTTGACATTTTCACGCCATTTTTTCTTTCTTAGTGCCTTTTTCTTTTTCTCAATCTGTTTCAGTCTCTTCTCCTCTTCAATGATGACATCAGCAACCTTTAAATCAATTTTATCTACAGGAAATATACCTTTGTCTAAGTCTTTAAATCTAGACAAAAAAAACGGGATGTCAAATTATATAAATTCTGTCAAAATACTTTTTTTCCAATTACTTAAAGCAACAAAAAGATTTGTTTCTAAGTTTGTTGTAGGATAATTTTATAAGCAATATGTCTTTTCACAGTAAAATTGTGCCTATTTTATGTATTTTTAACATCGGTAATTACGGTAACAAAAATTGATGTTATTTTTTGCTTATTCAATATAGACTGTATATACAACATACTTACTTTTGAACCATTTGGTAAAGTCGTTTTCTATTTTTACCAAGAACACTTGGTTCACTTGACAATGCAAATATCCTATCAGCAATAGCCCCATAATCAAACTGAAAATTAATCAGATGTGTTAGAAGTAAAACTTAAATCAATGTTCCAAAATGTCTTCAATCATCTCGTTCAGGATATTATAGTAGTAATTTTATATTTCATAAAAAGAGACTACATGTATGGAATGATTTCCTGAAATGTGATCATGAACTAATTTTCTGGAATGCGTATATGAACTGTTCCAAGAAATGAGATTATGGATTTTTTTTTAAATGGGACTATGAACAGATTTCTTTTCAATGTTACATGTACCTTTAATTTTGCTTTTCTAGTTTTTTCCTTCGAACTGTCTTGTTTCTCCTCATCTTGTTCCATCTGTTCCTCATCAGCATCATCATCATCTTCATTATTATCAGCTTTCATCTCACCTCTATCTTCCTTTTCTGCCATTGTGATGTCTGACTGCCGGATGATTCCATTCCTGAATATTTCATTGAGAATCACTCGGAGTAAGGCTGCTCTGTGGAAAATAAGAATATTCTTCTGTCAGCAGTCAACCAATCAAAATTCTTGGGGTGAAGTCATTAAGAAAGTGAAAACATGTCATTCATAAAATATACAATGGCATAGGGGGTTGGGGTGGCTGAGTCAGTCAAAGGTCAACAAATCAAAAACCAAATCATACCGGCCGAGCATACAAACCAAATAAATACAAGTCATTGTCAATGACACGTCCCCGTTCTGTTCATATTTGAGTGACATATACATTCAAAGCAGATCATGACCGAAACGCACCTGCATATGTACAACACATTGTGCTAAATCTGAACAAAATCCATCCATGCATGACTGAGATCCGGTTCTGGAATTGTGAAAATACGTGATTTTGATGCATTTTCGGCCTTAAAATGGCCATCATTCCACTATTGTTAAGCAGATCATGAAAGAAAATGCACATATCTATTTGTGACATGATGTACCATGTGTGTGTGAAGTTTGAACTTGATCAATCCAGACATGTCTTGGATACGGATCCAGAACTGAATTCTTTAACAAAATGGCCGCCAGTCGGCCATTTCGAACTTGATCCGAAAAAAAAAAAAGATGTGCATCAAGGTCCTATTATGTTTAATGTATGTACCAAATTTGAACAAAATCCATCCATGCATAACTGAGATACGGGTCCGGAATGGTGAAAATGTGCGATTTCAATGCATTTTCGGCCTTAAAGCGGCCCCCATTTGGCTATCGTTAATGAGATCATGAAACAAATGCACATACATATTTGTGACATGATGTACCTTGTGTGTGTGAAGTTTGAACTTGATCAATCCAGACATGTCTCGGATACGGATCCAGAACTAGAACTGAATTCTTTAAAACAAAATGGCCGCCAGTCGGCCATTTCGAACTTGATCTGAAAAAAAAAATGACGTGCATCAAGGTCCTATTATGTTTAATGTATGTACCAAATTTGAATGAAATCTGTCCATGCATAACTGAGATCCGGGTTCGGAATGGTGAAAATGTGCGATTTCAATGCATTTTCGGCCTTAAAGCGGCCGCCATTTGGCTATCGCTAATGAGATCATGAAACAAATGCACATACATATTTGTGACATGATGTACCTTGTGTGTGTAAAGTTTGAACTCGATCAATCCAAGCATGTCTCAGATACGGATCCAGAACTGAATTCTTTAAAACCAAATGGCCGCCAGTCGGCCATTTCGAACCCGATCCAAAAAAAAAAATGACGTGCATCAAGGTCCTATTATGTTTAATGTATGTACCAAATTTGAACAAAATCCGTCCATGCATAACAGATCCGGGTCCGGAATGGTGAAAATGTGCGATTTTGATGCATTTTCGGCCTTAAAATGGCCGCTATTCGGCTATCGTTAATCAGATCATGAAAAAAATGCATGTGCATATGTCCCATATAATGTGTGATGTATGAGTGAAGTTTGAACTTAATCGGTCCATGCATGTTGGAGATACAGGTGATCACGGACGCACGGACGCACGCACACAGGGCAAAACATAAGTCCCCGTTTTCGGACTGCGTCCGAACGGGGACTAATAAGCTACAGGAAATAAATCTTTTCACTGAAGGGGTGATTCAGTGAAAATAAAATCCAGTGAGTATACCTTTTTCCCATATTTCACATTGAACTCATCAAAAAACAGACCCAAACAGTCTATTCTGCGAAAAATTAATTCCAGCTAATATAGTATTTATAGTATTATTCATTTTTTTCTATATGCCATTTTTCAACTAATAAATTCCAGTCACATCTGGAAATTACATGTCAAGTCCTTGTTTTAAATATACATTGTAATAGCATCCTATTCAAAGCCATTTGGACAGAACTAATGCAGGAAATATAGTGTGATTTTTTGGGACAGAGCTGACATGTATTCTAGTAATAGGACCAGTAAGAAAGAATCAAACCACGCACAACTTAACTACAAACTTACTTTGATGTTTTTGCCGCAAGAACGCAGAATGGATCAAGGAATTTTAAAGTTTCTTCTGGGGATAACTAGTAAAAAAATATACATACATTTACATAAAGATATATCAGTCAGCATCCCATTTACTTATGTGGAACCCAATCAATATTGTAGTAGATATCAGATAAACCCCCTACCCACCAATGTGCCTTCTAAGCCGATATGGTGCACTACTGATGTACAAAGATTTGCTGAGACACAAGTCATTATGTTAATTCACCTACATGTCATTGATGCAACAGAAACTTTTGATACAGTGGTCTTGAAAAACCTTCACAATTACTGTAAAATCTGTATTAGAAGCCGCAGCATCTATTAAAATGATACAATGCAACAGAATAGATGCGGTTTCTATTAAAGCACCTACACATACAATGTATGAGAAACAATTAATTTTGGGTTCTCAATTGTTTAAAAAGAATAGGTGCGACTTATATCAGGGATGCAGCTTCTAATACAGATTTTACGGTAGTAGTTATGGAATTTTTAATTTGGTAAATCAAATTCATAAATAAAATAAGTGTAAAAACTAAATCTGGGGATAAACATTTTTGTTTGTACCTTAAGTCACTTATAGGGTTGCATACAATTTAATTTTTTTTTTGAAGACCAATTTTTTTGGATTTTGATGGAGTGCACTGCTACCCAACATACTGCACACAGTAAACACACAAAGTAATCAAAATCAAAGGTTTACAAGACAAGGGTCTGCAACTGGTGTGACATGAGATGAAGATCTCATTCAAAGTCGTGTGATTTGTGAGATGATTACAACATCAGAAGCATTTCTAAAAAATACTAAAATTCAAATGAGTTTGTGAGAGAAATAATAGTGTTTAACTCAGACTGAATCAGTGAATAGGGCAGACAAAATGGCCACCAAGAGTTACTAGACAAGTTTTTGCAGCCTGTCATTGTGTGCACTGTTCTATTGACTTCTGTTATAAAACATCGGATGCAATACAGGTGAGAATACCCAACTATTTTGGGGAAGAAAAATAATCATGTGGCTTTTTCAACAAGATCTAGGTGACATCTAACGTCTGAAGAAATCTTACCTGGTTACCTCCTACTTTACATAATTCAACCAAATAAATATCAGCCATGTGGAATCGTAAACCATCAGGGACTGTAACGTCTGGGTCAGAAGTCAAAACAGTCGTCTTCATTACATCAACAAATTCATCAATAACTCTACAAAACAATATACTTGGTATTATTACATATGTACTGCAGTTTATTTTGATTCGTCCCTGAAATCAAGATCGGTATTTCCACACCCCATATGCAAATTAGGTCTGAGAGCAAACAAAGAAGTCAGGGGTACCGTTTTTTTGAAACACAGCAGAAATAAACAATATTTAGAAGTACAATATTTTTCCCTTGGGGTACATGAATATACTTGCCGAGTGAAATAAAATTTGAACAACACTAATGGTACTTTTAGGCAGTCAATTATTTTGACTAAAACTAATTTGCATATCACCCATGCAATAATGTTTTCACTATTTTTTCGGTCGATATGCAAATGAACATGGTACTTTCATTGGCAACCGAACTATTTTTATTATGTGAACAAATTTTCATCTGCCAATTTTATCGGGTTCAAAACGTTCAGCAACATTTTTGGCATATTAAGTGTACATCACATGGAATACTATGATTGGGAGAACTTAATGTATGTTGACCACCTAGAAACTGAGCTTTATAAACCCTGAAAGATCCACCCGCAGTAAAATCAGCGATTGCTATGGAGCCGCAACCATCAACGTCAAGGTACCAGGAGGTTTCAGGTGGAGACGTTGCAGCGTTACTCAGTTTCAAATAAAGATTACGAACGCCAAACGAGCAAAATTTTTAAACAGTAAACAAGACTTATTCAATCCATGACCAGCAAACAATATCACACACAAAGTTGTAGCGTGCAGCTCAGCGACAACCGCTGTCGACGAAAGTCATTCTATCTGTGGAGTACCACAGTTGCTCCGCATGTTTGCCAATGCACAATTCTTTGGAGGAACTTTTAACTTCAACATAAACTGTGTATCACAGTCATCCAGTTCAAGTTCTGTCGTGGCCCCAACTAAACGTCCACGAGTTATTCATTCAATCAGTGACTCAGATTAGACGTCTGATTATTTCATTTTCACCCTAATAGTGACACGTGTTCTACCCTGACACACGTTGCTAGGGCGTAACACTATCTTAGAACATATTAATGGGCAATGGGGTTCCCGACCTAAATTCCATCCCGGTTTGTTGTACGTTATTTCTTAAATATGAAATAATAAAATATGGAACATATGTACCATAATAATAACAGAACCCCACATCCTCCCCGTGGCTTTCGTTGCATATGGTTATTTTCACTTGAGATGCGATGTACCGGTACTGTACTTTCACTAGCAAAGCTCGTGAAAGTACGGTGCAGCATATGTAAATGACTAAAGTGTGTATATAGTCAAAATGAGTCGTACTTTATTAGTGCACAATACAAAAAATGAAAAATTTCTGTGCATTACTAATAGATTACAAATTTGATAATAATTTTGTTATTGCCAGATCACAAATAAATGAATGCCTTAAAAAATGAAATAAAACGCTATTCATGATACACAGCAAATCTTTATAAATTATCTACAGCAAGCACGAATTGAATTTTGATTTGATTACCACATTGCCTGCTGACAACATTTTATTTTTCTATTCATTTCAGCTATCAGTGAAGACTTTCAGAGAGAAACGTGTTAGGAATCTATATCATTGTTATCAGAGAGTGTCTTCTCTCACTACCCAAGATTAATGAAGAATTACCGTGATGTAAAGATAGACTTGTTTAAATAAATGGCTTTGGATGTTAAGTTTTAGTTTCACTATATATGGTTATACTCACTCTGGTTTCCATTCACTTTTCTTGATCATTTCAAAACTATGATTCAGCATCTTCCTCACCAACTAATAAAGAACAGCAATTGGTTATAGGATTCTGAAACAGGACTATTACTTACTTCCAGAGTAAATAGAAAAGTTATACAAGTAGCACCATCACACAATTTCCATGCAAGAATGGATGCCTTCTCAACTTTAAACTCAGGCCTTGTTTGCTATTCAAATCAATGGCACAATTGGTGTAAAAGACAGCAATGACCAGTCTAGATAAATGCAGCCAAATTATCATATTGTGGGAATTAATTAGAAACAAACATTAAATGCCATACATAGAGTAATGTCCAATAGTTCAATGAATTATTTCCATGCTTATGAATCCTAGCCTGACATGTAGGCAGCATCAGACCTCACTAACGCCTAACAGAATAGTGTACGTCTCATCAACAAGATCAATACTGCGAATTCGCAAAGTTCACGCCTTCTTGCAATGAGTTTCAATGAATATTCATTTTAGTGGTCATGGTAACACTGTCAATCAAAGCCATGTTAGCATTGTCGGCAAAAATCACAGACTGTTTTCAACAAGATGATAAACATTTTTGCCAGCACCTTTTCACACATTTTGTCAACAAACATATAAATTCTTTGATGGCTGTCACTATCTGATGTTCCTGCAATTTGATTGGTACCAACAAAAAAGCTTACCTTGTAATGTTTATTATAAAGTAAACCCCTCAACTTACCTTGTAATATTTATAATAAAGTAAACCCCTCAACTTACCTTGTAATGTTTACTATAAAGTAAACCCCTCAACTTAACTTGTAATGTTTTTTTCTAAAGTAAACCCCTCAACTTACCTTGTAATGTTGTTTTCTAAAGTAAACCCTTCAACTTACCTTGTAATATTTATAATAAAGTAACCCCTCAACTCACCTTGTAATAGTTATAATAAAGTAAACCCCTCAACTCACCTTGTAATATTTATTATAAAGAAAACCCCTCAACTTACCTTGTAATATTTATTCTAAAGAAAACCCCTCAACTTACCTTGTAATATTTATTCTAAAGAAAACCCCTCAACTTACCTTGTAATATTTATTCTAAAGAAAACCCCTCAACTTACCTTGTAATATTTATTCTAAAGAAAACCCCTCAACTTACCTTGTAATATTTATTCTAAAGAAAACCCCTCAACTTACCTTGTAATATTTATTCTAAAGAAAACCCCTCAACTTACCTTGTAATATTTATCTATTCTTAGATGGTCAATTCCCAGCCATTCTCTCATCATTGTCTTATAGAATGTCCTTATATACAACATAACTGCAAACAATTTGTACAGAAAACAATTTTGAAAACATGGCTTGTGAGTTGTGTAAGGATTTTGATTTGGAGTTTGGTATTTCATTTACAACAGTCAACTCTCATGTCAACTGACAGTTAAAAATATTACCAATAACAGTGAAGATGTTACTGCAACAAACAGTAAGCAACATGCTTTTAATTTTGTGAAATTGCAATGTTTTGGTGAACTGCTTTTGGTAACTTCCCCCTATTACTCATTCACATCTACCACTGTGTTTCCAATTAAGGTAGAAGCCTACTCATAAATAAAAATACCCAGAATTTATTCATTTTCCAAAAAAATGTACTTCCGGGCAATATAAGAATATTGAGCTAAAAAAGGTTGGGGGTCACCAGCCTAATTTTTGAGAAAATGATGGTTGTATTTTAGTGGATAGTGGTCATTTTGTCAGTATTATAATGCTTTTACCATAGGTTTCTATGGCAGAGATATTATGTCATGTCTTAAATTGTAGTATGGTGACATAGACTGAAAAAATATTGTGAATGATGGGGTACTTTATGTTTACCTCAATTATTTCAAAAATCTGGGTTTTAAAAAGTGCCAAAAAATGCAATTTTTCCTTATTAATATTGTGCTCTATGGAATTGTTCTAAAAATAGCGATTTTGGGAGAATATTAGAACAAGTTTCTCATACGTCACTGTGACACACAAAAGAATGCTATTCCATGGCGCCATAGGACATTAGCTTAACGATTTCACATAATAAACCAATGAACATTGTAATGTGATTTATGACCAATTTTTTCACAAATTGTGAGTAGACTCCTACCTTAATTGTAATACATGTATCACTGTACATACAATTGTGAGTAGACTCCTACCTTAATTGTAATACATGTATCACTGTACATACAATTGTGTAGTCATTTAAAAATATTTTTGAAAATTCATCTCCAGCATCATATGTAACTATGGAAACACATTACCTGATTTTTGTGATTTGAATGAATATACAAGAGTTGCTATATTTTCTACCAATGCTTGCTGTATGAGTAGTTTATCACTCATCCAAACACAATAAAACAATCCTTTCCAAATCTTCATTAGATCATCCTCGGAAAAATCATCTGAATAATAAGATTAATATAAGTGTGATTTGATATTACTATCATTAATAGTATTTGCAGCAATATCCCACTCTTTCCTATCTACGGGATATACATTTCCCAACTCCTTTGATATGTAAGGGTCTATAGTACATTTGCAGACTTTTTAAAAAGACATTCTCATCTTTTGTTAAAACTTTAAACCAAAGAATTTGTAGAAAATTTAAGTACAATATAATAACAACTGTTACACCAATAATCTCACATAGAATCAATGTAAACCTTTGGTTTCAAACAGGAACCACTTGATTCAGAATTGGATGTGCTCAAAGACGCAAGACAGACAATGACCTTTATGAACAATGACTGCAGAGCTAAGAATGATCATCTTTTCTGTCATCAGGATATTTTAGCATCATAAACAGCTTTCAGCTGAATAATTTACCGTACTTGACCACATTAGCGCCCAGGGGACTCAACTCAGAAAATCATGATTTTTTAGGGATGGGCGCTTACCCGAGCACCCCCTCGAAAAAGAGTGCAAATTTTATTCATCAAGTGACAGATTATGTCTTTGAGGAAAAATCAAATTACGAAATTAGTTGAGTCGTCATTGATTTTCACAATCACCGTCTGTTGAGGGACGGTGTCACAATGAAGAAACAGAAATGATCACAAAAAATATGCACATTTTATTACAATTAATTACATACCACCAGAATTTAGGAAATTAAAAACATTTGCGTCTGCTGGAACACAGTCAAAGTCAAAATTGTCATATTATCTCCACTGACGAAGGTGTTGGATCGTACGCAAACTCTCGATGAAAATCACTTTTCGTATTTCACTATTTCGCATTTTACTTGTATTAACAGGTCATTGTCGAAGCGTAGTTTATGCACGGTTACTGTGCTCTACGCATTCACAACATGTTCAAGACGGTCAATATCCACGCTGTATCATATAAAAACGATTACCAAGATTCGTTACGCAAGACCAAGTTTTAAATTAGTTGCATTTTGAAGGGGTGGGCGTTTTGCCAAATGTGACCCCAAATATAAAAATTGCGCAAAAGTGGGGGGTGGGCGCTTGCCCGGGCATGGGCGCTAACGCGGTCGAGTACGGTATTGCTATTTTTATCTGAGTATACTGGTTACAGTACTGTGTGTAATTTACTGTATTTTTGATGTTTTGTATTTGTGTATGAACATAATTTACAGTCCCCCCCCCCCAGTAAAGCAGCTTGCAGCTAATGGGCAACACCCTGTCTAATTAATAGTAAATGATTAAATTTGGGAGTATAAATAATGAGTCTCTAATATGATTTTTAACCTATATGTATTTTTTGAAAACATTCTATACCAAATATGTTGACAATCAACTATTTCAGATACTGTTTGTGTAAACATGTTATTTAAAAATCAACAAATTATTATCATTTTCTTGTAACAAGTCACAATGAAAATATCCTAACAATATTGACATGTATCAACTCAAGACAAACTAGTTTACAAAGTATGATGTACGGTATCAATTTCAAATTCCTTAAAAATCTACAAACCTATGTTCTACGGCTGATACATGTACAATGTTATGTGTTCATTCATCAAAAAATATAATAAATATTTTGAATGTGTAACTCATATTGGAATATTTAAATATAATATTCAATGTTTGAATTCACATAATTGAATTTTAAGACTTATTAAATCAAAGAAAATAATAGTTGTGTGACCCTAAGGTCTAGTGTCTTTGGTTTAACAGTCGTGTTATGCAATATTAAGTCACTATAACTTTACATATTAAAATAAAAGGGCGGGGGATGTCAGTGTACATCAAGTATGGCCGCAATACAATACACGTAAAATAAATTATTTACAGATAATTTGATTGCACATTATGACCACCCTGTTTGAACAATGCATTTCAGTCATACATGTATGTGACCCAATCACTGAGACATTTGTAAACTGTCAAGGACCAATCTTTTCCCCTCGGTTCAAACAAAGTACTAAAACAGTATCCAATGCTTATAGTAGTGATTTTTCAAAAGTATAATGTGATTCACAATGCATGCACTTCAATGGAATGAAAACACCACCCATTTTTGTTCTCAAAAATATATAATGGTGATAATTTTAGTGATTATGATGTTGCAGTGTTTGTCAATAGGTTTTAAATTCACTGGTTTGTGAAGAAAAATAATATACGAAAAGACTTCACTAAAGCCCTCCTCCCCTCAAAAAAAAACACTGTAACACTGAACCTCTCCAATGTTTATTGTATATGCCCCTCCAAATAACACATTCTGAAGAGGGGCATACATGTACAATTAAAATAGGGAAGGGCACTGGGTATTAAAGTGTTAGGGGTGAGGGACCCTAAGGAAGTCCTATCCAATACTAATATACAAAGGTATTCCATTGTTTCTTTGGAGATTGATCAATTTTCATTTTAGTGCACATTCTTATCAGTGAAATATGCGAAAATATAACCATTTAAATTTACATTTATAACCACATTTATCAACAGTCGTCAAAGTTTTATGTTATTTACCTTTTATGCGCTAGTCTCGAGATTTTGTAAATCGCCAAAACATTATGATCACTTTTTCAACACACCTGTGTTGACATAAGTAAGTGGAAGTGAGTGCTCATAAATTAGCTCAAAAACAAAAACTAAAATAAGATTAAAATCAGTTCATTCTTCTTTTTAGGTTTTTAGGTCGATGCTAATTCATGATGTATCACAGGGACTCCAGGAACTATAATCATGTATGACTATAGTCTCTATGCTCGGGATGTCAATTCTTAAACAGTGGACTTCCAGAAACCAGACTTGCCACACCACCAACTGTGCCGTACTTTCTGTATATATTTAATCAATTTATGTAGTTTTCTTGATTTGGTGAAATTTGAAAAAAATATAGATTTTATTTTACATGCCTTTCGTCATTTTTTTCTAGTTTAACAAATATGGGCTCGCTGAAGCTTTCATCCCGTGTATATTTCTTTCATTAGAAACCTGCCGATAACCCCCTCCCCCCCTATGGTGACAAGGCGTAGAGTTGATTTTTTGAGACTTCAACTTTCAAGTTAGGAAAAAAACATTGGCGTTTGAGAAATCACAAATATTATCGTCGCTAAAGTACAAAATCATTAAAAATTAACAACTCTATGGACCATTTCGCTACCGGTTTTTGCTGTTTTACGTGTTCAGTTCCAGCATGCTATGAACCCACGTGTGAAGCAAGTTTGACACTTGCCAAGTACACCAATGTAATCGTAAATAAAGCGACTCACTTTTCTCCGACTGCGATCTTACTGTGATCCAACTTCTCAATCTCTTCACAGCTTTGTCTCGGATCTTTTTCTCACTCGCTGCCAGACGTTGGGCGAAATGAACCTCAACGCTGTAGTTTTTTAAGGTACTCGCCATCTTTAAAAATAAACCGTTGTAGCGCCCTCACACTGTAACCTTTGACCCAACAAAGGTCAGGCATAGGATTTGTTCAGGAGAGAACTTTATTTACCGGTATATCACTGTCTCCAGGGCGTATTTAGAGGGGTGCAGCCAGGTCCTGACAATTCGTGGTATTGAAATGACTGTCAAATGAGTTCTGTATAGTATTCCGTGATAGCGAATATAAAATAATTATATATAAAAATTAATTTCTGGTAAATAGAATGTATTGATCCCTGGTTCAAACTGACAACATAATTTGCTTTATAGTAAGAGCATGGACGTACTAGTACGTCCATGATAATAGCGAACTTGAATGTATACCTAAACCAGGCTTGTATTACTTTTCATTATAAACTACCAGCACCCTTGAAACAAGTATACGTGTGAGTTCACCACATGGTAAATATTCTACGTATTTAGTTTCATATGCAGCTTTGGAAATTTGAATTTATTTGACTCAAGTGACGTTCAATGTTTGTTTTGTTAAAATATTACGTGTCTTCCGACTTCTGTCCTCAAGCCTGAGTTATGTACCGGCTATTGTCGTAAGCAATATAATTAAATTAATTTGGTTATTTGAATTGAGACAATTATTCCTGATACATCTTATACACAACTTCTAATACTTACATATATTAACTTAATTATTGTCGACGCCAGTTTGTGGTAGAGTAGGAAGAAAATAAACGGACGGCAACTATTTTATAAGGATTATGGCATATGCCACTGTTCTCTATCAGGAATAGAAAATAAAATGAATTATATTGACACTGACCAAAGTATAAAATATATGGATGGTTAGGTAAAATGTGTCATAACTTACGGAATTCAATAGACGGTGGTCGTCGCACCACGTCCTGTTCGATATGGTACTCATAGCGACGTACACAACGCGTGTAAAATACATTGTTTATTTACATGAAATTCGAACACGTTTTCAAGTTTGCGACTTTTTCATCACGATATTCCACTAAATGCTATTGTATGTGCATGCACACAATATTTAAAGTGAAATTTTAAGAATTAATCTCAGTGTTGTGTTGAGCTAGTATAAGTACATGTAATATAATAGTTAAAACAGAATAGTTTGCCATTCCTGATTGAAGTATTGGCATATGTTGTAGCTTAAATGTGTATTTATTAAAGGGTGGCAGTCGTCGCGTCGTGTTCTGTTCGATATGGGACTAATAGCGACGTATACAACGCGTGTAAAATACATTGTTTGTTTTCATGAATTCGAAGACACGCTGTTCAGCGACCACCTTCATTCAACATAATGTGCTCTGTTATATGTTCATTTGTCGGAATTTGCATAAATTAAAACTTGAACATTTCCACTGTATTTCAATAATACCTTATATTCATTTACGTAATACAGTTTGGCCATTATTAACTGTGTTCCAATTGTCATGTGTGGCTTATCCCCATTCTCCTTCCCAGTGATCATTGCGGCCAGAACACCGAAAGTATACATTCGTCGAAATAGAACTCTGCCTGGGAGATTGGCTCATCCTGTGCCAATTGGGTTTGGATCAAATGGATTGATAATAAGCACGTTTGTATTGTCATGTATTGTCATGTTCTGATTGTTATTTTTAAAGCAATATTATGTAATAAGGTCAAAAACGACTACATAATATATTAAATGGTTGGCCTAGTTTTATTTACAGAAGATCTCGAACACTCGACTGTCGCCGACCAATGCATGAATTTAGTACGTATCTCTGGTACAACCAGTTCGTGCATACTGTAAAAATGAAGACGCGATATATTTAAACACAAGTGCGATTACAATTAAGTGAGTCAAACGAATCTAACATCTCAAGTCGGTAATGTGCTTCATTTCAGTTTATATCGGTTTGCTAAAGCTCATCGTAGAGGGCGTTGATACATATCATTACTCGCTTGACAAGTGATATGCAGATTGGACATAAGGTAGTATACGTACACCTTGGCACCCCGCCCAAACTTTATATATCGATAAATAAAAACCTAAGAATGAAATAAACAGCAATATACCTCAGTCTGATGCGTTCTCCCCGTTTATCGGATGCAGATAAACCGAGAGATTAATTTATTTTGTTAATTTTTGTATAAATGCACCGTGACGACGTAATGTTGAATGTATTCACAATCAGTCTTACATGTAATACATGTATTCTGATAATATACAGTGCAGTTGTGCTGTTATACAACAGTTTGTGTGCCAGTTACCATTATTATGCAACACCTTGTGCCGAGACAACGTTATCATGTAACAGTTTGCCTTTACAAACACCGTTAATATACATTTGCATTTGTGTTTACAAGCTGTTATTATGCAACACCTTGTGCCGAGACAACGTTATCATGTAACAGTTTGCCTTTACAAACACCGTTAATATACATCTGCATTTGTGTTTACAAGCTGTTATTATGCAGTAGGTTCCTTACACAGTCATCATCTAGCAATTTGTGTGTTTAAAAACACCGTTATTATGCATCAGTTTGTGTGTTTAAAAACACCGTTATTATGCATCAGTTTGTGTGTTTAAAAACACCGTTATTATGCATCAGTTTGTGTGTTTAAAAACACCGTTATTATGCATCAGTTTGTGTGTTTAAAAACACCGTTATTATGCATCAGTTTGTGTGTTTACAAACATCGATATTATACAACAGTTTGTGTGCAAGGACACCAATATCTCATAGTAGTATGTGTGTTTACAGTTATCATGTAAATTTGTGTTGACAAACACCTTTATTATGCTACATTTTGTGTGTTTAGACAATATTATCAACAGTTTGTGAGTTTAGAGTTGTCATGCAACAGTTTGTGTTTACAAAAAACATTATCAAGGAACAGATTGTGTGTTTACAGACACCGATATTATGCAATAGCTTATGTGTTCACAAACAACGTTATTATACAACAATTCAAGGACACATTATATCATTATAGTATGTGCTGTTGTCATTACGAACCCTGTAGTTATATGAATATATGAATTAATGCCAAGTTAAATCCCTCTATGATATATGCAGATTGATCTATCAGCCGGTTGTGTAATGATAAGAAAAACAGCCTGCAAAGTTGTGAAAACGATTGAAAAGTTGGTTGGTTCCTTGTATATTTGACCTAAGTCATTGTCATATCGAACCCAGGAGTTATGTAGTTGCAAGAAAAAAATTAAAAAAAGCTAAGTTAAAGCCCTATACTGTAGAATACTTTATTTTCGCTTGGAATTTATTTTTGCTATTTTCGCTGAATGGATGATTCCGTGAAAATAAAATCCAGCGAATATACTTCTTTTCCTATATTTCACATTAAACTCATAAAAAATCAGTGAAAATAAATTCCATACAAAATGCGCAAAAAGCCTTTTCAGCGAAAATTAATTCCAGCGAAAATAAAGTATTCCACAGTATATTAGCAGAGTGCAAAGTTGTGAAAAGCGATAGAAAAGTTCGTGTACTTGCTTGTATAGTTGTCCTAAATCGTAGTCATGTCATACCATGCAGTTAAATTTAAAAAAATAACTAAAAGTGCTGAAAAAAAAATCTTCATATTTTTGTTTCGTCACATACATGGAGAAAACATAAGGATTTCCTTAGCGTATTAATTCTTAATGTGATGACAAACATTTATATTAGAAAAACATGGAAATTATTAAAAAAAATTAAGTGCATGTTCCCCTTAAAACATTTGAAATCTAGACCCTCTGAAACACTCTTTCCGCATTTTGAGGGGCAAATTTTGCTGACACAGAGGGTTTTCAGCTTGATTTTTTCACTAGGGGCGACAACCCCTCTGCCCCCCCCGTGCCGCCGCTACTTGATCTGATTGGTAGAAATGGCCCTGTGAATCGATCTGATTGGTAAAACAGAACCTGCGATTTGATCTGATTGGTAGAAAAGGGGGAATCGATCTGATTGGTGGTAACGGCTCTGGGAATCGATCTGATTGGTAGAAACGATCATGTGAATCGATCTGATTGGTAGTAACGATTCTGTGAATCGATCTGATTGGTAGTAACGGCCCTGTGAATCTATCTGATTCGTAGTAACGATCTTGTGAATCGATCTGATTGGTAGTAACGATCCTGTGAATCGACCTGATTGGTAGAAACGATCCTGTGAATCGATCTTATTGGTAGTAAAGATTCTGTGAATCGATCTGATTGGTAGTAACGATTCTGTGAATCGATCTGATTGGTAGTAACGGCCCTGTGAATCTATCTGATTCGTAGTAATGATCTTGTGAATCGATCTGATTGGTAGTAACGATCCTGTGAATCGATCTGATTGGTAGAAACGATCCTGTGAATCGATCTGATTGGTAGTAACGATCCTGTGAATCGATCTGATTGGTAGTAACGATCCTGTGAATCGATCTGATTGGTAGAAACGATCCTGTGAATCGATCTGATTGGTAGAAACGATCCTGTGAATCGATCTGATTGGTAGAAACGATCCTGTGAGTCGATCTTGTTGGTAGTAACGATCCTGTGAATCGATCTGATTGGTAGAAACGATCCTGTGAATCGATCTGATTGGTAGTAACGATCCTGTGAATCGACCTGATTGGTAGAAACGATCCTGTGAATCGACCTGATTGGTAGTAAAGATCCTGTGAATCGACCTGATTGGTAGAAACGATCCTGTGAATCGATCTGATTGGTAGTAACGATCCTGTGAATCGATCTGATTAGTAGAAACGATCATGTGAATCGATCTGATTGGTAGAAACGATCCTGTGAATTGACCTGATTGGTAGTAACGATCCTGTCCTGTGAATCGATCTGATTGGTAGTAACGGCCCCATGAATCGATCTGATTGGTAGTAACGATCCTGTGAATCGATCTGATTGGTAGAAACGATCCTGTGAATCGACCTGATTGGTAGTAACTATCCTATGAATCGACCTGATTGGTAGTAACGATCCTGTGAATCAATCTGATTGGTAGTAACGATCCTGTGAATCGATCTGATTAGTAGAAACGACCATGTGAATCGATCTGATTGGTAGAAACGATCCTGTGAATCGACCTGATTGGTAGTAACGATCCTGTCCTGTGAATCGATCTTATTGGTAGTAACGGCCCTATGAATCGATCTGATTGGTAGCAACGATCCTGTGAATCGATCTGATTGGTAGAAACGATCCTGTGAATCGACCTGATTAGTAGTAACTATCCTATGAATCGACCTGATTGGTTGTAACGATCCTGTGAATCAATCTGATTGGTAGAAACGATCCTGTGAATCAACCTGATTGGTAGAAACGATCCTGTGAGTCGATTTGATTGGTAGTAACGGCCCTGTGAATCGATCTAATTGATAGAAACTGTTCTGTGAATCGTTCTGATTGGTAGCAACGGCCCTGTGAATCGATCTGATTGGTAGAAACTATCCTGTGAATCGATCTGATTGGTAGAAACGATCCTGTGAATCGATCTGATTGGTAGTAACGATCCTATGAATCGATCTGATTGGTAGACAAAAACTGTGAATCGATCTGATTGGTAGAAACTGTCATGTGAATCGATCTGATTGGTAGACAAAAACTGTGAATCGATCTGATTGATAGAAACGGTCATGTGAATCGATCTGATTGGTAGTAACGGTCTTGTGAATCGATCTGATTGATAGAAACGGTCATGTGAATCGATCTGATTGGTAGAAACGGTCATGTGAGCCGATTTGATTGGTAGAAACGGTCTTGTGAATCAAACTGATTGGTAGAAACGATCCTGTGAGTCGATTTGATTGGTAGTAACGGCCCTGTGAATCGATCTAATTGATAGAAACTGTTCTGTGAATCGTTCTGATTGGTAGCAACGGCCCTGTGAATCGATCTGATTGGTAGAAACTATCCTGTGAATCGATCTGATTGGTAGAAACGATCCTGTGAATCGATCTGATTGGTAGTAACGATCCTATGAATCGATCTGATTGGTAGACAAAAACTGTGAATCGATCTGATTGGTAGAAACTGTCATGTGAATCGATCTGATTGGTAGACAAAAACTGTGAATCGATCTGATTGGTAGAAACTGTCCTGTGAATCGATCTGATTGGTAGTAACGGTCTTGTGAATCGATCTGATTGATAGAAACGGTCATGTGAATCGATCTGATTGGTAGAAACGGTCATGTGAGCCGATTTGATTGGTAGAAACGGTCTTGTGAATCAAACTGATTGGTAGAAACTATCCTGTGAATCGATCTGATTGGTAGAAACGATCCTGTGAATCGATCTGATTGGTAGTAACGATCCTATGAATCGATCTGATTGGTAGAAACTGTCCTGTGAATCGATCTGATTGGTAGTAACGGTCTTGTGAATCGATCTGATTGATAGAAACGGTCATGTGAATCGATCTGATTGGTAGAAACGGTCATGTCAACCGATCTGATTGGTAGAAACGGTACTGTGGATCGATCTGATTGGGGAAACAGATACTGTGAATCGGTAAAAATTGGTAAAAAATAACACGTGTAAATCGTTCTGATTGGTAGCAACGGTCAAGCAAATTGATCTGATTGGTGAAACAGACCCTGTGAATCGATCTGATTGGTAAAAACTGTCCGGTGAATCGATCTGATTGGTTGAAACGGTCATGTGAATCGATCTGATTGGTAAAAAAGACCCTGTGAATCGATCTGATTGGTCGAAACTGTCCTGTGAATCGACCTGATTGGTTGAAACGGTCATGTGAATCGATCTGATTGGTAAAAAAGACCCTGTGAATCGATCTGATTGATAGAAACTGTCCTGTGAATCGATCTGATTGGTTGAAACGGTCCTGTGAATCGATCTGATTGGTAAAAAAGACCCTGTGAATCGATCTGATTGGTAGAAACTGTCCTGTGAATCGACCTGATTGGTAGAAACGGTCATGTTAATCGATCTTATTGGTGAAACAGACCCTGTGAATCGATCTGATTGGTAGTAACGGCTCGGGGAATCGATCTCATTGGCAGAAACGATCCTGTGAATCGATCTTATTGGTAGTAACGATCCTGTGAATCGATCTGATTGGTAGTAACGGCCATGTGAATCGATCTGATTGGTATTAACGGCCATGTGAATCGATCCGATTGGTTGTAACGGTAGAAACGGTACTGTGGATTGATCTCATTGGTGAAACAGATACTGTGAATCGATAAAAATTGGTAAAACATAGCCTGTGAATCGTTCTGATTGGTAGCAATGGTCATGCAAATTGATCTGATTGGTAGAAACGGTCATGTTAATCGATCTGATTGGTAAAAAAGACCCGGTGAATCGATTTGATTGGTAGAAACGATCCTGTGAATCGACCTGATTGGTAGTAACGATCCTGTCCTGTGAATCGATCTGATTGGTAGTAACGGCCCTATGAATCGATCTGATTGGTAGTAACGATCCTGTGAATCGACCTGATTGGTAGAAACGATCCTGTGAATCGACCTGATTGGTAGTAACTATCCTATGAATCGACCTGATTGGTTGTAACGATCCTGTGAATCAATCTGATTGGTAGAAACGATCCTGTGAATCGACCTGATTGGTAGAAACGATCCTGTGAGTCGATTTGATTGGTAGTAACGGCCCCGTGAATCGATCTGATTGGTGGTAACGGCCCTGTCAATCGACCTGAATGGTAGTGACGATCCTGTGAATCGACCTGATTGGTAGTAACGATCCTGTGAATCGATTTGATTGGTAGTAACGGCCCTGTGAATCGATCTGATTGGTAGAAACTGTCATGTGAATCGTTCTGATTGGTAGCAGCGGCCCTGTGAATCGATCTAATTGATAGAAACTGTTCTGTGAATCGTTCTGATTGGTAGCAACGGCCCTGTGAATCGATCTGATTGGTAGAAACTATCCTGTGAATCGATCTGATTGGTAGAAACGATCCTGTGAATCGATCTGATTGGTAGTAACGATCCTATGAATCGATCTGATTGGTAGACAAAAACTGTGAATCGATCTGATTGGTAGAAACTGTCCTGTGAATCGATCTGATTGGTAGTAACGGTCTTGTGAATCGATCTGATTGATAGAAACGGTCATGTGAATCGATCTGATTAGTAGAATCGGTCATGTGAGCCGATTTGATTGGTAGAAACGGTCTTGTGAATCAAACTGATTGGTAGAAACTATCCTGTGAATCGATCTGATTGGTAGAAACGATCCTGTGAATCGATCTGATTGGTAGTAACGATCCTATGAATCGATCTGATTGGTAGTCAAAAACTGTGAATCGATCTGATTGGTAGAAACTGTCCTGTGAATCGATCTGATTGGTAGTAACGGTCTTGTGAATCGATCTGATTGATAGAAACGGTCATGTGAATCGATCTGATTGGTAGAAACGGTCATGTGAACCGATCTGATTGGTAGAAACGGTACTGTGGATCGATCTGATTGGGGAAACAGATACTGTGAATCGGTAAAAATTGGTAAAAAATAACGCGTGTAAATCGTTCTGATTGGTAGCAACGGTCAAGCAAATTGATCTGATTGGTGAAACAGACCCTGTGAATCGATCTGATTGGTAGAAACTGTCCTGTGAATCGATCTGATTGGTTGAAACGGTCATGTGAATCGATCTGATTGGTAAAAAAGACCCTGTGAATCGATCTGATTGGTCGAAACTGTCCTGTGAATCGACCTGATTGGTTGAAACGGTCATGTGAATCGATCTGATTGGTAAAAAAGACCCTGTGAATCGATCTGATTGATAGAAACTGTCCTGTGAATCGATCTGATTGGTTGAAACGGTCCTGTGAATCGATCTGATTGGTAAAAAAGACCCTGTGAATCGATCTGATTGGTAGAAACTGTCCTGTGAATCGACCTGATTGGTAGAAACGGTCATGTTAATCGATCTTATTGGTGAAACAGACCCTGTGAATCGATCTGATTGGTAGTAACGGCTCGGGGAATCGATCTCATTGGCAGAAACGATCCTGTGAATCGATCTTATTGGTAGTAACGATCCTGTGAATCGATCTGATTGGTAGTAACGGCCATGTGAATCGATCTGATTGGTATTAACGGCCATGTGAATCGATCCGATTGGTTGTAACGGTAGAAACGGTACTGTGGATTGATCTCATTGGTGAAACAGATACTGTGAATCGATAAAAATTGGTAAAACATAGCCTGTGAATCGTTCTGATTGGTAGCAATGGTCATGCAAATTGATCTGATTGGTAGAAACGGTCATGTTAATCGATCTGATTGGTAAAAAAGACCCGGTGAATCGATTTGATTGGTAGAAACGATCCTGTGAATCGACCTGATTGGTAGTAACGATCCTGTCCTGTGAATCGATCTGATTGGTAGTAACGGCCCTATGAATCGATCTGATTGGTAGTAACGATCCTGTGAATCGACCTGATTGGTAGAAACGATCCTGTGAATCGACCTGATTGGTAGTAACTATCCTATGAATCGACCTGATTGGTTGTAACGATCCTGTGAATCAATCTGATTGGTAGAAACGATCCTGTGAATCGACCTGATTGGTAGAAACGATCCTGTGAGTCGATTTGATTGGTAGTAACGGCCCCGTGAATCGATCTGATTGGTGGTAACGGCCCTGTCAATCGACCTGAATGGTAGTGACGATCCTGTGAATCGACCTGATTGGTAGTAACGATCCTGTGAATCGATTTGATTGGTAGTAACGGCCCTGTGAATCGATCTGATTGGTAGAAACTGTCATGTGAATCGTTCTGATTGGTAGCAGCGGCCCTGTGAATCGATCTAATTGATAGAAACTGTTCTGTGAATCGTTCTGATTGGTAGCAACGGCCCTGTGAATCGATCTGATTGGTAGAAACTATCCTGTGAATCGATCTGATTGGTAGAAACGATCCTGTGAATCGATCTGATTGGTAGTAACGATCCTATGAATCGATCTGATTGGTAGACAAAAACTGTGAATCGATCTGATTGGTAGAAACTGTCCTGTGAATCGATCTGATTGGTAGTAACGGTCTTGTGAATCGATCTGATTGATAGAAACGGTCATGTGAATCGATCTGATTAGTAGAATCGGTCATGTGAGCCGATTTGATTGGTAGAAACGGTCTTGTGAATCAAACTGATTGGTAGAAACTATCCTGTGAATCGATCTGATTGGTAGAAACGATCCTGTGAATCGATCTGATTGGTAGTAACGATCCTATGAATCGATCTGATTGGTAGTCAAAAACTGTGAATCGATCTGATTGGTAGAAACTGTCCTGTGAATCGATCTGATTGGTAGTAACGGTCTTGTGAATCGATCTGATTGATAGAAACGGTCATGTGAATCGATCTGATTGGTAGAAACGGTCATGTGAACCGATCTGATTGGTAGAAACGGTACTGTGGATCGATCTGATTGGGGAAACAGATACTGTGAATCGGTAAAAATTGGTAAAAAATAACGCGTGTAAATCGTTCTGATTGGTAGCAACGGTCAAGCAAATTGATCTGATTGGTGAAACAGACCCTGTGAATCGATCTGATTGGTAGAAACTGTCCTGTGAATCGATCTGATTGGTTGAAACGGTCATGTGAATCGATCTGATTGGTAAAAAAGACCCTGTGAATCGATCTGATTGGTCGAAACTGTCCTGTGAATCGACCTGATTGGTTGAAACGGTCATGTGAATCGATCTGATTGGTAAAAAAGACCCTGTGAATCGATCTGATTGATAGAAACTGTCCTGTGAATCGATCTGATTGGTTGAAACGGTCATGTGAATCGATCTGATTGGTAAAAAAGACCCTGTGAATCGATCTGATTGGTAGAAACTGTCCTGTGAATCGACCTGATTGGTAGAAACGGTCATGTTAATCGATCTTATTGGTGAAACAGACCCTGTGAATCGATCTGATTGGTAGTAACGGCTCGGGGAATCGATCTCATTGGCAGAAACGATCCTGTGAATCGATCTTATTGGTAGTAACGATCCTGTGAATCGATCTGATTGGTAGTAACGGCCATGTGAATCGATCTGATTGGTATTAACGGCCATGTGAATCGATCCGATTGGTTGTAACGGTAGAAACGGTACTGTGGATCGATCTGATTGGTGAAACAGATACGGTGAATCGATAAAAATTGGTAAAAAATAGCCTGTGAATCGTTCTGATTGGTAGCAACGGTCATGCAAATTGATCTGATTGGTAGAAACGGTCATGTTAATCGATCTGATTGGTAAAAAAGACCCAGTGAATCGATTTGATTGGTAAAAAAAAACTGTGAATCGATCTCATTGGTAGAAACGGTCATGTGAATCGATCTGATTGGTAGTAACGGTCACGTGAATCGATCTGATTGGTGAAACAGCCCCTGTGAATCGATCTGATTTGTAGTAATTGTTCTGTTAATAGATCTGATTGGTGAAACAGACCCTGTGAATCGATCTGATAGGTAGAAACGGTCATGTGAATCAATCTGATTGGTGGAAACGATCATGTGAATCGATCTGATTGATGAAATAGACCCTGTGAATCGTTCTGATTGGTAGCAACGACCCTGTGAATCGATCTGATTGGTAGAAACAGTCATGTGAATCGATCTGATTGGTAGTAACGGTAATGTGAATCGATCTGATTGGTGAAACAGACCCTGTGAATTGATCTGATTTGTAGTAATTGTTCTGTTAATCGATCTGATTGGTGAAACATACTCTGTGAATCGTTGTGATTGGTAGCAACGGCCCTGTGAATCGTTCTGATTGGTGAAACAGACCTTGTGAATCGATCTGATTGGTACAAACGGTCATGTGAATCGATCTGATTGGTGAAATAGACCCTGTGAATCGATCTGATTGTTAGAAACGACCCTGTGAATCGATCTGATTGTTAGAAACGACCCTGTGAATTGATCTGATTGATAAACTGTCCTGTGAATCGATCTGATTGGTCGTGACGGTGCTGTGAATCGTACGAGTATGAGTGTGTCATGGACTAGTTGAATCATAATTCTCTGATTTTAAGTTTCAGTTCATTAATTACTCTAACCAGAACTTGATAATTTGAACATTACATGTTACAATTGCTGCATATTTATAATTGTCTCAGGCCTGTCACACTTTAGACGTTGATGCGAAGCTACCCAACAATAATACCTAACAGCCAGACCAATAAGAGAGCAGCTTGTTTGTCAAGAGTTTTTTCGATGTATGAAATTCTGCCTTGTATATATGCTTGGACTCGTAAATGTTGTAAATGTTACAGAGCCAAAGGCCATGTGTATGTGTTAAGACCCAATAACCCAAATATATACACACTACTTTGCCCCAGTACTATCCCAGAAGGGATTGGTACGAGAGGGCGCCATCCGATCTGAATGGAACATTTCAAAGTCATTCATCCGTAACCCATCGTCAAAGCAACAACGTTCCTTTTATGAACATATTAAATAATTTCTTTACAGAATAATCTTCAACAGAACTTAGAAACATCTCGTAGGAAAATGGAGGCTCTAAAATTATGTCTATTGCAAAACAATTCTACGCGAGATTTTATTGCGTTCAAAATTTTTCCATTTCAAACTGTGCATGCACACACACACTGTGGTTTCTCGAAATGCATAGTACCGGATTCGGCTGATACCCCGCCCATCCTAAACGCCGCGCATGGGCGATGTTTCAAATAGTGGGCGATGTTTTGGTCCACACATTGCCTGACTGAACCAACAAACATTTTTACAGACCCCAATTTTCCCGTCCGACATCTTTTATCGAGCGCGCTATTTCAAATATGACGCTAAAATAATTCACTGTGAAGCCGAAAAGCATTAAAAACTTCAATAAAACCAATGCTGTATAGGAATTGTTGTTGCGTATTATTACACTCGAATAAAGTCTACGCTTGAAAAGAATGATACTTACGAAGTTTAAAATATTCAAGCCTTCCTGGTTCGAGCCTCTTGGTTGTTATCAGTAATGTTTAATCTTTGTCTGTATCGCATTCCAGACAAAATGTCGGTAAACAAGAAATGGGCGAACTAAAATGTCTCCTGCGTTTCACATGCGACATGATTATTAAAAAACACACAGAGTTAAGCGGTTATGTACGTTCTATAAAGCTAACCTTGTACACATAATCTTGTACTGACGTGTTTTTTCTCCAAAAAAGACGTTCTCTTTCAGTTAACCCCCAGTTAGCTCTTCGCGTTCATGGTATTTGCGAGAGTTGAAAGATTTTTTGAACACATGACAAGTAACTATATTGATTTACGTACGTTACGTCATGTACGTTCTATAAAGCTATAACCTTGTACACATAATCTTGTACTGACGTGTTTTTTCTCCAAAAAAGACGTTCTCTTTCAAATAACCCCCAGTTAGCTCTTCGCGTTCATGGTATTTGTGAGAGTTGAAAGATTTTTTGAACACATGACAAGTAACTATATTGATTTGCGTCAAGCTGGGTGGCCCGAATTTAAATATCTTTGCGTGAACTCAAACGCGTGGTTATTAGAGTTCAGTCGAAATGTACGTGAATATTGCGATCGAAGTGCGCTGTCTAAGTTTATTATATTATAGTAAAATTTAACTTGACGCATGGTATGGTTTATATTACATGTTCACTTCATTTCGAATAAAAAAATCACCATTGGAACATTGGTGAATCACAAGTATTTAAAATATTTTCTCGACTTTCCGTAGATACCCGACTACTATCATTTTTAATGATTTAAATGCGCCAATGTTTATGTTTGCGTAATTATTACGAATGCAACGCATTATCAAGTCGGTAATATTGAAATATTCACAGACCCAATACCCCGGGTCAGTGCCCTAACAATAGTAAAAATTAACTTGAGTTTGCGTAATTATCATGAAAGCAATACATTTAATACAAAGTTGAAATATTCAGAGCTGGTACAATATTGTAAACAAATTTTGCGTAATTAGAAAAACAGTGCACTAAGTAAACGACGTTGATATATTCAAAACCAGTACAGAGTTGCATACAAGTTGCGTAATTACAGTACCGTAGATATAATAACAAGCAGCCTATCGGCTGAGATAGCTCCGCTGTTAGAAATGCACATTTCAATTAAAGAACTGAAGACATCATCAGAAAATGAACAATATGTATAGTATCAAAGCAATCGGACTTGCAGTTTTTAACAAGAAGTCGAAAATATCACTTTTTACCAAAAATGACAAAAATATTCACCAAAATTAGAGAATTGAAGATATCATCACGAAATAAACAAATCTGAGAAAGGTCTACATGTAGTATCTATATATGTAATATCAAAGCAAATGAACTTTTGGTTTTTAACAAGAAGTCGAAAATATCACTTTTTACCAAATATGACAAAAATATTCACCAAAATTATAGAATCCAAGATATCATTACGAAATGAACAAATCTGAGAAAGGTCTACATGTAGTATCTAAATATGTAATATCAAAGCAATTGAACTATTGGTTTTTAACAAGAAGTCGAAAATATCACTTTTTACCAAAAATTACAAAAATATTCACGAAAATTAGAGAATTGAAGACATCATCACAAAATGAACAAATCTGAGAGAGATCCACATGTAGTACCTATATATGTAATATCAAAGCAATCGGACTTGCGGTTTTTAACAAGAAGTCGAAAATATCACTTTTTACCAAAAATGATAAAAATATTCACCAAAATTAGAGAATTAAAGATATCATTACAAAATGAACAAATCTGAGAGAGGTCCACATGTAGTACCTATATATGTAATATCAAAGCAATCGGACTTGTGGTTTTTAACAAGAAGTCGAAAATATCACTTTTTACCAAAAATGATAAAAATATTCACCAAAATTAGAGAATTAAAGATATCATTACAAAATGAACAAATCTGAGAGAGGTCCACATGTAGTACCTATATATGTAATATCAAAGCAATCGGACTTGTGGTTTTTAACAAGAAGTCGAAAATATCACTTTTTACCAAAAATTACAAAAATATTCACCAAAATTAGAGAATTGAAGATATCATCACAAAATGAACAAATCTGAGAGAGGTCCACATGTAGTACCTATATATGTAGTATCAAAGCAATTGGACTTGCGGTTTTTAACAAGAAGTGGAAAATATCACTTTTTACCAAAAATGATAAAAATATTCACCAAAATTAGAGAATTAAAGATATCATTACAAAATGAACAAATCTGAGAGAGGTCCACATGTAGTACCTATATATGTAATATCAAAGCAATTGCACTTGCGGTTTTTAACAAGAAGTCGAAAATATCACTTTTTACCAAAAATGACAAAAATATTCACCAAAATTAGAGAATTGAAGATATCAACATGAAATGAACAAACCTAAGAGAGGTCTACCCAAGGTACATATACACCAAGTATCAAAGCATTCAGGCTTGTAGTTTTCAAGAAGAAATCGAAAAAGTAAAACATTGACACGGACGACATACGACGACGACGGACAATCACTCATATGATAAGCTCTGCTCGACAAAGTCGACAGCGGAGCTAAAAATTTTACTAGATCGACGCGCGGACCGCAAAAGAAAAAGGTTGCTAAGGTAAAGCACCAGTTCAGCACGTGACTTGGGGTCAAACTTCGGTCAACACACACTTGATCACCGCGCAGCAAGTTTCGCAAAGAAGTACTTCAAGTTCATTTGCGTCCCAAAATTATGTCGCTAATCACTCAGTTGTCGCAACGTGTGTTGTGTCATGTCCATGATGCACCCCGTTTCGACTTTGACTTGCTTTTCCTTCTTAGTGCATGTTCTTGTTCACGTAAAATGCGACCTCTCACCAATGTATTAAAACACTTTGAATTTATACTTTGCATGATTATATTTGGTCAACGCGAAACATTATTTTTTCTAGACCATTTCTATCAACGCAGGGTTATTTTTTTAGACAAGATGGGCCTCGTAATATCTGCCAAAAGATCGCCCCGGGCGATCTTTTGGTCCACATTTTTCTTAAAAAAAATCGAATCCTCCATAAGATCGCCCAGGGCGGGGTATCAGCCGAATCCGGTAATTAGGTAACTTGTCACTCACAAAAGTCACTGAAAACATTTTGAGCAATAGTACTATAGTGAAATATAAACGTGCTTCTGCATTATTAGGATCAGGGTAAAGACAAAACCTGTGGTTACTTTCAACAGTTTACTGAACAATAGAATCAATCAATTTAGAACTATCGTGTATGCTATTGGCACAATTTTACTGAAAAAACAAGTTTTTCATTGGTCATGAATATTAATTTATGCAAATGAGATGATTATTTCAACCAATTGCTGTCCAGTGGGATGATATCATTAGCATAAACTATAAAGGTTTTATTTAGTACATGGTCATGCATATCATGTAATGGTGAATGCATACTATATTCTTCAAATGTCTTCATTTCTATTGGCCGGTTATAGGAACCAGCTTCCAATATTTAAATATAGTCAATAACTCCCTTTCACTTTCAAAATTCCAAACATTGACTCTTAGCCAAGCTCCAACTTCTGAAGTGCTAATGTGGCACATGACCTGGACTAGCTTCACTACAGACTGACTTATTTGCTCTCAACCAATCAGAACATGTCTTTCCAAATACACTGAATTATCCCATGTGTACATTATATAAGACGTATCCTAATTCAGCAAATGATATTTGAATGCAAGACTCCCATGTGAAATGTGCAAGAAAACTATACAAATAATGTATGATATGTTTAGCTGTGAGTTTATTTTCACAAATACAGGGTCTGCCTATATGTATTGTCAGCAGTGACAATTATAATCACATAATAAAAGCATAACTGATTTAAAATGCTCAGTATTATTAGTGACACTGCTTGATTCAATCACTATATCAAGGCTTTAACTTCAGAGGAATCCAAGGCAATTGCCTCAATGCCCAAGGAGTTTGCTTTGGTGCCCTTCAAAAATATAGATTTTCTCCTATACTATGAGGTTATCACAAGAATACGGCAATGGGTATTATTGGCAATCAAATCAATTGATTTGTAGTGGAGGTTGATGTACTTGATGTGCTCGATTGCATATTTTGTAGTATTCTCATTATAAACTTATACATCTTCTTACTGTTGAAATGTCAATGAAAATTGTTTTGCCTTATGCAAATGTTTGCGTACAGTGATTCTTTCCATCACATGCTATAATGAATTGGCAGCAGATATAAACTGAGATAAATGTTCAAACATGTCAATGATGTAGTTTAGCCCAAATGAGAAGTTCAAGTTCAAACCCTGCTATAGTAACAAGTAGCAAAATAAGATGTGCAACCGAGTCAAACAGGAAACTTTCTGTGCAACATGCATCATGTGATTACACAACAGAACCCTGCCTTCTAACAGGAATTATGTCAAAATGAAATCCCTATAACCAAGTTGATACAATTTGATGACTGCTAGTGAGAAGTCTGTAAGATAAATAAAGATTACCGGTATACACAGTTGTACCGGTAACTTTTAAGACGCAAACTAAAATGTCCTGTTCTCCAATTTTCATTGTTTTTACATTTAAACATTATGTTTATGTACATTTAATATAACCGAATCACAAAATCCTTGACTATAAATTAGATGGTTTTTTTCAAGATTACCATATCACTGTATAATTTTCTGTTGTGTCATTAACACACCAATAAGCACAATTAGTCAACATATTGACTTCAAAGGGCACATGAGAACAATTATCACATTATAGTACATGTACATTTCAAATTTCCAAGTTGTTGCAATGAACATATGATTGTAAAAACTACAATACAAAGTAATATTAGTACTGGGTATATTGGATATTTACCCATTTTGTTGTAATTACATGTACACTGGGTTTTAACTTTGCATATCCCAGTGTTACGGTTGCATGCATCATGTTTAGTTATTTTATTTTGTTATTTGACAAACTAAAATCATGAAACAATGTCCATATCTATGTGTGTAAAAATGGTTATATACTGTGTAAATTTTAAGATAGAAAACACAGCAGTTGTTCATTCATGTTTTTTTTTTAAGTTTTACGATAGAATAAACTAAGAACAGATTTCCAGTTGACTGCAAGATCTTACAAAAGACGTAAACGTCTGCTGCAAAAATCAAATGATTTGAGTTTAAACTTGAATTTCTTTTTATTTTCATAGTTTAATGTCAAAAATATACATCTTTCAGAGGTGATTATGATATTGCGATACCCATGATTCATCAAATATGTATAGTACAATATTAAGTGTGGGAACACAGTTTTGACGCTATGGACATTTCTTTGTCCTGTTTGTCATGTATCTAGCAGTGAACAGGTAATTATTCCACATTCATTCTATTATAGAAAATCATCCATTGATTCCATGAGAACACAATAATACTTATCTTACTCTTTCAGGGAAAAAAAGAAAATTGTCTTACTGAAGCAAAAAGTAATCATCTGATTAAAAGTTGTTTGGGATTGTCCGGTATCAACTGGGTCTGCCCAGAATGGTATCAACTGGGTCTGCGCAGAACAGTATCAATTAGAACTGCCCAGCAAGGTGATTCTGAAATTACCTGTAAAACGTATCAAATTAAATATTTTGCAAAAAATGTCATATGCATGATATCGCAAAACTTCATGTAAAGAAGAAGAAAAACCACTTCACTTCCATAGCAGTTACCATGGCAATAAGCCAATGAGACATACACAAATCCACTTGTATCATTGAGTAAGGTTCTTCAACAATTTCATCCGACCAGCTTCATAATCGTCCTCATCAACATTGACAAGCAATTTGATTGCTTCATGTCCGACAGCTTGTTTTAACGACTCGGTGATAAAGACACCTTTCAGCGCTTCCAGTAAAGATCCGTTAATATAATCTCTCCAGAAGGCATCAAGATATGTTAGTTCAGAGAATTTGATATCGCAGATTATTGATCCCAGATCACGGGACTTTAATATAGTGCTTGCTTGCGTGAATTTTTCAAACTGTTGCTCTATCTTCTCAGCTTTGTTTGAGAATATGTTTCCTTGAAGAGCGCCTTCATGCTGACAATATTCCGCACGGACTCTCAGCCTGATATCTGTGGAGAATTTTTAATGCATTAGTTAGATGATGATAATAGATTGAAACAATGAATGAATGAATGGCAAGCTGGGCTTCACTTTGACTGAGGGTATAGTAGTTTTAGCCACAGTGGCAAAAGTATTATAAAAAATCATCATAATTTTCAGATTCACATAGAAAGTTAAAATATGCTAACGCCCGACAACTGGACTGGTATCTGTCCTATCTGATGATGTACATTGTACCTGTCCTTAGCAAGATGGAAATTTAAATTATTAGCTTATTATAAGTCAACAATTCTGAAAGCAATTTTCTTGACATTAGCAATGTTGGGCTATCCCATATTGGCCAGTTACCAAAAACCTAAATCTTTATCTTTACCTGTCCCAGCTAAAATCTGCCTGTCTGGAACAGGTGGACAGGCCTTGATACAATAGGGTTAGGCAGTTTGCACAATTACCTGTTCCAGCTAAAATCTGCCCGTCTGGAACAAGTGGACAGGTCTTGATACAACAGGAACAGACAGTTTGTACATTTACCTGTCCCAGCTAAAATCTGCCTGTCTGTGACAGGTGGACAGGCCTTGATACAACAGGGACAGGCAGTTTGTACATTTACCTGTCCCAGCTAAAATCTGCCTGTGTGGGACAGGTGGACAGACCTTGATACAACAGGGACAGGCAGTTTGTACATTTACCTGTCCCAGCTAATATCTGCCTGTCTGTGACAGGTGGACAGGCCTTGATACAACAGGGACAGGCAGTTTGTACATTTACCTGTCCCAGCTAAAATCTGCCTGTCTGTGACAGGTGGACAGGCCTTGATACAACAGGGATGGGCAATTTGTACATTTACCTGTCCCAGCTAAAATCTGCCTGTCTGTGACAAGTGGACAGGCCTTGATACAACAGGGACAGGCAGTTAGTACATTTACCTGTCCCAGCTAAAATCTGCCTGTCTGTGACAGGTGGACAGGCCTTGATACAACAGGGACAGGCAGTTTGTACATTTACCTGTCCCAGCTAAAATCTGCCTGTCTGTGACAGGTGGACAGGCCTTGATACAACAGGGACAGGCAGTTTGTACATTTACTTGTCCCAGCTAAAATCTGCCAGTCTGTGACAGGACAGGTTATAGCGAGAATACCACAAAATATGACCAAAGGCAGTATAACGACAATATTAACGGGCATATACCGTACTCCAACCCCCCACTTTTCGCAATTTTTATTTGGGGTCACATTCGGCAAAGCGCCCACCCCTTCAAAATGAAACTAATTTAAAACTTGGTCTTGCGTAACGAATCTTGGTAATCGTTTTTATATGATACAGCGTGGATGTCGATCGCTGTGAACATGTTGTGAATGCATGGAACACGGTAACGGTGCGTAAACTATGCTTCGACAATGACAAGTAAAATGAGGTAAATATTTCATGACATATTCAGTTTACCTCTCAAAAATGGCTAATTTCTAGTTTTTTTGAAAAATTATGTCGTGTATTCGCTTAAATCAATTCCAACAGATCGTACTTCGACATCGATAATTCGCTTCCGCATTGCGTTACCAGAGAGTCTTCAGGAATTTCCGAAGAATTGCGTCAGTTACAACACAGCATTCTGATTGGTAAATAACCAACTTGACCCATTAGGTCAAAGGACGCTGCTGCAGGTCAAAAGCAAATGCATCATGGCGGAAAGTGATTTTCATCGATCCAACACCTTCGTCAGTGGAGATAATATGACAATTTTGACTTCGACAGTGTTCCAACAGACTCAAATGTTTTTAATTTCCTAAATTCTAGTGGTACGTAATTAATATTGTAATAAAATGTGCATATTTTTTGTGATCATTTCTGTTTCTTCATTGTGAAAATCAATGACGACTCAACTAATTTCGTAATTTTATTTTCGTTCAAAGACGTAATCTGTCACTTGATAAATGAAATTTTTCATTTGCACAGTTTTTCGAGGGGGGTGCTCGGGTAAGCAACCACCCCTAAAAAATCGTGATTTTTTGAGTTGAGACCCCTGGGTGCTAACGCGGTCGAGTGCAGTAGTATACAATGTAGGATGTAACAGTTGTTATTTTCTGATATTCTTCTAATAATATTTATTACCCGTACACATCCTATTCCTGCTTATAGTAATGTCCTAAATAACAAATAAACATTTTGTGCTGTGTGAATGTTAGCATTTAATGACAGGATCCTATTTCCATCATGCATCTGCTTCCAATGTAAACAAGCAGCCTCTCGGCTGAGATAGCTCTGCTATTAGCAATGAACAATGCAATTAAAGAACAGAAGATATCATTAGAAAATGAACAATATGTATAGTATCAAAGCAACAGGACTTACTGTTTTCAACAAGAATTTAAAAATATCACTTTTCACCAAAAATAATCCTCAAAATTAGATAATTGAAGATATCAGCACGAAATTAACAAATCTGAAAGAGGTCCACATGTAGTATCTATATATGTAATATCAAAGCAATCAGACTTTTTCAACGGTTTTCAAGTCAAATATATCACTTCTTACCAAAATTTAAAAAAATATTCACCAAAATTAGAGACTAAAAGATATCATTACAAAATGAACAAATCTGAGAAAAGTCCACATGTAGTACCTATATATGTAATATCAAAGCAATCAGACTTTTTCAACGGTTTTCAAGTCAAATATATCACTTCTTACCAAAATTTAAAAAAATATTCACCAAAATTAGAGACTAAAAGATATCATTACAAAATGAACAAATTTGAGAGAGGTCCACATGTAGTACCTATATATGTAATATCAAAGCAATCGGACTTGCGATTTTTAACAAGAAGTCGAAAAAAAATCACTTTTTACCAAAAAATGACAAAAATATTCATCAAAATTAGAGAATTAAAGATATCATCATGAAATGAACAAATCTGAGAAAAGTCCACATGTAGTACCTATATATGTAATATCAAAGCAATCGGACTTGCGATTTTTAACAAGAAGTCGAAAAAAAATCACTTTTTACCAAAAAATGACAAAAATATTCATCAAAATTAGAGAATTAAAGATATCATCATGAAATGAACAAATCTGAGAGAGGTCCACATGTAGTACCTATATATGTAATATCAAAGCAATCGGACTTGCGATTTTTAACAAGAAGTCGAAAAAAAATCACTTTTTACCAAAAAATGACAAAAATATTCATCAAAATTAGAGAATTAAAGATATCATCATGAAATGAACAAATCTGAGAGAGGTCCACATGTAGTACCTATATATGTAATATCAAAGCAATCGGACTTGCGATTTTTAACAAGAAGTCGAAAAAAAATCACTTTTTACCAAAAAATGACAAAAATATTCATCAAAATTAGAGAATTAAAGATATCATCATGAAATGAACAAATCTGAGAGAGGTCCACATGTAGTACCTATATATGTAATATCAAAGCAATCGGACTTGCGATTTTTAACAAGAAGTCGAAAAAAAATCACTTTTTACCAAAAAATGACAAAAATATTCATCAAAATTAGAGAATTAAAGATATCATCATGAAATGAACAAATCTGAGAGAGGTCCACATGTAGTACCTATATATGTAATATCAAAGCAATCGGACTTGCGATTTTTAACAAGAAGTCGAAAAAAAATCACTTTTTACCAAAAAATGACAAAAATATTCATCAAAATTAGAGAATTAAAGATATCATCATGAAATGAACAAATCTGAGAGAGGTCCACATGTAGTACCTATATATGTAATATCAAAGCAATCGGACTTGCGATTTTTAACAAGAAGTCGAAAAAAAATCACTTTTTACCAAAAAATGACAAAAATATTCATCAAAATTAGAGAATTAAAGATATCATCATGAAATGAACAAATCTGAGAGAGGTCCACATGTAGTACCTATATATGTAATATCAAAGCAATCGGTCTTGCGATTTTTAACAAGAAGTCGAAAAAAAATCACTTTTTACCAAAAATGACAAAAATATTCATCAAAATTAGAGAATTAAAGGGGAACCGCTCAATCCCTTGGATTGCACCAAGTGCTCATGGGTAATTAACTCCGCCTCTGTCCACTGAGTAAATGAATGCTTATCTTTCCCCCTGTACCGCTAATCCCACAAAACAACAACTAATATAAACATCCTAAGAACGGATTACAATTTGCTTGTTTAAATATAACATAGAAATTGAATTTCAAACAAATACAGAGCAGTCTTCATGTGCCATGATTTGAAACATCGCGCGCTCGGTAATTTATACATCGTCGGAAAAATATGACGCGGAACTAATTCAAGTTGATGATGGCCAACAAGAAAAGATGGCAGTCCACCGGATACACACGGCCAGAGTGTTGCTAAACGGTAACGAAGAAAATACGCTGACTCAAGTTTATTTGCCTGTTTCCGTTGCGTCGGTCTATTGACGGTACTGATCTCGTATACAGTAAACCTGAGAACGAAACTTCCTATGCACATTCTGTATACATACTACTCCTCCAGACTGCTAATATAACAAGTGTGAAAACACAAAGTCAATGACTTCGGTTTTCATATTTCCGTCACAAATCGGTAAACAGAACGTGTATTTACTATTGCCCTCAAATTTCCATATAATATTGACTAATTGGTAGAGGCGACAATGAAAAAGTTTACTGTATATTATAAGTACAGGTTATTACACGGAAATTCCCGTGATAAAATATCAAAAAAAATTAGTAAAGAAAAGTCGCCGCGATATCAAGGGCTTATCTTGTAACCTGTTTACGACACTCGTGTGGAAAATCAAAATGTACAGCCTTGTCTTCCGTGAAGCCTAGCCCGTATGTACACGGGTGGTACCGGCTTGTATCTCGTGTGAGATTTGAGTTCTTGTCATCTGGTGGGTGAACGTCGGGTTGACTTTACAGTCAAAATCAAATGAGCGGTGAGGGGGAGAAGAGCGTTCTGTCAAAACAATTTTACCGTAGACTCAATTTTAACGACCAATCTGCAGCGTTGTATTATTATAAATAAGAATCCAAAAATAGAATATAAATACACACATACACTCAATTAAATTTTCTGGACATATATGCGACGCATGAACGAAAACAATCTATTGTAAAAGATATCAATTGAAACTGCCTGTGACGTGTTGTCTATAGGCGCCATTTCGTCCTACAGTCAAACACAGAAACAAAAACTGATTTATTTTCTTATGCCAAGACCTGATTGTTCATGCTTTTCAAGCATGCCGTATTTACGTCATGTACTCTATGGTGTGTGCTGTGGAAACATCTGATTTCGCTGTTTTGAGCTGTCAAAGTATTTCGCGAAAAATAAAACGAAGGGTAACACCATACAAAGCAATCAGGCCAATGTCTTGTTGATATCCGAAACTGTTATTTCCTGCACACCTACCAGTATTACACAACTACCATTTGCAGCTCATTGCAGTCTGACACTTATTCACTGTACCCCTTCCTTTTTCCAGACTGTCTAGAAAGTTATGCAAAAAGTTTCATCCCTTAGGAAACACAAGTCTTTGCTGTACGATCAAAAGAAAACTGTTCACATAGTAGTAACCAACATCGTTCTGGCGTTCCTAAAAAAACACTGCATTGCTTAGTAGCAAATAATCACGGTAGCGCAATCCGACCATGCTACATTTCACAATTATTATTATTATTACTTGGTAGTGATTATTAATAAAGTACAAAAAGTAAACTCGTTGAATTGTTCTAAAATGCAAGTAAATTTCAATTTAGTTTCATCGATTCCGGTCGCATGCAAATGCTCGACACCTCATAGGTCAAATCGCTAATCAGCCAGTCAAAATACTCGGTGATGCCAACGTGTTCAAATTACCAAAATAGAGGAGATTTGCGGATGTTCCAGCTCGATCTTTTACCTCTGGTTTTGATGGGAAGACGGCACGTTTTTTTTTTAAATCAAAACATTAGTTGTTTTCGATGATAGACTGGCCATTTGAAGACTATTTTTTACGATGATAACAGCTCATTGTCGAATCGAAGCTTTACCCATTCACGCTAACCACAATAAACGCCGTACTCTCGAATAGGCGTCAATGACTACGGTAAAATTCGTAAGATTGTGGGTCAGGAGTGAGTGTTGTTTTGACTTGGGTATTGTGTTTTACATTCCAACAGGAAATTATTGCGTGGTTTTATTTTCGAGCTTTTGGACTCACCACGAAATTTAAACCACGCGAATGATTTCTACTTCTACATTTAATTTATTGTAATGGATAACCGAAAGCACGTAACCTAATGTTATTGACATTGTTTACTGTCTTACATCGTCATGTCCCAGTGTTACCGATGGTTAGACCATGGAGGTGGTTAGACATAGACAAACTACGTAACGATAATGCTGTTTGTAAACCAACAAGCTTTGTAGATTGAATAAACATCTAGGGGATTTACATTTTCGTTTACTCAAACTGTGATTGACAGGAATTTTGCATACATTAGCCACCATTTTAAACTCGTGATTTTCACTGGTCGCGGCACGTTTCGACTGAAAATAACATTTATACATCAAAAGCTCAACCAGACGAGTGTAATCGTTAGCGTACATATTCAGGGTTTGCGCTAGTGTCTCGGCAAGACGAGTCCCACTTACAAAATTTTAAGAAATTGAAATTTGACCCTTTATAACTTTATTAGAGATTGGACCCCAGCTTGCCTGAAAAACTGGGTCCCTCTTCAATAATTGGAGTCCGGGAAGCAAAATATGGGGTTAACGCAATCCCTGATATTCATGCCTCCATGGATATGTATTTGGAACCACAGCTTGATCTCCAAACATCGTAAATGGCATATTTCACGGAGCCCCCGCCACGATGTTAGCTGCTTGGTTCGGATTAGCATACTAATACCGTGGCCATCTTGACCCTTATTTATAGTATCGGTTCCCCTTTAAAGATATCATGTAATGAACAAATCTGAGAGGGGTCCACATATAGTACCTATATATGTAATATCAAAGTGATCGGACTTGCGGTTTTTAACAAGAAGTCGAAAATATCACTTTTTACCAAAAATGATGAAAATATTCATCAAAATTGGAGAATTAAAGATATCATTACAAAATGAACAAATCTGAGAAAAGTCCACATGTAGTACCTATATATGTAATATCAAAGCAATCGGACTTGCGATTTTTACAAGAAGTCGAAAATATCACTTTTTACCAAAAATGACAAAATATTCAACAAAAACAGAGAATTTTAGATTTTGACATGAAATGAACAAATCTGAGAAAGAACCATCCAAGGTACTTGCATATCAAATTTGAAAACATTCTGACTTGAGGTTTCGAAGAAGAAGTTGAAATTGTAAAGTTGATGCCTACGACGACGACGACGGACAATCAGTAATAATTGTCGACAGCGGAGCTAATAAATGTGAACATTACCGGTCAAGGCATGTCAGAGATATGGCTCTGGAAAAGCATTCATTGAAAACAAAATGGCCACCAGTCGGCCACTTTGAATTTAATCTGAATAACAAAATGAAGTGAATCAAGGTTCCATAATTTCCACTGTATATATATGTAGCAGTTTGACTGAAATCTGTTCATAAACAAGCCAGATCTGGTTCCAGAACAGTAGAAATGTTTTATTTAAATTATTTTTAGCACAAAAACGGCCAATATTCAGCCATTTTGTATCAGACTGCAAACTAAGTGGAGGTGCATATGTATCACAAGATGCATGCATGTCTGTGTGAAGTTTGAAAGTAATTGGTCCAGGCATGTTCAAGATACGTGTGTGCATGCAGGCCAGATGCACGAACACACAGAGGTCAAAACACAAGTTCAAACAGACACCCAAACATATAAAACCATCACACCAACTTTAAAACAAGCAGCCTCTCGGCTGTGATAGCTCCGCTGTTAGCAAGGCACATTTCAATTAAAGAACTGAAGATATCTTTAGAAAATGAACAATATGTATAGTATGTATAGCAATCGGACTTGCTGTTTTCAATAAGAATTCAAAAATATCACTTTTTACCAAAAATGACATAAATATTCATCAAAATTAGATAATTGAAGATATCATCACGAAATGAACAAATCTGAGAGAGGTCCACATGTAGTACCTATATATGTAATATCAAAGCAATCAGACTTGCGGTTTTTAACAAGAAGTCAAAAATATCACTTTTTACCAAAAATGACAAAAATATTCACCAAAATTAGAGAATTGAGGATATCATCACAAAATGAACAAATCTGAGAAAGATCCACATGTAGTACCTATATATGTAATATCAAAGCAATTGGACTTTTAGTTTTTAACAAGAAGTCGAAAATATCACTTTTTACCAAAAAAGAAAAAAATATTCACCAAAATTAGAGAATTTAAGATATCATAACGAAATGAACAAATCTGAGAAAGGTCCACATGTAGTATCTATATATGTAATATCAAAGCAATTGGACTTGCGGTTTTTAACAAGAAGTCAAAAATATCACTTTTTACCAAAAATTACAAAAATATTCACCCAAATTAGAGAATTGAAGATATCATCATGAAATGAACAAAACTAAGAAAGGTCTACTCCAGGTACATACACACCAAGTATCAAAGCATTCAGGCTTGTAGTTTGCAAGAAGAAGTCAAAAAAGTAAAACATTGACGACGTCGGGCGCCGGACGCCGACAGACAATCACTCATATGATAAGCTCCGCTCGACAAAGTCGACAGCGGAACTAACAAATCGGCCCGAGCATGTCTAAACAAGCAGCCTGTCGGCTGAGATAGCTCCGCTGTTAGCAATGCACATGGCAATTAAAGAACAGAAGATATCATTAGAAAATGAACAAATCTGAGAGAGGTCCACATGTAGTACCTATATGTATAATATATCAAAGCAATTGGACTTGCGGTTTTTAACAAGAAGTCGAAAATATCACTTTTCACTAAAAATGACAAAAATATTCACCAAAATTAGAGAATTGAAGATATCATCATGAAATGAACAAATCTGAGAGAGGTCCACATGTAGTACCTATATATGTAATATCAAAGCAATTGCACTTGCAGTTTTCAACAAGAAGTCGAAAATATCACTTTTCACTAAAAATGACAAAAATATTCACCAAAATTACAGAATTGAAGATATCAACATGAAATGAACAAATCTAAGAGAGGTCTACCCAAGGTACATATACACCAAGTATCAAAGCATTCAGGCTTGTAGTTTTCAAGAAGAAGTCGAAAAAGTAAAACATTGACACGGACGACGGAGACGGACAATCACTCATATGATAAGCTCTGCTCGACAAAGTCGACAGCGGAGCTAAAAAGAAGAAAAAATGGCTGCCATCCAACACTCTTCGATTGGATCATGACACAGACCAAATATCAGTGATGCAGTAATCTGTGTACCAAGTTTGAACTTATCTGGGCAGTAAGAATTTGAGATATACCCGGGTAAGCAGAATTTAGTAAAATAGATGAAACCCAAGATTTTTGTTGAACAAAATGGCTGACAGTCCATAATTTTGAATTGGAATGGAACTTTTGTTGAATTGCTAGAACACAATTGTATGTAACCGAGTTTTGACTTAATTGTACTGCATGAAATTTAGATACATGTCAAAATGTGTCAAATAAAATGGCTGCTTGTCAGCCATATTGTACAGCATCTCGACAAATACTGACTTGCATTTTCATGATATAATATACTGCCTCAGTACCAAATCTGAATAAACTTAGCAATAGTAATCTCAAGTTAAAAACAAAAATGTACAAAGATAAGATTTCAAAAAACAAGCAGCCTATCGGCTAAGATAGCTCCGCTGTTAGCAATGCACATTTCAATTAAAGAACTGAAGACATCATTAGAAAATGAACAATGTGAATAGTATCAAAGCAATCGGACTTACAGTTTTTAACAAGAAGTCGAAAATATCACTTTTTACCAAAAATTACAAAAAATATTCACCAAAATAAATAGAGAATTGAAGATATCATCACAAAACAAACAAATCTGAGAGAGGTCCACATGCAGTACCTACTGTATATATGTAATATCAAAGCAATCGGACTTGCGGTTTTTACAAGAAGTCGAAAATATCACTTTTTACCAAAAATGACAAAATATTCAACAAAAACAGAGAATTTTAGATTTTGACATGAAATGAACAAATCTGAGAACGGTCTACATGTAGTATCTATATATGTAATATCAAAGCAATTGAACTATTGACTTTTAACAAGAAGTCGAAAATATCTCTTTCTACCAAAAATTACAAAAATATTTACCAAAATTAGAGAATTGAAAATATCATCACAAAATGAACAAATCTGAGAGAGGTCCACATGTAGTACCTATATATGTAATATCAAAGCAATCGGACTTGCAGTTTTTAACAAGAAGTCGAAAATATCACTTTTTACCAAAAATGACAAAAATATTCACCAAAATTAGAGAATTGAAGATATCATCACGAAATGAACAAATCTGAGAGAGGTCCACATGTAGTACCTATATATGTAGTATCAAATCAATTGGACTTGCGGTTTTTAACAAGAAGTCGAAAATATCACTTTTTACCAAAAATGACAAAAATATTCACCAAAATTAGAGAATTGAAGATATCAACATGAAATGAACAAATGTGAGAGAGGTCTACCCAAGGTACATATACACCAAGTATCAAAGCATTCAGGCTTGTAGTTTTCAAGAAGAAGTCGAAAAAGTAAAACATTGACACGGATGACGACGGACAATCACTCATATGATAAGCTCTGCTCGACAAAGTCGACAGCGGAGCTAACAAGGAGTGGGCCTTAGTATGCCAACAGGTGTTAAGGTAGAGCAGAATCGGTCAACACAATTTGGAAATAATGCTCTACAGATATGATTGATGATTTTTAGGCTGTTTTAGGGTCAAAAATAGGTGGCAGTCAGCCATTTTGTATCTGAACAGAACAAAAAAAGAATCTGGGACATATGTATACCATCATGTATCAACCATGTACCAAGTTTAGTATAAATTGGTCCATGAACTTCTTAGATACTGTGATGGAGAAACTGGAATCAGACAAAGTATAACTTAGAAACAACATGTTGGAATGTAGATTAATTCCACCACCCATTGATGTGTTCTCTCACAAATTGTCTTTGTACAAACTTTGAACTTTGAAACAGGCATATCATATAAATGACAGCAGATTGATGGATGGAATCCTGTCTGTAATATAAATAAACTATTTAACTGCTGGACTAAATTCATGTTCTTATCAAACATTTATAGAAGTGAAAATCTGTAGTTTTTGGCCTCAATATTTTTTTACTTCCAATATTAGACTTGATATTCAACAATGCATGTTTTTTTCTGAGTTTGTTGTTGAGTACAGAAAATTGTCTATTCAAATAAAGCATGTTTACAAGTAAATCCCCAAAATTTTTAAGTTGAATGGCTAAAATTCAAAAAAGGACATCCTGTATGGGGTGCCGTTTGTGCATAGTATAAAAAGATTGAATAAAACCTGTTTTAGTTATTGTAACCACAAGAGATAGTTTACATCAGAGACGATGAAAACAAGGACACCTCTCTATGATTCAGACAAGGTAAAAAGCCACAAAATGCAACATCAATAATCAATAATTTGGAATGCATTCAATGTTGGTGAAGCTGTACACCTCAAATAACATGAAAAATCAAACGAACAAGTGCAAATACATTTCAAATGCATGAAGCCTTTCACAAAATGTTAAATTTCATTGTTTTTGGTACGACATAATATATATTATGTTCAGGAAACTTTTAAGAATGGACTAGGATTAAAAATAATCTATGTACTTACATATCAGCTGGATCAAGGTGAGTTGATGGATGCACGAAAGGGATTTACTGTATGGCCTAAAGGATACCAGAATATCACCACCCTTCACAATGAGAAGAACTAGGTTCTTTAATGGTATTACGGAAGTGCTGCTATTCAAATTATGGGTGCTAACTGTTAGCTAAAGTGCTACAGAAAGTCTGTTTATGAATAGATACCATCAAATCTGTAAAATTTCAACTTTTGAATAATTAGTTTTTTAAATTTTCGAATACATGTCGTTGAAATTATCAACTACTGTAGAATACTTTATTTTCGCTTGGAATTTATTTTTGCTATTTTCGCTGAATGGATGATTCCGTGAAAATAAAATCCAGCGAATATACTTCTTTTCCTATATTTCACATTAAACTCATAAAAAATCAGTGAAAATAAATTCCATACAAAATGCGCAAAAAGCCTTTTCAGCGAAAATTAATTCCAGCGAAAAATAAAGTATTCCACAGTAGTTAATTTTTTTAGTAAAACACATTGAGTTTCATACATAATGCACCATTCACTACTAAAATACATTCTTTGTCATTGCTATTTAAAAATTTGTTCACAAAATGTGGCAGCACCACACAGTATTCTGATTAATGGAATTCTTAACCTACAATGTATCAGATCAAAGGACAGAATACAATCAAACCTGTTTATAAAGGACATTCAGTAGACTGAGCCAAACTGTCCTTTATAGACAGGTAGTCTTTATATGGAGGTAGCCTAATTTATTCAATCAATCATGAATATTAATTAGGGCAGGGATTTTAAGGGGGATCATAAGCTAAACAAAAAAGCAAACCTACACATTGTACAATAAATAGGTCATTTTTAACAAAGGTCACTCATTTTCATTTTTTTTACTACAAATTATAACATGTTAATTCACTGGAACCAAGTGATTCTGCCCATGGATTCATTTGTGTATTTAATGCATAAGGACAATGCAACTACAGTGTTCTCCACAAGGGGTTTTAGGTGGGCGGCCCGCCCATCAAGTTTTACGGCCGCCTAGTAACTCTCAACACCCGCCCACCAACGTACATCCAGCTGAAATTATTTGTATAAAGCTTGCATTGTTCTTCCCAAGCCTAAACAAAAGAGTAGTTGCCCAACCCTTTATTTTGCTATTGTTTCAAGAGTCCAAACATAAACAATGTCCATTGGAAGTCTGCAAGCAGTTATCAAGTGTATTCATGATAATGTGTCAATCGCCTGAATTCATTGTCATCGACATTGTTGCCACTTATTACTCACGATACGCAACTACAGTGGTTTCAATTTACAGCTGTATTTTTAATAATCGTCTTCCAATCACGAAAGAAAGAATTAAATACGAACGAAATGTATATGCACAGAAAATAAACAAATATATTAGCATATTGCATGTAAACTCGAACAAAAATTAAAATTCTAGCCGTATTTACAACGTTCGCTCGATTTTCATCGTGAAAACAGCATGGAGAAGGCAAACTGGTGACCTTTTGGCCTACCCCATTCAACGACCGTCGGTCACCCACCGGTGTTGGCGCTGTAACGATTTAGTATCTAAGTTGCATAGCGGAGCAGCGCATTCTGGGTGTTCGTGTACTGAATTCGGAAAGCGGTAATAAACATCAAACATGGCTGCCGGATTAGTTTACCGCGAGTATTTGTAATTGAATAATATTTTAGTTATCTTTTCCACATACTTTTTTTTCATTTATCCATTTTTTATGTCTAATCTTTCGAGAACATAGCAGATTCTTTTATTTTGCCGATTGCCAGCATTTTTCTTGAATCCCAAAACAACGTGTGAAAACGCAACGTATCGTGACCGTACATGCGTAAATGCATCTTACCGTTTGTCGGCACGGGTGAGTACTGATGCCACAAATAAAAAATATTATGAGTTTTATTTTGACAAATCGTCCGTTTTGGCGTCGGGAACAAATCACCTTGTATATTTTCTACATTATAACTCGTACTTGCTCTTGGTTACTCTAATTGCATTTCTTGAACGCAGAATAATTTGCGAACATATAAATCACCGATTTCAAACTTTTTGCATTTCGTAAATATTAATAGTGACCAATCTGTTTGTATTTCAAAAAATTGTAACATGTTTCAATTAAATTAAAAAGAGAATAGTAAATAACTTAGTGTGTATTGCATTTCATGACATAAATGCTAGATAGATGTATGGAAATGACATGCAAATTAATATGCAAATTTATGCTAATTAGGCCGCCCACCAGCTATTTTGGATTGTGGAGAACACTGAACTATTGTCAACGATCGACCGGATTAGCGTTCCAGCTCGGTCTTTCCGTCTTGCCATGCAGTCTTTTTCCCCAGTCACTAACACATATTCCTTTACAGGCGGTAATCAGTCAGATCATTAGTATTGCTGAATGTACATAGTGACAAAACGCACAGGCAAAGTCACCATGTTTGAAAAAACAAACAAACAAGCATTAAAAATGAAGAAGCATTGGTGATAAACAAATTTACCAAACTAATAATGAACTCCCAGTGTTGAATCAGAAAATCAAAGAAACCCGAAAAGAACCAGAATGACAGTACACGTAGTTTTACAGTTGTAAACAATTGACTTTTTCTCATTCCAATTATGTTGCGAATTATTGATACATGTATTACCTTTTATATAGAAAAAGGATCAAAATAGATAAATATGTATCTATGGAGAATGACCTTGAGATGACCCCTCAGTAACAATATGTGTTGCCCATGCACAAGTCAGATTAGCATAATTTATAATGATCAACTGATCTGATTTTGCAATCTCAGGATGAAAATGAAATAAACGAATGTTTTATTATTTTGTTTGTTTACGAGATGGCAGGAATTTGCTCTTCAAGCACGAGACAGTCCAGTGAATTGTCAATGGGAATCGATAGCATACATAGAACCAATCGGAAACAAACTGGACATCTTTCCAGGCTCCACACGTTACATTCAGATGATATTCATCATAAAATTTTTGCAACTACACAACCCAAGTTCCAATGGACCCAAGTGACCACTATATACATGTGGCGTTAACACAGGTTTGACTGTAGTTGGTCAAATTGTGCTCAAGGAAACGCTGCTTATCTCTGCATTTGTATGGAATCGATTGAATTTTCTGAGACATTCTTTCAAGATAAAACTAACTTTACATGTGTTTACATTTTTCATAGCAAACCTAAGAAATATCTTGTTATTTTGTTAATAGAACCATGACTGAAAAACAAGAAACCTTGTTACAACATTTGTTTGTATACGTTAAAAATTCCTTGTAACACCATGTATTGCTAGTTTATCTTTTTTTCCATTCTCATTAAATATAGCCTGAGTAAAAGTCAAACTATTTGGTCCGAAAGAAAATAAAATGAACTGAACTGAATTAAAAGAAGTAATTACAGTTCAAAGTCGTAATTTAAGAAGCCACTAAATTGCAAAAAACAGAAGAATACTGTAAAATAATACACTTGTGCATTAAAGGAATGTGTCAGCCTTTGTTTTATAATGGTCGATATGATCACTATACTACAATCTTGAATACTTTTCAGCACTGTTATGATAATAACCCTCACAGGAAGACTCAAAAGTGAAACTCCTCCAGGTACAATGCTAGTAATATCTCAGAGTCTAGAATTTATTACATATGTACTGCAGTTTATTTTGATTCGTCCCTGAAATCAAAATCAGTATTTCCACAACCCATATGCAAATGAGGTCTGAGTAGCAAACAAAGTAGTCCCTTCAGGAGTACCGTTTTTCGAAACATAGCAGAAATAAACAATAGTTAGAAGTAGGATATTTTCCCCTTGTGGCACATGAATATACTTGCGGAGTTAAATGAAATTTTAACAACAGTAATGGTACTTTTAAGCAGTCACTTATTTTGACTGAAATTAATTTGCATATCACCCATGCAATAATGTTTTCGGTATTTTCACGGTCGATATGCAAATGAACATGGTATTTCCATTGGCTACCAAAATATTTTTATTTTGTAAACACTGCTATTTTTATCCGGTTCAAATCGTTCGGCAACACTTTTGGCATATCAGGTGTACATCACATGGAATACTACGATTGGGAGAACGGTATGTTGATAACCTAAAAACTGAGTTTTATAAACCTTGAAAGGCTCTCAAAAGATCACCCGCAGTAAAATCAAGGATTATTGTGGAGCCACAACCGTCAACATCGAGATACCAGGTTTCTGCTGGCGACGTTGCGGCGTTACTCAGTTCCAAATAAAGATTATTAATGCAAAATGAGTAACATTTTAACCGGTAATCAAGACTCATTCAATCCATGACCAGCAAGCAACATCACAAACAAAGTTGTAGCGTGCAGCTAAGTGACGGTCACTGTCGACGAAAGTCATTCCGTCAGTGGAGTACCGCAGTTGCATGGCATGTTTGCCAATGCACAATTCTGTACAGGAACTTTTAACTTCAACATAAACTATGTATGATAGTCGTCCAGTTCAAGTTCTGTTTCTGTCGTGGCCCCAACTAAACGTCCACGAGTTATTTATTCGTAGAGCAATTCAAATTAGTCATCTGATTATTTTTTTCACACAGACAGTGACACACGTGACACTTAGAACATATTAATGGGCAATGGGGTTCCCCAACCTAAATTCCATCCCGGTTTGTTGCACGTTCTTTCTTTAATATGGAACATATGTAATAATAACAGAACCCCACAACTTCCCCATGGCTTTTGTTGCGTATGGAAGTTATTTTCACTTGAGATGTGTTGTAGCTAGCATTTTATTTATGATTAAATTTTATAATGAAGACAAATGGTCATCCTTATAGAAAATTCCCAGATATATATTGTATTCTGCTGTACTTTCATTCACTTTGCTCGTGAAAGTATGGCCACAGGATACACCGCATCATGCCAAGGTACAATGCTAGTAATATCTCATCATGGAGTCTAGAATATATGCAATGTTCCACTCACTGTATACCACACTCCTAATGCCTAGGTACAATGCTAGTAATATCTTATCATGGAGTCTAGAATATATGCAATGTTCCACTCACTGTATACCACACTCCTAATGCCTAGGTACAATGCTAGTAATATCTCATCATGGAGTCTAGAATATATGCAATGTTCCACTCACTGTATACCACACTCCTAATGCCTAGGTACAATGCTAGTAATATCTTATCATAGAGTCTAGAATATATGCAATGTTCCACTCACTGTATACCACACTCCTAATGCCTACAATGTAGGTACAATGCTAGTAATATCTCATCATGGAGTCTAGAATATATGCAATGTTCCACTCACTGTATACCACACTCCTAATGCCTAGGTACAATGCTAGTAATATCTCATCATGGAGTCTAGAATATATGCGATGCTCCACTCACTGAACACCACTCTCCTAATGCCTAGGTACAATGCTAGTAATATCTCATCATGGAGTCTAGAATATATGCAATGTTCCATTCACTGAACACCACTCTCCTAATGCCTAGGTACAATGCTAGTAATATCTCATCATGGAGTCTAGAATATATGCAATGTTCCATTCACTGTATACCACACTCCTAATGCCTAGGTACAATGCTAGTAATATCTCATCATGGAGTCTAGAATATATGCAATGTTCCACTCACTGTATACCACACTCCTAATGCCTAGGTACAATGCTAGTAATATCTCATCATGGAGTCTAGAATATATGCAATGTTCCACTCACTGTATACCACTCTCCTAATGCCTAGGTACAATGCTAGTAATATCTCATCATGGAGTTTAGAATATATGCAATGTTCCACTCACTGTATACCACACTCCTAATGCCTAGGTACAATGCTAGTAATATCTCATCATGGAGTCTAGAAACTATGCAATGTTCCATTCACTGTATACTACACTCCTAATGCCTAGGTACAATGCTAGTAATATCTCATCATGGAGTCTAGAATATATGCAATGTTCCACTCACTGTATACCACATTCCTAATGCCTAGGTACAATGCTAGTAATATCTCATCATGGAGTCTAGAATATATGCAATGTTCCACTCACTGTATACCACACTCCTAATGCCTAGGTACAATGCTAGTAATATCTCATCATGGAGTCTAGAAACTATGCGATGTTCCATTCACTGTATACCACACTCCTAATGCCTAGGTACAATGCTAGTAATATCTCATCATGGAGTCTAGAATATATGCAATGTTCCACTCACTGTATACCACACTCCTAATGCCTAGGTACAATGCTAGTAATATCTCATCATGGAGTCTAGAATATATGCAATGTTCCACTCACTGTATACCACACTCCTAATGCCTAGGTACAATGCTAGTAATATCTCATCATGGAGTCTAGAAACTATGCGATGTTCCATTCACTGTATACCACACTCCTAATGCCTAGGTACAATGCTAGTAATATCTCATCATGGAGTCTAGAAACTATGCGATGTTCCATTCACTGTATACCACTCTCCTAATGCCTAGGTACAATGCTAGTAATATCTCATCATGGAGTCTAGAAACTATGCGATGTTCCATTCACTGTATACCACTCTCCTAATGCCTAGGTACAACGCTAGTAATATCTCATCATGGAGTCCAGAAACTATGCGATGTTCCATTCACTGTATACCACTCTCCTAATGCCTAGGTACAATGCTAGTAATATCTCATCATGGAGTCTAGAAACTATGCGATGTTCCATTCACTGTACACCACTCTTCTAATGCCTAGTTATAATGCTAGTAATATCTCATCATGGAGTCTAGAAACTATGCGATGTTCCACTCACTGTACACCACTCTCCTAATGCCTAGGTACAACGCTAGTAATATCTCATCATGGAGTCCAGAAACTATGCGATGTTCCATTCACTGTATACCACTCTCCTAATGCCTAGGTACAATGCTAGTAATATCTCATCATGGAGTCTAGAAACTATGCGATGTTCCATTCACTGTACACCACTCTTCTAATGCCTAGTTATAATGCTAGTAATATCTCATCATGGAGTCTAGAAACTATGAGATGTTCCACTCACTGTACACCACTCTCCTAATGCCTAGGTACAATGCTAGTAATATCTCATCATAGAGTCCAGAAACTATGCGATGTTCCATTCACTGTATACCACTCTCCTAATGCCTAGGTACAATGCTAGTAATATCTTATCATGGAGTCTGGAAACTATGCGATGTTCCACTCACTGAACTAATTAGTTAAATGTGGTTGGAATTTTGGTACTTTTACGGTAATGTGGGTAATCCAAAAATTCATGATGCGCGCTTACATCTAACATTAAGGCCACTTACTAGTATAAAAGGACAAGTTGTACGCTGCATCTAGGGTTAAAGGTCAATTTTTGCATCAGGTCAAAAGTAACCTTGTATTAGAGTCTAAAACTGCTAAATGTCTAGTCTGGCCAACTGTCTTTTCTTGGTCAAACTGATTTTAGCAGAAACTTACCACAAGTAAACTTTTCTTTTTCTTTTTGTTGCTCCGCGCTGCCGAGTGTACTTATAGGTTTGGCACCCTTTCTTCTACGCTTAGATGGTGGTTCCTCATTTATGGTTTCTAGTCCTAGTGAGGGACCTCTAGGCTCAAATTGGGTTCTATTAGCAATAATGTCTTGAGAATGTCTACTATCTTTACCTATAGTTGTCATGGATGATGTATCTTCTAAGTATTTATCCACTGGATCCGGAAATACTGAAATAGAAAATAGAACACATATGTAAAATTGTATACACTTAAAATTTCATGATAACATGGCATCCACAAAGATGAAAATTCAGAGACTAAAATGGTCAAACATCATTAACACATTTGTACTTCCTTAATCAGCAATTCTAGCAAATAGGCTGCACCGACCAGGTAATTTGGACATAGCAACAGTTCAAAAAAGTCAGTCATGCAGTACGAGATCAAATTAACTGCAAGTCATCAGATAAAATTTTCTGTAGGTTTGTCTGGCTGTAATCTTTGACATTACCATGTCAGCAGAGTTTGGCATAAATCTCAACTGTAGATAACACAGCACATAAAATACCAAAGGGGTCTATTTGGACCCTGATAGGTAGCACATAGCCAGGACAGATTAATTACATTCCATACATACTGTATATAACAGAGACAAAAATTCATGTTTGCTCACCTGTCCCAGAAAGGAAGATTTTAGAACTAATTGACCAAATGGTGGTAGACCAAAGTTGCTAATCATCAACAAAATTGATTTCAGAATTTTTAAGAACTTTAAAATAATGTAGATAAACCATGAACGTTAATTTTATTTCAAATATAATGCAAGTTATCTTGCTAAGAACAGATACATCATTAATTGGAACAGGCACTTTTATTATTCAATCTGTACAATAAACAGGTAACTTTAAATTCAATTTTAACAATAATGTTTGCCAGTATTTTAAAAACACTGATCCTCATCGGTCTTCTCCAAGCCAGCAGCCAGTAAACAACCCCTAAAATTGCTTACATGTACAACCAATGCAGTCACATCAATATGTACATTAGGTAGGGGATTACTTATTCACTGGGCTTTAATTTTGCTTATTTCGCTGACTGGAAAATGCGCTAAAGTAAAACCTGGTGAATATGTAAAATTTAGCATAGAACACATTTTCTAAAATGATAAAACCGTAAAGAAGTAAAATCTGCAAAGCATGGTAGGAAATGCTATGGTCTTCACTGTCACTATAAATCTCTTATTTGTTACATTTTCTTCCTAAATCACAACATCATCACACCCAAGAGCTTGAAGCAAACAACATTTCTATGTGGTCTGCTGCACTACGAGTTTTAAGAGTTAGTAGTCCCATAGTTATATTGGGTTGTCCATCAGATTTAGTAGCTATACAAGAAAGCGTTAACTTGAAAAATAAACGTGACATTGCTTAGAGCTCTGTACACATATTGATGAAAAGCAGTTATTTCATTTTTTTTTTTAAATTTCTAGTAGTAGTCCATTCAAGTTACATTTTAAAAACGGCAGGCCTTAATTAATTTGTATGAAAGTCATTTTCACAGACTTTTGATAAATTGAATTTAAAATATAGGAAAAAATGTATATTCGCTGGATTTTATTTTCACAGAATCATCCCTTCGGTGAAAATAACGAAAATTAATTCCAAGCGAAAATAAATTATTTTACAGTATTGTTCATTACTCTTGTACATGTATACCTGTTGTCATCCACAAGCTGTTGTGGATAGTGGTTGCATAATGCTACATTTTACAAAAAATCTTACAAAAAACATTGTACATACGTGTATTATATAAGAGTCGATATTTTAGTTTAAAGCATTGGTCCGGCATGCCACCAGAAAAAGGAAGAAAAAGCCCTCAAGCGACCACTTTCCAGTTTAGTCATAAAACAGAAGCAACAATGTGATCGTCTCAACAGCTGTACAAGTTTCATTAACCTCAGATTGTATGAAAGAAAAGATGGCAACCAGATTTCAGTCTGCTAATCACAATGTATCTGGTCGAAGTGCTTCACAGAAACGCTTGTTTCAGATAAGAATACATTATATGCTAGCTATTGTATATAATATGTGTAGAAAACAATTTTGACGTAAGGGTAATTCTACCCTAAAACTAAACGAGAAGACGCATTTTAAACAGCCACAAGCTCAAAATCACCAGTTTATTCAAACTGTTAATCAAAGTGCATCGTCTAATTTGCACAGCATTGTTGGAGTGATAGTGTAAGGAAAATACATCCAGTGATTTATGATGGGTGTAACCTAATTACATCTCCCATGATGCACTGGTAATAACTCTGGGAAATCAAAAACCCAAATTATTTATTAGCCCGTACCCTGTACGTATTTAATTAATCAAATATGATGATAGTTCAGTGTTATACTAGCACTTGGTCACAACAACACTGAGCACACCTACATAGGGCAGGATCTATAGGCAGCTGTTGAGCCACCTGAATAACCGATAACCAGTAACTAATGTCACATACATCACTGATTACAGTGATATGGTTAGTAATTGTTTGCACTGGTTTAGATAAGGGTGTGTCATTGTATTTTATTACACAAGATACGAGTCAAATATTTTTGGATTATACAGTTCTGGGGGAGAAATTGCAGACAAGTTGAGGGGGGTCAGTTTGCCTGGGTTTTGGTGAAGTTTCAGTATGTTTAAAGTTTGAAATATTGACTTTTTTTTAAATTATAGTTATTTACTAGTGAGATATTCAAAACCACAGCATTCTTGGCTTCCGTTAAGGATAAAATAGTTTCAGCTACAATGACTAATGCTACATTATTATTTTTAGCCATTTTTCAATTTGTTTACCTCCTTTGTGAATAGCAAGAAATGGTATATCAAAAATATTGTCAGATTTGTGTAGTAAGCGTACTACTGTAATATAAACTTGACATTAATTCCAAGTTGTCTAACCCTAATGTGGTTAAGTCAATGTAAAAGTACAAGTGTCTGATTGGCGTTAATTCATATTTCAGTGGGTGACAACATACTTTAAAGCACAGTACCTCCACAACTTGTGGAGGGACTGTGTTTTAAGTGACTACTAGTATTTTACTCTCAGCACAACAAAGGTATTCTCTTCATCTTTATAAATATTTATAAATTTTTAATGGCAGCCAATCATCAAGTAACGTGCAACAATATCCCTTGAAAATATTCCAATGTTCTTCAGTCGATTAGAAACCTCATTTCAGTTTGAATGGTGAAATTTATAAATATTTAAAAGGATAAAGGGAATGCCTTTGTTGTGCTGAGAATGTAGTAGCTATTTTTTATAAAAGGCCAGGAACTTCACAGAACTCACATACACATGTAGCTACAGTTAGTCTAAGCTGGTATGGTGCACCACTGACGCACAAAGATTTGCTGTGAAGCAACAAGTCATGCTAATTCACAGGCACGTTAATAAATTGCATACAATTCAATTTTTTTCTTGAAGACCAACCTTTCCTTGCACTACAAGGTGGCCCAACTTGATTTTTGGGTTTCAATTTTGACTTGGGATCCCTACAAAGTCAGTTCTGTTACAGGGCACACTGGCTACAGCACAAGTTGATGTTGCTACGCCAGTTGCACATTGATCACGTACATAAAACGATAATACTGTGACGCACATGGGGTTGGGTAAACAAGGGTGTTGTAAATAACTGACTACCGTCAATCACCGCGCTCGAAGCCACTCGTCTCACCCTTTTTTGCAGTGCGACACACTTGCCAACGACATTTCAGTACCAGACTTTTTAATTAAGAACAGGGAGTATACCGTCACCAGATAGTCACCAACACCGCCAGAGCGGACTTTACCTGTTTTTCTTTTTCTGAGTGTCACGTAAGGCATAACTTCGTGCCTTGAAACAATTTTCAACAGTTCCAAGATTTCTTTGAAATTCGATGTGTCACACAGTCCCTTCTGCTCCAACGCCACGAACAAAGTAAAGCCGTCAGTTATCTTTGATTTTTCATATTCCGAAAGAGACCTCGGGTAGAAACTTCTAATTATTTCTAAATCCCGTTGAGTGAGTTGATCAGCAACAATACGAAACATTTCGTGAAGAGAATGAGTTCCCAGTTGGTCGTTTTCCACCGTCTCCGCCATCTTGGTTACTGTACTGTTAGTAATGTTTCCTCTTTTGATGCGCATGCGCACAGTTGCCGTTGTTTTTGTTTTTGTTTTGCATTTGATGATGGCGCTGGTCGATTATGTGCACACTCATTTGATAACAAGTTCTACCTCGTTGCCCATTTTCCACAGGTACCTCCAGGTACCTTTGACCCCCCAACTTTTTTACCCCCGTTTCTTTTTAATTGTTCGGCAATAGTAACAAAACATTGGTAGTTTTTTGTTGAAAATGACAAATTTTGAGCCATTTTTTGGCCAAAAAGCGCCTAACGTAGATCTGTTTTTGGTCCAGTTTTCAACTGCCTACTGAGCTCTCTCACCCATCCAGGCGTGCAGTATGGTAAAACTCACATACTCCCTGAACTATATAAGAGAACAGCAATACCAAACATGAAATACGTCACAATGAAATACATATTTACATTCTGTATGGGGTAAACGTTTATTTTCAAGCTATGATATTTTCTGTCTGCGTAATGTGTATTGAACAATAAAGCGTAATTTGTACTCCGACGCGATTGGTACTTGATCATCATGACGTGTTTTTTTTTTTTCATTTTTCATATTCGGGGCACATTTTTGGACGGTTGTGTGTTTAGTACAATGAGTGTCGATTAAATTGTGACGATTTAGTCAGTGTTATATAAAAGCACTATTAAAATCAGAGGTTTTTATTACGTCACATTGTCATCTTCACTCTATTTTTAAGTAAATTCATTTCAACAAAAGCCCCCAAGTTTGTTTAATTCTGATGGTGCTGATTTAAAACATCAATAATAGATGCCCTACACCGTCATACTGTATTCAGAGAAGATAAAGACGCAATAATATATTCGGCTTCGCCTCATGCGTTATCTTGTAAGAGATCCTTCCCCTCATCCAAGATGGCGCTGTGGGGATTCATTTTCGTTCACCCAATATATCATGTCTGTATTGGCACGAGTAACGGTGGTCGAATTGAGATTACACACGAGAATACTACTTGAATTTAAACGTATAGTATCATGGACCACCAATAACGTACTGTTTAGATTAGTTGTCATTCAATTTCTCTATTGTTCGCTAGTAAATACGCTAAATTAAATCTATGTGAACATGTAAAATATCGATAGAACAAATTGTCCCCTCGAAAAAAATGCGTCGCCCCTCCTAAATCAAGCTGAAACCCTTTGTGTCATCAAAATTTGACCCTCAAAATGCAGCGTTTCAGGGGGTCTAAATTTCGGACCACCTAGTAAGGTCACGTCTTCGGCGCAATGTTTGTGAGCAGACCCCCCCCCCATGCAAAATTTCGTGCAGCCTCTTCTGTGTTCTCAATTATATGCTGACACGTAACACGCATCATAGGAAACCACGTGTTCTTTATTCTATGGTAACACGCACTGTATGAAACCAATTGTTCTCTATTCTATGGTAACAAGCACGATATGAAACCAATTGTTCTCCATTCTATGGTAACAAGCACTGTATGAAACCAATTGTTCTCTATTCTATAGTGACACGCACGATATGAAACCAATTGTTCTCCATTCTATGGTAACACGCACGATAGGAAATCAATTGTTCTCCATTCTATGGTAAAGCGCACTATATGAAACCAATTGTTCTCTATTCTATGGTAACACGAACGATATGAAACCAATTGTTCTTCATTCCAGGGTGACACGTACTATAGGAAACCACGTGTTCTCTGTTATATAGTAACATGCACTATTTGAAACCACATGTTTTCCATTCTATGGTAACACGCACTATATGAAACCAATTGTTCTCTATTCTATGGTAACGCGCACTATATGAAACCAATTGTTCCACGTTCTATGGTAAAGCGCACTATATGAAACCAATTGTTCTCTATTCTATGGTAACGCGCACTATATGAAACCAATTGTTCCACGTTCTATGGTAAAGCCCACTATATGAAACCAATTGTTCTCTATTCCATGGTAACACGCACGATATGAAACCAATTGTTCTCCATTCTATGGTAACGCGCACTATATGGAACCAATTGTTCTCCATTCTATGACAACACGCACTATATGAAACCACGTGTCCTCCATTCTATGGTAACACGCACTATATGGAACCATGTGTTCTCCATTCTATGGTGATACGCACATTATGAAACCACTTGATCTCCATTCTATGGAAACGCACACTATATGAAACCATGTGTTTTCCATTCTATGGTGACACGCACTTTATGAAACGACGTGTCCTCCATTCTATGGTGACACGCACTATATGAAACCATGTGTTCTCTTTTTTATGGTAATACCCACTTTATGAAACCACGTGTTCTCCAATCTATGGTAACACGCACTATATAAAACCAATTTTTCTCCATTCTATGGTAACGCGCACTATATGGCACCATTTGTTCTCCATTCTATGGTAACATGCACTATATGAAACCATGTGTCCTCCATTCTGTGGTAACACGTACTATATGAAACCATGTGTTCTGCATTATATGGTAACATGCACTATATGAAACCATGTGTCCTCCATTCTGTGGTAACATGCACTATATGAAACCATGTGTCATCCATTCTGTGGTAACACGCACTATATGAAACCATGTGTTCTGCATTCTATGGTAACATGCACTATATGAAACCATGTGTCCTCCATTCTATGGTAACACGCACTATATGAAACCATGTGTCCTCCATTCTATGGTAACATGCACTATATGAAACCATGTGTTCTGCATTCTATGGTAACATGCACTATATGAAACCATGTGTCCTCCATTCTGTGGTAACATGCACTATATGAAACCATGTGTACTCCATTCTGTGGTAACATGCACTATATGAAACCATGTGTTCTGCATTCTATGGTAACATGCACTATATGAAACCGTGTGTCCTCCATTCTGTGGTAACACGTACTATATGAAACCATGTGTTCTGCATTCTATGGTAACATGCACTATATGAAACCATGTGTACTCCATTCTGTGGTAACACGCACTATATGAAACCACGTGTCCTCCATTGTATGGTAACACGCACTATATGGAACCATGTGTTCTCCATTCTATGGTGATACGCACATTATGAAACCACTTGATCTCCATTCTATGGAAACGCACACTATATGAAACCATGTGTTTTCCATTCTATGGTGACACGCACTTTATGAAACGACGTGTCCTCCATTCTATGGTGACACGCACTATATGAAACCATGTGTTCACTTTTTTATGGTAATACCCACTTTATGAAACCACGTGTTCTCCAATCTATGGTAACACGCACTATATAAAACCAATTTTTCTCCATTCTATGGTAACGCGCACTATATGGCACCATTTGTTCTCCATTCTATGGTAACATGCACTATATGAAACCATGTGTCCTCCATTCTGTGGTAACACGTACTATATGAAACCATGTGTTCTGCATTATATGGTAACATGCACTATATGAAACCATGTGTCCTCCATTCTGTGGTAACATGCACTATATGAAACCATGTGTCATCCATTCTGTGGTAACACGCACTATATGAAACCATGTGTTCTGCATTCTATGGTAACATGCACTATATGAAACCATGTGTCCACCATTCTATGGTAACACGCACTATATGAAACCATGTGTCCTCCATTCTATGGTAACATGCACTATATGAAACCATGTGTTCTGCATTCTATGGTAACATGTACTATATGAAACCATGTGTCATCCATTCTGTGGTAACACGTACTATATGAAACCATGTGTTCTGCATTCTATGGTAACATGCACTATATGAAACCATGTGTCCTCCATTCTGTGGTAAAATGCACTATATGAAACCATGTGTACTCCATTCTGTGGTAACACGCACTATATGAAACCATGTGTTCTGCATTCTATGGTAACATGCACTATATGAAACCATGTGTCCTCCATTCTATGGTAAAACGCAATATATTAAACCATGTGTTTTACATTCTGTGGTAACACGCACTATATGAAACCATGTGTTCTCCATTCTGTGGTAACACGCACTTTATGAAACCATTTGTTTTCCATTTTATGGCAACACGTACTATATGAAACCATGTGTCCTCCATTCTATGGTAACACGCACTATATGAAACCATGTGTTTTACATGCTATGGTAACACGCACTATATGAAACCATGTGTCCTCCATCCCATGGTAACATGCACTATATGAAACCATGTGTTTTCCATTCTATGGTAACACGCACTATATGAAACCATGTGTTTTACATGCTATGGTAACACGCACTATATGAAACCATGTGTCCTCCATCCTATGGTAACATGCACTATATGAAACCATGTGTTTTCCATTCTATGGTAACACGCACTAAATGAAACCATGTGTTTTACATTCTGTGGTGACACGCACTATATGAAACCATGTGTCCTCCATTCTGTGGTAACACGCACTATATGAAACCATGTGTTTTCCATTCTGTGGTAACACGCACTATATGAAACCATGTGTCCTCCATTCTGTGGTAACACGCACTATATGAAACCATGTGTTTTCCATTCTGTGGTAACACGCACCATATGAAACCATGTGTTTTACATTCTATGGTAACACGCACGATATGAAACCATGTGTTTTCCATTCTGTGGTAACACGCACTATATGAAACCATGTGTTCTCCATTCTATGGTAAAGCGCACTATATGAAACCATGTGTTTTCCATTCTGTGGTAACACGCACTATATGAAACCATGTGTTCTCCATTCTGTGGTAACACGCACTATATGAAACCATGTGTTTTACATTCTATGGTAACACGCACGATATGAAACCAATTGTTCTCCATACTATGGTAACACGCACGATAGGAAATCAATTGTTCTCCATTCTATGGTAAAGCGCACTATATGAAACCAATTGTTCTCTATTCCATGGTAACACGAACGATATGAAACCAATTGTTCTTCATTCCAGGGTGACACGTACTATAGGAAACCACGTGTTCTCTGTTATATAGTAACATGCACTATTTGAAACCACATGTTTTCCATTCTATGGTAACACGCACTATATGAAACCAATTGTTCTCTATTCTATGGTAACGCGCACTATATGAAACCAATTGTTCCACGTTCTATGGTAAAGCGCACTATATGAAACCAATTGTTCTCTATTCTATGGTAACGCGCACTATATGAAACCAATTGTTCCACGTTCTATGGTAAAGCGCACTATATGAAACCAATTGTTCTCTATTCTATGGTAACACGCACGATATGAAACCAATTGTTCTCCATTCTATGGTAACACGCACTATATGAAACTATATGCTCTCCATTCTATGGTAACGCGCACTATATGGAACCAATTGTTCTCCATTCTATGACAACACGCACTATATGAAACCACGTGTCCTCCATTCTATGGTAACACGCACTATATGGAACCATGTGTTCTCCATTCTATGGTGATACGCACATTATGAAACCACTTGATCTCCATTCTATGGAAACGCACACTATATGAAACCATGTGTTTTCCATTCTATGGTGACACGCACTTTATGAAACGACGTGTCCTCCATTCTATGGTGACACGCACTATATGAAACCATGTGTTCTCTTTTTTATGGTAATACCCACTTTATGAAACCACGTGTTCTCCAATCTATGGTAACACGCACTATATAAAACCATTTTTTCTCCATTCTATGGTAACGCGCACTATATGGCACCATTTGTTCTCGATTCTATGGTAACATGCACTATATGAAACCATGTGTCCTCCATTCTGTGGTAACACGTACTATATGAAACCATGTGTTCTGCATTATATGGTAACATGCACTATATGAAACCATGTGTTTTCCATTCTGTGGTAACACGCACTATATGAAACCATGTGTTCTCCATTCTATGGTAAAGCGCACTATATGAAACCATGTGTTTTCCATTCTGTGGTAACACGCACTATATGAAACCATGTGTTCTCCATTCTGTGGTAACACGCACTATATGAAACCATGTGTTTTACATTCTATGGTAACTCGCACGATATGAAACCAATTGTTCTCCATACTATGGTAACACGCACGATAGGAAATCAATTGTTCTCCATTCTATGGTAAAGCGCACTATATGAAACCAATTGTTCTCTATTCTATGGTAACACGAACGATATGAAACCAATTGTTCTTCATTCCAGGGTGACACGTACTATAGGAAACCACGTGTTCTCTGTTATATAGTAACATGCACTATTTGAAACCACATGTTTTCCATTCTATGGTAACACGCACTATATGAAACCAATTGTTCTCTATTCTATGGTAACGCGCACTATATGAAACCAATTGTTCCACGTTCTATGGTAAAGCGCACTATATGAAACCAATTGTTCTCTATTCTATGGTAACGCGCACTATATGAAACCAATTGTTCCACGTTCTATGGTAAAGCGCACTATATGAAACCAATTGTTCTCTATTCTATGGTAACACGCACGATATGAAACCAATTGTTCTCCATTCTATGGTAACACGCACTATATGAAACTATATGCTCTCCATTCTATGGTAACGCGCACTATATGAAACCATGTGTTTTACATTCTATGGTAACACGCACTATATGAAACCATGTGTTCTCCATTCTGTGGTAACACGCACTTTATGAAACCAATTGTTTTCCATTCTATGGCAACACGTACTATATGAAACCATGTGTTCTGCATTATATGGTAACATGCACTATATGAAACCATGTGTCCTCCATTCTATGGTAACACGCACTATATGAAACCATGTGTCCTCCATTCTGTGGTAACACGCACTATATGAAACCATGTGTTTTCCATTCTGTGGTAACACGCACTATATGAAACCATGTGTTTTCCATTCTATGGTAACACGCACTACATGAAACCATGTGTTTTCCATTCTGTGGTAACACGCACTATATGAAACCATGTGTTTTCCATTCTATTGTAACACGCACTATATGAAACCATGTGTTTTACATGCTATGGTAACACGCACTATATGAAACCATGTGTCCTCCATTCTATGGTAACATGCACTATATTAAACCATGTGTTTTCCATTCCACGGTAACACGCACTAAATTAAACCATGTGTTTTACATTCTGTGGTGACACGCACTATATGAAACCATGTGTCCTCCATTCTGTGGTAACACGCACTATATGAAACCATGTGTTTTCCATTCTGTGGTAACACGCACTATATGAAACCATGTGTCCTCCATTCTGTGGTAACACGCACTATATGAAACCATGTGTTTTCCATTCTGTGGTAACACGCACTATATGAAACCATGTGTACTCCATTCTGTGGTAACACGCACTATATGAAACCATGTGTTTTACATTCTATGGTAACACGCACGATAGGAAATCAATTGTTCTCCATTCTATGGTAAAGCGCACTATATGAAACCAATTGTTCTCTATTCTATGGTAACACGAACGATATGAAACCAATTGTTCTTCATTCCAGGGTGACACGTACTATAGGAAACCACGTGTTCTCTGTTATATAGTAACATGCACTATTTGAAACCACATGTTTTCCATTCTATGGTAACACGCACTATATGAAACCAATTGTTCTCTATTCTATGGTAACGCGCACTATATGAAACCAATTGTTCCACGTTCTATGGTAAAGCGCACTATATGAAACCAATTGTTCTCTATTCTATGGTAACGCGCACTATATGAAACCAATTGTTCCACGTTCTATGGTAAAGCGCACTATATGAAACCAATTGTTCTCTATTCTATGGTAACACGCACGATATGAAACCAATTGTTCTCCATTCTATGGTAACACGCACTATATGAAACTATATGCTCTCCATTCTATGGTAACGCGCACTATATGGAACCAATTGTTCTCCATTCTATGACAACACGCACTATATGAAACCACGTGTCCTCCATTCTATGGTAACACGCACTATATGGAACCATGTGTTCTCCATTCTATGGTGATACGCACATTATGAAACCACTTGATCTCCATTCTATGGAAACGCACACTATATGAAACCATGTATTTTCCATTCTATGGTGACACGCACTTTATGAAACGACGTGTCCTCCATTCTATGGTGACACGCACTATATGAAACCATGTGTTCTCTTTTTTATGGTAATACCCACTTTATGAAACCACGTGTTCTTCAATCTATGGTAACACGCACTATATAAAACCAATTTTTCTCCATTCTATGGTAACGCGCACTATATGGCACCATTTGTTCTCGATTCTATGGTAACATGCACTATATGAAACCATGTGTCCTCCATTCTGTGGTAACACGTACTATATGAAACCATGTGTTCTGCATTATATGGTAACATGCACTATATGAAACCATGTGTCCTCCATTATGTGGTAACATGCACTATATGAAACCATGTGTCATCCATTCTGTGGTAACACGCACTATATGAAACCATGTGTTCTGCATTCTATGGTAACATGCACTATATGAAACCATGTGTCCTCCATTCTATGGTAACACGCACTATATGAAACCATGTGTCCTCCATTCTGTGGTAACATGCACTATATGAAACCATGTGTACTCCATTCTGTGGTAACACGCACTATATGAATCCATGTGTTCTGCATTCTATGGTAACATGCACTATATGAAACCATGTGTCCTCCATTCTGTGGTAACACTTACTATATGAAACCATGTGTTCTGCATTCTATGGTAACATGCACTATATGAAAGCATGTGTCCTCCATTCTGTGGTAACACGCACTATATGAAACCATGTGTCCTCCATTCTATGGTAACACGAACTATATGAAACCATGTGTTTTACATTCTGTGGTAACACGCACTATATGAAACCATGTGTTCTTCATTCTGTGGTAACACGCACTTTATGAAACCAATTGTTTTCCATTCTATGGCAACACGGACTATATGAAACCATGTGTCCTCCATTCTATGGTAACACGCACTATATGAAACCATGTGTTTTACATTCTATGGTAACACGCACTATATGAAACCATGTGTTCTCCATTCTGTGGTAACACGCACTTTATGAAACCAATTGTTTTCCATTCTATGGCAACACGTACTATATGAAACCATGTGTTCTGCATTATATGGTAACATGCACTATATGAAACCATGTGTCCTCCATTCTATGGTAACACGCACTATATGAAACCATGTGTCCTCCATTCTGTGGTAACACGCACTATATGAAACCATGTGTTTTCCATTCTGTGGTAACACGCACTATATGAAACCATGTGTTTTCCATTCTATGGTAACACGCACTACATGAAACCATGTGTTTTCCATTCTGTGGTAACACGCACTATATGAAACCATGTGTTTTCCATTCTATTGTAACACGCACTATATGAAACCATGTGTTTTACATGCTATGGTAACACGCACTATATGAAACCATGTGTCCTCCATTCTATGGTAACATGCACTATATTAAACCATGTGTTTTCCATTCCACGGTAACACGCACTAAATTAAACCATGTGTTTTACATTCTGTGGTGACACGCACTATATGAAACCATGTGTCCTCCATTCTGTGGTAACACGCACTATATGAAACCATGTGTTTTCCATTCTGTGGTAACACGCACTATATGAAACCATGTGTCCTCCATTCTGTGGTAACACGCACTATATGAAACCATGTGTTTTCCATTCTGTGGTAACACGCACTATATGAAACCATGTGTACTCCATTCTGTGGTAACACGCACTATATGAAACCATGTGTTTTACATTCTATGGTAACACGCACGATATGAAACCAATTGTTCTCCATTCTATGGTAACACGCACGATAGGAAATCAATTGTTCTCCATTCTATGGTAAAGCGCACTATATGAAACCAATTGTTCTCTATTCTATGGTAACACGAACGATATGAAACCAATTGTTCTTCATTCCAGGGTGACACGTACTATAGGAAACCACGTGATCTCTGTTATATAGTAACATGCACTATTTGAAACCACATGTTTTCCATTCTATGGTAACACGCACTATATGAAACCAATTGTTCTCTATTCTATGGTAACGCGCACTATATGAAACCAATTGTTCCACGTTCTATGGTAAAGCGCACTATATGAAACCAATTGTTCTCTATTCTATGGTAACGCGCACTATATGAAACCAATTGTTCCACGTTCTATGGTAAAGCGCACTATATGAAACCAATTGTTCTCTATTCTATGGTAACACGCACGATATGAAACCAATTGTTCTCCATTCTATGGTAACACGCACTATATGAAACTATATGCTCTCCATTCTATGGTAACGCGCACTATATGGAACAAATTGTTCTCCATTCTATGACAACACGCACTATATGAAACCACGTGTCCTCCATTCTATGGTAACACGCACTATATGGAACCATGTGTTCTCTATTCTATGGTGATACGCACATTATGAAACCACTTGATCTCCATTCTATGGAAACGCACACTATATGAAACCATGTGTTTTCCATACTGTGGTGACCCGCACTTTATGAAACGACGTGTCCTCCATTCTATGGTGACACGCACTATATGAAACCATGTGTTCTCTTTTTTATGGTAATACCCACTTTATGAAACCACGTGTTCTCCAATCTATGGTAACACGCACTATATAAAACCAATTTTTCTCCATTCTATGGTAACGCGCACTATATGGCACCATTTGTTCTCCATCCTATGGTAACATGCACTATATGAAACCATGTGTCCTCCATTCTGTGGTAACACGTACTATATGAAACCATGTGTCATCCATTCTGTGGTAACACGCACTATATGAAACCATGTGTTCTGCCTTCTATGGTAACATGCACTATATGAAACCATGTGTCCTCCATTCTATGGTAACACGCACTATATGAAACCATGTGTCCTCCATTCTATGGTAACATGCACTATATGAAACCATGTGTTCTGCATTCTATGGTAACATGCACTATATGAAACCATGTGTCCTCCATTCTGTGGTAACACGTACTATATGAAACCATGTGTTCTGCATTTTATGGTAACATGCACTATATGAAACCATGTGTCCTCCATTCTGTGGTAACATGCACTATATGAAACCATATGTACTCCATTCTGTGGTAACACGCACTATATGAAACCATGTGTTCTGCATTCTATGGTAACATGCACTATATGAAACCATGTGTCCTCCATTCTGTGGTAACTCGTACTATATGAAACCATGTGTTCTGCATTCTATGGTAACATGCACTATATGAAACCATGTGTCCTCCATTCTGTGGTACCATGCACTATATGAAACCATGTGTCATCCATTCTGTGGTAACACGCACTATATGAAACCATGTGTTCTGCATTCTATGGTAACATGCACTATATGAAACCATGTGTCCTCCATTCTATGGTAACATGCACTATATGAAACCATGTGTCCTCCATTCTATGGTAACATGCACTATATGAAACCATGTGTTCTGCATTCTATGGTAACATGCACTATATGAAACCATGTGTCCTCCATTCTGTGGTAACACGTACTATATGAAACCATGTGTTCTGCATTCTATGGTAACATGCACTATATGAAACCATGTGTCCTCCATTCTGTGGTATCATGCACTATATGAAACCATGTGTACTCCATTCTGTGGTAACACGCACTATATGAAACCATGTGTTCTGCATTCTATGGTAACATGCACTATATGAAACCATGTGTCCTCCATTCTGTGGTAACACGTACTATATGAAACCATGTGTTCTGCATTCTATGGTAACATGCACTATATGAAAGCATGTGTCCTCCATTCTGTGGTAACACGCACTATATGAAACCATGTGTCCTCCATTCTATGGTAACACGCACTATATGAAAGCATGTGTTTTACATTCTGTGGTAACACGCACTATGTGAAACCATGTGTTCTCCATTCTGTGGTAACACGCACTTTATGAAACCAATTGTTTTCCATTCTATGGCAACACGTACTATATGAAACCATGTGTCCTCCATTCTATGGTAACACGCACTATATGAAACCATGTGTTTTACATTCTATGGTAACACGCACTATATGAAACCATGTGTTCTCCATTCTATGGTAACACGCACTATATGAAACCATGTGTCCTCCATTCTGTGGTAACACGCACTATATGAAACCATGTGTTTTCCATTCTGTGGTAACACGCACTATATGAAACCATGTGTTTTCCATTCTATGGTAACACGCACTACATGAAACCATGTGTTTTCCATTCTGTGGTAACACGCACTATATGAAACCATGTGTTTTCCATTCTATTGTAACACGCACTATATGAAACCATGTGTTTTACATGCTATGGTAACACGCACTATATGAAACCATGTGTCCTCCATTCTATGGTAACATGCACTATATTAAACCATGTGTTTTCCATTCCACGGTAACACGCACTAAATTAAACCATGTGTTTTACATTCTGTGGTGACACGCACTATATGAAACCATGTGTCCTCCATTCTGTGGTAACACGCACTATATGAAACCATGTGTTTTCCATTCTGTGGTAACACGCACTATATGAAACCATGTGTCCTCCATTCTGTGGTAACACGCACTATATGAAACCATGTGTTTTCCATTCTGTGGTAACACGCACTATATGAAACCATGTGTACTCCATTCTGTGGTAACACGCACTATATGAAACCATGTGTTTTACATTCTATGGTAACACGCACGATATGAAACCAATTGTTCTCCATTCTATGGTAACACGCACGATAGGAAATCAATTGTTCTCCATTCTATGGTAAAGCGCACTATATGAAACCAATTGTTCTCTATTCTATGGTAACACGAACGATATGAAACCAATTGTTCTTCATTCCAGGGTGACACGTACTATAGGAAACCACGTGATCTCTGTTATATAGTAACATGCACTATTTGAAACCACATGTTTTCCATTCTATGGTAACACGCACTATATGAAACCAATTGTTCTCTATTCTATGGTAACGCGCACTATATGAAACCAATTGTTCCACGTTCTATGGTAAAGCGCACTATATGAAACCAATTGTTCTCTATTCTATGGTAACGCGCACTATATGAAACCAATTGTTCCACGTTCTATGGTAAAGCGCACTATATGAAACCAATTGTTCTCTATTCTATGGTAACACGCACGATATGAAACCAATTGTTCTCCATTCTATGGTAACACGCACTATATGAAACCATGTGTTCTCTTTTTTATGGTAATACCCACTTTATGAAACCACGTGTTCTCCAATCTATGGTAACACGCACTATATAAAACCAATTTTTCTCCATTCTATGGTAACGCGCACTATATGGCACCATTTGTTCTCCATTCTATGGTAACATGCACTATATGAAACCATGTGTCCTCCATTCTGTGGTAACACGTACTATATGAAACCATGTGTCATCCATTCTGTGGTAACACGCACTATATGAAACCATGTGTTCTGCCTTCTATGGTAACATGCACTATATGAAACCATGTGTCCTCCATTCTATGGTAACACGCACTATATGAAACCATGTGTCCTCCATTCTATGGTAACATGCACTATATGAAACCATGTGTTCTGCATTCTATGGTAACATGCACAATATGAAACCATGTGTCCTCCATTCTGTGGTAACACGTACTATATGAAACCATGTGTTCTGCATTTTATGGTAACATGCACTATATGAAACCATGTGTCCTCCATTCTGTGGTAACATGCACTATATGAAACCATATGTACTCCATTCTGTGGTAACACGCACTATATGAAACCATGTGTTCTGCATTCTATGGTAACATGCACTATATGAAACCATGTGTCCTCCATTCTGTGGTAACTCGTACTATATGAAACCATGTGTTCTGCATTCTATGGTAACATGCACTATATGAAACCATGTGTCCTCCATTCTGTGGTACCATGCACTATATGAAACCATGTGTCATCCATTCTGTGGTAACACGCACTATATGAAACCATGTGTTCTGCATTCTATGGTAACATGCACTATATGAAACCATGTGTCCTCCATTCTATGGTAACATGCACTATATGAAACCATGTGTCCTCCATTCTATGGTAACATGCACTATATGAAACCATGTGTTCTGCATTCTATGGTAACATGCACTATATGAAACCATGTGTCCTCCATTCTGTGGTAACACGTACTATATGAAACCATGTGTTCTGCATTCTATGGTAACATGCACTATATGAAACCATGTGTCCTCCATTCTGTGGTATCATGCACTATATGAAACCATGTGTACTCCATTCTGTGGTAACACGCACTATATGAAACCATGTGTTCTGCATTCTATGGTAACATGCACTATATGAAACCATGTGTCCTCCATTCTGTGGTAACACGTACTATATGAAACCATGTGTTCTGCATTCTATGGTAACATGCACTATATGAAAGCATGTGTCCTCCATTCTGTGGTAACACGCACTATATGAAACCATGTGTCCTCCATTCTATGGTAACACGCACTATATGAAAGCATGTGTTTTACATTCTGTGGTAACACGCACTATGTGAAACCATGTGTTCTCCATTCTGTGGTAACACGCACTTTATGAAACCAATTGTTTTCCATTCTATGGCAACACGTACTATATGAAACCATGTGTCCTCCATTCTATGGTAACACGCACTATATGAAACCATGTGTTTTACATTCTATGGTAACACGCACTATATGAAACCATGTGTTCTCCATTCTATGGTAACACGCACTATATGAAACCATGTGTCCTCCATTCTGTGGTAACACGCACTATATGAAACCATGTGTTTTCCATTCTGTGGTAACACGCACTATATGAAACCATGTGTTTTCCATTCTATGGTAACACGCACTACATGAAACCATGTGTTTTCCATTCTGTGGTAACACGCACTATATGAAACCATGTGTTTTCCATTCTATTGTAACACGCACTATATGAAACCATGTGTTTTACATGCTATGGTAACACGCACTATATGAAACCATGTGTCCTCCATTCTATGGTAACATGCACTATATTAAACCATGTGTTTTCCATTCCACGGTAACACGCACTAAATTAAACCATGTGTTTTACATTCTGTGGTGACACGCACTATATGAAACCATGTGTCCTCCATTCTGTGGTAACACGCACTATATGAAACCATGTGTTTTCCATTCTGTGGTAACACGCACTATATGAAACCATGTGTCCTCCATTCTGTGGTAACACGCACTATATGAAACCATGTGTTTTCCATTCTGTGGTAACACGCACTATATGAAACCATGTGTACTCCATTCTGTGGTAACACGCACTATATGAAACCATGTGTTTTACATTCTATGGTAACACGCACGATATGAAACCAATTGTTCTCCATTCTATGGTAACACGCACGATAGGAAATCAATTGTTCTCCATTCTATGGTAAAGCGCACTATATGAAACCAATTGTTCTCTATTCTATGGTAACACGAACGATATGAAACCAATTGTTCTTCATTCCAGGGTGACACGTACTATAGGAAACCACGTGATCTCTGTTATATAGTAACATGCACTATTTGAAACCACATGTTTTCCATTCTATGGTAACACGCACTATATGAAACCAATTGTTCTCTATTCTATGGTAACGCGCACTATATGAAACCAATTGTTCCACGTTCTATGGTAAAGCGCACTATATGAAACCAATTGTTCTCTATTCTATGGTAACGCGCACTATATGAAACCAATTGTTCCACGTTCTATGGTAAAGCGCACTATATGAAACCAATTGTTCTCTATTCTATGGTAACACGCACGATATGAAACCAATTGTTCTCCATTCTATGGTAACAGGCACTATATGAAACTATATGCTCTCCATTCTATGGTAACGCGCACTATATGGAACAAATTGTTCTCCATTCTATGACAACACGCACTATATGAAACCACGTGTCCTCCATTCTATGGTAACACGCACTATATGGAACCATGTGTTCTCTATTCTATGGTGATACGCACATTATGAAACCACTTGATCTCCATTCTATGGAAAGGCACACTATATGAAACCATGTGTTTTCCATACTGTGGTGACCCGCACTTTATGAAACGACGTGTCCTCCATTCTATGGTGACACGCACTATATGAAACCATGTGTTCTCTTTTTTATGGTAATACCCACTTTATGAAACCACGTGTTCTCCAATCTATGGTAACACGCACTATATAAAACCAATTTTTCTCCATTCTATGGTAACGCGCACTATATGGCACCATTTGTTCTCCATTCTATGGTAACATGCACTATATGAAACCATGTGTCCTCCATTCTGTGGTAACACGTACTATATGAAACCATGTGTCATCCATTCTGTGGTAACACGCACTATATGAAACCATGTGTTCTGCCTTCTATGGTAACATGCACTATATGAAACCATGTGTCCTCCATTCTATGGTAACACGCACTATATGAAACCATGTGTCCTCCATTCTATGGTAACATGCACTATATGAAACCATGTGTTCTGCATTCTATGGTAACATGCACTATATGAAACCATGTGTCCTCCATTCTGTGGTAACACGTACTATATGAAACCATGTGTTCTGCATTCTATGGTAACATGCACTATATGAAACCATGTGTCCTCCATTCTGTGGTAACATGCACTATATGAAACCATATGTACTCCATTCTGTGGTAACACGCACTATATGAAACCATGTGTTCTGCATTCTATGGTAACATGCACTATATGAAACCATGTGTCCTCCATTCTGTGGTAACTCGTACTATATGAAACCATGTGTTCTGCATTCTATGGTAACATGCACTATATGAAACCATGTGTCCTCCATTCTGTGGTACCATGCACTATATGAAACCATGTGTCATCCATTCTGTGGTAACACGCACTATATGAAACCATGTGTTCTGCATTCTATGGTAACATGCACTATATGAAACCATGTGTCCTCCATTCTATGGTAACATGCACTATATGAAACCATGTGTCCTCCATTCTATGGTAACATGCACTATATGAAACCATGTGTTCTGCATTCTATGGTAACATGCACTATATGAAACCATGTGTCCTCCATTCTGTGGTAACACGTACTATATGAAACCATGTGTTCTGCATTCTATGGTAACATGCACTATATGAAACCATGTGTCCTCCATTCTGTGGTATCATGCACTATATGAAACCATGTGTACTCCATTCTGTGGTAACACGCACTATATGAAACCATGTGTTCTGCATTCTATGGTAACATGCACTATATGAAACCATGTGTCCTCCATTCTGTGGTAACACGTACTATATGAAACCATGTGTTCTGCATTCTATGGTAACATGCACTATATGAAACCATGTGTCCTCCATTCTGTGGTAACACGCACTATATGAAACCATGTGTCCTCCATTCTATGGTAACACGCACTATATGAAAGCATGTGTTTTACATTCTGTGGTAACACGCACTATGTGAAACCATGTGTTCTCCATTCTGTGGTAACACGCACTTTATGAAACCAATTGTTTTCCATTCTATGGCAACACGTACTATATGAAACCATGTGTCCTCCATTCTATGGTAACACGCACTATATGAAACCATGTGTTTTACATTCTATGGTAACACGCACTATATGAAACCATGTGTTCTCCATTCTGTGGTAACACGCACTTTATGAAACCAATTGTTTTCCATTCTATGGCAACACGTACTATATGAAACCATGTGTTCTGCATTATATGGTAACATGCACTATATGAAACCATGTGTCCTTCATTCTATGGTAACACGCACTATATGAAACCATGTGTCCTCCATTCTGTGGTAACACGCACTACATGAAACCATGTGTTTTCCATTCTGTGGTAACACGCACTATATGAAACCATGTGTTTTCCATTCTATGGTAACACGCACTATATGAAACCATGTGTTTTACATGCTATGGTAACACGCACTATATGAAACCATGTGTCCTCCATCCTATGGTAACATGCACTATATGAAACCATGTGTTTTCCATTCTATGGTAACACGCACTAAATGAAACCATGTGTTTTACATTCTGTGGTGACACGCACTATATGAAACCATGTGTCCTCCATTCTGTGGTAACACGCACTATATGAAACCATGTGTTTTCCATTCTGTGGTAACACGCACTATATGAAACCGTGTGTCCTCCATTCTGTGGTAACACGCACTATATGAAACCATGTGTTTTCCATTCTGTGGTAACACGCACTATATGAAACCATGTGTTCTCCATTCTGTGGAAACACGCACTATATGAAACCATGTGTTTTACATTCTATGGTAACACGCACGATATGAAACCAATTGTTCTCCATTCTATGGTAACACGCACGATAGGAAATCAATTGTTCTCCATTCTATGGTAAAGCGCACTATATGAAACTAATTGTTCTCTATTCTATGGTAACACGAACGATATGAAACCAATTGTTCTTCATTCCAGGGTGACACGTACTATAGGAAACCACGTGTTCTCTGTTATATAGTAACATGTACTATAGGAAACCACATGTTTTCCATTCTATGGTAACACGCACTATATGAAACCAATTGTTCTCTATTCTATAGTAACGCGCACTATATGAAACCAATTGTTCCACGTTCTATGGTAAAGCGCACTATATGAAACCAATTGTTCTCTATTCTATGGTAACGCGCACTATATGAAACCAATTGTTCCACGTTCTATGGTAAAGCGCACTATATGAAACCAATTGTTCTCTATTCTATGGTAACACGCACGATATGAAACCAATTGTTCTCCATTCTATGGTAACACGCACTATATGAAACTATATGCTCTCCATTCTATGGTAACGCGCACTATATTGAACCAATTGTTCTCCATTCTATGACAACAAGCACTATATGAAACCACGTGTCCTCCATTCTATGGTAACACGCACTATATGGAACCATGTGTTCTCCATTCTATGGTGATACGCACATTATGAAACCACTTGATCTCCATTCTATGGAAACGCACACTATATGAAACCATGTGTTTTCCATTCTATGGTGACACGCACTTTATGAAACGACGTGTCCTCCATTCTATGGTGACAGGCACTATATGAAACCATGTGTTCTCTTTTTTATGGTAATACCCACTTTATGAAACCACGTGTTCTCCAATCTATGGTAACACGCACTATATAAAACCAATTTTTCTCCATTCTATGGTAACGCGCACTATATGGCACCATTTGTTCTCCATTCTATGGTAACATGCACTATATGAAACCATGTGTCCTCCATTCTGTGGTAACACGTACTATATGAAACCATGTGTTCTGCATTATATGGTAACATGCACTATATGAAACCATGTGTCCTCCATTCTGTGGTAACATGCACTATATGAAACCATGTGTCCTCCATTCTATGGTTACATGCACTATATGAAACCATGTGTTCTGCATTCTATGGTAACATGCACTATATGAAACCATGTGTCCTCCATTCTGTGGTAACACGTACTATATGAAACCATGTGTTCTGCATTCTATGGTAACATGCACTATATGAAACCATGTGTCCTCCATTCTGTGGTAACATGCACTATATGAAACCATGTGTACTCCATTCTGTGGTAACACGCACTATATGAAACCATGTGTTCTGCATTCTATGGTGACATGCACTATATGAAACCATGTGTCCTCCATTCTGTGGCAACTCGTACTATATGAAACCATGTGTTCTGCATTCTATGGTAACATGCACTATATGAAAGCATGTGTCCTCCATTCTGTGGTAACATGCACTATATGAAACCATGTGTCCTCCATTCTATGGTAACACGCACTATATGAAACCATGTGTTTTACATTCTGTGGTAACTCGCACTATATGAAACCATGTGTTCTCCATTCTGTGGTAACACGCACTTTATGAAACCAATTGTTTTCCATTCTATGGCAACACGTACTATATGAAACCATGTGTCCTCCATTCTATGGTAACACGCACTATATGAAACCATGTGTTTTACATTCTATGGTAACACGCACTATATGAAACCATGTGTTCTCCATTCTGTGGTAACACGCACTTTATGAAACCAATTGTTTTCCATTCTATGGCAACACGTACTATATGAAACCATGTGTTCTGCATTATATGGTAACATGCACTATATGAAACCATGTGTCCTCCATTCTATGGTAACACGCACTATATGAAACCATGTGTCCTCCATTCTGTGGTAACACGCACTATATGAAACCATGTGTTTTCCATTCTGTGGTAACACGCACTATATGAAACCATGTGTTTTCCATTCTATGGTAACACGCACTACATGAAACCATGTATTTTCCATTCTGTGGTAACACGCACTATATGAAACCATGTGTTTTCCATTCTATGGTAACACACACTATATGAAACCATGTGTTTTACATGCTATGGTAACACGCACTATATGAAACCATGTGTCCTCCATTCTATGGTAACATGCACTATATGAAACCATGTGTTTTCCATTCTATGGTAACACGCACTAAATGAAACCATGTGTTTTACATTCTGTGGTGACACGCACTATATGAAACCATGTGTCCTCCATTCTGTGGTAACACGCACTATATGAAACCATGTGTTTTCCATTCTGTGGTAACACGCACTTATGAAACCATGTGTCCTCCATTCTGTGGTAACACGCACTATATGAAACCATGTGTTTTCCATTCTGTGGTAACACGCACTATATGAAACCATGTGTTCTCCATTCTGTGGTAACACGCACTATATGAAACCATGTGTTTTACATTCTATGGTAACACGCACTATATGAAACCATGTGTTTTCCATTATGTGGTAACACGCACTATATGAAACCATGTGTTTTCCATTCTGTGGTAACACGCACTATATGAAACCATGTGTTTTCCATTCTATGGTAACACGCACGATATGAAACCATGTGTTTTACATTTTATGTTAACATGCACTATATGAAACCATGTGTTTTCCATTCTGTGGTGACACGCACTATATGAAACCATGTGTTTTACATTCTATGGTAACACGCACTATATGAAACCATGTGTTTTACATTCTATGGTAACATGCACTATATGAAACCATGTGTACTCCACTCTGTGGTAACATGCACTATATGAAACCATGTGTTTTCCATTCTGTGGTAACACGCACTATATGAAACCATGTATTTTCCATTCTATGGTAACATGCACTATATGAAACCATGTGTTTTCCATTCTATGGTAACACGCACTATATGAAACCATGTGTTTTCCATTCTGTGGCAACACGCACTATATGAAACCATGTGTTTTCCATTCTGTGGCAACACGCACTATATGAAACCATGTGTTTTCCATTCTGTGGTAACACGCACTATATGAAACCATGTGTTTTCCATTCTATGGTAACACGCACTATATGAAACCATGTGTTTTCCATTCTGTGGTAACACGCACTATATGAAACCATGTGTCCTCCATTCTGTGGTAACACGCACTATATGAAACCATGTGTTCTCCATAATCCACTTTAGTGTTTACTTAACTGTGTATTCGGTTTTATTTACTTGCGTACTTTCACTACACTATCGACAGTCAGTGCGTGTTTACATTTCGTGGAAACACAAATAATGTGTTTTAGAGTTCATCGTGTATATGTACATTTTTTCCTAAAGAACCTCGTGAAACTGCATCCTTGGAAGATCAATGTCACAAATTGTGCAATAGCGCCCTCAAAAGACGATAGACCAAATAGTAAAATAGCACCACGTTCAATGCCATGGTCGCAAAATAGATGAGCTAATTAAATTACAACTGTCTATTTTCATGGTGCTGTTTTTTTTTGGGGGGGGGCTGATTTGTACTTTTATATTGTACTGTAATGACATACTATTCGAATACAAAATTTGTCCATCTGCTTTACATATATATACATGTAAAACCCATGATATGCCAAATTGTACCAGTTATTGTGTTCCCATCATGCAGTAGTCAACTTCATCCTTTGTTTTTGGAACACGCATAACATTCTTGGACAAATGGATGAAATGTGTCGTCTTGCTCGGAACTGCGAATCTACTTTTCCAAATCGATAAAATTGACAGATGTATTTTGTTAAATCCTTAATGGGCTTAATAAAATATCACTGTTATTTCACGAGCCTCGCCACACGACCATCTTCTGACAGAGTGGTGCCAAACGTGCGAAACTACGTAACCTGCCCAACACCCGTAAGACGTTGGCATATTTGGAAACCATACTGTCTGTAAAGTGGTTACTTTACAGACAGTATGGCTTCCAAATATGCTAACGTCAAAGAGTAGTTAACCTGCATATCCTGCGTAGCGCGCTTGACCTACAACCACATTCCAGAAAAATGTGCACCGACAAATAGTTTTAGAGTAATGAATAAGTTTACTTTAAACCAGTTTTGAGAAAAAAAAATAATAAATTTCAAATCACGAGAAACTGAAATATCATACATTCCAAAAAAATTTTACAACGTACGTACTACCGACCCTGCAATAGATCTATTGCACAGTATATGGTAAACTGTCATAGAGATTTGTGTTTTTACTATCTGAATGTAAAAACAAATAACATTTTCTGCTGAAAGTGAAAAATAGAAGAAAATAAATCACTGTGACTTTTATGTTTCTTATTTTTTAATCTACATTTTTCATTTGTGGAATTCAATTTAATAACACTGATATAACGGTAGTAGATGGTAGGCACCGCTCCATGCAGGTATACAAACTTATACATACCTACGTGGACATATATTTGCACCGAAGTGTATGGTGTTGTCCATTCACTGATAATTTTTATCTGAAGGTTGTCCAATACATGCAATTATTTTTGTTGCCATACATATTTGATACGTATAAGTAAGTTTATTTTATTTTAGTTTAGTTTAGTTTAGTTTAGTTTAGTTTAGTTTATGAATTAAGGACCGTTTTCGCTTAAGAAAAATGGCATGGCTGGATTACAAACTCATTACGATTGTCTATACAGTGGATTTAAATCTCGCTTGGAACCCGAAAATTATGGAGGAAAGCGAACTGTGTCAAATTTCCGATGCTTTGCTTACAAACTTTACATCGAAGTTGGTCGGCATCTAAAACAAAGATTATACATGAAAATCATTTTTTACTTGAATGTCAATAATACAAATAATAACTACTGTAAAAGGGTTAATTATTCACTGGGTTTTAATTTTGCTTATTTCGCTGACTGGAAAATGCGCTAAATTAAAACCCATGTAAAATTTAGCATATAACACATCATCTACTAGTAAATGATAAAACCGTGAATTTAAAACCCAATGAATATGCCTGAAATGGTAAATCAGCGAAATTTAAACTTAGTGAAAATAATTCATTTTACAGTATACGTACCCTTGTATCTCCAGTTCGCAAAGATTTAACTGGGAAGAATAGAGTTGCTAGGGTGAACTATGAACTAGGAATTAATTACAAACTTGTGTCACTGTTTTCGGAAAATAAATACATTCATCTACATTTTTAATGAAGACTTTTTAAAAAAGAAGCGAAAATGTTCGTTCTTTGATTTCATTGTACTAAATAAACGATTGAGTGATTGATAGAATAACATGCGAGAACTTTTTTCAGCTTCAGTTTTTGACTACGTCGAGCAAACTAACTCGGTATTTCCGTTCTCACTTTACAATTCTATTGTTTGTTCATCACCAGGTAGTTTCATTTAAATAAGAATTTCATTTTGATGGGAAGTACGACGGAAAACTGAAAACAAATCATTCCCTTTCGTTTGTGCCATCATCCAGCCAGTTCCTTTCAGCGAACTCCGTCGACTCTCCGAAAATGTCATTCGGGTTACTTCGGTAGTTCTCGGAAAGCGTTCGGATTCACATTTTATCTGTTTTCAGTGGGAAAAACACGTTTAATGGAGGAAATAAGCGTTGAAGTAATCTATTTAGTTCATTGTATCAATTGCCAGTATATTCAAATGATCACTATGAAAGGCGCCGCGCCGGAATGGAAATGTTCTTATTAATACTCGGAAAATGAATAATTAATTGTCGGCTCCGTCCCGTATATCCATGCGCGTCTACTCGGCTGTACGCGGACACTGGTTTTATGCTTTGACCTCAATCTACCAGGAAGAAACGCTGTTGTCCAGACATAGTTTTTGTACATCGGAGAAATCGAAGTGTCACTATATGTCTTGTTATCTTGGATTCAAATTGGCATAAATTAATCTTCGGCATATATCGAGTCATATTTAAACGAGCTGTTGAGCGAATTTTAATATTCAAAATGGCGGACTCAGCGTCAAAGGAGATTGATGAAAAGACAGGTATATGTCGTCTTACATATTCATTTTTACTATTTTAGCATAATTTATTTCCGATTGTGATAGCGTGGGATTGTTTCCATTTAAGCCGCTATCTATTTTTGCTCAGAAAATTTTATTTCTGGCTTTATTTTCTAAGCGATTATTTGTTTGTTAGAGTACGTTTGTTAGATTGGCGTGTGTTGTGTTGTGTTCTGATCAGTTCGTGTTTTTTTGTGTGCACCAGAAGACCGCGCCACACGCAAGTGACCGAGTATTTAGAAATCCCTTTTATCGCACTACATACTTAATATATCGTGTGTCTTTTTGAAATTCGTTGCAAGTTTGCAACACGGTTACCTTTTCCACTGTCAAAAGTTTGAATTTCTGCGGGAGGGATCCCCTTCTTTCGGTACTGTCAAGGCGTGGTACTCTGTGCTAAAAGCCGTGCGATTTTCCACGGACCGGTTAACTTGCTTGCAGGCATTTGCTTCGCTCATTGGCATGATGTCACCGGCGCAAAACGAACCGGTTTGACCAACCGCATGGTCATTTTAAACCGTAATCTTACGAGTGTTGTGATTGTGACGTTTGTAAAGTTCGTACTTTGATATTTATATTGATATGAAAATGATTGCGGCTCCTGCCAATGAGTGGTGCTTTGCTTTGCATGTTAATACTCATTACTGCATATGTTAATATTGAAATTTAAATACAACAACAAATACCAAAACTACTGAAAATACTACACTATTGCGAATGAATTTTACTGTTTCTAAATGTGTGTTAATTTCGGTCAAATGTGAGCATGTTTTGTCAGCATTGGCCTCTTTTTGTCCGGGTTTCTTTGTCAGGTTATAGAAGGAAAATGGAGGACAGGAGCATGGAGGGAAGCCATGCAATGACAGTTAAAACTATTTCGTTGGATGAGGAAAACCTCTCACAGATACATTCTCTCATTACTGGTTTTACCTGTAGTATAATAAACAAACTCAGGCTTTTTGATTTATTTTTAAAAGTAGTGTTTCATGCTGCAGTGACTTTCAACAGAAGACTCCATTGTGTTTGATCGAGGGCACTCCTGTTTACACTCCTACATTATAAATCTGCAAATCTCTCAAATGACCTTGCCAACTCTGTTAAAAATGACATGTTGTCAATTTAGTGCTGGTAAAATATTTGTATTTTCATGTTTCGACTTTAAAGAATTTTTTTTACTGAATAGCCATTCCTAAGCATTGTGTCCGCAGACAATACTGGGTGAGCATGTGGATCTCGTTTTGCATATTAATTACCCATTGAATAATTCATGTTGTAGGCAATAACAGAAGGTACCTCAAAGGGATTTGCAAAGCTGTGACCTAGTATGAAATAAACACTACATATTCAGATTTATTTTTAAATATTCATCAAGCCAATAGCTTAATATGTTGTTGTGATAAAATATAGAGTAGATAAATTTTTATTCTATTTTGATGTTGTTAAAATGGCATGCCGTCTTGTTTTATAGTTAACTCAAGAGTGACCCAAATAATGTGTCCTATATATATATATAATCTTCATATCCTTTTACCTGTATACATTTATGCATGGTTTGTTAGCAACTATTAATGAATGGAAATTAATTACTTGTCCATTGGAAATTCAAGAATAAAAGTGCCTGTCCCGATTGATGATATATTTGCCCTAAAAAACATTTTAACACGTTATTTGGAATAAAATTTCAATTCTCGGCTCATTATTATTGATATTAGCAGCTCGGGACTACCCCATTTTGCCAGTTAGTAAAAACTTGTATCCTTATTTACTTGACCACAGGGACAGGCAGTTTGTACATTTACCTGTCCCAGCTAAAATCTGCCTGTCTGGGACAGGTGGACAGGCCTTTAATACAACTGTGACAGGCAATTTGTATTTTTACCTGTCCCAGCTAAAACCTGCCTGTCTGGGACAGGTGGACAGGCCTTTAATACAACTGTGACAGGCAATTTGTATTTTTACCTGTCCCAGCTAAAATCTGCCTGTCTGGGACAGGGAGACAGGCCTTAATACAACAGGGACGGGCAATGTGTACATTTACCTGTCCCAGCTAAAATCTGCTTGTGTGGGACAGGTGGACAGGCCTTTAATACAACTGTGACAGGCAGTTTGTACTTTTACCTGTCCCAGCTGAAATCTGCTTGTCTGGGACAGGCACATGTGTATAGGCCTTAATTTTTGACTGCTGTATCAACGCTTGACACCATAGTATAGTATATAGTATACAGGGGAGCTAAGACAGAAAAGTTGAAATTGATGTGACTGGTATATGGTCTGGGCACAGAGAGTTGGACAAACTTGTGTATTTTAATAAAGTATTAAATAATAAAATTTTATGTAACTTTTCTTTTACCCCCCCCCCCCTTCCTGATTTCAAGTAATCAGTTGATCTTTGTTTATACTTTTCTTTCCTTTATCACAATCTTTGTTACACGCTAATGTTATATGCAAATTTTAACGCGAGATGTAGACATACCCTATTATAGTAAAGTATCCCAAAGGTTGAAACGCGCCAGGACTGTGGCATGAGCGCAACCGTAAAGCGGGTGGGCATTTAATTATTCATGAGATGCATTAATTAACAAGAAATGCTGCGCGCAAAATTCAAATCCGGCGAGTGTAATCTCCGACGCGACGCAACTTCAATGAATCGATAATAGGAAAGAAAAGTTATATAACATTTTATTATTCAATAATTTATTAAAATACATAAGTTTGTTGGTCTGGGTCTAAAAATGTAATAAACTTGTACAAATTCTTTATTTAGTGTATTCCCCCTTAGTTTTGATTTTTATTCAGGATTTATCAACTGATATTATCAGACCTTAACCTATTCTTTTCTTTCTTTCCTGCGCAAATTTTTCTGAACTTTTTTTTTTATTATCTTCAATATTTCTAGGAATGTACCCTAATTTTGAAGCCAGCAGACAAAATTTGAATCAATTTTCAATTTTTATTTTAAAAATTTGACTATTTTTGTCACAATTCTGTAAGAAAGTGCAGACTATGGGACTATTTTGTGAATTTGTGATGAAAAGAGAAAACTGGTGGTAAAAAGGTTAAGAAACTGTGCTGTCTTATGCAGATGTGTTAATCTGAAATAAACTGTTCATCAAATATTGAAGTCAATTTTGCCGTTCAGTTCTTGGATAACATCTTGAGGTCGTGTCAATCAAATTGAGGCCACTAATCATTCATGTAATACTGTAAAATACTTGATTTTAGCTGGAATTAATTTTCGCTGAAAAGACATTTTTGGTGTTTTGTATGGAATTTATTTTCACTGATTTTGACAAGTTGAATGTAAAATATAGAAAAAAAGGTATATTCGGTGGATTTTATTTTCAATGAATCATTCCTTTAGTGAAAATTAATTCCATGCAAAAATAAAGTATTCTACAGTATACAACTAGAGAAAATCACTAGTTAAAGTAATTGATTTTATTGTTATTCTAATTTACTTCAGAATGAATTGATGTAATTAGTGAAAAAAAACATATCATTTTGGTTGCTTTAAATTAGCGGTGCTACAAGTGTGATTAGAAACTCAGGAAATGTTAGGTTTAATTTACTAGCCTTACCTGATTAAAATTGTGCTAATAAATGACATATGTACAGTAGAAATCATTTCAGTATTTGTGCTCTTGGATCGTCTGTGACTTTGCATAAATGCTGCTGATTGTGTAGATGACTCTGTCTATTAGATTAAAGTTAAACTTGTTAGAGTAGCCCTGTCATCGTATTTCGTATTCTAAACATTTTGCGGAAGTGAACTAGAAATGTCCATCGAAGTCTGCAAACACATACACCAGTTTTAAAACTGTATTACTAGAGTATGGGGTTCATGAACTTTGGATTTTAGAGGAGACCTACTGTCAAGGCCAAATTTGATAAACTTTGAATTGGCATAACAAAAGGAATATCTATTTTTACTAAGAGCAATAAAGCAAATTCTTTTATTTAAGGCAATTATTTGTTTTTGATACCTCTGTAAAGTTCAGTCCAGTAGTATAAATCACCTTAGATGGGGACAATTTAAGCACACTTGAATAATTGCGAATTTGACGATTTCTTATTAGCTGGCTTTTATTTTTACTGCTGTGATAAAACTAGTAAATTTAAATTTCTGTGAATATCCCTGCAACATAGTATTACCCTATGCAGTACAAATGTATTAAAACACAACCGTTGCAGCTATTTGAAGAGCTTTTCAGTCCAACAAGACTACCAGGATATACCAGTCATTGTCATACAAATACAAACTCTATTCCGGCATGGCAAAAGTAATAGAAAATACAACAGCCATGTCTAGCCATCTCCTGGTTGACCTGAGTTTATTTACTCTAACTAAACTATGAGCTAACATCAAATTTGTTGAATTTAAATGCAGTGAATATTTTTAATAACCAGTACTGAATTCAAAGCAAACTGAAAACTTTTTGGTATCATCGTTTTTAAAAATGTTTAACCCTGATTACATTGTTTAAATATGTGTTTTTGAATAGCTTAATATTTATGATTATATTGACAAATACCGTAAAATTCCTAATTGAGGCCGCGACTTTAATTAAAATTCATTTTTTCAATGGACAAATTCAGATGCCTGAAGTCTTGGTGCAGCTTTAATTAGAGCATTCACTTCAGTAACAGTGGGAAATTTTTTCAAAAAACAAAAGTAAAAAGGGATAATGATATGCTAATGAGATGCACGACACTCGATTGCAACTTTGTTGCAATTCTAAGCGCACTTTCGAATTTTTACACACAGACAAACTTGTACACAAACGAAATTTCACACTGTATAACATACTGCACAATAAATATTATCTACAAATAGATTTGTATGCATTTGCAGATACTACAATCTCTTGAATAGACTAATTCGTTAGCACCGGTATAGGTTACAACTGAGAAACAGTCGTCTGACACAGTCGATTGCGTTCGACTACTGGCATGTTCAACTTCCGGCAGAGTGACTGTACATTCCATATTTAATTTAGACATCTGGGAAATAAAAAAAGTCAATCAAAAAAAAATTTTCGCAAGATAACAAAAAATACTCAGTATATTATTTAATGTAATATATATTTATTTTCTTATCTTTTTTTATAACGAAAAGTATATTCTAAAACGAATGCATTCTTAGTAGCAAGTGATCACGGTAACGGTCATGCTGCGTTTCACACAAGTGAATAACTTACTTTTTTTCGAAGTGTTACAATTGCTGATTATTGCTCAGTAGTGATAACAATAACATACAGAAAATAAATTCATTGAATTGTTGTGAAAATTCAACTTAGTTTCACCGCAAGCGAATGATTTCGGTCACATATAAACCAGTGTTCTCCACAAATAAAATTTAAAGAGGGGCGCTAATTTGCATATAATTAGCATACCAATCAAACATTTCAAAGAAAATTCTTAGCATTTTTATATTTACATCAACCTTAAATACTGTGTACAAGTACTATATTAATATTCTTGAATTATTTTGATGAATAAATTAAACCACTTGATGTAAAAAAAATATCAACTTTGACAAATGAAGAATGTCAACTTTATTCTCTGTAATGGAACAAGTTGTGAAATTCTAGCCTTTCATTCATTTCTTTTAAATTTCTTTCAAGTATTTTCATTTTCAAAAGTTTTATAAATGCTCTGACATATTGTTATAGTTGAAAATCACTAGTAATAAGAAGAAACATATTTTCACATAACAAAATTACCATTTAAAAGAAAAAGAAAAAATTGAATCCAATGACTGTAAATAAATTAATCATTATGTTGATTGCATCATGGGTACTGAGGACAAAGGTCAAATCAGATACCCTGTCATCCATGTTGTTTCAGTGTTCACCATACGTTTTGTTTTGGTGATTTATTTGATGATTCGTTAAATACTTTTCGCCAATAAAAGGCAAGTAACAAGCAATTGGACCAATAAATTGTTGCTGGTTATTCTGTTCTATAGTATCTAAGCTAATTCAGGAATGATGAGGGAACTTGTTTTGACTCTCCCATTGCGTGATTAATGCAGTGCTTGTGACAATTACTTCACGCATCCAGTCATTGTTTTTTGTTTATTTATTCAGCCAGTTTTTCCCCAGACATCCTATCCATTGTCCTAGTTGTCACCTATGCCACTATCTGTCTCTTAGTTCTTTGTTTTATCGCTTGTCAATTAATAAGAGGTCTCTCAATAAAGTCGTCGGGACATCTTCCGGGACTTGTGAAACAGCTGTTCACCGAAAACAAAGGAGGGCGCTGAAGATAAATAAGAGGGGCGCTACAAATTGAAGAGGGGCGCAAATGAATTAAACCCCTCGTGGAGAACACAGTAAACGCTTGATCCGATATGGTATCCGCCATGTTCGTTCAAACATCTTTCACAAGTGAATAACTTACTTTTTTTCGAAGTGTTACAATTGCTGATTATTGCTCAGTAGTGATAATAATAACGTACAGAAAATAAATTCGTTGAATTGTTGTGAAAATTCAACTTAGTTTCACCGCAAGCGAATGATTTCAGTCGCATATAAACGCTCGATCCGATACGATATCTGCCATGTTCGTTCAAACATCTTTAGTGACTTGAAACTGTTTTTTGACCTGATATGTCAAGTCGCTAATAAACCTGGATGATGCCAACGAAATGCTGGATGGTGCCAACGTGATTAAATCACCATAGCTCATTTAAATATGTTAATATGGTTCAGCGAACTCGTGGTAAACGAAACCCTGAAGAGATTTACCGTTGTTGTAGTGCGATCGTTTGGCTTTGATTTTGATGGGAAAACGGCATGATTTTTTTTTTTAAATCAAGAAATTAGTTGTTTTCGAAAGATAAGCTAACAACAGCTCATTGTCGAAACGCGCAGTTTACCCATCCACGCTACCCACAAAAAACCTGTACTCTGGAATAAGCATCAATGACTACGGAAAACCTAAATTAGACTCTAATCTAAGCGTCAGGAATCATTGAAATGTTCGAAAAATTATGCCTTAATTTAAAATTAAATGGTATATCTTTTTCTGAAATATGTGGTGGCTGTTTGGTTTGTGAAAGTTTGGGGTGCGGCTTATATTGCAGGCTTTTTCCTGGGATCAAAACTTGTCAATTTCAACATGAAACAATGTCTCAAGTTAGGGGTGCGGCTTCTATTAAAGCTGCGGCCTCAAATATGATTTTTACGGTAGGGTCATAAAATAAGAAATGTTTTTACACATCATACTACATGTATCAGTACATCAAGTAAAATGCTACAAGATACTTTTAGTTATTCGCCTGTCATTTTAAATAGCCGCAAAATTTGATTTGACAGACTAAATTTCTACAAACTACTTTTGGTTGAATATTTCCTGTTTTTACAAAATGGCTGGCTGGCTAGCTAGCTAGCTAGTTAGTTTCATTATGGATTTTAGACAGTTACTTTATACTTTCTGACTACTGTAAAATGACTAATTTTCACTGGGTTTAAATTTCACTGATTTACCATTTCGGGCATATTCAGTGGGTTTTAAATTCACGGTTTTGTCATTTAGATAATGTGTTCTATGCTAAATTTTACATATTCACTGTGTTTTAATTTAGCGCATTTTTCCAGTCAGCGAAATAAGCTAAATTAAAACCCAGTGAATAATTACCCCCTTTACAGTATAACCCTGACACTAATGTTATAGATCTGTCACTGCTGTCTTTCTGGTAAAAGTTATGGATCTGCAGTATTAAAAGCTCAAAATTAGAAATAATTCCTTGGAGACTCGGTCGTGATGCTTGCCCTTTGTCCGTGACGCTTGGTCACTCGCCCGTGATGCTTATGTTTTTGTTTACAAGTGTCAGTCTCGTCTTGCACGTATTTAAAACAATAACATGTATTGATCGATTTAGGTAATCCCGCTTTTGTTAGCCATACAAAGACAGTGATAAAAACGGAAGTCTGCAATATGTTGCGAAGTCTTTCAAAGGTGCAGAGCCTCCAAATCAAAAAAAAAATTAACTAGAGTAGCAATAATTTGCCCATTGCACGCAACGGCAACAATGTGACAAAACAAGTCACGGCGTACGTCGGGAAGATCAACCCCATTTTTGCTGCACTCTGATTTGTTATCACTCAATTGCCGGTGACATTAATTACCCCAAAATAAAAAAAAAAAACTAGTGAAATTATGTCGCATTGGAAAGAAAAGTATGAATAATTCAACAGCAGACGAGACGGGTTGAGAAAAAACAAACTCTGACCTCTGGAAATACCCCATTCATAAGGTGCCTTAGTACAGAAAAACGCCGCCCTAAGGCGACATAATGCACGTTGCAACATTGTGACCTGTGCATGCTGGGTTACCAGGGGTTCTGATCGAGGTAACAAAGATGGCGGCGTAGAATGCATGAGTTTCCGCGATGTTTAAAAACAACATCTCGTTGGCGATTTTGATGTAATGCCTATGATAATCGTCAATGAATCGTTTTAATAAACAATTTGTGTATTTCACACCAAAAAGTCAGATACCGATGATCGCAATAGCAGCGGTGAATACCCGTCCAACGCAATGTCGCCAGCTGACAATGTTACGGTGATCGTAGCGTTGTACTCACAAGGTATATTGCAGTGAAAAATCGCCGAACTGCCATTGTAGAATTTTTTTTTAATTATTGATTTATTAATTTCAACATATTTCGATATTATGCCGACTTTATAAATTTAACCAAAAAATGTATTCCCCAACGTTTATATGAACCGACATTGACATGGGCTCTAAAAACTTATACACAATGATGAACCAGTTACATCCATGGATAACAGTATATTCACTGACTGGCTATAACACAAGTTTTTCAATTTTTTTTTCCTTTTTATGATGTTCCATTTCAAACTTTATTTGACTTGATACAAAAACAAAAAATACAATGCAGTAAAATGATATAATATTTATCAGATATAAAAATATCTTTCTTTAATTAATTGTAGATTGACAATATTTGTTGGGAAAAACTGATTACTATGCAAATAAAAATTATGCAAATTAGATGCATTGTTATGCAAATTGGCCGTGATGCTTGACATGAAGTCTGGGGAGAACACTGGATTATATGTGCTACTACCAGTATGAAAAGCTGGTAGCAGGATAATAATGTTGGGTTTTGTACTTATTGTAGTTATCTGTCATTTTAGACAGGCACTCCACATTTTTTTAGACAGATACAACATTTTACTTGACATGCAAAATTTCTACAAAGCTGTCCAATTTTTATTGAAAATTACCAGTAAATTATAAAATAACTATAAATAATTAACAAAAAATTAATTGTAAGTCTGTGGTTACAGAATAGGGACGGATATTTTTTTATTTCGATAAAGTTTTTAGACAGGTACTTTCTATTTGCTGGCTGTAACTCTGCTTGTTGCCATGAAATTGTGAGTACATGGAAATAACAAACTGCCACTGTGCAGGACAACCCGTATTTTGGTATATCTGTGACGAGACATTTTTAGCTCCGCTGTCGACTTTGTCGAGCGGAGCTTATCATATGAGTGATTGTCCGTCGTCGTCCATGTCAATGTTTTACTTTTTCGACTTCTTCTTGAAAACTACAAGCCTGAATGCTTTGATACTTGGTGTATATGTACCTTGGGTAGACCTCTCTTAGGTTTGTTCATTTCATGTTGATATCTTCGATTCTCTAATTTTGGTGAATATTTTTGTCATTTTTGGTAAAAAGTGATATTTTCGACTTCTTGATAAAAACCGCAAGTCCAATTGCTTTCATACTACATATATAGGTACTACATGTAGACCTTTCTCAGATTTGTTCATTTTGTGATGATATCTTCAATTCTCTAATTTTGGTGAATATTTTTGTCATTTTTGGTAAAAAGTGATATTTTCGACTTCTTGTTAAAAACTGCAAGTCCGATTGCTTTGATACTATACATATTGTTCATTTTCTAATGATGTCTTCAGTTATTTAATTGGAATGTGCATTGCTAACAGCGGAGCTGTCTCAGTCGATAGGCTGCTTGTTAATTATTTTGAAATTTCTAATACAGTGGCCCCTCGCTAAGTCGCGCCTCGGTAAGTCGCGATTCGGCTAAGTCGCGGGTACTTGGATGGCTCCCAAAATTTCTATTGTGTTTTGACAGCAATTTTGAAGTACAAAGACTAATGTTTCGTGGCATAGTGTTTTTAACTAACCGTTAAAGAGACAACTTAACACCCACTGTCCGTCAATTGCTGAGATGCAATGGGTGACGGCGGCCTTACTCAAGGTGTCAACATGGGTGTCGAGTAGTGACCGTACGTACTTCTTGGCCGGTCCCATTTTGGTATACCTCTACAAAAACTCGCTACAATGAGTTGAATTCATAGAATTCTGATCTCTATTTCTCAATTGAGCAGCATGTCAAAGCGAAAGCTATACAGCCTGTTCGTACGCCATAAATTCACGGCGATCGACCGTGTCAAACCAAGTTAAGGGTTGCACGTGGTTGAGCCCACTATTCGTGGGTGGGTAAAAAATGAAAAGTAAATTTGTTTTCAAAGTTGACCAAGAGGCGGGACTGAACAGAAAAACAAGCGAAAGTGTCCGACAATGATGACACCGATAAAGCTGTTTACGTTTCTTTAAGAACGGTCTCCCGGAACTCCACTATCTGGTCCCATCACCCAATGCAAAGCATACAACTCAGATATGACGACTTTGAATTTGAGGCCAGTTCAGGGTGGTTCTTGCGATGGCAAAGAAGACACGCTATCGACACACGCAGTCTCAATCCAAGGCGAAGCTCGATCTGGGAACATTGACGCTGTCGGAACTTTTCCCGAAAAACTGAGAGAAATTATCTATGAAGGTGGTTATTTTGACGAACATGTTTATAATTGCGATGAAACTGGTTTATGTTGGAAGCTGTTACCGTCGAAGTCGCAAGCAACAGCAAGCGGCCCACATAATATCAGACACAAACAAAATAATCAACGCAATGTTTACAGCAAACATAATCATGATTTTATTCGAATACTGCCTGACACATGTGATGATACATCAATTAACTAAACCGAGGGTTTATATGTGCTTTTTATATGTTTTTCAATGCACGACCTCCCTCTTTCACGACGTCCCTCGGTAAGTCGCGGCCCTCGATAAGTCGCGGTTTTTGCTTGGATCCCAACACCCGCGACTTAGCGAGGGGCCACTGTAGTCCAAAATGGGCTACTAATGTTTGAAAATAGTAAATCCAGGACAAGTATTAGTAGTCTCTGTGCCTGGGGCTACTTCTAATTTTGGGTACTGTCATAGTGGAATGCATTTTAAATTCTGCAGCTTAGATTGATTACTCGCATATTGTAAAAAATTAAGTTATTAGAAATAGAACATACGACATACAAAAATGTTGCTTCCTATAACTGGCTGAAAAGTTTCCGGTTTGGGAGTAATTTTTTTTTTTATTTTATTTCAATTTATTTTATACTAATGACCTGTACTCAAAGGTGAATGATCATGTTTAGTTTTTAGTTTGCAAGTTTATTTTTCTTAAGTGCTGTTCCTTTAGTTTGTAGTAGAAAGTAAATTAAATAAAAATGGAGAGATCAATGGAGTTAATTTGCATAGGAAAAAATTATTTGGGTCTTTTTTTTTTTGAATGAAATCAACTTTCAATTATGGGTAGATTTTATTATAAAAATATAATGCTTCCATGCTAGTTTAAATAAACTTAGGAAGCTGAACTTTGTAACGAATTATTATGCATGTTGAACTTCACTTTTTGTGTATACAGGTGTGCAAAGAAAAAAAAAACGATGTTTCGATAACACTCATTCAAGGTAGTGTTGTTTGGCATCCACTTTAAAAGCTGCCTGTCAACTTGGTCTAAATAGGATGTGTTGTCTGATTTCTGTGTGTTTGTAGCACTGTTGACAAGACCTCAAACGGACCTCTCAGTCCATAGCAAAATATGCATACCTGTGAATTTTAAAAGGGTGGTTCTATTGTTGTGTGCTAATTTACATAATACATAGTCCTTGCATTTCAATAGCCTCTTTGAATAAAAGTCGTCTCATTTGCATATGATTGTAAAGCTATCCAAATGGGGCCGCCTCTCATACTGCCTAAATAACTATTGTGAAATTTAATCTAATTTCTCACAGTTTTCTTTGAGTTCTCTTTTAGAGTAGGCTTAAAGAGAGAGAATTAAACATTTTTTTAAGTGTTGTGGAGAATGGGAGTGGGTGCACAGTTATCAAGTTTCAAGCTAGTCTCATTGATCAAAAGTTCCTGATAACTTTGCTTCTGAATTGTAAAGTGGTGATTCATTATTATTATTGTCAATTTTATGAAATAAATTGTGCTGTACATTTTGTTGTTGATTAATTGCATTTATTACTAAAAATTAATGAAAGAAATGTGAAAACAAGTTTTCACTATCAAAAATCATTTTGATCGCTATCTGCGATTCATTCTTATCAGCATCTTGGCTTGGTATTTCTGGCTAGTAACATCATATTGTACCCAGGTGTTCCTATGTGTAGGTGGGTTATTTTGATGTAATGCTTATATTTGTTAAGAAATACTGCTTAGTATATTTTCGTGTTGGTGAAAAAAATGTTCCTGGTAGGCAGAGTTCGATGGTTATACTAGAGTTGTGGTTATTAATTTTGTATGGTTGTAAAATTTGTGGGTTTTGTTTCTTTTTGTATAATGTACCTACTGTATTTGAAATTTGGAATAACATATTCTATGTTTTTATTCATGCAGTTGATCTACCACTACTCTCAGACCCTGGAAGATTAATATAGTCAGTGACTTATTAGTCATTCATAATTCTGGAATAAAACTCCTGGGATTATTGAGTAATAGTTGTTATATCTTTATTACTGTATTCATACAGGTTTTATCTCTTTTGATGGATTGAGTTTCGAGAGTGATCAGGCTAAGCTTAAAAATGTTGATAAAGTTAAAAACAATAATACATTTCATTTGATTTACCTTGGAGTACATGCATATTACACACAAGTTACCTTTGCTATGCCATACATCTGTAACAGACATCTGGTGACTGAAAACCCAATCCTATGTACCCATTTAATCCTTTCTGAACACGATCATAACATCAGTATTTTGTACACTACCTAGCTGGCTTTCTGTGAAGTTTTTAAGCTGTGGAATTTGTCTGCATACTTATCATGCAAACATGAACACTAAGTACACAATAGACAGTACTAAGGGTGTAATGAATTGCTGCCAGTCTTACAACATTCATGCTAAGTAAAATTGTGTTCTGGTTTTCATAGCATTGTAACTCTAGGGGTATTCCCTGTGGGAGAGAGTTCTGATATTGAAATGTATGTCCGATTGTCTGCTGTAGTGTATTGTAACGTAAATTATTTCAATACTTGAGTTGACGTGATTGCAATCAGTTTTCCAGTACATTCTCTGAAGAATACTATGAAGTACTTTATTTTCATCAAAAATTAATTCCACCTAAAATAAAGTTTTTTACACAAGTAAGAATCAATGCTTTGTCTTCAAAACTCGTTAGCAATGCAGCTCAGTAGAAAAACTCTGTACAAAATCAGTGATAAGCAGGAAATATTGTAATAGTCTTAACATTTCTCTTGGGGTCTTCAAAATTCAAGTTGCAGTGATTTTCACAAAACCTGGGATTGCCCTTAAACTGTTGAACATGTGAAAATGTTTAGCCAAGAGAAAACAATTCACAGTATGCTTGTGTATTACTTCTGATGATTAATAGAGCATGTAGCTTGTACTTTTAGATCATTTTGGATAATTTTATTTTCTGAATTTAGTACTTAATAACTCTACATTTTAATTCAAGACATTTAAAAATAAAATGCATGAAATGTATTATCTTTTGGGCCAACTTGTCATGTGCCCTATTTATGAATGTTATTGTATATATAATGATACTTAAAGGGTAACTTGCCAATCCCAGGGATTGCACCAAGGAATCTATTGGTTATGTTGTGTGGAATGTTGATCTATCTTTTGTTATCCATTGTAATTTTAATCCAGAAAGCAAATTTGTTGTGAGATTAGGCTTAAATGGAGATGTCCCTTTAAACGTACAGTACCATCTTACATGACATCCTTTCTTCTTGCCTGGAATTGAAGAGAAAATGCTTTATTTTCATCGTGAAGAAAATATGACATTTCATTTTTGGTTCAAGGTCAAACAAGTTTTATAAAATATAAAACATCTTAGTTCATCAGAATCATAATTAAACCTTGATTATAAAAAAATTGCTCATTAGTTGAATCATTTGAAGATGTCATGTTTTGATGTTCTTGATATTATATTAGTCTAACATAGGGTATTCTTTTTGTAATTATTGTTATCTGTTGTGCTTCTTGTGTACTGTTAATGCATTAATTTTGCTATTCTTGCCAATAAGTAAATTCCGCTCAATTAAATCCATATTACCATGTAAAATAACAATAGAACTCATAGTTTCACTGGTAAATTCATCTAGTGAATATCAAAATAGTGAAAATAAATGGTTTTACAGTATTAAGTTGACAGTTTGGTTTCTGTCAATTTCTGTAGGTGTCAATGTGGTGGTACAGGTTCTTTTTTTACAAGGTACATTTTTTTCACACCTTAGACAAGGTGGAATGTTATAACAATGACACCGATGGTGCCGAAAGCCCAAAGTGCTTTTATTATTGTTTTGGCAGTTTGGCTGTCAACACTCTGTGATCTGGCAGAGGCTAGCTAGTTCACAGAGAACTGTAACACACAACAGACAATCTTATTTTGTTTTATTTGTGTTTTCACTCTTGTATTGTTTACTTTTTTTGTACATGTATGTCCATTTTTGTTTTCTTTGGGAAGTGCATGTTTATATATGTTATCATTTTGAGATAAAATATGCATAAAATATTACTATGTGTAGAATTGTGGTAAAAATACAAACTTCATTTTACCTATTATAATTATGACAAATACATTTTTTTTTTACCCTCCTATTAAGGTGTAAATCTAACAACCGAGACGGTTAGAATGAATTCCTTCAGTACAACTCTAAAAATAGAAGATGCCCGCTCATTAAATGGTACAGTATATATAAATAAATAAATGTTATTTACAAAATTAAACACAAGTTTCTTGTTGAGTGCCTGGGTCAAGTAATTCCTGTTGTACTCTGCTGTACTGTACCAAACTGTATTGTTTAGTTTCCTCCTACCCCTTTGAGGCATGGGAATTTTACCATGCTGGTGCACTGAATGCCAAGCTTAAATTTATTGATATGCTAATTAGGTATACTGTGTAACAATTGATACCCTGAATTTAGCATCATTTTTCAAACATTTAAATTTTTCTGTCGCCTAAATTAGTCTAATTTAGGGTTTTCTTAGTCACATGACATCTATTCAAGAGTACTCATTTATTATAACTAACGTGAATGGGTAAACTTTGTTTTGACAATGAGCTGTTATCACTGAAAAGTGTTAAATCGTTCTTCAATGCTCACTTTATATTTTGAATGCTACTAATTTCTTAATTAAAAAACAAATTGTCCCGTTTTCCCACCAAAATCAATCACAAAAGATCATACTGCAACATCTGTATATATTTTTCGTTTTACCTTCGCTATTCAGCTAGGTCACTGAACCCAAATTAACATATTGAAAACGAGCTGTGGTAATTTGAATATGTTTGTACAAATCCAGCATTCTGATTGGTTAATAATTAACTTGACCTATCAGTCCAAAGAACAGTCAATTCGCTTGTAAAAAAAAACTTCAAGCGTTTGCATATGATCAAACACATTTGCTTATGATGAAATAAAGTTAAATTTAACAATCCAAGCCAAATTTGCTCAATTTTTCCTTGGTCGTTGATGTTCAAAATATGGTGGGTCCTCTTTTTCTTTCTACCCATTTTAGATGCAATTTAGTACATACTTTTTGATGAACTCGTAATTAGATTTTGATACAAATCTGTGCATATTAATTAGTTGATTTGCATAATAACTTAACTACAATATTAACACAAAAATAACTATATTCATGGTAGATTTTTTTGATGGAATAAAACTTGGTGCATAGTTGCAGGAATGATAATTGTTTGGCATCAATCTTTGTATTTTAATAAACAAATTTGTGGCAGTTTAGCTAATGTAAAAGAAACTATGTACATACTTATTTTTATATAGATGTTAGTGGCATTTAATTAATTTTCTGTTTATTTCGTATCATAATAGTCACTGATAATAGTATTTTGTTAACTTGGTTCTAAATTTTCTGTCTGCATACTGTGTGTCTTATTGAGTATCTGACACTATCTGAATACATCAATTAACTATTTGGAGCTTGTTTATTTTGAAAGATTGTTTAATTAATATCTCATCCTATCTTGTCCTTTAGGCCAGGCAATGCAACACTCCAATGTAAATGGGCTTGATTTCACCACCAAAGGACAACATACAACAGAGGCTACAGAGAACACTGATACAACACATCAAGAACTACAACAACAGCAGCAGACTGTACAACAGCAACAACAAGAATTGTCACAACAATCAGTGACTCCCATTGCGTTAACAGCACATTCAACTCCACAACAAGTATTAATACAGGCTTTGCCAACCAGTGCGACTTCTCAAATTACCACAACCCCTACATTGACTTTGACTGCAAAAGATGAGGAATTATCAGTGGCCCAACAGCAACAATTACAAGTAAGACAAACCCTTCTGAAAGTTGTACTTGATGTATTATAGTATTGGTAGAAAAATAGTGTAGACATTTCTACAGTTATATCAAAAGACCCATAGCAATGTGTCACTGTGGTTCTGTCTGTGATATTTCCTGAGGTTAACCTTATATTTTTTAAATTGCCCTAGCGTATTTGCTCAATTAGAAACGCATAGATGTAAAAACGGGACAAATAAAGGTTGTATCGTCATAGTGATATCAACACTTGGTGTTGGATTAATCAAACTCGTAATATTTATTGAGTATTTCCAGGCTTGATAATGTTATATATATTTGATGATGATCAACTTTGGTGAAGTGTTTCTTAATACCATATTTCCCTCTGTTTGGTATTTCAGCATAACTATTAAAATAAATTTGTGTTCAAAATCAAAATGTTTGAGCTGCGTCTTTCACGCATTAGGCAAGATCTCGTAATGAAGCTCGATGAGTTTCACCAAGCAATACCATGTTTTTTCTTTTGGGGGGGGGGGGTCATTATGATAGCTTTTTAACAATAAACCATTTAATTTTCCCTGATATGAATTTCAGCGATTTCATGTGATGGCATAATTTCTCAAGTCACTGACACTCCATCCATGTCATAAGATGGCAGAGAAATTTTTACTTTTACACTATTAAGGTATATAGTTTTTGTGAGGTGTTTTCTTGAAGAAAATGAGTATTTGAGCACTGTAACATCTCTTTCTGCAAATCACTGATCTTTGTTTGTAGGCACAGCTAGGGCAAGGTCAGATTCAAGTTCACGTGCCAGTTAGTCAGGCTGATGGAAATCAACAAGAAGTACAGCAGCAACAACCAATTCAGTTGTCGATAGCAGGCGGGCAGTTTCCGCAACAAGTCTTTCTTTCTCAACAACAGGTTAGTTCATGATTACAAACAATCTCATAACATGTGATCTTACTGCATTACTTCACATCTCTGATTTCAATTGTATGTTAGTGTTCTCAGAGTAGTTGGCACATTTACATAACAATGCAATATGCAAATTATATATATTCTTTGTATTGTTATGGTAATTTTATTTCAGTACAGAGTTGTTGGGGGGATGGCATATAGATCTGCTGTCAATCTCTCTCCTGCTCCGAGTGAAAGAAGATTTTATACTTATTAAATTGATAAGTAATTATTTGTAATGTTAAAGTTGTATTCCCACTTTGCAAATATGTAAAATGTATTTGCTGAACATGGAGATGTTATGCCATTGTATCTGTTTTTGATGTTCTGGTCTCACTTTCTTGCTAGTGGAGGCTCTCGTCTCCTAGACAGATATACTTACTAGGTAAAAGAAAGCCTACTATTGCAGTGGTTGTAATTTAAAAATTAAAGTTGCCTGTCCATTGAAGAATAAATGCCCTCCAGTTGTTGATGTACCTGCCTCAAGGGAGATATAAATTTATAACTCTTGAAAACTCTGAAAGCAATTTTCTTGACATTATCATATTAGAAAGCATCATTGACAGACAATAAAAATTCTATATTCATCAGTCAACAAAGACAAGCGGTTTGTACATTTACCTGTCCCAGCTAAAATGTACCTATCTGTGACAGGTGGACAAGTCCTTAATACAACAGGGACAGGCAGTTTGTACATTTACCTGTCCCAGCTAAAATGTACCTGTCTGTGACAGGTGGACAAGTCCTTAATACAACAGGGACAGGCAGTTTGTACATTTACCTGTCCCAGCTAAAATCTGCCTGTCTGGGACAGGTGGACAGGCAGTTTGTACATTTACCTGTCCCAATTGAAATCTGCTTGTCTAGGACAGGTGGACAAGTCCTTAATTTCAACAACTGTATTTTTTTTTCAAATTATGATTTGAGAGATGCAATTAAATTAATATTCTGCAGTTAATTTCTTCATTACCCATAAACAATTTCAACATTTCATGGTATATATATGATTATGGTACTGTAGAATACTTTATTTTCGCTTGGAATTTATTTTCGCTGAAGGGATGATTCCGTGAAAATAAAATCCGGTGAATATACATTTTTTCCTATATTTTACATTAATCTCATCAAAAATCAGTGAAAATAAATTCCAAGCAAAACGCCCAAAAAGCCTTTTCAGCGAAAATAAAGTATTCCACAGTACCTCACAGATTTGCAAAGTGAGAATGCAACTTTAAAAGTACCACAATATTGGTTTATGGGTGCCATGCAACATAGTATTTTCACACAATTTGACCATTTATTGTCATTACTGTCAGTCCTTTATTGCGTATACTTTATTTTCACTTGGAATTTATTCAGTGAAAATACTCTTTTACCTTAGAAAATAGTGAAAATAAAATTTATAAAAAACAAAATGTCTTTAGCTGCGATCATTTGACGATTTATAGCAGTGCAGGTCTGTATAACACATTGAAATACTCTAGCATTTCTTATATACCTCCATGTGTTAACCACTGTGCATACTAACCAAATTGATTTTGGGAGGATTCTGAGTAAAAATGGAACCCCCAAAACGAGTAACATCACAGCGAATCTTTTTTGTGTCAGTGCTGCGTCATATTAGACACCTTCTATTCAATTCACTATGGGAAGCAATAGAGCGAACATGGTATATAGTGCATAGACAGAATAACTGGAGAGTGAATTCCTTTCTAAGTTTGTTTTCAAATGCCTATTATTTTAACATACCCTATTTGTATTCATTAAGTAACACAAAAGTGATTTTAGTACAAGTACTAAACAGCATGAAAAACAAATTGCACTTTTACTGTCGTCGCCATATTGTCTTGAGCACCAAGAAAGTAAAATTGCCAGCTAAGTTACCGACAGGTTTGCTCTGTACTTCCCAAGATCGTTACACGATTGAAATAACAGGAGACATCTAATTAATTGTGAGAGACTCAGACATGTTGAATGTAAATGGAAGATGTAATTACCTTTCAATTTATTTGGTACAATTGTATAAATTGCTATTGTATGACAAATTGAACAAAATGTTTGTACTGATCTTGTCTCGGATGTCTGCACAGTCACTGCTATGTAATGTGCTTTTAACGGAAGGCTGTACTTTTGAGAAAATTGTTTGGTCTAACCAGTTCTAATAATGTAACGATCTTGAGACATGTATTGCAAACCTGTCAGCAACTTGGCTGACAATGTTGCTCTTTGGTGTCTGAAACTGGGGGTAACAGTAATAGACCATTTTCCGTTCACTGTGAGAATCACACGTCATGCGTGAAATCAAATGTAAAAACAGGACAAACAAAGGTCATAGCGTTGTAGTGGTGTCAAACATCGCTTGGGATTCAATAAACGCGAAAATATTTTGGGTGGCATTTCCATGCTTGGTAATGTGCTGTATACATTTGATGATAGACAATTTCAATTAAGTGAGGGTATTCGAAAGCAATATTCCTCTGTCGAAGATCGGCCGGTCGATGTGAGCTACGAAATAAAGAAATTAAAGTTCAAAATCAAATCGTTCGGTTTTTACGGCAGACGTTCGACGTGCGTCTTTCATGCATCTCGTGAGATCTCGCAGTTGAACGGAAAATCACCTATTATGAAATTATGTGAGAATGCAAAAAAAGAATGGAAACTACTAACAAATACTTAATCCTTTGAGTGCCTTTGTCAACTTTTGACAGCTACTACAAAATTTAGTTTTGTATAGTCTGCCACCCATCCCCCATAAAATGTTGATAATAATTGGCAAACCTTTCGATCAAAAACTAAACCAATATCTGAAACTATCAGTATAGTCCAAAATTAGAATGAAATTTATGACTATTTACAAAATGTGACAAATATTTGCACTGAATTTTAGGCGAGAAAAATATCTGGCACTCAAAGCGTTAATCCTCATGAATAATTAATGGTAGATGATTTTATTTATTTAATATTTGCTTAATATATGCTCAAGTTGTTTCTTTCCCATATAACACTTCATAAATAAATTGCTTATATCTAAAATAGTCACTGCATTTTGTAGGATATTTGCTCTATTACAAGTGCATTTCTATAAGAGGAACATGCAAGTGAAAAATGTTCGATTGAAATCAATAGTCATCTCGGAGTATCAGTTGCCTACAGATTCATAAGTTAATGTGCTCCCGATAATTGAAAATGTGCACCTGTAAAGTCTTGTCATCTGCGATAACCAGTAGGGAATATTTTAGACTTAATGATTGTGTTTCCAACAAAATTTGGTGTAAAACTGAGCATATTGCGTGCTCAGGGTTTGTATATATTAATAGACATATTACAAATTCATTCTTTGTATCCCTATCACAGTTAAGACTATTGTGATCCCTCAACCCTCAGTTTCCACATTACATTACATTTTATAGTTATATGTAAACAAAATCATTGTCACTTTAAATAAAATTGGGGTCTCACACAAATTTGGTGAGTCCAGAAAATATTTGCATTTAACACAATCCCTGAATTATGCTTTAAAAAAAAACGGCTTCCAGTTGGCTTTCTTAAATCTGGTCTAAAAAAATGCACCCGAAACCTATTCATTGTCATCTCACAAAGGTCGATAGGAATGACAGTTGCATTTGATTCAATCAATTCATTACCCAGAATTCATAGCATACTGCCTTTTTGTATTCCTGCTAACTTTATTGCACTTCTAATCGAGCAAATATGCCGGGAAGATTGATGTGTAAAAATGTCAACATTCTTGTGCCTTTTTTGGTGTTGAGCATCTAATGTCAGAGAGAATACAGTAATCTGTTAACTGCTCCTTGTGTGTTGTAGAAATGCCTAAGCTGTAATGTTACTGCATGTAGTAGTGTTTTATCTCCTTCTCCCCTATGTATTTGCACTGTAGCAGTATGCAGACCTTAATAAAGTGTGGCAACAACATAGCAATCAACTTTCAACCCAGCTGCACAATATTGGACCACAAGCTCCCCAAGCTACACCACAGCTACAGCAACCACAACCCAAGGTCATCAACATATTCAAATACATTATATCAATTCATCAAATTAGTCTGTACATTGAGCTAAGAGTGTCACACCCTCATGGAGCTAGTGTTTTCTCACTTGATACAGGTTTCCACCAAATTTCAGTTGAATAGCCTATTATATCCATCATCATTCCCACTGGTCTTTGACATGAAGTGGGAGTAGATATATATCTATATATTCCATGAGTTCAGTTGATAAGTTTACAAAGTGATCTGATAGACCAGTTTTTTTAAGGAGACTGAATTGTAGGAAGAAAAATTGAAATTAGTTGAATTGTTATAATAATATTATGTCAATGAGAAGCTAAGATGAATCTTGGGAATTATTGAAAAAGAGATACTGGAGAATAGGAGAACTGGCAACTGTTGTCATTTTTTTGATGTTAAGCATATTGGGTGTTCAAAATCAAAGTAAATGTTGATAAGATTTTTGATGAGTGAATTTGAAAACAAAAACATAGAACATAAAATTTGTACAAATTTTCTTTGTCATGTTTTTGAAAACTGAATCTAAATTGTTTAGATTTAACATTATATTTTTGTAGTACTCATTGCCAGGGTTAAAGTCAGGAAACAGAAAGTGAAACTCTATTGAAATGAATGATATCCGTCCTCAGTCTGTAAATACAGACTTACAATTTATTTACTTATGGTTATTTTGTTAATTGCAGGTAATTTGACAACAATTTTGCCTGTCAAGTGAATTTTTTTACCTGCTTAAAATGACAGGAAGTGAGGTGGCTAGCTACAAAATGATAATGAAATATCTCTGTTTTGCTGATTTTCAAACAAAAACAAATCTGCACCATGGCTGTATAACCAGTCTCTTGTGAATTTATTTGCAACATATTTGTAAGAAAAGGTTACATAATCAACATAAAATTTGGCCACAAAGCTGATTTTGCAGTGACATACAAAAATTTAAGACATTTCATTCTATACTCTTTGATTGTTGCCATGGTTACGTATCCCTGTATTCTATAATGTCCTTTATTCAATTGCTAATGGAAAATATTGTTTTATGGAGATTAGGTGGTCCAGCTAAAAAGAGGATTATGTTAATTCTGTATCAGGTAGATTTTATGAATACTAAAACAAAAAGTAGGAATTACTGAAGCTACTGAACTTGACAGTTAATCTCATGAGAATGTGATGCTCTTCAATGTACCCCACCTTTTCATCATTTTATACTAATCAAAACATTTCCTCACCTTACTTATTTATTTTGGTTTCTCAGGTCAAATTTTTGTTTATTTTTATTTCCCATGGTTTTTACTGCATAGTTTTGCTCTTGTTGTATTTGAGAAACCTACTTCCTAGGTGTCTGTCTGATGGTCCCTTGGTCATTATCAATATCTGATTTAAAAAACTGTACTGTAAACATTTTAATTATTGCTGCTAGATTTTGAAGATTTGAAAATTTTATTGTGAAATTTTAGCAGCTACAAGTACTTCCTAAATGATGCATGTGGGTAAAAATATTCCAGTTCCTGTAGAGAATTTTCAGAGCTTATCTAACAACAAATTACAATATTTAGGCGAAGTACAAAACAAATCAAGTGAAAATTGAAAAAAAAAAAATGATGCTGTGCTAATTGGTACAGATAGTCTTCCAAAATTAATACTGACATCAGACGGAGGCGCAAAGGAATAAGTTTCCAAAAAAATAAAATTTCCTTGGGTTAAGGTTGTCATTACAAATAGTGCTCAGCATTTCATAATTTCATCATTATTACATTTACCTAAGCTTAGTTTGGGCATATCAGATTGGTTACTGAAAAAGGAGGCTGATAAAAACATTGTGATTGGCTAAAATCTTAGCCTCGCTTACATGCAACCAATAAGATACGTCTTAAAACATTTTATGCATATAATATAATCAAAGTAAACTCTAACTGCATGATATCTATCAACAGCTTACAATACTGATAAACATGTATGTTTTCAAATGCAGTGTTCTCACTTGAATTTTGACAAATTATTAAAATATTTAGTGGATGGCCCAATGTAGTGAGAAAATGGAATGTATGCCCCTCAATCAACCCGACCTGGTTGACTCTAGGCCAGTGCATCTAATAATGCTGTAATGGTAGGAAGATGGTCACACATCCACAAGTCACTGTATGTACAGCACTGTTTGTACACCTTGCACTCAAAATACTAGTATCTGTCCGAAAAGCATTGTTAATATTGCATATTCTCACTACAAACTGAGCTTTATAAACCCAGATGGCAACAATCTCACAAGAACACTGTTAACTCAAATCTACACCAAAACACTCTTCATTTTATTCATACAAAAAACAACCATAAATGTTGTGTAATCTGAACAACTTTACCAATTATTTTAGTGTTGGGATTAGACTAATGCATTGCGACTCCATATCATTTTCAAAATGTCATGGCATGTTATATTTAATGTACTACTGCACACTATTATTTTATTGCTTTGGTTCTATGACTAACCTTTCTAGCTCTCACTTTTGGGTTTATTTTTCAGGTTTTTTTTCTTCTCAACAGTCTCTTTCACTTTCAGATTTATTTTTTGTTACATTATTTACGTTTGATTTTTCTGTAATTTCTTTGCATGCTATATATTTTACCTTCAATGTTACTATTATGAATGCATTGTCAGTAAATATTGACAATAATGTACAATACAGCTTGGACAGTCGAAATAAGATGATTGATTTCTGGTCAAATAATAATAAATTCTAGTTTAGGTTACCATGGCGAATCAACATTATTCTTCCAATATCAGAGTCATCAAAATGACGCACATTATTTTGACTCTGTTACAGTCATGTCAAAATCTGTGCGTTTTTAGTTTGTCATTGTGGTCATCAATGAAGAAAAATGTGTTCGCTAGTACCACAAGATGAACTAAATTATGTCGTGCTTAGTATTTGACTTGAGTGTTATGTGCCCTCCTATAGGTACAGGTAAATGCAGGAGGACAGCAAATACCCATATCAGGGGCTCAGTTACAACAGATATCTGTGCAGGACCTACAACAATTACAGCAGCTGCAGCAACAGAACCCAAATCTTCAACAGTATGTGCTCTTCCAACCTGGACAGGTAAAAACCATATCAATAGAATATATTAACACCATACACATTGCAAAATGAATATCTCTATTACCGTAAAATCTGTATTCCCTAATAGAAGTCACACCAATTCTTTTTGAACAATTGAGAACCAAAAATTCATCATTTCTCTCGTGTTGATGCTCTAATGGAAACTGCATCCATTCTGTTGCATTGTAACATTTTAATATAGGTTGCGGCTTCTAATACAGATTTTACAGTAATCGTATTAAAAAGAGGGACACTAATCAGTTGTTAGGTAGTATTGGTTAATAGTTCTTGATTTGACAAGCATGTTACTGTGAAACATTTTTGGATTTTCGACTAGCATCTTATCTTTGCTAATCTTTAATGCTGCTAATTCAAGATGTAACTAATTTAAAGTAAAAAAATAAATGATATTCTCACAATGAGAATGTTGCCGCTGATTCTGTTAATTTCATCCATTGAGCCAAATTTGCTAAAATAGCATGTAGCTATTCCAAAGTGTTGCAAGTTGAACTGAGTTTGTGAATATGTACAGCATGAACAATTTATCTGAATAGTCATGTCAACAGTGGCGAATTGATTCAATTAGAATTTATCTAATAACTCAAACTAAAGATAATTTTTATGGACATAAAATGTCTGTATGTCTGTGAAAGGTATTTGATGCCAGGTTGCTGCTCTGTGTTAGTAACTCAACACGAGGATTGATTTGTGCGATACATTCTAAGGTGGCGGATAAGATTTTAAAAAAAAAGTCCACTAATTTGCACCTTCGTATCCAGTCCTGGGCTATATACACCATGTGGTTGGATTTACAAAATGTATAATAGTATGGTTTTTTATGAGGATAAAGTATGAGTATGTATTCGCATGTATGGAGTCTCCTAACACTGCTGTTCAGACTAGTGTCATACAATGTGCAATGACAATTCTAGATGCTTTGATAACCTTTCAATCCTGCTTTGATTTCTGTATGCAGTCATTGTCTTCAGTTCCTCAACACGTATTCCATCTGTAGGCTTAACAAGATTCAATGCTTTACTTTCTGTATGATGCCATTGTCTTCAGTTCCTCAACACGTATTCCATCTGTAGGCCTAACAAGATCCAATGCTTTACTTTCTGTATGATGTCATTGTTTTCAGTTCCTCTGCACATATTCCATCTGTAGGCCTAGCAGGATCCAATGCTTTACTTTCTGTATGATTCCATTGTCTTCAGTTCCTCAACACGTATTCCATCTGAGGCCTAACAGGATCCAATGCTTTGCTTACTGTATGATGCCATTGTTTTCAGTTCCTCTGCACATATTCCATCTGTAGGCCTAACAGGATCCAATGCTTTACTTTCTGTATCATGTCATTGTCTTCAGTTCCTCTGCACATATTCCATCTGTAGGCCTAACAGGATCCAATGCTTTACTTTCTGTATGATGTCATTGTTTTCAGTTCCTCAACACGTATTCCATCTGTAGATCTAACAGGATCCAATGCTTTGCTTTCTGTATGATGACATTGTTTTCAGTTCCTCAACACGTATTCCATCTGAGGCCTAACAGGATCCAATGCTTTGCTTACTGTATGATGCCATTGTTTTCAGTTCCTCTGCACATATTCCATCTGTAGGCCTAACAGGATCCAATGCTTTACTTTCTGTATCATGTCATTGTCTTCAGTTCCTCTGCACATATTCCATCTGTAGGCCTAACAGGATCCAATGCTTTACTTTCTGTATCATGTCATTGTCTTCAGTTCCTCTGCACATATTCCATCTGTAGGCCTAACAGGATCCAATGCTTTGCTTTCTGTATGATGCCATTGTCTTCAGTTCCTCAACATGTATTCCATCTGTAGGCCTAACAAGATCCAATGCTTTACTTTCTGTATGATGCCATTGTCTTCAGTTCCTCTGCACATATTCCATCTGTAGGCCTAACAGGATCCAATGCTTTACTTTCTGTATGATGTCATTGTCTTCAGTTCCTCTGCACATATTCCATCTGTAGGTCTAACAGAATCCAATGCTTTACTTTCTGTATGATGTCACTGTCTTCAGTTCCTCTGCACATATTCCATCTGTAGGTCAAACAGAATCCAATGCTTTACTTTCTGTATGATGTCATTGTCTTCAGTTCCTCTGCACATATTCCATCTGTAGTTCTAACAGGATCCAATGCTTTACTTTCTGTATGATGTCATTGTCTTCAGTTCCTCAACACGTATTCCATCTGTAGGCCTAACAGGATCCAATGCTTTGCTTTCTGTATGATGCCATTGTCTTCAGTTCCTCAACACATACTCCATCTGTAGGCCTAACAAGATTCAATGCTTTACTTTCTGTATGATGCCATTGTCTTCAGTTCCTCAACACATATTCCATCTGTAGGCCTAACAGGATCCAATGCTTTACTTTCTGTATGATGTCATTGTTTTCAGTTCCTCAACACATATTCCATCTGTAGGCCTAACAGGATCCAATGCTTTACTTTCTGTATGATGCCATTGTCTTCAGTTCCTCAACACGTACATTCCATCTGAGGCCTAACAGGATCCAATGCTTTGCTTACTGTATGATGCCATTGTCTTCAGTTCCTCTGCACATATTCCATCTGTAGGTCTAACAGAATCCAATGCTTTGCTTTCTGTATGTTGTCATTGTCTTCAGTTCCTCTGCACATATTCCATCTGTAGGCCTAACAGGATCCAATGCTTTGCTTTCTGTATGATGTCATTGTCTTCAGTTCCTCAACACGTATTCCATCTGAGGCCTAACAGGATCCAATGCTTTACTTTCTGTATGATGCCATTGTCTTCAGTTCCTCAGCACATATTTCATCTGTAGGTCTAACAAGATCCAATGCTTTGCTTACTGTATGATGACATTGTCTTCAGTTCCTCAACACATATTCCATCTGTAGGTCTAACAGGATCCAATGCTTTACTTTCTGTATGATGTCATTGTCTTCAGTTCCTCTGCATATATTCCATCTGTAGGCCTAACAGAATCCAATGCTTTGCTTTCTGTATGATGCCATTGTTTTCAGTTCCTCTGCACATATTCCATCTGTAGGCCTAACAGGATCCAATGCTTTGCTTTCTGTATGATGCCATTGTCTTCAGTTCCTCAACACGTATTCCATCTGAGGCCTAACAGGATCCAATGCTTTACTTTCTGTATGATGCCATTGTCTTCAGTTCCTCAGCACATATTTCATCTGTAGGTCTAACAAGATCCAATGCTTTACTTTCTGTATGATGCCATTGTCTTCAGTTCCTCAGCACATATTTCATCTGTAGGTCTAACAAGATCCAATGCTTTGCTTACTGTATGATGACATTGTCTTCAGTTCCTCAACACATATTCCATCTGTAGGTCTAACAAGATCCAATGCTTTGCTTACTGTATGATGACATTGTCTTCAGTTCCTCAACACGTATTCCATCTGTAGGCCTAACAGGATCCAATGCTTTGCTTTCTGTATGATGCCATTGTCTTCAGTTCCTCTGCACATATTCCATCTGTTGGCCTAACAGGATCCAATGCTTTACTTTCTGTATGATGTCATTGTTAGTCCCCGTTCGGACGCAGTCCGAAAACGGGGACTTATGTTTTGCCCTGTGTGCGTCCGTGATCACCTGTATCTCACACATGCATGGACCGATTAAGTTCAAACTTCACTCATACATCACACATTATATGGGACATATGCACATGCATTTTTTTCATGATCCGATTAACGATAGCCGAATAGCGGCCATTTTAAGGCCGAAAATGCATCAAAATCGCACATTTTCACCATTCCGGACCCGGATCTCAGTTATGCATGGACGGATTTTGTTCAAATTTGGTACATACATTAAACATAATAGGACCTTGATGCACGTCATTTTTTTTTTTGGATCGGGTTCGAAATGGCCGACTGGCGGCCATTTTGTTTTAAAGAATTCAGTTCTGGATCCGTATCTGAGACATGCTTGGATTGATCGAGTTCAAACTTCACACACACAAGGTACATCATGTCACAAATATGTATGTGCATTTGTTTCATGATCTCATTAACGATAGCCAAATGGCGGCCGCTTTAAGGCCGAAAATGCATTGAAATCGCACATTTTCACCATTCCGGACCCGGATCTCAGTTATGCATGGACGGATTTCATTCAAATTTGGTACATACATTAAACATAATAGGACCTTGATGCACGTCATTTTTTTTTTCGGATCAAGTTCGAAATAGCCGACTGGCGGCCATTTTGTTTTAAAGAATTCAGTTCTGGATCCGTATCCGAGACATGTCTGGATTGATCAAGTTCAAACTTCACACACACATGGTGCATCATGTCACAAATAGATATGTGCATTTGTTTCATGATCCGCTTAACAATAGCTGAATGATGGCCATTTTAAGACCGAAAATGCATTAAAATCACGCATTTTCACAATTCCGGAACCAGATCTCAGTCATGCATGGATGGATTTTGTTCAGATTTAGTACAATGTGTTGTACATATGCAGGTGCATTTTGGTCATGATCTGCTTTGAATGTATATGTCACTCAAATATGAACGGAACGGGGACGTGTCATTGACAATGACTTGTTTTCAGTTCCTCTGCACATATTCCATCTGTTGGCCTAACAGGATCCAATGCTTTACTTTCTGTATGATGTCATTGTTTTCAGTTCCTCAACACATATTCCATCTGTAGGCCTAACAGGATCCAATGCTTTACTTTCTGTATGATGCCATTGTTTTCAGTTCCTCAACACGTATTCCATCTGTAGGCCTAGCAGGATCCAATGCTTTACTTTCTGTATGATGACATTGTCTTCAGTTCCTCTGCACATATTCCATCTGTAGGTCTAACAGGATCCAATGCTTTGCTTACTGTATGATGTCATTGTTTTCAGTTTCTCTGCACATATTCCATCTGTAGGTCTAACAGGATCCAATGCTTTACTTTCTGTATGATTCCATTGTTTTCAGTTTCTCAGCACATATTCCATCTGTAGACCTTACAGGATCCAATGCTTTTCTGTCTGTGTGCAGCTATTGTCTTCTGTTCTTTGTTTTCTAAATATGGACATTCCTTGCATCATTTGATTATGCATTGTAGATGTTTCTATTGTGTTTGCGGCGGATGTATAGGCAATGTATTTTATGCCTACTGGAACTACCCAGTAATCTGTAATGTTGTGGTCTGTAACTCAGCTTGCCAGACATATTATCGGTACATATCCGTTCTTGTCTGAATCCAAGCTTGGGTTACTCAGGATTTCGGAGATAGTGTAAATATTGTTAATTCAGTCTATCTTTAGCCAGTCTATCCAGCTTTGCCGACAGACTGCTGTTCCAGAGTACCACAAGCCATTTACGGATTGGTATAGCAAGTACCTCTGACTTACTTATTCAATGTAGTATTAACCTGTTTACTTGCATGCTGTATGAGCTCCTCACTCCTGACCCCCCCTAACCTAGCTTAGTTATTGATCGCATGCATTGCTATGGTTACCCTTTAGATGGCAGCCAATGTACAACCTCAGTTTTTTGTGCCTCAACAAACACAGCAAGTACAACAAGGACTAATACAGCAGACGCAACCTGGCATGATGCAGCAGGTATGTTAATACTAATATTAACACAACAGAGTAGGAAAGAGGTTAAAATCAAATGACTTGTATCTCCACTAATGTTAGCTGTACAGTGTGTTTGAGATGAAATACTTGTATTATTTTACTGGTATTTCTCTAAAAACTCTTTTTGTCAAAATCCAACAATTCCAATCTTTAGTTGCTTGCTGCAATTCATCAAAACTAAAGCATTTTTATAAATTTGTGCTGACACTAGAGGGTGCTGTCTCAAACTTGCTGTACTGAATGAAATCTTTCATTACTTCTGTTCTGTTATCTATTTATCTTCATTCGTCTTTATTATTTTTCTTTCTTTCTTTCTTTCTATTTCTTTTTTTCCCTAAATCTAGTTAATTAGTATACATAAGGTGGATGGGTCTGTCAGAGAATTTAAGGTGAGTTTTCCCACCTCAGATGAGTAGTGCCCACATTAATGTTAAGTGGAAAACTTTTGTTCATGTAGGATTGACTGAAAATATTTCTGTAATGTGATAATAGAATATCAGAGACAGATTGAGCTTTTCCCGTACATATTGTATGTCATTTATTTGTACAAAACATTACTGCAGATTATTCAAAAGTATAATTTACTAATCTTAAAAAATAAAAAAATAACATGAATAAAAACATGATTGTTTCTATTAGAGAAATTAACACCTGTGAATATGTGCTCTTGTGATATTGAATTACCATGTCATAAATACAATGTTCAGTTAGCATATAGGGAATGTGGCACCATATTAGAAATGAATAAAAGCATATATAAAACAAAAATGACATTTTCTGTACATTGAAATAAAAAAAATTCTGACCATGTAAAAACCTCTGCAATTTAGTAAAGCTTGTAGGCTACTTGTATGTGAATACGAAATGCATTTTTGCAGGCAGGCATTTCTTAAAAAAAAAATACCTTCTTGTAGTACTTGAAACAGTGACTTAAATTCAATATAAGTATAAAAAGTAAAAACATGTGATGGCCTCCATAATGTTATGAGTTGGCTCTATCATTTACATAAGAAGTGAGATGAACCTTGGAAGTAACAAGGTATAGGTTTCCATACTAAAATAATAGTAGCAGAAAATTCATATTTTAATCAGCCCCACTCCATCTAAACAAACTGTTTCAGATTCAAAATTTAATTTGAGATGTTGAGATTAAAATCAAGTGATACGATAATCACAAATAAGCAGCAATGTCTTGTGGAATTTTCAATGTATTTGATAAGTGGTGTCTATTGTCAGTGTTAGTTTCATAGTTGTTAAATTGTCTGTTTGTTGTGTTCGTCATGACTTCAGTTCACTGATATTGTCTTCTTCCTGTGATGTACATGTTTGTGTCAGCTGTAACACCCAATGTTTGTTATTCCATCACATTTTTTGTTTGCCAGCATTGCCTTTACACCTAGTTTTTAGTAGTTATAGATTAAGTATATTAGAATTGGCTCCAGAAAGCTGACCACTCCTACATTTAGCCTGCCTGTTGTTCAGAAAGCTGGCCACTCTGGTTGTTGTATAGAAAGATGGCCATTCCCAAAGTTAGCCAGGCTGTTGTCCAGAAAGATGGCCACTCCTACAGTTAGAGAGACTGTTGTCCAAAAAGCTGACCACTCCCACAGTAAGCCAGTATGTTGTCCAGATAACTGACCACTCCTACATTTAGCCTGGCTGTTGCCCAGAAAGCTGGCCACTCATATATTCAGCCTGTTTTTGAATAGAAAGCTGGTTTCTCCCACAGTTAGCCAGGCTGTTGTTCAGAAAGCTGATCAGTCCTACAGTTAGCCAGGCTGTTGTCCAAAAAGCTGACCACTCCCACAGTTAGCAAAGGTGTTGTCCAGATAACTGACCACTCCTACATTTAGCCTGGCTGTTGCCCAGAAAGCTGGCCACTCATATATTCAGCCTGTTTTTGAATAGAAAGCTGGTTTCTCCCACAGTTAGCCAGGCTGTTGTTCAGAAAGCTGATCAGTCCTACAGTTAGCCAGGCTGTTGTCCAAAAAGCTGACCACTCCTACAGTTAGCAAAGGTGTTGTCCAAAAAGCTGACCACTACTACAGTTAGTGAGGCTGTTGTTCAAAAAGCTTACCAATTCCCCCACAGTATTAGCCAGTCTATTGTCTACAAAGCTGACCACTGCTACATTTAGCCTGGCTGTTGTCTACAAAGCTGACCACTTGCACCATTAGCCAGGCCATTACTCCAGAAAGCTGACCTCTCTACTCATTAGTGAGGCTGTACTCCAAAAAGCTAAACAAAAAATCTGTTTCTCACTTGGTAACTATTTGCTAAAATGAAATGTGAAGCCGGTAATTATCATTTGTCACGGGGTAGGCTAGCATCCGACCACAAAGTGATAATAGGCACGCCTTCACCTCGTGTTGTGGGTTCTTTGACACCCTACTGATTGAAATATCGAAAATAAGCCAGCTGATGCCTGGATTGTCCCCTGTACAACTTATTATACCAGACCCACTCGCACACAATGAAATGCTCAGTAATATCGTAAAGGATGGTTTAATTGTACAACCGGTACACAGAATTTGCTGATATGAATCAACGTAACAAAGATACAAGTCGCTGTACAATAGGAAAAAATTAACACGCATGTCAGGGCAGGATAAAGCAGTGGCGTCCCGTGAATAACCAGTTTACTCAACCCGAAACCGGGTTGATTCACAATAGGCAATGCACCTTTTACGTATGGAACGACGCCGCTACTTAACTGCGCCGACGTGCGCGCGAAACGTTGGAGCAGGAAACGGGCTGTCACAAAATACAATTAAACTAATACTGTTACAATTTCAAATAAGAATACAATAATTTAACCACTAAATTAGCCAAATAGTTACCAAAATACATTCAAAACACAGCCAATGGTCCCTAGCCTAATGTGCGTGTAATGAGCGTGATAATTACCGGCTTCTGTCGGGTTATAGTAGAAACGTTGCTACATGTAGATTCAGTTCGATACTCAGGCCTGGTTTCTCGTAGGATACCTTGTAGGATTCGTGTCGAACACAAAAGTTCCGTGGAACAGCACGTAGAAAAGGAGTCCAGTCTTCCACTGTATCTACACAACGTCCGTCGACTAGGCGAGTAGCTTGCACACCACGTGGGGATGAACTGACTCTCCCCGTTCACTCACAACACAAGGCTGGCCCTGGTTGCTTGCTATTTTCTTGAAATAAGAAGACAGTGTAGCATACTCAGTCTGTCAATAATTGTTGGCAAGTTTTAGCTAAGAGACAGGAAGAGGTTAGGTTTTTGAGCCAATCAGGTCTGTTCAATATGTTTCATTGTTTATGTATACTGTTTTAGTCATGAAATCTGTACTGATTTGTATAATTGCATCAGGTTTGAAATAAGCACTTTGATAATTTGTTTGCAAAACTAAAAAAACAGCCAACTATTTACGATCATTAGTATTTGAACTAATCGGGCCAGAAATGAGACAGGATTATCTCAATGTTTTGTTAGTAGCTTCAACAACAAAGCCAAAACGTAATTTGTGAAATTGACATATTGATTTCAAAACCCATTTTTTGATAATTTAAATTAAAAATTATCCAATATTAAAGTTTTCTAGTTTTTAGGTGTCAAAGTGAAGTTTCTCTGATCAAAGATGACCATATTACACAATAAAAATTTAGTCTGAATTCTATTTAAATTTATCTGTGTTGCACACCATTCATTTCGCCCTGCACTATATTTTAAGTTCTTCTCTTCTGAAGTTATTAATCAGTCAATTTACGCACATTGTCACTGCCGACCCCAAAATGACATTGGTATTTGAGAAAAAAACATTAAATGAAATACAAATAACACTGATAACCCAGGACCTCCACAACATTTTAAATTCAGTTAAATCCAAATGATTGATGATAAAGTCTTTGAACAAAATATAGAAAACAATGCAACTTGTATGTCTATGATTGTCATAACAAAACTCATTCATTGCCAACTGAATACCTCCATTGATAGCTATAACGAATGGGGGGGGGGATTGTCAGCAGGCAATATTGGTTCATTGTGAACAATACTATAGTGACTTAAGCGTAACTTCTCTGATTGGTGGTAAATTACTGTTCATGTTTTCTCTCTGACCTCTCTGAAAGAACCTACTTGCAGGAAAGTAATATCTTCTGTTTGTTACAGCTCCAAGGACAGCAGAATTTGGTGCAAGGACAGACAGCTGTTAATCTAACCCAGCAGCCAGTAAGTGTGGGATCACCGATACCACAGCCAGTGATTCCTACTGTCACAGCACAGCAACAACTACAATTACAACAAGCCCAGAAACCACCTTCCCAGTCTGGTGAGGAACCAACTGATCTTGAAGAGCTAGAACAGTTTGCTAAAATGTTTAAACAGCGACGAATCAAACTGGGTTTCACTCAGGTAGGACGCTTCTTTGATGTAAATATAACGAGGTTGAACAAATTTTACATCATGTCTCGAATGATGTGATGTATGAAATTTTTAGTACCCGTTCAAACGAAGTCTGAAAACTGGGACTTGTAATTCGATCTCTGTCCGTCCGTCCGTCCGTCCGTCCAGAATCATATCTCAGAATCCCTTGGACCGATCCCATTCATTCTTTGCATGTGCCTAGTACTTTATGTGGGACATATGCACATGCAGTGGTTTAGCTATTCGATTCAAAATGGGCGACTGGCAGCCGTCTTGTTTTTTGAAAATATTGTGTTTTGGACATGCTTTGTCAGTTTTCATTCAAACTTGGTACATAGATGTTAGGATACATGTCCATGACGATTTATTTCACAATTGGATCAAAGATGGCAGACTGGCAGCCATCATGTTTTTTGAAAATGTCGTATTTTGGACATGCTTTGTCAGTTTTCATTCAAATTTAGTACATAGATCATACATGTTAGGATACATGTCCCCGACCGTGCCTGAGTCTGTCTGTCCGTCCGTCCGTGTGTCCGTCCGTCCGTGTGTCCGTCCGTCCATGTGTCCATCCGTCCATGTGTCCGTCCGTTCATGCGTCAGTCTGTCCATGCGTCAGTCTGTCCATGTGTCAGTCTGTCCAGAGTCATATTTCACAATCCTGTGGATCGATTCCGTTCATTCTTTGCATGTGTCAAGTACCTTATGTGGGACATATGCACATGCAGTGGTTTAGAGATTCGATTCAAAATGGCCGACTGGCAGCCATCTGGTCCGTGTCAATGTTTTACTTTTTCGACTTCTTCTTGAAAACTACAAGCCTGAATGCTTTGATACTTGGTGTATATGTACCTTGGGTAGACCTCTCTCAGATTTGTTCATTTCATGATAATATCTTCAATTCTCTAATTTTGGTGAATATTTTTGTCATTTTTGGTAAAAAGTGATATTTTCGACTTCTTGTTAAAAAACGCAAGTCCAATTGCTTTGATATTACATATATAGGTACTACATGTGGACCTCTCTCAGATTTGTTCATTTTGTAATGATATCTTTAATCCTCTAATTTTGGTGAATATTTTTGTCATTTTTAGCTCCGCTGTCGACTTTGTCGAGCGGAGCTTATCATATGAGTGATTGTCCGTCGTCGTCGTCGTCCGTGTCAATGTTTTACTTTTTCGACTTCTTCTTGAAAACTACAAGCCTGAATGCTTTGATACTTGGTGTATATGTACCTTGGATAGACCTCTCTTAGGTTTGTTCATTTTGTAATGATATCTTTAATTCTCTAATGAATATTTTTGTCATTTTTGGTAAAAAGTGATATTTTCGACTTGTTAAAAGCTGCAAGTCCAATTGCTTTGATACTACATATATAGGTACTACATGTGGACCTCTCTCAGATTTGTTCATTTCGTGATGATATCTTCAATTCTCTATTTTTGGTGAATATTTTTGTCATTTTTGGTAAAAAGTGATATTTTTGACTTCTTGTTAAAAACCGCAAGTTCGATTGCTTTGATATTACATATATAGGTACTACATGTGGACCTCTCTCAGATTTGTTCATTTTGTGATGATATCTTCAATTCTCTAATTTTGGTGAATATTTTTGTAATTTTTGGTAAAAAGTGATATTTTCGACTTCTTGTTAAAAACCAATAGTTCAATTGCTTTAATATTACATATATAGATACTACATGTAACCCTTTCTCAGATTTGTTCATTTTGTGATGATATCTTCAGTTCTCTAATTTTGGTGAATATTTTTGTCATTTTTGGTAAAAAGTGATATTTTCGACTTCTTGTTGAAAACTGTAAGTCCGATTGCTTTGATATTACATATATAGGTACTACATGTGGACCTCTCTCAGATTTGTTCGTTTTGTGATTATATCTTCAATTCTCTAATTAATTAATTTATTTTGGTGAATATTTTTGTAATTTTTGGTAAAAAGTGATATTTTCGACTTCTTGTTAAAAACTGTAAGTCTGATTGCTTTGATACTATTCATATTGTTCATTTTCTAATGATGTCTTCAGTTCTTTAATTGAAATGTGCATTGCTAACAGCGGAGCTATCTCAGCCGATAGGCTGCTTGTTGGTAAAAAGTGATATTTCCATTGATCTCTCTCAGATTTGTTCATTTTGTAATGATATCTTCAATTCTTTAATTTGGGTGAATATTTTTGTCATTTTTGGTAAAAAGTGATATTTTCAACTTCTTGTTAAAAACCGCAAGTCCAATTGCTTTGATATTACATATATAGGTACTACATGTGGACCTCTCTCAGATTTGTTCGTTTTGTAATGATATCTTTAATTCTCTAATTTTGGTGAATATTTTTGGTAAAAAGTGATATTTTCTTCTTGTTACCACAATCATTTATGGTGAAGAATGATATTTTTGAATTCTTGTTGAAAACAGCAAGTCCCATTGCATTGATACTATGCATATTGTTCATTTTCTAATGATATCTTCTGTTCTTTAATTGAAATGTGCATTGCTAACAGCGGAGCTATCTCAGCCGATAGGCTGCTTGTTTGAAAATGTTGTATTTTGGACATGCTTTGTCACTTGTCATTCAAACTTGATACATAGATTATACATGTTAGGATACATGTCCATGACGATTTATTTCGCAATTGGATCAAAGATGGTCGACTGGCAGGCATCTTGGTTTTTTTTTATGTGGTATCTTGGACGTGCTCTGTCAGTTTTCATTCAAATTTGGCAAATGCATGTACTTTATACATGTTAGGATGCATGTCCATGACAATTTGTTTCAAAATCTGTTCAAGGATGGCTGATTGACAGCCATCTGACTTTTTGGCCTTACTACTATATTTCCACAATTTATGTACCATTTTCAATCGTATTTGGCACATACATCATACATATCAGTGTGTTTCATAATCAGATCAAAGATGGACGAATATTGGCCATTTTTATTTTTGGCCATATTGTATACGCCACTTTCAAAAATTTAAAAGGGACTGTGTCATTTTCAATGACTTGTTAACTGAGGGTCTTCAATGTTGATTAGAACAAAATGAGTCCATCAAATCCTGGGTGTGCGTGTTGGAAGTCCGGAGTTAATGGAAGGCTGGTGTGTTGATATCTGATGTCTGTATATTTTAGAAGTGTACCATTTGCTGCATTAATCATCTTAATCTCAGTTAGCATAATGGCTTGCAGCTTGCAAACACTTTTAATTTGTAGTGCTCAAAACAAGATTTAAATTTGTATCCTTTTCATTTTTTCTCTAACTTTTAATGCTAAACTTCAGGAATATTTGAAACTGCAAAAGTAATTTGTAAGACCTATACTCTATACACTTGGCTGACTCCTACAAAGTCAAAGCATAAATGTCTTGCCAGTTGATAGTAAAATTACGAGTCACTACTAGTTTGTAGAATTGCTGGACATGCTCATTTGGACAACTGTCCCACATTACACTGCCAAATTATTCTGCACCAACTTGCCTCCTCACTCGACATCAAATTGCCTCCTCACTCGGCACCAAATTGCCTCCTCACTCTGCACCAAATTGCCTCCTCACTCTGCACCAAATTGCCTCCTCACTCGGCACCAAATTGCCTCCTCACTCGGCACCAAATTGCCTCCTTACTCGGCACCAACTTGCCTCCTCACTCGGCACCAAATTGCCTCCTCACTCGGCACCAAATTGCCTCCTCACTCGGCACCAAATTGCCTCCTCACTCGGCACCAAATTGCCTCCTTACTCGGCACCAACTTGCCTCCTCACTCGGCACCAAATTGCCTCCTTACTCGGCACCAAATTGCCTCCTCACTCGGCACCAAATTGCCTCCTTACTCGGCACCAACTTGCCTCCTCACTCGGCACCAAATTGCCTCCTCACTCGGCACCAAATTGCCTCCTCACTCGGCACCAACTTGCCTCCTCACTCGGCACCAAATTGCCTACTTTGTGTGACAAAAACAAATCCATTCGTCACTTCAACCTGCACTAGACAAATTCCGTACATCCACCTGCAAGTGCATACCACTTCAGACCCAACACCCAATTCATACTCTCATACCAAAACACTGTTAAATCATGACCTGATTCATAACAACCAGTTGCCAAGCACCCACTAAATAGAATCTTAATTTGTGTTGCGTGGTAAAACATCACTCCATGAGCGATCTGTTGCGGTGTTGATGTTCCAGATAAATACCAAAAATAATAATAAACAAATTGAAATATTGTTTTTTGAAGTAAAGGCAGGTAGCCAGTCACCACACCTTTGAGGAATTATAGAGTTTTTGCATTTATTGACAGGGTTATATGCTATATTTCATTGGAAGAACAAGCTTTTAGTCACAGGATGTACAGGGAATAAAAAATCAATCCTGTATACTAATGTAATTTCTAATTTTAATTTCAGGGCGATGTTGGTCTTGCCATGGGTAAACTGTATGGCAATGATTTCAGTCAGACAACAATTTCCAGGTTTGAAGCCCTCAATCTGAGTTTCAAGAACATGTGTAAATTAAAACCACTGTTACAAAAGTGGTTGGAAGATGCAGATTCATCTATGACTAACCCTGCAGTGTTGGGAAGTCCGCATACATCGCCCGATGGCATGGGTAGGAGAAGGAAAAAGCGTACAAGCATAGAGACAAATGTCCGTGCTGCTTTGGAAAAGAGCTTCATGACAAATCCTAAACCTACCTCGGAAGAAATTGCAATGTTGGCTGATCAGCTTCAAATGGAAAAGGAAGTTGTCCGGGTGTGGTACTGCAATCGACGACAGAAAGAGAAACGCATAAATCCTCCGTCACATGCAATAGCTGTGGCCGCAGCAGCAGCTGCCCAAAACATGCAAATGCAGGTCTCTCAGAATATGCACGCAGCGTCACCACAAAGTATGCATGTTACAGTACCACAAAGTATGCATACTAGTTTACCACAGAACATACATTTAACAACAACAACAGCACCACAGCAAAACATACACACAACTACAGCACCACAAAGTATGCACATCACAACACCACAGTACATACAAGCAACGTCAGCGGCACAGAGTATGCATGTGACTGCTGCTGCAACGGCAATGGTGAATGCAGCTGCAGCAATGGCTGCGGCAGCTGCCTCCGGTACTAATACCTCCGTTATTAGCACTTGCCCCACTATCACGTCCACGCCGACTTTGACGACCGTTCCAACAATGACAGCTATTACTGCAAGTCCCAGCAAATAAATTGAATTTCATCTCATTTACTTACTTGTCATCCCTGAGAAACAATGGACTAATCCTGTTAAGGATATCCACCAGGAAGAGCTTACTACAAAACAGGGAAGGCAGGATTGCTTGTATGACCAAACTTTTCTATTTTTAGAGAACTTGTGGAGGACAGATCTTGTTCCAATATATCAGCCAGAAAATTTGCAGAACTATGAATTTTTTTTATAAAAAAAATATTGACGTGGTCAGGGTAAAAAAAAAAAGTTAGTGAAATCTGCCATGTGTTATGATGGATGTGAGATAGCAGTGCTTCATTTTACTAATGCATTTCCGATAAACTGATTGTCATAATTATTGTGTAACTGCTCTTGCCATTGACATGCTGTTAAATTCTCCACATGGCCAGTCCAATTACTTTGTACTCATTTCAATGTACTCAAATCTATTTCTTATACTTTAAAAGTTTGCAACCTTTGAACACATGGCATTCATCATTACAAGGTGTAGACATTGCAGATTAGTATGGAGTGTGGGTGATATACTTACTGGGTATTTGTGTAACTTCTTTTCTTAATCATGTATGTACAGAAATTCATCCATTCCGTTCTTGACCTTTGACCCTAACCGTGGTCGGAAGCTTACGATTCGGGTTCTTATGCTTCCATTTGTAAAGAAGTCGTATTTCCTTCCATTATATATGTATATGTAGCTCGTTGATTAAAAGTGTTTTTTTTTTTTAGTTTATCATGTTTTTGAAGTAGATTAGTTTTTATCATTTCTGTGTACAACAGAAAGTGTAAGAAATGAACCGAAACCCTAAATAGTTCATTTTGACCTATATATACTTCTATCCGGCCTTAGTTTTCTTCTGACCTAGAAACGATCCAATAACTGAAAGAGATACCTGTCAGATAAGTTGGATGTTGCTACTGAAAAAAAAATAAAATGGCCGTTAGTTTTTTTATTCCATTTTTTATTGAAAATAGTTTGTTGTACAATTTTTTAAAGAGCAAACTGGCTTATACACAGAAAGTTAGTGTGGAAACATCACGACTGTCTTATCCATTTGTGGTAACTAAAAAGTATTTTGATGAAGCCAGCGCTACAAGTTTTTATATTCTATTTACTGGCATTGGGTAAATATGAAGGGTAACTATGTCATTATTTACCTTGGAAGGGTTTGTAGCATTTGTATTTAATAAAAACATTGTCTGCAATAGGTAAATTTCTGATAAACTGCGAGATCTTGCGAGTTGTGTGAAAGACGCACGCCGAACGTCTACACAAAAAACAAACGATTTGATTTTGAGCTTGAATTTTTTTATTTTCATAGTTCACATCGAAAGGCTGGTCTTGAGTGGAAATATTACGCTTGAATACCGTTACTTCATTGAAATTGCCCATCGTCAAATGTGTACAGCGTCCCCCAAAATACTTTCATGTTTGTCGAATCGCACGTGATGTTTGTCGCCGCTACAACCCTATGACCTTTGTTTATCCAGTTTTTACATTCGATTTCACGCATAATGCAAGATCTTGCAGTGAACGGAAAATAGTCCATTGCAACACGTCCACTGTCAACTCCCGATGTAGTACATCATTATATATTGTCTGCATCATTATGAAAACAATTTGAATTGTTTCTGTTTTCAAGTCGTTTTAATTTGGGAAACTTGAACATTGCCAGATTGCTCATAAAGTGAACCAAATTGTCATGACTGAAGTACTTTATATTATCGCCTTGGATTCAACTTGTTTATCATCTGTGTCTGTTTCATTTATCATTCATGTATAATACCAACTTTCTTGATGTCTCTGCAATTGTGGAAGAATTTGGTGGTTTCTGAAAATATCTTCTTTTGGTGCATACAATATTCCTAAATTGGGAAATGGCAGTGGATGTTTTTGAAGAGGTAGTCCAAAATTAAATGACTTTGTGTAGAATACTATTTCCATTCAGTTTTTTTGCTTCATTGTTGCCAGTTATCATTGGCTGTATTCTGTCAGTAAATGTTTGTTATCATTGTAATAGTGTGAACAATACCATGCCTGGTATAGTTTACGTGACCCAAGATGCTGTAATATACTTTAATAAATATCAAAACCTGTTTGGCTGAAAATAAGACTATATAGTAATGACAGGTACATGATAGAAATTTGCAAAAAACCCACCAAGTTTTACTTCATTTTTTTTTTTTTAGATCTATGTCATACTTTCACATTGCTGCTACCAGTTGAAAATATCTTTTTTGTATTTTTATAGACATTTAAGCATAAATTGCATGTTAAATTAGAATGTAATCTAGTGAATGATTAGTAGCTTGCTGCCCTCGACGAAAAAATAAATTAACATGCATGATAGAAAGTGATGTCATAGCTAAATATGGGTGAAATGGGCAGTGATGTCATGCTAGGCATTGTGGGTAACTTGGTGAATAGTTATAGAAGGGATTTTGCGTATTTTTATCTTATTTTTTAATAATACATTACACCATAATTAACAGCATTATATAAATTAATGTATTCATTGTTTTATTGTCACTAATTAAATTCTAGACTCGGATACTGGTACACATGCTGCTAGTTCAATACTAAAAAGTTGTAGACTGCTTTATTATATGTTGTGTTCTCATTCCATGTTTTGTCTTGGCTTCTGAAATAGCTACTTGCTGTCTTAGTGAATTAGTGAAGGTCACTTTCATGACCTTTAAAGGTCACACATCCTGCTACTTCTATTGGTATGAAAATCAAAAATGAATTCATTTTATTCATATTTCAGCACAATTTTTTAGACTTCACAACTTGTTTTAACTTCTTAAAGCGGAGGAGTCGTCACCTGTCCATGCACGGGAATTGAGTACCAAGCGACGATAACAATTCAAAATTGCAAAGTTTCATAGGGTATACGCGTGTTTGTAAACAACGACATGCTATGCCCGTCTGACGAATGTGCAGGTGACGACGCCCCCTCTTTAAAAAAATGTAATACCTTTAGGGGTCATGGAAGTGGGCTATTTACAAAATGTCACCTGGTATTTTCAGTGGATCTTGTCTATGCGTCTGCATTTGTTTAGTTTTCATTATAGCAGCCATTGAATCATCATCTTCACCACCCAAGGTTTCATTAATTTGGTTGTCATCTTGCCATTATACCTTGGTAGAATGCTCATTATAAACCTGTATTCACGGTCAACAAAATCAAACGACTGCATGTGTGATGTAATTCCATGTTAAAATGTAACACTAAGTCTAGTGTTAAGATGCATCACAATGGAACAAATCATGGTGTATCAGTTAAGCCAAGCCATGACGTGATATTAAACTACATTTGAGATTGTTGCAAGTTGTTACAGAGAACCCTGATTATTAGTCCAGCTCCTTGGGGTGCCCAAACAAATCATTCAATTCAACTAAGGTTAAATCCAGCTTTACTTAAAACGTTCAAAACCTTATAAATCAGATGTCATTGAATATGGAGGAAACTTCTGACGTTAGTTGACTTGTGCTATAAACTTTGAATTGCCCCCCCCCCCTCCCACCTATCTATGTCTGGCGTCATTTCAGTTTTCAAATTGCATACAATAAATCTGCATAAATTTATCAAGGGAAATTATTTTTGGGTTAAAAAATATGAATTAACATGCATACTGTGTAATGTTTTATAGGTTGGAAGTTGTTGGCAAATGATGGTGTCATATCTAAACCCCCCACCACCACCACCACCACCAGTCTCTTTCCAATATTTAGTGCAGTGCTTGGAGTGGATATTTTTTTCTCTTCTGTCGGTGATTGCATCCTGAAGTCAATGCTTAGTCAGCTTATGAGGATGTGTACAGATAACATTTAAGAATCTCAATCTAGCCAGCTCAGTGTTACAATTAAAATATAAATAACATAATATACTATTACAATTTGGAATCATTTCAGTGAAATTACCCACTTTGTTAGTCCCAGTTACCTACCTTGTGTTTGTATCCATCCGTTCGTCAGACCCTTTTAGTCTATCCAGACCTGTATCTTGGACCTGCCTCAGCCAATCACATGCAAACCTTTGACACGCATGGAATCAGGGAAGCTGTGGGTTTAATTCCTGGAGCTGACAAATACAGTCGGCCTTGCCTTCCAATTGTTCAGTATTAGTTTTGTGAGACTGGTTTGCATGCATGCACTTGCAATTAGCCCCCAAGACAACATACACAGGAAAGATCGCTGTGACGTTAATGACTCTGACAAAAATACTGCAAAATAATGAAAGAAACAACTTTTTATGTTTACCATGTCCGTGATGCAAGTATAAATCAGTGTGTTCAGCTCGTATGTGAAAGTGGGGTCACCCTTACCCTTTCCACCACCATTTCTCGACCAAATTTTTCAGCACTTCTTATTCTTTTCAATATCTGGAAAATAAACCCTGATTTTAGAGCCAACAGACAAAATTTCAGCCAATTTTCAGTTTTTACTCAAAAAAATTGACTATTTTTGCTCCAATCTACTGAAGGAAAGTGCAGACTATAAACGGAACTATTTTGTGAGTTTGTGATGAAAAGAGGAAAAGGTTAATACAAAGTATATGGTACTACTTATTAAAGTATCTTGTATAGCTTACCCAACCAAGTATCTGAAAATAATTTATAAATTTCTCTTCATTTATTAAGCTACATAGATGAGCTCACAACTATGAAGAAGTTTACCAATCCAGCTTGTATGTTGTTTTACAATCGGTCACAAATGAAAAAATATTGTTTTATTATTTTTTTCGTCAAACTATTATTTTGGGGCTTGTGTAGATTTGGGGTCAACTATATGCTTTTGAGGTTTTGAAAACAGTTGTTTTTGATTGTTCACATACTTGGCAGGATAGTGTTACCTTAGTAATAAATGTTATATTTTTTTCATGAAATCATGATCTGGTGTGTGAAAGTTTACTTTTGAATGGCAAGCTATCCATGCAAAAGGTGAGCAGGTTGTGACCAACATTAATGAGACCTGGTAGTTTTGGGATGTGTATAACTTACTGGTCAACAATGAATAATGTTAAGACCGGATGATGGAAGTACTGATGTAGATGAACAATGGTTAACTTGGCAGTAGTTGGGAATAGACAACCGTCACTGATTGGCAGTGGTTAATGATGAGACCCATGATGATTGTCAAGTGGTTAACGGGGTGCTGTCATGTGTTCATTTAAACAATGTATTTTAAAGATGTATATGATTCCCATATCGAACAGGACCAGCATGACAACTACCACCTTCAATGTAACCTGAAGATAGTAGTAATCTATGGTTGATGATGTAACTGGTAATTGTAGTAAACCATGGTTGATGATGAGACTGGTAAGGATAGTGAACCATGGGTGATGATGTAACTGGTAGTGGCAGTAAATCATGGTTGATGATGTAACTGGTAATTGTAGTAAACCATGGTTGATGAGACTGGTAATGGTAGTAAACTATGGGTGATGATGAGACTGGTAATTGTAGTAAACCATGGCTGATGATGAGAATGGTAATGGTAGTAAACCATGGTTGATGATGAGACTGGTAATGGTAGTAAACTATGGGTGATGATGAGACTGGTAACGGCAGTAAACCATGATTGATGATGAGAATGGTAATGGTAGTAAATCATGGGTGATGATGTAACTGGTAATTGTAGTAAACCATGGTTGATGATGAGACTGATAATGTTAGTAAACTATTGGTGATGATGAGACTGGTAATTGTAGTAATTCATGGTTGATGATGAGACTGGTAACGGTAGTAAACCATGGTTGATGATGAGAATGGTAATGGTAGTAAACCATGGGTGATGATGTAACTGGTAATTGTAGTGAACCATGGTTGATGATGAGACTGGTAAGGGTAGTGAACCATGGGTGATGATGTAACTGGTAATGGCAGTAAATCATGGGTGATGATGTAACTGGTAATTGTAGTAAACCATGGTTGATGAGACTGGTAATGGTAGTAAACTATGGGTGATGATGAGACTGGTAATTGTAGTAAACCATGGCTGATGATGAGAACGGTAATTGTAGTAAACCATGGCTGATGAGACTGGTAACGGCAGTAAACCATGATTGATGATGAAAATGGTAATGGTAGTAAACCATGGTTAATGGTGTAACTGGTAATTGTAGTGAACCATGGTTGAAGTTGAGACTGGTAAGGGTAGTGAACCATGGGTGATGATGAGACTGATAATGTTAGTAAACTATTGGTGATGATGAGACTGGTAATTGTAGTAATTCATGGTTGATGATGAGACTGGTAACGGTAGTAAACCATGGTTGATGATGAGAATGGTAATGGTAGTAAACCATGGGTGATGATGTAACTGGTAATGGCAGTAAATCATGGGTGAGGATGTAACTGGTAATTGTAGTAAACCATGGGTGATGATGTAACGTAATGGTAGTGAACCATGGGTGATGATGTAACTGGTAATTGTAGTAAACCATGGTTGCTGATGAGACTGATAATGTTAGTAAACTATTGGTGATGATGAGACTGGTAATTGTAGTAATTCATGGTTGATGATGAGACTGGTAACGGTAGTAAACCATGGTTGATGATGAGAATGGTAATGGTAGTAAACCATGGGTGATGATGTAACTGGTAATTGTAGTGAACCATGGTTGATGATGAGACTGGTAAGGGTAGTGAACCATGGGTGATGATGTAACTGGTAATGGCAGTAAATCATGGGTGATGATGTAACTGGTAATTGTAGTAAACCATGGTTGATGAGACTGGTAATGGTAGTAAACTATGGGTGATGATGGGACTGGTAATTGTAGTAAACCATGGCTGATGATGAGAATGGTAATTGTAGTAAACCATGGCTGATGATGAGACTGGTAACGGCAGTAAACCATGATTGATGATGAGAATGGTAATGGTAATAAACCATGGTTAATGGTGTAACTGGTAATTGTAGTGAACCATGGTTGAAGTTGAGACTGGTAAGGGTAGTGAACCATGGGTGATGATGTAACTGGTAATGGCAGTAAATCATGGGTGATGATGTAACTGGTAATTGTAGTAAACCATGGTTGATGATGAGACTGATAATGTTAGTAAACTATTGGTGATGATGAGACTGGTAATTGTAGTAATTCATGGTTAATGATGAGACTGGTAACGGTAGTAAACCATGGTTGATGATGAGAACGGTAATGGTAGTAAACCATGGGTGATGATGTAACTGGTAATGGCAGTAAATCATGGGTGATGATGTAACTGGCAATTGTAGTAAACCATGGTTATGATGATGAGACTGGTAACGGTAGTAAACCATGGTTGATGATGAGAATGGTAATGGTAGTAAACTATGGGTGAGGATGTAATTGGTAATTGTAGTAAACCATGGGTGATGATGTAACTGGTAATGGTAGTGAACCATGGGTGATGATGTAACTGGTAATTGTAGTAAACCATGGTTGCTGATGAGACTGGTAACGGTAGTAATCCATGGTTGATGATGAGACTGGTAATGGCAGTAGATCATGGTTGATGATGAGACTGTCAATGGTAGTAAACCATGGGTGATGATGAGACTGGTAATTGTACTAAACCATGGTTGATGATGAGACTTGTAACTGTAGTAAACCATGGGTGATGATGAGACTGGCAATGGAAGTAAATCATGGTTGATGATGAGACTGGAAATGGTAGTAAACCATGGGTGATGATGAGACTGGTGATGGTAGTAAACCATGGGTGATGATGAAACTGGTAATTGTAGTAAACCATGGTTGCTGATGAGACTGGTAACGGTAGTAATCCATGGTTGATGATGTAACTGGTAATGGCAGTAAATCATGGTTGATGATGAGACTGGCAATGGTAGTAAACCATGGGTGATGATGAGACTGGTAATTGTACTAAACCATGGTTGATGATGAGACTTGTAACTGTAGTAAACCATGGGTGATGATGAGACTGGTAATGGAAGTAAATCATGGTTGATGATGAGACTGGAAATGGTAGTAAACCATGGGTGATGACGAAACTGGTAATTGTAGTAAACCATGGTTGTTGATGAGACTGGTAATGGTAGTAAACCATGATTGATGTTGAGACTGGTAATGGTAGTAAACCATGGTTGATGATGAGACGGGTAATGGTAGTAAACCATGGGTGATGATGAGTCTGGTAATGGTAGTAAAACATGGTTGATGATGAGTCTGGCAATGGTAGTAATTCATGGGTGACGATGAGACTGATAATGGTAGTAAATCATGGTTGATGATGAGACTGGTAATGGTAGTAAATTATTGTTGATGATGAGACTGGCAATGGTAGTAAACCATGGGTGATGATGAGACTGGTAATTGTACTAAACCATGGTTGATGATGAGACTGATAATGGTAGTAAACTATTGGTGATGATGAGACTGGCAATGGCAGTAAATCTTGGTTGATGATGAGTCTGGCAATGGTAGTAATTCATGGGTGATGATGAGACTGATAATGGTAGTAAACCATGGTTGATAACAAGACTGGTAATGGTAGTAAACCATGGTTGATGACGAGTCTGGCAATGGTAGTAAACCATGGGCGATGATGAGACTGGTAATGGTAGTATACCATTGTAGATGATGATAATAATATGACTATAACAAATGTGGTTGCTTTCAAATAAAATGTTTAGCTTGTGGCGACTGGGGTTTTTAGCTCTGTTATTGATGAAGTCGAGTGGAGCTAATCATACTGATTTTCCGTCGTCGTACATGTCTGTATCAAATTTTACATTATTGATTCCTTCTTGAAAACTATTCTGTTGTTAATACTTGGTATATAAGTACAATACCCCACAGTACAGTACAAGAAAAGTTATCTTTGCTGTGTATCAACGATAAAGGAATATCTGTCCTGAATGACAATAAAACCTCTTTGAAAATTGCCATAGATCTACTTTTGGTGGTGTAATAAACTAAAATGTTAAGATTGTGTATAAGTGAATACAAATTTTTCTTCTTGGTCACTATATTACCTTGTACAACCTAACCTGGTGACCATTCACCTGTTGTTAACCCCACTCCTAAAATAGAATGATATAATCCATTTATAATACTTCCATTACAATCTACTGGAAAAAACAATCTTGGGGTGCAATGTTCCCAAATGACCAGTAATAACATTTTCCAATCTAATGAACCCAAGAATTACCTTTGGTAGAAGTTTGTTCTTGAGATGTCTTCAGCACCTGGTGACAAGATCACTTTTACACCACATGTGAGGGAAAGGTATTAAGAAATTCCTCTGTCTAGTTTAGTAGGTATTTAGTGAAAAATTTGGTTGTTTTGCATATGGTACCAGCTGCCATTTTGGCTAACATCATTTTATATGCGTTTTGATTCAATCTTATCCGATCTCTTTCTATGTTAGTAGTTCTGTATGTATGATTGAAGGATATATTGTTGAACCTGGTGACTGCACAGTTTCTGTTTAATACATGCAAGGAACTGCACATGCAAGGAAATACTTTGATAGACAGTGTGAAATCCATTCCTTGTAGTGGTTATACAGCCAAAAGCACTTTCCCAAAAAATCTACTCAAATAAACAAAGATTATGCTGAAAGCATTTGTTACAGATTTTTTGGCAGGCGTACAGCCAGGCAACATTGAGTCACTTTTCCATTGATAGTGTATCAGGAACCACTACTCACAAAGTCACCAAGAGGAACATGGTGAATTAAGGTCACTCTGTGGTACCCAGTACCACAAGGGCCACCAAGTAGTGAGCATGAAGAATTGCTTTACATGATGGTGCAGCTAGCATCATATGATTACCATGATGGTTATGGCAGGATCTTACATAAGTTTTGAGGCTCTCTTTAACATTAGAATATTGGATGAAATTACCCATGGCGAATGTTATGTGATGTATAATGAACTAAGTATATCTTAAATGTTGACTGCATCTGCCCTTACAGATTCTTTGTTCCCTGACTTATTGCAGAACATCTTGGCACAGAGTACCATGTTAGAACTGTGGAAGTGTTTAACTGCATTTATAATGCCAATAATCAGCTGAATAAGTGCTAGTACAGTTACCACGATAAATCTGAATATGGTAAGGTGGCTTGATACCAGCAACAGTCTACTTCAAGGCACCCAGTACGTACTAGCTGATTATGGTGCTGGCCAAAACAATTGTAGTAACCACTAAAGAGGTCATGAAGTAGGTTGCACCAGGAGACAACCTGCCATCTCTGCATTTGTTTATGAGTTGTACCACATCCTTCATTTTCTGTTGCTGCACGTCCCACGACTTGGTATACAAACTGGACAACTATCACTCAGAACTCACACATAGGCCATAACTGTAGTCAAACATGGCTATAATACCCCATTTTCCAGTTACCTCCCCATTCACAACTTCACTAGTGCCAATGAAACGTGTTAGTCTTGAGTTTCCATTTTGAAATGACTATGTACGCCACTGCATACACAGGATCGATGACCTGGCATTACTAGAACTCAAGGATGCATATCTGCATACCGATTCACCCACAAAAGCCATTATTACCTTTTTTTCATTATTGAAAGGATAAATTATCAGTTCAATGTCTGTTCATTTGAACCGAATTCATTTTCAGTAAGCCATTGGCTTGACTGCTCAGCCATACCTTAAATGCAATTCCATATCTTGACGACTCTAAGGAGAAGAGCAGAAAAATGTGTTGTTAGTACACGTCTGTCAAATTTGGGGTATCATTCCTATAATTTTCTAGTCAGTGGCCTCCACAAGGAGTTGCAGTTCAATCAGACCATGTACCATGTACATACAACTAAGTACCATCCAATCAGTGTCCTCCACCAATGTATATATCATGCTCATCTAATCAGGTCGCATACATGGTTTAGTGAAAATATTCAAGTGGTTGTTCACCCATTTATCCATATATATCATGTTATTACATTGTTCAGCTTTTTTCTAGCATCAACTAGGTGTGATAGACAATAAGTATAGTTTGAATTAATACAATAACTTAACATCCCGTATCACCCTAATACTGCATGTTATAAAGTCTCTGTTCATATCTTCTTGATGTACCTATCAAACATAAGATGATGACTGCAGATTGATCTATCAAAGTAGGATTGAGAGCACACCCCATGAACCTGAAGGTTAGGGGAGTGAACTTCACAGGAAGGGAATCATTGCATACACATTCTAGAGATGTTAGTCCTCAGAAGGGCATTAGTTCACTTTTTGTCCTACTCAAATGTTATGGCCTACATTATGACCCTAAGCCAGCTGGTTCTGATGCAATGAGGGAATAGAGTTCAAAGCCTATCAACTGACACATTTCAGAAACAGTGTAGACAATGAAACGTCATGAAAACCCCCGAACACTAGCTGACAATTATCCCTAGGTCTGTTGAACAGCATTGTTTTAGTATGTGTGCAACGCCCCTGTTAGGCTTTGTGCCAGTAACTAGATGTCAACCCTGATTTGTGAGATTGTACATTAAGGTAGCGAGAAGGTTTTGTGACGTTTTTAAATAAAACATTCTCTGTCTGTTGTCTCGTTCAGAACAGTAATTTAGGTTATATATATCAAAAGACTAAGTATAGAGGTGCAAGTTCGCACAAACTGGACATACATTGTTTACATAATTATCACGTGACATCAAAAATGGCGAACCTTGTAAAAATGACTAAGTACGCGATTGCGAGAGCACACTGCGGAATTTCCTGGTGAAATTTAAGTTATGCATTGTCCGTAATCAAGTCCATTGAAATGCGTCTCCGATAATCAAAAGACCTATTATTTCGATTTCTATGCAGGTTTGTTTTTTTGTCCCCAAATTATTTCATACTTGGCACCTTTAACAGACTATTATTCTGTGACAAAACATTTTCTTTAAAAACCCAGACATATTTCGCACCATCATTATCTTTTGATCGATAACTGCGAGTTTGAATGTCCTAGTCCGAACGCACTTGATTTGGCGGCGGTCCCAATGAGTCGTTCTCGATCAAAACTTCAACTCGAGAAAAACGCGAAAAACAGTTTTGGTTAATAAAACACTGTAGATTTGCTGCATTATTATAAATATACACTAAAAATGGCCAAACATATTAACCACTGATATCATAGAACTCATAAAGAGTGTCAGATAATGAATAATTTCAAACTCGAGCGCGAAAAATGAAGAAAACTGCTGGCATTTGAGTCCGTACTCCAGGAACGTTCGGGTTTTCCATTGTTATGCAAACGAACAACGAGGGATAATCCTCTGACAAACATTACTGTCCCACTGTACACGCTGACAGTTTACAAACAAGCTAATCCTTCAAGTGTCTCAGATAAGACATCTAATAAAACGGTTTTCATGGTGGCCTCGTCTGTCAACGCTTTCTTTCTTTTCTTCGCCATTGCGTTAGAAAAAAAATGTATTAGTAAAATAGAATATTGACTTGGAAAATAAAACGATTTAAAAGAAAGTTGTGCAAAGTTACAGTACTCCTTTCGCACAACCTCCCGCCCGCTTCCGCTTTCCAATCACCTTTTTCTCTCGCTTTTGCGACCGCTTGTTGAATTCGACCGGGCAAATTCCGCTTTATTTTCGACCGCGCAAATCCCGAAATATCACCGCCCACCTGCTCGCTCGCGCGCATTTAAAATTCGGACTAACAGAATAATTTCCGAGGTTCACATTGTCTTATAATTGTCTTTCTGTTTTTTATAGATGTTGAACAGCTGACAAAAGTTCAAATACTTTTTGTTTTAACTATATATAATTATATGCACGCAACCTGACCCTTTGACCTCGATTTGGCTTGGACTGAATATTTTATTTTAAACAATATTCTGACGTGAAATACAAAATGTATTTCAACACAAGTACGACAGGGTTGTCTGGGGTTTCTTTCCTGATTGTTGAGTCTTCGCAATGTGTTTTGTATAATTATTGTTGTTTTCCCCCGATGCTGAAGGACCGTAAAGCTAAATGGCAGTTACATGCATGGGCTGAGTGAAAGAAAATATTTCTAAGCCTAAAATAAAACCTAATATTACACCTCTTTGTGTATTTGTTAATTTTACATATGTTTGTCATGACAGTATGTTTGTAAATATCTAGAAAAATCTCGTCTTTCGTTGATAATTTCGATTGTTTGTTTGGAATGTCGATCCCCGTTGGTTTCTCCATACTGAGTTTAGGAAGGGCGTCGATCAACACCGTGACAATCAGCCGAGAGAAAACAAACATTGACCGTAATTCATGGAGATCATTCAGCCAATCACGCATGAAGTAACCAGCAGCAGGATACTGGTTAATCATTTATTTTTGAACGACACGGATACACGGCAAACGTAGGCCAGCAGTCTGTGCATTCTCCAGTTCATGCCTAGGAAATAGTGTCATTGCTCAATCTTTACTACAGCAGCAACTAACCAACCATCCCTCTAGAGGGCCCGTAGATTGGAGCATCAGTCAAGTACTTGAACCATTATGTAAGCTTTTTATGAACTACTAAAATAAGCGACACTAAAACATTTGGACTGAGAGAGTTTGTTTCTCAACCAGGCCTCTGACTGTTGAGATAGGAGTGAAATAGCAGCCTTCTATATGACTCCATGTGTGAAGCACAAAATTGGAGTCTTTGCAGTTAGTGTCTATGTGTGTGTGTGTCTGTATGTTGCACTAATTAATCAATAACCATATGCTATTGCGCAGATTTTATTAGGTTTTGGGGTTAAATCCATCCACCTAATTTGCATAATTATTAGCTAATTTTTAGCTGTTCCATGACTGTTCCACTGATATCTGAAGAACCACTCATTGTATTTTGATGTTCTGGGACAATGCGTAGACTTGATTAGTTTTGAATAAAAAAATTCTACTTTTCCACTGATATCTCGAATACTAATCTTCACTGTGACATTGAATTGAAACATGGCACATATATGCTCTCGGACAAAGTACACTCCCGCTCAGTTTTAGGTCAAAATTGCTTCATAATATTTACCTAATTTGCATAATAATTCATACTTTTTCAGCTTTCCATCAATATTTGAAGTTCTAACTGAATTTCTGATATCTCAAAATATCAGAATGAAATTGAAGTTGTGGTAGAGGTGATCTTGAATAAATGTTGTGCATCGCAAATATCAGACACATAATAGTTGCCAAGCTTTTTGTTTGAAATGCTAATCTTAAATTGTGTATAATATGTCTCCAATACTCCCAGCACACGGGAGTTTTTTCTAAGCTTCTTTTATTTTCAGTCTGCCCTGAGAAAAGATCAAGGTGAGCGCTGATGTTAAATAGAGAATGTGTTTTACTTAGCCTTAGATGGAATATAACACATCATAAAATGCTTTGATATTGATTAAACAGACTAGGTATACCCCTATGGTTATAAATACCTTTGGCGTGCACATGTAGTCTATTCAATAATACCCTGATTACTATTTATAGTCATGCTGTTTGCTCATACAACAATACCACATTTAGGAAACAATGCTCAGCGGGTTGACTTGACTACTGTGGGTTGGGTAAATTGAATTCCAAAATACGGCATTGAGGCACTTATAACTTATAAGGCACTTATAACAATTATTGAGATGTGAATGTCCGCCATATGTAGGGATGGTTATCAGGAAATATGTAAGCCAATCCACAGATCAACTGTCCATTAACGAGATGTGAAGGTGTAAATGATATTAGGTCACCAGAGTTCGATGAGATGTAGGATAACGGCCTGTTATTCAATGGCGATTCAATCATAGCGAGGAGGTTTTGCATTTCTTTGTGGGATATACAGGACTGATTAATTGATTGATTGATTGATTGATTGCTTCTGTGAGCGGTGCCTGGCTAGGTTAGTTGAAAAGACTGGCCAACCTAGCCATTGTCCTCTATGTAAACGTGAACACGAGGTTCAAGTATCTGATCTTTCTATAAATGCTGTTATCAAAGAAATATCTCAGGCTTTCTATGACGAAGAAACCTTGTCGTTGAAGTTGAAGTTGATGGAATGTGCAGCCTGTGAAAAAGGTGAAATAACTAAGAGGTGTGTGGATTGTGCTATGAATATATGCGACATATGTGCAAATGCACACTAAAAGTTCCCATCTTGTCGATGTCATCGTATTGTGAGTCAAGACATGTACAATATATCAAAAGTTGTTGACCCTTCATCAACCCAGGGCCCTAAATATTGTGAAAAACATCAACATCAACAGATCAATATGTGCTGTGTGCAGTGTGAGGTAGCAGTCTGTGCTGAATGTATAATTATCGACCACCATCTTCATAGCCACAAATATTTGAAAGATGCGGCAGATGAATACAAAGAGGAACTTGCAGTAAGAGTAGTGAAACTTAAAGACAAGGAAGCTTCTACAACTGATGCTCAGGTCCTGGTGCAGACTATATCCGAGTCACTTGAAAATAATTTAGCTTTACAAAAGAAAAAGTTGGCAGAGCACACCGAGACGACAATAGAAAGCATCACCACTAAAGTGAGAAAGAATGCCAAAAAACTTATGGAAGAAATGGACTTGAACTATACAAATAAACAAACTGATTTACAGGTACATTTGAAAGAACTTGAATGTTCTGGGAGTGGATTGAAATATGCTCAAGAGTTTGCTGAGCACTTGATTCACTATGTGAGTCCCACACTGCTGATATCTTCAAAGACCGGAATAGCATCACAATTACAAGAACTGAACCAAGTGAAGGAGCGGCATGAATTGGTAAATGATGACTACATAGAGTTCTTACCTTCTGGTGAGTTTTGTTCAACAGGAACACTAGGAGAACTGCTTTCCAGAGTGCCATTTGAAATTGCAAGCATCTCACAGGATCCACGAGTAGGAGACAGATGTAATATCATTGTATCACCAGGAAACGCTGACTTATCCACCAAAGTCAGGGCCACACCTATCAATTTTGTTAAAGCTTTAATGAAGACATCGGATGAGAATACTGAAGATGTTCAATTTCTTGACAATAAGGATAATACTATCTCTGTGGTGTACACCACTACAATGATGGGTGTACATGAACTCTCAATAACAGCTTATCAAACACATATACTGGATCACCTGTTAAGATCAACGTGGCTCCTCAAAAGGAGTTATTATGTAAATTTGGTGGTGATGGTTCGGGAAATGAACAATTACGTCATCCATTGGGAGTAACCATGACAACAAATAGAAACATTGTAGTGTGTGATGCTGGGAATAACAGACTGCAAATATTCACACTTGCTGGAAAACATTTGAAACTTATTAAGTTTACAAGTTTTGATTTACCATTCAATCCATTTTATTCCACAGTATCCGATGATGGTGACATATTCATGACAGATTCCAATAACAAACAGGTGGTTGTGTGTAATGAGAACGGGGAATTGGTTAGAGTGTTCGGCAAAGATGAATTACAGTGTCCTCAGGGGATTGCAATTAGTCCGATTGATGAATATGTTTATGTTGTAGACAGCAGTTGGGATTGTATCAGAATATACAGTCAAACGGGAGATAAAATTACTTCATTTGACAGCAGAGGTAACGGGGATATGCAGTTCGCGTCGCCGAAAGGAATTGCAATCAACAATGAAGGTAATATTATAGTTGTTGACCAGATAAATAATCGTATCCAAGTTTTTTCCAGCGACTACACATTCATAAGAAAATTTGGAAAGAAAGGTACTTTTGTCGGTGATCTGAAAAGACCCAATGTTGTTGATACAGATGAGGATGGTAATATATTTGTCTATGATTTTCATAATCACAGGATTCAGAAATGTCATGCATTAGGGAATGTAATTGAACGGATTGATAGATGGCAGGATGGCTTAAAATCTCCGGTAGGTATTTGCGTTGCCAATGACAAACCGTTTGGTAAGGTAATAACAAGCGAACATGAAAGTGTCTTAATTAAAATATTTGTTAAATAACAATGCAGATAGAAATAGGAGACCACTAAAATGAAATCATGTAGTCGATATATGTGTTTAATTTTGACATACAGAATATAAACGTATATCATGACGAATCAAGGCCAGCCATGTTATTGTGGATAAGTCAATGATCAATAGGAACAGAATGTTCAACAGAATGAATTTATAAGATTTATTGGGCAAAATCTTATCGATATATATAGTTTTGAAATGGTTGCTAGGCATAAACATGGCCATTTTCGCCCAGCAAAGTTTCAATTATGTTTACGTTTTTCAACGACGCAGTTTTCTGGTGTGTTGTTATGGATGCTGGCTTGGTTTCTCGGGACCTCACTCATTAGACGAATCTTCATCCAATCTATTAGGCACCATACCTGTAGCTTGTATATTCTGCTTACATTAATTTGTATTCACAATACTATTTAACAAGAATATGCAAATTCAAAATTATAATATTGCAGAGGCGGCGATACTAAATTAAATTAAATCTTAATATTAAAGACACATTGAAAATAACTACCTTGCATGCATGAATCTGGTTAAAGCATTATTTCAATATCAAGATTTCCTACTAATTTAGAACAATGGCAAGTACGTTTAAAGCAGGGTGGTAAAATATTGAAATTGCCATTTTAATGTATTTAAAATTCTGACAATACCTTTGAATAACAGTGTAAAAAATCAGATCTGATAATAAATTACCACCAGCTTTCCATATACATTTACAATTTACAAATCAAAGTATACCACTACTTTTTACTGTTTTGGTCTCAACGCTATAAAAAATGTAACCAATCTTGTTTATATGGAGAAACGTGCTGTTATATTTCTCAAGAGGATATTGTATCTTGTGTAAATACAAACTTTGTGACCCCGATTTATTTTGTCAGATATTCATGAACTGAGTTCAGAACATTGTACAACCAAATAATCAAGTTCTGACCATCCCTCCATAAATATAGTGGTATATTAATTATGTATGTGCGCCAGCTGACTGTGTATTGAGCCTTCATAGAATAAAACAACCTGTATATGTCAGTGAGGGCGCAACTCATATATCCATGCGTGCCTTATTTGACACACCCGCTAATGCTATAAATTGTTTTCTGGAATTTTGAATGGGGCGGATCTGCTCACCATCCCTCGCGTTGAAATTTTGCATAACATAACATTCATTTTTATTTTGGTTGGGGCTGCCCCCACACATTTGGGGGGGGGGTATATTTTTTTCACCACCCCCCACCCACCGCCCACCGCCCATGGTGTCGCAGCCACTGCTGTTGCTGTTATACATTTGTGAATTACATACTGCATATGTTTTTTTACCAAATGTTTTCGTGCAGACGTCACGTCATCTGTCACGTCATATACCACTAATATTTCAGATTCATTGTTTACTCTTGAAAATAACTTAAATTTGCTAGTCATATATCATATAACACAACTTTCAATTCACGTCGACTATAAATAGAGCAATGGCACAACTCGTTTTTTAAATTACGATAAAAACCATAATATTAGTAACCCACTTTGCCGTCATTAGCCACGGACCATTTTAGCATGACCTCAATAATACAAAATATCGTTGTTCACTACAATAGCTATCTGATGCATGGATCGAGTTATCAGGATCAATTTCCGCCCTCACAGTTCATTCTGAAATGTGCACTGCACTGCCACCAACGTTAACAAATGTACGACTTAGGAGTAACTGATGTTGCCGATGGCTTTTCCACAGGCGCCGAACATCAAAACATCATCCGGATTCAGCCATTATCATCACCAATCCCCGATCACCCCATCACCACCACCACCACCACCCCCCGGGGGAGAGATACTTGCATAGAAGTGCAATACGGGGTGTCATTTCACGTTATTTTGTTTAGAAGTGTATGGTCATTTATCAATGTTTTGGTTTAGAAGTGTGTAGCATTTATTTACTTTTTCACAGGTCCTTATATTCAAAGTAAAATACCGGAAAAGGCTGAATAAAATGCATCGCCCGGATGCGCTCACTGGTTGCGAAAGTTGTGAGCTGGGTGGGTTTTTTTTCGCTGAAAACACTTGTGTTTAGAAGTGGGTATATAAATAGAAAAAAAATGGTTTAGAAGTGAGTATGGTTTACGAGAAGTGGGCTTCACACCCTTACCCACTCAATGTGGAAGTAGCCCCCCCCCCCTCCGGCTCCAACCACCGCCAATTCCTGGTTACCTCATCAGCACCACCAATTCCTGCCGCCTAAATTATAGTACATTGTGTGATCAGTAATGCAGTGGCACATCACATGGTTGACAGTCATACAGCCCATAATACTTCTTACCATAATGCCATATTGTTCATATATATTCTGTTTGCATTGTACATTATTCTTAAAGTCACATATTTCATGAATATTGGATACCCTCGAGGTTTCACTTTCTTTTAATGCTATTGAATGTATAACATATGATAAGAAACGCCTATGGTTTTTATCTCCGACATACGTAGTCCGTTAAAATCAGTTGCGAACTAGGGAGTCTGATTATCACTCAGCGGAAAGCAAATGTACTAACTGGATGAATCAGCTTCCGTGTTTGCGTTCTCGGCCTAACGTATCTGACGACATTTCAAGTAAGGAAAACACCGGGTATCCGCCATATGGAGTGAAGTCAAAGGCTAAATTCATCGTAACCCACAGTGCCGAGATAAGTGAGCACGTGGAAATTGGTATTCAATACACTGGCTGCAGTGGCTATACAGTGTATATACTGTATAGAGAGTGTTGCTGCCGGTCAGATATCCAAAGTACGACAACTTGAACACATGTGTTATTGACGGCCTTGCTAGTTAACTGCTGTCAATTCACAGTGTAAACCTGACGAAGGTAAGTGTCTGAGACATGTTATAATCACAGAGATCTGTCGATCTGTGTCGTTAACTAGGCTACATATTATGCGAGTCACGTTTCAACTTTAAGTACGCTATTAAGTGTTCATTTCAACAACTCGACGTACTACCTACGGAATGTTACATCATGATCGAATCCCTTTCAGCCAATGAGTGACCCGATCGCCAAATAACAGAGCTTTTACGTCCCGTACGTTGATAGTGATGGCTTTTTTATTGTTCCAATCCCTGCAAATGAATACATATATTGTATACTTTATATTCTGTATTAATTTAAGTATCGCACACTTAGTGAAAAACTTTGGATTATGAAATTTATTCAAATTACAAACAGATAGAACAAACTAAACAAACAAACAAACAATAAATAAATATTTTGTTAAATATACACACAAAAAATGTACGTTTTTGCACCCAAATATAAAAAAAAATGCTATGATAGGGTGATATATGGCTCACACCCACACATATGTCCTATACATGGAGAAATCGACTATTGTGGATTCATGATTCATTACAGACTTAAACCCTTAGTATTATGTGAGATTTGCACATCGTTCCGCTAGCGGCTATCATGACGTCATCACCCGATTTATTGTAATAATATATAGTCGCCTGGTGTCTTTGTTTCTAAATCACCTCAGCACAGGGACTGTGTGTTGTCACGGTATCAACTGTGACGTTTTATATTTATGTATTTGGAGAATTTGCAATCCGCTAGTAATATTCGCGATGATGAAAACTTTGTGTTGAGCAGTTCATATGACGCCAGGAATTTATTTATTTATTTATTTATTTATTTATTTATTTATTTATTTATTTATTTATTTATTTATTTATTTATTTGTTTGTTTGTTTGTTTGTTTGTTTGTTTGTTTGTTTGTTTGTTTGTTTATTTATTTATTTATTTATTTATTTATTTATTTAATGGCTATGTTAGATCTTAAGCGTAATAATCGGGACTGAACAGATAAAAAACATTTCAGATCTGATTTGAGTGTACAATCGAATTTTATGTCGGTTACGAAGAGACTTGTCGGTTGCTCGTTGTTGGAATTGTGATTCTAGGCCACGGTATTATTCTCGCATGTAATCCTTACACTCACTATCAATGTCACTCTACACATATTAATGAGAATCTTTCCAAAATTAGACGACAGAAAATACCTGCACTGGTAATGAAATCGCCCCATCCATTACGCCAACATTTCAGAAGAAAAAAACACGCTTTTATTTACAATTGAGCTTTCAAATGATTCTCGTTTCAACTAACTTTTGCAAAGTTTATAAATGAAATAGACACTAGTAATAACAGCAGCCTCTGGCATCTCTAGTCTCCAGCAATTTTAATTACTCATTGCTTTCTGTAAATTAATAATATATTGAAAGTCTGAAGCTCATCCGTTTTTGTTCAGGGTATAATTAAGGCTTCTGTGACTATGAAATTCATTGCTAGACCGCCAGGGGATCCATTATTAACAAGTAGGCGTAACCATTTTAAGTAATTTAGGATTAATTCAATAATTAAGATGTCTATTAACATGAAATTTAAGAAAATAATATGAGTGTTCTTTCGAAGCAAAAAATGTAGTATTTATTACAAAATAGCAAGGTCTTGTGTAATTGGAAGTCATGTCAGGTTAAATACGGAAGTCTTGTTAGTGTGTAACTTATAATTAATTATGCATTAATTGTGATTGAAATCACGCACGTACAATGGTTCGTGTCCAGATCTCGCGAGACATAAAATGACCACTGAGAAAATCTCTTTAACTGCAGGAACTGAAATGGGTGTTTGTTTTCTTGAAATCTGTCTAACTTGTATATAACGCTGGTGACATTATGTAAATCGAACAAGTGTCCGATTTCTCTTTCTATTTGTCATGCTGACTTTCGAAACCTTTACCAACAAAACAGCATAATGTCATTGTTTGTTATCTAAACATGTAGCTAATGGGAAATTATTGTCAAACCCATTAAAATGTACAACATATTACACCGACATTTCGATTCAAAAGATTTAAAACGGGATATGTCTTTCAGAAATGGTACACATTCTGTAGGTCTAGAATTATTTATTTGGTGTCGATTGCAGGATTTCCCAAGAAGGGGCAAACTATTCTTTTGTTTACCCCTAATATTGTTCATCTCTATCCCCCAATGGCGGAGAATTGCCCACCCTTACATATGAAATATCACCTGAACGGTTGAGTAAAATTTATTATTAAAGATCGTTCTAGTAATAACCGCAGTTTCTGTCCTCGTTTTTTCCACCACCAGCTGTAAGCGATATTTGCGCAGTAATGGCTGTTTGCATTGTGTGTGGACTGGACGCAACTGAAGACAGTACCACGGTGGATCTGTACGACGGCCGTTCATCTGTCTGTCATGCTACCTGTTTCACGTGTTCTCGGTGTTCTGCAGGGTTGACACGAACAACGTACCAGATCGGACTGATAAATAAAAAGTTATTCTGTGAGAGACATTACAACAGTGCTTTCGAAACGAGCGATGGTACTTATTTGAAAGAACTGCGACAACTGAAAGCCAAGTGCTTAGGCTATGCCGTCGCCCGCCGTAAGAGTTCAACGGCGTTTCAGATACAGGTGCCAGTTGAAGCGTGCTCCTGCCATCGCGCGCACAACATTCGACATGTACACGGCTACTGGATCGAGTGCTGGGAACGGGGTGACAATGATCCCGGTAACAAACCCAACGGACAGCGTTCGGAAACAGAATTTCACCCGACTTCGTACGAACAAGAGATTTACGGGAAACACTTTTACGGGTCGGATCATTCAAATCATTATACTGATGACAGCGAGTTAGGTCCACTGGTGCTATCGCTAAAGCTGGAAGCACATGAAAGCCGTGAGTACTTCAGGTAAGTGTATCCAGAAAATAAATATAGTAATATCCGGCCGGGGTATAGTAGAGAAACTATGCTAAATCACATTGATATGACATCATTAAAGCGGGGTAGTCGTCACCTGCGCATGTGTCAGTCGGCCATAGCGTGTCATTGTTTACAAACAAGCGTCTACCCATGAGCCTTTTCGTTTTTAGCGAACTAGTATGTTGTTATTGTCGCCTGGGTCTCAATTCCCGCGCGTGCGCATGGGACGAACCTCCCGCTTTAAGTTACGATAATAAAATTTAGATCGGCAGTCGCTAGAGACACATGGGGCCCATGCAACGTGTGCACCGCGTATAAAATACGTTATTACGTGGATTCCAAACGTCCTGTGTGGCGACAGTAGACGCCACATTGTTAACAATTCGTACATATTACCGATTATTCCAAAATTATATCATGATTAACCCGGAGTATGACTGTTTTCAGTTAAAACGCGTCTGGCGCCATTGGGGAAAATATGTTTGTTTCCATGGAAACAGCCATAGTCTCCACTTCAGCTTGTTTCTATGTTGTCGCGTGCTTGATGTAACCTAAATAGACATATATCATAGATTAATGCAATTTGACTTTTTCTTAATTTCCTGGTTTGCGAGTTATAGCGACATATAAACTGAGGACCGTAAGGCCTGTGATTTTTTTTCCCAACACACCAAATATATTGTAGTTATTACGTGTGAGCAACACACGCACCCAACCTACTTACATATATTATTATTCAGTAGTTATCGACAGATGTGTTTGTTCAGCTAATGTTTTATGAAAAAAATCCCACGTAATAGATCGTTGCCTGCATTAAGGTCCACGTAACCTCTACTAAAGGCAGTCATTATTCAAAAGGAAAAAAATATATTCAAATTTTCTTAAAAATGAGAAAAAATCAAAAGATAACCGAATGTGTATAATCAATATAAACAATTAGAACACAATTTCCAAACACCAATATCTAGATATAGAATAATAAATCAATATTACATTGCACCAAAGGCAGCTGTTTTTGTCAATGGTTCGATAACCATGGACTCAATACAAAACTATTTACAATATTATGCCTGATTGGCTACCCCACCTTAACTTTATACATTTGGACCAATTAAAGAGTAGCTTGTTTGTTGAAAAATTCTGCCTTGTATATATGATTCGACTCAAGTGTAACCAAGCAACCACAGTTTCCAAATGTCTGCACTATATGATGCGTGCAAACACCACAACAAGTGCATATATACCCAGTCCCATTGCACGGCGGAGGTTGCTCACATTTTAAATATCGGATAAACGAAGTGTCAACAAATATTATAGGCGTCGTTTCCCACGCCGCGCCATTAAGATGTGCGCAATGGAACACGTGACCAGTCGCCATACTTTTCTTTACATTTGCATAATTTTGTCATTCATTACATCGTTCTTCTTGACAACACTTAATGAACTTTATTATTTTTTTTCACCGGATATCGCCTTCACCTGTTGTTTAATCATACATTATCGTAAAACAATATTCTGACTACCCTATTTGTCAAGTGATAATTGATATTTTATTGTCACATCCCCGTGAAAGTGAGATGAATTGCAAATGTGATATTTCCCCAAGAATATGATCACTGTAAAAAAATGCAAAATTGTATCGATGAATAACTATTTCTCCTTTTATGTTCAAATAACAATACAATGAAGACTTTCCGTTTTAGGCATTGTGAAATTCTGACGTGTTGGGGGAAAACCTGAAAACAACTGATTTTGAAAAGGAAATCATGAAAAATATTAAGAATAATTAACGAAATGTATTCTATATGCACACCAACGATAATTGTCTTAATTACCGATAACACAAGATTATAACTGAAAAAAAATAATATGCTATATTATCTATACGTTTGCAATTTATTTATCTTGACGTAGTGTTAAACTTACAAGTCTGTTCGAAGCTTCGTTTGGTGTTTCAACTAATGAGTTTTTGTCATATGATCCTTTTCTATCTCCGTTACACAATTTCAAATCGCTCTTTGACAGTTTCTCAAACTAGACTCTGCCGATATTTATGTGACGAAGGCGAGGCTATGATTACAACAATATATGTAAAGTCGGGTATCGAACGCTAGATAGAACTAGTGAGAATGTGGAGAAAACACGTCACCCCATAAAAGGGAAGACGCGCAGTGACGTGTAGCTAGGCGATTTGGCGCCGTGCGCGAGCGACATAGTATTCACCTTGCCGTGTGTTCGGTCTTGTTAACTTGCTACGTTATCTATGAATTTATCATGAAATAGCATGGAAGACAATAAACTCTGATCGATGAGAAAAACACCATGCGTCACGGTCACATTTGGTGAGTTTTAACATTTTGGGGATTTGTGTTAAAGCGGGGAGGTCGTCACGTGTGGGGATTGATGCACGCTAAAACCGCGAAGGCTCAGTTGATGACTGGGCTGACGACTCCACCGTTTTAACTTTCGCCAACCAAACTAGACATCATTTTGCCAGAAAAAGACAATAATTGGACTGGATTAGCCAGAAATAACGATGGCGTTTTAGAGTGTTGATATTTTGATGTGGTCTGTTGGAAAACAACTTTTCTTTAAAGCGGGGGAGTCGTCAGATGCGTCAGATGGCCATAGCGTGTCATTGTTTACAAACAAGCGTCTGTCGCTAGGGATTCAATTCCCGCGCGTGCGCAGGTGACGGTCCTCCCGCTTTAAATGTTAGGAGTTTAAGAATCGACATTGCTGAATGTTTTCACGTTGAAATAAACCCCGACCTCACGGGTCTCCCCAGTGTGTCATCGCCTGAGATAACTGCTTTGAGGACGTACGACGAAATAATAGCGTAAATAAAATGAATGCGTTTGACAAATAAGTAGACGGTTTAACATCAGACGAATACGTGTATTGTGTTCAACTATTCAATTACCTGTCATGCTATATAGAGTATATTAAATTGAGAAACATTAGTCAGTTGAGATATCAGTCAAGGATACAGTCTGTGTAATATTGATACGATACAATTACAAGTCTCTGACTCAATAGAATTCAGGCATCTTGAGGGGAAGAATGGGGGCGGGGTATTCCACCGAAGTTGGATGCATCCATCTCCAACAGAGCTGTTCAGTTCATTCATTACATCGTTCTTCTTGACAACACTTAATGAACTTTATTATTTTTTTTCACCGGATATCGCCTTCACCTGTTGTTTAATCATACATTATCGTAAAACAATATTCTGACTACCCTATTTGTCAAGTGATAATTGATATTTTATTGTCACATCCCCGTGAAAGTGAGATGAATTGCAAATGTGATATTTCCCCAAGAATATGATCACTGTAAAAAAATGCAAAATTGTATCGATGAATAACTATTTCTCCTTTTATGTTCAAATAACAATACAATGAAGACTTTCCGTTTTAGGCATTGTGAAATTCTGACGTGTTGGGGGAAAACCTGAAAACAACTGATTTTGAAAAGGAAATCATGAAAAATATTAAGAATAATTAACGAAATGTATTCTATATGCACACCAACGATAATTGTCTTAATTACCGATAACACAAGATTATAACTGAAAAAAAATAATATGCTATATTATCTATACGTTTGCAATTTATTTATCTTGACGTAGTGTTAAACTTACAAGTCTGTTCGAAGCTTCGTTTGGTGTTTCAACTAATGAGTTTTTGTCATATGATCCTTTTCTATCTCCGTTACACAATTTCAAATCGCTCTTTGACAGTTTCTCAAACTAGACTCTGCCGATATTTATGTGACGAAGGCGAGGCTATGATTACAACAATATATGTAAAGTCGGGTATCGAACGCTAGATAGAACTAGTGAGAATGTGGAGAAAACACGTCACCCCATAAAAGGGAAGACGCGCAGTGACGTGTAGCTAGGCGATTTGGCGCCGTGCGCGAGCGACATAGTATTCACCTTGCCGTGTGTTCGGTCTTGTTAACTTGCTACGTTATCTATGAATTTATCATGAAATAGCATGGAAGACAATAAACTCTGATCGATGAGAAAAACACCATGCGTCACGGTCACATTTGGTGAGTTTTAACATTTTGGGGATTTGTGTTAAAGCGGGGAGGTCGTCACGTGTGGGGATTGATGCACGCTAAAACCGCGAAGGCTCAGTTGATGACTGGGCTGACGACTCCACCGTTTTAACTTTCGCCAACCAAACTAGACATCATTTTGCCAGAAAAAGACAATAATTGGACTGGATTAGCCAGAAATAACGATGGCGTTTTAGAGTGTTGATATTTTGATGTGGTCTGTTGGAAAACAACTTTTCTTTAAAGCGGGGGAGTCGTCAGATGCGTCAGATGGCCATAGCGTGTCATTGTTTACAAACAAGCGTCTGTCGCTAGGGATTCAATTCCCGCGCGTGCGCAGGTGACGGTCCTCCCGCTTTAAATGTTAGGAGTTTAAGAATCGACATTGCTGAATGTTTTCACGTTGAAATAAACCCCGACCTCACGGGTCTCCCCAGTGTGTCATCGCCTGAGATAACTGCTTTGAGGACGTACGACGAAATAATAGCGTAAATAAAATGAATGCGTTTGACAAATAAGTAGACGGTTTAACATCAGACGAATACGTGTATTGTGTTCAACTATTCAATTACCTGTCATGCTATATAGAGTATATTAAATTGAGAAACATTAGTCAGTTGAGATATCAGTCAAGGATACAGTCTGTGTAATATTGATACGATACAATTACAAGTCTCTGACTCAATAGAATTCAGGCATCTTGAGGGGAAGAATGGGGGCGGGGTATTCCACCGAAGTTGGATGCATCCATCTCCAACAGAGCTGTTCAGTTTGTGACAAAACTGTTTTGTATTTTTAGACATTTTGATAGAACTTGTACTTTAAAACTACATATATTTGTATATCAAATTCACGGGAAAAGCGGCGCCATTTTGTTTATCCTTTTCACCAACAGTCCTTTCTTGTCATCACAAATTCACAAAATAGTACGGTTTATAGTCTGCACTTTCCTTTAGAAGATTGGGACAAAAAAATGTTGTCTGTTGGCTCTAAAATTAAGGTTCATTCCCAGAAATATTGAAAAGTATGAGAAAAAAGTGCAGAAAAATTTGGGCGAGAAAGTCTGGTTATAGTAAAGTTATAGTATGTCGGAGCTGTTTCTTGTAAGCCGGTCTCGTATCACATCATGGATTTCCGGCATCCCACGCACTAACACAGAACGCATACTGTATGACATTTCAGTAACGTGCACATTCCTCAGTGATTGAACTATTCAATAAAGCTGACGAGAGACAAATCGTTGATTTGTTTTTCTCCCGACTCTATTCATATTGAAATTCTAAATTTATAAAACGAATTATATTTTCTCGGGAAATTGTACTGGAAATTGTACTAGCGTGTTGCAGCCGGTTTAATAGCGTACAGTACATTACTCTAATAAGTTGATTTCATTTTTATGATAGGAAATCTCATTTTACATCGTACTACTCTTTATTATGCATATTTATTTCGTTGAATCGTGTCCTAAATTCGTGTTTTTGACAGATGTGTATGTCTGTGTTAGAGTGCACGCGTCAGTGTGTTCATGTCAATCAACATATCCCGGTATAAGCTGCCACACTGTGACGTCATGTGCGAATGTCTGACAACAAATGTCGCTCACTAATCAGCACTTGCTCACAACTTTGCCCATACCAGCTGTTTTATTAAAGCGGGGGAGTCGTCATCTACGCATGCGTCACATGGCCATAGCGTGTCATTGTTTACAAACAAGCGTCTACCCATGAGCCTTTGCATTTTAGCGTGTGTTGATATCGTATGATACATTCAAAAACAACAGCAGCGCATAATGACCTTACTTTATCTTCGTGCGTGCGAACGCTGTTCTTGCCAACTAGTCATTGCGCATGCTTACGTGCGCAAAACGTAAACAAGTGAGACGGCCTACAACAACACGGGGAGGTGTAATAATAAAGTAACATTTTAACGAACAACCCCTCCCCATTGGTCAATTTATTGAAATACGTTTTTAGGAGACTGGGAAATTAATCCTTGCATTAAATATAAGAAAAGTATATATTCATTTTGAAAACATATACAGCTATATTATTGATCATCTTTGCTTGCACGAGCCACAGCAATAAAAGTGGCGTGGCTGCCATCTGGTTTAATCCGTTTGGTGTCTTTGTAGGAACGATATGATATGATTTTTGTTCAAATGCGCATGCGCTTTAGATTCATCGTGAGGTAATTTGTAGAGCATGCGCACTAGGCTATCATTATTGCATCGAACAGATAATGCAAAGATTGCTACCAAAACATACTTTTTATTTTATGATAAGACATACCATACTGTTTTACTACAATATCAGACAAAACTATTTAAAGGGCGGTAGTCGCCGCGCCGCGTCCTGTTCGATATGGGACTCATAGCGACGTACACAACGCGTGTAAAATATATTGTTTGTTTACATGAAATTCAAACACGCGCTGCGCGACGACCACCGCCCTTTAAACTTGTTACAAAAATACGGAACTATTTGAACTGAATGTATGCGTCATATCATATTAATACCGTTTAGGTCAAAACTAACATCGAGTTTAGAGAAAACTTCCAACAATTGATAAACACCAACATTTTACCAGGCACATATGTACCGTGAAGACCGCAGTATGTCTGTCGTGATATACCGCAAAACATTGAATTAGGAAAGCATATAACCATGTTGTGTTTAGTTTACAGTGCAGTTATTGCGCTGCGGAGGGAAATTGTAAAAGTCGAATGCGGGAAGACTCATAAAAGAACAGCTCAGCATGCCGCCGCTACGTCAGTTAGACATTTGTGTAATCGCTGCATGGAATAATCTATCACGACGTTGAAGGCACAATGCATGATTCATGCACCTGTAGTCGCAATGGTCGTCATGGTAACTGTTTAATTGCCATTTAGCTTCTTGACAGAATAGCAGGTGCTAAGAATTGCCCACAGCTCACGGCGATTTAGTAAATTAATGTAAAAATATAAATCACCTGTCTGTGACGCGCTTTCTCGTAATGCGAGTTTAATCTTACCATTCTAATGACCGGAAATGGGTGTATGCGTTCTGTCATTCACAATGTTTTTTTACCGTAAATCTTCTAAATTCTGCGTCTTTTAAGATTGATCAACACAGTTTCACGAACGCGATGGTGTCGCATTGGACGCGATGGTTTGGCAGTAGACATGCAGGATTTCTGACATGGCTATGATCCCTCCACTAATCAGATCGCCAGATTCACGATTTATATTCTCTGTATACATTCAGAGAAGTTAGTTAGAAAATGGCTTTGTCATCTGATCTTGATTGACTGTACCGCGCAAAACAAAATAAAATTTAATAAATTGTTGCCATGTTAGAAGTCGGTTATGTATAAAGGGCGTTATGGTCTGTTTATTATCGTCGAACAAACTACTGAAACTGTCGTTTCTTTAGAAATGAATCCATAGTACCTTCTATTTTTTTTAAATATAATTCCCGACACACACACAAAAATGAAGACATTTTCTATTTGTGTTTATTCGAAAATTAGGAGCCTGGAGGACGCTGTTAAAAAAATGTAGCAGACAGCAAAAACAAAAGAGAAATGAGCCACTTAAGAATGAAAATTTAGATGAAATAAAATTGCGATGTGATGATATCGACATGAAACAAATGTTGCATTTTTTAATATTGCCCAGTAAACCGATTTTCAAATGAACGATCCCTAATTGAACACGTCGTGTTTCATTATTCTTCCATAGATGTATTAACTCGTATGACGTCATGTTTCGTTTTTCTTATTGTTTCATATATTTGACAATGTGTAGCAATAAACGATTTATTCATGAAATCGTGGAACTATATTAACCGTAGAAAAATGTAGCTGCAAAGTGTAATGTATTAGTCAGTAGTGATACAATTGATATATTAGTCAGTAGTGATACAATTGATATATTAGTCAGTAGTGATACAATTGATATATTAGTCAGTAGTGATACAATTGATATATTAGTCAGTAGTGATACAATTGATATATTAGTCAGTAGTGATACAATTGATATATTAGTCAGTAGTGATACAATTGATATATTAGTCAGTAGTGATACAATTGATATATTAGTCAGTAGTGATACAATTGATATATTAGTCAGTAGTGATACAATTGATATATTAGTCAGTAGTGATACAATTGATATATTAGTCAGTAGTGATACAATTGATATATTAGTCAGTAGTGATACAATTGATATATTAGTCAGTAGTGATACAATTGATATATTAGTCAGTAGTGATACAATTGATATATTAGTCAGTAGTGATACAATTGATATATTAGTCAGTAGTGATACAATTGATATATTAGTCAGTAGTGATACAATTGATATATTAGTCAGTAGTGATACAATTGATATATTAGTCAGTAGTGATACAATTGATATATTAGTCAGTAGTGATACAATTGATATATTAGTCAGTAGTGATACAATTGATATATTAGTCAGTAGTGATACAATTGATATATTAGTCAGTAGTGATACAATTGATATATTAGTCACGGTTCCTTAATATTTTTTTGAGGCTGCTCGAGCTGAATGTCAGTAGTTAGCAAAATTGAGACTGATCTAATTACACATGTAAGTTAACGCGATACATGTATATCATTAAAAATGCATAGTATTCCTTCATTGGTGCATAATATCCAAGTGCCCAGAGCGTGTTTCTGTGTCTCCACGTATACGAGAAGCGAGCGAGAGCGTGAATATTTTATCCGACAGAGAGTATGATGTCACCAGGTCTGGAAGATTCGAAGTCCGTCACGGTGCCCCTGGCGTTTATCAGGAAATTTGTTCATGTGTAAATCGGATTGTAAATACATTGTCGATTGCAGTTGGTTTTCAAAAATGTGACGTCTTTAACGTATACGCGAAAAGAATAATACTTTTTTACAGTACTGTTCTAGAAACAAATATGTAGTCCCCGGGTTTAATTTTAATGGATTTGGTGTTTGGATTTTCACTAAGTTTTAAATTCACTGGATTGTGAGAATAAAACAGTAAGATATATAGTTAACTTTTTCACATTCACTAGGTGTTGATTTAGCGCATTCGACTTGGAATAACAATAAGCGAAAATTAAAGCTGCAAGCAGCATTACGGGTTACAAGCAAGTTATTAACTTAATGTGGTTTGTAAATGTAATCTAGATTACAATATGCAGATTTACAATAACTAATTTACATACAGCTATTAATTATATGATCGTATCAGAAAAATTCACCTGTACAACAAATATCAATCATGTGATCAAAATTTAAATCTTGATTGATCTGATCTGTCTCAGCAGCAATTGTTTTTACGTCTTGGTAACTGGAATCTCATTCAATTGATATTTATCCACAAATGACATGTAAATGCTAAAGTGTCCTATTTAGATGTTGTCACACTGAATGTGTCCTCTCGCTTCTCACGTCCACCAAACGTAGTCAAGAGAATCTTTACAAAAGGTAATCTTAACTTTGATTTCAGTTGTCCAGTGTCTGGTATTTATTTCCTCCAATGAAAACGTTTATTGCGACAGGAACGTTCTAGACTCGAGTGTGCTTCCCAATTACCTATGAATGATGCATGATGTGTTAAATGTATACTAAAAAATAAATTGTAAGTATTTTGCAGCTCATTGCTGTCTGTAATACAGATGATTATTTTTACCTATACTTACAGCAAAATTTAATTTGTTTCTTCTTCTTAAAATCCAATATGGCAGGAAAAGGCATGTGACTACTGACGTTTTATCTGTGAAATAGTAGCCCATATATCAATTATTTGACAACAAAGAAATCTAAATGTCTAGACTCTAGAAAGTGTTCAAATGGCAACTTCAAAAACAAATTCTAGGAAGTGCTCAAATAAGGGCAAATAAGCACGGCAAGGTTGGGAGTATGACGTCTAGTTGTGCACACAAACGGCTTCACAAAAATTGAAATGAGCAACATATTTTCACGCAAAATCAAAGACAGCTACCAAATCACAAGACTGGTCAAAATTTGGCCACAAATACTACATGTACAATTCCAAGTCGATTTCAAGTCACGAAAAACAAATACTCAAAATGTTTGCAATTGTTGAGGAAATCGAAAATGGCGGCAAAAACATGTCAAAAACTGGTCAAAAAATATGTCTGCTCTCTGAAGTAGTTCAGTATAGGGATGCAACATGTCAAATTTAAAATCGATCAGCTAACTGTGGCGTCAGTATCAACTTCCTGTTTAGGTGAAAGTTATGATGGTAGTCAAACCATGTGGCAAATCAATGAGAGGTTGGCAAACAGTAATCCATATATACACAGATGTTATATTAAATTTCAGATCAATGAGTTTGGATGGTTATGAGGAAGAAGATTTTCAAGTGTGTTTTGTTGTTTTCCACCCTTTTCGCGTTTTATTCGGGAAATGGTTAGTACCTATAACAGTAATGCTACAACAACAAAATCAGAATGCTTATGCTCTCTGAAAAGGTTCAAAATGACAACTTTGAATTCAGTTTCATAAGCCCGAGCCTTTCAATATATTATTAAACTTAAATTAAAAATTTAGAACAAGCTAACCGTATCTTGAAAATTAAAATTTAATTCATCCATCCCTTCTATTACCATCTTTGGATATCCTATCCTACTAGGTAACCTACAACTCACAATCCAGCAAACCCTTCAGATACATCCTCAACTCTGTAGAGCTCCTTCGATTTAGCATACGACAATATGTCCCTTTTTTAATATTAAAAATATACACACAAATACACTCTATTTAAATTCAATTTCATGACCAACTGGCATCATTGTCCTCTAAGAACATTTGTTATCAGATTTTGAAAAACAATTCATTACATCTATTACACTAAACCACTCTTCTTTTATTACGACTAAGGCAACAACATTTCACCGTCTCAACGCCCTCATGGCTTTGGTGGTGTTGCATTTATTTGACAAATATCCTTTATTAAATATATTACTAGGCTTCTGAATTGTAGTAAAAACATTACTATTATCAAAATTAATATAAAGGATGCTTTACTTATTATCAATAATGCATATATTCTAACTCTGATTATACTTTCTCTGCCTCTCTTGATGCAATACATGGCAGCATTAAAAATATCAATCTACATCTCACATCATTCATTCTGGTGACTTAAATGCATCTCTCTTCTTCCAGAGAAGATGACTGCTACAGACAAGTCTTTTGAAGAATTTTGTCTTCTACATAATCTTTAAATCTCTTCAAACTACCCCAGCATCTCATCTTACAAATGAGACAGACGCTTCACAGATCGGTTACATTATTCCCTGGTATATGTCTCCTGTTCTCAAAATTACAATCGCTGAGCATCATCACCCTAAAACATTTGATCATGTTCCATTCCACGCAGTCACAAATTTCTCAAGTGGTAAAATGTTATTATGTTTCTCTTAAAATCAAAATCTGCTACTGCTCAAAATAGATTTAAATGTAACTGGAAGAAACTAGATAAGGATCTCTACAGAAAGACGTGGGATGACCTCCTCTCTTCTTAATCACTCATAATCAAATATGGACACAAATGTTGCAACCAGTCACGTGATCAATGTACTGAACATGGCTGCATGCAGCCCTTCAAATATCCATTCACAATAAGGCTATAGCAATTAATTAAACAGACACATTATAACTGGAAGATAGTGGGGTCCCTGCAGTTATGACAGAACCTATGTAAATAACTGCGAATATTTGATGCCAAGAAGCGACATTATGTTTACAATGGAATCATGTTGACTGAAAGTGCTGTTTATATAATAATTAACTCATAACGTAATACCACCAATAGCAATCATACTTCACTGGAATAATCGTACAGAAGAATTGCGAGAGGACATCAACAATGAACAGGTGTAATTTAATTCTACTCTCATCTACGACTTCTGTGTAAACAGTCTAGATCATATCACTCCTGTTTCAGCAAGTTATCATGTGAGGTATTTGACATTTGAGTTATCATTTGTAGTCTTAACCATAATAAAGTTGCTGATAACTTGGACCTCATGCAATAAAGCCATTTATTTTCTTACTAGTCTCATTAACATTATTCTAATGAAACATTGGCTACTTACTCCAATAAAAATAAGCCTTCATCTGTGGACTGTATCTTCAAGATGTATGCCAAAAATATATTTCCAAAATGTAAATTGGTCATATCGGTTGTTCTCCAAGCTGCACCAATTACGTTGCAATAGTTTCACCCCATTATCTAAACCGAATACGACTTCTTGCTATGATTGATGAATATTCTGCTAGAGAAATTTGTTCAATAAAGTGCTACAATTATCTATAATAAAAAAACAGCTGCTGAATCACTTAAAATGTGCAATGAAGTCAACCTGCAGGTCGAATCAATTGTCCACCTTAGTGTATCAAGAAAGACAAACAGTAAACCTGATATTAACCTTGCCATCTCTACCGGCTGCACTATTCAGGTGTTGTTGGTCACTCTGGTATCATTTAAAAAATGTCAGCAAAAATATAGAATATGTATGTCGTAATTAGACCTAAAAATGGCTTAGATTTTCACTCTTATATCTAAATACATTTCTAAACTTGAACGTTTCTAAGGAAAAACAATGAAAGACCTCCAATTCTTTCCAGAGTCGCCCTCAGCAACATCTGCTTGGTATTAAGCCAATTGAATCCTAAGACCTAGTAGGTCATCAAACTTTCCTGCAGGATTATCTCAACAAACTCCACTTCCCTTGAATATCAAATCATTAATCGTCAAATAACCAAAGACATAACAATTCATTCCTGGTGTATGCACGTCCAGAGGATACTTTATAAGTGGAGTCTTCCAGATATATTATTATTATTATTATTTTATTTCCATTTCTCTAAAGAAATATACAATATATATATACAATTTTTCATAACCCATCTAATAAATCTTGATGGAAATCCCCCACCACTGGGAGGAGGCATGGGTTGAAGATTGATAGCAACATTGTTAGCGCCCTCAATGTCATGGCGCTTTCCTACGTTCAATTCGCGGATTCAGTGAAGTTGGTAGCTATAGGCTAGAACACGTTTGCCAACCAGCACGCGAACCTCTGATATCGCTCATTGATCAGCACTAGCTTGTGCAATTTGCTGTGACAACACGGCCCGTAATCTGTGTTATTAACAGTCAGATACATGTATTTTTAATAATGACAGCAGCGCACCATTAGAGTGCAACTGGCCGATTTTTGGCAACCAATTACAGCGCACGCGCGCAATACGTAAACAAGTGAAACGGCCTTGCGCCTATACAGTCAACATGTGCAATGTGTCATTCACTCGTTGACCACCATTCACGTATTTGACAGCCATCAACACATTATTCATATCAATTTATGAACGGAATTACAATGTGATAAAAAGACGTTTTCTTACGATTCCTAACAATTAAATACGAGTGTCCAATAATGACAATAATTGATTCAATTCATTAAAATATAGTTTGATAGTAAATACTGAAAGAAATAAAGACAATTTTTACAGTCAACAAAAAACCTTGAATATAATCCGATGAATCGACCAACTATTACTTCGATCGATTTGCGTAAAGTGAAGGTCATCGATATAACCACATTTGCATCTGATGGAATAGAAATATCGGAATACACGTGCGTGTCCCAGGAAGTTGTATTGATATTTTTATAATGTGAAAGTCTGCATGTTCACTTTGATTCAGTTATTTAATACGCCAATTATAGCAAACTAGTCGTGACGTGTGTACAAATGTAGTGATTGTAAGGAGTTGGTGTGCTTTAATGAACACCGAGCTGTATCATATACACCTGTGTTGACACTGAAGACCGAATCTCACGAGTGACGGCTATATTTAGACGATCGAATCTAGTTTACAATCAAATCTAATTGATGATTATGTCTTGTTTACAGACGTAACTAGTTGATAATTATCGAATCTAGTTTATAGTCATATCTAGTTAATGATCTAATCTAATTGACGATTGATTTACTAGTAAAACATGTTGAAAACGCGACATGCAATTTTAGCGAATTGTGGTAAAAATGACGTAATAGCGAAATGTTAATTTAGCGAATCTCTCTTGTCATTGTTGATTTCCTGTTTTCACAATACTTGTCTGTCGTATGCCAAAACAAATGCGCAGTTATCACCGACATGAAAACAAAGAAAAACTGTCAAGTGTAATTAGGAAGTGCCCCAGATTTTTATGCTCCGGATTACTGTATACAAATCCCCAAACCTTGGCCATTTTGAATTTATAATAAAGTCATTAGCGACGTCTTGAATTAGCGAATCATTCGCTAAAAGGACATGCTCGCAAAACAGTAGTTTACAATCTAGTTAACGATCGAATCTTGTTTATGATTGAATTTAGTTTACAATCATATTTAGTAAATGGTCAATTCTAGTTAACGATCGAATCTAGTTGGCTATCGAATCAAGTTTATGGTCGAATCTAGTTAACGATCGAATCTAATCCAAGATAGAAATTAGTTTATGATCAAATCTAGTTAACGATCGAATCTACTTTACGATAAAATATAGTTTACTATCTATGCATCTACATCTGGTACATAGATCCAAATTAATGGCACGTGACGAGGTTTTTAACCGTGACGAGGTGTATAACCGTGAGCCGCGGTGACCTACTCTGTTAGCTCTCTGTTGAGACATTGTAATAACGATCTTATTGTCGGTGTAGTATTTTGATTACGACGGGGTTTTGTATCAGCATCACAATTCACTAGTATTCTGATTAGGTAGTCACATTTGACTTCAAAGAGAAAGATTGCATAGCGTATCGTCTTTTTAGCTCCGCTGTCGACTTTGTCTAGCGGAGCTTATCATATGAGTGATTGTCCGTCGTCGTCCGTCGTCCGGTGTCCGTCGTCCGTCGTCCGTGTCAATGTTTTACATTTTCAACTTCTTCTTGAAAACTACAAGTCTGAATGCTTTGATACTTGGTGTATATGTACCTTGGGTAGACCTCTCTCAGATTTGTTCATTTCGTGATCATATCTTCAATTCTCTAATTTTGGTGAATATTTTTGTCATTTTGGTAAAAAGTGATACTTTCGACTTCTTGTTAAAACCACAAGTCCAATTGCTTTAATATTACATATATAGGTACTACATGTGGACCACTCTCAAATTTCTTCATTTCATAATGATATCTTTAATTTTCTAATTTTGGTGAATAGTTTTGTCATATTTGGTAAAAAGTGATATTTTCAACTTCTTGTTAAAAACCACGATCATTTATGGTCAAAAATGATATTTTTGAATTCTTGTTGAAAACAGCAAGTCCCATTGCATTGATACTATGCATATTGTTCATTTTCTCATGATATCTTCTGTTCTTTAATCGAAATGTGCATTGCTAACAGCGGAGCTATCTCAGCCAAGAGGCTGCTTGTTTAGTAACCGTGGTAAGTGTAATCAGGTGTGGTATATGTCAAACGTGAGACGGTGCCCTTTCATGATAAATGTCAAAGTGATACCCTTAATCTCTGCTATCGTATCTTTTAGGATTAAACTAAAATTACAAACTTTTGTTTTAAAAATAAACATATCTCACACGGATTGTTTTTAGAACTAACATGCTTATAACAAACCCCGAATGAAAACGTTGCAAGGAATGCTGCTCTAAACGGGAGAACAATTAATGCCCAGTTACCCATAATGCATTGTTATAGTGTAAAGATCCTGTTGATGGAATTATTGGGAAATGAGTTTGCCAGTGTATTATGATTTCATGAAGCAACATATTTGAGAAGAAAGCTGAACATAAATCACGTGACAACGTTCGTTCGATTATTATTTACAAACATAAAAGTGAACAATATTCTATTGTGCGTTATTAAAGCTGTATTGCGTTTGATTTTAAAACACATATTTTTGTTATTACACGATTAAACACAACTAATGTAATGTACATTAATAATTATATCTCACCAGCCAAGAGTTGAGATATTGAATAATAGTATATTTTCCATAAAAATATAAATAATAAAAGCGTCCATCACTGAAAAAATGATCGTCATTCACTAAAATATAACTATAATTTAAACGGGAATGCTACGAGACTTGTTTTTTCTCTTGATATGTAACCATGATGTTTAGAATAGTGGACTAGCTGATACGGAAGGAGAGCATTGGTCGGCGTTCTTTTAACACCGATCTGACGCATACTGCGCAAGAAGTGCCTGGAGTTTGTTCGAAACTTAGAACGATTCGAAGTCCATCGTCGGTCTGCACGTATTTTACGGATATAATGAATTGTATGATTTCTTTACTGAATAATGATAAATGAAACTTAGAAATATTATAGAAATAAACTAGCCCAAAAATTGCGTAATCTGCAATTAGTTTACGCTGCACGTTCCTAATTCGGAGTGTTTTCTACGCGTGATTTTACGCGGGAAATTTAGAACTTCAAACACAAATTTTATTATCGTTATTATGCGCCATTTTAGCAAAAATCGGCTAGTAAGGCGTCATGTGACACAAGGATGTGCTGAGACAGCGATTCCTGTGACGACACAACGTGGAAGAGGGAACATTATTTGAGGGACAAAAAGAAGTCACGTCGTTTTCTCGCTGTCAACGAGATTTCGAAGGCCATTATCGTTTAACGAAGGTTAATTGTAGGTATCGTGTCTTCACTCATGGGTGTTTTTCTGGTGACATGGATGAGACTCTGCACGCAAGGAGATATCCATTACTGTCTAGAAGTACGCATCAGTGGTGATGTGTTGTACAGAACATCACGTGACGCTCATCCAGCAACATATTTTCAGATAGTCACGTGTTCACGTTATAATATTGCATTTATATGTATGCAGTATAGAGCAGAGAGAAAGGTGATTCCGTTTTGTATATGTTTAACTCTTGAATTGGACTTCCTATTATTTTGGTGACCTTGGTAGAGATGACCCCTTCACTACTTTAACTTGTTTGTTCACTTGAAGTACTGAATACCAAATAGGCGTTTTGTGCGGTTAATATGACCAGTGCATTTTATTTTGAACTCACTAATTGTACCAGTCATGTGTTATTCATGGAAGCATTCTAATTCGTGTATGGATCAATACCATGGGTGAAGCTAATGAATTCAGTCTTGATTGATTTTTCAGAAAATTCTAGACATGGCTAGCGAAGATAAGATTTTAATAATGATAACGACTTTCTCCTGTCTCGCCTTCAATTGGTTTTATTATTTGTTGGCATATAAAAGAGTTGGGGATGTTATAAATAGTATTTGTACCTCGCCACCGAGTAGAATAATCTACGTGCATTCGGGTAACTGCATATTAGTACGCCTGTCATCGCGTACCGGCTAACCTCTAAGCTTCTGTGTTCTAGTCGAGGCCGTTATCACGTCTGATGTTTGGGCAGTAGCCATTGTGGCTGGGTATGTGTGATTTATGTGACGATACACTGTATTTAGACCCAGCTGTTAACAGCAATATGCATCCACAATTCAATATTTGTTTTCGATCTGTAGTACGACTTGGCGGTTCGCACTTGTGGATCGATGGGAGCTCTGAAAGCTGAATAAACACAATTTTTAAAATTCCACATGCAGATTGAACGAGACTGTAATAACCCAGAAAATAAACAGATTTGATATAAATATGACTCACGCTGGAAATGAAAAATGCAGAACTTTGTAGCATGTCACTGTTGATAAATAGCTAAGTTATAACAGTGTTTGTTTACGTTCTCTTTGCCTCATATTTCATCCAAGGCCACTCAGGGGACTCTTCTTTTAACTGATTTGCATTCAAACCCCGAAGCATGCATTTCATCCAATTCCCCTGCCTTCATTTTCATGTCTCGTTTCATATTGCTCATACTCCAAAACACATCCCGGAAACTATTTATTTTCAGTGCAACTCAAATACGAATCATATATTGTCGCCGACAAGTGTTCGTCAATACTGCCAGTGAATCGAGTTAATCATCCATTGCTTTATAAAAAATTAAGTGTAAGATGGAGTTTTCTGTCAACACTGGCCGATTTTTCTTCAAGAGGGCATTTTTATTAGGGGTATTTTATTTGTTCAAAGTTTTTAATACTGTTTCCTGACACCTCGGTATTTTACCTCTACATTTCTTAGATATGATAGTCATGATACAGGGTGAGGCTTTATTTAGTTAAAGACTATAATCATAATGTCGGCTAATTAGTAACTAGTCTCAAATATACAGTGTTTGTTGAGTCCCCCCTCCCATACACACACAAATTAGCTTCGACAAGAAGGCTCAACGTTGTATTGTGATTGCTTTCGTTACAGACGGTTATGGGAACTATGACAACACAAACGTCAACCAATTAGAGTGTTTGTGGAGTCCCCCCACCGCACACACATTATTCAATTTATTTTAATAGCAATTTGTCGACATCGTTATTTTGGGAGACCGGCACACTTTGCAATGTACATTACTACATGAGATGGACTGTAAGGCTGGTTATATACTGTATGAAAATATTACAATGCACCACGGGTATTCTCACAATTTGACACAACGTCGTGGTGGTTGAAGGGTTTATACGTGGAATACAAAATTATCCGGGGTTCGGCTGACGCGGAAGCTTTCCCAATAATTTGCACCCTCTCGAAATTATTCATTAAACGATTTAATTTACACTAGGAGGTAAAGTCCATTACTTGTACTAAGGTTAATAAGCATAATGATAAGTTCCATAATTCGTACGGCACGTTGTTTCGATACTACTACATATATAATGTATTAAGTAATTAATAACGTAATGCTATTTACGACTGTCATGTGACTGCGCATGATTTATGTGACTAAATCAAGCGTCAAATCGACTGCACCGCCTATATAGTATTAGGCGGTCTCAAAATATAATAACAGAGGGGCTGAATGAATCTGCTTAAAAAAAGTCTTTGTCCCGGAATAATGAACTGCTAAAGGGGGTCGACCTTGTATGAATCGCAGGACCGGAAACACCTTTCTGAAAAATTCTAAAGAAACAAAAAATACGCTTTAACGACAATACATGGCGTGTATGCTTCTAGTTATTGCAAATTAGTGGATATTCAGTCGGAAATACTGTACCGTTGTCTCGTGCAAGTGATGTTAAGCCCCCCCCCCCCCCGATTATACATCACGTGATGGCCGGTGGCGTCATGGTAACATGGACGGATGTGTTCTCCAAATCAAAACTCGGGTAAACAATTTCCTGCTACCTTGCATATGGAATCTTACAGATGATCTAATAGTTACATGTATAATGTCATACATCCTTTAAAGATATTATGCACATCCAATAATTAAAAATGTAGATCAAAGAGCGGCGGTAATCGTGACACGGCGTGTTCAGCATGAGTCATGTGCGACGTACACAAACGCGTGTAAAATACACTGCTGTTGTTTACACTAAATTCGAACGCTCGGTGCGTGACGACCAGCAGCAGGGTCGTCACCTGTGCAAGCGCGGGAATTTAATCCCAAGCGACGATAACAACACACGCTAAAAATGCAAAGGCACATGGGTGGACGCTTGTTTGTAAACAATAATACGCTATGACCATCTGGCGCATGCGCAGGTGACGACTCTCCCGCTTTAACGTCCATGTTTAATGCGTCATGAAATTAAATAATTTCGGTTTAGGCCAGACTTTTTTATTCCTTGTTTCTCGAGTTTTTATAAGGAATTTTTTTGAGGAGGGCGGAAAAAATAAAATTAATTCTTTTTTTCCATCAGATTTGTGTGATTCCCAAAGAATTGTAAGTGAGATCATTGATCGGAGAGAAGAAATGAAATAAAATGTTATTCCATGTATAACCTTGTTTCTCGTCTGCGCGAGACTTCGGTACTATGATCATGATACTCCCACGAAAATGCAACTTGGGTTTGTTATGCGGCGGGCGGAAAAAAAAAGAAGATTAAAATACAAGTCGGCGGGCGCTAGAAATTACGCTGAAATAAAATTTTATTTTTATTTTATTTTCGGCACCTGTTCATTCGGCGGGTTCGTGAAACAAGGGATAATAAAAGTCTGGTCTATATGAAAAAATTAGAACATGGCATGTATTATTTTACTGTTCATATACATACACATATCAAGAACACCTGCATATAACTGTCTTTAATGTCATTTTGTATATACAAGCTATCACACATAAGTACATATATACTTGTGCGTAAATGTGTTAAATAATCTTTTGGAAATGTCATCAGTTTGCTGTAGTGAGTTGTTATCTTTAGCACGTCAAATATTTCTGACAACTGACTATATAGCGCCCTCTGCCGGCCTTCACCTGAAGAGTGTATGTCTGTTCTCGGAGTTTGATTGCGCGCCCTATTCTATATGGGTCCCATGCGATTTATAGAATGCATAGAAAAATAAATTGATTACACGCTGGTGACTACGGCACTGTAAAAGACAATTCAACTCATGTATTATGTACGTATCAACAGTGTAAACATTGAATTGAATGGACAAAACGGGTCTAGGTCGGTTATAGTCTAATTTGACGTCAAACAGTATTACAAGCTAACAGCAGACGCGTTAATATTTTGGAATCATATCAAGTTGTATTGACATTAATGACAAGGATTGTAACAAGTTAGGGGTCACCATTGAAATCATTAGCGTTGACTGGAAGATTTATTTTTTTTAAATGTACGCTAAACATCAAAAGAGAAAACAAATGCTCGCCTGGTGTTGCAGGAAACAATGTTGGTACGTACAAGACAAATAAAAAACGCAAAGACAAGACATTTCAAAAGAAAATAAATGCATTGGTCTCATTTTTCCAACCACATCCCATAATTTAAAATTGTCACCTTCTTGTATAGTTATATATTAGTACAAATCACGGCTGGAGAAGAAAGACACCATTGAGACCAAATACCTCATTGCTCAAATGAGTACCCATCACAATCGTTACCATACAAACACAACATTTGTAAAATTGGAATGTTATAAATGTATGTGCATTCACTACCTCGATATAGACGATTTCACCAAATGTTTCCTTATTACCCCATATTTGTTATCATGTTTTTTTTTGCGTATTCTCCTACCACAAAGAAAAATCGTACGGTTTAAATAAGACGAATCACAATGACGTTTTATCTTGTAGAATATTAGTCAGAACTTCGATGGGGATTTCTCATGGCCTACTTCCTGTGGGATACCTGGTTGCTAATAGATACGACCGCGATGACGTCATCCAAGCTATCAGTCAAGAAATTGGCGTAAATCCGCCACTGAGATTGGCGCAGCTGTCATTTATGTCCACGCCGGATGAGCTTCTAAAACTCGACCAGGTGGGTTTAAACCACGCACAATGCGACTACCATGTTTTCGTACTTTCCCTAGCAACACTGTATTTGATTTTAAATGTTTCACATATTCATTTTCATTGACTAAATCTAAACAGTGGTTGGATACTGTAGTGAGTCATGTGACATTGTACAAAACACAAGCATTTAAGCATATGTACAAATTATTTGGAAACAATGAACATTTCTCTCTCTCTCTCGCTGATCGTTTCTGTGTGAGGGTTGACTTTCATGACTGCATTAGTCACGTTCTCAATATCTCGAGACAACGATGAACACGTGACCTGTAAGAATAACTACTATTGGCGCAAAGAGCGTGTAATGATTTATGTTTTAATAAAGCATACGTATGACGTAATAGTGGATCTATTCTATTTTGTCTAAGATTGTTTTCACCGTTTCTCGCAATACAGGTGTTCGTGAAATCTGAACTGAAAGTGGGAGTGGTTTACATCAAGGAGGGGCAGACGACCGAAGAGGAAATATTAAACAATCCACATCATAGTGCCTATTTTGACGAGTTCCTTGATATCCTTGGCATGCGAGTCAAAATGAAAGGTAAAGGGCATGACGTACGAAGTTAAATATCACCGGGTGTATTGAAAAAACGGGGCTATCGATCACATAATATGGACAAGCCCCTCGACGAGGATGAGTGAAGAAAGGAGAACCTCACAAAACAAATCACATATGCATATAATCTTAACAAAATACTTTGTTGGGCCCTCTATAAAATGTTGACCAATTGTTGTGTTTGTCGCATTTCAGCGTTATTTCGTATTTCAAGGCAGACAATTCTTCTTTCCACGAAAACCTCATAACCTGAGGTTAAATAAACTGATTAGTGGAGTCTACTGACTGGTAATTGGTCGAACCGCCATGAACTTTTCTTATTCGAATCTCATTTGGCAATGCCCCTGGGAATACAGCGCGGCTTAGCAGGGCAAAGGCCGTCCAAACCTCGGGCGTGCCGCGATGATGAGACAGTGTCACGTGACTTGTCCACCCAAATCAATGTAGCAACATTTGCATGTATACAAAAATCGTCACATGACTTCCCATCTTCTCGCTGTGTTGTCTCAAGTAGCGCCCTAAAGAACACTGGGAATACGAGACAACACAAAAAGGTCGTTTTCAGATGTCCCGTATGTAAATCCTCGTGGGACGGACACGGTCGTATTCTGGCACACATTGGCTACCTGACACATTCCTTATGAGTACATGTCTAGTAAATTATAGAAAATAACTTAATTGAAATCTATTGTTTTTCCCCTGTTGATATTTTTAATATACAATATTGCAATCTTTGAAAATGTGATTGACCGTAAACTAAACGTTGTTTGAAAACACGCACATACAGTACAATTAGTTTTACGAAATATACGCACCTGCGTTTGTACGTATTATTATAAAAAGTATATTATACATTCTAGTTTACCTTATATCATAATTCAGCGTAATACCGAAAAATACTAAAACATACAAAACAAATCTCAATATCACTCATGTATACATTTTAATTGCAGGTTTCAATGGTTATAAGGGCGGTCTCGACGCTATAAATGATTTAACGGGAAGTACATCTGTATACACAAGATGGAAAGACATTGAAATTATGTTCCACGTTTCCACATTATTACCATGTGATGAACGAGACCCTCAGAAGGTGAGTCTTTTGTTTGCATTTCATTTGATGGATAAGTCGGCAGCTGTAGAGCGAGATAAATCATGGTCACGTGATGCTTACGTCATTGTTAACATCATTGTCATCAACATCAAGGCAACCGTCACGTGGTACAATGTGCAATGTACGTCTTTGAAGTTACATGCTATATCCACGCAACTTCAACGAATCCGACTTAATTTACGTTTTTAGATAATATCAGTATAGAAACACATAAGAAATTAATTCGCTGAATCAGCATAAACGCATATTATCAAAATCAACAAAATAAAACGTATATGCACAACATTAACGCGCGCGTATCAATCATACACAGAGTCACGGGCTCATATATGGTATGGCACCATGACCATATTAGGGATTCGATATAGATAAGACTTTTCAAATGAGGTAATATACAGTGCAATATTAATAAGAGTTGACATATTCATATATCACTCTGTGAAATGATGCACTGTATAATCACGTGATCAAATATAGCAACCGTATTAATGTCTGTTTTTAGGAGGGATTATTGAAATGTATAACATTTGCTTCCAGGCAATCTAATGTCGTGTCACTGAGTTGAATTTTTATATTGAAAATATACAATAAACATATGTTGTTAAAATCGTAAAACACGTTCTATGAGTTGTACGCATCTATATACGACGACGTACTTCCAGCTTTCAATATATTTATTATTTTTATTTCATCTTGGGCATTCCAATCTCGCGCTGCTTCCCGCGATTATGCCTTAATCTCAAAGAACGTCGCGAGTAAATCGTCCAATATCGACCCGCTAACCGTATTGTATTATTACGCGGGTTATTTTCCATTTCCATCAATCACAGTTACTGATAGGTGTAAATGGGCTGTCATTTTATCGACGACAGTAATTCAAAGGATATTGCTTTACGAATAATCACACGTCAATACTCGCCTAAATATCAATTTCCCTTGCAACACATTTCAATTTGCACTTCCAATTTGAAATATGCCGTATCTGTGTTGTTCTCAAGATATTCTGCGTGTAGTTTGCAGTATGTTACGCAACCATTTTGGTTTTCGTGTTTAAAAGAAAGCCATGTTGAACATCACAACATAACATGTTTTGTTGTAGTAATAGTTTACCTAACCGCAGCTTATATTGACAGCTGACAAAGTGAAATCAAGTGATTTTCTACACGTAATGTATATATATATATAATCTCCGCCTTGGCCTTTAAAATGGCCGCTATATCTAAGATGGCCGCTATATTTGAAAAAGAGGCTCGAAATGACGTAGGTGAAATATATTTACATATTTAACTCACATACACCACGTAATAACTATTTCGAACACAATCTTCTGTTTCAGTTACAGCGTAAACGTCACATTGGGAATGATATCGTCTGCGTGGTATTTCTAGAGGGCGCTAACGCGGAGTTTGCCGGTAACACAATCAAGTCGCATTTCTTACACACATTTATCGTCGTCAAACTGGTTTCCAAACAACCAATGAGGTTTGCCGTATCTGTTGTGTCACGTGACGAAGTACCATCGTTCAATCCACCACTCAGTGAAGGGCATATATTCGAAAAGGTAATTCCTAATATTGACTTGTTGATACGTTTAGTTAAACCAAATCATATGTTGCATACAAATGAGCAGAGAAAGTCGTGACATTTATAGTTTTATTTGGATGAAATTCAGTGCACGTAAACGATCCAGTTGTTCTTGTGGCAAAGAGTAGCGGTTTCCGCTGGGCAATTGATGTATTCCTCTCAATACATGTGTATGCTTGAGTTGTGCCGTCCCTCATTTCTAAGTCTGTAAATGCGCTCCGAGCCCACTGACAGGAAATGATATGAGTGGGTATGCATCGTTAATCCGATGAATACTGACTGAATAAATTATGTCACTCTCCTTGCTTTTTTTTTTTTTTTTGAACTGTGAAATTATTTGAAAAAATTTCGAATTTCATGTAAGCAATTTATTTTCCACGCGTTGTGTACGTCGCATAAGTATCGAACATGACGACGCGACGTAACGGTGCCGGTATGATCACTGCCATTCACAGTGTACAATAATCATTGTGAGAAAGTAATTTCAAACAATTTAGGCGGATTATGTTTAAAAAGTCGGCATCCTTACATATGCTTGTCTCTCCGTGTAAAGTTATCGCTGAGTGGAATGGATTTGAAATATATATCATTATTGTAAGTGTTTGCCGTGAGTGTTACATATAGAGTTTGTGTCACGTTCTTGGACAACCAAGCATACGTCAAATTAACATTAATGGGCGCAGTTCAAATAAATGCTTATGATTGGCGGTGGTTGTCGCGCCGCGTCCTGGGCACCTTTTGGTGATTTTACCTCCTATCACGTGACCTTATACGTCGAAGAGACAACATCACTGCTATTCAATCACGGCTAATCTTTGATTGTTTCATTCACCCGTCTTGGCACAATATAACATTTCAAGTTATAATAATTTATGTATTTCTAAATGGAACACATATATCAGCCAGAGGACGTTTCAGTATAGAGGGGTAACGCTATGGAATAACTTGCCATATTACAAATTCAGCCTCGTTGGGCATTATTAAGAAAACATACAAATGTTATCTTTGTGGGAAATTTGTTTTAAATGGCTCAAACCCATAGTGTGGTCATTGTTGAATTTTTAGCGTATTTTGCTTCTACAGCGGACCCAATGAAAAATATTTTATTGTATTTTGGTCTCCCCTCTTTAAATAAAGTGTTAAATAAAAAAAATAAGTAAATAAATGGTGCTAAGTGCTTCCTGGTCGAATACAACATTGTTCCGTGCGATGTACTGATGTGAGTTGAGTACTACTCTTGCAACGAACATATATTCAAGGCTGTTGTGTAAATAGTTGCACTCTGTTTCCATTATCATCGCCTGATCACTCATTAGTTTAGGGTCGCCAGGGAATGGCCACTTGAGTAATTGAGGAGTGCAAACAAATGGAAGTTTCCTTAAGTATATTTAATCAGCAATTGCTTCGATATAACCGCCGCAAAAGATGAAACGTTGCAACGACCACTCCCGCATTGAAAGTATACCCACACAAAATGTCGTCATGGTGATCCATCATTTTTTCGCACTCGAAAACAATCATCAGCATAGTAGCTTGATTCCCAATCGACCAATAAAAACGTTAAATATAAAACTAAAATATATATAAATGGCAAAACATGATATCATCATCCAACAGTAAGATATTATCGCAATGATTACGTCCCTATTAATTTATTCAGAAAACAACAACTCCGTCAAGTGGTACGCGCTTTAGTGCTGCGTTCATTTCTACCCAATGGACCAGAAATCCATGACATACAGGGATACTTTTCACGACATGACTCAGTATCTCGTATTTTAATTGCGACATTTCATTTCCACATCTATATATTTTATCGAAAATTACTTTTTTCTTTTATTGCCGATGTAGGCAGCTGTGAAGTACCCTGCTGGGATCCCCTAGGTCGATCATAATTTTCATTTTGATTAAATCCAATGCAATTGCTCATAAAATACTATCCTGCACACATTTAATGTTAGATCTTCAGGTTAATTAAATATAATTGCTTTCTATATATCAAGGGTCCCAGGTTCCGAGAGTGGTTACTATGTAAAATAGTAAATGGGGAAAGAGTCAGCTACACTGCACCAAAGTTTGCCAGAATGCAAGTGAGTTATATGCTTATATAAACCTTTGATTTTTTTCATATCGAATGTCGAGAACTGAATTGCATAATGATTGATATTGAACTAAATATATTTATTTATTTATTCAATCACTGAATAGTATTTATAACTGCAGGATCATAAAATAGTACACCACACCAAAAACGTCTTGGTCCAACAATTTGATATAGTAACGTTTCTATAGTAACCCTTTGTCAAACTGGAAATACAATAGAAACGACAACCGTGAACAATCAAGACTGGGAAAAAGCATTTGGAATAAATAAACAAATAGGTAAATCTAGGAAATACAAATGATTGAATGTAGAGAGTACAAATAAATGTAAAGATGTGAAACTTTGACTAACCTGAATTAGTGTTGGTGACTGGATGGAAAAGAGTACACTAGAGAATGACAGTTAAAATTCAATAACAAAAACATTCAAAATAACATAACAATGGACTAAAGTATGACGGGAAATGGGACCGTTGGCACCGTTTGGCACCGTTGAAAACAATCACCACTTGTACCACCCTCCTCACTACATTACTGAATAGTATTTGTTTGATGAAAAATGAGACACACAAATATACATGTGAGGTAATTGTTCTTGTACGTACTAAATTATACATGTGAGGTAATTGTTCTTGTACGTACTAAATTATACATGTGAGGTAATTGTTCTTGTACGTACTAAATTATACATGTGAGGTAATTGTTCTTGTACGTACTAAATTATACAGTGTATATTCACAAACCCCACAGCACTGCAGAACGCCCTGAACAAATTACAAACGTGAAATAAATCCTAAAAAAATGGAACTAAAAAGGCGCTTGAAAAGGTGGAAACACGCAACACCAAACGTTTCGGGTCAACACCCTTCATCAGTGAAATAAATAAGGAAAGTGAAACAACAGGAAAGACAACAGTTACATAAAAAATATGCCACTCACGTGAGGGGGGCAGTAGAATCAATGTTGATCACATGTGGTGCAAGTATGCTTAATTTGAATATGACATTCTCACTCAGATGTCGCCCTCTATAGTCTCAATAATGATGATGAAACAGTCTTATCAGCTATGTGATTCAGTACAGGATAGTAAAGTTTTTGTTGTTTTACTGAACGCAAATCTTCTACAAAACAATCTTCCGGCGCTTGCCTTACCAACACACAAAAACCTAAACGTTTACAAAAATACAGTAAATTAAATTGGAACTAACAAAACTATATTACACGATTTGGAGCCACGGATAACATTCAGTAAAATAACATAACATGTCTCAGTCTCACTTATCAGTATGTGTTTGTCAATTTCAGGACCGTACGCGGCTACAGATGCTGGAAGAGCTGGTTGGCGGATTTAACGAATATTTAGAATCACTTCATGCCAGAGATTGGAGGAAATTACAAAGGTGAGTCTTTCATTGCAAATACGTCATTTATCGGAGAAAAGTCGGAAAGAAATCTAACTAATGTATGGCGCCCTCAATGTTAGAAAGTAGATAGCCTATTTGAATTCTCCATATCGTGACAAACTCGGCGTATAACACTGCTATGTAGGGTAGGCTTGCGTCGCAATTTCAAAACGCAGACAGTAAAACACGTAAGACTGTTGAACGGTTTCACATAGTCGTCTATATCATTATATATTTATATGTAACCAATTACCCCCACTTACCTGGTGTCTACAAAGTGTGTAATGCATGTAATCTGTTTATCGTTAGAACCGACAACCAATTGTAATATAATTGTTAAAGTGGCTACAAATGGTGTATTTTCCGTACAAAACTGTGTTGTTAATTATTTTAAAAGAAGGTTTTAGGGACTGGTGATGTCATGTGACTCTCATTGAACAAGGCTTTTATTTTTACAGTGTCTGCAGACAAAATAACGTCTCTCCGTTAATACTGTCATGCGTTGTTTTCTCATTGTTAACACTTTTCTGTATTTCAGTCGGAGAGGCAGCTGGCTCCCAATATCATATTGTAGGTATGAATTCATCGTTAACCAACACAGACTATTTTAATCTCTTTCAAATAACACACACGTGTAAATGAACAAACAATGGACTGATTTATTCACTGTTTTTACCGTAAATACTTGTACTAGCACTTTATACATAACAAACCTATAAATAATTTTACAGTTTGACAAGTATAATAATTGACACAAACATCTAAATACCACTGTTTCGATTAAACAGTATAAAACAATTCATATAATAATAGAAGAGACATTTAAAAAACCCGTATAATATTTTAACATACATTTAAAGCAATTACAACAATGAACTATGTGTTTAAAATCCTGTTGTTACGTTCCATTACGCAATTTATCCCAAATAACTGATATTTAGTATGTAAATGAATGCAGGCCAATGGTGGTAGTTTTAATTACGTCATACACCACGTCATACATTGGATAGTACCCACGGCTCCATAACACACGATATTAACAAATTTCAAACGTGAAATCTGTTTAAAAGTATTTTTTATATTCTTAATTAACATAACCACTTTCACAGAAAACATCATTTTAAGTATATACAATGTACATAGATAGAAAAAAATATGTTCACAACTGTATAATGCTTGACATAAATAATATGTTGTAGTTTTTATCTGCCGTAGTTTCAAGAATGTGTCGATTATTGTTGGATCTTGAGTGGGTATTAATCGAAGCGTTAATAACTTATTGATTATGTATTTCTCCAGCTTTTCAGACAGTAAACGTGGCCAGCATAATAAGTGAATTCGATATTTCAACTTTATCCAATTTTGTGTCAAAGAACAGTATGATCCCATATAATTTGGAAAAAAAAACGAAGTATATTGAAATTGAAAAAGATTTTTCATTTGTACAGATTGTGATGATGAGGCATTTATTAATACATCATCACAATCTGTACAAATGAAAAATCTTTTTCAATTTCAATATACTTCGTTTTTTTTAATATATATATATATTAAATTATGGATTTATTTTAATAATTATTTCTGAAATTTGGGTTTGTAAATATATTTCTAATTCACGTGAATTTATACACTCGTTTCTCCGTACTGTACATGTACGTGGGATATGATAATCATGTCAATTTTATGTAATCTTTTCGCAGACCGCCCCCACCGTTAGGTGATATAACCAAAGATCGATTTGAAGGACACGACCAGCTCAGTAAAGATTTCGCAATTGCATTCAGGTCTAACAAACTGTGTGATATCACATTTATTGTTGGTAAGTAGAGCGCCACTTACGGCGAGAATGCAAATGTATTTGTTTTGATTTATATTCTGCTATTATTTCCGACATACTGGGTATGCGCTTTTTTCTAATAATAATGTGTGAGCAAATTTTTAGTCATCGGTGGTCATCGGGTGTTCGAATTTCATGTAAACAAACAAACTATTTGTGTAAGTCGCTATTAGTCCCATATCGAACCGGACGCGGCGCGACGACCACCGTCTTTTAACTTCGCCTCATGATCAAAATGTTTCAGAATCAGTAACACTGTGGTTGTATTGTTTTCTGTAGGCAAAGAACAAGCCAAGCTACACGGTGTGAGGGCAGTCCTTGCTGTACGAAGCAGGTAAGATTTAACTGACTTAATAGATAGAACGTAACCATTTTCAAAGAATATTAATTATGATACTGCATCGTTCTGCTAAGCTCATTAACAAATCAACTGCGCCCTCGCACCATGACCCAGCAAATATAACTCTTATTTATTCTAATCTCTGGTGACCTCTGATGACCTCTTTTGTTACATCAGAGTTTTTCAGGAAATGTTATACGGGAGAGTAGCTGTGTCGACATCACCGATAGCAGCACCAATTGTAAGCAGCGCCCCCAATAGTCCAGTAACAAAGAAAACGTTCGTAAAAACGAGTACTAGAAAATACAACAGTCAGCACGATTTACTGAAGAGGGCGTCAAGCGAAGGATCCAAAAATGACGACTCTCCAACCAGTGGTATGTATTGCCATTATGTGGGTATAGTTATTATGTGGGTATATGAGAAATGACAGAATAATAACACTGACCGCAGTTGTCTCATCTCTTGGTTATAAAACGTCGATAGACAACTAAAAAGAAAAACCGGAAGTTTGTGTAATCGTTGGTAATGTCAATCTCAGTATTGTCGGATTTTGGCGAATATCTCACTTTGTGAATAGACGAGTGACATGAAACTCAATTGGCTACAATTACATAGAGGAAACGCAATGCCATATATGGCACCAACTCGCCTAGATGCACGTGTATTTTTCTTGAATGTCACACAAATGTAGACATTTAGGTTGCACATTTTCTAATGCGTCAAGCCGTGATATGTTTTATTTAAGAACGTCACGCAAGGCCACTTTTAAAAAGTGAAAACAAACAGAAGCCATGTTTGTTGACTTGAGAAATAATGAAATATTTAATAGATTTATAGATTAAAAGTGTTATATACTTTCAATTGTCCCTCAGTTTGATAAACATTTTCAAGAACTATAACACCACTTCATTATTGTAGAGCAATCAGCGAAGTTTCAGTACTCATCAACTTATTCAGTTATCACTAAAGGAAGCAATTTTGATTGATAACATTTCGAGCTCAATTCAAGCAAAACTGCCAAAATGTTGTGACTTCTAACTTGCTAATGGATTGGTCATGTTTATGTTGTCGGAGCAAACAACCAAGAAAATAAGAACGTAGACTGTGTGAGTTTGGTTATACCAACTGTAATTTATAACGGGATTATCAAAATGTTACAATATACAATGCAACCAAAATACAAGTGTTTTGCATCGTTTTTGGCATCTGTCTCAAGACTTCGGCGTTATGGTCAAAGAAATTTATAAACAAAAATATGGAACATAGTTAAAATAATTAATTTGTGAATGAACAAAATCACACATTTTGTGTCCGTTTTTTTTTAACAAAAACTTGAAAATGTCGTCTCACATTGTGTGACACGTGATCTATGATCTGTATCAATGATCATCATTTAGATTTATACAATATTACATTTATGTGAAATGCAAGAAATTTTGCACATCGACCATTCCTGTTGGGTTCCATTAAAGTTAACATCTGAAATAGCATAAGTAATTTTAACCCAGTTTTCAACAACGGAAATTATTTAGCTTCCTGTCCTTCTTCTCTGAGGAATATAATTTCATTGAATGGATACTACGTCCGTTGCTAGTGATACAACGTTATCTATGTAATGTGGTCTTAGACGCACAGTAATTATACGTATATAATGCTCTATTTACCATGACTTAGGTTACTGTTGTGTCAGAGTTTGGAGTTTTACTATATTAGTTTTTACCTACAATTCTGTAAAGGGACATTCCTCCAACATACTCAGTGTTGCAGCAGATGTGAAGTTACAATACATGTACAAATCTATACAAATAAACAACAATAACACACTTATCATGAATGTATACCGGTTATTTACCATCAACTTAGTGGGGTAGTCTGAGCATAGATCTTTCCGCTCACAACATGGAATCAACTCCTAGCCCAATATAGCTTTTTCAATATTGTTATATTATACTCGTCCACCATCCAGTAATACGATGGGGCAATCGCAGTAACCATATATTTCCCTCATTTCAATAGATACTGCATCAGTTCACAGTTTTCCATCACTTCATAACTTAAATTCGGATAAAACTAAATCCAGCGCAGCAACGTCATTGTTCAATCCAGAGAAAAACAAACTTCACAAAAACCAAGTAAGTTACTTACAGATCTATGCGTTGAAATGTCTACTAATGAAATATGGCTGTTACCATAGAAATAGCATTTACTTACTTGAACCAAATGTGGCTAATACTGTCATTCTTGAATACTGAATGTGAACACGGTTCGTCAACTGGCACCAACAAAGGTATTCATATTTATTTTGCCAATAACAAGATAAGACATTATGTTATGTTAAATATAAAACTGTAGAAGATTGTGGAGATGTAAGGTTTCAATCGAGAAAGCAGAGTTGCTGTCAGGATATTTATTTATAGAGACATCGGATAATGATAATACATGTAGTGATAAGAACTTGATTCCCGACGTTGGCTTTGCAGCCACGCATAGAGACGCACAGCCCGTGGAACCTCAGTTTCCTCCTCATTTTGCTCCCTTAAGAGTCCTCCCTCTATTTATAAGTGAAACAACGTGATGTCGTGACGTCACTACGATGCCTAGTATAAGTCAACGTGGTTGGTCAGAACATAATAACATGCCAAATAAGTGGTGCTAAACGTGATGACATTTAACATGGCGCGCATGAAAGTGTGAAAATGGTCCAGGCATAAACAAAACATTAGAAAATTACATATAGGTGTTGCAATGTGGAGATTAAAGTAATATTGCATGGGAAAGTTAACACGTACTGACATACACAATTGAATGCAATTGTCTTGTCATACGTACATGCGGGTAGCACACCAGATTGGTGACACGATATAACCTTGTTGAATACTCAGTCTCTACCTGTTTTCAGTTTCTAGTAGCAGACTTTGAAAGCGATGTATTTTCTGTGTTGCTGGACTACTTACATACTGGTACATGTAGTATTAACTCTGAGACCTTACCAGGGTTGATGTGTGCAGCGGAGTACTATGAAGTACCAGACCTCGTACAGGCATGCTTTGATCTAAGCACGCATCTTATAACAACACAAACTGTAAGTGAAAATTGATAGAGTGGGAAATAAAAGGACATTTCTGTTGATGACGAGTTGATAGAAAGTGCAGTGTCATTCATGCATACCTTTCATCACATATCCAGTTTCATCAAAAATGTTTTGAACCACACCAATACAGAGTGGAATGTTTAACATTTTCAGGACCAGTTCCATCTTGTCGTCACAAACTAGTCGCTTTTACATTCAGTACTTTCCTTCAGAAATTGGGACAAAGAAAGCCACATTTTGTGAGTAAAATTTGAAAATATACACAAAGTTTGTTTGTTGGCTTCAGAATTAGGATTCATTTCTATTTCCATCCATAAACATTGAAGAATATAAGGAAACATTATGACGAGAAAGTCTGGTTGTGAAAAGGTTAAACAGTGACCATCATATTCGATTCGATTAACTGATGTGAATGAAATACATTACTAATATTTCCGACGGCCATAATACAATTCGTTCTGGTAAGATTTCGCACCAACATTCTTGTACGTTGACTTAATATTACTTATAATTTGTTTTCAGGTCTGTACCATTTTTTTACAACTAGAAAGATATCTATCATACGAATCAGCACGGGAATTACTACAGAATATTTTATCTAGACAGACTATATTAACCGAGGAGTTACTAATACAACCAGATTTTACAAAGATGCCAATGTCAATAATGCAGCATATTATGAGTAGGGATATACAGGTAAGCCTGTTTACCGACGACAATGCTGTGTATTTGTATCAGTGTGCGTAATTTGGTTGATTATTGGTCATCAATCTTACGTAATGAGGGTACCGTGGACCTTTGATATTTCTTGGTGAGAAACTATTTCTCAGATGAGATTGTAATATAACAATGTTACCTTCGAATAGCTTATCGATTTGACTTGACACTGTAACTGTTTAGAAAGTCGCTCACTCATTCGAAATAGTAGAAACAAAATAATTCTAATCAAGTGATACATCTGACATGACAAGCCCATTGTATTTTCTCTGACCCATCAATCCACTTTTGTAGATTATTCACTATACTTTTTTTTAATTACCCATTCTTCTTTTTTTTGTAGATTCCCATCCTTCTATCTTAGTGTATTTACAATCACTCTCCCGTTTGTAAAATACCCATCCTTCTCTCTTTGTAGATTACCCATCATTCTCTTTTTTAAATTACCCACCAGTCTCCTGTTGTTGATTAACCATCATTCTATCTTTGTGGATTACCGAACATTGTCTCTATTGTAGATTACCCATTATTCTTTTTTGTAGGCTACCGTTCTTCCAATGTCGATCACCCATCATTCTCTCTTTGTACATTTATCCATCATTTTCGTTTTGGAAAATACCCAACATTACCTCCTTGTAGATATTATTCGTCATTTGTAGACTACCCATCATTCTCTTTTTGTAGTTTACCCATCATTCTCTTTTTGTAGTTTACCCATCATTCTCTTTTTGTAGCTTACCCATCATTCTCTTTTTGTAGTTTACCCATCATTCTCATTTTGTAGTTTACCCATCATTCTCTTTTTGTTGATTACCCATCATTCTCTCTTTGTAGATACCGATAATTTTCTCTTTGTAGATTACCCATCATTCTCTTTTTGTTGATTACCCATCATTCTCTCTTTGTAGATTACCCATCATTTTCTTTTTGTTGATTACCCATCATTCTCTCTTTGTAGATTACCCATCATTCTCGTCAATTATAATTATATATACAATAAATTATGATTTTTACAGGTAGATGAAATCACAAAATTCAATGCGTTACTAAAATGGGCCAAGGCTTACTCACAACGCTACAAAATATCCAAGATTGGTATTATGAACAACATGGCGGAATATATCAAATTCCATCGCATCAAGCCGTCTGATCTCGTGAAGGTAACTTTTAACTCAAACGTTTCATTCACGACATAGAGGGCGCTGAGTATGTATAAATAAATAAAACATTTAAATATAGTAATACGCAATCACTTATCTTTCACATGATAACTGTGTACAATAGTATATGTGGACTCTGACAAGTACACTAATTACTAAGAGTAATCATTATAAAACTACATTAATAATTTAAACTCTGATATTAAGAAATTCTACTAATTAAATGCTTTTTGACAAAAGACATACACCCAATCTAAATATTTATATAATATTCCAATCAATGTTTACGCTCATATTTAAAAATTAATTGATCATCATATAATCACATGAAATTCATCAGTACCAATATATAACTTTCATATCTTGAATATTGATAAAAATCATTGTGCAAACAATTTCGTAGAATACAGTGTTAGTTTTTATGACAACAAGACAGAATACAATGTTGTTTATAGATTCCGATCAAAGATTTCAAATTACAAAGTCCAGCAACTTATGATAGAAAAAACACTAACATCATGCTTACCATATTTTATATATTCGCAGATAGTTGTACCGTCTAAATGTGTGCCTAACGAAAAGATAATCCTGTCATTAACCTATCAAATTGATCCACATTCAGTATCAGATATGCAGCAAGCACTGGAGGGAAATGACTCTGATTAAGAAGAATTGGTATAAACGTGAATCCGTTATGTCATCAATAGTTACCTCAATTGTAATTTAAATATCTTAATAACGAGGGATATCGTTGAAATCGGTTTTCTTGCATACCACATTGTGTAAATAAATCTTTGTACAGCGCTTACAGATTAGAACCGTAGGATTTAAAGGGTGGTGGTCGTCGTGTCGCGTCCTGTTTGATATGGTACTTATAGCGACGTACACAACGCGTGTAAAATACATTGTTTGTTTACATGAAATTCGAACACGCGCGGCGCGATATGAATAACAATACAGTACACATTGTATACTTCGTATGAATGAACACTGAAATGAACATAAACAGAACTCATTATAGCATATTTAGTGAATATGTCAATCAGATAACGTCGCAAGGAAATAAAGGCGATATCATTGATGTATTTGTAAATGCATACTACAATTTATTTGTTTAATGATGATCCACAAAGCCAGCTGTCTAGATGGCCTGACTGTCGGTGTGTATTGATACATACAGTCTACGAAGAAAAATACAATCGTCACATTATTCTCGGTTGTGTATATTCTAATTCCAGAAACTCATTTGCAAAGTGTTGTAGTAGTTACATCAAAACTATATAATGAAATATGTACTGTAAAAAGTCGTTAAATTAAAGGTTGTAAACTAGAGTATTTTGCACAAAAGATTTTAGAGATTTTACTTGTTGAATTAGGGTATTATTGGGAAATAACAGTATGTTGTCATAGAAACTACAACATGGACACCTGGCAAATGTGAAACCTTTTGGTTTAATGAACATCATATTCATAATTTTAAGATCAAAGTAAATGTTGAAGGGGATACCATCTGAATTGTGAAATCGACACTCAAAGAAGTTGATCATAATACTGCATTATATACAAGCGAAATATAAAAGTGACACATTAACATTGCTACTCATATACATATTGGTATTCATTCATTCATTCATACTCATTTATGGAACAAGTAAAGAATAAGTCATTTATACACCACAATCCCCGATTACATTTCAGATCTGTAAACTATACCGGACATTGGAGTCCAGTATTATGGCAGCTAAGTGAACTATGGCTTTTAGCAGTGTTTGGTGTGGAGCAACCGAGGACATATTTAATAGTTCCTCAGTGATGGTCAGATATGTCTTCATGTGTTACTTCATATGAGGTCAGACTGAGTGGGTCTCTTATTTGGGAAACGATTTGGCGTGAAGGAATTCTAAAATTTACGTTTTCAATCATTTATTGAGCAATACAATTAGATGTGTGATTATTACAGAACGACTAAATGGCAGTCCAAGATTGTCAGAATTCTATAAGTAGTTATATTGCCCGGTATCTCCATATCTTGGGTAGGTTTTCTAGTTCCACCAAGCTTTATTTTTGAATACAATGGTTGCCATAGAGTTATTCACGATTTAGTAGGGCGAATAAAAACAGGATAAAGTAGACACAGTGAGATGTCATGGTGGTAATTGTGTATCATAATACCTCCAATTCAAAAATGCCAGCAACAAAAATAGCCATATAATTTGGAAGCCACTATCAGAAATTGATCATGTGCGAGTGTCACTGATGATTAGTTAATATCAGCAAGCAACCATGAACCTTAGGATGTATGTAATGGTTGAATCCACAGAATTTATTGAAAGCTTTTAAATGACACAGGGTTGATGGGATTGCTACAACCAGACAACCTTAGATGCAGTCAGTTCCACATAATTGTTATTGATGGGAGCACAATAACACAGTTTGGTACGGCACAGGTGTATGTACAAATTGAAATGTTCTTGGTGGAGAAGAAATGATCGACAAAAATGTACAACTTGATAAAGTGTTTGAGATGGACGTACTGTCATTGTGTGGGACATACTAGATACCATTTCAATTGAACGGGACCAGTTTGTCTGGGTTCTGGACACAACAAATAACAAATACCATGCAAAATAGTGATGGCCAAAGTTGGTCATTTCTAAACTAACTGCTACTTTACAAGATTCAGCAAGACTTCTAATAAAGGCAAAAGTAATCTATATCTACTGGTTGAAGTTATATTTGGGACCCTTACGCAGGCATTTGGTCAATGCACGAACAGGCTGAAGATACCACTTTAACACTAGTGGAAGCAAACATAATACAGTACTGGAGGAAACAGAATTAGATATCAACAGAATCAGTTGCCATGGACAACCTTAAAACTACTAAAATTGGCGATGGCCACTGGCCGGTAACAATTAGGACGAGGTCCTAAATTTTATTAAGTAAAGAGGAAACGCTCATAAAAGAAAAAAAGTCTGCGAAAGAACAAATTTATTGGTAAGTGAGGTCAACAGCAAAGACGACGCATTGCCACTATCAATGGGAAGAGCGTCCAAAACGAAGATAATCTGCATTGGAGTATCAAATCAGAAAACTCCAAATGCTGAGATGGACTCGAAATTACTGGCAACTAGGCAAATGCGCCTCGTGCGCCACTGTGAGCAGACGCATACTAAATGCGCTCCTACAATGATGATTACTTGCTTAATTTGTAATTGTTGGTTCTCAGAATACTTGTGTAACACAGTTTTGCTTGTTAAACACACTACATGTATGTGTGAACACGTGCAAGCTTCACAGATACAATATAGAGATGAAATGTTGCCTGACATCGTACGTCGTACAGTGATTGAAACATTATTAGTTATATGCATTACATCGCCAAGACCTATTAGCCATCACATTCCACTATTTAACGTGAAGGAGCGGGAAAAGACCTTCCAGCATTGGGATAATATCAACAGACGTCAGAAAGGCACGCACTAACAAAAACATGTATGCCGAAGACAAAAAACAAGCATCAGAAACGTCATAATTCAGATGGTAGTATATTCAGCAGAAATTGTAATTATTATCATTAAACTTGTACATAGCTTACCAGATTTCATTGTCCAGTTTGATTTTTAGTTACAAAGTATTTTTTTCCGTTGTCCCTGCTATGACTCAGACAGTTACAATAATAATATACGAAATATATCTATGTGAGAATTAACCCAACCCTAATTCCTTCGTTTACCAAAATAATGTGGATTCCATGATTGAAAATTCTCCAGTCCGTTTTTAAAAAGTACGTGATCAGAATGTTCAACGAGCTCCTCTTCCGAAAAATGATGATTTATAAAAGTGCTTTCAACTATACTTTTGCTTCGGTCGTGCAGAATGGTGACGTCATCACACTGGACAATTTTCAAGTATCCCCACCCATCTATGAATAATTCATGATGAGCTACTTGTTCAAAAGTTGAATCGAAGCCAACTTTTCTAAGTGATTCAGTCTTCGCCATAAAGAAGTTTGGCACAACGTCCTTGAAAGCACAGTTAGGGAATCTCTCTACTGTGCCGTATGGAAACGATGTCTCCGTCCTGACTATACATCCATTACCATCCGGGTCTCTCGAGTATTTTAGCCACTTCCATGGGTCATTATTTATGGTATCAGAAACGCCCCCTTTGTGATCGCTAATGAAACCAGCCACTACATCCAGCTCTGCTGTGGGAGATTCCAATTTCTCAAGGAGCCGCTCTAAAATGGTGCCACGGGTAAACTCAAAATAGTCGTCGACCCACAGTAAGTACTTTGTACGCACCTGACTCACAAGTAAGTTCTTCCCCGCCGCATAACCTTCTAAATATGGCATCAGAAAATGCTTCACATTTGTTCCATTCAACGTCTGTTTATTCCGAGAATCGTCAGCGATTAGTATCGCCATTTTGGGATAGAATTTGTTCACACTTGAAATCATTTCATTTACGCGTTCATAGCGTTCGCATGTTTTCGATATTACAGTCACTTTATTATTGATATCATTATCAGGTCCCGGGTCATACAGTCTAGGTATATGTAATCGCTGTATTAATACATTGATGAAGATATGGACATCTTGCAAACTTACTATAAGAACATCTCTTTTTCTTATATGAAACTCGACACTCGTATAAATCAAGTGTCTCAGAGCTGTGTTCAGATCGTATACATTGTCTGTCTTTATCTGTATTTGATGGGTATTATTGCCAATTATTTGTAACGAGTTTGCATACGAGTACATCTCAACGTAGATGTTCCCCAGTGATTGTCTAGACTTGATTGATATATCTGTTTTAGACACAGAAGGATGAACTTCGATAAAAACCAGGCGGACAGAATGAAAAGGTTCTACTGAAATTCCTGATCCCATGTATTGTATCGGAGACATGGCTAAACACGACGTTGTTGGTTCCGATAGTTTATTTTCCTCCAGCGTCCACTCTATGTATTCATCACGTTGTCGTCGCAGTGCGTCGGCGTCTAACGGCCCAATAGCAAATTTACCAGTGGCACATGTCTTGCGCTCGAAGATATTCATCACATATCTGTCTGCGAGTGTGTTATCTTCTGGACCACCACGTGGAATGATTAGATGCATCAGTTTAATTCCTATTACAAAACACGTCAACACGATAAGAGAAAGTTGAACAACCCGGAATAATGTAATTCTTCTTGCCATGACGATAGGACCTGAAAAATCACAGAACCATATAAAATTTAATATGTTTAAACACAAAACAAATTACTGGAGCAAGGATTCAGTTTACGGAGAATATAGAATTGAAAGTAAAACAGGCAAAGCTGTTCTGAAGTTTGAAGGAACTAAGAAACACGTTCTGTGTAGACAGGTTACCAAAGGTTCACAATGGGTTCAGTGTAGACAGGTCTATGTAGGATATGAGTTGACTGTAAAACTATTGTGAAAGAAATATGTAGACAGGTTAACGATTGACTGACACATATTCATTCATATATATGTTTATCGTAATTTCGCTTAAAATATTAGCCACACTGGTCGCTGGTCAGTCTTTGGGTGGACGAGGTCTGGCGTGGGTCAGGCACAACATAATTCATACATTTTAAAAAATATCTATAAATTAATGACGAAGATATGTTCTCAAGTTGCTTGCTTGTGTATTGTATTTGTATATTAACTGAAACGATTTTGGATGTGCTAAACAAAACGATGGGTTCTAATATAAACTCGCAACAAACGAGATTCGAACTTATAATCACAGCCACTAAAAGCAGAAGCGCTTTCCGCTGAGCAATATGCAAATTAATGGACTGATCACATTGCGTATTAATGCGCGTTATTGGACAAGTTAGAGGATGTTCGCAAATGCAATGTTCAAAACAATACCTACATACAAAAGGAGTGTATTTTATTTGCTATCATTGTAGACACTGCAGAATGTTGTCCGAATAAATTAGGAATAAACACAGCCGAGTAACACATGGAGTGGCGTTGTCTTGGGTATCAACAATCGTATCCAATGTATGATAAATATGAAATTGTTGAAATCATTCGTTAAAATTCGTAATATGTATAGTATCAGTACTAAATAGCAAAATGATTAAAGCTAAACGGCTAAAACAACAAGATGTCTACAAAATTTATATAAATATAAATGGTATCGTTGATGTCCATACCATTTCAGCATTTCAACGATCAAACAAGCAGATATATATTATATTACATTAAGGAACTGAGACATTTACTTGTTCTTACTTTGGTGGCACATTCGCAAAGTATCAGCTCCAGCACTGCGGAATTGGGATACGGTCGACATGTGACTGTGATACTGCATATTACGTCGATATACACTGCATATATGATAATTTTGTAACCATAAAATGTGTAATTGATGTCTTTGTCAAAATTAACACAACTTACCTTAAGTTATATGAACGTACATCAATCTTTATCTGGTCAAGTAAATGTAAAAGGACACTGGGCTGGCAGGAAATGAGTTAAAATAAAATGTTTTCTTTCTCTCCTCGCTCCAATAAATGATGTGGCAATTCAAATTTGACTAACGAATGTGTCAATAACTTGGTCTGAATAAATACTTTCAAATCGTCGACCACACACGCAATCACCAGTAACTGCTTTTTTCTGCATTGTTTACACGGACATCCGTGATTTATTGCATCAGCCGTTGTACAAATATACAAATACATAGTATCCTACGTGCAACTCTAATATTGTTATGCAATTGTTTCATCACGAACAACGTGCTGTTCCATTTGTTTTGCGAGTAATTTGACATCAATGGCCCCACTGTTATATACACACTCGCCATATACACACTCTGTGCTCATCGTTCTCATATAGAGCGTCCCATATTTTGTTTAAATATTTTCAGTAAAAATATAATCACATTGGTAAAATGGCTCAATATTATATCTATTTCTCAACAGTAAATTGTTGTTGTCATGTGATCAACTACTGTAACAATGGTAATTTGTTTGCATATCACGTAATATTCTTGTCAACGTTTCAACTGGCATAGTAAAGCCATACCCAATTGTAAGTCTTCAACAAAAGTTGTATCGGGAAATTTACAAGTCCATTAAATTCAGATTTGTGTGAATAATGACCCACCCAACAACTCCGGTAGTAGCATGATGGGCAACAAATGTACACAATAATAATTGTATTTCAGGGATTTAGGTAAGATATGTTAAATATGTGAATTTATTGCTGAATGCTGGCTTATTAAATAATTTTATAATTGATTTTAGGCAGCTTTGTTGGTTTATTATAGTCCACCAATGAACCACTGTCAGACTGACCGACGCTTAATTAGAATGACCTAAATTTCAGACTCAATGGAGAGCCGTACGGATGAACGCCCTCTTACGTATTTTAGAGGGCGACATACCTGGTATACGAACTGATTACCGAGGTACAAGTAGCATTGACGAAGGCACTAATTGGATGGTATCTACGATGTGACATGCGACCTGACACGTGCATATTATTTGGTGGGAGCCACGGATTAGAAGAGTAGTTGCATGTGACACGTGATCTGATTGCACTGCAATTCCGCGTTTAGGCTGCTGATTGGTGAATTAGGACAACACCTGGTACATCATTGTGTAGGGGCCAGTGTCTATTAAAACCGTTATGTTACACATGGCTGCCTTTCCATATGACAGTTGTGTTACACGTCCATGTTGAACTAAGTCCAAAGAAGGCGTGTGTTTTATGGCGGCGAACTTTCTATGCGATGTGTCTGCATGTGGCTGTGAAGGCATTGAAAACCTATCATCTCGCACAAGATTTTGTGAAGAGTCTACCAAACTACCTGCATACCATGACCACTGTACAATAGACAGAAGAGATTAGAACATTGTTGGAAAATTTGAACTTGAAAGTAGATTCACGGTAGGAAATCATTGCATCACTTTGTTATCAACAAAGTAAATTAGTACCAATATGCTCGATGGAAAAACAATTCTTAATTCATATATGCATACATGTGATATATTGGACAGTATTATTATTATTATTATGAGGGCATTTGATTGTATAAGAATATATATAGTGCAAATTATGTGTTGTTGATTGTCAACATCCATTGCCATTTCGTCATTTGATCAATATTAAAAAAGAACCTGTATTATGCGTTGTGGTTATTACCAGTAAGTTCACACTACTCACACTACTGTATAACATGTTGAGATAGCATGGCACTTTAGTGAATTTAAGTCAATAGATGAATTAACAGAATCTTAATTTAGCTAAAGTGCCAACAATCTCATTGTGAGGATATATTTTATAGTAAATTAACAAAATCAGCAAAATCTTGAAATTAGTCAAAGTATCATGTCTGAATCTGTCAGTGCTGGTGTGCATAGCATTTTGTGAATATGTTTAATTGCTTCTCTCACAACGTCTCTCTCTCTCTTCTAGAAACCATCTTGTGGCTTTAGATTATTAAGATATAAAGGCAGTTAATCTTAAAGCAACGCATATCCCCCAGTTACAATACAAATAACGTATAGGCAATATATGATAGGATTCGTAAATATACATGCTTGAATATACACTATACAATATAACATGCTTCGTAGATGTACAATAACATCACACAATGTAAAACCATGAATAAGTTTTGGGGATCGTTTCGATGTCAATCTCCAAAAGGCATCATACATCTTCTAGTTTTATTTTCACTGCGCGCTATTCTCAATTGCATTTTCTTGTCACATATCTTAATATACCACTTGCATTCCAGGATTTATATAACTCAAATTCTTCAGTCCAATTGTGTGCAGATTTGAACGAATCTATTGAGGAATTTGTTCCAAAATAGTGATATGGAATGTTGTTACCATTCGAGTCCACTGCAAGAGGATAGAATCCATAGAGGCTCACTTCTTTGCATAGAGAGAGTGCAGCAACAACTGCTTTCAAACCCGTGGAGGGTACCCGGCGAAGGGGAGCGCTGCAACCAATAAATACAGTGAATGAAAAACAAGTACATTGCATTTACCCATATGTAGGCATAGTACCATTTAGTTATATGTGAACTACACTATATCCATTGACAACAAATAGAATAGTTTTTATCTGTAATACATAACATACATAACATACATAATTGGTAATATTATCTGTTGTGCATGACCTAAAAGAACATAAACCAATTGTTATTACCTTTTCAATACATTATGATACTTCGTAAAAGGATTATAAGCAATTCGGAAAGAAAGCTGAAATTTCGATTTTAAATATTGCAGAGATTTTTGCAACATTTTTGCAGTTATTCCTTTTTGCAATAAAGAACCCGAGTACCAAAGTATAGAATCGTTCAGATATCGGTATTGCTGTAATTCTGGAAATGGTTTTTGTCTTTCAGGACCATTTGAATATTTAAACATTGCTACCATCATCATTTGATTGATAGTCGTCAAGTTTGTTTTCCAACCAACATCTTCTATAAATCCTTCAATTACGGGAACATTGCATCGAATTACGAAATCCTTTGAGTTTATTTCTTGACCACATTTACTGTTGAGAAGAATACCACTACTACCAACAACTGCGCATGTCTTCTGATGTGGAATTGTAAAAGTGGATCGTAGAATCCAATTACTCTTAGATGCAATAAATGATAATGACGTGCTTTGATAAAACGCCATCTTATTAACAGGGATGTTTGGTTTGTACACTCGTATAAGATTCTCGCTTGTAATCATTTTTCTGAAAAAAAAGAACTATTAAGATCAATATTATAGTTTTGACATGATCGCCACTGAGTATGCAATATGTATGAAGAAAGTATACAAAAGACTATAAATAAAAACATTGCATTCATTACATTGTAAATAATCTATCAGATGAATAGGCTGAGAATACTATACTCATAATGTAGAAAGATAAACAATGTTGCAAGGAAAAATACATTTTATAGATTTTATATACCTGTACAGAATTAAAATATTGGAACCAATTTGAAAATTATGTCAGAGTAAACGACAGGGAAGATGAAACACAATATTGTTATATTCTTGTATAGTCAAAACCAGTGTCAATTATAACACAGTATGAAGATGATGAGCTAGGATTGGATGATATAATTCACACTGATGTATATATGTCACTGCGCGACCAATCACACAACAGAATATATTCAGAGGTGACTCACAATGTACAAATGAGTGTTACAAGAGATTTTTATATAGACCAGTTCATATACAGTGATATGTGATGTGATAAATATAGATCGAATTAATGATATGTTAAATTCTCTCTAAATAGTATAATGCTATGCAATAAATCCCCTCTCGAACAGGTTATCTTGTGGTGTGTGTGTGTGTGTGCAATGCCACATTACTGGGTGTTCTTCAGTCTATCAACGATTCACTGTTGTGACTCTCGCAGATATAGACTGACCGTGACGCAATAAGCATAATTGTCTCCAGGCATAATGGAAGTCCCTCGATGACATCACATCAGTCTGTACACAGGCATGCTGGTGTAGACACTTCATCGAGCGTGTATATGCACCTTCCCCATAGCTTAATAAGAAAAATATTAACTAGATATGTTCAAATTAGGGAATTAGATTAAATTGGATTTTGAACAATATCCTAAAATTCAATATCCAAATCAACCATGTTTGCAGCAAGGTTCGTAACGTATATGGTTAATTTACAGAGTGTTCAAATCCCGGGACATGCACGTAATGAATACACTGTGGAAATTTCCTGCTTCAGTCACACCTGCACTGTTGCTTCCAATTACGGACACCTTAAAACAGAAACGCTTATACTAACTCTGCAGTCATCTTAACTATTGTATTGTATTGTATTGTTATGGTGTGGAACATGATAAATAGCTCAAAAGAGCTAATGAAACATCATGTCCCTACCCTAATTATAAACTAGTCAAATTATCAGAAATATTCTTACAATTATTCAAATGTAATGTATATAAAAATACTTAAAACTGATCAAAAATAAGTCATAAAAGTCATTTAATACAGAGATACTTTTTTAAGACCGTGTTTAAATGTGTATCGAGAGGTAATATTTTTTAATGACACTGGCAATGAGTTCCAGAATAAGGTACTACTATAATTACACTGTGTTGACTTTGAGTTAAACGTTTCCTTTCTACAAAACAATTTGCGTTTTTTACAGATCTTGTTCTGTGCGAGTGCTGAATTGGGTCAAAATAATCTAGCATGACACATCTCGCATAATTATAATTTTTCAGATCAAAGATTAACATTCCTGTTTGTAATTTACAAAGATCATATATATTTAATATACCTTGTTTTTTGGAATAAGTGGTTTGGAATAATCATAAAAGTTTGACCAATTAATTAGCCTCACAACTCGTTTTTGTAGAATAAATAGTGGCTTAAGGGTTGTTTCATAAGTATGGCCCCAAACTTCTATGTAATATGACAAATTTGGTAAAATAAGTGAGTTATAAATCATTACTATTGGGACTTAGAATGGAATGATACGAAATACTAGAAAAACAAGTAGATTGAAGCATATGTTCTCTCTTTGTCATGGAAGAATCTGCTTCATCCCACCTCATGCCACTACAAAGGTGACATCATTAACACAGCCTTGTGTTGATAGATGCAAGGCATACAGTTTAAAACAGGTGGTAATTTTGATTCAGCAAAAGGAATATATATATATAATACAATACACTCTTTACATTGAAAAGTTAATAACATCTACAAATGTAAATATACCAACATTGAATAACATATATGTCATTATTTTAACCTGTCTGTGTGATATGTGGCTATAACACTACGATAAAACTATAGAAACATACAGTATTTTACCAAAGACTATAGTCTTTGATTTTACCAAGTAAAATCATATTTATTAAAGTTATTATTCATGCATGAGTTGTTGAACACACTACATAGTTTGTAATTTTATTCAGGTTCTTTCAGTCACAATTCAAGACAAATAAAAGGCAAAAATATAGATATTATAGCAAATTATTTTTTTCTGTAATATTCTTGTGTAATCGGTAATAAGAAAAAACATGGGTGCATTTCGTTATGAGTTATTCTTAATAAGAATTAATATAAAGCAAAACAAAACATTCTGTAAAAATAATACAGAAGTACTAAATCACAAAATCTGGTTGTCAACAACAAACGTAGCAGAATTAGGTAGTGGTGGACAACTATTTCAGTGTATGTATAAACAAATGACTGTCAGTTATTGCCACAATAATTACATGTGTTTTAATAAACTGTGTGTAGTAATAATAATAATAGTAACTTGGGCAGGAAATAATGGGGGAAAGTAAATTAAAAGAATTTTCAAATAAAGATAAACAAACAACAGATAAGTAATCAAATATGTAAAATGTTAAGGAAAAATCTTTCCAGAAAAATCAGAGTCAGGTAATAAAAATAAATTACATATTAAAGGATTTTAAAATGGAGCAATGTACCACAAAAACTAAAGAACCTCTCTATAGAAAAAGCATTTGTAAATTTAGAATCAATAACCATGATCTGATGGCATAGAAAAGCAGGTATATAGGGACGCAATATTTAAATCTGACGAACAATTATCGCAAGTTCATATAAATAAGCAATGAGCAGATAAATATTTGAATAGAATATGAAGCAATATACAATTTTATTTTGAGATATTTGTCAACTATATAGTATATTTCACGGGACCATCAAATAATTAGTTACTACGTTTTCAATAATATACGGAATATACATTCTGTTTATCACGTAGTCATATAATACTCACTGATTCAGTATTCGAGATACTTGATTCTCAAGAATATTCTCAGGCCTTCAAATTAAGAAATACAAACGTGTCAGTTATGTGAGGTTATGTGGTGTACTGTAAAGCAAGTCAACTGTTCATATTTGTCTACAAACTGTGACATTGAACGATGAGAATTACACATTTCAAAGTGTGACAAACGTTTTTGATTCAACAAAAATACTTTACCTCAATATAGTATTATTGGTGTGATGGACAGACATGTGTATGCTTCGTCGAATAAAAATATAAATCATTATAACAGTATTTATTGCCAAAAAAATAATCAACAGACGAAACTTGCAATGATTGGAATTCATTATGTTTTTCACACATTGATGCCGGATAGTACTTCCTGTGGACGAAATCATAATCGTCACATTACAACGCACACATAAATTATAAAACAAATTATCTATAAATTATAAATAACTATAAACCTAAATATTCATAAATTTAAAGCTGAAGTTATGAAGCTCGTTCAGTGACGTCATAGATATGGTGGACTGATTTGATGGATCAGGTTATATCCAAGCGTCGTGTTGTGAATTTGAATGAAATTATTGACAACTTAAAATGGTTTACACATATTCAAGAACAATAGTTGAGATGATACCTGATCAGGGAGAACGTCGAACATACAAAGAAACACCCAACTATCGACATATGTGATCAGCAAAATAAAAACGTGGCAAATCAGTAAACATGTAAATGTGTTCTGACCACTGCTTTTATGCAGGTCGCAAGGCCCACGCTGTACTATTTAAAGAACTGCTAATGTGAACAGGATTATGGGAGTAGGTAAATTCTATGTGGTACAATTTCAATAATATGTGCCAGTGTATTTATTTTGAGCAAATCGATTCTTAGAATAGATGCTAGTATTTCACATTTAGTCGTAATTTGCTTTGTACCACAGTCCCTCTATCAGGGGGACTGTGTTTGTACTGACTCGCTGTATTATTTTAATAGCTTATGCAAATCATGTGGGTTCGTAACGATGGAGATAGCTTCAGTTTAACATAGAAATATAACATAATAGCATTATTTCTATTCAGTTGGGCACGTGACCAATTGTTCTATCACTTATTTCTGTGAAATCTATAAATTTATGCTAATTGTAAAGCTGACACACTCACATGCAGAGTGCAATCACTTGACGAGAAGATAGAGTTCTTCCTGAACAATAATCACAGCAATTTGATCTTCAAACACCAGTTTTTGGATTCCGCTAGACATTTCAGACAAACATACGCATTAGAGGGTCATTTCAGTGTCACGTGGTAGGCATTCAATCATCGATGAGTAAATGACAATATACATTTTGTTTTTATGTAAATTAAATGTTGATCGATGTGAACGGACAGTGCAACTGCTCGCTGTATCTTCCAAATGTATCGATTCCTTAAATTCTAAAAATACTTGTTTAATTTCGAATAATTTAAGTAATATGCTGAAATTTCAATATATGTGGAATTTTTTTGGAGCAGGCAAGCCTTCGGGATAGCGATGTCGTCTTTGATTTTTATTCTTAGACTAAAGCTAAATGTTGGAGTCAGGATAGAAAACCATGTCGACATTTATAACATATGATAATGTAGCAAGTGATAAGTTAATGCGCATCCTTAAAATATGTAAAGTATCTAACTATAGTGCGTGGATTGAGTGGTTGTGGACCAAATCTCAGTCCACACATAACTTAATGGTGTATGGATTGTAACACAAACAGTGGTTTCAAGAACTCTAATTAGAATAAAATATCCTCAAGTTGGCAGGATATGACAATGAATCTTAGATCAAGCACCAGAGGTTTCATTGGTGTAAATACATTTTTTTTTACCAAAATGTTTGTATATAATTTTGTACGGTTTCGATGAAAAAATAAAATAAAAATTATTCATAAAGTATGAAGAACACGAATATTTTGTAAAACGCCCCTTAAGTTTTTATTTTTTTCCATTATCGCTGATAAATGAAATATACCAAATTAAAATTAAATTTATGTGAATCGATAAAATTACGATAAAAATCGAGTAATGCACGAATGTGAATGTGATTAAATATATACAAAATACTGATGGGGAGTGTCCAACATTTAATACTGACCAAAATATGGTGGTTGGTGTACTTGTACTTGTACTTGTACTCATGTACTTGTCTAATTTTAGTAAGGAAAGAAGCGATGAACAGAAATAAATTAAAATTCGAGTTACTAAATTAAATTAAATTAAAGTTCGACTTACTAAATGTAGACGTTCAACAAAAACAAAAATCTATGTTGCCCCTAACTCGAAGTTCTGTGAACTGTTAATTGAACATCGAGTTACAATTTTGGCGCGGGGTTTTAAAGGTTGCGAAGTTTCTAAAATATGGGCGTGGAGATTTGTGTAACTCGATGTGTTTGTAACTTCATGCTCGTGACTCGATGTTTTCGTAACTCGATGCATTTTTAGGTTATGAATTAGCTTCCTAGGTTAGAACATAAGATTCGTATCTTATGCTATCACATTTGCAGGTTGTAATATCACTAAATTGCATGCTTCGCGGGCTTAGGGCGCCCGCATCGACCATATTGCGAAACATCCGAATTGATTTATATAGGTTTCATTATAGACGTACTGTACAAAGGTCCATAGTTTCATGAAATTACTTTCTTATGTGTCATAATTACGCAATAGGTGTGTACTGTTCCATATTTAAGTGGTTACTTATTGCTCAAAACGCACTTGTGTACCAAAGGTAAATTTTATAAATAGTGAAGCAGCGATATCTGCATAAATTATGCTTTATGTATCACCCAACCAATTCAAAAAGGTGTTTCTTACGTAATTATATCTATTACGTAAGTATTATGTTGCAGAGCAGAATGTGAAACTAATTAATTTCGATGTATTGTATATGCTATTCGCACCATTGAACCTCGTTTATCATCACGTTGTACGCCGTGTTCTGATTGAAATTACAACGATTGAAAAACTGCTTTCCGTCAGTGTTCGAGTTATGTCAACAGCAATGTTTGTTGTTTAAAGTATTCATATATTTCTGGGTTCTTTCGATATTTTAAATTTTTTCAGTTTGTCATTAACAATAAATAAGTGTCTTAGACTTCTAATTTTGTTGTTGGAATTACAGCTTGCTAAATCACAGTAATTGAACCAATTTGAGATTTATTCTTGAAATTATGATAATTTTCTAGTACAAATTAAACTCTCTTTCTAATGGCGGACGAGAGGGTCTGGTCCCAGTCACGGGCACTTGATGCAGGGATTTTATGAACGCACGTAAAATCGTATAATCGCCCGTTTGTCACTGCATGATATACCAAGGGAAACATATTACATATTCCCAAGCAGCCCTTTCAGTGGCGGATCCGGACCCCAAGACCCCCCCCCCCCCCGTTGTATTCAATTTGTTTTTGTATAATATAAAAAAATCATTAACTTTGTCTGGCGATTTTAAAGTTTGGACCCCTCCCCCCATAAAAAAATTCCTGTATCCGCCCCTGCCTTTTCTCAATAATATCTCACAACGCTATTGTTGGTCTGTGAAGTCTTGTACAATATCAAGTTCATAATCCATACGTAAAGTATCATTATTTCTTACAGTAGTGCGCCCTCTATGGTCATGTGTAAACGTCTTATTTATCACCAAGGACGACCGGGACATTTTTGTACACGATAGTTCATTTCACACCTGCATTCTTTTAATTATCTGATTCAAGATGGTCAGATTTCAGCCATTTTGTCCCGCCAATTCCGAGATGTTTGTGGATGGGTTTCATTCAAACTTCAGGCTTAGTACAAACATAATTCACTATAAAATTTCATTGCATGTCATTTTGTTTTATTAATTTGTCTAATGGGTTCATTTAGATTGATATTTGCTGATAAGATAAATAAACATTGTCCAAAGCAGGTTAGTGTTGCTCATAGAAATTGTGTTACATAGGTGTGGAATAGTTTTATTGAAAACAAATATATTTTTTCGTTTTTGTGGAATGAGTTGTTAGCCAATTTATGAGACTTGTTGTACAGCACTCTTTACCAGTTTGATCAGCCAAACAAGATTTATGGCCATACTCTCAGTTTGTTAACACCCCCCCCCCCCCATCCCAAGTGTATATTGATATCCATGTATCAATGCAAGTGTCCCTGACACAACACTACTTTTTGCTGAAATCAGATAAGCAACAATAAACAGGGAAAAGAGTGGCACTTTTATTTTTTTAGGTTAAGTCACATGACCTTGGTATTAAGCTGATTAAGTATTAATCCGGTAAATGTAAAACAAACCTGTATAATTGTTGCCAATTTGACTTGTGTTAATTTGTTCTAACATAAACAAACATTTTTCTTGTCTGCCCACTCACATTCACAGAAAAAAAACTACAAGATTTGCTTTAATTTTATTGTATTTGCACAATGGTATCCCTCGGTATATATATATATATATCTGTACACAGTCAGAAACAGTTTTGTAAAAGAAAAACAAAAGAAGAGTCACATTTCAACTCGTGAGGGCTTCAAAAAATACAGACATCTTTCAATAAACCAACAAGAAAATTCATCTATAAAGAGATGTTAATAAAGATAACCAATCATTAAACAGCTGCTGAGTTAATTATTCATATATTCAAATTAGCCATTTGTAGAGTATTTACGAAGCTGATGGTTTAAGTAAACATAAGTTACACTCATAGTGGTATATTGTAGATACGCCTCCAAATAATTTCTTTTTCAGCAACAATTTTCTGTGAAACATTTTGCAATTTTTTAAGAGATCATTAAATTAAACAAATTATATAGGTTTTTTGTGTTTTGATAAAGAAGACAAAAGTTGACTTCAGTGTTAATGGTTTGTAGATGATGTGATCTTATTGAAATGACAAACATTTTGTTTACTGAACATCTTGGCCAAGGTTAACCAGAGTAAACCAGTTTAAACCACAGATATGAGTGTGAATCACACCCAAATACTGAAAAAATCTATAATAGAAGCCGCTGTTTCTATTAAAATGTAAAAGAGGGGACTCAGCTTCTATTTGAGAATTTACACATATGAGGAACTGAACTTTCGGTTCTCAATTGTTTGAAATGAATTGGTATAGCTCCTATTATGGTAGTACAGATTTGACAGTAATGTGAATCCCTCTACAAACAGATAAACTCAAGATGCAACCACCAGTAACCAGATCAATGAAATATACCACTATAAAATGACACAAATGCAAAGTATGGAAGTGTTAGATTGAGAGTGAAGCCATGTTGTAACATGTGACACTCACTAATCTCTACCAAAATAAGATTTTTTTTTTAAATTTTTTGTTTCATCTTTTATTGTTGTATGAATATTATTATGTTTTGCAATAACTTACTTATAATGCATTCTGGGTAAAATTATGATTGATAAGACAGAATAAATGTGCAAAAAACAACAAATTGGTTAATAGCTCTTACTGAATAGACAAAATAGACAGTTTTTTTTTTCAACGAGTACAAAATATATAATAGAGATATACAATGAACAAGAAAAATCAGGAAAAATGCACTGAACATCCAGCTTTTAGTTATTTAGTCATTACAACAGTCGGGGTTACAACCACAACATAATATGAATTCCAAAATATGTTAATTTCATAATTCACAAATATGTATTATTGTTTCTAGTGAATAATGAACCCCTTAAAAATGAGATAATGAAAAGATTTTTTTTGCAGTGCTGGATCAAATTCAATATTTTATTTTAGTTTGCATGTTAGACTTTTGTCAACAAAAAACAATGCAAACTGAATTATATTGTGAGTGAATAAAAATAAATTATTTGAGTTTTCAATCATATAATGCTATGAGGTTCAAGAGAACCATATTATTATCTTATCAAGCTTTGCTTTCAGTTATGGGACAGTGTTGGACACCTCAATGGTGACGTAGTTTATCAGATATAAAGGAAAATTGTGCTAATATGGCTTTTTACAGAATGACAAATGTTATTGTTTTTGGTGCAACATGTATAATAAAGTATATCCAGTTACTCCCACAATGCATTGCTGAGTGATGAGAAATTACGCAAACATACCTCAACGTGAAGACAGAGACTAGAATAGAATTCACTGGGCGTTAATGCTAATGTCAAAGTTTTTAAGTTATATTTAAAGATGGTCACTGTACATATTCCAAATATTAGTAACCATGGCAATGAGAGGGCTATTAAACATTATAAAGACGTGTCAGAATTCATTTAACAAAAAAAATGACGGACAAAAATGCATCACAACAAATAATTTAAATACAGTATCAACAAATAAGAATCCTTGAAATGGACCCTCTAACTCAATTTGAAATAAGAATCCTTAAAATGGACCCTCTAACTCAATTTGAAATAAGAATCCTTAAAATGGATTCCTTAACCTAATTTGAAATTCATTTCAAATATTTTACATACATTTTCAGAACACCTTGGAAAATATTTTCAATTTTCTATAAATTATAAATGTTTTATTTCTGTCAACAGAAGATTTTGGTCTCATTGACAAGCTTGCACCTCCAAAATTGACAATCACACCCCCAGTTGTATAATAAAATGATCCACTGACAATACCAATATGCAAGGGGGAATTCTCATAAACAAAAAAACAATTCCCCTTACTTACAATAACAAACTTTTCTTTATCAAGGTGAAAGGTGCTATCTGTTCACAATTATTTTTTTTTCCAAAAAAAGAAAATTTATTATTTACACATCTCTATAAATTAACTAATATCACCATGGCAACGAAGCTCTGAATAATGTGTTGTACTACATAATTAACATACTATCACTGTCAGTCCAAATATGGAAACAACTTTTGCATACTGCAACTCATTTGCATACCTTCTCTCAATAAAGTTACCCGTTTCTGCTTCATTTATTTGAAAAAAAAAAGTTAAATAACAGTCTAAATATTTCTGGCAAGTTTCAAAAAGACATTTAATTCAATAGATATCTTTCTGGGCTTGGTTTTCCACACAGAAGTCAAAACTAAAACCGATGAACTCAGCTTTAATAACATCTCTACATATAAAAACATGAGGGCAGTCTTCTAAAAATGGCCACCTGAATGCCCATATATGGGCACAAGTATGTAAATTTATCTAACTTGTAACCAATTAGATCACATCAAATATATTTGCAACTACAGTTTTTCTGCATGAATTTATTGCACGGTTGTTTTTCAAAGAAACAAGACCAGGATCTTGCACATGGATCTACAGAACAGTTAAAAGGCTAAAACTAAAAGTCTCAAAATTCATTGTTTTTTTTTCTGCATAATCTAAATTTATAACAATTCAGCCAATATTTGAGCAAAATAAGTTCTCACTATGGAATATAAAGCTATGAAACTTGGATTTTGCAAACTAAGACAATGAGCTTGAGTGTCTAACTTTCACACCCCCCTGATATAATGCTACCGTAAATGGAATAGTCTTACAAAATAGGAAAAGAACATGGCAGTGAACAATAGTACTTAAAAGGACAGTTTCAGTAGTAATTAAAGGGACAGGATCATGTGTATGCCCAGTGTCACTTTAAGAAAATAAACAATAGGTTGTGAAAATATATACTTTACAGCTGTCTCTCAAAAAAAGTAATTTTGTGGATTTTCAAGTGTTTAACCTTTTCACCACATATTCACAAAATAGTCCTGTTTATAGTCTGCACTTCCCATCAGAAGATTGGGACAAAAATAGGCAAAATTGTTAAGTAAAAACTAATAATTAACTCAAATTTTGTCTGTTGGTTCCAAAAATAAGGTTCATTCCCAGAAATATTGGAGAATATAAGAAAAAAGTGCAGAACATTTTGGCGGAGAAAGTTTGGTGGTGAAACTGTTAAGGTCCCAATTTAATTTCAGTCAAAAAAAAAAAATCAGTTTCATTTTGAAAATACACTACAGAACCAATTAAGTAGCAATACTAATCTAAATTCAACTGTTTCCATGACAATATTTAATGTCTGTATTTTTCATACTTTAAACATTTTAATAACATAAATATTAAATCTATTAAACCATGAGCCCAAATAAGGAAAGATTAACAAAATTACTATTTTGTATGGAAATACCTAATTTTAAGGTAATATTAAAATCATATATACAATCGATAAGAATTTCTTATATGGGTTTATGCAAATCTAGATCAAAGTAAGTAAGAAGCCTCTACAGAGCACAGATTTCATTTTTGTGAAAGCGAAGTAATATGTACACCATCCAACCTCTATGGGCTTTGTAGAATTCTGTATATTATGTGGGGTAAGCCTTAAACAGATAAAGATATCGGTGGAATCATTTCTTTGAAATGACTATTTGTTGCTAGGTTACCATCTACTTATAATTCTGACTGTCGAGGCTTGCTGATTGGTTTAATATCTGTGAACGACAACCCTGTAGGTGGTAAGATTGGTGGTGGATCAGATAAACACTGGTCTGATTCAGTTCCAGAGTACGTGCTGCTACAGTTGCAATCTGAAAACGTCAACAAAAAGATTAAAAATCAGGATTAGAGCAAGCAGCACAATTGTCGTTAAAGGGTGGTAGTCGTAAAACCGCGTTGGGACACATAGCGACAAATACAATGCGTGTAAAATACATTGTTTAGATGAAGCGCGACCACTGCTCTTTGAAAAAGAATAAAAGGATCAATAAATGTTTAATTGTAATCTACATGAACAGGTCAAAAGTCGCATGGAATTCTGTGTAATTACCTGCAGTTGGTTTCTGTACATGATGGTCTTTGTACTGTTTGCGATGTCTATTACTTCTGCTATTAGTATGAGAATGTGGATGGTCACACGTACACAGTGGTTCTTTCACATTTCCATGGCAACAGCCACACCTACTGCTTGTACTGCTGATAGTGTTTCCTGTTCCATTCAGGAAATATGCATCAATGTTTCGCTTATTGTGTTCACTGACTGAGGTTCCATAGCTGTGATCGCTACGGTTACTAGTGAATGACATGTCCTAAAGAATAAAGACAATACACCATGTTTATTATATTGAAATAACAGGCTTTCGTTTATTTCACAAACCAACCATCAAAAGAACAGATGAGCGGTGAACGAATTAATCTAAATAGCATAGAGACACACAGACAGATGGTCAGTCAATATAATCAATACTGACACAAACTAATAAACAGAGCATAAATTTCAGACACACAGACAGATGGATGGAAAGACAACATAATAAATGCTGATATATAGTAATCAACAGAGAACAAATAACAGACACACGAACAGACAAACACATAGACAGACAGACACATAGACAGACAGACACATAGACAGACAGACACATAGACAGACATACACATAGACAGACAGACACATAGACAGACATACACACAAACAGACAGACACATAGACAGACAGACTGACAGACACATGAAATATACTTACATGAGACAAAGGAGAATTTATAATATTTGGTTCAATTTCTTTATAGTCCTGTGGATTATTAAAATTAACAGCACTGATATCATGGCAGTACACATGCCCACTTGGTAATCCAAACTGTGGTGGAAGCGGTGGCAACGGTGGCAACGGTGGTGGTGGTAGTGGCGACGGTGATGAAGTCACACGTTGTTCTGGTATATTCAATGCATTACAAGGTATAGTACTACCATTAACACTGGTGTTATCTATAAATGTCGGGTAGTTTGGATCATAGTATTGTCGTTTGTTCCAATCTATGTCTACTTCTGTCAGACAAAATGTAAATATTCATTATTAGAAATTAGAAAACAAGCAGCCTGTCTGCTGAGATAGCTCCGCTGTTAGCAATGCACATTTCAATTAAAGAACTGAAGCAATCGGACTTGTTGTTTTCAACAAAAATTTGAAAATATCACTTTTTACCAAATATAACAAACATATTCACCAAAATTAGAAAATAAAAGATATCATCATGAAATGAACAAATCTGAGAGAGGTCCACATGGAGTACCTATATACATGTACCTACAATTTAATATAATATCAAAGCAATTGGACTTTTGGTTTTTAACAAGAAGTTGAAAATCATGTACTTTTTAACCAAAAATGAGAGAATTGGAGATATCATCACAAAATGAACAAATCTGAGAGAGGTCCACATGTAGTACCTATATATGTAATATCAAAGCAATTGCACTTGCGGTTTTTAACAAGAAGTCGAAAATATCATTTTTTACCAAAAATGACAAAAATATTCACCAAAATTAGAGATTAAAGATATCATCATCAAATATACAAAAAAGTATCAAAGCAATCAGGCTTGTAGTTTTCAAAAAGAAGTCGAAACAATAAGTTGAAACGAATGACAGACATGGAACAATCACTCATATAATTGGCTCTGCTCGACAATATCAACAGCGAAGCTAAAAAACGTCAAAATTTAACACTAAAATTTTGCCAGGAAACAATACTGCGCTGAATGACTAGATAGATGAATGAATTACTAATAACTTGAAGTGAACTTACTTGTGACTGGGTTGCCAGAATACTGTTTTGATTTCCAGAGACACATTGCCACAAAAATTGCAATCAAGAGAACCATAATTCCAACAGCAATTCCTATTATCATGTACAGCATTTCAGTGTCTGATCGATCGTCTATGCTACTGTTACTGTCATCTACGTCAGCCATTACTTTTGTTGTGTAGTATTTTACTGTGGTTGGATGGACAGTTGTGGACATGTACAGGGCTGTAAAATAAATTTCAGTATATAAATCAATTCCAACAGGTCGTACTTCGACATCGATAATTCACTACCGCATTGCATTACCGGAATGTCTTCGGGAATTTCCAAAGAATTGCGTCGGTACAACACAGCATTCTGATTGGTTAATAACCAACTTAATCCATTAGGTCCAAGGACGTTGCTGCAGGTCAAATCTGCAAATGCATCATGGTGGGAAGTGATTTACATCGAGAGTTTGTGTGCGATTCAACACGTTTGTCAGTGGAGATAATGATGAGAATTTTTACTTTGACTGTGTTCTAACAGACTCTAATGTTTTTAATTCCATAAATTATGGTGGTACGTAATTAATATTGTAAACATAGTTGAACTCTGGTGACCTTGCCCTTTGTTATATAATATAATTCCCTTTATCACAGTTTGTTTCAATATAAATATGCATTGTCATAATTAATTTTGAATACAAACAAGTTTTGGGATTGAACCAACAGTGGGGAATCAGTCTACCGAATGTCCTTAAAAGATGTAAATATCTTACAAAAACATTGGTGCCTTTATAATATTTGTTTAATTATTTTAAGGGACATAATTTCCAGTTTTATTCAAAGTAATTCAGATATTTTAGTATAAAAATAAATGCCTCATCGCAAAAAAAAAAGTTTTGCATTTAGACGTGAATAGATTCATAAAACATGCAAGATAACAGAAAATCTTAGCTGGCTTTTGTCCAAGTATTTTGTATTACATGAAAAGTAAAAAAAAAACACCCTTTATGAATAGCTATCATGTTGCAAGCTCTGCTTTGTATGCAAATCAACTTAAGTAGTTAGTGTCCAGTGTCCAGTGGAGGGAGAAGTCAACAGTACTGTTGCCTCCTGAGAATCTACATCTTCAAACACTGCAATCTTCGAAGTGCGTTTTTAAACCAGTATTATAAAAACTATATCATTCTGTTCTAATAGCTGAAACATATTCCTGCGAGTTTTCATTTGTCGAATGAACTGTTTGTCAAATACAGAATACATATATTTTAGAACAATTTTCTTTTTAAAATGTGGATGAAATGTTTTGCTTTTTATGTATTTTTTATGTATTGTTTTTGATTTGATAACTTTGAACTAAACAGATTTTCTATTAGCTTCAGATCTTGATCAAAGTTTGGCACCCAGTTCTTGTTTTCTGTAAAGATTTTATTGGTAGGTTTGCAAATGTGTATCAGACTGTGCAATCTCTCCATGAGTTGGTTTTGAAACCCAGTATGGGATTCTGGTATACATTACCAAGGATATTATTACAAGATAAATCATTTGCTTCATTGAACACATACAACAATACATATTTTCACTGAGATCAGTGACCTTTATTGTGTATCACCAGTGATCAAGTAGTCAGTCAAGTAGAAACAGTCAAAATATTTTATCAGATTTTCTCAATTTTTGCATGATATTTTCATACAGGACATCTGTTTTTCAAACTCAGGGAAGACTTTATACTGATGAATAAGGTGACCAAGTTTGATAAAGTTTGGAATAGAATTAGTAAAGTTATTATGCACACAATAACAATTATTAACGACGACGACAACAACAACAACGACAACGCCGGACAAAATCTTTCCCTTAATATATCTTTCCCTTCCATCTTTGATGGTACGGGCAAGGTAATAAAATGTGCATATTTTTTGTGATCAATTCTGTTTCTTCATTGTGAAAATCAATGACGACGCAACTAATTTCATAATTTGATTTTCTCTCAAAAACGTAATCTATCACATGATGAATGAAAATTTTCATTTGCACTCTTTTTCGAGGGGGGGGGGGTGCTCGGGTAAGCGCCCACCCCTAAAAAATCGTGATTTTCTGAGTTGAGGCCCCTGGGCGGTAACGCGGTCGAGCACGGTAAAGTTAACTATCATGACAGATATCAAAACACCATGAACCATCACATTCTGCTCATGAAGTCCTTTGGTTACCTCAAAAGTATAATATAATGCACTGGCTCTATATTTTCAAGTTGGTAAATAGACAAATCAGAGAGTTTCACTTTAAAATCAAATTAAATACCATAAAATAAATTTGTGTTCTTTTGTAAAAGAACTCATCATTGGTCAAGTGATGAAGATAAAAAAACAAATAACAAATGGACATTGAATACTCACGAATTGTTTCTCTTATCATGACGTTGCTGAAGTCTCCGGCACCCCCATTATTGAAACTTTGCATTTTAATATCGTAACTAGTCTCAGGGTCGAGGTTCGTGATGACAAACATCCTATTATTAACCCCCTGCACTGTTTCCTGTATGTAATCTTTGTCGTCATCGCTGTCTGTCTCCCGATGATAAATATAAAACCCATTGATAGGAACACCATCGTGACTCGCAATATACTGAAGAAGGAAATACAAATACAAATGTAGATTGACTCTTTTAGTCAATGTCAATAAACAAACAAATCCTTATAAGAAAAATGCAGTACCAAATAAGGAAGACATTACCCCACTTGGGCTTGAACTGGCCATATCCTTATATGGACAATGCAATACCAAATAAGGAAGACATTACCCCACTTGGGTTTGAACTGGCCATATTCTTATATGGACAATGCAGTACCAAATAAGGAAGACATTACCCCACTTGGGCTTGAACTGGCCATATCCTTATATGAACAATGCAATACCAAATAAGGAAGACATTACCCCACTAGGGCTTGAACTGGCCATATCCTTATATGGACAATGCAATACCAAATAAGGAAGACATTACCCCACTTGGGCTTGAACTGGCCATATCCTTATATGGACAATGCAATACCAAATAAGGAAGACATTACCCCACTAGGGCTTACACTGGCCATATCCTTATATGGACAATGCAATACCAAATAAGGAAGACATTACCTCACTAGGGCTTAAACTGGCCATATCCTTATATGGACAATGCAATACCAAATAAGGAAGACATTACCCCACTAGGGCTTGAACTGGCCATATCCTTATATGGAAAATGCAATACCAAATAAGGAAGACATTACCTCACTAGGGCTTAAACTGGCCATATCCTTATATGGACAATGCAATACCAAATAAGGAAGACATTACCTCACTAGGGTTTGAACTGGCCATATAAGCAAACATTTCCTTATATGGACAATGCAATACCAAATAAAGAAGATATTACCTCACTAGGGCTTGAACTGGCCATATAAGCAAACATATCCTTATATGGACAATGCAATACCAAACAAGCAGCCTGTCGGCTGAGATAGCTCCGCTGTTAGCAATGCACATGGCAATTAAAGAACAGAAGATATCATTAGAAAATGAACAAATCTGAGAGAGGTCCACATGTAGTACCTATATGTATAATATATCAAAGCAATTGGACTTGCGGTTTTCAACAAGAAGTCGAAAATATCACTTTTTACCAAAAATTACAAAAATATTCACCGAAATTAGAGAATTAAAGATATCATTACAAAATGAACAAATCTGAGAGAGGTCCACATGTAGTACCTATATATGTAATATCAAAGCAATTGGACTTGCGGTTTTCAACAAGAAGTCGAAAATATCACTTTTTACCAAAAATGACAAAAATATTCACCAAAATTAGAGAATTAAAGATATCATTACAAAATGAACAAATCTGAGAGAGGTCCACATGTAGTACCTATATATGTAATATCAAAGCAATTGGACTTGCGGTTTTCAACAAGAAGTCGAAAATATCACTTTTTACCAAAAATGACAAAAATATTCACCAAAATTAGAGAATTAAAGATATCATTACAAAATGAACAAATCTGAGAGAGGTCCACATGTAGTACCTATATATGTAATATCAAAGCAATTGCACTTGCGGTTTTTAACAAGAAGTCGAAAATATCACTTTTTACCAAAAATGACAAAAATATTCACCAAAATTAGAGAATTGAAGATATCATCATGAAATGAACAAATCTGAGAGAGGTCTACCCAAGGTACATATACACCAAGTATCAAAGCATTCAGGCTTGTAGTTTTCAAGAAGAAGTCGAAAAAGTAAAACATTGACACGGACGACGACGGACAATCACTCATATGATAAGCTCCGCTCAACAAAGTCGACAGCGGAGCTAAAAAGAGAAGACATTACCTCACTAGGGCTTGAACTGGCCATATAAGCAAACATATCCTTATATGGACAATGCAATACCAAATAAAGAAGACATTACCTCACTAGGGCTTGAACTGGCCATATAAGCACATATTCTTATATGGGAAGAAATAAAACTGACCTACCTCCCACTTGACCCTGATTGCTGTGGAGTTTAATGCCTTGGTATTAATGATATGTGGGGCAACTTCAGGTGGTCTAACATAGCGTTCTGTAGATGATCTGTCAGCTTTCAATAAATATCGATGTGATAGTTCACTGGGTCTGCTGTCTCCATAAATGTTACTGGCAATGATACGGAATCTGTAAATACTATCTGTAAATACCAAGTACAATGAAAGTATTAGGAAGGTGGCAATATGAACTTTGTTCAAACAGGGACTAAAAATTGAGGCAGTTACGACTTGTAGGATCGATTAAATATAATATATGGAAAATGACAGTAGGGAGTCCTTTGTAATTATTCAATATAACCAGATGGCTGTTCCTCAGTGAGCTGTTGAGATGGCTGTTCCTCAGTGAGCTGTTGAGATGGCTGTTCCTCAGTGAGCTGTTGAGATGGCTGTTCCTCAGTGAGCTGTTGAGATGGCTGTTCCTCAGTGAGCTGTTGAGATGGCTGTTTCTTAGTGAGCTGTTGAGATGGCTGTTTCTTAGTGAGCTGTTGAGATGGCTGTTTCTTAGTGAGCTGTTGAGATGGCTGTTTCTTAGTGAGCTGTTGAGATGGCTGTTTCTTAGTGAGCTGTTGAGATGGCTGTTTCTTAGTGAGCTGTTGAGATGGCTGTTTCTTAGTGAGCTGTTGAGATGGCTGTTCCTTAGTGAGCTGTTGAGATGGCTGCTCCTTAGTGAGCTGTTGAGATGGCTGCTCCTTAGTGAGCTGTTGAGATGGCTGCTCCTTAGTGAGCTGTTGAGATGGCTGCTCCTTAGTGAGCTGTTGAGATGGCTGTTCCTTAGTGAGCTGTTGAGATGGCTGTTCCTTAGTGAGCTGTTGAGATGTCTGTTCCTTTGTGAGCTGTTGAGATGGCTGCTCCTTAGTGAGCTGTTGAGATGGCTGCTCCTTAGTGAGTTGTTGAGGTGGCTGTTCCTTAGTGAGCTGTTGAGATGGCTGTTCCTTAGTGAGCTGTTGAGATGGCTGTTCCTTAGTGAGCTGTTGAGATGGCTGCTCCTTGGTGAGCTGTTGAGGTGGCTGTTCCTTGGTGGGCTGTTGAGGTGGCTGTTCCTTAGTGAGCTGTTGACATTGCTCAAAACATCTGGCTATATTAAACAATTACTAAAGACTAAGATCACCTGCTTCAATTTTCTATATAAAATAGGGTGTGTATATGGTGAGAATTAGTCACAATGATTACCAAAGCATAACTCAGTAACTTAGACCAGTTGCCATGACAATGAGTGAGCCTCAATTTTGAAATATTCAGAATTACTTACCTGGGAGTAAATTGGTGACCTCATACATCCTTGTATCAGGTGTAATGGTATCACTAGCCATGATATAACCATCTAAACTATGAACATCTCTGTATTGTACCTTGAACACGGTTAGTGGACTATCACCATTGTCCGCTTTGTCCCAATTCCACTCTACTTTCACTGAAGTGTCAGAAGTCTTTGTTATCCATGGTTTCCGAGGAGGGTTGGGCACTGCGAAAACACATAATATTGGTCAAAAATTGGGTTGTCATACATTTCTGCCAAATTTGGAAATATTTTAAAACAGTTAGTCAATTATTACATGTCTTTTTGCACTAAGCAACAAAACACCACACATAATATTTCAGAAACTTCATAAAGTGCATGTTGATAAAGACAGATTTTGAGTCCAGATTTAAAGATGTTCAAATTAGGTACTGAACAAATATTGTCGAGATGAGGATGAGGTCCCATGTACACAAGATGCTGAATTGTTAGAGATATGAACAGGAAAACATTGACTTACAAAAATTGCCATTTTAGAAAGCACGCTCACTTTTGCAAAAACCATGCCAAATTATAAAATGATGTTCTTTGAAATGTTAAGAAAACTTTTGTCATTTTCCAGAATATAACATACCTGCAACAAATCCGGCAAACCCTGGATTATCAAATGCTCCACCATTGTTAGTACCCCAACTCAACCTTGGCGATGTCATACGGCTTGATGGCGTTGTCTTGACGATAGGAGATGATGTTGTTACCCTTGCTGAAAGACAAATGACAATATGATGGTTGGATTGCACCTGATGAATTTTATTTTATTTTTATAAACTTGATTAAAGACAGAATTCACTCGATGAATACAGAATTACGACAGAATGCCATGACATAAAGCAATTTTCTGAGCAGAGTAACAGACTGTTAAACCCCCTCACTAACAAGCACAGTGAAACGAGTAGAAACCGAACAAAGTGACTGAGATTATTATTTAGTACTCAGTTGTTTAGTATAGATGGTCTAGCATAATGGACAACACCTTTTTACTATAGAATGTGTTGAAATAACTATATCTAATTTTATCAAATTTGATTCCATGCATGATTAACAAAATCTTAATTTAGCTGAAGTGTCAATTATCTCTAATTAGCTATGTCTTAAATTAGCGAAGTTTAGCTAAATTAGCTAAAATGACATATTAGACATGTTAAATGTCAATTTTTAGTTTGTACTAAAATTTGGCTATTTTTGTCCCAATCTTCTGTAGGAAAGAGCAGACTATAAACAGGACTATTTTGTGAATTTGTGATGAAAAGAGGGAACTGGTGGTGAAAAGGTTAAGTCGAGAAAACAGCACAAACCCAATCATGATACAATCCTAAACAAACAAATTTCCATATGCTGCAATTGTTAAACTGTTCAGGAAAGTCTCAACAACTAGTCCAAAGTCTCAACAACTAGCCCAAAGTCTCAACAACTAGCCCAAAGTCTCAACAACTAGCCCAAAGTCTCAACAACTAGCCCAAAGTCTCAACAACTAGCCCAAAGTCTCAACAACTAGCCCAAAGTCTCAACAACTAGCCCAAAGTCTCAACAACTAGTCCAAAGTCTCAACAACTAGCCCAAAGTCTCAACAACTAGCCCAAAGTCTCAACAACTAGCCCAAAGTCTCAACAACTAGCCCAAAGTCTCAACAACTAGCCCAAAGTCTCAACAACTAGCCCAAAGTCTCAACAACTAGCACAAAGTCTCAACAACTAGCCCAAAGTCTCAACAACTAGCCCAAAGTTTTTGACTGTTACGTTGTTTTCATGGGTTGTGGTTGCTAGGCAGTAAAAATGCCAGAATGTTGCACTCACCTTCCACTTTGAGATACGCTGACTCACTGACTTGACTGTGAATATTCTCAGCTATACATTGGTACTCTCCCTCGTCTTGGCGCAGAGCATTGAGTATTGTCAAACCTCCCATTCTACCCTCGGATACAAATGTGCGATGTGTATTCATCACTCCAATGTCAAAGTCCTTCAACCATGCAACAGTAGGAGCGGGGTCACCTTCAACGCCACACGAAATGAACACAGGCTCACCTTCAAATACTGTCATATCCACAGGTGGCTTTAGAATTTCAGGATAACCGACTAAGAAACAGAATACATAGTTAGAAATTGTTACAAATTATGCAAATTATTTGCATAATAGGGTGCCAGGTGCACACAAAGATGTACTTTGGATCAGTCTACCAATAGCTGCTTTCCTATCTAAGAGACAGTTTAGAGAAGGGCATGTCAGACAATCTTAGTCTTAAATTTTTTTTTAACACAAACTCGGTCAAACAGACACTAAGTTGTAAAACAAACTATCATCAAATGTCAAGTTCATCCTAATTTATAAGTGATGAGCCAATAGAATTGTGAATCTCTAAAAGTGACTTTTGTATGTTTTTTTGAGCAGTAGAAGCAAAAAATCGTAGAATACAATTTGAGTTCTAAAAGTAACTTTGTTGTACTTACTCTTGAGTTGCAGTCTAGCAGAAGCTTGCACAATTCCCTCTCTGTTCTGCACCATGCACTGATACATACCAAACTGAGCTTCTGAGATTTCATGAACTCGTAACTGTTCACCTGTACACATGATATAACAACAATTGTAATTTAAATCCTTTGAGTACTGTGCATGAATCACCACATCAAAGATGTGAAGCAAATACTCAATACTTAAAGTGGCACAGAAATTATATCAACCAGACTATGGAATCAAATGTTATTGGAATAATTACAACCAATCTAGGAAGTAAAATGTTCCTGAAATAATTTAATCAAACAATGAAGTAAAATGATCTTGGAATAATTTCAACCAATGTAAGAAGTTAAATGTTCTTAGAAAAACTGCTGCCAGTCTAGAGAGTGAAAACTTCTTGGCATAATTTCAACCAATCTAAGGAGTAAAATGTTCCTGGAATAACGACCAACAAGCCTAGGAATAAAATGTTCTTGGAATATTTACAAACAATCTAGGGAGTAAAATGTTCCTGGAATAATTTTAAGCAGTCTAGAGGGTTAAATGGTACTGGAATAATATTAAGCAGTCTAGGGAGTAAAATGTTACTGGAATAATTACAGTTAGTATAGAAGTCTATTTCAATCAATATAGGAAGTCACGTATTGTAATTATTTCAATCCGACTAAGAAGATGGGATTGATTTAATCAGTACAGAAAATTGAATAATTATACATATGTGAAAGATCAATAATTTCCATCAGTTGGCAGTAATTAATCTGAATAAAATCGTAAACAAGTTTGATAAAAAATCTATTTGTGATTTGCATAATACAAATAATGACTTACCAAGTAAAGAATGTTTGAGACTCATTTCTGAGATTGGATTTGAATTAAATAACCATGTGATGTCAGTGATTGGATTACCACCACTTATTTCACACAAAAATCTCACAGTGTCTCCAATCCGAGCTGAAACATCTTCAGGTGGTCGGGTAATAACTGGAGGAACTAAGAAGAAAACAGATTTTATTGATTCTTTGAAACTAAAAGTAGCATTCCAAACTGTCTTAATCTGTGTGGTACCATTTCTTCATGCATACATGTACCATAAAATGTTGAGATAGAGGAGAAACTAACCGCAAAACATGAATTCAAGTGGTAATGTTGGATTTGCATAAAAATAGACACTAGCTTAGGAGACTTTGTTTGTCCTTATAGGTCACATTGTAGTTTTCTTGGGAATGAGACCCCTTAGTTGTCTCAAAATGAAATGACTAGAGAAGTGAGGGCAGGACATCTACTTATAAAACATTTTGTTTTTAGCTTGTGCTGATGATGTGATGTTTCACAAACTTTAAATAGATAATAATTTTTTTTACATGAATTAATGATTTAGCAAACTTCCTGTCAAAAGCGACATGATCAAAAAAAGGTTACCTGCACCGTCAAAATGAGGTCAACAAATTAGCATATTCAAAATGGCCGCCAACTCACCGATGACACTCAAAAGCACCTGTTTCCTGTAGGGAAAACCGATATCATTGGTCGCTACACATAGATAGGGTCCCTCATCAGAAGCCTGCACATTATGAATAATGAGGTTGCCAAAATACTGACTGGTCCTTTCTGTTGGCATCGGATCATTTTGCCTCATCCAGGACATTGTCGGGAAAGGTTTGCCGCTTCCCACACACTCCAGAGTAGCATTTTCCCCAACACGAACTGTGGCTTTGGTAGTTGATATAATCTGTGCTGGTCTGTCTTCATGAGTTGAGTCATCTAAGTATACAAATGTATAAACTTGCAGATTATTCTCAAATGAGAAAAAAATTATGTCATGTGATATCCAGTATGCAATATAATTATGCTAATGATATGGTAATGATATGAAAAATGGTAATAATATGATGACATGTAATATGCTAATGACATGTAATATGCTAATGACATGGGATATGCTAATGACATGGGATATGCTAATGATATGCTAATGAGATGGGTATAGTAATGATATGCTAATGACATGTGATATTCTAATGTATGCTAATGAGATGGGATATGCTAATGATATGTTAAAGATAAACAGTATGATATTGATCTTTATAAATTTATATTCAGCAGCTCATTATGAGATCAAGAATTATAGAACATTTATGCTTTAAGTGTTTTATAGAAAAGAAATCATGTCATAATATTGACACTTACCATCAATGATAACAAGTTTAGTACTATTGACTGGGGTTTGTCGTTTCTCTGCGACTGTATTATATGCTGAACACTTATAGTTTCCTTTGTCTTGTAAAGAAACATTTGCTATTTGTAAATTACCAGATGGTAGAATTTTCATTCTCTCTGTGAAAAGAAAGAAAGATTTTGTATTTATGCCATCTTTTATAAGCCATTCTTGAATCTAGAATGTAACACTGCCCTCCAGTGGCTATAAATGATAAAACTCACAATAACTGAATTCAGCAATTTTTTAGGCAAAACAAATTTCAGGATATAGACTGAAAACAGAAATGCTTGTTGAAATAGCAGAAAAGCTAGCAATATAAGTCAAATAGGGAGCCCTCTGGTGGTAATGAAGCAGGATTTTATTTCACAAATATCAAACAGCGCCCTCTATAATCATACTGGGTACACACTAGTTTTGGGACATACCTGTGGCAAATGCTATCCATTCTCCTTGAAACCTGTATTCTACTCGTGCTGGTGGTAAACTTTCTGGTGGTGAACAATGAATTATTGTTGTATCACCCTTTGTAGCATATGTTATAGGATCCATCTCTTCTGTGAAAGGTTTGATGTCTGAAACAGAGATGTAAATAATGAACCACAATGTTCAACCTGACCAAATGTTATTAATTTTATGGAACCATTCACACAGGAACTAAATTTCAGATAAAACATCTGTAGTACAACGTGGTAACATTACATAGAACATGCTCATTTGTCATTGTACAATGCATCACGGTCATATTACAATGCATCATGGTTATTTTGCAAAGCACCATGGTCATATTACAATGCATGATGGTCATAATACAATGCATCTTGGTCAAATGTCATCAGTATATTCGGCACTAGCGAACATTGATCTGATATCAGTACATAAATAAACTTACATGCAGCTTGTAGCAGTACTGGTACGCTGGCAATGGCTCCCACCGAGTTATTAACTATACACTGATAGTGTCCTGTATGTGTAAATATATTTTTCTCATGTCGAAATGATCGTATAATAAGTTGTGATCCCCTGATATCATAGTCTGCATCATCACTAGCCGAGATGAATTGTCGATTATATTTCCATCGTATTTGTACATTACTAGGTTCGGCCACGCAGTAAAAACGAACTTTACTTTTTTTCCTCACAACTTGTGGTTCGGGTTGCTGCACAAATCTTGGCGCTATTTCTGCATCTGGAGAAAAAACAAATATTTGACATACTGAATTATTGCTTTCACTTAATGTCCTGGTAAAAATTTGTCTCACATATAGCTTCTTACAATGTAGCACAGGCTAAGAGGCAAGTACGAGCAACATCTGTCCTATTTTTAAGACCCAATCCAAATCCTTAGCATGGGCTAATGAAGTGTACACAACCACTTAGCTCAGGCTAAAGTGCCTAAAAAACACCTTTGTATTCATAGTTGATTTCTGACGTGACAATCAACACAAGCAAGTCTAAAAACATTATTCTTGAGAAGAAAATGCACTGACAAGAGACTCTTGTTTTATAACCATAGAACTAACAGGCTACTGTACTGAGTAATCATAGTTAAAATGACTGAAGTTTGTGTGTTTCATCTTCTGCATGTATGCAATTTGGTCTAGCCGATATGCAAACATACATGATTAACTTCTTGAATTGATGTAGCCTGAACATAACTATAGAATAGTGCAAATTTAACTAATTGAATAAATATTTTTGATTTACCATATTTACTGTATTAGGAGCACATCTCAAATAGAGGTCCTATGTGGGACATGTCTGCACTCTCTTATGTTCAAAGCTTAGCCAACGTTGGTTGAAACCGAAACTTTGCATATTCGGTGTCTTTCAAAAATTTCTACTACATTTCTGACGCTGTGAGATAATTTTCAACAGCAAAAGGGAGTGTGCATATTGTATTGTGTAGTGTGTTTTCGTTCACTATTCTCTGGCCGTTTCACTAAAAAATGAGACATTTTTAACAGCATCAATTATTTTAAATTCATGAGTTTTTTAATAAACTAATTTCAGATTGTTCACACTAAAAAAACACTGAATTTAAATCTGATGAACAGACATTTAGGATCAATTCATGACCAATAGAGACTGAAAAAGTTAAGAACTGAAATAATAATCCTGTATTACTGTGATATGTGTGTGTTTGTTCTAGGAATATAAAAGAAGTTCTCAGGAGATTAATTTTGAATTTTAGAGGCTAGTTTGCTCATGTAGACAAAATAGTTTAATATTTAAAGCAGTCTGTAATGATGAGGATTTTTATCTCAAACTAAGATGCAAAGTTTGTATTAAAGAGGATCAAACTAAACTGAAGATTACATCTCATTTTACATCACATTTTTTTTTCAAAAGCACAGCAGACTTTTTTAAGAAACAAAAAAAATATTTTGAAAATAGCAAAGTTTTATCTTTGCTGTTGTACTGGTTTCTATGGTGATGTGTTTTTTTTCACAATTTTGCTTGGTAACATGAGATTTTGTTATTGATAAAAATCTTGAATTTGGAACAATACATGTATTTCAAACAAGCTGATATTTATTATTTCTATTATTTCAATGGAAACGTCTCCCACAATGCATTGTACATTATGCTCAGTAACATGCTCAATAGTGCAAAAAAATATTTTTTCTCTCCCATGATGCATTGCATATATGCTCAGTAGTGCAAAATTTGAATTCCTCTCCCATAATGCATTGCATATATGCTCAGTAATGCAAAATTTGGATTTCTCTCCCATAATGCATTGCATATATGCTCAGTAATGCAAAATTTGGATTTCTCTCATATAATGAATTGCACATATTGAATTTGCTTTGGACTCCCTTAAAATTGGTTGAGAATTGAAATTCAGTAATTTTTTTTCCATATCCCATCAATGGCACCTGTGATGTATCAATTTAGTGGTAATAGAAAAGATGCGAGGACTGAATTCTGAATAGTTAGAACAGTGTGTATGGAATACATTCATCGAATTATTGTTCAAAACGACATGCATTTCCACATTGTAGTCTTCCCAACTGTACAATAAAAGTAACAAGTTTTGTTTTCCACAATTACATGATCATATGAATAATTTAAAATCATATTATAAAAAAAATATCGATATTGGCAAGTAAGAGTTTTGTGATAAAAACAAGACAATACAAAAACACCAACAACTTACTTCGACACCCCCCCCCACCGGTACCTAATTATAAATCACCACTATCAGAAGAATTTTATGTCATAGCTTTACATTATTACCAATGTTAATCTCTAGTTTCAAGTAAATTCATTTTAACGAATATTTAAATATTTTGTTTCTAATTCTGAAGGTGGTGATTGATAACAACAATAAACCCCCCAGCGCCATAATGGATGAAAAGGCAGGTCTATAGAATGTCAATATGAGAAACTAAACTGAACATCACATCTAGATTCTTCACCAGAAAGAGTCATTATTGTTCAAATAAAGATTCAATAAACAGTAAATGCAATGTTTGGTTTATGTACACTTATATTATTAGAGAAGTAATCCTAATACATCAAATATGACATACATACAAACAATTAATGAAATATTACTCAAACAGAATTTACACACCACCTGCTGTTACTATTTTCCCCTCATTCATTTTGAATATCTGCTGAGACTTTCAACTGGCATTGTGTTAAGGAAACTATCATTAAAGAAACATTAGTCTCTTTAATCATAATTTAATAAAATCTTCATTAACTCAGTGATTAATATTGTACATCCGAGTTTAGTAACTATAAATAGTAGATAAATAACTAACATACAAACAAGACTTACCTGTGAAGTAAACAACCTGTACTATGATGAGAAGACAAAGCCATAGTGCGGCCCGTAGAGATATTCTATAAAAGACAGGCAGTGCTGGCAGCGATAAATCCATTGCACTTTGAAAAGCCTCAATCTCACGACATTAAGAACAAATTTTCATATAAAACACCTGAAAATTCAAAAAAAATACAAATACAAATGTGTTATTAAAGAATCCAGCAAAAAGGAAGTTAATCACATAATTGGAGTAAAAACAAGTTAAAAGCATTTTGTTAAGAAAGTTGATTGTAATATAAAAGGCAAAGCAGAGTCTCTGAAAGAAGCCAAGTAATTCAAGGTTCAGGGTCAAGGCTATCTTGGAGGATTTGAATTATTTTCTTCATCAGTGAAACCCTATCATATCGTTTTGAGAAGATTATTTTGTTTTTATTCTAAAATTAATCTTCTGAAAAAGTCAAAGTAACAAGAAAAAAGAAATTGGAATCTTTATAATATGACTAGTGCGTGTCTATACTGAAGGGCTTGCAGTCATAGTAACAGCATTACTAGCAACTTACGAGGTATTTTGTATATTTAAATTATTTTTACAAAACAAGTCTTGTATAACAAGCGAGTCTGTATACCATGTTACATATTAATATGTATAATACATTACATACTAATATGTATACCATGTTACATACTAATCTGCACAACACATTGTTAGATACTAAGCTGTATACCATGTTACATACTAATCTGCACAACACATTGTTACATACTAATCTGTATACCATGTTACATACTAATCTGCACAACACATTGTTACATACTAAGCTGTATACCATGTTACATACTAATCTGCACAATACATTGTTACATACTAATCTGTATACCATGTTACATACTAATCTGCACAACACATTGTTACACACTAAGCTGTATACCATGTTACATACTAATCTGCACAATACATTGTTACATACTAATCTGTATACCATGTTACATACTAATCTGCACAATACATTGTTACATACTAATCTGTATACCATGTTACATACTAATCTGCACAATACATTGTTACATACTAATCTGCACAATACATTGTTACATACTAATCTGTATACCATGTTACATACTAATCTGCACAATACATTGTTACATACTAATCTGTATACCATGTTACATACTAATCTGCACAACACATTGTTACATACTAAGCTGTATACCATGTTACATACTAATCTGCACAATACATTGTTACATACTAAGCTGTATACCATGTTACATACTAATCTGCACAATACATTGTTACATACTAATCTGTATACCATGTTACATACTAATCTGCACAACACATTGTTACATACTAAGCTGTATACCATGTTACATACTAATCTGCAAAACACATTGTTACATACTAACATGTATGCCATGTTACATACTAATCTGCACAATACATTGTTACATACTAATCTGTATACCATGTTACATACTAATCTGCACAATACATTGTTACATACTAATCTGTATACCATGTTACATACTAATCTGCACAACACATTGTTACATACTAAGCTGTATACCATGTTACATACTAATCTGCACAATACATTGTTACATACTAAGCTGTATACCATGTTACATACTAATCTGCACAATACATTGTTACATACTATTCTGTATACCATGTTACATACTAATCTGCACAACACATTGTTACATACTAAGCTGTATACCATGTTACATACTAATCTGCAAAACACATTGTTACATACTAACATGTATGCCATGTTACATACTAATCTGCACAATACATTGTTACATACTAATCTGTATACCATGTTACATACTAATCTGCACAATACATTGTTACATACTAATCTGTATACCATGTTACATACTAATCTGCACAACACATTGTTACATACTAAGCTGTATACCATGTTACATACTAATCTGCACAATACATTGTTACATACTAATCTGTATACCATGTTACATACTAATCTGCACAATACATTGTTACATACTAATCTGTATACCATGTTACATACTAATCTGCACAATACATTGTTACATACTAATCTGTATACCATGTTACATACTAATCTGCACAACACATTGTTACATACTAAGCTGTATACCATGTTACATACTAATCTGCACAATACATTGTTACATACTAAGCTGTATACCATGTTACATACTAATCTGCACAATACATTGTTTCATACTAATCTGTATACCATGTTACATACTAATCTGCAAAACACATTGTTACATACTAACATGTATGCCATGTTACATACTAATCTGCACAATACATTGTTACATACTAATCTGTATACCATGGTACATACTAATCTGCACAATACATTGTTACATACTAATCTGTATACCATGTTACATACTAATCTGCACAACACATTGTTACATACTAAGCTGTATACCATGTTACATACTAATCTGCACAATACATTGTTACATACTAAGCTGTATACCATGTTACATACTAATCTGCAAAACACATTGTTACATACTAACATGTATGCCATGTTACATACTAATCTGCACAACACATTGTTACATACTAATCTGCACAAAACATTGTTACATACTAAGCTGTATATCATGTTACATACTAAGCTTCACAATACAAGATTACATACGAGTCTGCACAATGCCGAGAGCAACAGCATTTTATTAATAATCCATAATTACATGACGATAGATTAAGGTGCAAATTGGTCACGAAGGGCTATCTGATTACCAACACATTAATGAAAAGTTAGACTGCCCACTGACTACATGCTTTGAGTTATTACACTTTTGACCTGACCTCAAGAAGAAGAGAAAAACATAGACTTCCCAGGACTACATTGTTTCAGCAGCTGAGAATGCAATTTGAAGGTTTGAATCATAGCACTATCAGATTTGTACAGACAGGAAAGTGAGGCTCTAACAACATATCATCAATAGATAGTTTATGTTCATTACAAGATCTCACATGTGTGAAAGACATAGATCGAACGTCTGGCGCAAAAATCAAATTATTTGATTTTGAATTTGGATTTCTTGTTTATTGCTCAATGCCAAAATTATCTTTCACAGATATGGCATTGAGATACCCTTACTTCATCAAAATTGATCAACAAATGCGTGTGATACCGTAGTACATTATTAAGCGTTGAAATATCAAAGAAATAGTTTCACGTTAGTCGAATTCTATCGAGGTTTTGACGTCACTACGACACTATGACCTTTGTATGTCCTGTTATTACATTCTATTTCATTCATAACATGGAATCTCGTAGACAGTAGATACATAGGTGCCTTAACCTTTTCAACACCAGATTTTCTCATCCAAATTTTTTTGCATTTTTCCCCCATATTCTTCAATATTTCTGAAAATGAATCTGAATCTGAGCCAAAGGACAAAATTTAAGTCAATTTTCAGGTTTTACTCATAAATTTGGCTATTTTTTGTCTCAATCTTATGAAGAAAAGTGCAAACTATAAACGGAACTATTTTGTGATGAAAAGGTTAATTAAAGATCATTATATCAGTGACACCAGACTTTATTGATGAAAGACATAATTTAATGAGAAATAGTTTTAGGTGAAACTTTTTGCAGTGATAATTACCAGTGCAGTGTTTTTCTTTCTTTAACTAACATAGCAAAGACTATAACAATCTACATAGAAACAATGTATCTGTTATCTTTATTGTCAATATTTTATATCCGTCCTATATATGTTCAGCTTCCACATGTAAATAACACATTTTCAAATTTGATATATATCCAATTTTCATAATCTCATAACATATTATTACTATTATTGCTTATATTGCAACCACCCCACAAAATAAACATTGCTTGTCCCTTACATGTGTTTTTTCTCAATTATCATGATTGGCTTCTCAAGATCAGCTTCTAAGGGTTGTAGTAGGAAATCTGATCATACTGCTTGAGGCTTTTAAGATCGCGTATCACCAACACTGGTGTCAACCATACGGGCCACATTAAAATATTGACTCTATAGGAAGTAGGTCTAACACTCTCCATGCTTTGAAAACAAGAAAACCCATGATTAAAATTATGGTGAAACCAATACTCAGGCTGTTGATTATTATTTTTTATATTTACAATAGATGCCAGATGTGAAGTTTTATATTTGAATAATGTATAAAATCTGTATTTTATTTATTTTTGAAGATACAAGTCAAATATTGAGAGTCAGGTATAACATGAACTACACACTGGTTTAAGTCTTGTAAATGTTATTTGTGCTAAAAATAAAAAGACACTGAAGACTAGTAGAAATAGCTCACTGGCACTCCATATGTATCTTGTCTCATTTCGTGTAAGTGCAAATAGTGACTGTAGTACTGAGCACAATAGTTACAACCACCCCTCTGAGGGTATATACTGTACAGGCTTACCCTCTGAGAGGTTAGTATACAACAAGTGACCCATTTGAAGGTCTTAATCAGACCTTTTGAGGGTATATACTAAGATCTATACTACAACTGGACCCTCCGAAATACTATACTACAAGCGGAATTTCTGAGGGTCAAAAATACAACTAGACCCTATGAGGGTGTGTATAGTACACAACCAGACCATCAGAGATTCTACATACTATAAATGAACAAAATGACACCGTTCCAATACAAGATACGATACGTACCTTCTCCTTCATTTTGAAAAGCTGTAGGAACGAGTTACAGCGACAGCGACATAGATTATACCAACATAAGATATTAGACGCTGTCTATTATTTCACACTCTACATGGAGCTGAAGATGACAAGAATAATTTATCCAGAATATGCAAGGCAATTGAGGAATACCACTAGAAACGAATTCTCTTATAGCATCTCACATAATGTTACCGCAAGGACTCGTTATTATAAGACCAACGACTCTTGAGGAGTCGTCTTCATTTTCCAGATCCTAGCTGTCAATCAGACGCAACGACATGGATCTGATTACATCTTCCCTGTAGATGGAAAGCCAATTAAACAGCTAATATTGGCTATGTACATTGCTGTATGACCTCCAGCATCTTCAGTTTAGACAGGTCAGTTTGGGTCAGGTCACCACAAAACAAGGGCAAGATTTCAGATACAATAGCTTTACAAAGGTTATCACTAACATTAATTGTAATGTAATTTTACAGTAAAAACATTTCTTTCATTCCAACTACAAAAGGCCATTGCCATTATTTATTCTAAGTGTTTTAATAATTAAATCATTTCATTTTAATAAATTTTAACTTTAACTGAAGGTGATGTACATAAATCAGATCCCAAAATGAATCTAGTGAATGGATTCCACAGAGACGCATAGTCAAGTATGTAAAGAGTGTTAATATAAATGAATAACATTTGATATGTTGTTGTAACTGTTTGTTTTGTCATTAATCTCTTAAAACACTGAACAGCGCCACCACCTAAATCAATAGACATCAATAGACACAGGCAGAACAGTAAATATTGCTTTTCAAATGGTGAAGTGAGACTCAACCAAATCTTGGTCAAAATTTGATGATTATTTGCAATATTTAAGTATGAAGAAGTTTGAATAAAAATTAGTGAAGTTCAAATATTTATTTAATTTTTGTATACATGTATAGAATCAAACATTTAGAATCAGCCATTTTAAACTTGCTCTATCTGCCTTTGAAAGCTATTGTAAATATTGTTCTAATTAATGTGTTATGGACAGAAATGATCATGGTTTTTATTACTATGCTCGGATTGTGTATCATCTCCTTGCTATGCTGAATATATACAGTGGGAGTGCTGATATGAAGTGGAGTATCCATATGCATACTTCTCAGTACAACTGATTAGGTAAGATAGTTTGTCAGCTGTGGGTGATGATATATTCTGGAATGGCCAAATACATATTTTATGTCTTATCAGGCAAAGAGAAAGTTTAACCTTAAACTCAGAACCTACATAAGCATCCCCAACTTACTATTAATAATCATTGATAAAGCAAGCTACTTAAGTAGCTAACAAACAAACTCATCAAAACATAAACTGTTACCAGTGGTTTATCTGCCAGACCACAATTATCAGGTTTAGAATGTAGTCATAGTAACAACCTGTGATTTAAGTAAAACAAGTAGAAAACAAACTAGGATTTCATGCGTTTATTAGGCACACTCTATCAGCGTCTTCTCTGAAACCACACAGACCAATAATCAACAGTAATGGTGTCTTCTCTGAAATCATTGACAAATTACAACCTAGTAATAAATGTAGTTGGTGTTGAAAACATCTTTATGGCTTGTGTACATTTCACACAATTGATTGGATTATAGTAGACTGCAATATTTAGTGATTATGTCTATTCAATTGTCAGTACAACAACCCAAACATGATTACAAAAAAATACTTTAACGTTCAATTTGCAAAGAAAATTGACATTTTCACATTAAAGGTAACAAATTAAGATGCGGTTACAGAACCAAGGAAGGACGGTACTCTAAAACCAAACAGAAATTCACAAACATTTTGTGAGGATTTCTCAACCATTACTGTATCTCTATTACAAATTTATTCCAATAATAAAACCAAGCAGTGTTGAAAATGACTGGCGGATACCACAAGGCATTTCAAACAAACATTGGTATCCTTTTTTTGAAAATTCGCATTTCGTAATTTATTTTCCGCAAGCTATGCATGTCTTATTAAAATTTGCACGATTGTTAGTGTCGCTGAACGCTCGCTGCCAAAATGAATGCGAGTACTGTGTAGCGACTAAACACAAAATAAAATGAATATGCACAGTTACAGTCTTTTTAATACTGAAACACATTATTCATGCATTTGAATTTTTTTTTAGGATGATTGACATTTGAGTAAATTTTGTTGTGATAATACAAAAGTCACTCATAAGAAATAAATTCTTTTCTCACTAACAGTGTGACTATCGCTGAAAGCATTGGTAATCATTTGTAACTGTAGCAAAAAAACAAACAAACAGAATAATGTCTGAGACAGCATGAAAAGAATTTTCACTGGTATCCCAAGGGGACGTTGGATGACAACAGTGTTCCAATAGACATCAAAATAATGACTTGATGTGACAGCAGCGAGGAAGTCAACAGAAACACACATCTACATTTTTCTGCGCAGTCATTTCTAGGATAGAGCCTACAGCTACCACGGAAGATATAATTGCTATCGCTGCTAAAAGTGTTCTGGTGATGAATTAAAGAAATCCTACAAGAGGCTTTTCAAATCGCAATGAATTATTAAGCAGATTAATCACAAAGGCTGCCATTATCAGCAAAGACGAAGCAGAATAAAACAACTGTTACCATGGTGACTGTTACAATCTTATGAATATTTGATAAACAATATTCATGATTTTTTTTGTCAAGTTATCTGTTTACTTAACATAATTAACAGTAACAAATAGTGGCAGCACGATGTATTCAAAAGATTGTATGCAGCATTTAATTTAGGTTCCATTTATACTAGATTCATATCACACATTTATCTTCTAAAGACAACCACAAGATTTGAATCATAAACTTAATCTTGTTTGTTAAATAAAAAAAAAAAAGTGATACACTATCAAAAACTGAAACACTTTCACAAAAAAGATAACATATTTGGAAAGGTTTGATTTGATCAGATTTTCACTGGGAACTTAAAGTGCCTCATATTTTATAAATCCGACTTGGATTTGTTCTTGAAAAAAAATATCTTTGATTATTATTTGTAATTAAAAAACCACAAACTACTGACAATACAGAATACCATATCACATTACTAAAGATTACTTGATTTCCAGAGGGTTGGTGCACTGGTCTGTGGAGATTCTAAGAGAGTAGTGGGGGCACTGGTCTGTGGAGATTCTAAGAGAGTAGTGGGGGCACTGGTCTGTGGAGGTTCTAGGAGAGGGACAAGAGGCACTGGTTTGTGGAGGTTCTAGGAGAGGGACAAGAGGCAGGGATACCATTTGATGTGTCTTATTATTGTTGTATAGATGTCAATTATTTTGATAAAAATAAACAAAATTTCAGCATACTATGGCCTTCAATACATTCTTACAAACATTATTCTTAAAATGTTGAAATTATTAAACAATGTCAATTTGAGTTGCGATACCCCAAATTGACCAAAATATTTGTCCAAATTCGATAATAAATAATATAACTACTAGTAGGACGGGAAGCATTGTCATTTCACTATATATACGATTTATCTTGCCTCTGATGCCAATAGTTTACCTTGAGTCAATATAATGAACAGTTCTTATAACATCCAACCAAGTAAACTACAGCCCACATTGTTGAAACAAAAAATCATGAGTAAACAACAGAGCAAACAAACAAAGTATCAAATTTATCATGCAGTATCCCATACATGTACATTACTTTGCACGGTTTCACTTTTCAAATATGAGACAAAGTGGAAACTATAGATTTTTTATCATACAGCGCAAACTTTAAGCGATTACAAACTTAACTATGCATATGAAAGCTTTATCCCCATCATTGAATGGAATGTCCCTCGTGAATGAAAGGTGATAAATTAACTTGACAAACACCTGGCAAACAACCAGAAATAATGAAAAGTGAACGAGATATGCTATCACTATGACAACCACATATGAACAATGTGCCGTATCTTAACTATCATCTACAAATGTGCCACTTTTATATTTTGTTATTTGAAGATATTCGAGACAGCATGGTGACAAAACGCTATCAAATACAGGGTAATTTGTCTGCAAGATCTCAATCAAGTCATTTGAAATTGATGGCTCAATCAGAAAATTTTTCAGGAGTTGCAAACATACTTTATTAAATTATTACTGAACAAATTAATGTCATATAAGAGCAGATGATTTTCTCAGTACTGAATACGTAGTTAGTACTACAGTACTGAAAGTGATTTTTTTCTTCTTTTGACAATATTAGTCAAATTTGGTAATCATTGTGGATAAAAGATTACTAGTTTATGTAGTATTGAAAAGACACTACATATTTAAAGAATAATAGACACACATACATCTTATGAATTAACAAATGCTATAAGAGGTGAGGCAAATTTAAAGTGAATGATGTCAGATTTTGTCACTATACTAATGTCTAACTACATTAGGAAAAGGTCAGATCACATTAATTAACAAATTAGACAAAGATGCAACAAACAAAAGCACCTCGTATATATCGCGTAACACAATGTACAAAACAAAATGAGTATTTCAATATCAGGTTAGCCTTTTATATTAACATAAAGTCAGTTCTATAACTATTAATAATTAACTTCACCATTGGCATTATGCTTGTCATACATTTTAACAAACTTGGACCCCCAAATATACATTGTATTCTAATAATAATAAATAACACAAAGTTAGCCCCCACAAATATATTTTATAAAATAAAGCATGTCCTATCCCCCACCCCATATGCAACACATAAAACTAAGGGAGTCTTTTACCTGTAGCATTATGCCTGCCATGTATGTACATCTGCTCATGTTATCCAGGAAAACACATTAGAGTCCTTCAAGAAATCAACCACTGTCTTGCAAGACATAGACTGATTCATTCCTTGTTAGGGGTGTCAGGTATATGAGGAAATGAGGGGCAATAAGAAATCCATCAAGACATAACCATGCTTTTTAATAATTAGTAAATTAGTTAGTTTTTTTAATAATTAGTAAATTAGTTAGTTTTTTTAATAATTAGTAAAGAATGATCAACACAAACATTACTCTCCCACCCCTCTCAAAAAGTGATATTGCTCTGAAGATTTAAACAGTGAAAGGGAAATGTAATACTTAGACACATGCAAGGAGTACAAGCATGTTGATTAGAGTGCATATACAGTATTTATATTCAGGTTCAAAGCCAATTTCTTAGATTCAAATACTTCAACGAATATTTTGAAATATTTAACGGCCATATGACAGTTGATACTAAACAACAAGTTCAAAGCTATGAGAGATAACAAGGTCATTGCTACTAGCTAGGGTCATCTGGTCATACAAATGTTACTCCGACAGAGAGGTCTCTGTTACCGTAATTACGCACACATGACACTCGCCCATCATTAACAACATGAATCAGGTATAATCAAGTTCAACAACATGTATCAATTTATCCCAGGAACATACAACTTCAAGGTCACGTCCTTAAAAAGAAATAGTGCTGATGGAGAGATTAGCCAGAAAATTGTTAAAATGCTTAAATTCAACAACACAAATAAATAAAATCTTCATACAACTTTTAACACCAACAGAAAGATATTCGAGTCAGAAGTTTCTTGAAAATAGTCAAAAATCGATCACTGCGTATTTCGGTAGATTTATTAATGATTGAGTTTTCAGGTCTTAGGAAGTCATAAACATGCTGCAATAGACATCAAAGATGGACTATATGACAAAATCAATATTTGCGAAGCATCACTGTCTATTAAGGTTGATCGACACGCACACCAGTCTCTTTAGTTTTTTCCTGTATAGCCATTATGTCCCCCTCCTTCTAAATTGATAGGATCCCTTTTTTTCTAAATTTGCCACTGTGCTCAAGCAAACAAAATTGTATCACACTGCGGTTGAGGTTTTAACATGTGTAATGATAACAAACAAATAGTTCAGGTCATGAAGTACAAACATTTCTTTAAAGCGTGGTGGTCGTCGCGCAGCGCGTGTTTGAATTTAATGTACATAAACAATGTATTTTACACAGATTGTATACGTCGCTATGAGTCCCATATCGAACAGGACGCGGCATGACGACTGCATCCCTTTAATATGATGACAGGTGGATGAATATTGCGTCATATTTCACCATGCCATGAAAGGAACCGCATGTATAATAAAATAAGAAACAGACACTACAACTATTCACTCTGCCAGGATTACTCTATATTCAGTTAATACTCCCTACTGCATAAAGATGAAGAAACCAAACAGGATGCGGTATCTAGGCAATAGAAGATGTTAGACATCAGAGAATTTGTCGGTAACAAAAGACATGGTACACCCTTGTCGTAGTGATGCAACCACCAAGGTTTAATTTACAAAGGAAATGTAAAGTCGTCTCCCCAGATACGAAAACCATCCTATACATAGTCACTTCACAATCTTGTTTTTCACACCTTTTAGCACGATCACATGACCTCACTATATTAGAGGCTTCAAATGATTATATTCAGATTTATGAGTTTTTAAAGTATACCTGACAACCTACCGACTCTCATGGGCCATTAGATTTTAGTTCCTGACCTTATTGGTTCTAATGTTGACCTGTTTTGTCTACTCTGGGGAGTTACAACATCAAAATGTGAAGGAAAACATTTTTTTTGAGCATTTAAGGGTGATAGTGCAAATCATTAAGAATTTAAATAAATATACATGGTACAATGTTTTCTTATGACAGGGTTAAGTACTTTCATTTTCACAGTGAAATTCACATCATGTTGTTACACTCAGCGTCACGCCATATATATCTCTCAACAGGGTGATTTCTTATCAAGATAGTACACTGCACTGTATCCATTAGACAACAGGTGCGGAACCATTAAACTATGAATCTCATTATCACCATGGCAACATAAATCTTGTGACAATTCTAAGGTTATATTGGCAGTTACTGTCACGCTTTATGTGATAGATATTACTTTCCAATAAAATAATAATCATGGTGTATATACGACCTTCAATTAGGTTTTACTTTGCATAACAACAAAAACATAATTGCAATGAGGTTGGTTAAGTGGTAAGCGAATTCTGTGAGCAAAATTTAGCAATTCAGCAAAATTCTGCTCATCTTTTATGAAAAGGAATTGGTGAGCAAAATTTTCTCTTGTTGAAACAGATTAAATGTTGGCCATTTGAAAATGAACACGTATATAGAACTTTTTGTTTATAATTTCTTTTTTACAATATAGCATTGTGTGTATTTTCAGACAACGTTTTAAAGCGTAAAAGCTGTTACATTTCCAATTCCAGACATTGATTATAAATTTAATTACATCTGAAAAATGCCAAATAGTTCAAGATCTTTAGTCGCCTACTGTAAAATCTGTATTAGAAACCGCGACTTCTATTAAAATGGTACAATGCAACAGAGGGGATGCGGCTTCTATTAGAGCATCTACACTTATGAGAAATGGTGAACTTTTGGTTCTCAATTGTTCAAAAAGAATGGGTGCGACTTCTATTAGGGATGCGGCTTCTAACACAGATTTTACGGTAACATGTACACGCCTAAATTGGTAAAAATTTCATAGTATACAAATTGCACATTACTCATTTGTAAGTAGTATAGGAATAAATAAACACTGTGTGGAATATTTTACTAGTAACACAACTTGCAATAAAATACAGTCATACTTGTGTATTACAACCGCCAACCGCCGTTATAAAATAAAACGTAAAACATTAATTAACACATGATTATGGTAGTCAAATCTGGTATTACTTAGTGGTAAAATGTTTAGTTTAGCTAGTGATTGGATATTGCTAAACATAATCAAAGTAAAACACTCCAATTTAGCAATAAAAGTTTTAAAACACATAGTTGAACTCTGGTGACCTTGCCCGTTGTTGTATAATATTATTCCTTTATCATAGTTTGTTTCAATATGAATATGCATTGTCATAATTAATTTTGAATACAAACAAGTTTTAGGATTTAAACAGCAGTGGGAAAGCAGTCTATCGAATGTCACTGATTGATGTAAATATCTTACAAAAACATTAATGTGTAATTTGTTTAGTTATTTTAAGGGACATAATTTCCAGCTTTATTCAAAGTAATTCAGATTTTAAGTGACATAATTTCCAGCTTTATTCAAAGTAATATTTTATTTTTATTCAAAGATATTTTAGTATAAAAACAAATGCCTTATCTTCGAAAAAAGTGGACGAGAAATTCAATACAATTAGATCAGGTTTTGAAAGTTAAGCAAATTCAAATCCATTAAAAACAGACATAAGATACAAAGTGTGGGTAAAACACACCTTGCTTTATAGAATACGTACTATGAGTGTGGATGTAAATTACAACCATTAAAACTAACCTTTGTTTATCAGTGGATCAGATCTAGTAGTATGGTTAAACCACAAGAACCAATAATTAGTAGTGTAGTCAGTGAAATACTAAGGCGAGTCTCAACCAAATCTGTTGCTAGGTAACTGACCATGATTGTAGTATATATTTTTACCTACCGAGAGTGAAACACTAAGGCGGGTCTCAACCAAATCTGTTGCTAGGTAACTGACCATGGCTGTAGAGTATATTTCTTTCTACCTACCGAGAGTGAAAAACTAAGGCTGGTCTCAACCAAATCTGTTGCTATGTTGCATTCAGAATGATGGTGTAAATTTGTACCAGTTATTAGTATAACAGTAACATCATAATTGTGGCTGTATTAATACTCCATAATAATGCAGAAAAACAAATACATATATTCCACACTGTGAAGCTCTTCTTGTAAGATTGACAAGGACATGAAAAATATGCTGACATAGCTAATAAAATATTATAGAGGTCCTGAACTAGCTTTTTAAAAACGTTAAGGTTGATCTACCATATATTTTCTTACATGACTAATTACTTGTTTAACTTTATTATTATCCATGCATGTGTGTCTAATGTGTAAGTAGGGACACAATGTATTCATATAGGTACATGTTTCTTGCACAGAGATTGAAATCTCTTGGGGGAGAAAAATGATGCTATCGTAGTAGTACGACAGAGTGTAAATACATTGCCATCAAGATGAGCTGGTATGATACCCTCAAACAAAGTCAAGATAATATCTGTATACCTACACTATTTGTTACCATAGCAACAGTCTTCTCATAATACCAAAGCTGAATATATATATATACAAAACCAGGTTTTCTTTCAAAATGAACAAGAAACTGAAACTAGATGACGAAATCTGAGAACTACAAGATGGGAACTCAGAATGAGTCTAGATAATTAGATTCAGTCGTTAGTTATCAGAACATTCTGCTTGATGTAAAATGCCTAAAATATCAAATCACCACCATGGCAACCATTTCAGCATATAACTAATCATCAACATGGATGCCAACGCTGAAAGACTTGCCCTGAGCAAACCAACATAATAATAAAAAGTTTATGTTTACCTTCCTTTCTCTGTATTTAGTTGCGTTTCAAGCAAATGTCCTCGTAACACGCACATGCCTTCAGAGACCTTTCAAACCGTGTGCACGAGATGACATTACGAGTGCCATACAATAATAAATTCATGTAGTAGAACAAATTAATATGCAGCTATAAAATATAGAGATGTTTATGGTGCAGAATATTGATAAAGATATTAATTTAATAATCAATACTGTATTCATACTCAAAAGAGCTTGTGTCTGACAAACAAATTTATTGCCATTTTGTTATCCTTTTTATTCTAAGAAAATAGAAACATTTTGTGTAATTTTAATCATATTTGGATAAATCAAACATTATAGAGTTATTTCGAGGAAAACTGTTGATATGATTTTGGTTGGAGGCAAATATATTTAAAACAAATTCATATTTCAATTTTTATCACACCATATTTTGTGCAACATTTAGCATATTTTAATTTATTTTTTGATAACGTTTTTGAACAATACGTATAAAATATCATATTGAATACAGGTCTTGGTCAACATCTTTGAAAAAAATGACTCTAACCTGTTCGCCACCAGACTTCCTCGACCAAATTTTTTCTTATATTCTTCAATGTTTCTGGAAATTATGCCTAATTTTGGAGCCAACAGACAAAATTTTAGTCATCTTTTAGTTTTTTTTGGTCCTTAACTTCTGAAGGAAAGTGTAGACTCTAAACAGGACTATTTTGTGAATTTGTGATGAAAAGAGAGAACTGGTGGTGAAAAGATTTCATTTTTGTGAATTTTACAAGTCAGTGAAAATGGGTGATTTTCTAGTGATCTTGAGTATGTTGTGAAAGACGCGGCAAAATCCAATGATTCAATTTTGAACTTGAATTTCCTTTTTCATAGATCAATGTTTTCATGGAAGAATACCATGTTGAGATATCCTTACATTATCAAAATTTACCATCATCAAATGTTTATAATACTTTATTAATCATGGTAATACCAAAACAAATATTTTTTCACAATCTTGATAGAGTAATGACTTCAATAGAAGAATAGATTTCATGTATGCATCACAAAGTCACAACTATGATGAAAATATTAACATTTGATTAAATTATCAGTTATTAATACAGGAATAGTTGATTTAAAGGGAGGTGGTCATCGCACCAATATGGAACTCATAGCATGTAAAATACATTGTTTACATGAAATTTAAGTATGTACTGTGCAACAACCACTGCCCTTTAAGCACAACAAGCCAGACTTTCAAGTTTGTACATTAGTGTATAATAATGATTCTAACTGAAGTGAGAAACCTGACAATTTTTATCTTTAAGCCATAAATGTATTAGTACTATGATTTGAAAGCAACTTATCATAATACTTATAGTAGCTGATGATATTACTGTACCAAATTAACCATTAGCAATCACACAATTCAAGCACTGAGTGTACACTGGAATGATTCAATGCAATCAGTGACTCAAACTAGCAGTCACATATTACTACAATTTGAAAATCATCTTATCGGATACTTGTCAAACGTTGACAGACCCACCTCAGAATAAACGTAAGTATTTAAATCATGAAAATATCAGAAATCAATATTTATGACATCATAATGCATTATTACCATGACAACATCACTAATGACACGTGCATTTCTGGACAACTGATCCAGATTGCTACAATACAAGTCATTCATTACAAACAAAACTGACTGCTTGATCCACAATATCAAACATGTTTTTCTGATTTGATGCTTCTCAAAACATTATGAGAGATAACAGAGTTTGCGAGATGATCTCTTTTTTAGAAATATATAGAGATTGACATTTTCAACAAATTCCACCTGACAGGTGAAAATCAAAGAATCCATCATGACCATGACTTGAACATTTTTTTAGATAAAATACATGTACGTCTTTTCTTTACAACACATATATTAGTCATATATTATCATATAGCTTTGTTATTTGTCAACATCTCGGTTTGTATATGTTCCTAATGATTAACTAATGTTTAATCTTAAGGTATATTTATAAATAGATGAGCAAGAGGTCGAATAAGGAGAAACAACGATGTCCAATGTAACTGAAAAACAGACAGAACACAGTAAACAGCGATGTCCAATGTAACTGAAAAACAGACAAAACACAGTAAACAGTGATGTCCAATGTAACTGAAAAACAGACAAAACACAGTAAACAGTGATGTCCAATGTAACTGAAAAACAGACAGAACACAGTAAACAGTGATGTCCAATGTAACTGAAAAACAGACAGAACACAGTAAACAGTGATGTCCAATGTAACTGAAAAACAGACAAAACACAGTAAACAGTGATGTCCAATGTAACTGAAAAACAGACAGAACACAGTAAACAGTGATGTCCAATGTAACTGAAAAACAGACAGAACACAGTAAACAGCGATGTCCAATGTAACTGAAAAACAGACAGAACACAGTAAACAGTGATGTCCAATGTAACTGAAAAACAGACAGAACACAGTAAACAGCGATGTCCAATGTAACTGAAAAACAGACAGAACACAGTAAACAGTGATGTCCAATGTAACTGAAAAACAGACAGAACACAGTAAACAGCGATGTCCAATGTAACTGAAAAACAGACAGAACACAGTAAACAGCGATGTCCAATGTAACTGAAAAACAGATAGAACACAGTAAACAGCGATGTCCAATGTAACTGAAAAACAGACAGAACACAGTAAACAGCGATGTCCAATGTAACTGAAAAACAGACAGAACACAGTAAACAGCGATGTCCAATGTAACTGAAAAACAGACAAAACACAGTAAACAGTGATGTCCAATGTAACTGAAAAACATACAGAACACAGTAAACAGCGATGTCCAATGTAACTGAAAAACAGACAGAACACAGTAAACAGCGATGTCCAATGTAACTGAAAAACAGACAAAACACAGTAAACAGCGATGTCCAATGTAACTGAAAAACAGACAAAACACAGTAAACAGTGATGTCCAATGTAACTGAAAAACAGACAGAACACAGTAAACAGCGATGTCCAATGTAACTGAAAAACAGACAGAACACAGTAAACAATGATGTCCAATGTAACTGAAAAACAGACAGAACACAGTAAACAGCGATGTCCAATGTAACTGAAAAACAGACAGAACACAGTAAACAGCGATGTCCAATGTAACTGAAAAACAGACAGAACACAGTAAACAGCGATGTCCAATGTAACTGAAAAACAGACAGAACACAGTAAACAGCGATGTCCAATGTAACTGAAAAACAGACAGAACACAGTAAACAGCGATGTCCAATGTAACTGAAAAACAGACAGAATACAGTAAACAGCGATGTCCAATGTAACTGAAAAACAGACAGAATACAGTAAACAGCGATGTCCAATGTAACTGAAAAACAAACAGAACACAGTAAACAACGATGTCCAATGTAACTGAACAACAGACAGAATACAGTAAACAAACTTAATTTTATGTGAGACAAATAGTTGCTTATTTCACAAAAAAAGGAAAAATCGAGTAAAATTTTCTGTTCACTACGAGATTTTACGTATTGCCGCAAAAATATGATTTTATATTAATTTTGAATTTTTTTTTATACATCAATGTCGAATGCTGATTGTTCCAGAACAGAATATGCCATTGAGATACCCTAACTTCATCAGAATATGCCATTGAGATACCCTAACTTCATCAAAATATGCCATTGAGATACCCTAACTTCATCAAAATATGCCATTGAGATACCCTAACTTCATCAAAATATGCCATTGAGATACCCTAACTTCATTCAAAATATGCCATTGAGATACCCTAACTTCATCAAAATATGCCATTGAGATACCCTAACTTCATCAAAATATGCCATTGAGATGCCCTAACTTCATCAAAATATGCCATTGAGATACCCTAACTTCATCAAAATATGCCATTGAGATACCCTAACTTCATCAAAATATGCCATTGAGATACCCTAACTTCATCAAAATATGCCATTGAGATACCCCAACTTCATCAAAATATGCGATTGATATACTCTAACTTCATCAAAATATGCCATTGAGGTACCCTAACTTCATCAAAATATACTATTATCAAATGTGTATCGCACATGATTAATTATTTTTGTTTGTTGTATTTTATGTGATGTTTTGACACATTACGATGCTACAACCTTTGTTTGTCTTGTTTTTACATTTGACTGCCTACATAATGCTGGATCCCAAAGTGAATGGAAAACAATCTGATCTGTAGAACTGAAAATATTTCTGGGGTTCTATGTGAAATGTCAGCGACATTGACGAAATTTTGTCTTCTTGATTCCCATAAAATCTTCAAATCACCAACATTTACAATACCATATTTACTCTATTAAAAGCACACCTCAAATAGAGAAAATACACTGTAGCACAAAGAATAGTATTCCTATGTAATAGGTAACAACAGGCAAAATAGAACATGGTGTCCCCGGATCATTTCACTAGGCAATCCCGGAAATTAAAAGATTTCTCTCCAACTATTTCGTAGTCTAATAATATTACAGTTGTATTGTTAGACAGAAAATGTTTTTAATTGTAACTTAACCAAAAATTTAATCTGAAGTTATCATGTTCATGTTATACTGATCATAAACTGACGTTTAACAACTAAATTAGGTAAATTTGTCAATAGTGAAGCAGAAAAAACAGAGGTACATGTACATATGTAGGCAACGAGGGTTCAACTATGTCATCATAACAATTTGCTGTTTCATTTCAGGTGCATGCAAAACACAACAAACCTACGAAGTATGAAATGTTTCATTATGTAAAAAAAGCCATTATGTAAAAATTCAGTAGAGAGAAACATAATGGCTATTCAGTCTAGTGTATGGATTTTGTAATATACCGGTATTTCATTTTCAATTGCCGAACAGAGAATTGGTGTCCTAATAAGATGTTGAAAACTCAATTACCCCTGAATCCAAAGAACTGCTTGACGATGTTCAGCTATTAGCAAGACACATCTCACGAATACCATAGTACACATAATATGTTTGCCAATTTGAAAATGTGAATGTGAAACCGAGATACAGAGATGCCAAATATCGTTGCTATGGAAATGATGAATGAATTAAAAGTATGTACATGATTTGCTGCCATTTATGCAATATCTGAGCACAGTTTGGGATAAAAACAAATTGAAAAAAAAATTAATTCACAGAAAACTTTGCTCCAATATATGTAAACAATTCACATAAATGATAAATAACAAATAATGAAATATTTAAAGTTAAATATCAAAGCTGATAATGTTTAGTAATAACAGTTATTACAATTAACATTTCACAATATATTGCGGTAATTAATCATTCATAATTAAAATCATTAAGTTACCAACAGACCCATGTGAAAATTGACAAAATATAACAGTGATTTACTGGTTCCAAGTATTTGACTAACTTTGTTAATCAATCAGGGTCTGCATAGCAAGACGAGAATGGAACAATCAAGTAATTAATTCAGCCACAAGGTGTTATGGGCTGCCATTTCCTTTCTATACGGCAATAAGAAAAACTATTTTTGTCATCAAAATAATTTCCGTAATGCTATGCATAGTGTAAATTTTCTCTTAAATCACGCTATCTCTAATTTTCAATCCATTTTGATATCCCGTGAGTACACTAAATTTAGCTATACATCGTACAAGTGATAAATAAATAGATCTATCAAAAATGTGCACAGAAAATTGCTCCACAATTGCAAAATTTGTCAGGTCAGCATTTTCAGACCTGTAGATGTTATTAAGAACATTTCTCCCTCGCTTTAAAATGATTCTTTGCTATTTCAAATTTAATTGAAAAAACTGTCTTGTGTGGAAAAGCAAGTAAAGTAATAGAACCATCCAAGACACCATGCAGACAAGTCATATGTTAAAAAAAAAGCACAAATGAGAGATGAAAAAAAAAGCTAAAAAACATTGAGTAACTATTTGCAGTTTACCAAAGAAAAGATTATTTTATTTGAAAAGTCAACAATTTTTTCATTACGAGTTACGAGTAATGTCAAACGTTTGTTGTTGTATTAGATTGGGAAGTCATTAAGTCTTTAGCTAAGGTAGAAACAACAAAGTGTAATAGATCAAAAATGACAAATTTTCCGTGGGCAAATTTGTTTATCGCGATAAGTAATCAAATTAGTGTAATTGCATAACAGTTTTTTAAAAATGTATTATATCAACAGATCAAGTCAGAAATCAAAAAAAAAAAAAAACTGTCAATAATCTCACCTGAATACGTCAAACCACAAGCAGTTCTCGTATTTTCATTGACAGTGATGTAATTTCCAAGCCAGCCCCGGATCTAGCTCTATTCCTCCGTGGTGGGAGCAGCAGAATTTACTGAGCATCCGTCTATCTCTGATTGTCTACTGAGACGCAAGACTTGATGCGTTCTTTACTCAGCATCGCTGGCTCCATCATGTCTACTGTCTCTATACCCCTGGGTAATTACCCACAATAATGATCGCCATCCACCCATCATAATACTACCCTAGTCCACTCAAAACATCTATAAATCTTATAATTTGCCCAGAATAAATAATAGATTAAGGGCGAATTATGAAAACTACATTAAAGATAACTGAGGCGAATTGACCAGTTGATGGCCATCGTTCAAGCATACAGCTTCACCTAGCTAGGCATATTGCTCATATCATATGTTCTTTTCTGTAACGCTATTTAGCAATCTATTATGTGGTCATACGTATCCAACTATGTACAGGTATGCAAGCACAAACACAGCGGCGTGCCAGCATTCTGCCCAGTCAGTATACGCCAAATTGCTTTGGGGCTTACAGTGCATATGTCAAATGTCCTGGCTTGCATTATTTAGGTGGATTATCAGACTGCTTGCAAGTTATGGCTCTGTTGCATATTTAAAATGTCAAGTGCAATTGAGATTTCTATAAAATTATATTTATAAATGGTGAAAGCCTGAAAGCAAGTGCAATTATTATTCCAAAGCATCTCTTAACCTTGAAAAAAAATGCAATATTTGAACAAATCTGATTGGTCTGTCTAGGGCAATTTAATATTATAATTTTTTAAATAATTGAAATATAATGCGCTCTCTCATCCAAAAGTAAACAGACTTTTCAAAAAAGTATCAATATTTTTACACCTTGAGTTGAGTGTGATAATTATTTCTAGGGTTGGATGGGTAGAACAGGAGTAGGATGTGGTAATTCTAGGAGTGGGTAGAAGGAAATAGGTTCCATATTTATTTCTAGGGGTGGGTGGGTAGAGTGGGAGTAGGGTGTGATAATTACTTCTAGGGGTGGGTGGGTAGAACAGGAGTAGGATGTGGTAATTCTAGGAGTGGGTAGAGGGAAATAGGTTCCATATTTATTTCTAGGGGTGGGTGGGTAGAGTGGGAGTAGGGTGTGATAATTACTTCTAGGGGTGGGTGGGTAGAACAGGAGTAGGATGTGGTAATTCTAGGAGTGGGTAGAGGGAAATAGGTTCCATATTTATTTCTAGGGGTGGGTGGGTAGAGTGGGAGTAGGGTGTGATAATTACTTCTAGGGGTGGGTGGGTAGAACAGGAGTAGGATGTGGTAATTCTAGGAGTGGGTAGAAGGAAATAGGTTCCATATTTATTTCTCGGGGTGGGTGGGTAGAGTGGGAGTAGGGTGTGATAATTACTTCTAGGGGTGGGTAGAGTGGGAGTAGGGTGTGATAATTATTTCTAGGGGTGGGTAATAGGAGTATGTTCCATATTTATTTCTAGGGATGGGTGGGTAGTGAAAGTAGGGTGTGATAATTATTTCTAGGGTTGCATGGGTAGAGTGGGAGTAGGGTGTGGCTATTTATTTCTAGGGGTGGGCGGGTAGCGTGGGAGTAGGGTGTGATAATTACTTCTAGGGGTGGGTGGGTAGAGTGGGAATAGGGTGTGATAATTATTTCTAGCGGTGGGTGGGTAGAGTGGGAGTAGGGTGTGATAATTACTTCCAGGGGTGGGTGGGTAGAGTGGGAGTAGGGTGTGATAATTACTTCTAGCGGTGGGTGGCTATAGTGGGAGTAGAGTGTGATAATTATTTCTAGGGGTTGGTAATAGGAGTATGTTCCATATTTATTTCTAGGGGTGGGTGGGTAGTGAAAGTAGGGTGTGATATTTATTTCTAGGGGTGGGTGGGTAGAGTGGGAGTAGGGTGTGATAATTATTTCTAAGGATGTGTAGTTGAAATAGGGTGTGATAATCATTTCTAGGGGTGGGTAATAGGAGTATGTTCCATATTTATTTCTAGGGTTGCATGGGTAGAGTGGGAGTAGGGTGTGATAATTATTTCTAGGGTTGCATGGGTAGAGTTGGAGTAGGGTGTGGTAATTATTTCCAAGGGTGTGTAGAGTGAGAGTAGGGTGTGATAATTATTTCTAGGGGTGGGTGGGTAGAGTGGGAGTAGGGTGTGATAATTATTTCTAAGGGTGGGTAGTTGAAATAGGGTGTGATAATCATTTCTAGGGGTTGGTGGGTAGAGTGGAAGTAGGGTGTGATAATTATTTCTTGGGGTGGGTGGGTAGAGTGGAAGTAGGATGTGATAATGTACAATATACCATAGTATTTCTCAATATCTATCCTATACACAAATGGTTTCTCCCATTTGACTAAATAACAATTAAACATTCACTTAAATGACAATTATTTATTATTTTTGATGTTAAACCAGCAATGATTGTGTGTCTGATTGATTCTAAGGTATATAGCAGATAATATTTAGTAATCATTGTCATATGTAACTTTTCAAAATAGCTAGATGTATCAAGCAATGTCTTGCTAGTATATCAAATAATGTTTAACCGTATACAAGTAACCTGACACTGAGCCCTCTAGGCATAATTATTCAGTCATTAATAATAATTCATATCACACACATTTCATGAATAATTTGTATCTCCCTGACAACTGACATCAAACCACAGGTAAATGTAATATCCACACATACACATGTATAGCCCAGGGTAACGTTCTGAAAACTGTATATATGCACAGTATGATATATTCTCTGTGGATTTACCCATGTAGTGATGTATAACGTTACACTACAATGAGAATCCAAGAAAAATAAGAGAAATAATACCAAAAACTGATTACAGTTATCAAGAATGGATGATACATATATCCCAATTTAGAAAGTTTTAATGAATTATATGACTTTACTGTTTATCGGAACAGAACTTGGCCTACTGTTTACATCACAAATTACACTATCTTCAGTCACTCATTACTAAACATTAATAATAGAACTGAAGGAAGCATCTATTGACACCAAACACAATTGCTTATGTATGAATTATTAAATTAATGTATTTGAACTTTAATCTTTAATCACCACTCTATTCATTACAAATTCCGATAGTCCCATTATAAGTCTGCAATTTTCTTCAGAAGATTGCAAAAAAATAGGCAAAAAACTGAAAATTAACCCAAATTTTGTCTCTTGGCTTCAAAATTAGGTTTCATTTCCAGAAATATTGAAGAATATAAGAAAAAAGTGCAGACAAATTTTGGCAAGAAAGTCAAATAGGTTAATAGGTTCACTTCGGTATCATGAAATGTTTGTCCTTATGCTATTATTATACTCTATCACTTTTAAACCATAAGTTGTAGCATGCTGTGGTTTTGTGGTATTGCACAGGGATCTCTTACCATATAAGGAAATACGCAGGGTATTAGGAAATACGCATTTAAAACATATGAAAATTGGTGCTTACAAGTCTTAGTAGGGGATTTGGATTATAACACAATCTAAATCCAACGTTAAGCCTATAAACGTTCCATTGTTTTTAGTGCCAAACCCCTTTGTTAAGTACAACAACAAATATTTCATTGGTGTTTGTGAGCTCTTGTGTGATTGGTCAATGCATGGACGGCTCTTCCACTTCCGTGTTTTACTCCCTATCAATTTTAGCCCTGTTTAACCATAGACAGTATAGTAGTATAGTAACACCAATGGCAAACGTCGTATGCCTAACGTAAGCTGGGCTGGAATATTATGATGAGCAAGTAAACAATGACGTCATATTTACTTCGATGCGATGTCACTACTTTCGTATCGAACTACAAGTATCTTTCCTCAAACGAGTCATTTTCTTTCCGCAATACGCATCTTCCGAACACACAATAGTTATCAGATGTTCTCGTGAACGTGGTTCACTAGTAAAAAAATATGACTTTTAATATATATGTTCCTGTTTAATTGAATAAAATTTAGTTTCAGACGGCAGTAATGTTTCCGTACATGCTATATTCAGTCTGTACCCCGTTTTCGACAAAATATTTGAATATTTTTGTTTTCATGATGCATGAATCTTATTATGTTATTGTTTACCGACTATACTCGTTTTTTATTTTTCTCTGCCGCGCATTTTTTTTTTTTAAACAGACTTTGAATCCGTATGTTCTCTCGTCTTTCACCACCTTGACTCTAGCGCACACTCTTTCAACCGGAATTCATGTCTAAGGTTGTACCCTGTTTCGACAAAATACTCGAATATTTTAGTTTTCATGATGCATGAATCTTCTTATTATGCTATTTTCCACCGACTGTGCTCGTTTTTTGTTGTTCTCTGTCTTGCACTTATTTTGAAATTAACTTTCAATCCGTCTTCGGTATTAACTCCGAAAGTGAAGTTTTGTATCTTCAGCAGAACGTAGCCGTTAAAACTTGCAAAACGAGTCTGTTTCGATCGATAATCGCTTAAGCAATTTATTTATTTTTTGACTCATTTAAAAAATACGAACGATGTCAATATTTAAAACTGCATTTTGTCTGTCTCTGGCGTGCTACAGAATGACATAGATCTCGGCCGATCGTATTTTTACAAAGGACCTGAATGTAAAGCACTAATTTCACCCAACCTCCTGCTCGCTTCTGCTTTGCGATCATTATTTTTACTCGCTTTTGCAACCGCATGTTGAATAATTTCCGCTTAATTTTTCGAGCGCGCGAACATAGAAATATCGCCTGTCTGCACGCTCGCATGTTACTGATTTTAAATACATGGCCGTGGCATCAATATGTTCCTGGTGTCTCTGCTCTCTGCCCTAAGGAGTAATTGTCTCTTTAATCATATTGTTGAAACGAAATAGCAGCCCTGGATTCAAACAGAACACAGTCCCGCTCCATCAGCTTGTTGTGGAACATTCACACAACAAGAAGTCATAGTTCAAGTTACGTTCGCGAACGAAACAAAGTATGATGGTTTGGAAGTGTCGTTCGAAATTTAATAATGGTTAATACTCATATTGAATCCTCAAACTTTAGTACTAAAACAACCATTTCGACAACTCATGTGCCAGTGTTCAGTGTTTGAACAAGCGGTCAGTGTTTTTAATAAACGAGTGAGAAAAAAAAAGGGATAAAAACATGGTCGTTTTACCGGTCGGAAATTAAGCAATATGCTGTTGATTAAAATGTTATAAAAGCAAAATATTGGGCGAAATGAGTATTGATGCTCATTTATAGCTTGACATGCGTCACGAAATGGCGACATGGTTAGAGTTGGTAGTACCATGGAAGGTACCGGTACTAATCCATGGTAGTACCAGTACTAAGGGAGGGAGTCTAGAGAAGGGAACAGCCAGATCCTTATCAGGGGGAAACGTGAAATCTCGACGGATTTGTTTCGTTGTCACATGTAATATTAGGTTTTGGGGGCTTCTGAGTTCAAAAAAGATGACTAAATCAGCCAAAAAGCAAGCGTTTAGAAACATACCTATCCAGAAGTTGGTTTGCCAGTACTTAATCCATTTTTAACACCTAGGCTATTCTATTGACATTGGTTGTTTATTTCATGGATTTGGCACTTGAGGTGGCTGATAAGTCGTGTCTTCGACACGGATTAAAAACCAGTTGTAAGCACAAATTTTCATATGAATATTTCCATCTTACTTCCAAGATGGTGGACCTTTTGAAAACAAAGTTTACAGCAACAAAGTTCAGTTTAGCTTGAGGCTTTCAACCTCACCCACACTGTAGAAATCTAAGAAAAAAACCTCACTAACACTGTGAGCCAAAGATATCTTCTCCAACCTCACTAAGCTGACAGTCAATCCCATCAATTGATGGATAAAAATGGATTATTAATATTAGATATTAAGATGGCTGTAATACACACAGCTCAATTAAGGAATATAGAAACAATGCCGCTGATTAGTATTTCAAACAAACAATTCCAAGACATTGCGACTCTTTGTAGAAACAGGGAATGCCATTTATCATTGTCACCAAGATGTCTTACATTAACCTTTCTGGCCTCTTCCTGTTATGGGGACTGTTCAGATCAGTACCTGTGCTTCAAATTATGAATAAGAATGCCCTCTACCCCATCCACTCATCTACATATTGTAATTGGGTTTCAAAATTCCCAGCATGCAGTTTGATAATGGTGGCACCAGTGGGATCATGTGATCTAATAGCAGTGCATTGATGAAGAAAAAGAAGAAGAGCTAGAAATAAGCAGTTCAGTTATTACAGCTGTACTGGTGACTTGTATTATTAATTTTGCTCAGGTATACAATTTATTTGACCCCAATTGATTGTTGTTTTTTTAATGTTGTCCTGAGTTCAAAAGCTCAAGCCAAACGATATTGGACAGACATCCTTGCTATTTAATTGCAACATGCACACATAGGAGCCATGAAAACAAACAGGTCAATGATGCGCATATTAAAAAACCTACTCCACGGCGACGATGCCACAATTAAATGTCTCAGCTCTACAAGATTTCTGTAAATTAAAAGTCTACAAAGACAATGTATCCACGGCGACAGATAAACAAATTCTGAGATGGTTAGCACTTGAGTAAGACTTGATAAAAATAATTTTTGGATAATTCACATATCATTTGGGATTTTATTTCTCATAGTCTTGTCCATCAATTAACTAATACAATACACTAACTGCCATGATTGAATGAATACTATCATGGACACTGCACAGCAGCTTCAAAATGACAAAATGTCAGATTCCTGTACTACGAGAAACATTATCGTGAAAGATATAACATCGAGGTTCTCATGGAATAAAAATAACATGCAGGCAGGCAGATTATGGACATATAAACACGAGTGACCATGACAACAGCAAATGTGGCTCGTCACTGTAAGATGCTCAGTTACACAATGTCACACTGCCCCAAGGACATTAAGTTTTGTTGTGTACCATAACATAATCACCAACATTCACTGCAATCCAATTTTACTCATAGCATTAGTCTTAAAGCATTAAGTCAATCATTAATTCCAGAACAAAAAACATTGCAAATAACCACATCCTAGACAATCAGGCTAACCAATCAATTAAAAAGCCTTGGACACTCAGTTTAGAGTGAAGATAAGAGTACAGACATAGTCATAGCATCTAAAACAGGTTAACATAGCATGGACGTCAATATCACATCATACATGTACTTTAATTACGATAGTGAATGGGGTGGAGAGAATATAGAGGATGAGGTGGGGGGCAATAGTGGATTGGGTGGAGGGCAAGTGGATTGGGTGGAGGGCAATAGTGGATTGGGTGGAGGGCAATAGTGGATTGGGTGGAGGGCAATAGTGGATTGGGTGGGGGCAATAGAGGATTGGGTGGGGGCAATAGTGAATGAAGTGGAGGGCAATAGTGGATTGGGTGGAGGGCAATAGTGGACAGGGGTGGAGGGGATATAGTGGATTGGGTGGGGGGGCTATAGTGAATAAGGTGGAGGGCAATAGTGGATTGGATGGGGACAATAGTGAACGGGGTGGAGTGCAATAGTGGATTGGGTGGAGGGCAATAGTGGATTGGGTGGGGGCAATAGTGGACGGGATGGAGGGCATACAGTGGATTGGGTGGCGGCAATAGTGAATGAAATGGAGGGCAATGGTGGATTGGGTGGGGGCAATAGTGAATGGGGTGGAGGGCAATAGTGGATTGGATGGGGGCAATAGTGGACGGAGTGGAGGGCATATAGTGGATTGGGTGGGGGCAATAGTGAATGGGGTGGAGGGCAATAGTGGATTGGATGGGGGCAATAGTGGACGGAGTGGAGGGCATATAGTGGATTGGATGGGGGCAATAGTGGACGGAGTGGAGGGCATATAGTGGATTGGGTGGGGGCAATAGTGAATGGGGTGGAGGGCAATAGTGGATTGGGGTGGAGGGCAATAGGGGACAGGATGAAGGCATACAGTAGATGGGTTGAGTGGATGAGCAAAGTAGAGAGTGGATGAGGTAGAGGGCATATAGTGAATGGGTGGAGTGGATGGGTGGAGTAGAGGGCATATAGTGGATGGGTGGAACATCAGAACAAAAAGCACAGGTACAGTTCTGAACAGTCCCCCATAACATGAAGAGGCCAGAAAGGTTAATGTAAGACAGCTTAGTGACAATGATAAATGGCATTCCTTGTTTCTACTGAGGGTCACAGTGTTCTGTAACAAGTAAATATATTTACAGTAGCAATGGTTTCCTGTTCCTATCAATTTAACTCAACACTCAAGTTACTTTATAATGTTTATTGACAAATGTATGTTCCTTATAAAAAATAATCTTATTCCGATCATCTATCAAATCCTCAATTGGTAAAACTGAAAATATGTATTAGATAAATAATTACAAATGCTGGTAATTTGGAGTATAGCTATTGTGATACTCCTGATCAAAATTACAGAATTGTTCATCCATTAAAAGCAGATCTCTGATAAAGCACTTTCATTTTACCGGTAGTTAGGTTGGTACCGGTAGTTAGGTTGGTACTATCAACAAATACAATACACGGCCATAATTGCATCCTGAGAAAAATAGATTTTTTTGACCTACATCGGAGCAGATCAATCATGATTTTCTCAAAGTTCAATTTATTGATCCTGATAAACATCTGTTTTGAAATTGTTTACAGTGAGTATCACAGAAAATCGATATCTGTTCCTGAAAATGTTGTCTAACGAGTTCTTAGAGTTATGTCTTTATTTTACTTGAATCAAAGAATGCCAACAATGTTCACATCAGAATCTTGGATAACTATGATAAGATAGGGGGCTTTCTATATAGATAAGAATTTATTACAGGCAGTTGACACAAAGTAACAAAACCACTTTATAATGGATAACTTTGTGTATTACATCTGGCTGTGAAATATGTTACACAATGTTTTATGTGTAAGTGTAAGTGTTACAAACAAGTTTGTAAGTGTTAAAGATGTGTTTGTAAGTACATGTTATGCACGTGTTCAGAACGCTTCTGCGTTCCCGGAAGATTAAAATGTCTTACAGATGTTCCATTTTTTGAAAATTAATAACCTTATAATAATATTTTGAGGATCATTAAATACCTTCAAATTGATAAAATCAATATTGTATGATATAAAATATCATAAATGCAATAAAGAAATCAAAGAAAGCTTTGAATGAACTCAAGTGTGCTGAGAGATACATTAAAGTTAATTCAAAATTTAAGATTTGCTTTTCAAACAAAAAGCTTGACAACTAATATTTTCTGCTATTTGAGATGCATAACATAAACAAGCAGCCTTTCGGCTGAGATAGCTCCGCTGTTAGCAATGCACATTTCAATTTAAAAACAGAAGATATCATTAGAAAATGAACAAAATGTATAGTATCAAAACAATCAGACTTGTGGTTTTCAACAAGAAGTCGAAAATATCACTTTTTACCAAAATTTACAAAAATATTCACCAAAATTAGAGAATTGAAGATATCATCATGAAATGAACAAATCTGAGTTAGAACCACATGTAGTACATATATATGTAATATCAAAGCAATTGGACTTGCGGTTTTCAACAAGAAGTCGAAATTAAAGCCGCAAGCGGCGTCACCGGGGCCCAAGCTGACAAGATTCTGTTTCATAATTAATGTGGTCACATGTTAGACAATCAGGTAGCTTGAATTATCAGTAACATGAGGTCAAAATGAAGTTGGTACCATGTATTTACCTGGTTTGGTTATCGAAATATGGTTTTCAGGATATATAGTGAGCCATGTTCTTAATAATGAGATTACATAATCATATATAGCCATTTCTAATGTCAGTTACATCTTTCATTCAATGTCTTCATAATGACACTTGTTACATGTCCTGCTCTGCGACAGTGTTTTAGATATGACTGCTTTGCATATTAATGAGTTTACATGACCATATATGGTCATCTGTTATTTTTAATCAAATCTCTTGTTCACTGTTGTCATAATAACACAGGATTCATCTTCCTAACTGCAACAGTGTTTAAGATATAATAGTTATGCATATTAATGAGTTCACATGACCATATATGGTTATCTGTTATTTTAATCAAATCTCTTGTTCACTGTTGTCATAATAACACAGGATTCATCTTCCTAACTGCAACAGTGTTTAAGATATAATGGTTATGCATATTAATGAGTTCACATGACCATATATGGTCATGTGTTATTTTAATCAAATCTCTTGTTCACTGTTGTCATAATAACACAGGATTCATCTTCCTAACTGCGAGTGTTTTAGATATGACTGCTATGCATATTAATGAGTTCACATGACCATATATGGTCATTTGTTATTTTAATCGAATCTCTTGTTCAAGGTTGTCATAATAACACAGGATTCATCATCCTAACTACAACAGTGCTTGAGTTATAACAGTTATGCATATTAATGAGGTTAGAAGCCCCCACCCCATGGGTGCCCAGCCACGTGGCCTAACAGTGTGCTATTGGGGCAAAATGATGCATCTGATGACACAAATGCACATACAAAATTTGAAAGAAATCAGACTAATACAAAACATGTAGTTGCATAATTTCTATTTTCACAAAATCCAAGATGGCGGCCAAACCACGTGACTGATCAAAATAATATTATTTTTCTAGTATGCAGCTAAGGCCAGGCATGGTAAATATAGAAACATCTAGTAGATTGGTTGAATCGTCTCTGAGAAACAAATACCCAAACTTTTGGTCAATTTTGCTTAAAATCCAAGATGGCGGCCAAACCGTGTGACTGATCTGAATGTTTTTTTAGGTTTCTGAAAGGGCTTGATACACAGATGCCATGAAGCAAAATTGAAAATATTCCCTGAAGTGTTGCCAGAGTAAAAAACTACTTCCTGTTTAGAAGAAATCCAAAATGGTGGCCAAACCACGTGACCAATCGTAAACATTTTTTCAAACATAAATGGGATTCATATATAGAAGCTAAATACTACATATGAGAGCATTCTGCTTGGTGGTTCTGAAGAAGAAGATTTTCAAGTGTTTTTTGCCGTTTTTAGGAAAAACAAAATGGCGGGAAAAGTCACATGACCGCTAAAGTTTTTATTGCTGATATTTATTACACATTAGTTGTACTATATACCATAAAAAAATCTAGACGCCTAGACCCTCAGAAAGTGGTCAAACAGCCACTTCCGGTTTTATTTTAATCCAATATGGCTGCCAAACTAATTGTCCAATCGAAATTCTGAAAGCATGTTGCACCAGTTCACATTATGGACTATCAGTATAGAGCATTATCAGACCATTCTGTTCAGCGGTTTTCTCAAACGGCTTGACGAAAAAAGTTACGGAAGAAAGAAAGAAAGAAAGAAAGAAAAAACTGAACGATAATAATAGGGGCCTCGCCCTTTGGGCTTGGGCCCCTAAATATCACTTTTTACCAAAAATGACAAAAATATTCACCAAAAATAGAGAATTAAAGATATCATTACAAAATGAACAAATCTGAAAGAGGTCCACATGTAGTACCTATATGCAGTATGTAATATCAAAGCAATTGGACTTGCGGTTTTTAACAAGAAGTTGAAAATATCACTTTTTACCAAAAATACCAAAAATATTCACCAAAATTAGAGAATTGAAGATATCATCATGAAATGAACAAATCTAAGAAAAGTCTATGCAAGGTACTTATACACCAAGTATCAAAAGCATTCAGGCTTGTAGTTTTCAAGAAGAAGTCGAAAAAGTAAAACATTGACACGGACGAGGACGGACGCCGACGGACAATCACTCATATGATAAGCTCCGCTCGACAAAGTCGACAGCGGAGCTAAAATACTAGGTTATTCACATTATCAAAATTCATAATACATACAGAAAATACAATTGATTTTTCATTAATGGTTTTCAGTCTAATTAATTCCAGAAATTTAATTTAAATCTGATTTTTTAGGTATCAGAAATGGGCTAATAATATTTAATCAATATGCATGTTTTTCAATATTAAATTAATCATGTCTGTAGATTACCCAAATGAATTATTATAAAAATTAAGCAATTATTATGCATAGATTTAGGTCTGTACGTTGTTTCAGAACGCACATGTAAACAAGCAGCCTATCGGCCGAGATAGCTCCGCTGTTAGCAATGCACATTTCAATTAAAGAACTGAAGACATCATTAGAAAATGAACAATATGAATAGTATCAAAGCAATCGGACTTACAGTTTTTAACAAGAAGTCGAAAATATCACTTTTTACCGAAAATTACAAAAATATTCACCAAAATAAATTAATTAGAGAATTGAAGATATCATCACAAAATGAACAAATCTGAGAGGTCCACATGTAGTACCTATATATGTAATATCAAAGCAATCGGACTTACAGTTTTCAACAAGAAGTCGAAAATATCACTTTTTACCAAAAATGACAAAAATATTCACCAAAATTAGAGAATTAAAGATATCATTACAAAATGAACAAATCTGAGAGAGGTCCACTTGTAGTACCTATATATGTAGTATCAAAGCAATTGGACTTGCGGTTTTTAACAAGAAGTTGAAAATATCACTTTTTACCAAAAATGACAAAAATATTCACCAAAATTAGAGAATTAAAGATATCATTACAAAATGAACAAATCTGAGAGAGGTCCACATGTAGTACCTATATATGTAATATCAAAGCAATTGCACTTGTGGTTTTTAACAAGAAGTCGAAAATATCACTTTTTACCAAAAATGACAAAAATATTCACCAAAATTAGAGAATTGAAGATATCAACATGAAATGAACAAACCTAAGAGAGGTCTACCCAAGGTACATATACACCAAGTATCAAAGCATTCAGGCTTGTAGTTTTCAAGAAGAAGTTGAAAAAGTAAAACATTGACACGGACGACGGAGACGACGGACGACACCGGACGACGACGGACAATCACTCATATGATAAGCTCCGCTCGACAAAGTCGACAGCGGAGCTAAAAATTTCATTATAATGTGATGAGTTAATCCTAACTAAATTAGTGGAAAGCTAAAAAATAAATTATTACGCAAATTATGTAATTTTTATGGATGTATATAAACACAAAACTAATTAGATCGTCAGATTGTGTTAGAGTACACATGTATCAAGATACATTGATTTAAGATGAGTACAGATCATCTATGTATGAACCAAACATAAGGAATGTCATTATGTAATTAACATTAGGTCATTAATATGTACAGATTTTAATCCAAAACCAATCAGATTTGTGCATTGTCCTAGAGCATTTACGTACCAAGTTTCATTCGAAATTGGATAATTAGTACTTGTGATATCAGTGTGCAAGATGGAAATTGCTTAATTACGAAAATTAGGTGATTAATATGCAATTTTTTCACCCAAAACTAATCAGGTCTATGTACCAAGTTTCAGCAAAATTCAATGGGTGGCTCTTTAGATATCAGTGGAACAGTCATAGAACAGCTAAAAATTAGGTGGTTATCATGTAAATTAGATAATTAATATGCATGGATTTCAACCTAAATCTAATAAAATCTGTGCATTAATTAGCCTAGAGCATATATGCACCAAGTTTCATTAGTAACCAATATACAGCTCTTGAGATATCAGTGGAACGAACAGACAGACAGACACACACACACACACACACACATAGACACTGGTACATACAGACAGGCCAACTGCAAATACTCCCATTATGTGTTTCACACATTGCAATTATGCTCCATTGTTCCATGCTTAAAATCCAAAATGTCAGTTCAATATAAGAGACTATACCGATTTGCTATTAAAATTAGAAACTGAATTATTTAGCAAACATATACATGTACCGTTGAAGATAAATTAGAAACATTAGAATTAGAGTAAAAATGTACTTGCTACTTTATATGAATTGACACAAATAGGTTAAACATCGATAAAGGCTCTGGATATGCTGTATATATTTGCCTAATACAAGCAAGAATTGTTTGACATTGCAGTGATGATGCCTAATGATGTATCACCATTAAATGCTACCTTGAACTACATGTATGCTGTCATTAAAATGCTTATTTTGAATTTAAAGTCCTCAGAGAATTTCACAATAATGTATCTGCAAAACTGTTTCAAAATTGTTACACAATGTTTTATGAAGGCATAAACACTTTTTATGGAAATTTATATTTAAATTTATTCCTTCAAATGCAAAAAAAACCTCACTTTTACTGACTATATAAAAGGATTGGTAATGCCCATTACCCACAAGTCTTTGCAGGTTTCCTTCAATCATTGGCCAAGTTGTATCCATGTATCCATTAAAGCGTTGTGATTGGTCAAAATCTATAGATATTTTATATGAAAAACACATTCATACTTTCATGAAACTGAGTGTACCTCTCTGTTACTTGTCATCGAAATTCTTCTTGTGGGAAATATGTTTTTTTTTGAAAACTCAGGAAAAGGAATATTTCCCATTCATACATATTGACATATATATAATATTCATTTTACAACATATTTATTTTATCACAATACTCAATTTTAAGATAAATTTTATTTTGCCAATAGATACTCGTAACAACTATTCAAAAAATGTATATTTGCATGGATGCCTGAAAGATTTTTTTAATAAAGAAATTTAGAATAAAACAAAATTGAGAACATTGTTAAAATCATAAAAATCCTGAAGATGACTTTTAATGGCATTCAACCCTAAGCAATGTGACCTAAAACCAATATTTCCTGTCTTAATTGGCTTTGATTTTCTATTCATCTTGGTCCCTAAGGATACTCCAAATACAGGTGTGCAATCAATACAACGTGGAAATTTCAAACTGAATATGATGCAGATCATGAACCGTAATTCCTGATCATCTGGGTTGATGAGGCACACAGATGATTTATTCATAATAAGCGACTGTGTTTTTGAACTGTGTTACCCGGACTCCATATATGAATGGTTAAATCTTTTACTACCAGACTTTCTCACCCAAGTTTTTCTGCATTTTTATTTTTACCGGCATATTCTTTAATTATATTTCTGGAAATGAACCCTAATATTGGAGCCAATTTTCTGTTTTGCCATTTTTGTTCCAATCTTCTGAAGGAAAGTGCAGACTATTAACAGGACTACTTTGTGATGAAAAGAGTGAACAGGCGGTGAAAAGGTTAAAAACATCTCGGCAATTATTTTACATATAAAACATAGTACAAATATTACAACCTTGCTTGTTAGGAATCTAGATATTAAGTACTAATAACACAAGTTTATTAAATCTAATATTTAAAAATAACAATTTTGAATCCTGTTTAAACTATGTACTGTAGAATATTTTATTTTCGCTTGGAATTTATTTTCGCTATTTTCACTGAAGGGATGATTCCGTGAAAATAAAATCCAGCAAATATACTTTTTTTCCTATATTTCACATTAATCTCATCAAAAATCAGTGAAAATAAATTTCATGCAAAACGCCCAAAAAGCCTTTTCAGCGAAAATTAATTCCAGCGAAAATAAAGTATTTCACAGTATTCATTTCGCAGATTGAAATGACTACGATTTAAAACAGTGATCATAATTTGTGAAACTGCAAGACATATTCAAATTAATTTTAATTCTAATAATAATTCATGAATATTATCAACAATATTTAAATATTGGTGTATTTTGTGATACTCAGCATTGCAGATAAACTATTAGATCTTGTTTTCTTACCCAATACTTGAGGTATGCAAATTTACCCATCATGCTTTGCAGCCTCTACTTTAATTTAATTAGTCAGTTTATGGGTCTGTAGTTAAGAGATTATATGAAATAGCATGTACCTGTAAATCAAATCACTTTGTAGGTTTTAATAATCACCATTGAATCATGTTAATTTACTCCAGGACATTATTAGTATGCATCATTATTATGCATTGAGTAATCAACTTTTTTTGATGGGAAATGCAACCGTCTTGAAACGAAAAAATGGGTTTCCACAAAATTTGTATTTATTTCTTTCACACCCTAAAATAAAATATTATAGAGCATATTCCACATAAAAACTAAATAAGTTAGAACACATAGTGATGTCACAGACTCAGAATCTGCCATGTCTTTTATCACGAAGAGGTATCAGTAATTTTCTCGGGAAAATTGAAATCTATTAATTAAGAAATGATTGAACAAAAATAGTTCAAAACCATTTGTTTTTTGTTTTTTTTTTAGATGAAAATACATAAAAGATTGGTGTAAACTGAAGTAAGACTAAAAAAATGTGTGGGTCTAAAGCAGATAAAAAGTAATTATCACAATAACAAGGCGATCCCAACCATTCACTTCAAATATTCATCATCGTCATATCCTTCATTGTCTGACTGGAAACATTCCCAATACCTAAAGTCGGATCTAGTTTATTCCAAGGGATTGCAGGAGTAAGTCTCACGGGATAGACGATGCAGTCATCTCACTACACGGTGCAATCAGGTGTAGGCAATCGCTCAGTGACCAGAATAATACCCTATCAACCCAAGCTTTCGTCTTTAATGCAATACCAAACAAATAATGATGCTAAAAACGATGTCATTTTTTTTTTTTTTTCTGCTGGATCAACTATACTTTTGCTCAAGTCACAGCTGTGTATAGGAAAATGTATGAAGTGCTCTAAGGAATTATACACAGGTTGACAGTGATACAAATTAATATTTAGCTGATTTTAATGTTTTCTTTTCTTATTTGCAATGATAGCTGATAGTGAAAAATAATGTAGATATTTTGATGATTACTAAATTTAAGAGAATGACAATTTATTAAAATACTATTCTGAAAATATATCAAGGTGCTCAGAACTGTTATAGACATAATTTACTCTCAGCGCAACAAAGGCATTCTTTATAATTTAATTTAATTGTCATTGAAATCTTCAAATATTTATAAAGATGAAGGAAATGCCTTTGTTGCACTGAGAGTACAAGTTGCTACTAGCATTGGAACAAAAGTATTTCCTTAGTATTGTACACTATACATTTAATCGAAACGACTGTTACATCATATGATTTCTTTCTTCAATTATTTGTAAAAACACAAAGACTTCTGAAACAGAACAGGTGTCTTCCCACGAGCCAAAGCAAACTGACAAACCTTTTTTTTCCCATAAGACATTAAGCAGTTTTCAAAATTGACATTACTATAAAAGCTGCATGTAAATGTTCAATCAAAAACATAAACCATTCTTGCTACTTATGTGCTCTAAAGTTTACTTATAACAAACTAAAATTTAACAAATTTACATAGCATCTTTCATCCTAAAACAACACAGCATTGTTCTTGAGATTTTAGGCCTCTATGAAAGTCTTCCAATCATGACTCATCGATATGAACGAGTCAGTGTCCCCTCAAACATAGAATGAAAATCCCCAAAGGGGGGGTAACGTTAACGTTTAATTAACTTGCAGTAATGTTCAATATTTATTGAGCCTAAATAATTCTGACACTAGAAGAATGCAGCTTCCACTCCGTATTTCAGTGATTTTTCAGTGAACTGATGGCATTTCTATAAGCGACTGAATTCTGGTTTATTACAACTATATACCATCTAGCATTTTATCTACCTCATGTGTTACTATGACAACAGGCATATACCAACACTACTAATGCATCTTGGATGACTCAAAATATCAAAATTATCAAGAACCCTATTATTCAAATGTAGTAAAATATGTCAATTATTTTACTGAATTAACTTTCCAATCATTATTTTAGTAATACCTGCCAAAATGTCTCTTTACCTTTCATTACAAATTCACCACAATCTTGTCCATGGATAATTTCTTCATTTACTTTACAATCCATCTTAGTTTCTGTCAGACAGACAGCTGTCTTTAATCCAAGAATTCTGATCATCTTAATGTAGATGGATACTTTAGCCGTAATAATTGATTATCAATCGATTTTGAAGATTTTTGAAAATATACATTTACGTTCTTTCCAAACATTAAAAAATCAACAATATTTACAATTCCAAATTTGAAATACTCCTCAAACTGCGCTTCAGATTCTGCATTGTACTAATAAATTACTAATAGACTGAAAGCCTTCAATACAAAAGACATCTATGTTGCATTTATATACAACTTGGTGAGCAGGAACAATGCATTATGGGGGAATTGGTGGTGGAAATGGTTGGAGGGCAACAGTATGGCATTATGGGGGAATAAAACCAAAACCAGTGTATTCATATCATGTCCATGACATTCATACACATATGACAAACTATAGACAACTGTCCAGTATTTCCATTCAATTCAACCTTTTCACCACCAGACTTTCCTGTTCAAATTTGTCAATGCTTTTTTCTTATAATCTTCAAATGTTGCAGTCATGAACCCTAATTTTGGTTCAAACAGACAAAATTTGAGTTTTGATTTTTAGTTTTTACTCAGAAAATTTGTCTATTTCCAGTCCCAGTCTTCTGAAGGAAAGTACAGACTATAAATTTGTGATGAAAAGAGAAAACTAGTGGTGAAACCGGGAAGATTAATAATTAGGCCAAATTGATGTTTCTCGTAACAGTTAAAATAACAAAATACATAGGCAGGGATTTTTAGATCATTTTATTTTTCCCTGTGGGAACATACATGTAATCTTATTTGAACTACAGATGTAAAAAATGACAAGATGACAGGTTAGTTTTCATTCACTCCATAGAAGAAAGAATATGAAATCAAAAAATACACATTAGTGTAATGACTATAGCTAATTTGCATAAAATTAAAAAATGTTGAGCGACAACCCCCCCCCCCCCCCCACTCACACAAACAGAAAAGTAGGTTTAGCAGAAACACCTAATTTAGTTTACTCAGTCTTACCTGTTTACTGTACCCATTCACATACACACTAGCATAGGTGGTGTTAAAGAATGCATCTCTCAGGGAATATGTACAAGGCTGTGTCCCAAGAGATGATGCCACAAGTAGAAGATGCAGATGGTAATGAGTTATCAGCTGAATGCAACTGTTACTAAGTAACAACATCAATATTCAAAGAGCATGTTCAGGAATGTCCTCTGCATCCCGTATTTCATTCTTGCACGCATTAGCGTAAAGTTGCAATGAGACACATTAATGATCCAATACAGTTACTTACAACTGTTCAACTGCTTTCAAAAATAACTACACACACACAAAAGCAAACAACTCAGATTCAATTTAACAAACTATGATGAATGGGTAGCAATGTCTCCTAGTGTACTGGATTCATTTGTAACACCTCATTTAAGAAAGGCAAAGCAGGGAATACAAAAAACGCAACAAAACAAGAGAATTGCAATTTCATGAACCAATGAATCTACACTTGGACAATTCGAGATAAGAATTCTTAATGAAGCTAAGTTGACTATTAGTATTTAGCAAAGATTTATGTTTAGATGATATAAATGGCACACTTGGATATCTAGTAAGGGAAACAAGACATCTCTGAATAAAAATTAGCATATTTGGTGGGAGATAATAACCGAGCAAAAGTAAGGTTATTATCTCCCACCAAATATGCTAATTTTAGCCAGAGATGTCTTGTATCCGCTACCAAATACCTGCGTGTACCACTTCATTACAACATATATAACTACATTACAACATATATAACTTCATTACAACATATATAACTTCATTACAACATATATAACTACATTACAACATATATAACTACATTACAACATATATAACTACATTACAACATATATAACTACATTACAACATATATAACTACATTACAACATATATAACTTCATTACAACATATATAACTACATTACAACATATATAATTTCATTACAACATATATAACTACATTACAACATATATAACTACATTACAACATATATAACTACATTACAACATATATAATTTCATTACAACATATATAACTACATTACAACATATATAACTACATTACAACATATATAACTACACTACAACATATATAACTACATTACAACATATATAACTACACTACAACATATATAACTACACTACAACATATATAACTACATTACAACATATGTAACTACACTACAACATATATAACTACATTACAAATATGTAACTACATTATGCTTGCATGCTTGCACAATAAATACACTACAAAATAACTGTTTCCATGTGAATGTTTTATTCTCCTATAATGCTATACTGTTACCCATCAACCATTCCTACTACCAATTCCCCAATAATGCATTGTTCCTGCCCACAAACAATCCTGCCACCAATTCCCCATAATTCCTTGTTCCTGCCCACCAATCCTTCCTGCTCACCATATCCCATCCCTTTCAGCTCATCAACCTTATTTACTAGTCTCCAAAGTTTTCCACAAACCCCATTTCTTCCCCCTGATTACAAAACTTATAACTCAATGATACAGCTATACTATTAATGACCAAAGAAAGCATACCAAATACCACTTAGTGTATATATCATTATTAGCAAGCCAAGCAGTGGCAATGGCGTGTGAACACAACCATTAAAATCTCTTTTTATCCACTTATATAGGGCATGTGACTATTACAAACAACATCCTTATTAACAAAGTAGCGTTAATTAGTGACAAGATGAATGCAGTAAGAATCCTGGCTCAAGAAGTTCTCCTAAAAGCTTTCTGCAACCTGGGGCAGATTCTCTTTTTAAGAGATGACCTTGCAATGCACTATACATTCATCATTAGCAATGTACAAGTGACTAGCAGCAGTATTTTCCATTTGTAGAGAGAAAATGTTATAATTCATTACATGTCTTTACATTCACGCACTTATGATACATGGAATGAAAACATTCAAGGCATTTAGTGGTCTAGTCAAGCTTGTAAGAACAGCTGCCACTTGAAAAACAAATAGTTAATTTTTTAAAGGACGAAATCGACTGACTGGTGCTAAGATTGGTTTGAAGAGTACAAGTTTACTATATGAAATCTTGAAGGCACAAACATATTCATTTTTATGCAGCCACTAGCCAAGCCCATCCCAACTTCTTGTATTCAGAGTGTAATATAAAAGTTTTGCATAGTTTGTAACCTCCCCCCATTTGCCAATCGGGTGCTTAAATATATAAATTTGAAATCAGAAGCACTCTGCACTATTTATGGCATCACAGACCACTCACTGCATTCACTCACCAATCACAGACCACTCAATACATTCACTCACCAATCGTAGACCACTCACTACATTCACTAACCAATCGCAGACCAGTCACTGCATTCACTCAACAATCACAGACCAGTCAGTATATTCCCTCACCAATTGCAGACCAGTCACTACATTCACTCACCAATCACAGACCACTCAATACATTCACTCACCAATCGTAGACCACTCACTACATTCACTAACCAATCACAGACCACTCACTACATTCACTAATCAATCACAGACCACTCACTACATTCACTAACCATTCACAGAACACTCACTACATTCACTCACCAATCACAGACCACTCACTACATTCACTCACCAATCGTAGACCACTCACTACATTCACTCACCAATCGTAGACCACTCACTACATTCACTCACCAATCGTAGACCACTCACTACATTCACTCACCAATCGTAGACCACTCACTACATTCACTCACCAATCGTAGACCACTCACTACATTCACTAACCAATCACAGACCACTCACTACATTCACTAATCAATCACAGACCACTCACTACATTCACTAACCAATCACAGAACACTCACTTACATTCACCCACCAATCACAGACCACTCACTACATTCATTCACCAATCACAGACCACTCACCACATTTACTCACCAATCACAGACCACTCACCAATCACAGACCACTCACCACATTCACTCACCAACCACAGACCACTCACTACATTCACTCACCAATCACAGACCACTCACTGCATTCACTCACCAATCACAGACCACTCAATACATTCATTCACCAATCGTAGACCACTCACTACATTCACTAACCAATCACAGACCACTCACTACATTCACTAATCAATCACAGACCACTCACTACATTCACTAACCATTCACAGAACACTCACTACATTCACTCACCAATCACAGACCACTCACTACATTCACTCACCAATCGTAGACCACTCACTACATTCACTCACCAATCGTAGACCACTCACTACATTCACTAACCAATCACAGACCACTCACTACATTCACTAATCAATCACAGACCACTCACTACATTCACTAACCAATCACAGAACACTCACTTACATTCACCCACCAATCACAGACCACTCACTACATTCATTCACCAATCACAGACCACTCACCACATTTACTCACCAATCACAGACCACTCACCAATCACAGACCACTCACCACATTCACTCACCAATCACAGACCACTCACTACATTCACTCACCAATCACAGACCACTCACTGCATTCACTCACCAATCACAGACCACTCACTACATTCACTAACCAATCGTAGACCACTCACTACATTCACTAACCAATCACAGACCACTCACTACATTCACTAATCAATCACAGACCACTCACTACATTCACTAACCATTCACAGAACACTCACTACATTCACTCACCAATCACAGACCACTCACTACATTCACTCACCAATCACAGACCACTCACTACATTCACTCACCAATCGTAGACCACTCACTACATTCACTAACCAATCACAGACCACTCACTACATTCACTAATCAATCACAGACCACTCACTACATTCACTAACCAATCACAGAACACTCACTTACATTCACCCACCAATCACAGACCACTCACTACATTCATTCACCAATCACAGACCACTCACCACATTTACTCACCAATCACAGACCACTCACCAATCACAGACCACTCACCACATTCACTCACCAATCACAGACCACTCACTACATTCACTCACCAATCACAGACCACTCACCAATCACAGACCACTCAATACATTCATTCACCAATCGTAGACCACTCACTACATTCACGAACCAATCACAGACCACTCACTACATTCACTAATCAATCACAGACCACTCACTACATTCACTAACCATTCACAGAACACTCACTACATTCACTCACCAATCACAGACCACTCACTACATTCACTCACCAATCGTAGACCACTCACTACATTCACTCACCAATCGTAGACCACTCACTACATTCACTAACCAATCACAGACCACTCACTACATTCACTAATCAATCACAGACCACTCACTACATTCACTAACCAATCACAGAACACTCACTACATTCATTCACCAATCACAGACCACTCACCACATTTACTCACCAATCACAGACCACTCACCAATCACAGACCACTCACCACATTCACTCACCAATCACAGACCACTCACTACATTCACTCACCAATCACAGACCACTCACTGCATTCACTCACCAATCACAGACCACTCACTACATTCACTTACCAATCGTAGACCACTCACTACATTCACTAACCAATCACAGACCACTCACTACATTCACTAATCAATCACAGACCACTCACTACATTTACTAACCAATCACAGAACACTCACTTACATTCACCCACCAATCACAGACCACTCACTACATTCATTCACCAATCACAGACCACTCACCACATTTACTCACCAATCACAGACCACTCACCAATCACAGACCACTCACCACATTCACTCACCAATCACAGACCACTCACTACATTCACTCACCAATCACAGACCACTCACTGCATTCACTCACCAATCACAGACCACTCACTACATTCACTCACCAATCGTAGACCACTCACTACATTCACTAACCAATCACAGACCACTCACTACATTCACTAATCAATCACAGACCACTCACTACATTCACTAACCAATCACAGAACACTCACTTACATTCACCCACCAATCAGACCACTCACTACATTCATTCACCAATCACAGACCACTCACCACATTTACTCACCAATCACAGACCACTCACCAATCACAGACCACTCACCACATTCACTCACCAATCACAGACCACTCACCACATTCACTCGCCAATCGCAGACCACTCACTACATTCACTAACCAATCGCAGACCAGTCACTGCATTCACTCAACAATCACAGACCAGTCAGTATATTCCCTCACCAATCGCAGACCACTCACTACATTCACTAACCAATCACAGACCACTCACTACATTCACTAATCAATCACAGACCACTCACTACATTCACTAACCAATCACAGAACACTCACTACATTCATTCACCAATCACAGACCACTCACCACATTTACTCACCAATCACAGACCACTCACCAATCACAGACCACTCACCACATTCACTCACCAATCACAGACCACTCACTACATTCACTCACCAATCACAGACCACTCACTGCATTCACTCACCAATCACAGACCACTCACTACATTCACTTACCAATCGTAGACCACTCACTACATTCACTAACCAATCACAGACCACTCACTACATTCACTAATCAATCACAGACCACTCACTACATTTACTAACCAATCACAGAACACTCACTTACATTCACCCACCAATCACAGACCACTCACTACATTCATTCACCAATCACAGACCACTCACCACATTTACTCACCAATCACAGACCACTCACCAATCACAGACCACTCACCACATTCACTCACCAATCACAGACCACTCACTACATTCACTCACCAATCACAGACCACTCACTGCATTCACTCACCAATCACAGACCACTCACTACATTCACTCACCAATCGTAGACCACTCACTACATTCACTAACCAATCACAGACCACTCACTACATTCACTAATCAATCACAGACCACTCACTACATTCACTAACCAATCACAGAACACTCACTTACATTCACCCACCAATCACAGACCACTCACTACATTCATTCACCAATCACAGACCACTCACCACATTTACTCACCAATCACAGACCACTCACCAATCACAGACCACTCACCACATTCACTCACCAATCACAGACCACTCACTACATTCACTCGCCAATCGCAGACCACTCACTACATTCACTAACCAATCGCAGACCAGTCACTGCATTCACTCAACAATCACAGACCAGTCAGTATATTCCCTCACCAATCGCAGACCACTCACTACATTCACTAACCAATCACAGACCACTCACTGCATTCACTAACCAATCACAGACCAGTCAGTGTATTCCCTCACCAATCACAGACCAGTCAGTATATTGCCTCACCAATCACAGACCACTCACTACATTCCCCCACCAATCACAGACCACTCACTGCATTCACTCACCAATCACAGACCATTTGGCACAACAATGCACCAATCACAGGCGATTTGGCACAACAATGCACTAATCACAGGCGATTTGGCACAACAATGCACTAATCACAGGCGATTTGGCACAACAATGCACCAATCACAGGCCATTTGGCACAACAATGCACCAATCACAGGCCATTTGACACAACAATGCACCAATCACAGGCCATTTGGCACAACAATGCATGTTTAGTTGTTTTAAATAATTTTTGCATTGATTGGCTACACTATTTTGAATTCTCCCAACCTTGGCATGGTAATGCATGTCTATTCATTTCTTTCCATGTACATATTGTTTCCCATTGAATGCATAAAATCCATCTGATTCCATGAACGCAATGATGTCCTTGAAAACAACATTTAGTAACTGTGTTGAAGGAGAGCTATCCTGCATGCAAATGAAATACTATACAGTCTTGGATGTTGTCGTTTTCATATTTAAAACGATCGATGAATCAAAATCCGCAATTCTTCAGCACAAATGTAAATTAATACTAGACAGATACAAAAGGAGTCACTAATGAAATCATATCTTCTTAGTTTCAGATTTGTTTCAATTCAGATCCCATGTGTAGATGTCTAAATAACCTTTCAAACTGAGCATCAGCTGATCCACAGGTACATGGCTTTGTACATCTAGGGACGTTAGCTTAAAGCTGAAAACATAATCCCAGATAAGACTCGTCTCCAATCTTTAATCATGTACTTGCCATCCATAAACTTATCATCGGAAATTATCTCGAAAAACTACCGCTCATTTTTGTTATCTATATTAAGAATATCCATTTCATTTAGCAGATATGTGTTTGTTGATTCATATCTCCTCTGTGCGGTATCTTGTATGTCAGTTTGCCGGTTTGCTGGCTTCTTTTGACGTTATCGTAACGTACATAATATTACTCGGTTGTGACAAGCACAGCTGTAAGTCAGTCTGCTAATTTACATATGGAGACTGAGATCATGCCATGACCTCACTTCAGTGTGTTCAATAAGGCAGTTTTACTTCATGACAAGCATGGCTACACTGAGCATGTGCTGTGACCTTTCACCTCTATTAATTTAGAATGAATTTTAATTTAAACTGCATGAAAAAGTCAATGCGGTGCAAATGTTACTTTGCTAGTTGTTGAACTTGATGAATATACAATTAGGTACATGTTTAATTTATTGAATTTGTTTTCCAGAGACAAAATACTAGATGACATTGCACATGCAGACTGTATAAACTTTACCTTCTGACAAGAAGCTTGTGCAGCATTATGCATTTTTGCATAAATTTCATATATTTTACCTGAGTTTCCTTCTCATAGCAATATATGTGACACACGTTACTTTACTGATTACTTTTAATTATATACAACTTCCAAGAAGAGCCTTTTGTTGTGGACACTTCTTGATGTTACCCAGGGTACCTTGAGAGGGTGACACAAATCTTACAATAAAGTAGAATGTGCAACCTTGCAAAAAACCAGGATGTGTGACCTTGAAAAGAACCAGGATGTGCGACCTTGCAAAGAACCAGGATGTGCGACCTTGCAAGCATTATTCAACCTCTCTATACACACAAACTGTAAAACAACACACACATACAGTACTTCTAATCTTACAATTGAATCCTTAGTTCAACATCAATAAATTATTCTGAATCAGCTCATTAACTTTCTGTCTCTAGAAAAAAACATTTAGTATTTGCAAGGGCATGTCCATTTCCTGTCCGTTTCCGATTTTATTACTTTCAAAGGTTAATTATCGTCTCATGAATACACACACACACCTTGTAGTTCATGTCACTTCAACTTATAAGACGATTCTCTCAATCTCATTTTTACAATCACAGATTCATGTAATTTTAATAACATTTACAAATGATTTGATTTAATTTCTGATATTTCACAAGTTACAAAACAAAGTAAGGCAGATTTGGATCTATGTTGCTCGGAAAGTGACAAAATTGTGAATAGTGGTGCATAAAGCGGCTAAATTGACTACTGATGTCAGCTTTGATTAGTGTATCCCGCAGCTTTTTATTGATTTCATTTTGGCCTATCAATTATGTTGCTAAAAAAAGCAGCAGGTCATACATCAAGTTCATGTACAGCCAATGCAGATGAACTCATAACAATGTCTACTTTCAACCAATTTTCACAAAATACAAATTACAGTCATTCAGGCTATAATCTGTCATGATTGGAGATGAGAAACTAGACACTGTGATTCATGTGCATTACATGGCTAAGACTAGTAATGGAAACATCATATTAGCCACCAACTCCCACAGTTTGTTCTTTTTTACAACTAGGAATAAACTTGATCAAAACATACAAGGGGAGAAGCAAAGAAGAGAGAACCATTATTGTTAGATTTCAAATTAGTTCACAAGGTACTGTAAAAGTATTTCAATATTTTGATAATTTTAGCATGATTTTCAAATTTACAGATTTTTTAGTGGAACAATGAGTTCTATTGTTATTTTATGTTTTCATGTGAATTTAAACAATGAGTTCTATTGGTAATTCATGTTTGCATGTGAATTTAAACAATGAGTTCTATTGGTAATTCATGTTTGCATGTGAATTTAAACAATGAGTTCTATTGGTATTTCATGTTTGCAGGCAAATTCAAACAAGGAGTTCTATTGTTATTTCATGTTTTCATGTGAATTTAAATAATGAGTTCTATTCTATGTTATGTTTTCATGTGAATTTAAACAATAAGTTCTATTGTTATTTCATGTTTTCTTAGGAATTTAAACAATGAGTTGTATTGTTATTTTATGTTTTCATGTGAATTTAAACAATATAATATCCACATCTATTCTATGTTATGTTTGCATGTGAATTTAAACAATGAGTTCTATTGTTACTTTGCGCAGGTACAGTGTATGTGAATTTAATTTAGTGGATTTCTGCTATCAGCAAAAATAGTGAAACCCAGTGAATGCATTCACAGTATTTACATTTTGTCTATTAAGTACTTCCTGTAATCCTATAATATAGCACTGTGATTTGAAAGAATTAATGGCTCATTAGTAATCGATCTATGGCTTTAACATAGTTAAATTAAGGTTGCCTTGTATGTTGTACATCTCAAATAATCAATGATCGGTTCTATTGCTTCATAAAATTTAATTACACTATTTTGAGGTACGGATGGGGGGGGGGGCAAGTGGGTTATGTATACTTGTAGACACAATCTTGGAATAATATATTAAACATCTTTTTTTAGAGGGGTAAAATCTGATGTGGTCATGAAAATATAATATCCACTTTTATCAGCTTGGTTGATCTCAAACTTAAGAATAGTTGCAATCGAAATCGTTGCTGACTGATTCTGATCACAGACAGCTAATGTCTTGAAAGTAATATAATGGTTTTATTTGATTTGCACAAACAGACTTGGATCATTATAGTGATTTTGTAGTACTTCCCTGCTAAGTTGTTGCTAAGAAACCACAATTAACGAACACCATGTGACATGTTTCAAACCTTTATGTAACTTTTATACTGTGACATTTATAGTCAGTTTATGAGAGTAGTAATGCTCATAAAAAAACAATAAATCTGATGATTTATGAAATTTGCAAGGCAGATGCAAGATTGAATACAAATGAGGAGCCAATCACAGTGACACATCACAGTCACATGACATAATGTGAGCACTTTGATTGGTTTGATTGAGTGTTAATCAAAATAAATTTGTATTTGTGATATACCAAGTGATTGCAACACTGACTCAGGAGCATTAGATCAATATACATCAGTTTAAAATCAATTCCAATGTAGCATATATCCAGTTAATTTTCACAGCTCGGACTTCTTGCAATTTGATGATTTCATGACTTTAGAGAAATTATCACTGCAGCAAAAATCTGATTTGTTCTACTGTAGAAGAATAATTGTTCAATTTTAACAGATTTGATGATGCAGAGAGATTCATTAGATTTTAACTTCTTCCCATTCTGATCTTAATTCAGTAAATTCATCTACTAGCAAAATAAGAGAAAATAAAACCAAGGAAATAATTAAAGCTCTATAGAGTAAGCGAGTTGCAGTTTTGAACTAAATCCAACAAAAAAACAAACAAAAAATGGCTGTCAGTCAGCCACCTTCAACAGGTGTTTTGAAACAAATCCATCAATGTATGTAACAGAACTAATTATATTCTATGTTTCCTGACTTTATGAAAATGAACATAACCATAATTATCAACAACAAAAAAGTATGGATTAATTGTACATAGATTCATTTTGAGTTACATAAAATCACTTTTAGAATTAAAAGTGTATTTCTATGGGTGAAAATAAACCCAATTTTTTATCAGGATATAAAACAAAGTCAATTCAGTATTGTGACAGGAAAAGGGCTCAGAAGAATGCAAAAGAAGTCAATCCCTTTATTACTGTCAAAATGAGAAAGTCGGATAAAATAAACATGAGGGCATGTACAAATCTCTTTACTGCTATCTAAATCACTACAGAATACAGAGACTATGTTTGGTTATTTTACAACCACATTGCTTAATCATAATATATATGAACTGGGTACACGGAGTTGATTGTAGAATCAATACGTAACTTTGCATTTCACAGACAATGCAGGAAAAGAACCTCCTAACTCACTCAACGATGACAAAAAGCTCTTTAACTTATTCCTAGAAGGGGAAAATTCAATCAGAGCAATAGACAATTTTAGTAATCACTACTCTGTAAAGAAACGACATTAAAACAGAAAATATTGACTTTCCAATAAAAACGCTCATCAGAGTGTTTTCAGTTGATTACTTCCATCCAACCTTCTCATCATGCATACTTAATGGCAGTCTCCCGATCTTGACCATTAGACGAGACACAGACACTGGGAAACCACGGCTGACGCAAGAACGCTAAATACTAAGCGGCATTTGATGGGATCATTTAAATGACAGAAGGATTTAGATTTTAAGAGTCATATGAACTGCTCTGATACTATTTTTAGAGCTAATCTATAGAAATGAAGTATACATACCAAACAGCATACTGTCAGTTCTCATAGATCAGTCATACGTCACAAACGCATAATATACATGTAGCAAACTTTGCATCTAATGCTATAAACATCAAAGCTTACCTTGCGTACAAACTTCCCTCTCAAGTCTTTTTTTTTCAAATCGCTTTTATTTTGTTCTGTAATAAAATCAGAAAACTGTCAATACAAACAAATGAAGATGAGAGAGAGTGGTGAGAGGTTTTAACGGTTCATAGACGAAAAATGGCATTAAATTATAAAACTACTTCGGGTCAAATGAGAAGGGAATGTTTTATTGGAAAGAAATGGCAATATACATCTACGGAAATGCTGAATTAGACCCTCACAAGTCATGTGACCCCATCACTCTTAACCTTTTACTATTATTGAGGATTTGTCAATGTTAAAAAATACAATTAAAACTGTCACACTGAATGTCAAAAAACTGTTTAACTATAATATTCAATAGTGTATTGCTGTGTGACCTTTAAGGGAACATGCATATAGCCTATTTGTGAGTACAGCAGTTGGTCTGTTTTAAGGACGGTTGTAGTCAGCTTGTTTTGAGGGCCGTAGTCAGCTTGTTTTGAGGGCAATAGTCAGCTTGTTTTGAGGGCCGTAGTTAGCGTGTTTTGAGGGCCATAGTCAGCCTGTTTTGAGGGCCGTAGTCAGGCTGTTTTGAGGGCCTTAGTCAGTCTGTTTTGAGGGCTGTAGTTAGCCTGTTTTGAGGGCCGTAGTCAGCCTGTTTTGAGGGCCGTAGTCAGTCTGTTTTGAGGGCCGTAGTCAGTCTGTTTTGAGGGCTGTAGTTAGCCTGTTTTGAGGGCTGTAGTCAGGCTGTTTTGAGGGCCTTAGTCAGTCTGTTTTGAGGGCTGTAGTTAGCCTGTTTTGAGGGCCGTAGTCAGCCTGTTTTGAGGGCCGTAGTCAGCCTGTTTTGAGGGCCGTAGTCAGTCTGTTTTGAGGGCCGTAGTCAGTCTGTTTTGAGGGACGTAGTCAGCCTGTTTTGAGAGCCGTAGTCTATCTATTTTGATCATAAACAAAACATGACTGGCTGCTGATTCATGTTTCCATAAAAAGAATAAATTACTTTTAAAAACACAATGACATATCACACTCATAAAATCAGTGATCTGGAAATCTTTTAACAAAGACTGTCTACAAATCCAATTTCTTAGAGACATTCATAACTGCAGCTTGTTTCTATAAATATCATTAATGATATTATTAAATACATTATGACAAGCATTCTTACACAGGAAATTGATCAGTTAACATATCAACCACAGTGCAGGTGTGTGGCATTCATTCAAATCACTCACATTTTGCAGAGAGAGATATGAAACCTTGTCATATCTAAATCATGCTTTAAGCAACTGTATCAGTTTTCATATGAGAAGCTAGTCCAATCTATTGGAATTACCAGCATACAGTGAACATATCACAAACCTTTTCTTTCATTGATCACCTTCGTTAATTCTCCTATCTTAGTTATTAATTAAAACTGAATCGGAATCATTCCTCGTTCCCCATTATAATCAAGTAATCCATGATTTCTTTTCAATAAAAACATATGTTTTGTGTTCGCGTCAGTGTAGTTTATTTCCTATCCATATTGAAACAAGTCAAATAGAACTTTGTATAGAATTTCTGTCATGACAAAAAACGGTGATTCCATTGCGGATATAGCTTCCCAAAGAGAAGGTTTTATTACTTAGACCTTATCAATAACGTACCATTTAAAAAAAATGAACAAAAACATTTGAATCCAGGTTACCTAAGCAAATCAAGACAGAAGTGCATGAATTGCGCCCTCTGTAGTCAAAAACTTTAGCAATACAGAACAAAACATTTTCGGTCCTGTAAGAATAAATCTGTATTTCATGGAAGTTTTACAATTGCGTGGGCATATGATGGATTACATCTCAGAATAAAACACATTATCAAATTAGATGATGTTCATCTAAAATGACATTATGTATGGTTATAAAAGGTTACAGTTGATGTATACATATTGAGTAATAGAATTACTGCAGGAAATTTTCAAGTATAATTGTACAAGAAAAGGAATGTGTGTGGGGGGGGCTTTAACCAGTGGAGATAAGAATCATCCAAACACACAAACAAACATACATACATCCATATTGCCCAAGGCATCAACACAACTGACATAGTTTAAATAATCCGCATAATATCCTGCATACAATCTGTCAATGACCTTCAAACCATCTCCTAAAACGTAAACATGCATCAAAAAAAATGAAAATAACAAAACCACAGATCATTAAACAAAAGTCACATAGGCAAAATACAAGTTGATGAACATTACAAAACATTACAATGAAATAAAGGTATATGAACCTGAAGGATAACCAAGAGAAGATATCAGTTGTTATGGAAATACATACAAAGTTCTACTCCACAAAAGTCAAAAGTCATTTGTTTTACTTTATACAGTGCTAAAACTACTATGAGCTGTCAATTTCCACTGATACAAATTTTTGCAATTTGATGTTTTTATTTCATTTGTGAGGAAGAAGTCGCTGGCACTCAGAGAAACCCAGAGAAAATTTGTAGATCCTTGCCGAGTCTCTCATAAAATTATTAGTGTACAATGTATATGGATGTTCAGTTTACAGAAGTTTTAATATTCATAGGTGTTGAGTTTACACAGGTGTTATGTAAATTATTTGTTTTCAGTTTATTCAGCTTACAGAGTTGTTCAGCTTACAGAGGTGTTCAGCTTGCAGAGGTGTTCAGCTTACAGAGGAGTTATGTATATTCTTCTTACATTTATATGTTTTCAGCTCATGCTGTGTTTAGGTGTTTAGCTTATACAAGTGTTAAATAAAATTAAGGTTTTCAGTTTACACTGTACACAGGTGTTATGTTTATACATGTTACGTTGATATGTTTTCAGTTTACTTGGGTCTGATGTTCTCAGGTTCTCAGTGTAACCCTTTCACTACCAGTTCCTCTTTTTATCACAAATTCACAAAATAGTCCTGTTTATAGTCTGCACTTTCCTTAAGAAGTTTGGGACACAAAAAGACAAATGTTTTGAGTAAAATCTGAAAATAGACTCAAATTATGTCTGTTGGATCAAAAATTAGATTTCATTTCCAAAAAATATTATAGAATATTAGAAAAATTTCAGGGAGAATGTCTGGTGGTGAAAAGGATAAAGTTAATATATCTGTACTCTGTAATCATTTACATAAAGAAAGATTAATGTCCAAAAAATATGCAGTTAAAAAAAAGATGGTAAATCTCTTGAAATAAAAATAAACACATTTAATTGGGGAGATTTGGAAGCTTATTTTTTCAGCATCACCTGTGTCACCGCTCCACTGCCATCAACATAAAGCGAAGCATCAGTTGTGACAAGGAAATGGAAATAGGCTTCAAACTGTCACATGGTTTCATAAGCTTAAGTGAAGACTGTATGAGTTTGCCAGTTTTGATTTCAACATTTCACAGAAAAGGAAGGTTATGGTCTGAAGTGATTACAAACAAAGAGATTGACGATATCATTTGATGAGAATCAAACCGAGGTAGAATTCTCGCCAAGGTAATTCACGGCAATCTAGCTTCCTGTGCATGCATTAGTTTTTTAGAAAGCACAAATTAAGTTATATTTTTATCTCTCCATCCTGATGCCTCACAATTTCCTCAAATCATATACGCTCTTTAGTTTGAAATTTCAGCCCCGTCTACGCTGATGCCTAGTGAGGTTATTCACAGTCTCAAGACATGATCGGAAAAGACAAAAGTACACACCCAATTAACATTAAAAGCACATGTGCTCACCTTTAACGCAAATGTATGAAAAAAATCAATTACTTTGGTTAGTTCCTTTGGTGGGTTCCCCACTGAACGCACCCCATTTCCTGCGCTTCCTCTGATCTAGCCACCAGAGTAATTGATTCCGGCATATTGGGATAACCAGGAAACAAACACCGAGAAAGGTCAGTGAATCCAATTTATCAAGACAAGTTGCCTAATAATAAATTATTAACAAATATGTAACATGGTGGGAGCGTGAAGGCTAATTCGGTTTCTTACTAAAACTTATTATGTATAGAGGACAAGACAAATGAATGCAATACTAAGATAAGATCGGTTAGCCAGAAGAAATTTCAAGACAGTATCTTTCGCATTAAACAGCAATCTTAAGTTGATGTAACATGAATGCATGTTTGTTGATAAGAACCAAACTCCCTTATGATATCATTTGTATTGTGTGTAATAAGACTGTTCCGTTGACAGATGTCGATTACATCACTGGCATTCTGAGAGTATCAAACTACAAATTAATGTATATTCACATTCTGCCATTATGGTGTTTATTTACACTGACTTTTTCACTACCCCAAAATATTCCCATCATTTAGATGAAAAGCCAAACCCTCAATTGAATATTCTCATTGGGGGGGGGGGGGGTTGTGATCAGCGCAGTTTTTTTTCCCACGGTGACAATTTTTTTTTTTTTTTTTTTTTGAATGTGATACCATTTTCACCGACAACACCTGCATTATTTTTCGCTTGGTGTTTAAGATCGCGATTTTTTTTCTACCAAATTTCAAGCCACCCCTATAATTTCAAATGGTATACCCCTTAGAACATTTTGATAAAAAAATACAACTAGTGTAATGAGACATTTCTAATTGACGGGGGTAGTAAATTGTTTGGTGGGGGGTGGTGGTGGTAGTAAATTTAACAGAAAACACTTTGCCAGAAATGATTAAACAAAATTTGGATATTTTGAAAAAATACCAGCAAATTGGTGATGTCTGGTGAGTATCTGAATAACTGCTATAGATCCATTCTAATCAGTGAAACTCCCAAAACTCAGTAACTGTTCTGTATTCCCTCTATTAGAAGTGTACATAAACCAAAAAATTATATTTATCATATACTGGATTATCAAATAAGACTTATTTTGACAATAAATACATCTCTGTCTTTAACGTAATCACATGCACTACTGAAAGAGAAATTACAGTAATTATAATAGCTCTATTAACTGAATATGAATTTACATAATTGTCTGAGATGTCTATTGTCATAATTAGACATACTTGAATATTCCGTACAATAAATCCATTTTTTGGTTTATGTGCATTTCCAAGTTTATCTCTGAATAACAAATTGACCATCTTCTATTTATGCATTAGTCTCTCTCCTCATCTATAATAGACAGGAACTGGAGGATTAATAGCTTTCTCATCTACCGTATTATAGACAGGAACTGGTGGATTAATAGCTTTCTCATCTCTAAAATAGACAGGAACTTATGCATTAATAGTTTCACTCCTCATCTCTGAAATAGAAGGGAGCTGGAGAATTAATAGTCTCTTAAACTTTGTAATAGACAGGAACTGGGGGGATTACCATTCAATTTGAAGTGGACTGTACTTACTCAAGTTCACTGCCACCCACCATGAAATCAACAATCACTATCAAATAAAAAAAAACACTAAAAGATACACTGACACTCTGGAGGTATAAAGTGATACAGTTGTCATAGCAATAAAAACAATCTCCGAAGGCAAAATCATATGGCATTCTCACGTTTATGCAGCTTTCCTAAGCAGTGAGAGACAGACAATTGAAACCAAGCACCTGCAGATATTCAACCTAGTTGTCTCCCTGAGTCATATTCGTCAGCTGATGCTTGATTATAATGATTTTTTAACATGAAAATGGTTGACATTCAGTCATCTTGTATCTGATCATTAAACAAGTATTTGTTCATATTGAGAGATAATGCTCTGGAACAGCATTAATTAAAATAAAATGGCCACTGGTCGGCCATTTTTAAATGTTTGATTTCAATGATTTTTCAGTACAAAAATTAACGCCATCATGAATCAGATCGTGAAACAAATTAATGTGCATATGTATAATATTATGTATGATGTATGTATGAAGTTTGATTGTGATTGGTCCAGGCATTTCTAAGATATAGGACCAGATGCGTGGACACATACTTCTAGAATTCTTTCTGGTTAAACCGTTTCAAATATTTTTTTTTAATTATCATAAAAACATGCTTTCAAATTTCATATAAGTAAATTTTTTTTTTTTTTTGTCTAAAATTCAGAAACAAGCAGCCTCTCGGCTGAGATAGCTCCGCTGTTAGCAATGCACATTTCAATTAAAGAACAGAAGATATCATTAGAAAATGAACAAAATGTATAGTATCAAAACAATCAGACTTGTGGTTTTCAACAAGAAGTGGAAAATATCACCTTTTACCAAAAATTACAAAAATATTCATCAAAATTAGAGAATTAAAGATATCATCATGAAATGAACAAATCTGAGAGAGGTCCACATGTAGTACCTATACATGTAATATCAAAGCAATTGGACTTGCGGTTTTTAACAAGAAGTCGAAAATATCACTTTTTACCAAAAATGACAAAAATATTCACCAAAGTTAGAGAATTGAAGATATCATTACAAAATGAACAAATCTGAGAGAGATACACATGTAGTACCTATATATGTAATATCAAAGCAATTGCACTTGTGGTTTTCAACAAGAAGTCGAAAATATCACTTTTTACTAAAAATGACAAAAATATTCACCAAAATTAGAGAATTGAAGATATCATCATGAAATGAACAAATCTGAGAGAGGTCTACCCAAGGTACATATTCACCAAGTATCAAAGCATTCAGGCTTGTAGTTTTCAAGAAGAAGTCGAAAAAGTAAAACATTGACACGGACAACGGACGACGACGGACAATCACTCATATGATAAGCTCCGCTCGACAAAGTCAACAGCGGAGCTAAAAAAACATTATGTAAACAATAACTGACACAGGTCAAAACCAGTTTGTAATGCAATGTTGGACAAGAATATTTACAAAAGGTCATTGACCTTGTAAAACAGAGAAGACATGCATAACAGTGAATTAACTGACATGTTTGGGTTTCAAGAAAAGTGAAAATAAACATTTTCACTCATACATTCTGGAAAGTTTTCTAATCAAAGGCTCAATATCATACAGAAATTATTAGTACTAGTAACAAAATTCCATTTTGAACTTTCACGTCCCAATTTTTCTACACTTTTTTCTTATATATTCTTCAATATTTCTGGAAATGAACTCTAATTTACGAGCCAACAGACAAAATTTGAGTCAATTTTCGGTTTTTACTCAAAAGTTTGGCTTTTTTTGTCCTAATCTGCTGAACGAAAGTGCAGACTATAAACTGGACCATTTCGTGAATTTGTTATGAAAAGAGGGAACAGGTGGTGAAAAGGTTCAATTATCTTAATAGAATCTAATGGTGGATTTTGTTAATTACTAATAGTTATTGAAATTTTGAGCCTAAGTCTTCAAAATACTAAGTCTAGTCAAGGACTTACAGGATAAGACTGTCCAACTATTTACATTGATGTGGGATGAAGATCACGTGACCTTATGCATGCCAAATAGAGCCCCTAATAGAAATTGGCCAGTTGCTATTTACAGATCATTCACACCTTCACTGTTAGTGTAAGTAGCTCATCACATAGCAATCAAGTAGTTTAATATCAGGGGCCTTTTTTTGGTGTGAACTTTTCTCTTTACAGCATTCCAACCAGGATATGAAAATTTAAAAAGAATTAGCATTAAAAATTGATTAAATTGGACATTTAATCATATGCAATACTAATATGGAGATAAACCTTATTAGTCAACAAGGACCTAGAAAACTAGTTGTAGCAGTTATTAATTCCTAACTTTATTAGTCGCCAAAGACCTGATAATCACAAACATTCAAACCTATCATTAATTTGGAGATTAATAGAACACTTCAAAGATCTAAAACCCGAGATCAAATTTGCTAAACATCCTTCTTTCTTACCTACAAATAAAAAATGGAAAATATTGTGGCTTAGCAGACATTTCGTTTAATAATTTCCATAATACTAGTAAACTGTTTTCACTGTCCATTTTATAACAGACTGAGGCAACCTGCCATCTCCAGTCTTGCTCCAAAGATAAACAGAATAAACATGTTTCCATGGAAACAAGCAACAGTACCTATCTCAATTTCCAAATCCCACAATGCCATACTGCAATTGCAGGAACGATATTAGAAATATTTCTTGAAACTTGAAAACAGTTTTAGCAACTAGACAAGCCATGTCAGAATATATCATACATACTCTCAATGCAGAGACTAAGGAGTATACTTTACGGTAACGAAGCCATTCTACAGCAGTGTCTATTTCATTACTTCAGACTGTACCATTACTTACCATAGTCTTTAAGTTACCATGCAAAGAATTCTAATAACCACAAATAACAAAATGTTCTTACTTCTTAAAAACACAAACTTAGAAATCTCACATCATCCTCCAGTAAACACTCACAGTATTCACTAAACACTGATCTCCAGCACAGAACATGAATTTTCTAACCATGGTTGTCATTGGTTTAAATTGACAGCTGATAATCCCGGCAGCGAATCACCTTATCCGAATCATTCTGTTGCTTGATATCTTATCTGGAATGTACACATGTGAGAATACTTTGCATGCAAGTTGATACAGTGCCAATATATCAAGTATTACAGTTGTAAGATGTATTTCACTCACACTTCACAAACTCTACTTTATATTTGGTAACAATTATCTCAAACACTTAAACCTTCCCATAGTCAGTACTTTTCTAACATTTTACTAATATATATATATATATATATATATATATATATATATATATTTTCATGATATTTTCTAAAATTATTAAAAATAATGCAAATTGCTTCAAAATAATAAAAAAAACAGAAATTAATGATCAGAAGAAACTCAACAGCTGTAAAAAGATAGCAAATTGCTAAAAAAGTTCACAAAGTTTTCAAACTTGGCATCAAGCTTCCGCAACATGTGGGAAAACTTTGTGACAGCAGGAAAATGTACTTTATCATCACTTTTGTGACTAAAAGTAACTTTTACATCACACTCATACTATTATCACACATGTACAATTGGATAATTCAGTCATTTGCTATGAAATAACATTGTTATTGTCTGACACTGATAGGTTAATGAATTGCCAGAATGCATTTTGACATGGCAAATATATTGCAGAATGTCACAATTTGCATATTTGAATAACAAGTAAGTTTTTTGCATAAACAATGAAATAACTAAAAAGTTGCAGATTAGACATGTGCAATAATTTTAAGTACTTGCACAACAAATTACATAAATGAACCGGGTAGTGCATGTGGTATATCCATGAAAATGCAGCCACAGGATACAAACACAATATTCCTGGAAATAACTTCCATACCCCACGAATAAACGCCAGGTTGAGACCATAACATATGGAAATATTTCATACTCTGTTACATCACAGTCTCTAAATTCAAAAGAAGTCGTTTTTCAAATTAACTTTACCTTTTCACCACCAGTTCCCTCTTTTCATCACAAATTCACAAAATAGTCCTGTTTATAATCTGCACTTTCCCTCAGAAATTTTGACAAAAATAGTAAAATGTTTTGAGTGAAAACTGATTACTGACTCAAATTTTGTCTGTTGGCTCCAAAATTAGGATTCATTTCTAGAAATATTGCAGAATGAAAGAAAAAGGTACAGACAAATTTGGGCGAGAAAGTCTGGTGGTGAAAATGTTAAAACTAGTTCTTCTACACAGTAACTACTTTTAATACATGGCACAAACTGCCAGTAAGTTGTAATGGTACAATGTAGCAAAACTAGACAGAAAATATTTATCTCCCACAAGAAATATCATCATTGATGAAGCAATGAAGATCAGAACAGTTTTCTATCAGGAGACTGAGACAGGTAACCATGGCAACAGTATCACGAAAGAAGCCTGTACTTACAAGTCAGTTTAAAGAAGCCAACAACTCCTACAAGATCATCTCAAACCATTTGTTGTTATGGAAACATACCTTATTGCTATGGCAATTAATGGGAGAAAGTCGTTAAATTGCAATTAAAGAAAGCAAGAGTAATTAGGGCTTCTTCTCAAAGATAGCACCAAGTCATGTACATTAGTGCTTGACTTGATTTATAGCAGGACTTTTAGTCTGAGAAACAGTGGAGATTAATGATTTTTAATGGCACAATCTGTCTACACCCTGTTTTCCTGATTCAAATACATTTGCATAAATCTTCCGGGATTCAATGCAAGTTTACTAACAGATTTGTCCTAGCGCATGTTTGTTTTTTCTCACTACAGCTCAGAGACAGCAGCCATAATGGGGCACTTCATGTATTACGCTATCAATAAACCGAGCTACAAGAAAAAAGACGTTTGTTTAGATATACTTGGTTTGATTGACAGTAATGACACAAGAAAACCATGAATGTTTGCCCAATTATTGTCCATGTACTCTCCACTTCAATTTATAACATTAAATACTAGGCTAAGAGTGTTTACTTGACCTCTGACCCCCATATCCATATTACTTCCATTCCGTACTTTTCTTGAATAATTCACTACATACCATAGTGATATTAATGACATTTCACTGGGGAAAAGGCAACTCTTCTATTTTCTCAGGAGATACTGCAAGGCATATTCACAGTCGAGTGGAAATACATCACTGAATGTATATGCACAGTGAAAAGCTATGAAATCAGTTTAACAAAACATCACAATTACACAAAATTATATAAGGATTAAGTCAATTTCAATAAGATTAAATAAAATATTTACTGTGTTCACCTGCCAGGATCTGACATGCAATATATCAAAGACATTTTATTTCTGAGATTAACGTGATTTGAAACAGTCACTGGAAATGAATGAATATAATACGGTTATTAGAAATATCAGACATGCATTCAAAGAAAGAAAAGCTGTCACAATTGTTAAGTCATCATAAAAATGTTGAAATCTAAACAGGGATTAGGAGGACTTACGACAGAATTGAGGTCAATACAGCATCCTCCTACTCGTTAACTTTACATAAATATCAGCTTAATTGTATTTGGCGACTTCAAATTCTCTTTCTTCAGTATCATGCACGATTTGCTTTAACACTTTCCAATCAGTTTCATTGAAAACTTGTCAATTCACTTTTTATCACTTTCAGAAATTGAGATGACACACCCACTCACTGTCATCAATCACGATTACAAAAACACTTTTCAAAGAAATCCATCTGTACAGATCCACATGAAACGTTTCCTTCACAAGTGTTTCTAACATACACGTCTCACCTTTGTCATAATTGGAATCAATCTACAAGACTAACCACACAATATATCTTAATGTACAGGAAAACAAAGCTATAGGTGAGAGCGGTAATTCAATTTATTGAAGTTCATTACCACCTCCTGAGTTTTCCCTGCCACAGAGAAATGTTATTGACTGGAAATTTCCCATCTATATCAATTAATCACAAGCCATCCACTTACTGTGTATAAGATAGTTTTCAGATGCTTGTTTAACACGGCTACAACCACAGTATTTTTTTTTTTAAATCTTAGAGGGGTTTATTATGTGATATAGAAATCCGCAGTTAAGATGGTCAAAATGATTATCCTACTTTGAATAAAAGCTATTTTTTGCTTTTCAGCAACATGTGAACAGCTGCTTTCCAATATTCTAAAGATCGAACACAATTCCATTTTATTCATTTATTTGAAAACAAAAATAAATCACTAAGGTTGTAGTGTTGCATTTTGTATACTGTGGAATACTTTATTTTCGCTGGAATTAATTTTCGCTAGAAGGCTTTTTGGGTATTTTGTATGGAATTTATTTTCACTGATTTTTGATGAGTTTAATGTGAAATATAGGGAAAAAAATATATTCGCTGGATTATATTTTCATGGAATCATCCTTTCAGCGAAAATAGCGAAAATAAATTCCAAGCGAAATTAAAGTATTCTACAGTATTGGAAAACAAACTCACGATAAGTAAAGTTAAACTCAGCAAAGCTCCCAAGTGAATATGGAATATATGTGAAAAAAAATACAATGTATCTATGAAATACAAAATTTTCAACAGTCAGTGAAGGAGCAATGGTATTAGAGACTAGGATAATCAGCCAGCAGATGCTCAACACTAATATATAGCAAATTTAATCAAAATCTGATCTGAAGTCTTTAAGATTTTGCTTAGACAGGCTGAAATGAGACAGTATGCAAATTAGCTACTTAATATGCACAGCCATGGTTCCAAAACTAATCAAGTTCGTCATTCGCCCAAGAAATCCATGTACCAAAGATTTCGCTTACACAGGCTGAAATGAGGTAGTTAATGAGCGAATTAGGTATGATGTACAAAGTCATGACTTCAAAATTTAACCATGTCTGCATAGAACCATATAAAAATTTGCTCAGAAGCTTTGGAGATTTTTCTTACATAAAGTCAAATAGATAGACATACACACAGACACACCAAACTCATCATCTCCCTTGTGTGCTTTGCACACACACATGCTAAATATATGCAAATGACAAGTAAACACATACTGCCATTTCAAATCTTCCAAAAAAGATACATTTTGTAATATTAATTTATCAAATCTGATGGACACAATGTAACAACTGTATTTACTGGGAAAGCCATGTATGAAAATCATACATGAACATAAAGCAGACAGTTCTCATCAAAACTATCCACTGAGAAGAAACATGACAGTGTAATGTAATTCCTTCTCATCATCAGTAAAATGATGAGATTCCAAATAACCACTCAAGATGGAATTCTACTCTTTCACAAACTGACACCCAGATTCATTCTAAAGTTCGTTGTCACAAGAAAACAATTTAAAGTGAAAATGGTTTCACTTAAATTTCAATTTCATGTCAACTTAGTTCCCAACTTCCTGTACGATGGTGGTGTTTGAGTCTGTCAGACCCTTGTGGGTTAATACAGTTAAGAATATTTTACCCAGGTGTAAGACAGCAACTTATTGATTTCATATCATGTGTTTATCCATGTCAACCCGTTTCACCACCAGACTTTCTGGCCCAAATTTTTCTGCACTTTTTTCCTATATTTTCTAGATATTTCTTGAAAGGAACTCTAAATTTGGAGCCAACAGACAAAATTTGAATCAATTTTCAGTTCTTACTCAAAAAATTTTCTTCTGAAGAAAAAGTGCAGAATATAAACAGAGCTTTTTTGTGATGAAAAGAGGAAACTGGTGGTGAAAAGTTTTGTTTTACTGTGAAGTAAACTTATGTCATTATTTACATAAATGATTAATTTGTTAATGGTTTTTGTTGTACTGCGAAATTTACTTCTATATATTTTTGCGAGTTGATTTTTTTATGGCATTAGCGAAAACAAAATTTCGTGGTAGTCGCTGGCAGTCGCTGTTGTGTAGAACTACAGAGAAATTTTCACTACAAAATTGTTTGATTCTCACTGAATCACGGGAAATCAAAGTGGTTTTCAGTATTATGAATTCATTATTGGAAATTGTTTCACATCAAAGTCTTCTATGCTACCTTGTCTACTCATTGAGATTTCAAAAGATAAGCCATTTCCATGGAAACTGAAGTTACTCACCTATGGAAGCATCAAGAGTAGACTGGTTGTGGGTTTTTTTTCTTTTATAAAATCTATAAAATCTATGATTTAACCCTTATCCACTGTCAATATTATGTTCTGGCTGAGTACTATTTATTTATCATAAACTTTGTTAACCTCACAAGGCCTGCAAACTACAAAGCTAATAGAAAACAGCCTGGTTAAACCAGGAAAGGATTCCAGCAGGTTTTGTCCAAGATCATTAGTGTAATCTACAACAGCCATGTTTGGGTGTCATATCATCTATGCTGTGTTGGTTTATACCAAACTTAAATTGGAAAGAATAGTCAAGGAAGGCATTGAGTGTAGATAAATGAAGTACCCTGACCCACATGTCAGTGATCTGTTTCTCTGTTGCTCCCACCCGCATCCAAACACAAGTTTTCTCCATCATTCCTACCCCCTTCCCACTCCATCAAAACACCTTTTTTTTCTATCCATCCTACTCAATCAAAATGTCTTTCTTTTTCCATCCATCCCACTCGATAAAAACACCATTTTTTCCATCCATCCCACTCCATCAAAACACTAGTTTTTTCCATCCATCCCACTCCATCAAAACACCAGTTTTTTCTATCCCTCCCACTCCATCAAAACACCAGTTTTTTCTATCCCTCCCACTCCATCAAAACATCAGTTTTTTCTATCCCTCCCACTCCATCAAAACGTTTTTCCCATGTTTCTCTCACTCACAACAAAACCTGAGAATTCTACATTGTTACAGCTCACATCACACCAGATTATTTTTCCACTAGAAGAAATTAAACATGACATCACGATTATAATAAAATAGTTGATGAGATAGCGATCAATAATTCTTTACAAACAATTCGCATGTTAAAACTATTTCAGTATCAATCACATAAAAAAACTACCAGCTGCCCCAAAATAAAGTAAATTTCTTTTTTTCTATTTTATCATTTTTAGTAATTTATTTTTATTGCAATTTTCTTATTCTGAGTCAATATCCAAAAAGATACAATAATGCTATGAATACTTATGCACTTTATAACCCAAAATGGTTTATGGTTTATGCAAAATGCAATGTACGTATAAAAAGACTATTCATTTTTTCACTTGAAGTGTTTGTTTTTTTACTGAAAACCATCATTTTTGATTACAATATTATCAAACCCTCTACACCAAGGATCTACAAATACTCACAACTGGTATCCATGGCAACACCAAATTACCTAAATGTTACCCGACCCATGAAGTCTATAGTTTATACTAGCATGCCCCAGTGAAAAGGTCGTCAGTCTGGGTCCCTCATGGAAACCCCTTAAACAAAAGTGGGAGAGTCCATCAATAGCACATTAGGGGGATTAAACCACAAAGGAAGGAATTTAAGGGGTGGGTTGGTTTAAGTGTGGAGCACATCCATCATCAGTCAACCAATTTAGCAGAGATCTCTTCCCACACAGGGACTGAAACAGATACTCTTTGATAGCCAGTTATGTGTATCCAACTTCTCCACCCACGGTTGTCACGACAATCCATCATCACACAATAATACTACAGCAATTGGTGGCACACCAGCATTCCAAACATTAGCTTCCTCTAATCAAGGATTGCACAGCTGTAATATTGCTGCAAGCAGTGTTCTACAAATTTACCATTCAAAAGATTTTCCTAGTTAAGTAAGAAATCAACAAATGTGCTCAGAACTGGCACTGTGTATTTGATACTGGGATCTTAGTTTGCCACAATCAGGCACCGTGTAGAGATCTGATCTAAAATTATGAAGGTATTAGAAAGTCTAAAATTTAAAAGAAAGTTTAAATCACCAACTACATAACTCAATCAGAGCAATCAGGCAGATTTAAAAAGCCACTTTAGATTGAAAACAACAACAGACTGAAGCAAAGTTAAATACTTTTTCAAATAGTTACTTACAGTACAATTACTTCGCTATTCCACGAGTGTAGGACTACAATCTCCAAGGCACATACAAAGTTCAAAGTCAAGGACAGCCTTCCAAAAACCAGAGAGACTGTATTCCACCAACTCACCATCTTGATAGCAGCCAGTAATCGTGTTAACATATGCTACAGGGTGCATCCATAGGATGACATCAGTCAAGCATTAGGGCATACAACACTGTAACCATTGGGGCAAGTTTACTTTTCAATTGTTTGTAATCTGTGTAAACTATTGAAGGAAACCCACTCTTGACTCCGTGTGTGGTCGCTAGCACCATCCAGTAACATACATATGGTGATTTCGGTACTCACCTACCACCATTAAGTAACATGCAGACGATGATGGATCAAAAACAAAGTTAGCAATTTATAAATTTGTTTCCTGACAGCTTGTCTCTGTTTTTCAATGTAGTTAAAAACAAATACTCATATAAGGAAATGGTTATCTTGAATAAAATCACTTTTTAAGCAAAATATTATTAGTAACACATTGCCTATAGCTTCTCAATTGCGTATCACACTTCAATCTCCATAATTACAGTGATGATTAAAATATAACAGATTACTTAATGGGTTACAAAGTAAACTTAAGACATACTTAATTTCATTATAGCTTCTTTTCAAGTAAATAAACATATGAATCATTTCAAATATATTTTAAAGCTCTACATTCAATATATTATTTTTTTTCAGCTTGATAATTTTTTTTATTTTAGTTAAACTGCTGCCTTTATATCTCAATACTGCATTAATTTTTCAAAAGTTTTTAGTTTTACTATTTTACTGATAAGTAAAATCCATACGACTATGTAAAATAACAACAGATTCATTGTTTCTCTGGAAAATTCATTAAATTTGTAAACTTAATAATCCAGCGAAATAGTGAAATTAAACCCCAATGAATATAATAATTTTATAGTACAGCAATTATTGTTATTTTCTTTTGAAATATGAGCATAGATATTACATTTCGATGCAAATCTTTCCTTTTTCAAGAATTTAATTTGCAGAAAACTATCCCCCTAATAAGTAAAATGATCTATCCCTTAAGAGTTTAACTAGTTTGACCTCTATACCATGGTCTCAATTCTGTGCCTAAGGGTATTAGCATAGAGATAAAACTCCAATAACCGTTTGGCTGCCCCCTACTAGTATAGCTGGCCAATTCATACTGATCAATTTGACCTTTCCAGTCTTATAAAAATTCCTGATTCAAAAGATAGCCCAAAACACAGTACCATTTTGTCATTAAAACATGGATCCAAGCATATTGGGTCATCACATGACCTACTTTATTATAATTGATTATTCAAATGAATGATTTGGGAAGATTACCAATCAACTTTCAGACAAGTTTGAAAGAAATCAGACCAAGAAAATCAGTTGATGAAAAAATGTTTTTAATTGGGAACAAAAACAAGCAGCCTCTTGGCTGAGATAGCTCCACTGTTAGCAATGCACATTTCAATTAAAGAACAGAAGATATCATTAGAAAATGAACAATATGCATAGCATCAATGCAAGAAGTTGAAAATATCACTTTTTACCAAAAATGACAAAAATATTCATCAAAATTAGAGAATTGAAGATATCATCATGAAATGAACAAATTTGAGAGGGGTCCACATGTAGTACCTATATATGTAATATCAAAGCAATTGGACTTGCGGTTTTTAACAAGAAGTCAAAAATATAACTTTTTACCAAAAATGACAAAAATATTCACCAAAATTAGAGAATTGAAGATATCATTACAAAATGAACAAATCTGAGAGAGGTCCACATGTAGTACCTATATATGTAATATCAAAGCAATCGGACTTGCGGCTTTTAACAAGAAGTCAAAAATATCACTTTTTACCATAAATGACAAAAATATTCACCAAAATTAGAGAATTGAAGATATCATCATGAAATGAACAAAACTGAGAGAGGACTACTCAAGGTACATATACACCAAGTATCAAAACATTCAGACTTGTAGTTTTCAAGAAGAAGTCGAAAAAGTAAAACATTGACATGGACGACGACGGACAATCACTCATATGATAAGCTCCACTCGACAAAGTCGACAGCGGAGCTAAAAAAGGTGCATTATATCTTGTCTTTGTCAATGATCAAAAGACACATTAAATATAAAACCAAAATGGCTGCCAGTTGGCCATTTTGAATCAAATCACAAAACAAAGTGATGTGGGATTCATAATTGGTGCAGACTCCACCCTCACCCCAAACAGACTTATTATGAAATTTACCTTGATATCTATAAGAGGTACATACTGTAAATGTATTAATTTTCCACTGGGCTTTAAATTTGCTATTTTCACTAATAAGTAAAACTCTGCTAAACTGAATTAAATTTACGTGAACATGTAAAATAACAATAAAACTCATTGTTTCCTTGACAAATTCGTCAACACATTGAAATTAAATGTTAGTGAAAATAAATGGTTTTACAGTAATTGCTTCAATATGGGAGAGTCAAATCAAGGATTTACACAATGAATGGAGCAAAGCCATGGAGGAGAAAATAACAACCAAATGCAACAGTGTACAACTATCAATTTATTTTTTGTAGAAACATTTGCTTTTTTTTCCTTCATGCTGAAACACTGTTAACTACTTTCATTCCGAAAGAGAACAATTTTTCTCAAATTTTGTGAGTTTTGTTTTGTAGCAGTAAAAATTTCGCTCGAGTCCCATGAAACAAAATGTCAGTTGACTTTCTCAAAATTTTGCCTTCATGCTGTACAATCCTGAAATCACAGTGAAAATTAATTGGTTTACAGAATGTAACTAACTGTATGTACATGTAACAGAAAACAAATATACCTGAGTCAGATTTCAGTCTGTGTGTCAAACTCAATATACCTGAGTCAGATTTCAGTCTGTGTGTCAAACTTAATATACCTGAGTCAGATTTCAGTCTGTGTGTCAAACTCAATATACCTGAGTCAGATTTCAGTCTGTGTGAAAACTCAATATACCTGAGTCAGATTTCAGTCTGTGTGTCAAACTCAACATACCTGAGTCAGATTTCAGTCTGTGTGTCAAACTCAATATACATTGTACCTGAGTCAGATTTCAGTCTGTGTGTCAAACTCAATATACCCGAGTCAGATTTCAGTCTATGTGTCAAACTCAATATACCTGAGTCAGATTTCAGTCTGTGTGTCAAACTCAATATACCTGAGTCAGATTTCAGTCTGTGTGTCAAACTCAATATACTCGAGTCAGATTTCAGTCTGTGTGTCAAACTCAATATACCTGAGTCAGATTTCAGTCTGTGTGTCAAACTCAATATACCTGAGCCAGATTTCAGTCTGTGTGTCAAACTCAACATACCTGAGTCAGATTTCAGTCTGTGTGTCAAACTCAATATACATTGTACCTGAGTCAGATTTCAGTCTGTGTGTCAAACTCGTCTTAAGAAAGCTTTCAAATACTATTAACATCAATCAATGATATTTACCCTCTGCCATTGAAACCTTATATTTGTGTAGTATATCAATGCAGGCAATACTAAGTTTACCAATATTACTTTTCTAACAAGACTAAGTTGAGCCAATGACTACAAATAGGTGGCAACTAACATCCACATTTGTACAACTACATTTAAATGAAATGAACTTCATTTGGTGAGAGAAGTTAAAGGTAGTGGCTACCACAGGAATTGTTCCAGCCTTGGAAAAATTCAACAGACTGCTTTTATTCCGCTTCAGTGATCTGTTTTTTTGCTAAAAAGAGTAAAATTTTACAACTCAAATAAAAATTTGTTTAACTGCGAACATAAAGACATACAGGTAATAAAGTATGCAGGTTTTTTTTGTCAAAAGTTCTCGTTAATTTTCAGTAACTGCCAACAAAAACTGTATATGTTTGTTAAATTCAGCTAAATCTGGGTTATCAAAGATGAATTTCTCTCAATTTACCATTTTAATGTGATTTTTGCAGTAGTTAACTACTGACACTATCCATTATTTATCTAGACTTTCTCACTCAAATTTTTAACACTTTTTTGTTAAATTCTTCAATATTTCTGGAAATAAACCCTAATTTTAGAGCCAACAGACAAAATCTGAGTCAATCTATAGTTTTTACTCAAAAAATTTGGCTATATTTGTCCCAATATCTTGAAGGAAAGTGCAGACTATAAACAGGTAGACCAGAGAAGACATGTTTGGGTTTCAAGAAAAGTGAAAATAAACTTTACACTATAGACTATAACTGGGACTATTTTGAGAATTTGTGATGAAAAGCGGAAACTGTTAGTGAAAAGGTGAACAGTTGAAAGTATTACAGCAGAAATATTACCTTTATAGTGCTATTTTTTTCAAAATAAACTTTTAAGTCGTCATTATTTTGCACTATTTGAATAATTGTTATTAGGAATCAAGTAATAAATTCTTTTTATGCAGTAATAAATGGTACCATTGTATCATTTGCTTTTCTCTGCATACTCTTCGAGCATACTTTTTTTTAAATGTTTCTATGCTAGGCGACAGTTCTGGACATTGAATGTCACTGATGTCTCTCCCGACTTTATTCTTTGTATGAACAAATTGCAAGTGCTAGTGCTGACACATAGTGCAATTTTGCCACAGAAGTCATATTCATGTTTGAGACCACATGACAGGGCTGTGTGGCCATCACTCTATCAAATGGCAATTTAATGCGCTATCCTGGTGAACACAAGCACTTGCTGACCTTAACCAAGGTTCCCCAAAAGTAGCATTCGTTAGTGAATGAATCTCGGCCAGTGGCCATGGAATTGGCCTTCCCATTTAGTCTGTGGCACACTCACCCAGGGTAGGGGTTGACTCTTTTTAGTGTTCAGCCTAAGGTAGGATTTGAACTTGGGTCTACCGATCATGAGTCTGATGCGACAACCACCATGCTACCAGTGACTGATTCAAGCATACTGATGAGGTTTATTGTGCATAACACCATGTTTAGTGCAAAATAACACTGACTGATATTTTATACAAAAACATCACTGCCTTGAATGATATCAGCATGGTCATGTGATAAAGGCAATTATTTTACAATATTCATCCAATTAATTAAGATTTTGGGTTGATACAACAACATTTTAATTTGTGTCAAATATGCTTTGTTACGTCACTGATTGGCTGAAAGTCAGCTGATGGGGACACGACATGGGTCCTAAAAAACCAAGTCTATACTTGATCTAAATTGTAGGATTACACAAAAATTTATATTTTATAAGAGGTAAAGTTGTGCCGAGACCTTTTTGGGTGAAAGATACATTATGATGACCAATGTGATGAAACCAAAGCGGCTTATTCCATGCTGCGTACTCTTCCATTCAGTATTCAGCTGACCCAAGAATGTTTTGACATGCTCCAATAAATGCACAAGTAGACATTGTACTAAGAAAACAAAACCAACAAAGACACACAACTCACTGGGAATAGGATTTCTCAACACACGGATTTGGCAGTATAATCAATGTTGGTGGGTTTTTTACTAACTTAACATTCCGTAAAAACAACACAATCATGCATGAGAAAGCTTGAACAATTGAGCATACAGATAGCTTACACCCAGACTCCCATTTGGAGAATTTCAAATACCACGACTATACAGTCAAAACACAGCACACAATACCAGATTTTTTGGGAGAAAATCCATATTAGGCAGTACCATTAATATTGAATTGAATAGTTGTCAGTGTTCTGTTGCATTGTGAGAGCGAATGTACTTAGTCTCATACCACAGTATGGTGAAGTTACTCTTTTCACCTCCAGTTTCTTATTTTCATTATAAATTCATGAAATAGTCCCATTTATAGTCTGAACTTTACTTCAAAAAATTGGAAAAAAATATAGCCACATTTTTTTATCGTAAAAACTGAAAATTTAACCAAATTTTGTCTGTGGGCACCAAAGTTAGAGTTTCCTTACAGAAATATTGAAGAATATAAGATAAAAAGTACAAAACAAATTGGATGAGAAACTCTGGTGGTGAAAAGGTTAAAGAAACATGTATATGATGTACAATTGAGATTATTTCCTTTCAAGTCGTAAACATCTCTCATCAAGTTCTTGCTCAAGTTCATTTTTCCTCAGCATCAGCAGTCACTATCATTGTTCCAAATTGAATGGATATGAAAATGAATATTACTGCAGTGATTGTATGCCACAATTACAAATATAGATTGGATATGTGTGAAGATTTGGCCACATAAAATCAAATAGATAAACATGGAATACAAACAAAAGTAATGATTATAACGATCAGGTTGACTATATCCATGTCTGAAACACTACAGTACAAAACTCCTAAAACTAAATTATGTGTAAAACATCTCTTCTTTTACCTTCTCCTTGCTATATTAAAGAACTCTACATTGTATAAACCAAAAACCAGATTTGCTTGAGTAGCACATGTCATGTAAATAACAGTAATGTCTATAATAGTCAAAATAATGATGTAAAATGCAATAAATGCAATATTTCGTTTTGCTTTGGTTCTACTAAAAATGTGCATATAATAGATGAAATAGGATACTGTGAGTGCATTGATTTTCCAATGGTTTTTTATTTCGCTATTTTCGATAAGTTAAAATTTGCTAAAATGAATCCACATAAACATGTAAAATAACAATAGAACTCAATATTTCCAGCCAAGTTTATGAATTTGAAACTGCTCAAAACATTAAAATAGTGAAATTAAATACAAGTGAAAATAAATGGTTTTACAGAACTTCTATATACACACTAAATATTTCCTTTGGTTTTCAGTTTAGACAAGTTTTACCACACTTCTATATGGATAAAAACAGTTCCATATCTGTAGCTAACAAAACAGATTTTGGGGATTTACTTTGGATTAGAGAGTAGATTTAGATATCAGTGGAGTATTTACTCATTTATAACATTCCAGAAGCCACCCCTGGAGATAATGGTCGAATCCAGCCATGTGTTTGTAATTGGAAAGTAGGGATACATACTGGCTTGCTGAACAAATCAAAGTCACATGTCAGTCATTAACTCTTCATATAAGTCAATATATCCTCTTAGTTGAAGTTCATTGGTTATATGGTGTCCATAGTAACCAGATAACCAGATGAAAGACAACTACCTTATTGGCTGCAAAGAACAAACTATTTTTTTTAAAAGGCGTGACTTATCAAAAATGAAACAAATCACTATGAAGAAGATTTCATTATCCTAACACAACAAATACAATTATTATTATTACAATTATTTTTTTTGTGAATTAGCTTGTTGCGGATATTATTTATTTTATATTTAGCTGTTCACGGTCATGGCTTATGATTCACAAGCTTAAAAGTAATTTTTCACTGGTCAATCTGATGAGTATTTCTGACTATTATTTTTTTAACTGGTTAAGCCAGTTAGGGTATTTTTACTAATGAAGTCAGTTAGAACTGGTCAACATTAGGGGATTTTTTATTGGTGAATTAGTTGAGACATTTTTGACTGGTCACGTCAGTTAGAACATTTTTCAAGTCAAAGTCATATGATTTTTTTCATCATTCAGCATATTCAATGTAACCAAACTTACTACTATTATCCAAAAAGAAAACAACTGTATTTCAATTATGGCAGCACATAAACAAGGACACATATATTTTTTAAATGAAGTGACAAGCAAAACTTGATAGAACTGAGAATGTAAAATAACTGTTGATCTCTGTACCACAAAATGTCCTCCCCATGTGGGTTCCATCAGTAAGGCTATTCCACTCAATCACGTTAAAAGATTTCTAAAAATTTAATTTCCTAGATATCAACATACGCTACACAAAGTATAATGTTGCGATAAAGAAGTTCTCACTGTTTGTGGATTGTTGACGATAATAAACCATGACTATAAACTTAATTCTCCTACCCCTGCATCACTAAAGGTCACCAAGGTCATTTACATCTGTGTTACATAAGAAGCCAGCCATGATCCATATCAGTGTTTCCCATTAAGTAAATTTATAACAAGCCTTCCCTACAAACAAACACTCACCACACTGACAACACAGCTCGCTCAGCATGGCCTGCCTCGTTGGAGTTACCAGGAGTTCAACAAGCCCAGTATCAATACTGGTATCCTTGTTTGGGGAAAGTCAGTTTAAGAATTATAAATGATTATTTGAAAGCAGTGTATTCTGTACAAAGCAATTACTCTCCAAGGAGAACCATCATAACCATTACTGAATTAACACTATCAACAAACCCTCTACCGTCACTATTAACTTCACAAACATACCAAACATATAACAACTAACCTGGTAGGACAGCACAGAGTTCAGCAAAAAACTTATTTGATGAAAGTCTGAATTATATAGATGGAGGTCAGAGTAAGAAGATGTTGATTTGCCAAGGAATGTTGACACCACTGGAGTGTCAGGCCATGATTAATGAATATCACATGTGTACATAGACAGTATGGTATTCCTTATCAGTGTAAGACTGAACCCAATCAACTGTAACTACTGCCCTCTATCTACATCAAGAATAAAACCAAGGCTCCTTAACTCAGAGAGAAAGTTGCTAACACAGTTGAACTGTTTGGAAATTGTTACAAGGGTGTTATACCACATTTAGTTTTCAAGAAAAAACACATAAATTATGCCCCCTTTAAAAAATCGACCACTTAATTTATTATTTAGACAATTCTACATTGGCTTCTAAAATTTCAGGTGATCACAAAGTTTTGTTTTGTTTGCTGCATGAATTTTAAAGAAGCAATGAGTGCATTTCAAAAGGTGAAAACGATCACAGAGAGTTTTGCAGGTTTTATTATGAAATGTATTCTGCCAGTCTTCTCTACAGCTCTAATTTAACCCAATCACATTTGTATTCTGTTTTATTTTTCATGTTTTAAGAGAAATATTTCATTCTCGTAACAAATGATGTACCAGGAATAACATCCAATTGATTTTTAATCTAAAAGTTCACTTCTACACATGACAGGAATCTTTTTAATTTCAGGTGCTTTTAATGTTTGCAATATTATACACTGAGGGCATCCATGACATGAAAGCTTTATCAAAGTCGATGATACACAATTTTAATTTCACTTCTACAATTTATTTTTTTTGGTTTTAAATTCACGGTTTTATCATTTAGATAATGTGTTCTGTGCTGAATTTTACATATTCACTGGGTTTTAATTTAGCGCATTTTCCAGTCAGCGAAATAAGCAAAATTAAAACCCAGTGAATAATTAATCCTTTTACAGTATTGAATGTCTTCTTCATAAATGATAACGGCTCTGAATGACTGTGTAGTATTATCAGATTTAGAATTATGTTGTACAGCTGAAGCAAATTATGTTTGAAGCATTTGACACATAATATGTGTACTGTAATAAGTGCAACATCTACCATATTATAGATATCTGCTTTGCCATACATCCTACATCAAGCAGTTCTATAGACTGTGAAATATTTTATTTTAGCTAGAATTAATTTTACATGCCCTTATAGAAGCCACATCCCCTCTGTTGCATTGTACCATTTTAATAGAAGCCACGGCTTTTAATACAGATTTTACAGTACTGTTGTAAATATCCCAAGAGAAATCACTTACACATACAGGTGCGGCTATCTGAATTCAGTTTGTTAAACAAACACTACAAATATAAGCTAACACTGATTATAGTATACAACATCCTTCAACCACACTATGCTATAGATAAGAGTACTATAAACACTGATATCAACTGCCAATCAAAACAAATGTTTACATTACAATTCAGAACATTTTTGAACAATTTACTCCAAAGAATCAATCAATCATAGCAACTCTGAACCTGTGGACTGAGTTGCTCGCCATGACTACCAGATAAGTAAACAAAATTTTAATTGTATTTGTCATTTATTAAGCTAGTGAAATACTGTGAAATACTTTATTTTAGCTGGAATTAATTTTCGCTGGAAAGACACTTTGGCTGTTTTATATGAAGTTTATTTTTTAAGGATTTTTGATGAGTAGTATGTGATATGTAGGAATAAGGTATTTACACTTGATTTCATAACTTTATTCTAAAATATAAAACAATCTAAACTTCAGTTATAAGTTGGTATTAGGCCTACACAGTTATGTTTCTGGTCAGCATGCACACCACCATGAAAAAGTGTGGACTAATTTTTTTTATTCACTACTTTCACTACTGCACAGCGCCCTCTATTGACGAATTGATGAAATCCGTGAAAATTGAGCGGGCCATGTTTTAACTAAAAAAAAAAATCGCCTCATCATCACATTTAAAAAAAAAAAATTTACAAAAAAACAGGATTTTTTTTACAAAGCCTTATACTCTAGACTACAAATACTGTACCAATTTAATCTGTTTTCATTTAGGTATACATTTATTTTAACAGAAGCATTGTATGATATCCCTAAACCTCTATTTCTTTACTGTTTATCTAACTACTCTATCTTCTTGTATAAAGATTCATTCAGGTAGATTTAATTATATATGCTAATGAGGCTAATCTGGACATGACAATAATCCTACCAATCATCAGATTAACTGTTTACAGTTATGCCTAAAGTAAACAACCTTGGACATTGAGTCAGAATGAAAACATATGAACTGTCTAATTAACTAAAGCATTAGTATTATTTGTGTGTGTGTGTGTGTGTGTGTGATAGGTCTAGTCTTCTTGTAATTAGTTACACTGTAATCAAGACAATCTAATGATCTATCTGGAAATGTACATGTACTGTACTTCTAGAAGAGCTACATACAAAAGTACATGCATTCAAGGTGTTATGCAAATTAGAGCTAACCTTACAGACTCAGATCTGATCAGTAAACTGTACTGTACTTGGAATGTATGAAGGCTGAATTTGCTATTGTATTTGCTCTATTATAGAAGAGTTTGTGCTCAATATAAATGATATACTGTAAATGTATTGATTATTCGCTGGTTTTTAATTTTGGTATTTTCACTGATAAGTAAAGTCTGCTAAATTAAATCCATGTCAACATGTAGAATAACAATAAACCTCATTGTTTCCCTGTCAAGTTAGTTAACTTAAAACCCAGTGTGAAATTGCTCAAAGCATTAAATTGGTTGAATTTAATGACAGTGACAATACATGATTTTACAGAAGGCTGCTCTATGATCAAAATATAACATATTGGAGATGGGCTTCTAATAGAGTATAAGGCAATGGTATAATTTCTGTTCTAATTCCTAAGCACGTTTTTTTCTACCATAAAATCTGTATTAGAAGCCACATTTCTAATAGAAGTCGCACCCATGCTTTTAGAACAATTGAGACCTTTTCTCATATGTGTACATGCCCTAATAGAAGCCGCATCCCGCATTTTAATAGAAGCTGCAGCTTCTAATACAGATTTTACAGTAGTAATCATGTCTTTATGCATTGTTTTCAATTGTAACCAAATACGCAAGATATAGACAGATATTGGAAAGTAATGCAATACAATACAACACAAATGAATACAAGTGATAAAGCAGAATCGCATGTATACACTTTTATACATCCTACTTTATTTTAACTTTAATATAAAACTTCAAAAGCTGAAAATTCCCCCCTAAAATGTTACTACAACATTTTGTCTTTTTTAAGTATTTTTCAGTTACTTTTTTGATACTTTTGAACCAGATGGAGATAATTAACTGTTGGCGACAGATTTTGATCAAAATTATTAAAAAATTATTGATTTTTATTTTTTGAAAGGTGACAAAGGTTTTTCGGTGCTCAAAATGTTGAAAAACAGAGATTAAAGCAGACAAGCACAATATTACTGGTGGTATAGTGAGCCAAGTGAAAACAAATACTCCTATGCAAATCTTTACAAAGAGATACGCTCTGTAAACACTGTTATGCACTTGTACACTCAATATTCGGTGCAAAATTCTAACTTGTTCTCATACGTCATGAAAACTGGAAAGATAATAGTCTAAGTTACTTACATATACTAGGTATACTGAAATAACCGGAAAGTTTTAAACTTAATGGAAGATTGTATACAATGTGAATGACACACACCGTGCAACAAAGCTAACCATCCAAGCAAACTTTACTTCAATTCATAATATTTGTCCTACATGTTCGTTTTATCTGATGGCGCATTGTGTGGGTTTTTTTTGTTCCGCTCAATGGTCAGAGAAATGGGTGTATGATGTAGGTGCTTGACAAATGCACTCTCCCAGTGGGGTTTCAGTATCGTGTCATGAAGCGTGAATCGTCACGGAGACACGTCTATGCAAACTTGTCATTTTAACACTATCTGAATGGGGCCAGCTTTTTTCTCCTTGACTACGCTTTCCTTAATACTGGTACTACCAACGATCAATAGATATGCCGCTCAATGATGAGAGTTCTGCGCTATGGACATTTACACATATTAACAAAATGTCGGGTTTAAAGGTCAACAATCACAAAGTGATCAAGTACAGAAACATAAAACAACATTTTATAGTGCTTCAAGGCAATGAATGTTTAAAAGAACACCATGTCCTGCACACATAAGGGACCCAATGACATGCAGACATGTGGAACTCAAAAGTTACGCACACAAGGACCCAATAACATGCACATTTGTGCAAATTTGTTGATAGTTTCCATTTTTTCAGGCTTTTTCCTAGTTTTTTGGAAATAACAAAGGTGGTGCTTATGCTCAATGATTTCTACCACACAACTAGTCAATTATACCACACAACTAGTCATTTATACCACACAACTAGTCACTTATACCACACTAGTCATTTATACCACACAACTAGTTATTTATACCACACAACTAGTCATTTATACCACACAACCAGTCATATACACTGCACAGCTAGTCATTTATACCACACAACTTTTTATTTATACCACATAAGTATAGTCATTTATACCACATAACTGGTCATTTGTACCACATGAGTAGTCATTTATACCACATGAGTAGTCATTTATACTACACAACAAACCATTTACAACACAAATTGGTGTATTAGCAAAAAACTATATGTAGAAGAAATGTGTGGGATCTTTTGAAAGAAATGTTAACAGACCATGACAAGGTACAAGATGAAAAGAACTTGTAATCAACACAAGGAAACCATAAAAACCATGGTAACATCACTTCCTTTCACACAACTCCTATTAATATGTGCATCCCGGCGACAATCCTCTGAGTAGAAACAGGTTTCCTCTACTAATTTAAGTATTGCTGTCAAGAGACGCCTTCTTAAAAGGGAGAATGCAGACTCATCAAAGTTGACATAAAAGGTCATTTTGCTGTGTTTCCTGCACAGGGATAACAGCCAACTAAAATTAACTATGGTACATTCTATATAAAGAGTTTTCGGAAACTCATAATCTATCAACTTTTCATTTTAATATTATCTTGTTATTTTTTTTCAAAATTGTTAGATAATTATAATTTAGACACCAGTCATTGACTATTTTCATTAAAAATAAATAGTATTCATGAGAATTTTCCAACAATTCAAACAACCATAAATATTTATCGAATATCTACCATTTTTATTCACCAGGAACATCCAAACAAAAGTTTGAGATATGACGCAACCTTTTTACCATATAAGCCAAGAGCAATTGGCCAAAAAAATCTAAATTTTTCATGGATATGTTTCAAGATAATTTTTGTGCTAAAAGTAGTTCAGTGACTATTCCAATTTTTTTTATATTTTGTGAGCAGCAGCATAAGATAAAGGCAAATGGTAAAAGTCAAGTTTAATGGTAGCCATTAATTGCCAAGTGTAACAACACATTTCAGGGAAAATAGTTTTAGCAATTACCGGTAGGTAGGAAACACAGTTGAAATACTTCCTTTCATGTAATGTCTTAATGGGTCATTTCCTCTCTCTGGAAGTAGTAGATGCAATAAACTGAGATTTTCTCCCCAAAATTTACTAGAAATCTGAAGAGGAATTAGTCACATTTACGTCATAAATTGAAAAGATTTTCTATGTTTTTGCTTTCCTTTCTCAATTACATATTTTGCTAACAAAATCCATTGAGAGATGTTGATAGATTATTTATGACAAGTCAAACCACACTGCCCTGAAACAAATTTCTAGTGATATAGAAGTCATGTTTTAAAGTTGACATCTAAGCTTACCTTAAGTTTCTTGATCTCTTAAAACAAAGGATGACAGCAACAAAACTTCAAATCAATTTTTTAGAATTCTAGAAAAAAAAAAGATGTTACACATATAAGACCCGTAAATAATCATATAAGGGGTGATCTCAAATTGTCAAAGTTCGCCAAAGTTTTTTATTTGGGGAGGTCGATGGGCTATTTCGCCTAAAAAAATTAAATTTTCGTAGTTGAAAAAAATTAGGTTGTTTTTATGTTTTCAGTACGTCGAAAGTATCCTACTTTGGTTTACAGGGGAAGAGGAATATGGTCCTACATAAAATTCCTTGCGTTTTCTGGCAAACTTTGACAATTTGAGAACACTCCTAAGTGTTTGTAATATGGTAATACTTCATGTTTTGTCTAAGGTCATCATATTAATCCTGTCTGGATACTGAACAAAAATAATTGACCTTTGTAAATAACTTAACACAAGGTCAACTAAAGATGTAAAGGTCATATCTCATTAGAATCTTGACAGCTGGAAGGTTAATTTTTGTTTGTATTGAAAGCAATTAGCACAGGTACTAATTAGACAAGTAACAGACATGTTATTCTTGTAACAGTTTTAAATAGATTACAAAATATGATTACAAAAATTACAGCTTTCATATGCCTCTACTGAAAAACCACTCTAAAATGATATCAATGCCTTAACTACTGGATGCATTTTGTAACAACTAAAAACAGATTACCTAATCCATTTTTCAAATAAAACAACTACATGTATGTACTAAAAGTTAAAAATAAATACATTATTTTGATCTCTAAACAAAGGAGAATCTGCAAAATATTGCTGAAAAGATGGTCACATAAGACGGGTGGTCTTTATACACAGGTTACTAACACATTATGCCTGGGACTGCCTAAAAGTGGTCACAATAGACAGAGGTGGTCTTTATACACAGGTTACTAACACATTATGCCTTGGGACTGCCTAAAAGTGGTCACATAAGACAGGTGGTCTTTATACACAGGTTACTAACACATTATGCCTTGGGACTGCCTAAAAGTGGTCACATAAGACAAGTGGTCTTTATACACATGTTACTAACACATTATGCCACCTTGGGACTGCCTAAAAGTGGTTACATAAGACAGGTGGTCTTTATATACAGGTTACTAACACATTATGTCTTGGGACTGCCTAAAAGTGGTCACATAAGACAGGTGGTCTTTATACACAGGTTTCTAACACATTATGCCACCTCAGGACTGCCTAAAAGTGGTCACACAAGACAGGTAGTCTTTATACACAGGTTTCTAACACATTATGTCTGGGAACTGCCTAAAAGTGGTCACACAAGACAGGTAGTCTTTATACACAGGTTTCTAACACATTATGTCTGGGAACTGCCTAATAGTGGTCACTATGGACAGGTGGTCTTTATACACAGGTTATAACACATTATGCTTTGGAACTGCCTAAAAGTGGTCACATAAGACAGATGGTCTTTATACACAGGTTATAACTATCATAGATTTGACTGTACACACTCATACACACCTAAAGCTATTTTATTTTACATAAATATGCTAAGAAATTAATTTCCCGTACAAAATATCTTCATACAGAAAATAATATTCGGAAGTGCATCCTTAAAGCATGGACACAAAGGTCAATTCATGATATTGAAAAACAGCAAATGGCAAGATGTCTCTTATTTAATGGCACATGATTTATTATTATCTACTTAGTCAGATTAAATTCACTTAAAATTCTAAATCTGGGTGGGTAATCAGTGAGCTTCCTGTCAGGCACTCCCATGTGCTATTTGTCAAGATAAGCCGCCATTATTAATTATGTTATGTACAAACAGCAGATGCACTGGATGCTACTCGAATATATTTCACCCAAAAAATCTACAAAACGTTTTCAGAAACTCATCATCTATCAACTTTTCATTTCAATATTATCCTGTTATTTTGTTTCAAAATTGTTAGATAATTAAGATTTAGACACAAAGGTCAATTCATGATATTGAAAAACAGCAAATGGCAAGACATCTTTTATTTAATGGCATGTGATTTATTATTATCTACTTAGTCAGATTAAATTCATTTCACACACAAATTCTACAACAAATTTAGAAATTATTCAAAATAGTTTGAATAGGTGATAAATTTTTGAAATGAATGCGATAAAATAGTCCCCATTGTAACAAGCATCCTTAACTTTGTGAATATTATCACTATGTGATTTACTGCCGGGACAATGCTCACATCCGCATGCTTTATATTGCCCCCCCTCCCTCCCTCCCCATGAAACTTGAACAATGCTTACTGCCCCACCCCTAAATGATGCATTATAGTTACCCCTCCATTGGGAAGGAGGGTGTGGGTGGGTCTAAGTGATTGAAAACATGTTTGTTAATGTTTGGTTGTTTAGGTTTTCAAATACACTAGTAAGGCTAAGAGAGAAAGTGTTGTTACTTGCAAGGCAACACCATGATTAATCTCTCCAGTGAGACTAAGTTATACACTAGTAGCCAAGAACAGAAAATCGGTTAATGTTACAGTGAGTTAGTGAACATTTCAGTAATTGCTTGATGAAAAGTAAATCTCTAATGGAAGTGCATTTCAAATTGAAGCACATCCCAAATGTAAAGGCATAGAAGCACATCTCCAAAAATTGCATTTATTGTACAGTGTGCTAAATCATAGAAGTATGAATTATTTTACCTGCATGTAGACAAGAATATGGAGAAATATCTCAATGTTTTAAAACAAAATGCTTGTACTGCAATGAGCAATAAACCATCATGCAACAGTATAATAAACTGATATCATACTCTTCTTTAATTATGCATGATTAGCTAGGACACTCTAACATGAAATCATGGACAGATTTGAAATCTTCTACAAGGAATTTCCGACCAGTAACAGGTAAACAAAGAAACAGTTTGTGTATAATCATGGAATTATGAAAATAGGATAAAAAGAATGCTGGAAACATGCACAACTAAAAACTATCAGAATATTTGGGAGAGAATCAAAGCACTCACTGACTCAGTTGGGGTGACCCAGTAATCTTTGCAGCATACATTTAACACTAAGAATGTATAAAGTGAAGGGAGAGCAAAAAACTGTTCGATAATAAACTGGAGAGGGAAAAGAGGGAAAAATTCCATTTAGCTTAATTTCCCACAAATTATTCCGATCCCCAAACTCTTAAAATATGTTTTCAATACATACTCAGTGATTTTCAAGAATTGTTAAACGTCCGGTCAATAGGAGACACAGTCCACTAACTGCCAACCGGTAGGATCCAGTAGGTTGTATGAACTGCTGTACTTTAATGATCATTAAGGAAACCAGAAGCTTTTAAGCTACTAAACCAAACTTGTCATTCACAGAAAGGAGGGGGACTTATTCACAAAGGTGTCTGACTGTACTAAGGTTGGTAATCTCCACCGTAATTATCCGAACTTTAAGTGCTCAAATCAATGTAGACCAATAAGTGACCAGTCACTATTCTGACTTTTATAGACTCCACCATTATTCATAGGGGTGGTAGGTATACTCAGAGGGTTAAAAAAACTAAAACTGGAATATTTTTGTCAAGATTTATTCTCACAAAAATCATAATGACATAGTCCCTGTCCAGATTGTAGGGACTATGTGAATTATAAACTACGATGACATAGTCCCTGTCCAGATTGTAGGGACTATGTGAATTATAAACTACGATGACATAGTCCCTGTCCAAATTGTAGGGACTATGTAAATTATAAACAATGAAAAATCCATAATATAATCAGATGGAGGGAAAGTATGCAGCATAATAACATGATACCCACTGAATAAAGACAATTTTTTTGAACAAAATCAAAGTATATCTGAGAAAAGGCAAAAACCAACACGGCCACCTGACAGTCATTTTTAATCAAATAAAGGAAAGTGACCTGCATCAAAATCATGTGTGATGCCCAAACAAAGTTTGAATAAAATTGACCAAGACACCAGTCTGTCAGTCAGAAAATGAGAAACAAATCAACATAAAAATTAAAAAAACATAGAATAGTTATAACAATATACTGCCCTCTAAGTGCTGCTTTCCTGTTTATGAAAATTCAATAGACCTATACTTTTAAGGCAGGTTTTATATTCAGTCTACTCAGAAATAATCAACAATGAATCTAATATCATCAACTGAAATTCTAATACACATACAAGGTTATATGATCATTAAGGTAGAGATGCAGTTTACCTGACAGGTATTTTAATTAGTTAATTAGGAAACCAAGATGACCTCCTTTGTCCAAAAAACTATATATTTTCGGAAAGCTTATTGTATGAATTTTGACATTTTTTGATTATTTTTTTTATGGACACTGTAGTTTGAAATATGCACAAAATGTGCTTTTTTGGTCAAAAATGATTTAAAAAAAGTTAGCTTCTAAACCATGCTTCTGTTTCCTGTCAAAATTGGTTTATGGGTACATCTGTTTACGATGAAGAAAGTGCCATCTTGAAAACTGTTTACCAGTTGTCAATTTTGCAGGGCAGCAGCTAAAATTTCACTACTTCAAGTTTATGCATAAATTAACACCCAGGCTAGTTGTCTGTACGATTGTTGTAACACTGTTCAACCAAAAACAATGCCCCAACAGCGTTTTGAAGATAAATACATTGTCAATCATTTGTGAAAATTTCAAAACAAAAGGTCAAAGCGTCTAGGAGCTATTTTTTTTTTAAATTCTGGAATGTGCACTAAAAAGAAGCTGAGATAATTGCTAATTTGCATAACAATTCACTCAGTAAGAAGTTTGCTAATGCTCATAATTAAAATGGCTGTAACAGTTCCAAATTTAAATGTATTATCGTTTTGTTAAAAGTTAAATACAGTGCATGTATTTTTCACCATGTTTCTTTTTTATTATTTATATACAGCCTTGCTAAATCTCGCTAAGCATTCAAATGAGATAACATTTGCACCTGTTATCTATATTTTAAAATCGTTTTTTGAGTATGTTCCACTATTCACAATTCTACAAAATTTTAACAGTCTATAGCCAAGACTGTTTGGATAATAAAAAGCAAAAAAAAAAATTTCACTTCCAAAGTGCCCACAAACCTGCATCTCTACCTTAAATTGAATTTCAGAAGTTGAAACAGACTTAAACCCCACTCTCAACCCACAGTCCAGCAAGCCACCACCAAACCACCTAACAACCATCAAAGGAAGACCCACTGCTACAGAAAGGATCTCCTCAGCACTCTATGGGGGACCCCTCCCACACTGAATGGAAAATCTCTACCTAACAGAACAGTGCTTAAATTGAATTTCAGCAGTTGACAGACTTACCCCCCCCCCACCCACACACACACACACACACACTCCCAACCCTCCTACACTTAAGTGAAACCACCCCTTAGTGGAATAGAAGTCATCCCTTGATAGTATACAGCTATAAGTTAACTGAGCATTCAGAGTACCTGTGTACAAATCAACATTACATGCAGGTATGCTATTATAAACAGACATTAGGGAATTGACCAGCCATACAAAAGACGATTTTATACTGGCTCTCAGAACTGGCCAAACTGGCTGTCTGGACTAGTCAAATTGGCTGTGGGGACTGGCCAGATTGCCTACCAGATTAGTACTGGGGACTGGTCAGATTGGGTCTCCTTGACGAAGTCCTAGATAGAATTATAAAATAATGATATTACATAAACCCAATCAGTTAAGTATGCTGATTGAAAACTGTACTTGCCAAGGGAATGGTAACACTCAAAGCAATGTCCACAAGTATGCTATCAATTACACAAAACAAACAAAACCTACCCAAACTACAGTTAGTAGAATACTGGATCACGTTGATCTGAAATGCACACCAACAAAATAAAAAAAGTCTCAAAACAGTTGCCTGACAGATACAGTTCAAACAGTCTTGTTCTATTCACAAACTTGCAACAATGTAGCAGAGGTGAACAGATATATAACCGGTCGAAACGGCAAAAGCCCCGCAGTGTCCAGGTCAGTGCATAGGAGATAGCATCCAATCACATTGAGGCAGCAGTTTTATGTACACACACCAATAAACCATGGAACCAGTATGTAGGTTTTTACGACAAAAGCCGAAACTGATTAATTTTGCTCTACTACTTCACATGGTCACAGTGAGTTCCGCTCAAATGACCACAGCACAATAGAAAGTGGGTGGGTTTATTTATATTGTTACAGTATTGTGTATAGAATCTATTTACAACTTTCTGTCAATCAACATCACTGTGTAACAAACACCATGGCCCCAACCAGTCTCACTACCTCAATTAGAAAACTTCAAAGGAAGTGGAACCCTTAACTTGGCACAAAAAAGTCTGGAGCAAGCTATTAAAATCTCATCAGAATCCCCAGTTTTATAGATTTTCTTCATTCACCAATAATTACTTAATACTAATTTATACTGTATTTGTATACATATCCTTAATTACGATTTATGTGAGTCATAAATCTTCTTCTTCTGAGCATCTCAAACATAGATCTATCATGTTTAACATGGAAACCTTGGAGACACACACAGAAGATTTATAGCCATGTCCTCAACTGTACTTCAGATGCCCAGTCTGATAGATAGATGCCCAGTCAGATACCTAGATGCCCAGTCTGAACCTAGATGCCCAGTCCGATACCTAGATGCCCAGTCCGATACCTAGATGCCCAGTCTGATACCTAGATGCCCAGTCTGATACCTCGATGCCCAGTCTGAACCTAGATGCCCAGTCCGATACCTAGATGCCCAGTCCGATACCTAGATGCCCAGTCCGATACCTAGATGCCCAGTCTGAACCTAGATGCCCAGTCCGATACCTAGATGCCCAGTCTGATACCTAGATGCCCAGTCCGATACCTAGATGCCCAGTCAGATACCGAGATACCCAGTCAGATACCTAGATGCCCAGTCTGATACCTAGATGCCCAATCTGATACCTAGATGCCCAGTCTGATACCTAGATGTCCAGTCCGATACCTAGATGCCCAGTCCGATACCTAGATGCCCTGTAAAATACCTAAATGCCCAGTCTAAATGCTCAGTTAAATGTCTAGATGCACAGTCACATGCCAAGTCATTTCACCAGAGCAGGGAGTACTGGTATCACCTGAAATTAGCTAATTTATTTTTATAAGTATTTCACCATATGCAATATAGGGTGTATAATCTAGACTAATGAATACAGACTAACATAAAGACATCAGTCAGCAGCTTTTAGCCAGCATCCTGTCTGTCTGTTATTTTAAACAGGCAACCTAGATGTTAACAAGTATGCAACATTTTTACAAACCTGTCCAATTTTGATTGAAAATAAACATAAATAATCACCAAAATATAGACTATGAGTATTTAGCTACAGATTAGTGACTGCTATAATTTTTTAGTCGGGCACTTTTAGTTTTCTTGCTATAACCCTGTCAGTCAGTGGAATGACATCACTGAACCAAATCACGGCTATGGGTCACATGTAGCTGAAAACTCTCCCTACTTGACTCCATTGTCCACAAATATGTTAACACAATAAGTTCCTGGTACTTCCTTTTGAAACAGTAACTAAAGAAAAAATTTGATTTCTAACTTTCCCCCCAACTATTATTCTTACCCTGCCAATCAAACTTTGTATTTTATTTTTAAAGTAACATTCTACACTTTGTATTATATGCAGAAAACCTCTCACGATTGTGATCACTATAAAAAAATGCTAAAATCAGTTTCTATGGCAACAAATTATGGGGGGGTTGGCTACATTACATAATAGTATCAACTAAATCAGTGACTGGTACAGGTAAATTTAAATATTTGGTTATCCTTGGGGACAGAGCTACATCAGAGAACATTCTAAATTGCGCATCAATTCACAATGTATTTCTATTGGCTCTGAGCAAGCTGCTGTGGAACGCCGGTCGAGAAGCCGATGAAAACAGCTAAAGTCAAGAAAACATCACAAACTCAACTTTGAAGAACTCCTGAGCAATTGAATTTATATATGTTTCACATGTAGTGGTTTATCTTGTTACACTGTTCAGGAGAGTCTCAACATCTATACCAAAGTACTGATTCCTGAGAGTTTTCAGCTTTTTATTTCACCAGTGATAGTTGCCAGGCAGTGATAATGCCTGGAGGGAATTCTTAATGTACACACACAGCGAGCACTTGAACAACTTTAATGCTAATCAAAAACAAGACAAACAAATCAGTATGACTTCATGTAATCAGGAAACATTTATTCTGTTTTGTATTCTGTGTTTAGATTTTCTAGACAGAATTACATTGCTAATTGTATTCAACTTTTTTCTCAGACTGAGCATCTATGAAAAGTACCAAATTGGCAACTTGCCATTGTACCTGAGATCCCACCTACTTTACTGTGTTTGTCATGACTTCATTTGCTATTTATTACATTTACAAATTTTTTTCCTTTTTTAAAAAAAAATAAACATAATATAGCATATTTGAACAAAAACCATAAATCCAGAGACTGATTCAGAATATTGTAAGCATGCCACAAAAGGCAGTAATCAGTCAATTTTTCTACTGTAGAATACTTTATTTTTCCTAGACTTAATTTTTGCTGAAAAGACAATTTGGGCGTTTTGTATGGAATTGAGTCCCAAGTGAGTATAACATATTTTACAGTACTGTAGAATATTTGATTTTCTCTTGAAATTTATTTTCGCTATTTCCGCTGAAGGGATGATGCCGTGAAAATAAAATCCAGCGAATATACTTTTTTTCCTATATTTCACATTAATCTCATCAAAAATCAGTGAAAATAAATTCCAAGCAAAACGCCCTAAAAGCCTTTTCAGCGAAAATTAATTCCAGTGAAAATAAAGTATTCCACAGTATCTCACCTTGGCATTTGAATAAAATTATATTCAGGTTGAAAATTTGTTACTATTTGTAACCCTGACTGAAGGAAACACAGGAAATGTGAAAGCTATTGAGAATGAGATGACCCTTCCTTACCTTGTAATCCACAGCTGTAGTATTCTATACACTACATGGTATCAGCAGATAATCTTCACTCTGATTAAACCTAAAATACAAAGATAATCTCAGATATAAAATAGCATTCCCACTTTTCAAATCTGTGAAGAACAATTCCCATGAAATGTTAAGATAGTGGATTGGTATTAACTGCAGAATAAGAATTTAAGTAGCCTTCTAAATTAAACTAAATTTGTATTTAGACATGCGTAAGGAGGTTTTGTCCTGAAAATTCAGATACATTGCACATATGCTTGTTGTACTCTTAAAATGAAATGGTGAGGATTTTTAATACAAAATTTCAGCAAAAATAGTAACATTTGAACACATTTTATGTTTTAAACTTGTTGCAGGAATGATGTTTCACATATTTTCAAAGTTGGAATGTAACTTTAAAAACAAAACAAGTGCCAATTTCCATCAACAGAGGGCAGTGTTCATTTTGTATCACTTTCATGTATTGGATAAAACAATAGTTTTCATAACCGAGTCAAAAACATTTTCCTGTATTTGAGAGAGATCTTCAAGTAAATAAAAAAAATGTCAATCATTCATGAAATAGTGTAAGAATTAATCCAAGCTGGACCATATGTTTAATGTGCACTAATTACAACTTAGTTTACAAATCAACAAGATGGCTGCCTAATACAAAATTGATTACCGGGGTAGTAATGTAATCTTGGATCATTAAGAGCTTATTTTATTTCAAGTACAATTCTGTCACAATTACTTTCTGGAATTCCTACCTCGACTTGTCGGCTTTTACAAACACAGTTGAAAATGCCTCGTGTTTAAAGGAGATCAATGTAAGATGAAGACCCATGGACAATGCGGTGCAGAATGGTGGCGCAATTAGGTGGTGCACAATATTTATTTGGGAAATGCACAGATTTCAACCCCCACACATATCTCAAACCCACAGTGAAATACACAAGTCCAATTTCCATTCACTATTACCAGCAATTTTATCTTAATCTTCCAAAATTTTAGTAGAACATTTTGAAAACTGATGTATTTACTATAACTTCTTTTTTTTATTTTGGACTGAATTCCCAAACATGCAGGTTTTAATATATATATATATATATATATGAGAAAATAAAAAATAAAATTAAACAGGTTTATTTTATAAATGATGACAAAAGCTGAATTTTGTATTCACAGTTAAATTTTCAGAATAGCATAATAAATATTAAAATTTAAAATGCAAATATAGATCAGTGGGACAACTTCCCCTTGGAGGATTAAACTCAGAATTAACCTAATACCTGACAGTCACAGCATCCGGAAAGAGCAATAAAACTGCCATATTCATTACATGCCAGACAATTCTAATCATGGTATGATTTATGATTTATAATAATGATATATACGATATCAGTGAAAACATAAATCATTATTGGATTATATCGGTCATTAAGCTATATTATGCTCACTTGGTTGATTAATGTGTAATTACTCATATCATGTAATCAGTTAAAGTTGTATTGATGACAAAATTTTCTTTGAAGCCTTTGACATGATCAGTATGTATGTGTATAGTGATAAGCGCTATGGTATTTACAAAAAATTCGCTAACAGCCGAACATCAAAAGCAGTTCTGTAGATTTGGTTGTGAATGAGTTTTCAGCATCCTAGAGTGACCACTGAATTGCACACAGGATTCAAAGTTTAAAATCAAAGATGGACTTTACTTCAATATCAATATAAAGCAAGAATAGCTTAAAGCGCAGGGGTGGTCATCTGCGCATGCGATAACAACACACGCAAAAAAAACGCAAAGGCTCATGGGTAGTCGCTTGTTTGTAAACAATGACACGCTATGGTCATCTGACGCATGCGTAGGTGACGACTCCCCCTGCTTTAAGATGCACACCAGACATTAGATTTACTTCGTTTTATCTACACCCATTAACATTTCATAGGATGACTGAGTGAGCGCTAAACGCCAACTATTGAACATTGAACATCGAAAGTTACATACTACATGTACCAAGATAAGGTGTGTTTAGCAGGCGACTGGAGCAGAATTACAACAGCAATGCATGACAGGAATTCTATTGCAGTGAAGACAAATAATAACAGTCAATAAACGGCAAAATATGTCAGGTATAACTTTGATTGATTTGATTATTGCCCAAGTTACTTAAAACTTTAAGGGCTTTCATTTCTTTTGAACAATGCAAATGTACAATTAAAGGGTTGGAAGGACTTATTCTTTTAAAAACAAGGCTGAAAAGATAGTATGACATCTTTAGATCAACAATTAATAATAAAAAATGTGAGTCACTGACCAAATTACATTTGTATTGCACTAGAGATTGGAATTCCCCATAGGAATGCCTTGGTAAGTATACTTATGGAAATTTTTATAATTAATTTAATTAGTTACCATAGCTAGAATTGAATCACACTTCATGCACTTACTAATGCTTAATTTTACAGTAGAAAAATCACAAGTGGTCATTGAGGTGGACTTGGTAGAAATGGTAGTCAAATTATTAAAGGGTGGTGGTCGTTGCGCCACGTCCTGTTCGATATGGGACTCATAGCGACGTATACAACACGTGTAAAATACATTGTTTATTTACATGAAATTCGAACACACGCTGCGCGACGACCACCACAAGAACAGCACCGATAACAGAAATGGGTATTGTCAATTACACGACTGACATTGGGTGGTTTTGTATGTATGAGATACAAGTTTCTCGCAATACCTTGTATTGTACAAAATACTTAAGAAATAATATATTGATGACTTTATATAGTTTAATGGTTAATGATGCAATGTTTATATTGTCAGCTATTTTGAAATATGTATTGCACGAATCCCCTTAGCAGTATAGAGGGCGCACCACAGATCACAGAGGTATCTAGGTACGATAGCAATTTTATAATCATACCGGTATATTGAACTTGGTGAGGATAAATGATAAATGAAACGGCTCTATATGTAACTTTAACCATGATATTACATCCTGGTTTTCGTGTCATCTATCAGAGAAGACAACTACAAAGTAAACCAATTTCCTGTTCTAAACAGCATACAAATATCAGTGCGTGACATCCAGCAGTGAAAAACAAAACAAAAACTCTGCCATCAGTTACAACCGTATTTCTCATTTTACTACTGGATAAATTTCACTGTATTCTGTGTCAGATGTACACAGGTTGTACACATTAAGTCAATGCAATCACTATACTCCCTTCAGCCATTATGATATGATAATTGATATACCATCAGAAGATTACACATATTCAATCATGATGTTGTTTTTTTGTGAACAATATTTCTTTAATTAATTTACTATTGATTTGTTACTAGCATGCAATTTACATTACAAGAACTCAGTGTCACTTGACATAAACTATTAATGAAATAAAAACATAGTTGAACTCTGGTGACCTTGCCCTTTGTTATATAATATAATTCCCTTCAACATAGTTTGTTTCAATGTAAATATGCATTGTCATAATTAATTTTGAATACAAACAAGTTTTGGGGTTGAACCAACAGTGGGGAATCAGTCTACCGAATGCCCTTTAAAGATGTAAATATCTTACAAAAACATTTGTGCCTTATTTGTTTAATTATTTTAAGGGACATAATTTCCAGCTTTATTCAAAGTAATTCAGATATTTTAGTATAAAAACAAATGCCTCATCGCAAAAAAAAAGTGCTGGATTTAGATGTGAATAGATTCATAAAACATGCAAGATAACAGAAAATCTTAGCTGGCTTTTGTCCAAGTATTTTGTACAGGTGTCTGTCAAAAATTAATGATTCACTGAGACAAATATGAACTGCCTCATTGTGTGACTACTGTATTATATGAAAAGTAAAAAAAAACATCCTTTATGAGCAGCTATCATGTTGCAAGCTCTGCTTTGTATGCAAATCAACTTAAATAGTTAGTTTGTGTTCAGTGGAGGGAGAAGTCAATAGTACTGTTGCCTCCTGAGAATCTACATCTTCAAACACTGCAATTTTTGAAGTGCGTTTTTAAACCAGTATTATAAAAACTCTATCATTCTGTTCTAATAGCTGAAACATATTCCTGTGAGTTTTCATTTGTCGAATGAACTGTTTGTCAAATACAGAATACATATATTTTAGAACAATTTTCTTTTTTCAAATGTGGATGAAATGTTTTGCTTTTTATGTATTTTTTATGTATTGTTTTTGATTTGATAACTTTGAACTAAACAGATTTTCTATTAGCTTCAGATCTTGATCAAAGTTTGGCACCCAGTTCATAGGAGTGCTTATATTGATTTTCTGACATCTTGTTTTCTGTAAAGATTTTATTGGTAGGTTTGCAAATGTGTATCAGACTGTGCAATCTCTCCATGAGTTGGATTTGAAACCCAGTATGGGATTCTGAGATACATTGCCAAGGATATTATTACAAGATAAATCATTTGCTTCATTGAACACATACAACAATGCATATTTCCACTGAGATCAGTGACCTTTGATGTGTATCACCAGTGATCAGTCAAGTAGAATCAGTCAAAATATTTTATCAGTTTTTCTCAATTTTTGCATGATATTTTCATACAGGACATCTGTTGTTCAAACTCAGGGAAGACTTTATACTGATGAATAAGGTGACCAAGTTTGATGAAGTTTGGAATAGAATTAGTAAAGTTATTATGCACACAATAACAATTATTAACGACGATGACGATGACAACGACGACAACAACAACGACAACGCCGGACAAAATTTTTCGCTTAATATACCTTTCCCTTCCATCTTTGATGGTACGGGCAAGGTAAAAATGACACTTTTCACCAGAATTATAGATTTTATCATCTTTCACATAGACTATATTAGGGACGACGTCAAAAGATCGATGTCGGATAAAAAACTTAATTCCTTTAGTTTTTTTCCAAACCCCCTACCCCCCACTGAAACTTAATTGATAAATATTGGTCATGGCGTCAGACTACATTCACCATTAAATACAAATTGATAATCAGACAGTAGTATTGCATAGCAGTTGGTTGTCGGGTGGGTGTAAAAAGATTATACAAATACACCTCATTTGACGCACAGATTTACACTCGAACCAAACCATTTTTCTGTTTTTTTCCCTTTTCCCATGATTGGATAGAAAAAAAAACGAACTACAAATACTCCAAGATTTTTTTGACTTCATTAAAAAATAAAATCGTTTTGAGGTCAAAACCCCCCACCCCCAAACTAAAGGAAATAAGTTTTTTATCCGACATCGATCTTTTGACGTCGTCCCTTAATTATTGGTGAGTATCTCATAAAATTTTATTCACATAAAGGGAACATAAAATTATTACTGGTATCATGGGAAATGTTGTAAAAATACTAACATTAATTAGATTTTATAATTCATAATGATGTAATCATTTATTTAATTTTATCTGGATAATAAAGGATATGATGAATATCTAAGGATTATATAAAAAGTACAATATAGTGCCCTCTATAGTCACAGACTCACAATCTTTGAGCACCAGCCTAATTTCCATTGTACTTTGTGGAAACCAATCAAATGGCTTGTACCATAAAGAACTTTGAGTGACTTCACAAGATGGCAGATAAACTCCGGTAGTATAGAGGCCACAAAAAAAAAACTTTTTTTTTCCTTCATAAAGTTTTTAGCTACTTATTTTTGAATGTAAAATTGGAAATAATTTTTTTTTTTTTTTTTTTTTTAAATTAATATTTTTAACAAAATTATTTTTAATTTTTTTTTACAACACATACACTAAATAATAAATAATGTTTATTAAAAGAAGTATATTTTTAAATTTTGTTTAGTACTGGTACTCCTGGCATTATAATTATTGAAGAGTATCTGGTTCCACAATAATGGTGGAAAAAAACAGAAAAAGCTCTTTAACCACACGAAAAAACCAATTGTAACTTTTCGCCAAAGAGAATATTTCAACCCCGACAATACAAGTCTCCTACAGAAGTCAATAGAACAGCTGATAATATTCAAATGACAGCTTTAAATACAGACGTTTACTCATGAATATTTTTAAAAGTTAGAATACATCACAAAAGACTTGATTCAGAATTCAGTACTGCTAGACATATACGACTCCAAGATTTATGCCAAATAATAATGCAAGTTCAAAGACATTGTTCATAAAACAGTATAATGACTGTTAAACAAGTGAAGATCTGAAAAAATGCTGTTTCTTACAAGAAGCCATTAAACAATCCATGAACAGAATGAATTACTATCATGTTGCCTTGAACACAGTACACAAGCGTTTTAGTGAACAGCGCCCTCAAACTGGCTCATTGGGTAGTAAAACTCAATAATGGTTTTGAGAGCTGTGGTAGTTGCACAATATAGCACACATTCAAGTTTAAAACGAACAAGGTGTTTTACAATGTTGTGAATTACTCTAAAAACAACTTATGTTTATCCAAGTACATACATTCAATGAGTTACTCACATAGTCTATGCCGGAGGATATTTCCTTTTGTTCTCTTAAACAGAGATGCATCATGGGAATACCAAAATACAAATAGGGCTTTATTTATTTTAAGTAGTCATGGAAACCTTCACATACACACTCAGAGTAGAATAACTTACATCATATCAACACTGACATATTCTGTAACTCTCTACTTTGAAACAAGTATCATTTTTATCCGACTCAAATTAAGGTCAAATTAAATTATTCACCAAATTTGTAATTTGTTTGGGTTCCATGGCATCGCACTGACCCTTGAGGCTCCATGATGAAATTAATAACAGGAATGTCTTAATTTTGGATGAACGAACACCCCCTACTAAGTGATAGATAGGTACAGATATGACATCAGCGGATGACAGCAGTCCTCCCCAATTATCATTACAGTCCTCCCAAATGAGCAAAACCAATGACTACATCTTTTGAATGATTCATCCCAATATCTAGGTGTTGAAATGTGACTAAATGTTCCGCTCTGTTGCACGGCAAATAAACAAAGATCTCTCAAGAGAGACGTATCCTTTGTTTTGTAATTCAAAATCAACAGTCAAATACAGTGAATCATAATCTAATCATAATCTAATCTCTGACACTCCCTCAATACTTGCATGCCTCACCAGTTCATAAAAGGGATAAAAACTTCCTATTCTTATATAACCATGGTTACTAAAAACACACAATTATCAGCAAAAGCTGTTGGTATCGAAAAACAACTTTATGTGGTTTTTTAAATTAAACACATTTTTCAATTAATGTAAAAACAAATCCTTCTTAAAAATAAGTTTTGCAACCTAAATCTCATACAACAACATTTTGCATTCGAATTACATTTGTAAAAAAAAAAAAATTTAATTTAGTTATTGAATACATTTTTTGTATGTAGTAAGTAAAAGTAAGAGGCTTTTAATAACGTTTGGTTTTTAAAATACCAATATTTATTATTTTCATAAATCTGTTACTACAATCTAAAACAATATTAATCTAATATTAATTTTTCATTTCTCCTAACCTTGTCGTGATTTTATGGTATATAAAAACAAGTTTTTAAAATATTCAAAATTGTGTAAACGTTTTTCAAACATTGCACAATTTGGCAACATACATGTACATGTACTTAATTTCAATTCCAAGTAATACCTCCACCCAGAACATAAATTGTACATGGACTGATTTCTGTAACTAAACCAGAAAGAGTTCATCAAGACATAACTTTGCATTGAACAAACAAACTATACAACATACATGTGTTTAATTCCTAGAAATGTCATTTTTATCAACACAATGCAACTCCCGACATAGAGTTACTACAACCTCACAAGTCTCAAAGTATTCTCGGCGCAACAAAGCATATTCTTCATCTTCATAAATATTTATAAATTTCAAAGGCAGTTGAAACCGAACAGCCAATCAACGGGCACAGTACGCAACGACGTCATTTGAAGAATTCTTATGTTATCCAATCGACCAATAGAAACCTCTCATTTCAGTTTAAACTGCGAAATTTAGAATTATCCATGAAGATAGATGGAATGCCTTTGTATGGAGAGTAACTAGTATGAGCATTGATATTATCTAAAGACACGTGGATTGCAGTTATCTCTATACTATACAATTACGTGAAGCCTATCCAAGCAGACCAATCAGAAGGTATGCACTCACCCGCTGAGGTCACACTAGTAAAAAATAACTAATGACATACTATAGTAATTATACTCATTCATTCAAGAATCCCATTTTTGAGCCTAACACATTCACTATTAACACAACAGGGCTTACTTGCCTAGGGGACATTTTTAACCTGTATAAAAACCCAATTATTAAGACATTTTTCTGTGTCATATGGTCGTGGCATGGCCTCCAGCATATTTTGATATCAAGAAAAATCACATCTTTAATGTATTCGACTCGTTATAACCGTCTACCGTGATCCATCGCTAATAATCAGTTAATACCATCTCGATAGTGGCCGCGTATTTATCAGTATCCTTTATGCCTAAAGGCTATGTCGTAATTACATACGGCTGACGTGCAGCGCAGGAAGTGCTCAGACGTAAAACATGTTAGCTTCATTTCATTATGGATAGGTTTAATGCCAAAACAAAGGAAAATGTACGCGTCAAAGCAAATGAAGCTAAACGGCTTGATTCAATGATTCATTCAAAGAATATCTTCTAATCATATAAAACTTACAAATTTATTATTTATGTTAATAAGAAAAAACATCAGCTAATCTCTGCAAACAATGGTATTCCCCTCAAGTAAAAATAAAAAACTAAAAAATTTGAGATATATTTGAAGAATGAAATAAATTAAGCATATACAAAAATTCCAAGTCAACAAAAAATTTACATTTCATTTTTTGTCAGGTTCTCGCTCCAGGTAATGAATAATTTGTGAAAAAATGGTATACCTTGTGATAATACAATATCTGATTATTAATAATATATGAATATGAACTGGCAATAATTGCATGCTTTAAATAACCCAAATTCTGATAATTGTTTTACAGGGAAAAGCTTTTATTCTTTTCATCGTTAATACCTTAATTACCATTATTATAATCATAATTACAGCAATTCATATCCATTCACTAACAGCATATTATTTTTTGTAAAATCAATGATGGGAGTTTTTTTGAGGTCATCGTAATGGCAGCCATGACAGGTGAAGTGTAATGGTCCAGACATTGTTGTTAACCAGCACATAGTGTAATCTGTATAAAGTCTATCGCTATGACGACCCATTAAGTGTACTTTAACACTATACGCTTGGAAAAGGGATTTGTGTTCAAGGAACTCGCATTTATTTCCAAATCATTTAACTTCTGCTAACTTATTTTGACAAAACTCAAAAGAAAATCAAAAATTACAGCAAAAAATTAAAATATTTGACAAAGAGTTACAGCGCATTAACCTTGACATAGTTAAAGCACTGTTGTCTGAACTTTGCATTGTACTGTTGTAGTATTGTTTTTATGTTGTCTGGTTTCACTATATCTACATCGCATACACTACACACTATAAATAAAATGTTCATTGTGACTTAACTCTAGTCATTTAATGAACTATTACCTAACATAAAACGCAATTGTTTAAATTTACTAGTTTGGCTTTTAGCAGATTTCTAACGTCTAGCCGCTGTACCAATATGTACACGTTTCCTTGTTTTGCGAGTCTTCCCTATATGCACAGTTCTAGTGACGCTGGCTCTTTAAACAGTTTGAAATCAAGACTTTACACAGATTATCAAAATATGTTAATTTTTGTAAAAGATGATTGTAAACATACATGTATTATAATTCTCAAATAATTTCTTCCGTTCAATATTAACAATGAATTCCAGAAATTTTTTTTTTCAAAAAACCCTCTAAATATTAATAATTGCACCAGACCACCAGACACATGGTATAGTGGTTAGTATGTTTGCGTGGCATCAGACTGTCTATACGTAAAGTATGCCATCTTCAAAACATAAGGTAGACTTATCTTTTGAAGAAACACAATCACAAGTAATTAGCACCACCAACAATAAATATGTAAAGATTTCAATATCCGGATATGTCTCCAAGACTTAACGAAAAAAAAAAATCAGCCAGAGAAAAAATGTAATTCAACATGAATTGATTTAGGGAGTCCCGTGCTGATTCTGCCATTCTAGTATCTCCAAGGAAACGGTGAAATCATTGCGATATTAATCATAACATGTATTGCTGGGTAGCAATGTGTTTCTGATAATTCTACTTGCAATATTTTTTGTGAAACTCAAACTCTTATTTTATGCAACTACATGTGGTTAATTTTTAATTTTATATTTATGCAAATTAGCCATCTTCTTCCAAAAAAATATTTTATTTATTTACTTCCTTTGGTGTTTCTGGATGATCTGAACTTGACTGTGAGGAAATTAACCAATGTAACTAGCTTTAATTGGTGGTCATTTATTCTCAATGCATGAAAGTGTATGTTTGTTATAGAAATAACATGTACCTTTGGTATTTCATACGGGGGGGGGGGGGTTAAAAAAAATAACAACGAGTTTGTTACTTTTATATTGCACTTATAAACTTTCATTTTCAGATGATTAGATTGGGTTAATAAAGAGATTCCATTTGTTGTGCATATAATTATAATTATGGCCATTAATTATTTTCTGTTGTATCTATATTCCAAAAAAATCACTTTGTGAATTGTTACTCATCCAATCATAACTCAAGTTCATCCACTAACTTCAATTTTCAATCTTTAATCAAAATCAAAGTTTGATCAATAATAAAATATGCTATTTCAACTCAGGGTTGGTATAATGTTCAAAGAGAAATGAGAAAAAAAACCTAAGCTACCTCATATTCAGCTGGTAAAATTTGGTGGAGAGAGTGGAGTGGGAGGGCAAGATAATGGTATCATAGGGATGGTTAAATAAATTTGAATTAAATGAAACTAAGTAAATTCACTGGATTTTAAAGCAAAATATAATGTGCAATTAATTATAATTATACAAATTGAAAGGCTTGCAATCATATTGATTACTCTGAATTATTAAAAAAAAAAACACTTATATTAAAATATTGAAAAAAAAATATTTATAAGAATATAGTTATTGTAAGGAGAATAGAGCACTGACATGGTAATTAAAAAACACAAGTAACAAACTTCAGAACCAATGTCTTGGAGGCAAACATAGAAAACCTCTTCTAACCAAAGTGCATAGAGTATTACCGGTAGTATAGAATTACTGTACATACAAGTACATGTAGTCAGCAATGCGAAGTGATCCACCAAGTATTCCCACAAATTACACAGTAACACATGGCTACACAGTGTAATGACAGGCTTAATGCATCCTCATATTAATTACCACGGTTCTACGCACAGATTACATTCAATAAACTTGAAGTATTCAAAGAAAAAATTTCTAACCCATGCTTCAAAATTATTTGCAAAATTATATACAAGAAAGAAAAATTTGAATCAGTGTTTGATTGCTTACTTACGGTTGTACACGTTGAGCCAGATGGTCCAAAACTGAATCCTAGACGAGTGAATAAAACAGCCTTGATTGTACGCAACAGACGAATAGTCTATGACAGTTATGGATAAAGTTATAACAATACAGCTCAGTATGAAAGAGTTGATGACTGAATAGCAGCGATATTAACAGCAAAAAAAGTAGACGTTTACAAATGTTCAATATACAGTCAAAAACAGTTCAGACGCAAACACAGCAAAGTCGTCGTTTGCAGAACCCACTAAACTGTACGCACGCTAAAATCGAAATCATAAATGAGTGTAGTATAAGCGTAGAGTAGACTCCGAGTTGAGCTGCCAGTCTCACTGCTGAGTGCACTACCTGCCAATAGTCTGTGAGTCAAACCCATATCCATCTATCCCCTAATGGCATCTCCTTCCATTTAAATCCAGTCACATGGTCATAAATCAGTCCCATTAGTATTATGTTAATAATTAATATGTAATCAGACAAGACGTCTATGTCTACTATTGATTTTTCTCATTCCTAGTTCTTTTTATCTTTTTCAATCCTAACATAGTTTTTAACTTTCTATGAAAGAACAAACAGAAGAACTTGAAAATAAAACACTTTGAGTAATTTTATTGTGATTAAAATTGATAGCTGAACAATTGCATTTTTTTGCACAAAGCAAACACTCTCCCATCAGTGCCTGAATAACAATGCTAAGGAGTGAGCACTGCTGGTGTCTCCCTCCGGGGGAAATTTTGATAGTGATGCTCGATACAATTTTTTACAACAAAAAAATAATACAACATTTATTTCACCTATGTCCGAATTTATTGTAAATATTAATTTTATTTAAAAATAGTTGGTGATTCAAGCTCACGTTTAAGGGAATTTATTCGTAAAATTTATTTTATCTGAAAATTTCTTCTTTTACATTATATTATTATCTGGTCTGTTTTATTTTAATAAAATCTGATGTATTTATTATTTATTTTTAAATTTTTTTTATAATTATTTTATTGCATACACTTTACTTTTATTTCAACTAATGTGATAAAAACAATATTAGAAAATAAAAAAAAAAAACAATATCATATTTGTTTATTATTAGCATATGTGCTTACCCGGGATGTAAATTACTTTAGGCAAAAACAATATTTTAATTAAAGTGTAAACAAAAGATTTGTTTTATATGCACTTCTATTGAAGATGAGCTTCCAGCAGAACAGACAGGTTATTACAATGTATTACATTAAACATTTTTTTCTTCCAATAATGAAAAAAAAACCTAAAATGGAATCTTATTTTAATCAGAGTGCCTTGTCTGTATAATGACATCATTACAAATAGGATTTAATCACTAGCAGTTTCCTTCACCTGACAAATGTCAAGAAAACTATAATATTTAGATAATTTTCAATATTATTAAAATAGTAAAAAATTGCCCCAAATCATGTAATTTCGCTAAATTTTAGGAGCAAGGGTTCAACACTGAAGTATCATATATCGACTGAGATTTTACCGATAAACCAACAACCGAGAAATTTCGGCATATTATACGGACTGCTGAAAAATAAAATATGGCTAGAAATGTTAGGCTGAATATTTCCAGCAAGTACTGAACATTTCTTTCGAACACCCCCTTCCCCTAAGCAAATAAATACTAAGAAAATCACGACAAAACTATCACAAATAAAACTTCATTGATTTATCAATGTTTAAAATTACTTTTTAATTGACAGAGCCAACCCGGACACAAAGTAACATTGTATCAATAATTAATTACTAACAGGCTTTGATTGAAAGAGTCTGATAATTAAGTACATAGATGAATGCTTGCTTCACTCATCTGAGGCAAAAAATCACCAAAATGGCTCCCTAAATGCACCCTTGCATTACACCAACCATTCACATAGTGCTAATGTACTAAGCCAATATATGGACTAGTCCATTATAACGATAGGGGAGAATTAAGTAACAAATAACATTAAAGCAATCATTTTATTTAACAACTGTACTTTGAACATGTTTGTTTACATGTTGCCACAAAAAACAGTTTCATCTTGTTTATTTATGGTGAACTTCAGCAGACATTTTAGCAATCCCTCCACATGAAAACCTACCCCCATATTTAATGGTTTGATCAAAGAAAGCATATCCATTATTTAACCTTTCCAAGTCATTAAGGATGTATGTATTGGGAGAGGAACTGGAAGAAGGACCTAGCATTTCAGGAACAAGATTACATAAAAAAAAATATCATAATTTGCCTTTTGAATGCAATTTTCACTTGAAAAGATTTTTTTTGGTATAAAAATACTCCGAATGATATGACTTTTAAAGGTTATACTGTTCATGGGATTTCCTGTTATTTACATATTTTATATCAGAATGGAAAACAAACATTTCAAAGTAGTGTACTCATCCCCCAGCTGCTTTAAGCATTGACTCAAAAATAAAAATATAATAAATAAAAATTAAAAGCAGTACTCTCCAGTAGAAACACTAAATAGATTTTATTTCACCAAATGGTGTCATTAGGTGATGTTAATAATTATTCATGAAGATGTTCTATTATGGCAAACAAATAAGTAAACAAAAACACAAATAACAACAGATACATTAATAACTGTTAAAATAGCAAGCATTTAAAAAAATAAACTTCCTTGGAAATCAGTAATGGAGTTGAAAATGTTGCTACTCATTATCGTCTACACACATTGCCCTCATCTGAACTCTTTCACACCAGCACCCCAATTTGTGATTATGTTAGTTCTAGATTTTAGTAAAATCTCCAGACGACAGTATTATGAAAAAAAAAATTTTGTTTAGTTTTTCAAATATTCCATCAAAAAACATAGAAAATGTAAAAGATTAAAATCCATATTTCAAAATTGCACTTCATTGTTTTTTTCACATTAATTTGTCTTTTTTTTTAGCCAAAAATCTGGTACAAAAAGTTGTCAAAAATTTTGAGTGAAGATTATGGGTGTAATGTACAAAAGATGAGAAATGCTGACAAAGATGGTGATGGGGTTGAATCATTTTGACAATAGCCCAATAAACTGGTGAACCACAAAGTAATATTTCATACAAATGACTCAATACCCATTCAAAGACAGCGAGGAAAGGAAGCAGACAGGACAGATGAAAGATGAGACGGGAGAGAGGGAGCACAGAGGACATAGGGGAGAGGAGCAGATAAATTAGAGAGAAATTAGAGGATAGAGCAGATAAGATAGAGGTAGTTGAGAGAAAAGAGGGAGCTGAGAGGATAGGAGTTGAGGATAGGGGGAGCTTAGAGGATAGAGCAGATAAGATAGAGGTAGTTGAGAGAATAGAGGGAGCTGAGAGGATAGGAGTTGAGGATAGGGGGAGCTTAGAGGATAGAAGGAGAAGACAGGATAGAGGGAGCTGAGAGGAATGAGGGGAACAGAAAGAGGAAAAACGGGATAGGAAGCAGAGAGAAGATGACAAAGGAATGGGGTGAATACATGTTGTTGACAGCAGAACAAAACAGAGAGGAAATGAGAGAGAGAAGGAGAGAAAGTGAGAGGATAGCAGGGCATGTAAGATAAGATTCAAGAAGATAGTGGACAGGGCAAAAATTATTATTATTATTAAAAAAAATTGTGATACACTCAGTTTCACGAAGGCATGAATGTTTATGCATAATAAATATAATCACAATACATCTGATTTCAGCAATAAGATATCACAGCAAAAAACGAAATCGATTGACAGGATTTGTTGTACGTCGTAAATGATCATAAAATAAATAAAAAATCTACAACGTCACCATTAATTTATACACTTAGGTGAATTGTGTTTGTTGAGTTGATGTAGCGTGTTTCCTGCGTTACAATCCGTGAGGATATATCAAAGACCAACCGCCTGTAAATTATATGATGTGTATCATTTCCAGTTATTACCACTTCTACTAGAGGTACTCAATCTATTTTATAATTGTCTCAGTTTTACTTTATTATATCGCTGTGGTTTATGTGAATGGTCAGCTCAAGTTGTGTGTAAATACCCTCCATGTATCCATAACACGCATACAGTTTAAACGCTTTCCCCAATTGCATGTCAACGTCCACTTCACATTCTAATAATAATTTCATTCTATTATCTTTTTTCTCTGAATTTTTATTGAGATTCCTTGTCATGTACAACACTGTACGTTACATGGAAAACGGAGATAAATTTTATCTTGTTTTGTGTAAAAATAATCCAAAATTATCATGACACCAAAACGTACAGTGGAGGTTGATGCAATCCCGTACTGCCTGATTGCATACTTTGCAGTATTCTCATGATAACCTTAATTATTATTCCTCTGTTTGATAAGAGATAACAGTCAAAAATGCAAACAAAAGACATTTTGCACTGAAAGAATGTTTGTGTTCAGTGATGCACAATGTAAACAAAGGAAAGTATATGAATGTGAAGTCTACAGGATAACAGTGTAACTCGTTCAAAACTGGTGAGTAAGTTACCGGCGCATAAAAAAAATATGTGAACACTGAAACAAACGTTTCTAGGTTTTGAACTTGAGTCAGATACAGTTTTTTTCAGAATGATAAACTCCACTGTTTTTGGTGATAGATGAGAAAAGGTGTTTTTATACCACAACATATGGTTTACAGGGATTTAGCACAAAGTAGGATTTGTGTAGCTCTCATTAAAGATGCAGTTGAAATCAATATATCAATAGTAAACATTAGCGGTGATTTACAAAGAAACTCTAACCACTTTACTGACATTTTCTGGATACTAACAGGGTTCAATGATGATAGCAATTCAAATATCTGCATCCTACTAGGTACATTCACATTGAAAAAAAAACAATAACTGACAATTTAGTTACCACCTAGTTATATGGAAAAAAAATATGGTACAGTCATTATTTTCTAGTATGAACGTGGCTATTAAATCATTTTAATAGATTGGCATTTCCATTGCAAGATAATTCAAGACATTATAACATTATCAGTCCTGAGAATCCAACTGCCTTAGTCAAAAATTTTAATTCCGCAGTAATAATTGAGGTAGAAAACCATTTACCATTCATAGTGTGTTTATAAAATGTTTTCAAAAAACATTAAGGCTTTCATTATCAAACAATTTCAAAATACCTACATCACTGACATTTCTATAATAATGGCAGTTTTTAAAGAATCAGTACCTTTTAGATTTGGCTGACTATTCATAAAAAGTTTTTTTGAACATCGTCTATCATATCCAGGTTATTTTCTTTTTCATAATTTGATTTTTTTTAAATAATTTTAATTAATTTTAGATTGAAACGACATTATAAATTCTAATATTTTGAAAGAAAAGAAAATAAGATAAGTACTGATGACAAGAACATAATAAATAGCACAAAGAACAATTTTTTCTAATCGTGTAAATCCAAATAAAAATGAAAGCAAGCGATGTGAAGATATTCCCTAATAATTTACAAAAAAAATATAAAAATGTTAAAACTCAAAAATGTATTTCAAACCCAAGTCATCAGAAAACCTACAAATTGCAGTGTATCATCCTCCCATCAAGCACAGTCAGACTATTGTTACCACTCTCATTTGTGAGACTTAGAAAGCAGTTCCAGGTGTTGTCGGAAATTCAATTGTTTCACAGTTATACAACGCAGATGGCAGACATCAGACGGCTGACAACGTCACAACTAATTCCAACTTACTTTGTAATTCATGCAATCTGAAAAAGCGTATGGTTTTCTATTGTTACGTGTCGACTCATTGAATAACAATAATATCCCTCTCATTGTTCTTTAGAAGATTCCAATTACTACGATTCGTGCAATCTCAAAAAGTGTATTGTTTTTATATTGGTATGCATTGACTGTTGAATAACAATAGACTCTCCCTATTGTTCTTTTGTCAGAATTTAATTCCTTGTGGAATCCCTACAATAGAGTAGCATTTATGTGTCATGTCATTACTAAAACACTTACAGAAATTACATATTAAATGCCAGTGCGTCCCGAGAGTGAAACGAGCCTATCGCATAAGCAATGGCGACAATAAACACACTGCAATTTCTCATCAAATTTAAATAGTTTCCCCCGACAGCAAAGAAAAAGGTCATTACAAACTGACCTTTCAAGTCCTCACAATCGATAATATGACTTGGATTGAAAATTAAATGTCAGCACTCGTTTTGGAAACATCACAAACGATTAAATTATTGTAGTTTAATCGCATGACAAGGAGTTGGTATACCCATGATGCAGTTCACCTGGGATTGCGTAACTCTAAAGCTCTATTTTCTAGTCTGAAGGAGACACAAGATATTCATACAAAGGGAATAATTAACTCATTCACATTTCGTCATCGTCAAAACTCAAGCACAATTCCTGGTATCAGATTTCTGACATTAGTCTACCTTACGAATATGATAATTATTTCTTTCAGTTTCAATACCCAGAAAAATTGTGCAAATTTTGATGTATTTGCTAACAATGTCTTACTAAGTTTTGGACACATAGTAAAACCATTTAATTATCATGATTTGAAGTTGAAGGTTTTGTGAGTAGACAATTCTGTGACAATAACAGTGTCTTCCTGTATTACCGGTAGTATCAATACCTCAGGAAAATGTTCCCTGTCACAAACTTTCAGTCAAAGAATATATAAAAAAAAATTGTCAACAAACAAGCTGCTTTCTGATTGGTCTGACTATTAGGGTTGGTTAGCCAATCAGGCACAAAGCAAGCTGCTTTCTGATTGGTCTGACTGTTAGGGCTGGTTAGCCAATCAGGCACAAAGCAAGCTGCTTTCTGATTGGTCTGACTGTCAGGGTTGGTTAGCCAATCAGGCACAAAGCAAGCTGCTTTCTGATTGGTCTCACTATTAGGGTTGGTTAGCCAATCAGGCACAAAGCAAGCTGCTTTCTGATTGGTCTCACTATTAGGGTTGGTTAGCCAATCAGGCACAAAGCAAGCTGCTTTCTGATTGGTCTGACTATTAGGGTTGGTTAGCCAATCAGGCACAAAGCAAGCTGCTTTCTGATTGGTCTGACTGTTAGGGTTGGTTAGCCAATCAGGCACAAAGCAAGCTGCTTTCTGATTGGTCTGACTGTTAGGGTTGGTTAGCCAATCAGGCACAATGCAAGCTGCTTTCTGATTGGTCTGACTGTTAGGGTTGGTTAGCCAATCAGGCACAATGCAAGCTGCTTTCTGATTGGTCTGACTGTTAGGGTTGGTTAGCCAATCAGGCACAAAGCAAGCTGCTTTCTGATTGGTCTCACTATTAGGGTTGGTTAGCCAATCAGGCACAATGCAAGCTGCTTTCTGATTGGTCTGACTATTAGGGTTGGTTAGCCAATCAGGCATTATTATGTACCTGTAAGTATGCATTGGAGCAAAAAAAAATTATTTTTCCAAGTCACAAACATTTCTAGTCTTGATGAAAATCTTATATAAATTTAAAAAAAAATATTTATTTAATGAAAAGTGACAAAATCTAAAAGGGTCACGATTGTACCGGTAATAACCATTAAATTTACAATAGAATGTTGAACCATATCAAGTTTTGTGAAATTTCAGCCTTACCTAATGATGAAATTTGAAACCAGTGAGAATAAAACAAATCAGTGTACAATAAATCTCATTTAAATAAATTAATTGTCCTTGTTAAAACAATAGAATTTGATTTTAGTAGAAACATTTAATCAATCAATGGATTTCATAACAAATTATCACAATCCAAGAATTTAATAAAATTCAAATCTCAGGTATTCTCAGTGCATTAAAAAAATCACTGGTAAAATTTATGGGTGGGTGAGGGTTAATAACTTATACACCACCAGTTCCCTCTTTTCATCACAAATTCAAAAATTGGTCCTGTTTATAGTCTGCGCTTTTCTTCAGAAGATTGGGACAAAAATCGTCAATTTTTTGGAGTAAAAACTGAAAACTTACTCAAATTTTGTCTGTTGCCTCCAAAATTAGGGTACATTTCCAGAAATATTGTAGAATATAAGAAAAAAGTACAGACAAATTCTGGTGGTAAAAATGTTAAATGTTGTATTTAACTTATCAAATGCAGTCAAACCTGCTCTCATTCTCATTATAGGAGCACTACAGAAAAAAACAAAAACTGACCAGATGCGATATGTAATAAGAACCCACTTAAGACGAAATGATTGTAAAAAATTGGAAAACACATTTAACATGTCTCATTTCCTGCTGTACGACATTGAGGAACGCTATTAAGGCCATTAGGTTAAGTCAGTGGTACTCGTCTAATCAAGCAAGAATAATAGTTGTTTAAACATTTCATTTCTAACACTAAAAAATTTAAACTCCAGAAATTTAGCATGCAACATTTTCATCTGTTTTTCCATTCTTCATTTTACCCCCAGCATTATTTGATTTGTATTTATAATTTAGAAATTTTAATACAATCCCCTGTTCCAGTAATCACAAGTATACATACACAAAATATACATCTCTATTATTTGATTTAAATTGTATACATACTGTACTAACCTCAATTGAGCACAACTTAGGTTGCAGAAGGAATTATTTCCTTATTTGACTTTAAAGTTGCATAAAATAAATGAAGAGTACGAGTCGCTACGATTATCTTTTGAATTTATTTTAGTTCTATGTCAACTATGTCACTTGTAATATTTTTCAATATAATTTGCAGCCCAGTGATTAAGACCACCTAAGTCAGTGGGAAATGGTCCATTGGCCCAAAGTATCAAAATACACATATAATTCTCAAAATGCAAAAACTTTTAGCGGCAAAAAATATTGGAAGAAATATTTTAACAAAAAAAGTATATTTAACTATTAATGATTGTTTTTTTACACAAATAGAAACATATTAATGGTGAAAAATCTCTGGATCTCAGTATACCATATCAGCAGAGATTTTAGATTTATGCAAATGAGAGCACCTGTCAGACTTTTAGAGTTAGATTTATTCCCTCATTTTATCAAGACTACACCTTCCAATATTTGCATAAAAAAATTCTCAATATAATAGCTTCTGCAATGATCAGAGTGGTGATTACGTTACCATGGAGATTGGCAATTATGACACCAAAAAGGCGTCAAAGCAAAACTCAGTAGAGTTGTATCAAAGCCACAGATTGGAACTTGTATGTGTGTCATGTGAATGTCAAGGCATACGTATGGTATGTGTTAGCATACTGCCACAACTCAACCAATTGTCACCAGATGGCCCAAACACAGAAGTGTGCCGGAAATCTAGAGTGTGGAAGAATTGGTGTGATCCCGCGAGTGCGTAAACCAGTGAAGGCGTGTTCAAATCTAGCCACATTTACCAACACATATGGTTAAGCAGATTTATGCTATAGAAATGTGATACAAGCGATGCGATAACATGATAAATCTTCAAGGATACCTCCATCTGTTTGACAACAAGAAAAGAACTTTTTATTTAGTATGGGGTAGTATTTCTGTCTCTCTATCATGGGGAGGTACATGTATGTCACACAATTTACAGCTCAATGTAGTAATACATGTAACAGTGCTATGTTACAATGTATGTCATGAACATTGTAACAACTGAACAGTGTGTAAAATGAAAAATGAACATTGTGAAAACTGAACACTGTGTAAAATGAAAAATGAACATTGTAAAAACTGAACACAGTGTGAAATGAAAAATGAACATTGTAAAATCTAAACACTGTGTAAAATGAAAAATGGAAATTGTAAAAACTGAACACTGTGTTAAATGAAAAATGAACATTGTAAAAACTGAACAGTGTAAAATGAAAAATGAACATTGTAAAAACTGAACAGTGTAAAATGAAAAATGAACATTGTAAAAACTGAACAGTGTAAAATGAAAAATGAACATTGTAAAACCTGAACAGTGTAAAATGAAAAATGAACATTGTAAAAATTGAACACTGTAAAATGAAAAATGAACACTGTAAAAACTGAACAGTGTAAATGAAAAATGAACATTGTAAAAACTGAACACTGTGTAAAATGAAAAATGAACATTGTAAAAACTGAACAGTGTAAAATGAAAAATGAACATTGTAAAAACTGAACACTGTGAAATTGATCACTGTGCAACCAAACATACTGGACACTATCTTTCTGTAACGGAAGTGACAAAGTTCATATTAATTTATATTTCATCATTTAATATCTTTAAAGGGTGGTGGTCGTCGCACCACACATGAGCAACATTTGTGTTGATAAACATTCATTTTCCCACAATCCAATGTGCTCTTCTAATGCAAATTGCAAGTATGAGTTTTTGACCGCCAGTGACTCCTTTCGATACCTTCCAATCACCAAAGAAATTACCTCGTTAAAGCTTGGTAACATCTTAGTCCGTACTCGTTGGTCTGTGCAACAGTCAAAGTCACCATCTTTGTTAATATAAGACCCACATTTCGTACATATGTTGCATGACAATCACCATCCTTTAATTCATGTAACCCTACAATGTGTATGACAACTTAATCCAATTAACCTACTTGAAAGTATGCTTTGTTGCACCATGTAATAGACATTTTCTGGGGATTTTTTCACATCGAATGTAAAAATACACATGGCTGCCAGACAACCATTTTGAATCAGATCAGTAAAAACAACATGTGTGTCAAGGTCCCACAAGTTCAATGTACACACCAAGTTAATACAATGAAATCTGTCCATGCATGACTGAGATCTAGATCCAGAATTGCAGAAATAGTTGATTTTAAAGAATTTTGAAAGTGGCCGCATTTCATCTTGAATTGGTTCACCAAATGAATAAATGTGGAACATAATGTTTTAAGTTTTTATGATTTTATACATGATCGGTTGAAGCATGTTAAAGATATATAAATGTACAATGTAGCTCAGACAATAACAGTATTTGATAAAACAAAATGGCAGCCAATCGGCTACTTTAAATATGGCAGATTGACATGCTTGATTTTGTTGTGACAATGAATGAAAAAGTATTTCATTTTTTTAGAATATTTTGGCAAAAAAAATAAAAATTACAAAACCCAGAGACAAAGATTTTTTTTTCATAAAATTCCCCTCAATCGCAATATTACTACTGTAATACTGGAAATGTGTTAATTTGAATTAAACAATTTCATGCATGACATCATTCAGAACTTTGACATCGTTCTTAGTGAACATTTCACCATTTATCATCAGTACCATTATGACATCACCATTGCAAGTGTATTACCTCCTGCTACCATTTAGTGTTCATTACAATAAATATAAACCTCTTACCTGAGAAGCAACCTTTTATTAAATTTCATAGGTCTGCAAAAATTAACAAATTTTAACCTGATATAATTTTTTCATAATTCTCCAAAAATTTGGATTAAGCCAACAGTAAATTTTGTTGATTTGGTCCAAAATTACCAGGAAAAATATAAAAAAATACATATAAACAGGCAAAATGTTGTACCATAATTTTGTAGAGAAATGATAGTACTCAAAGGGTTGAGCAGGGAGATCAGTGACTTATAATGGATGCAATTTTGTCGCCATGGACACATTTATACATGTATAAAGTTTATAAACGATTCTGGATAATACAGCATTATTTTCCCATCATGCCCTGCTGCATTGATATGACCTACAGATTGAAATCACTAGACTGAACAAATTCAATATTAAATGCACTTGTGATTATAACCAAAAACAAGTACTTAGAAAATTAATGAGAGCAATATGGATAACCTTGTGTGCTCCATTCAACCCTCTGCACACTGTCTAATAATTTCTGCCATTATTTATGCAATGAAAATTACTTTGATCTCCCGAAAACAGATCAGAACTTTGTAGCTGCTGTTAACACAAATCGGGAACAGTTTGGTGGAATAATAGAATCAAATAAGCCTTGGCAAACACAAGGTCTGAGCAGAGATTGCAAATTATGACGTAATGATGTGAATACAGGAATGATGTATTTTATTTCCATTATTTTAAAATGGAATTCGATGAAAATACGTGAAAGCAAATCGATCAAATGAATATATGTAAATTACGAAGAGTAGACAATGGCGGTATTCTTTTGTTGTTCTAATGACAATGACCTTTAGTCAGTAGATCTACTGATAAAAGACAGCTGAATTATATGACATACTGTAATCGTGACATACGAAACAGAAAGAATATTTATTGTAAATGGAGAGGCAATATTTGTGAAAAATAAAAATTCACAACGATACACATTGTTCTAAAGGACAATAGCTGAGGCTATTGTTCTAAGTCTATTGTTTTAAGTGACAGGTAATTGTCCCGCCCCTGTTTGGAAGACAGATCACAGTTAAGTACTGAAAGAGATAGCCTTCCTAATTACACCAAAGGGAAATAGGAGGCTCTCTGATATAATTACCCTAACACTGCCTGATATCTTTATCTGATAACGACAAGATGAATTCCTAGCCAGAACATTATGCCACCAATTTGCCGTCAACCCTTTTTGACAAATAGCCTTCAGTGGTAATTTTTTTGTAAGAATTTAAAATTTTTGTATGTTGTTATTAATAATAGTGCGAAAACATACCAAAAATCCACTGGGTTTTGCCAATGTGGTTGACAATAATTAACCATGTATGGTAGTATATTAATTTCTAAACACAATACTTCATACAGAACATAGTTAAACTAAGGAACACCTTGCCTGTTACTTCTAGTGAACTACAAAATGTACATGTATGAGAGAAAGTAAGAAATGCTAATGAAACGACCATAAAACTGATGCTGTAACTGAAATGTGATCATCAGTGTTCTTCCAAAGCCTCAAAAGTGCCATGCTTGGATAGTCGTGACCTGTCACCTGCTTGACCTCTACCCATGATGCTTGAAATTTAATCCATGATAATTATTGCTTTGTTTTGCCTGATACCAATTTAAGACAATAACATGCATTGATCGAATGGTAATCCACTTTTGTTTGCAATAGAAAAACAGTGGTAAAAAAATCTGCAAGAAGTTATCTCGTCTTTCAGGGTTAAGACGTCTCTAAATTTGAGACCAAATACTAGTCTGAAAAGTAATAATGTCTCTTTCAGTGGCAACAATGTGATACAAATGTATTACGTAGGACAAGAAGGTCTATATCAATTTCCTGCACAATGAATAGTCACAGTTTTTACTACTCAATTGCAGGTGACACAAATTATCAAAGACAGAAAACAAATTAGAAGTCACAATGGAAATGAAAATTACTGTAAACAGAGGTAAATTTTACTGCAGACTAGAAGATCAATACAAATTAGATGAACCCTGATCCCTGTAAATACCTTATTTAGTGATTTCATATCAAAGACTGTCACCCATAGCAACACAATGCATGTTTGACATCACAACCAATGCATGCAGGGTAACAAAGGGATTTCCTATTGAGATAAACAAGATGGTGCCACAGAGTGCATGTTTTTGATATCATTTCTAAGATAATCTTTAATTTTCATTTTTAATTAACTGAGCATTCTAGATTTGACATCACAATGCTGTCAGCTAAAAATGTTATGGTAATCATAGCATTATGGTAACCATAGCATTATGGTTATCTTAGCATTACGATAATCATAGCGTTACAGTAATCATAGCGCGACGGTTATCCCAGCGTTACAGTAATCATGACATTATGGTAAACAATGTTTTAGGGAAAACTGACAGGGTCTTTATAAAATGTCTCAGGGACAACTGAGAAATCCCAGGCAAGACTGGCAGGGCCTTTAGGTATAGAAGCCTTTAATTGTGCTTAAAAATAATATCTAATCTTTGCACTTAATCTGCAGATCAATTCCATTTTGCCGGATTCTATCCCTAGATCATCCACTCACTAACACATGACTGATTTTGCTGAAGAAAACTATCCTTTGCCCGTTGGTACAAATAATCCGTAATCTGCTTGTGTTACCATGGAAACACATAATCTTTGTTGATGATCATGGTAGCCACCTGCTTAGGTCATCAATTTAGCACTGTTAGTTTGTCATGACATCAAGATAATTTAGAAGGTTAGAATAAGCAAATGAAAGCTGCTGATTAATTTGTTTCCCACAATGTTCAAGTTTTTTTTTCATAAAAACCGAAACTAGTCATTTTCTATGACATAGTCCACATCCAGATTTTGGTGACTGTCTAAGTTATAAACAAGGCAAGATGTAGATGGGAAAGTAGTCAGCGTAAAAAATAAACGGTGTTCAGGAATTGTGTTAACATTTTTGTGTAGCAAGTAACAATGAGAAACTGTCAAGTTAAAAGATGCATGTTTATGATTTTCATTACAAATGGGACTCTTTTTTTGTATTGAAACGGGGGACCCCCTCTAATATGGGGAGAGGGGTTCAAGGAAGCAGAGTATTTGGTTAATAAAATCCCTCATGGTGTTATTTCAAATTGCATCATATTCAGGCGTTACTGTAAAATACTTTATTTTAGCTGCAATTAATTTTCTCTGAAAAGACTTTTTCGTATGGAATTTATTTTCACTGATTTTTGACAAGTTAAATAAAAAATATAGGAAAAAGGTATATTTATTTTCACTGAAACATTCCTTCATCAAAAAAAAGCAAAAATTAATTCCAAGCAAAAACAAGCAGCCTGTCGGCTGAGATAGTTCCACTGTTAGCAATGCACATGGCAATTAAAGAACAGAAGATATCATTAGAAAATGAACAAATCTGAGAGAGGTCCACATGTAGTACCTATATGTATAATATATCAAAGCAATTGGACTTGCGGTTTTCAACAAGAAGTCGAAAATATCACTTTTTACCAAAAATTACAAAAATATTCATCAAAATTAGAGAATTGAAGATATCATTACAAAATGAACAAATCTGAGAGAGGTCCACATGTAGTGTACCTATATATGTAATATCAAAACAATTGGACTTGCGGTTTTTAACAAGAAGTTGAAAATATCACTTTTTACCAAAAATGACAAAAATATTCACCAAAATTAGAGAATTGAAGATATCGTTATGAAATGAACAAATCTGACGGACGACGATGACGGACAATCACTTATATGATAAGCTCCGCTCGACAAAGTCGACAGCGGAGCTAAAAAAAGTATTTCACAGTATTCAGTCAAAGTGACATCTCGTCAGAATAAGATCATTCTTGTATCGTTTACACAAAATTGTTTATTCTACCTAAACCATATTGAGTTAGGAATTAACACAATTTTGTATTGCCCTTGTACCAACTTCATACGAAATCAGTGAAAGTGTATTTAAGAACAGATAGAATATACATGATGACAACAACAAAATTACGGTACTTGAATTAAGAACTAACTTTATGAAAAATCCCTTTGGGAAATCCTAGAATTCAATACTAGTTATAACTAACCTATCTAGCAGACTTTTACCAGTTTTGAAAACTGAAGAGACGATGGACACTATTACCATGGTGGATATTTCAAATTCAATGAATACAAAATCCTCACAGATTCTAATTCTCATATAACTAGATGTATATCCAAAGGGTAGATAACATTCAAGGGCATGCAACTAGATGATCTCATTTAAATCTCATTACATATCACCATACAACCTTATAGAACACATTGTATAAATATTAAAAGAAAGGTGAATGCAATAGCTGGAGGGGTTGTCTTTTTCTTAAATGTTCTGCATTCATTATATGTGCTTCGCATGTTAGTACGTATTATATTGATTTAACTTTGGCTTAGTTCGTGAAAGAATTATCAAATCTGCGTTCTTTGTTTGGTTACTACATTTATGGCGGTGTGTACTTCTGTAAATTGCAAAATGCAAACCAATTAATTATGAATATAGATACAATGTGATTACCGCAAAATATGCATGAAAGGCAGTATGGGATCACATCAAATCAGGACAAGTACAAATGTCCAAATGGTGGCTAATGGCTTTGATACAGGAAAAATCAGAACAGGTTTTAAGGACTGAATAATTATTTGGTCTGATTTCAGGGAGTTTTTAATAAACATGTTACCCATATATTCAAAAACACAAACTTTGCTTCACATCAATTCCACATTCTTAGCAATGGTTGCTGACACATTGTTTTCTTTGCCATAGTGGCGAATACATTGTTTTCTTTGCCATAGTGGCTAATACATTGTTTTCTTTGCCATAGTGGCTAATATATTGTTTTCTTTGCCATAGTGGCTAATACATTGTTTTCTTTGCCATAGTGGCGAATACATTGTTTTCTTTGCCATAGTGGCTAATACATTGTTTTCTTTGCCATAGTGGCTAATACATTGTTTTCTTTGCCATAGTGGCTAATATATTGTTTTCTTTGCCATAGTGGCTAATACATTGTTTTCTTTGCCATAGTGGCTAATACATTGTTTTCTTTGCCATAGTGGCTAATACATTGTTTTCTTTGCCATAGTGGCCAATACATTGTTTTCTTTGCCATAGTGGCCAATACATTGTTTTCTTTGCCATTGTGGCTAATATATTGTTTTCTTTGCCATAGTGGCTAATACATTGTTTTCTTTGCCATGGTGGCTAAAACATTGTTTTCATAGCCATGGTGGCTAATACATTGTTGTTCTTAGCCATGGTGGCTAATATATTGTTTTCTTTGCCATAGTGGCTAATACATTGTTTTCTTTGCCATGGTGGCTAATACATTGTTTTCTTTGCCATGGTGGCTAATAAATTGTTTTCTTTGCCATAGTGGCCAATACATTGTTTTCTTTGCCATAGTGGCTAATATATTGTTTTCTTTGCCATAGAGGCTAATATATTGTTTTCTTTGCCATAGTGGCTAATATATTGTTTTCTTTGCCATAGTGGCTAATACATCGTTTTCTTTGCCATAGTGGCTAATACATTGTTTTCTTTGCCATAGTGGCTAATACATTGTTTTCTTTGCCATAGTGGCTAATACATTGTTTTCTTGCCATAGTGGCTAATACATTGTTTTCTTTGCCATAGAGGCTAATATATTGTTTTCTTTGCCATAGTGGCTAATATATTGTTTTCTTTGCCATAGTGGCTAATACATCGTTTTCTTTGCCATAGTGGCTAATACATTGTTTTCTTTGCCATACTGGCTAATACATTGTTTTCTTTGCCATAGTGGTTAATACATTGTTTTCTTGCCATAGTGGCTAATACATTGTTTTCTTTGCCAGCAGCCATAGTGGCTAATACATTGTTTTCTTTGCCATAGTGGCTAATACATCGTTTTCTTTGCCATAGTGGCTAATACATTGTTTTCTTTGCCATTGTGGCTAATATATTGTTTTTCTTTGCCATGGTGGCTAATACATTGTTTTCTTTGCCATGGTGGCTAATACATTGTTTTTCTTAGCCATGGAAGCTAAGACATTGTTTTTCTTAGCCATGGAAGCTAATACATTGTTTTTCTTAGCCACTGAAGCTAAGACATTGTTTTTCTTAGCCATAGAAGCTAATAAATTGTTTTTCTTAGCCATGGAAGCTAATACATTGTTTTTCTTAGCCATGGAAGCTAATACATAGTTTTTCTTGGCCATGGAAGCTAAGACATTGTTTTCTTTGCCATATTGGCTAATATATTGTTTTCTTTGCCATAGTGGCTAATACATTGTTTTCATAGCCATGGTGGCTAATTGTTTTTCTTTGCCATGGAAGCTAAGACATTGTTTTTCTTAGCCATGGAAGCTAATAAATTGTTTTTCTTAGCCATGGAAGCTAATACATTGTTTTTCTTAGCCATGGAAGCTAATACATTGTTTTTCTTAGCCACAGAAGCTAAGACATTGTTTTTCTTAGCCATGGAAGCTAATAAATTGTTTTTCTTAGCCATGGAAGCAAATACATAGTTTTTCTTAGCCATGGAAGCTAATAACTTGTTTTTCTTAGCCATGGAAGCTAATACATTGTTTTTCTTAGCCATGGAAGCTAATACATTGTTTTTTCTTAGCCACAGAAGCTAAGACATTGTTTTTCTTAGCCATGGAAGCTAATAAATTGTTTTTCTTAGCCATGGAAGCAAATACATAGTTTTTCTTGGCCATGGAAGCTAAGACATTGTTTTCTTTGCCATATTGGCTAATATATTGTTTTATTTGCCATAGTGGATAATACATTGTTTTCATAGCCATGGTGGTGAATTGTTTTTCTTTGCCATGGAAGCTACATGTAAGACATTGTTTTTCTTAGCCATGGAAGCTAATAAATTGTTTTTCTTAGCCATGGAAGCTAATACATTGTTTTTCTTAGCCATGGAAGCTAATACATTGTTTTTCATAGCCATGGTGGCTAATACATACAAAACAAACTTTCCTCACTTAAAGAGAAAACACGCTGTCTACAGAGAGACACAAAACAAACTGTCTGCACCGAGACACAAAACAAGCTGACCCCCCGATATAGGTTATTCAAAAGACAGGGAGTCAAATCAAAACTTGTCTCTGGGGCTCTAATTATTATACGGCGGACTCCTCTGCCTTGAGGCAACATAACCTCTATCTGTAGATACTTATTAATGCATACAATGCTACTCTACTCTCAGAAAACATCTGTGTACCATATCAGATTCAATATGCTTAATTGCAATTTTGAGGATTTTTATACTTTATTGCCCTATTTTATAGTTATCGGTATTGTTATGTAAATAGAAAATATTGAAGAATTAATGAAAATAGAGTTTTTCTCCCAAACTGGGATTTGCCATTTCGTATGGTTACGGTTGGATGCAGTCAAATGTCAACTTCATTAATGTACAACACAACTCACAAATGAAAATACCCACAACATGTTCATAATGTATTGCATGTACATGTACTCTCTAAGTCAATATAAGGCAATGGTGTACTGAAAGTCTACAGTCGATAAGCAGAAAAAAGCAAATGTTGGTGATATACGACTGATATGAGATGATATAACTGATATGAGATATGACTGATATGAGATATGACTGATATGAGATATGACTGATATGAGATGATATAACTGATATGAGATGATACGACTGATATAAGATGATATAACTCATATGAGATGAAACGACTGATATGAGATGATATAGCTGATATGAGATGATATGACTGATATGAGATGATACGATTGATATGAGATGATATAACTCATATGAGATGAAACGACTGATATGAGATGATATAGCTGATATGAGATGTAATAACTCATATGAGATAAAACGACTGATATGAGATGATATGACTGATATGAGATGATGTAACTGATATGAGATGATATGACTGATATGAGATGATATTACTGATATTATATGACTGATATGACATACAACTGATATGAAATGATACAAATCAGAATGCAAAATTTTATTTTATTTCCATCTGCTTCCTTCATGCAATGGTAATAACCCTAATGAAGCATGGTACAAAACAATCATAGTGGATTACTAGGAACATTAGATTTCATGGCATCTATGAATGTAGCATTATTAGTTTCCAAATTACTAAAATCATGATACTAATTATTCATGATAATGTTAAATTCAGACAAACAAAAAGTTAAGATGAATTATATAATTATTTATAATTTATCATACTTTAAAATTACAGAAAATATCATTACTGTAAAATCTGTATTAGAAACCACGGCTTCTATTAAAATGGTACAATGCAACAGAGGAGATGCGGCTTCTATTAGAGCATCTACACATATGAAAAATGGTGAATTTTTGGTTCTCAATTTTTCAAAAAGAATGGATGCGACTTCTATTAGAGATGCCGCTTCTAACACAGATTTTACGATACTAATAATCAAAAAGGTGAAAAAACCTTGATGTGTAGTAAAACACAAAACCCAGACGATTGATAAATAGTTGTACCCCATTTAATAAAAAGCATGGAGGTTTTTTCATTCTCAACGATTCAACTTTATCCCTTTTCACACAACTAAGATGCAGTTGAGTCAAAGCATGTATACAAAGCAGTATTTGATACAAGCTGCTCTCTGATTGGTCTGACTGTTAGGTGCTAAAGCTGGGTAGCCAATCAGGCCCAATCTTGTAAGTAGCTTTAGATTGACTACTGAAATATGACTACTTAGTAACATACATAACATACACCTTTAGACACTAGCGTTTCTTAACCGGGTGTTGAGGAACGGTGACTAAGACTTTCCACTGCACTGTCATATGACGACAAAGTAATACTAAACCACAGATAAACTAAAACTAAAAATGACATTGAATCTGAGCTAAACATTGATACTATAATCTGTAATTCAATATGCTTCACATTCTCATATGAATTTAATTTCAAATACTGGGAGATTAAAAGAAAAGGCCAGAGCTTACAGTTGGATATACTTCATTGCTGTAGGGAGTATTAAACTGGTAACTTCATATTCTACACAAGTGACCTTTAAGAAGAAGTAATTTTTAAAACAACTCATTTTGAGTGAAGTGGGGTGATTCTTCCAACTAAACAAGCAGCCTGAGATAGCTCCGCTGTTAGCAATGCACATTTCAATTAAAGAACTGAAGACATCATTAGAAAATGAACAATATGTATAGTATCAAAGCAATCGGACTTGCAGTTTTTAACAAGAAGTCGAAAATATCACTTTTTACCAAAAATGACAAAAATATTCACCAAAATTAGAGAATTGAAGATATCATCACAAAATGAACAAATCTGAGAGAGGTCCACATGTAGTACCTATATTTGTAATATCAAAGCAATCAGACTATTGGTTTTTTACAAGAAGTCAAAAATATCACTTTTTACCAAAAATGACAAAAATATTCACCAAAATTATAGAATCGAAGATATCATCACGAAATGAACAAATCTGAGAAAGGTCTACATGTAGTATCTAAATATGTAATATCAAAGCAATCAGACTATTGGTTTTTTACAAGAAGTCAAAAATATCACTTTTTACCAAAAATGACAAAAATATTCACCAAAATTAGAGAATTAAAGATATCATTACAAAATGAACAAATCTGAGAGAGGCCCACGTGTAGTACCTATATCTGTAATATCAAAGCAATTGAACTATTGGTTTTTAACAAGAAGTCGAAAATATCACTTTTTACCAAAAATGACAAAAATATTCACCAAAATTAGAGAATTGAAGATATCAACATGAAATGAACAAACCTAAGAGAGGTCTACCCAAGGTACATATACACCAAGTATCAAAGCATTCAGGCTTGTAGTTTTCAAGAAGAAGTCAAAAAAGTAAAACATTGACACGGACGACGATGGACAATCACTCATATGATAAGCTCCGCTCGACAAAGTCGACAGCGGAGCTAAAAAGTACACCGTTTACAACAATATTTTCTGTTATGTACAGTAATCACAGAAGTTAAGGGGTTGAAATTAAAAAAATAAAAATAATAGTGCATATCCCCAAACTGTCTCTTTTTGGTAGTTTTGTTACATTGTACTCTGTTAGCATGTTATGTAACATTGTACTTTGTGAGCATGTTTGATTACATTATACTTTGTTAGCACGTTTGATTACATTGTACTCTGTTAGCATGTTTGATTACATTGTACTCTGTTAGCATGTTTGATTACATTGTGCACTGTTAGCATGTTTGATTACATTGTACTCTGTTAGCATGTTTGATTACATTGTACTCTGTTAGCATGTTTGATTACATTGTACTCTATTAGCATGTTTGATTACATTGTACTCTGTTAGCATGTTTGATTACATTATACTTTGTTAGCATGTTTGATTACATTGTACTCTGTTAGCATGTTTGATTACATTGTACTCTGTTAGTATGTTTGATTACATTGTACTCTGTTAGCATGTTTTGTTGCATTGTACTCTGTTAGCACGTTTGATTACATTGTACTGTTAGCATGTTATGTAACATTGTACTTTGTTAGCATGTTTGATTACATTATACTTTGTTAGCATGTTTGATTACATTGTACTCTGTTAGCATGTTTGATTACATTGTACTCTGTTAGCATGTTTGATTACATTGTACTCTGTTAGCATGTTTGATTACATTGTACTCTGTTAGCATGTTTTGTTACATTGTACTCTGTTAGCATGTTTGATTACATTGTACTCTGTTAGCATGTTTTGTTGCATTGTACTCTGTTAGCACGTTTGATTACATTGTACTGTTAGCATGTTATGTAACATTGTACTTTGTTAGCATGTTTGATTACATTATACTTTGTTAGCATGTTTGATTACATTGTACTCTGTTAGCATGTTTGATTACATTGTACTCTGTTAGCATGTTTGATTACATTGTACTCTGTTAGCATGTTTGATTACATTGTACTCTGTTAGCATGTTGTGTAACATTGTACTCTGTTAGCATGTTTGATTAAATTGTACTCTGTTAGCATGTTTGATTACATTGTACTCTGTTAGCATGTTTGATTACATTGTACTCTGTTAGCATGTTTGATTACAATGTACCCTGTTAGCATGTTGTGTAACATTGTACTCTGTTAGCATGTTTGATTACATTGTACCCTGTTAGCATGTTTGATTACATTGTACACTGTTAGCATGTTTGATTACATTATACTTTGTTAGCATGTCTGATTACATTGTACACTGTTAGCACGTTTTGTTATTTTATACCACTGTACTCTGTTGGCAAGTTAATTAACGCTGTATTACTGTTGTTTCCTTTTTTCCAAGTAGACACAATGATGACAAATACCCGAATGTGTTCTTCAGTGACCCATAGGAATGAATCCACAAAAAATAAGATAAAAGGATTGAGAAACAAAGAACGACTCTCCCAGCCAAACTTTATAGCGTACCTAATTTACATATAAATAAGCTTATGAATACTATTATATTTGTATGGTAATTGTAAAAATGTAAAACTATATTAGCATTGTTTCTCTGCACAACAAAGATCTGACAGAACTCTGATTACATAATACAAAGAACCATTTTATTGGTCAGATCTCAGATATTTAGATTGTACTCCATTTTGAAATACAAACCAAAAATGCCAGTGAATTATGATACACAACAATTCAAACTCTGATCTCAGATGTTTGTCGTATTGCAACTCACTTTTACCATTGCAATACAGTAACTAGATTCGGATTTTGAAATAATTCTAATAATTACATTTGGAATTAAGCTACATATACTTTCAAACTCTGTCGCTGCAAATCTCTCATTCCTCACACCTTACTATGAAATACTGTTAATGGACAAAATGTGGAAGTATTGCGAAAACAGACAGCACCTGGTGAAACGCACTACAGCGCACATCAACACCAATCATCAATCAAGTCTGAAATGATGAATGGATGTCAAAAGTCTGATAACACCCTCCAGACTCGTTCCGCTCGATTGGTTCTTTTCGGTATAATAAAAGAAGACAACGAGAGACAATGATGGAAGTCCAGAAATAATTGAAAAATAATAGATAACAATAGATGAGAGAATATAAGACAAAAGAAAAGACCAAAAGATATTTGAAAAGACAATGGGGAAAACAAGAATACCACTGTCAATAGAAAAACACAATGGATAACAAAAGGATAAGACAATGGGTAATGGATGATGATTAGTATTACCACAGACAATGGGAAAAGACAAAAGATAAGAATGGGACTACTGAATACTAGATAATCATGGAGATACCAGACAAATCAGATTACACAATGGAATAATGAGTTATATGAATCACAGATAATAAAACAAAGTCATTGTAAATTACATGAAAATGTATATGAATAAAGTAAAAAAAAAATAATTGTTAAAAAAATAATTTTAAAGATTTATTTTTAACTTTCTCGAGTTGTAGTTTGTATTTTTATATTGTTTTTGTTAATAAATGGGGTAAAAAAACAAATAATTGTTGATGCTAAATAAATAGATTTCACTATCCATGTGAACACTACAAATATACAGTTCAATTCTCAGTAAAATGCTTGTTGCTGTCATGGCGACATTTATTTGCAAAGTTACTCATCCGAGAAATTCGTACGTTAAACTACACGGGCAGGAGATTGGGTTTTAACCCGAGGGCGATTCTTGATGGACATTAGAATGAAAAATTAGCAGAGCAAGGATTACAATAACACAAAACAAAGCAATCTAAAAAACAGTGGGACTAAAAAAAGTGAAATTTGATTCTTAGAAATTTGTGATTTTGGTTCTCCCTCAGGAAGAGGAGATTGAGAGTCATTATTGAGTTAAGTTAGTTGCTTCAAATGGTACACTAGGGAGATATGTAGCGATACTGGTGACGATATTTTGTAGTAAAATGTCCACGTTCATGAAACCACATGTGACAGCACAAGTGGACAAAACGCATTGTATTATAATTATCATATAATTTTATATTTTATTACTTTATTATATTAAATTTACAGAATAACATAAAAGAAATGTGTAAAGGAAATATGACTCAAAACTATATTTGTTAGCGAATACATGCACTGAGGTGTATCTATTTCCATAATAATCCAGTCTACAATATATACAATTTTTGTTTTATTAAATTGAAGATGTGCTTCTAACAAAAAAAAAATATTGTACCTACTTAAATTAATTAATACACACAGTCTGTCCCAAGTAATGATACCATTTATTTATATGAATATACACGTCATTTCACCAAGTGTGTAATACAATAATATATCACATTAATGCATACTGTAAAATACTTTATTTTAGCTGGAATTAATTTTTGCTGAAAAGACATTTTGGATGTTTTGTATTGAATTTATTTTCACGGATTTTTGAGAAGTTGAATGTAATATATAGAAAAAAATGATTATTTACTGGATTTTATTTTCACTGAATCATTCCTTCAGCGAAAATTAATTCCAAGCGAAAATAAAGCATTTTACAGTAGACTAAAGCGTTAACTCACCTTATTATCACTTTATTGTCAGCGTTTTGTCATCAGAATTCTAAGTAATTGTGCATACAGAGGATGTTACAAATTATCTGAAATACATAAATAGACATTGTTATATATATGTGTTGAGATATTTGGAGATTATTAGCAGCTAATACTGAAGATAATATGAGGTATTGCAAGAATCACTACTAATACTTAAAGCAATACCACGTATTAAACGTGCAACTGCATCAGCAAAATATATTTAAAGTGAGGGGAGGTGTCAACAGCGCATGCAGCCGACGGCCATTGCATGTCGTTTACAAACAAGCGTCTACCCATGTACTGAGCATTTGATGTCGTACTTATTTTATGTTGGGAACATACTCTCACAATTATTTACAACCTACAGGTTCAGTAATTATCAGTATTCCCTCTCAAAGAAAGTTATGGCATCAATGTTCGTATCTAAAGAAATCAATGTCACTCACGCAAAAATGTATACACTAGTGAGATGGGATGGGAAAAATCACTAAAATGAAAATGAAGGGATGCTTCAGTGAAAATTGAATTCAGCGAATATACTTTTTGTCCTATGTCTCACATTCAACTCATCAAAAATCAGTGAAAATAAATTCCACACAAACACCCAAAAAGCGTTTTCAGCGAAAATTAATTCCGGCTAAAATAAAGTATTTCCCAGTATTTCAACAGAATTCTGATTTTACTCAAATCCAATAAATTATGTTAACAGCATTTCATTAAGAAGAAAAAACTCTTTTTTCAGATTCTTTTTCTGTTTGTTTTACGATCGTATCCTAGTAACAGATGCAGCAGACATTTGGTTATTTTTCAAATAATTAAATTCAAGACTAAACAAGGTAAACAAAAAATTGCTTCAAACTAAATGTTATAAAAATTATTCTTAACAAACCTACTAATTTACTGGTAATGCATCAGTCATAGGTAAATAATTATACTGCGTAAAAGTCTCACATTGCTTACTTATAAATGCATTAATTATTTATTTCAATTTTAATTTCGCTATTTTCGCTGATAAGTAAAATCTGCTTTATCCGCTACTTGAACATGTTAAATAACAATAAAACTCATTGCTTTCTTGACAAATTTGTGAAATTAAAAAAAAAATATGTTCAATACATAAAATAGTGAAATTAATTGTCAGTGAAAATAATTTGTTTACAGTCTTCTGAATTACATCAAGTTCAATACAATTTACATTACATCAAGTTCAATACAATTTACATTACATCAAGTTCAATACAATTTACATTACATCAAGTTCAATACAATTTACATTACATCAAGTTCAATACAATTTACATTACATCAAGTTCAATACAATTTACATTACAAGATCTCACAATATGTGTAAAAAGCACAGATCAAACGTTTGCTGCAAAAATCAAATGATTTGATTGGGAATTTGAAATTTTTATTTTTTATTTCAAAATGCTGAGGTTCAAGAGTAGAATATTGCATTGACATGCATTTACTTCATCAAAATAGGCCACCATCAAATGTGCATAGCACATTATTAAGTGTGGTAATACCAACAAAATAATTTTGTGTTTGTTGAATCCCACACAAGTTTTGATGTTACAATGACATTTGTTTGTTCTGTTTTTATGTTCCATTTCACATTTGATCCCGCTGTGAACAGATAATGGACCATTTGATAAATGAAGACAGGAAATTCCAGTCACTAAAAATGATGAACCAGGATTTTAGGATAACTTTGAAAACTGATCTATCGTTACAAAGACAATAAGCCAATTCATCACGTGACACTAACTCACAATGACAGATATGATTCACTCTTCCGTACTGTTATATGCACAATTATTTCATGCTATTGTTCATTTCAATAACAATATAATTGTAATATTAATATTTCAACAGATTTCTAGTGAAATATTCCATAGTATTCATCCCAGTGAGGGATGAACGATTTCATACACTGAAGATGATTTCTTTGTTTTCAAAATACCCTCTAAGTCATAAAGCCTTTCAAACTTAAAATTAACAAAAATATAGCAATTTATACTATTATATTGGTCAAAAATTAAATATTCGACAAATATAACTCATAAATATAATTTAGAAGAGAATGCTAGCTGAAATAATCTCTTCATTGAGGCTGTTTAAGCTTTTGGTTGTTAACACATTTCTGCATAGTATGAAGTCATAGGAGGTACTTCAATAATTATTAAATACTGCCCTCTGGAGGTAATATTCTGAAATACCATTTAAGGTAGAGATGCAGTTTGCCTGACAGGTATTTTAATTAGTTAATTAGGAAACCAAGATGACCACAAAACTATATATTTTCGGAAAGCTTATTGTATGAATTTTAAAGTTTTGTTAGTATTGTATTTTTATGGACACTGTAGTTTGAAATATGCACAAAAATGTGCTTTTTTGGTCAAAAGTGATTTTAAAAAAATTAGCTTCTAAACCATGCTTCTGTTTCCTGTCAAAATTGGTTTATGGGTACATCTGTTTACTATAAAGAAAGTGCCGTCTTGAAAACTGTCTACCAGTTGTCAATTTTGTAGGGCAGCAGCTCAAATTTCACTACTTCAAGTTTATGCATAAATTAACACCCAGGCTAGTTGTCTGTACTATTCAACTAAAAACAATGCCCCAACGGCGATTTGAAGATAAACACATTGTCAATCATTTGTGAAAATTTTAAAACAAAAGGTCAAAGCGTCTAGGAGCTATTTTTTTTTAAAGTTCTGGAACGTGCACTAAAAAGAAGCTGAGATAATTGCTAATTTGCATAACAATTCACTCAGTAAAAAGTTTGCTAATGCTCATAAATAAATGGCTGTAACAGTTTCAAATTTTAATGTATTATCGTTTTGTTAAAAGTTAAATATAGTGCATAATATGGAGATCCCGTCATTTCTTTTTTTCACCATGTTTTTTTTTATTATTTATGTACAGCCTTGCTAAATCTTGCTAAGCATTCAAAAGAGATAATTTTGTACCTGTTATCTATATTTTAAAATCGTTTTTTGAGTATGTTCCACTATTCACAATTCTACAAAATTTCAACAGTCTATAGCCAAGACTTTTTGGATAATAAAAAGCAAAAAAAAAAAAATTTCACTCCCAAGTGCCCTAGAACCTGCATCTCTACCTTAAGGGAAACAGTTGATTAAAGGTGATGAAAGCAGAGCTGCAAGTGTCATTTTATTTGGAGATCTTTCTATAAGAGTTTGAATGAATTTGAGAATGTTTCACAAACCACAAAATCTGCAAAGATCAAACTATATTCGATTAAAGTCATAATAAACAAATTCTTTTATATATCACGAAATTAAGGTAGCTGACTCAAAAATGAAGGTATCCCACAATGCAATGGTGAGCAGTAGCAGCGAGCGACAGATTTGAAGCAGCTTATGACATTGTGTTACCATAGAAACCAAATAGACTATTAAGTGCTACACTCCATGTCTACTTGAAATGGAACATTAAGGAAGCTGAGTAAACATGTGACAAGTACGGCAGTAAACATTGCTTGTTTATTTTGTAATCGCTATGTATACAAAGTAAACAATGTCAACATTTTTGGTGACAGAAAGGTCACCTGATACGTCAATACTTTAGACACCTATTAATTTGACAGTAAAGTAATAGTCCACATGATATTCTGTATATCTGGTTACAATAACTGGCTACAATAAATGATGATGAATTGATGATGTACTCTGACAAAAATATCACATAATAATGAAACCTACAAATAGTACAGTATATTGTACAATGGATATAACAGATATATTATGTAACGGATATAACCAATATATTGTACAACGGATATAACTATATTATATACCAAATACAGCCAATATATTGCCGTTATTGAACTCTATTGCTGGTCAAGCCAATAAACATAATCAAAGAAACCTTAAAGTGCCTGAGAGATGTGTATCATAGTCTTTATAGATTTGTGACTGTTTGAACTGTTTAACATAGACAAATAAGAAAACTGTATAGTAAGGCATGCCCTCCCCCAAAAATATGGACATAGTTACATTGTATTTCTTTGAAGATTAGAGAGTCCTATTGGAGATTACCTATCGCTATGACAACAGTGTTACGCAAGTACACGCTGTGGCTGTAGCACCAGTATCGTTATCTAACCTGGTCACGATGGTTAGATCTTATGTCAAACCAGCAATAGAAAAGATACCATTTTGAGACTAAATAATTATTGTAATGCTGCCCAAACTTCCAACATGTGTTAATTTCATACTATAATTCATATTAGCTTTCTATTTCCATAAGATGCGTGCATGCATTTCACAGACACTTTAAAACAACTCCTGCGAGCTAAGAGCATTTGACATGAATTACGAATAAAGAATACAGTATTGATTACATTTGAAACAGATCTTCAAATCATTGAAATAAGTTTTACTTTGACCATGGATTCGTCATTTACATTTAGTTAAGCACATGCTTCTATTAGAGCAAATACAGTATTACAAAAGCAGTGATCCTGTGTGTTCCCAGTATCTGCGATATAAATACATGTATATGAGAAATCGAATTTTGATAATTTATCACGTCAGACAACATCATTATAGTATTGATTGCATGTTCTTATCTGCAACAGTACTAGAGATATTACAGTTATGCTTATAAATAAGGTAACATGACCATATATTGTCATATGATACATTAGTATTATCTTTTGTACATGCCCCCATCTCAAATTATACAGAATATTGCACATACATGTACATGTAAATCCATTTTTGCCAAATGATAAATGTACTCTGTAATGTAAAATAAACTAAAAGTCATTTGTCTAAGCTTAACTTGAAAATCATCTATAATCTACACACCCGAAGTTTGGCTTTAATGTATATACCATGCAACTGTCTTTTAATGCAATAGTTGTCTTATTAAATAATATATTAAATAAGGATGCACACTAACAAATTTAATATATATATTTAAAATCGATATATTGTACCGGTACATGGAATATAAAATCGATATATTATATACCGAATATAACCGATATATCATATACCGATTATAACCGATATATCATATACCGAATACAACCGATATATTATATATCGAATATAACCGATATATCATATACGGAATACAACCAATATATTATATACCGAATATAACCGATATATCATATACGGAATATAACCGATATATTATATACCGAATACAACCAATATATCATATACCGAATATAACCGATACATCATATACGGAATATAACCGATATATCATATACGGAATATAACCGATATATTATATACCGAATATAACCGATATATTAGATACCGAATATAACCGATATATTATATACCGAATATAACCGATATATTATATACCGGATATAACTGATATATCATATACCGAATATAACCGATGTATTATATACCAAATATAACCGATGTTATATATACCGAATATAACTGATATATTATAAATAAAACCGATATATTATATACCGAATACAACCGATATATCGTATACCGAATATAACCGATGTATTATATACCGAATATAACGGATATATTATATACCAAATATAACCGATATATCATATACCAAATATAACCGATATATCATATATCGAATATAACAGATATATCATATACCGAATATAACCGATATATCATATACCGAATATAACCAATATATTATATACCGAATATAACCGATGTATTATATACCGAATATAACGGATATATTATATACCAAATATAACCGATATATCATATACCAAATATAACCGATATATCATATATCGAATATAACAGATATATCATATACCGAATATAACCGATATATTATATACCGAATATAACCGATATATCATATACCGAATATAACCGATATATCATATACCGAATATAACCAATATATTATATACCGAATATAACCAATATATCATATACCGAATATAACTGATATATTATATACTGAATATAACCGATATATCATATACCGAATATAACCGATATATTATATACCAAATATAACAGATGTATTATATACCGAATATAACCAATATATCATATACCGAATATAACCAATATATTATATACCGAATATAACCAATATACAATATACCGAATATAACCGATATACAAAATGTATTATATACCGAATATAACCGATATATTATATACCGAATATAACCGATATATTATATACTGAATATAACCGATATATTATATACCGAATATAACCGATATATTATATACTGAATATAACCGATATATCATATACCGAATGTAACCAATACATTATCAGTCTTGCATTGTGAGTATATGGTCTAAAGTGTAAATTAAATTTATTGATGTTGTAATACTTACAATGAAAGTTTAGCTTCACCACAGATGTACAATGGAAGTACCCCCTCTATGGCCATTTAGTATAAAAAGTATTTCGATATGCCTACAAAAATGTCACAAACAGATGAAACAAGAAAAATGATGGACAAAAAAATTCATCATGATTTTTTATTTCAAAATTATAACAAAATTATTGAGTTGGACAAATGTCATTAATTTTTCGTTTTTTGTATCCAGATTGTGTCATTGCCTCTGGGTGTCCTGAGAGAGGCAACAGTAGAAATCTAACAAAAAGGTTCCTAGGAAGTCATGTATGTATACAAACATAATCTGGAAAAGTTGTGTCAGGTGATTGTATTGGCCAGTTGCTACACGTGCAAAACTTGTGAAAAATGGAAAAACATGATTTAAAAACACACCCAGTTGCATTTTATGTTTGAGAAATTACCTACAGATCTTTGTAGCTATCGATTTTGCTGTTAGCTATCTGTTCTTCAAACTTCCCTGGCACTGCAGGTATGTGCAGTAAGAATTGACGTTACATAGCATAGCAGTGAAAACTGGGCGGACTTGAGGCGATTTGAAGGGGCGACACAAATGCAGGATTGAAATTTCTTTTTGTATATTTGAAAAAGAGACATTTTTGTACAATTCCATAAGAATTCATGTTGAGCATTTTCTTACCAAAAAAATAAGTAGTATTTATGAGAATTTCTAGTGTGAGACTTGAATAGTTGGGTATACTGTAAAATACTTTTTTTATTGGGAATTAATTTTCGCTTAAAAGTTTGTGTGTTTTTTTTTTGGGGGGGGGGGGATATTTTCACTTTTGTTTACTGAGTTGAATGTAAAATATAGAAAAAAAGGTTATATTTGCTGGATTTTATTTTCACAACAAAAACTAAACAGTTTAACCATCTGTAAAATTCACTACACCAAAATATTTGAGTGTGATTATTGAAAGGACACTGTGTCTTTCAAATAGATGCCATTATCATAACAGGAATTGCTGCAAGACAAGTGGGAAGAAAGTATCATCATTGCAGAGTGTGCAGCTAACCACAAAGATCAAAATCACAATCTCCTCGATACTAGACACAGTAACTAACGACTACATACTAGTATGTATGACAATGTTTCAGGTCCAAGTAGCTTTCATGGAGTTATATCCAGGCCTGATTGGTCAGAAACAAAATCGTCTCTAAATGTTGTACGCCTAAAGTTAGTAAAAGCTTTGGCCAATATAATATGGCCGACTCAGGATGTAGTAATCAAAACAACATTATCTATATACATTGATAAAATGCCTGCTTTCCACACAAGCCAATGACATACACAGTCACAATATTATCTACTGTAAACTTTATAATTTTCATTACATGAATTCAGGATTTTATGATATTCCTGAAGACAAAAATTACATGAAAGACACTCTGAATCCTAGAATAGCAGAGAAATTTTTACAAAATTCTACAATTCTCATCGATTCATGAAAATTCTCCCACAATATAAAATTGGTTTACAGTACTGGTATATACACTGAATACGTACATGACATCTACACTGGCCAATGAGGTACATAGTAAGATCATGTCAATATTGTTATGTATACCTTCATGATTTGCTGATGAGCAATTATAGAAAAGTGTCCAGTAAATATATCAAAGACACTTATGTCCACTACTTACATATTGATATGCAATGCATTGTATGGTCCTACATGTCTCAAATCAGGAGGATTAAAAATGAAAATAAATCACTTCCACTCAGAAAATAAAAATATCGTTTTCCAACGAAGCAGATCAGTCTTAGCGTCACCGTTAAAAACTTGAAACAGTTCACAAGATTTGATCCGTCTTCTCAACATAAGACAAGGTTGCCAGTTTGTTACATATCATAACCCTTGAGGTAGGGATTGTAAAAGAAAAGGTTTCACATCTCCAGGCATCACATTACTTTACCACACATACTTTAATATTCAAATGTGGTTTGTTTCATCTTTTAACAACCACCCGCCACCTTGGAGCAAAAAGCATTGATCAAAACAAAAAATAAGAGCCCAGACATGGTTGTGTTACTTTCATTAGCTGAAAGATGAACAATATGAGCTGCCCGAATATGGTTACAATGATGATGTCATTAATGGACTCTTGCTTTGGAAGCAAGTTTAAATATCAAAGAATGAAGCATTTCAACCCCCCCCCCTCCCAACATAACCCAACCAACATAAACACAGCTACTACCACCTATGTGATCCCCCCCCCCCAAAAAAAAAGGAAGTGTGTGTGTACAGTTGGCCAAATCGTGTTGTGATGTCATCAGTCATTACTGGCAATTAATGTACTGTAATGAATAAACAAATTTGGTTGAATCACTGAAAAATACAATGTGCAAACAAAATCCAAAATGTGGAATCATTGTACGAAGAGATTGAATGAAATCATGAAATCAAATCTGAAAAACAGTTGCTAATATAACGTGCATTTGTATCCCATGATTTAGCCCATTTCATTTGCAATAATTCTGGACATAATACAGACGTAATTTTAGACAAAATAGAAAAACCTACTTATGTGTGAGCTTTGAGCTGAATCAGGCAATCTATTAGTGTGAGATTAGTGAAAGATAGGCATGGACATGAATAAAACAAAATCAGCCAGCCATTTTTTTCAAATCTCAAAAAAATATGACGTGCATCTGAATATGCAAGATCATGATACAAAGTTTGAAAAAATCACCCTGTTTATCTGCGAGAAATGGTACAGACTACTGATGTTTTCAATTTAATTTTGAAATTATCATTAGGAAAAACAAAAATATGTTTTATAACATGCTTTTCAAAAACAGAGTAGATAGCAATTTTTTTTATATATATTTTTTAGCAATTATAAACTGTGTTTCATTTTTTTTTCTTGCATATACATCTGCAGATATGAGAGTTACAAAAACATGTACAAAGTTGTTTACATCACGTAATTTTGAATTTTTGAATTTTAGTTTTGAATTTCTGTAAAATCTCATTCGAAGCATGCTACATTTTTGTTTTCTTGTCTCAAATATGACCAAAAAAGGATGGGTTATAGAAAAAACACTTTTTTTTTCTCTTGGTATTAACCAGAAAGGGATGAAACACAAGTAAAATTGCCTCCACCGGGAACCACACAATCTCAGCAGAAATAATATCAATTTTATTTTGGAAATAAAAATCTTTTCAAATGCCAATCTAATATATAGTTATTTGAAAACCAGAATATAGAACCACTGACATATGTGTACATTGTAGGGCATATTCATAAAAGAATGTAACAATTTTACTGAATAGTGGTCTTATACAAAGCTTCCACTCAGTGCCCAGGGCTGAATGTTAGTCACATTATACTTCTTTTTTCTTCTTGAAAAGTCGGCAAAACCGACAAGACAGAAATGAAAAGTGGGTAGGTGAGCTAAGACTTTAAGCCTCTCTTTAACCATTGTGTGAAGGAATTTAATGACGCAAGATGGTCGTCTCAACTACTCAGGCAAACACATTTTTAGTGGCCAATTAGTTAAAAGCAAAAATGATGTAATCGATAAACGCAAAAAACAATTATCTAACATTTGAGAATAAATAATGAATTTTATTTCAATAAAAGCATCCTGTTCTGAAATGAACACAAGAGGGCATACTCCAAATAGAGGGCAGTATTTCTTTCTCGTAACTTACTTAAAACATACTTGAATGACAGTTAAAATTCAATTATTCATACATTTTAATAATACTACTACACATTTTGTTTCTATAAATATCTGACCAATATAATTTTTTATATTCACTATGGGCTGAACGATTTTTTTCCTTTTAAAATACTACAGAGAAATCAAGATTGACATCCATCTCTATTTACCATCACAAGAGGGTGCACTTCATCTTTTTACAGTTTTGAAAACATTCAGTCCAAATGGCAACAAATATATAACACTATAAATTACCCATAATTCTCACATCACTATAAATTACCCATAATTCTCACATCACTATAAATTACCCACAAATCTCACAGCACTATAAATTACCCACAAATCTCACAGCACTATAAATTTAATTTTATGAAATTGAATTACACAGGTGCTGAAACGCTGAATGGGAGAATCAATCATTCCAACATCAATATCACACAGGTTTTAAGAACACTTCTGCTGAACAAAATAGTTTTATTTATTTATTTATTGAGTGATATAAATATGAATTTGACACAAAATTCAGGGACATCTGAAGTAAAAAAAATGAGTTTCATATTTATTGATTGATTTTAAGAATATGAATCTGACACCAAATTCAGGGACATCAAAACTAAACATTCTATATAGACTACTGTGTGTTTACCACTATACAATGTACCAAGGATTGTGGGTAATGACAGGCATAGCCTACTAAACAAATCTTGTGAAATTAATCTTTAAATATCAAGTTTAGCTGCAATCCAAATATCTGAATATTAGAGGCAAGATTCCTCGTACTGTGAAACATCCCAAAGCAATCAGGATGAAAGCAGCAGCAGGCAGAGATAACATCTTCACATCCTGCCAAGAACTCAACTTACATACAAAGTATACTCTGTGTGAAGATCCTTAGAAATATACACACAGGATGGAACTTACTAAGCAGTGATACCTGTCAATGGACAGACATGAAATGTACACCATGCACTATCACATTCCCACTATCATATACTGATGCAGAATAACTGAAACTGGTTTCCTAGCAACTAAACAGTGACATCTGTTGCCAGGTCTTAAATCGTTGAAGAGTGGATGAAAATAAGATGTTCTTAGACTAGTTTTTCACATTTGTTCTCAGTTAATTGATACAGCTGCCTGTTTCCATGGCAACCTGACCTAGATGTAGGCAACCATGGTAACCGCTTAAATGGATTGGAAATGATGGAGGGATGCAGTTACAAACACTTCAGTAAAATTCATTACATTGTATCTCAACCAAAAATGAAGTTCAGATTATAGTTAGAAACGAAAAAAACAAAATTACAAATAATAGGTAACAATTATTTGAATTAATAAACAACATTGATAATTTCCTGTATTATTTCAAGAAAGCAAAATTATATGAATTACAAAACATCTATTTATTTGATCTTTGACCCATTGGTTAAAAGTCATAATTTTCTTTTCAAAAAAACTATTATAATAGAAATACTTAGATGCATTTGTATGTTGTCATGGTTACAGCGCATTAGAAAGTATGTTGATGGATTACAACAAAAATATATTATGAATATATATTATATAAATGCCAGAAAGCCCTCCAAAAAAAAAAAATGACATAGTCATTATAGATTATTGCAGGGCGTAACTATAACTAATATTGGTGGGTGTGCTACTGAAATTTTGCTGATGATTCTACCAATATTTTAAATGCAAGAAAATGGTCAATGGTTCTCGAGATTATTGGCTTGTGATTTGATCATTTTTGTGAGAGTCGATGTAACATACTCTTAGATTGAGAATAAAATGTTCATGGCTAGAAAAGTAAACAATTGATAGTATCCTAGAGCGAACACAAATAGTCGTCCTAGACGGTAGAACCGAACATCATTTATAATCAGAATACATGTAGGTAGCTAGATGTACCATGTTAGTTCTACTAGAAACACATCACAATAGCAGTGACTATAAATCAAAAATTGTATTTCTTGTAAACTGAATCATAAAAATATTGAATTGTTTTGAGTCCTGTAATTTTAATAGGCAAATTAATAAACTTGTTTAACCTTTTCACCACCAGTTCCCTCTTTTTTTCATCACAAATTCACACAATAGTACTGTATAGTCAGCACTTTCCAACTGAAGATTGGAACAAAAATAGCCAAATTTGTTTTTAAGTAAAAACTGAAAATTGAATTAAATTTTGTCTGTTGGCTGCAAAATTAGGGTTCATTTCCAAATATTAGAATATTAGAAAGTCTTGTGGTCGAAAGGTTAACATGGGTAACATAGTAAGTTTTCACTTTGCCCTCAAAAAAAAAAAAAATAATGTTACACAAGAGACAAATGCAATCTTGAATTGAATGTAGTACAAACGTATGTTATTGACAAAGGGGAAGTTAGACACTCATAGTTAGACACAAGTGGGATCTAAACACACTAGCTTATAAATAAATTAATTGAATTACACTCAAAATACTTTATACTATGTAGTAAGTATGTTACTAATTGAGGTTATAGAGATTTATAAAGATTCTTGTTGCCATGGTGAGAATGCATATCCAGGTTAAGTGGAATTTACACTTGTAATATTAATAACAGCTTTCTACATCTTGGATGGATTATTACTGTTATTAACATCTTGGGTGTATGCAGTGGCAGAAGATTTGCTTAATACATTGACTTTAATGACTGTCATTAACCCTGCCAATGGTTATTACAAAATAGAGGCATAGCTGTAATTTTTGCTGAAAACAATATTTATTTTCATGCATTTGTAATGAATTACTGTAGAAGACTTTATTTTAGCTGGAATTAATTTTCGCTGAAAAAGAACTTTTTGGGGTGTTTTGTATGGAATTTATTTTCACTGATTTTTGACATAATGAATGTAAAATACAAGTATAGAAAAAAAAAGGTATATTCACTGGATTTTATTTTCACTGAACCATTCCTTCAGGGAAAACAGCGAAAATTAATTCCAAGAGAAAATAATGTATTTTACAGTATATGTCGTGTTAAGCATTTTGATTGTTATTATTGAAAACACTGATTATTGTATTATAGAAGTTTCTTAAATACTGTACTTTATATATTTGAATACATGTACCATTTTTGCTTTAAACCTTGTCTATAAATAGACATGTTGTTGACACAAGTGCGAATGTGATAGAAAACACCACTTTATTACATATTTCTATAATGTTAACTTTCGACCAATGAGGGACATTCTCGCCTAGGGTTCAGTATCCTACCGAGCCTATAAATAGGATGCGCAACTATTTTAACGCCAGTCTTTACCGCGTTGTTGTGTTAAACGTTTGCCTACGTATTACTTTATGGTAAATTCTCTGGTGTATCAGTGGATATACTGTAATGACGTAATAAACTACTCTTACGCATATAAAAAATCATTTATTTTCACTAATTTTATGTTTTGAGCAATTTTCAATGGATTTTATGTTCACAAACGTGGCTGGGAAACAATGAGTTCTGATGTTATGTTACGCATTAACTTAGATTCATTATTGATGTTTTAAATCAGCACCATCAGAATTAAACAAACTTGGTTAAATTTGGGGGCATTTGTTGAAATGAATTTACTTAAAAAGAGAAGTTTACATTATTGTGTGATACCGTACTGAACATGTACAATCAGGAAAACTAGGGGGTGGGCTTATACCACCTCAAAAAAAATAATTTTTTGGGAGTTTAAAATTGTAACTATCTTCCCAACCACGAAAAATTATCCAAATTAGATTTTTTGCTCACAGCACCGGTCTGGGAGAAATATTCCATCTTTTTATTTTCACGACACATAATACAATGCAGAAACAAAAATGTTCATAACAATACACACATTTTATTACAATACGGTTTACATACTGTCTGAATTTATGGTGCAAAAATGGGTAGGGTCTGTGAAAAAACAGTCAAAGGCAAGATCTTTATCATTATCTTCGTTGTGGAATGTTTTTGTTTCATCATGATTTGACCTGAACAACTTCCTTAATGTAAAGCTATGAAGTAATTAAAACCTCCAATTCTTATAGTAGTGATTTATAAATTTCAAAAGCGTTTAAATCAAGCATTAATCATTATGTCATGTGATTAAATATTAATGAAGACAAACAAATGAGTAAATAAAATATCAACAGACGTATTTATAACTTTCGTGGCACTGAAATAATTTCTCACTGGTTTTCTTCATGGAACAGACTTCCCTGGAATTTCACACATCAAATCATCAAAAATCCCAACAAAGTTTAAATAAATGCAGTTGGGAAATGTTGTCCTTATTTACTCTATTTCTGCAATTTTCTGTGTATTTTATGATTTCATGTATGTCAATTTTATTTTTAATAACAAGATTTTATAATCGTTTTAAATGCTTACTGTGTGTATGCTGTTAAATAAACTGATGATTTGTGAAAACTGGGTCAAGCACTCATGGCAGAGTATGAATAGGATGATCAATTACTAATGAAACTGATGGATTCTAAAAATTTGTATATAAACTGAGTTCATAAAATATGATAAGTTGTATGATTTGTGAAAATAAGATCAAAGCACTGATAAATTTCAATAATTTGTAGTGTACAAATTTTGAACAAAATGCTCCATGCATTTTCATACAGCAGAGAAAAAAATGTTTTAGACCAAAAATCATCATTTTTGAAACAAAAAACACTTCATGTCACAAATCAAGATAGAACTTCACAAGCACCTGTCGGCTAGAATACATTGTCTGTTTAAGTAATTTCAATGAATTTCATCTGGGCATGCAAGAGAGAGTACGGGCAACAGGACGAATAGATATGGAAGCTTCCTTTTGTGACGGAGTCTGATGAAGAAAGAAAAGAAAGCAAATTTCAATCCAACCTACCTTTAATACCTGTTTTTAAAGTTCATGCTATTAGAACCACACAATTTATTTATTTTGTCTAGGTCAAAAATGCAATAATCAAGGAGTCAATTCGTGTGAATGGTTTCCCAAAAGTCATCAACTTCTCCAGCGGGAAATCCATGATATTGGTGTCATCTACTCAGACTTAATTTTGCCAGAAATTGGTAGTTTGCGATTTAATCTCTCCAATTCACAGATTTCATTAGATAAAGTAACACTTGTACGGAGCATATAAATGAAAAAATGAGTTGATTCCTAAAAACGTGATAGCCATCAGCACAAAGGTCTTATTGCTTCAGGCTTATCAGTCTTCATTTCCCGTCTGGGGATTATGCACCATACGCATACACAAGCGATTCTAGTACTACCGTGTTGGCCTTATCAGTAGCGCGTACGTTTACGTAAAATACAGAGATTTTCTTATGGTCAAAATAAGTAATATTTTAATGATTTCGCATAAAGTCAAAAGAACTTTTGATTGATATGTGTTTCTTTTTGAGATGTACTTGTAATAGGGTAAATACGGTATATATATATCCTTTTCACACCAGACTTTTCCCACCCAAAATTGTTTTGTACTTTTTTCTTATATTCAATATTTCTGAAAATAAACCCTAATTCTGGAGCAAACAGACAAAATTTGAGTCAATTTTCAGTTTTTACACAACAAATTTGGCTATTTTTGTCCCAATCTTCTAAAGAAATGTGCAGACCATCCAAGGGATTATTTTGTGAATTTGTGATGAAAAGAGGGAACGGGTGGTAAAAATGTTAAGAGTCACGATACAGTAAATGGGACCCATGTTACACACACAACGTATGTAATGTACATTTTTTGCATAAAATCTGAATATATGCCGGAAATGAAACACTTAAATTTATTCAGACCGTGAAAACAGAATATGATATTTGGAAATGCACTTCTAATGGAGCAAATATGATATTTGTTAAATTAGTTAGGATCATATTTATTATCTTGTTTTATTTCATTACTAATTTTAATCTAAAATACTGTGGAGTACTGGAACAAATTTATTTTTACAAACTATCAAAAATAAAAATAATGCAACTAACTATAGTACAGGGAAAAAACAACAACAACATATCTCTGAAGTAAGGCACATTGTCCAGTTTAGACAAGCTTTCACACAATATTTAGTGGTACGGTATCTTTTAAAACCAAAGTAATCAATGCACTGAACAAAAATAAAAAAATTCTTTAACAAGAATATTACCCACAATGCACCAGGCCCAACTACAATCTACAATAATCAAGAGACCACTTGAAAAACCGGCAAATTTAAATTGATTGTGCGGTGGTTTGTAATTGGTAGACTGATTTTTACGGTCAAGATTTGTGGTTGATTTCATTAGTTTATCTGATTGGAGTAGCAACTTGTTACAATGTAACTAATTGGATAGATGTAGAGGGTACCGAGATGAGACTTTATATTATTTGAGTGAGAACCGTTTGAAAACTAGGCAAAGAGCACGTTGAATTTTATGAGGGATGGAAATTTATCTAGAAGGTTGGAAAATGCACGAGTGTTTACATGTAACCTTCTCATCACCAAAAATAGCTAAATTTTTTTGAGTAAAAACTGGAAATTGATTAAAAATTTGTCTGTTGACTTCAAAATTAGGGTTCATTTCCAGAAATATTGAATAATATAGGAAAATAAGTGAAGACAAATTTGGATAAGAAAGACTGGTAGTGGTAAGGTTGTTAACCTGTTTTGATGCACAAGAATGAACGTACTTACACAAATCATGTTCCCCAAATGGGGACAAATTCCATACGCTAGGAAACGATTGACAACATGTGATATGGGAATTGGGGTAGCAAATTGCATTTTAATGTCATGGTCACCTGTAAGCTCTTTTAAAGTTTTTATATAGGTACTTCCATTAGTAAGTGTTAATATCAACTATTTCACTCAAATTTTAGAATATTTTTCACTAAGTACTGATAAATACAAAAGTAAACAAATCACCTCATGTTCAAAATCATGAATTCTATTGTGAAACAATTCATGTACATACATGTATGCATGACATGATGTACCATATACATGTATGTATTGAATTTAAACATGCTCGGTTTAAGAATGTATGGTTCTGAGACACAATTAATCGAAATAAAATGGCCACCAGTCGGCCATTTTCGTTACGATCTAAAACACAAAGTCTGATTATACTGTATGTACAAAGTTTGAACAACATTTATCCATACATGACCAAGATCTGGTTACAGAACGGCAAAAATACTCGATTTTGATGATTTTTCAACATTAAAATGGCCACCAGATGGCCATGTTGACTCTGATCCTCAAACAAATACAAGCATCATTATACGTGTACATGTAATATGGTAAATATTATTAATGATACACGCTATCCAGAGCGTCCAGTGGGTTTCCATATGCCGACAGTCATTGAATCACTCAGGCCTAATTTCTCTGCAGAAAAAATCTCATATGCTCATTGACGATTACTTTCAAGATTTCATTCTTGACAGGTCGGCTAACAACAAATAGATCAGTTTCAATGATGGAATAGAATGTGTAGATTAAGGGGCTTCATCAAAGCTCAATTAATCCATCTAACGGATTATCACATATTTCAAACAGGATGAACACCAGTAATCTCCAGTCACAGGAAAAGTAAAATTAGTCATCGGAGGTCTAGATCTGTAATCTCTGAGAAGTGTGTGTAAATAGTAAAACTGAATATCAATGTGTAATAACTGCATGGTCTCCCTGAAAAAGGGCTACTTTGATTGGAGAATAGTTAGCTGTGAAATTAGCATTGTAAGTTCTCAGCCAATGGAAAGAACCGTTTTGAAAACAGAAATAAAACTGAGAATTAGTTAGGATTCACAGAATCAAGCGGGATTTGAATTCTTGGTGTCACGATGCCCAAAGAGTGTGCTTTGGTGCCCTTAAAAATACATATATTCCCTTTACTAAGGCAATTTTTCCTTGAAAAAGGGGTGCCCTTACAAGCCTGGAATTAAGCTGCTGTAAATTTCTGCAAGTTGTTGCAGGGTATGTCATTGATGACATGTGTTGCAAATAAAAGGCTATACACTTAAGTTATATGAGAACATGGAGACACACAAAGACCAGCAATGGGTCATTAACTTCAATTCTAACACCTGAAAACCATAAGTCACCATTGAAGGTTATAGATTCTTCCATTCTGACAGGAGGGAGAGTTTTCAACTATTAAATATTGTGCTATTCTTTGGGGAGCTATGTCACAGAATGTTTTATGTTGCTGGCACATACTGTATTATTTATTTGTAAGTATTTCTATGACTCTGTGCCAGCTGCTTTAGAATATGGGTCAAAGATCCGATGAAAACAGCTGAAGTGGCAACAACTTTGAGCCAGTCCTGAACAACCAAAATGATATACCAGGTATGTTGCACATGTAGTTTGTTCCACTCTAACTAGTCTAAGGGGCAATTTTCTGAGATTTCACGCCCTTTTTTATAAATCGGTGATTGTTGCCAAGCAGTGAAAATGCCAAGATGTTTATTCCCGAGAATGATACACATATTGGTAGACATTATCATTGCATGTTTTTAGCACAAATATTTATGTCTCCTCTCATTGTACTTGACAACCCTATAATGAAATGGTATAACCCATTAATACTAGCCCAAGGATACATGTGTACCAGAAGGCTACACTTACATTACAACACAGTGTGCAGTCACTGAAAGGATTCAAAAACTTATACATCCACTGATTGGTTAAAATGCAACGTGTATCATCCAAGCAAACTTCTACAAAGAGGGAGGGGGAAAGAGGGAGGAAGGGAGGGAGGGAGGGATCGGGAAAAGAGGGGTTATAGATGACACCTTTTAAGTTAAAAAGGTGTGTGAGATTAACCTGCAATCACTGGTGTTAATAATAATACCCACTCCATTTCCCATTCGTATTGTTACATTCAAAATTTCAGAACATGATTGGTTAAACCAGAAATCAGGGATCTAGCTGAGTTCTGTAAAAACAGAAGTGCAGGGTAGTTAAAAATATCAATGGTATGGATAGCCAAGCATGAAATGATTTAGATTGTGTGTGAAATTCTGGTAAAAAAAAGTTTCAGAAAAAAACAGAATATATACATACAAAAAGTTTGAGAACCGAAAGCTTAACGATCTGTAACATTAATGGCACCCAATGTTGAACTCTCATTGTACTCACAGCTGCAATAATGCTCTACTCTTTAAGTCAAATTACAACTGTGTTTGCCCAGTCATGGGGAAACTCATCTGAAGCTATGAAATGAACACACCACCAAAACAAACATTTTTTAATTTAAGAGTTCAGCATATTTACAATGCTTGGTTAAACCTTGTAATGTTAACTATGATAATCATTGCCTACAGTTTATATTTTCACTAGTTTCACAAAATCTGACTTATTTGAGATTTCCAGTGGTCTGACCAGGAATTAAATAAGTGGGGTAGAATTGTTCCATTAGTTTAGAAATAAGAGACAATTACCCATTCATATGGAACTAGTGACAGAAATGAAGTATTTAGTTCCCTTATAGTGGGAATGTTTATTATGTTTGAATTCCATCTATTCTACACTTATGTTTGAATTCCATCTATTCTACACTTATGTTTGAATTCCATCTATTCTACACTTATGTTTGAATTCCATCTATTCTACACTTATAATTGTCACTTGTATTTTCTTGCATTATTGTGACACAATTTGTTTCATGAGAGTAAAAAACCTGGGACAAAAAAATTAAAACATGAAGGCAAATGATTCATATCTCATGTTGGGTGAGAACACTGAATTTTACTTAAAATCATTATTAAAAAAATAAATAGATCTTTTCGCTGCATAATTTAAATTTCATGTGAGTGTTATACAAAATTTTAGAACCCCCCCCCCACACACACACACACACAGGCACGCACACATGCACACACATCCCAAAACTCTCTTATTTATGATTTGATCAATTCAAATGTTAAAATGATGAATGTTAAAAGAAAGCAATAATTAAATGTTTGTTGAATTAAGAAAAGAGTTCTGTCTTGCTATATAATTTATGTAGCTTCTAAAGTGATGTCACAACTGAACAAAAAACAAAACTGAAGACTGAAGTGTGGAAACAAAAACAAAACAGAGTTAGCACGCAGTTTGGGGATATCAGCGTTGCCGCAACTGAACAAGTGTGGAAACAAAAACAAAACAGAGTTAGCACGCAGTTTGGGGATATCTGCGTTGCCACAACTGAACAAGTGTGGAAACAGGAACAAAACAGAGTTAGCACACAGTTTGAGGTTAATACAGATTTCCTATTCATAGGTCATTGAATATTGAAATAGATACTTGCGTGTTGACTGTCACGAGTTGAGTTGTTTGAATCGATTAACGACACTGGACAAAACCACAGCTAGCATCTAGCGCTAAATAAGTTTGTACACACACAATATAAAACTCAAAGCCATTAAGCTTTATAACCCTATGACGCCTACTACAAAACAATCACCCTTGCAGTTGAACTTTGTCTTCTTTTCATTATTCAACAGTTCAGCTATTATGAGACTATGACATTACAAAACTGTCAACAGCCTGCCTTGACAATCTGACAGAACACTTCGTGGAAAACAGTTAAAAAATGATTCCTACCTGAGAGATCTGAGATGGTATATGCAGATAGCGGAGACGAGCTGAGAGTGTGTACAAGGAAAGACTTTAGATTGTCCCCAAGCAAGGACACACAGAACACATGTCTAATTCATTCAATACAAAAGTGAATCCTGAACTCAATGCACAACAATAGCCGAGCACTGCTCATATACAGTTATGAATAGACACAAATGTAAGACTTATCCCGATGGCTTTATATCGCTGCGCCACTCAAGGAGGCTACTTAGAGTGCACACAGCTGACTCAGACTCAGCTTGTCAATATACACTCATCCGCTGCTTCACAAATGATACTCTGCGAAACAGTTTCCATGGCAACAGTACATGTTTGTGACCTGAATCGTTATAGTTTAGGATATTGACATTGCAACGGCTTCATACATACGAGTTGTACGGAAATCTGAAATGGAATTCTAGAGGTGATAAGATCAGAAATGGTCACCATGGAAACAATTATTTCATTAAACTTAGATAAATGTGATACAGAGAGTGTACTCAGATAATTAGAGCATTTGGGTCTTGATAGCACCAATGGAATTCTGGGTAATCTTAATGAGTATAACTTGATTGGCTCTACTTCATCATGTGACAACACATAAGATCAATATTTTCACTCACATTCTGCTTTTGATTGGCTCCTCTATGTCATGTGAGAACAATATAAGGCTTATATTGAGAAATACTGCACTGAAGATTATTTCCCATTAACTCAACATTTACTTTTACTGTCTTTTTGTTTATGTTTTTGTTTAAATCTAGGTGTAAAAGCAACCGTGGGATTGTATATATGCTAGATTTTATTTTCACTGAATCATCCATTCTGCGAAAATTAAATTCTTAGTGAAAATAAATTATTTTACAGTAAGTCTTGCTACATGTATAGTCAAATGTTGCCATGACTACCTTCTATTACATGTCTGCATATACAGCATTAGAATTTGTAGAACATCTTTGAAGTAATTCAAACCATATACTCTACTGTTGTGCTAATGCAAGAAAACTTGTACTGAAAACACACATAGTATCACATTAACTTTTTCCCACCCATTCCCTCTTTTCATCACAAATTCGCAAAATAGTCTTTCTTTCAGACAAACATAGCCAAATTTTGTTGGAGTAAAAACTTTAAATTGACTCAGATTTTGTCTGTTGGCTCCAAAATTAGGGTTCATTTCCAGAAATATTGAAGAATTAGGCAAAAAGTACAGATAAATTTGGGCAAGAAAGTCTGGTGATGGTAAGGCTGTTAACATGTGTTTGATGCACAAGAATGGATGTAATTACTCAAGTCATATTCCAAAATTAGTATAATAAAAAAATCATTTGCGGGCACCTCTTTAAAAATGTATACATGTAGCAACATCACAATGTTTTGTTTCATTGCATCAACTTTTCAATATTTACCAGTGAAAAAATCCAGTTTTTTAACAACTTCCATAGTTAAAAGTATTCTTCATCAGAATTCCCTAATAACTCATTACACCATGAAAACCCATTTTATATCTACATAAATTTGTCACTATATGTGATAGACCAAAATTTTCCATAAAAACCAGTGAGAAATAGTTCAAAAATCATCATTTTTATGATGTTTGACTCAAGTTTTATGTGAAAAGCAGATTAAAAATTGTTAGTTTTAGGACAAAACAGTAACATGGACACTCAACTTTTGTTAAAAAATGTGATGACCATAATATGGGGATGAAATTAACTCACTTTTTACATGTTGTCAGTGAGACGATAGGGACCTGTGTGCTATGATATGTTCAATTTTTGTTCCATCCACATATAGACACAAAGAAGGTTTTGTCAGATAAAATTTTTAACCCAACTTATTTAACAAAGCCAGATTACTTGTCTTCAATACCCCCCCCCCCCCTGCATTTAGATGTGAATAGATTCATAAAACATGCAAGATAACAGAAAATTTTAGCTGGCTTTAGTCCAAGTATTTTGTACAGATGTCTGTCAAAAATTAATGATTTACTGAGACAAATATGAACTGCCTCATTGTGTGACTACTGTATTATATGAAAAGTAAAAAAAACACCCTTTATGAATAGCTATCATGTTGCAAGCTCTGCTTTGTATGCAAATCAACTTAAATAGTTAGTGGGTGTCCAGTGGAGGGAGAAGTCAACAGTACTGTTGCCTCCTGAGAATCTACATCTTCAAACACTGCAATCTTTGAAGTGCGTTTTTTAAACTAGTATTATAAAAACTCTATCATTCTGTTCTAATAGCTGAAACATATTCCTGTGAGTTTTCATTTGTCGAATGAACTGTTTGTCAAATACAGAATACATATATTTTAGAATAATTTTCTTTTTAAAATGTGGATGAAATGTTTTGCTTTTAATGTATTTTTTATGTATTGTTTTTGATTTGATAACTTTGAACTAAACAGATTTTCTATTAGCTTCAGATCTTGATCAAAGTTAGGCACCCAGTTCATAGGAGTGCTTATATTGATTTTCTGACATCTTGTTTTCTGTAAAGATTTTATTGGTAGGTTTGCAAATGTGTATTAGACTGTGCAATCTCTCCATGAGTTGGTTTTGAAACCCAGTATGGGATTCTGAGATACATTACCAAGAATATTATTACAAGATAAATCATTTGCTTCATTGAACACATACAACAATGCATATTTCCACTGAGATCAGTGACCTTTGATGTGTATCACCAGTGATCAGTCAAGTAGAAACAGTCAAAATATTTTATCAGATTTTCTCAATTTTTGCATGATATTTTCATACAGGACATCTGTTGTTCAAACTCAGGGAAGACTTTATACTGATGAATAAGGTGACGAAGTTTGATAAAGTTTGGAATAGAATTAGTAAAGTTATTATGCACACAATAACAATTATTAACGACGACGATGACGACGACAACAACAACAACGACAACGCCTGACAAAATTTTTCCCTTAATATACCTTTCCCTTCCAACTTTGATGGTACGGGCAAGGTAAAAATTAACCATGCTATGGTACAATAGCTGACCAATATAAAATCATTACAGTACTACTACACAGCACTATAAATTACCCAGAATTTTCCCTGATTCGTGCCAATGGACTGGATTTATTATATTTTCAAAATAATATGCCTCATCAAACTGTCAAATTCAGGCAAAAGACAATATAGGAGAGGTATTAACAATGCTGCTAATCTTTTGGAATTAAAATCACCAACTTATGTATTTGACTTCATCACCTGGCCGCTAATATGTATATTTTTTTGTCCATATATTGCATACTGTAAAACATGTTTACCCCCGATACATACCATTTTAGCGAATTTGACTCCATGCATGAATTAACTGAATCATAATTTAGCTAAAGTGCCAACAATCTCATTGTGAGAATATACTTTATTTTAAATTAGTGACAGCTTGAATTAGCGAAATTACCGATTAGCTAAATTAGCTAAAATAACATGCTAGCTAAAATGACATGTTTCACATATTCAAAGACACAACCAGGTGCTAAGACTTCCTTAGTTATCTAAGAATTCTGTAGTAAATTTATGATTATAAATTAAGTGCTGACATAAAAACTACTACTTTAGCAAACTACTCAGCAATTTGGAGGGGAAAAAAAAGAAACAATTTAAAAAAAAAGAAAAGTGTATTTTTAAAATGCATGAAACATATCTACAGCTGCACTGGTGACATTTACCAAACTGTTACCAACCAATATATGTTAGTGAAAACCATACAGGATTGTGGGTAATCACAGGCACTGTGTACCGTTTCTATATTGACAAACTCCCAGCTACATGAAAGCAACAATACACACACTGACACTGTCAATTTCAATCAAGAAACATGACGTCGACGACAGAACCCAAACACTCCCCCTGACCTAGCCCATTTACACACAATGGTAAGCAATGAAACAAACACAGAAACATACAGTCTAAATGACATCTTCACCTTTAAATTATATTCATTACACTGGAAAGGCCGTCAACAACAGCGACCAACAATACAACAACACTATTCGTACATGTCTGTCCACCTATGTAAAGCTGACCCAATTGTATTTTAGCTGCGCCTGGCGATGACAAATCGGATGGGGTCTTTGTGCATACAATGTACATACAGGATTAGACTGAACATTACTCGCTGTGTAACAGTTTAAGACTGGTGATAGAGTCTTTATATATACCTCTGATATCAAACTATATTCGTATGCAATATTAACTTAGAACACAAACTAAGAATAGTCATGTGATAGAATAAATACATTAAGCAACCAACACATTGACTGATATAGCATACAACGCATTGAATGAGCAAGTGTACAACACATTGACTGAACTAGGGTACAACACATTGACTGAACTAGTGTACAACATACTGACTGAGATAACATACAGCACATTGACTGAACTAGTGTACAACACATTAAATGAGAAAGTGTACAACACATTGACTGACTAGTGTACAACACATTGACTGAACTAGTGTACAACACATTGACTGAACTAGTGTACAATACATTGACTTAACTAGTGTACAACACATTGACTGACTAGTGTACAACACATTGAGCTGGTGTACAACACATTGACTGAGCTAGTGTACAACACATTGACTGAACTAGTGTACAACACATTGACTGAACTAGTGTACAACACATTGAGTGAACTAGTGTACAACACATTGACTGAACTAGTGTACAACACATTGACTGAACTAGGGTACAACACATTGACTGAACTAGGGTACAACACATTGACTGAACTAGTGTACAACATACTGACTGAGATAACATACAGCACATTGACTGAACTAGTGTACAACACATTAAATGAGAAAGTGTACAACACATTGACTGACTAGTGTACAACACATTGACTGAACTAGTGTACAACACATTGACTTAACTAGTGTACAACACATTGACTGACTAGTGTACAACACATTGAGCTGGTGTACAACACATTGACTGAGCTAGTGTACAACACATTGACTGAACTAGTGTACAACACATTGACTGAACTAGTGTACAACACATTGAGTGAACTAGTGTACAACACATTGAGTGAACTAGTGTACAACACATTGACTGAACTAGTGTACAACACATTGACTGAACTAATGTACAACACATTGACTGAACTAGTGTACAACACATTGACTGAACTAGTGTACAACACATTGACTGAGCTGGTTTTTAACACATTGACTGAGCTAGTGTACAACACATTGACTGAGCTAGTGTACAACACATTGACTGAACTAGTGTACAACACATTGACTAAGCTAGTGTACAACACATTGACTGAACTAGTGTACAACACATTGACTGAGCTAGTGTACAACACATTGACTGAACTAGTGTACAACACATTGACTGAGCTAGTGTACAACACATTGACTGAACTAGTGTACAACACATTGACTGAACTAGTGTACAACACATTGACTGAGCTAGTGTACAACACACATTGACTGAACTAGTGTACAACACATTGACTGAACTAGTGTACAACACATTGACTGAACTAGTGTACAACACATTGACTGAGCTAGTGTACAACACATGACTTAACTAGTGTACAACACATTGACTGAGCTAGTGTACAACACATTGACTGAGCTAGTGTACAACACATTGACTTAACTAGTGTACAACACATTGACTGAACTAGTGTACAACACATTGACTGAACTAGTGTACAACACATTGACTGAGCTGGTTTTTAACACATTGACTGAACTAGTGTACAACACATTGACTGAGCTAGTGTACAACACATTGACTGAACTAGTGTACAACACATTGACTGAACTAGTGTACAACACATTGACTGAACTAGTGTACAACACATTGACTGAACTAGTGTACAACACATTGACTGAGCTAGTGTACAACACATTGACTGAACTAGTGTACAACACATTGACTGAACTAGTGTACAATACATTGACTTAACTAGTGTACAACACATTGACTGAACTAGTGTACAACACATTGACTGAACTAGTGTACAACACATTGACTGAACTAGTGTACAACACATTGACTGAACTAGTGTACAACACATTGACTGAGCTAGTGTACAACACATTGACTGAGCTAGTGTACAACACATTGACTGAGCTAGTGTACAACACATTGACTGAACTAGTGTACAACACATTGACTGAACTAGTGTACAACACATTGACTGAACTAGTGTACAACACATGACTTAACTAGTGTACAACACATTGAATGAACTAGTGTACAACACATTGAATAAGCTACCGGTAATGCCCCGCTCCACTAAAAACAAAAGTATACTATACCCAAGTCACATGAGGGGGCACAACTAACAGACCTTGTAGACACCAGGGCTCCCATTATATAAAACTCCTGTTAAGTAAATCTCAAACATATATTAAGAAAACATTTCTGTGATGAATCCTCATACAGAAGAAAACTAAAACCTTCAAAATAGATTCATAAAATTAGAGGTTAATGTGATCAAATAAAAAAAAAAGTGATGCAAAGAATAGTGAGAATATATCAGAGACTGAATGTTTAGCTATTTCACCAACAGAATTCTCAGCAAATTTTTTTTTGCACTTTTTTTCTTATACATGTATTATTCAATATTTCTTGAAATGTACCCTAATTTTGGAGCCAACAGACAAAATTTAAGTAAATTTTCAGATTTTACTCAAAAAATTTAGCTATTTTCATCCCATTCTTCTGAGGAAAGTTGTAGACTATGAACTATTTTCTGAATTTGTGATGAAAAGAGGGAACCCTGACTCGGCTTCTATTATAGGAAATTCTGATTAATACCAGAGAAACAAGATAGAATACCTGGCAGGCTAAACATTAGGTTAATTAAAGTGATCATCTTCTGCTTGCGAGAGTCAAACCGATGCAAACATACATGTACAACACCAAATAATCTAGTTACACATCTAAATGTATACATGTACACATCTCTCATTTGGCCTCTGGTAATAACCAAGCTTTAATATTACACAAAACCAAAAGCGTATCCGGACATAATGGGACAAGTCCCTCTGGTCTAGCCATTATGAACAATTTATCTGATTAACAAAGCAAAATAAAATTACTGTAACATATATTATACATGTACACTGTATAAATGGATTACATGTTTTTAAAATGATTACCATTTTTTAAATATTTCACATTGTGAAATTAGAGCCAAAAGTGACTTGTTTTAGCTATACCTAAATGTACATGTATATCAACATTGACTGTAAAACGACTGGTGAAGTGTTCGTTGGAGGCAGTCAGGAGAAAGAAAATGTTGACTGACAAAGTATTGGCAGAAACCAGTCTGGAGAATAGAAAAGTGTCTTAGCATATGGCACCCAAGATTGTCATGAAATGATAAAACTGTAATTTACGAAACAACACAATACAATACCTTGAAAGTACAGTGGTTAAACATAATACTCGCATCACATGGGGAAAACTGAAGACATGTACTTCAACGACTGGCAAAACTGCAATCATGGGAAATAGTTTACATCGATTTTATCAGTGTTTAAATCATGTGAGTTTTCAAATAACCATTATCACAGCATGTCAGACTGGACATGGTGCGCCATGGCAACACAGGTCATGTGACTTGGCCATATCAAAAAAAACATCAGTTTACAGAACTAATGGAAAATAATTCTGTAGTCAATGAACTGTTTATTCCGCACAATAGCGACTAGGTTTTCAACTTACATGTAACATAGAAAAACTAGCTACAAACAGTTTTAGCAAATTAGAGTCAATGCAAGAATTAACAGCATTTTAATTCATATAAGTGCCAACAATCTCAATTGTGAAGTACACTTTCTTTTAAGTTACAAAAATCTTGAATCAGTGAAATTGTGGATTAGCTAAATTAGCTAAAATAACAAGCTAGCTAGTTTGATAGGATATCCATACTGGGGATTGGACTGGCTGGTGGATTAAAGCTAGTACATGTCCCAACAGGATATCCAGACTGGGGATTGGACTGGCTGGTGGATTAAAGCTAGTACATGTCCCAACAGGATATCCATACTGGGGATTGGACTGGCTGGTGGATTAAAGCTAGTACATGTCCCAACAGGATATCCAGACTGGGGATTGGACTGGCTGGTGGATTAAAGCTAGTACATGTCCCAACAGGATATCCAGACTGGGGATTGGACTGGCTGGTGGATTAAAGCTAGTACATGTCCCAACAGGATATCCAGACTGGGGATTGGACTGGCTGGTGGATTAAAGCTAGTACATGTCCCAACAGGATATCCAGACTGGGGATTGGACTGGCTGGTGGATTAAAGCTAGTACATGTCCCAACAGGATATCCAGACTGGGGATTGGACTGGCTGGTGGATTAAAGCTAGTACATGTCCCAACAGGATATCCAGACTGGGGATTGGACTGGCTGGTGGATTAAAGCTAGTACATGTCCCAACAGGATATCCAGACTGGGGATTGGACTGGCTGGTGGATTAAAGCTAGTACATGTCCCAACAGGATATCCAGACTGGGGATTGGACTGGCTGGTGGATTAAAGCTAGTACATGTCCCAACAGGATATCCAGACTGGGGATTGGACTGGCTGGTGGATTAAAGCTAGTACATGTCCCAACAGGATATCCAGACTGGGGATTGGACTGGCTGGTGGATTAAAGCTAGTACATGTCCCAACAGGATATCCAGACTGGGGATTGGACTGGCTGGTGGATTAAAGCTAGTACATGTCCCAACAGGATATCCAGACTGGGGATTGGACTGGCTGGTGGATTAAAGCTAGTACATGTCCCAACAGGATATCCAGACTGGGGATTGGACTGGCTGGTGGATTAAAGCTAGTACATGTCCCAATTGATGATGTTCATGTATCTGTTCCTAAGATAAATTACAACTTATCATTTGAAATAAAATTGTTATTGTTATTTATATCTTAAAAATTTTCTGGTCACTAGCAATTTGGGACTACCCCCAGTCAGTAAGTAAATATTTGTACATTTACTTGTCCCAGCTAAAATCTGTCTTTCTGGAAAAGAAGCAATTATAAACGTGGTTATGACGTTAATGCCGCCAAAAGGGTTCAAGTAGCAAAATTTTGTTTTAATAATATTTATATTTTATGCTGTAAACTATTTAATTTGTATTGTTAAGAATGTGTACGATTTAAAGATTTATCTGTGTTCGTGAGGACAGCATTTGCCGATCGTGAAATTTGTAGTGGGATACAACATTTTGGCATTTTGGCCAGTTTAAAAAAATTCTATAAATCCTAAATCGGAAGGTACCCGGTAGTTGTTTTTCTAGAGCTGGAAATGTCATGTGCAAAAATTCAACCATTTTAATGCTTTGAGCAATTTCACTGGGTTTTAAGTTCACAAACTTGACAGCGGAACAATGTGGCGGAAAATTGAGCTTGATTACAATTTAGGATTCTGACTGAGATTTAGCCAGCCAATGAGATTGTTTTAATTTCAAACCAATCAGCTCCTTTATATTTTCACCAATCATGTACAAGGCCATATTCATTGTAACCATTCATGAACAAGGCCAATATTTACTTTGAGAATATAAATAGTAGACGAAATGTCTCTTCTTCAGTTCGTTTTGGGTTTGTTTTGTTTGTTCATGGTTCGTTCAATAAAGTCATTTATTGCAGTCCATACGCGGTTTATTCTTCCATTCCTGAACTTGAACTTCATAACAATTCCCACACAATGGGTTCTATTGTTATATAACAAAATAGCAAAATTAAGAACCAGCAAATAATTATTGCATTTACAGTAACAGACTCAGTAGTGCAAAATTTTAATTTGACTCAAACTGACAAAAATAAAGACTATATAATTTGGGTAACAAATTCTTAGCACGTTAAACAATAAATATGTCCAGCATGCCTTCATTAACTATTAAATTACTAGTAACTGGTCTCCTGGATAGACCAATGAAATATAAGATATTGCAAAACAATGCTTGGAAATCCAGCATTAATTGAGGTAGTTCCACCCAGCCTGATGGGATAGAGGCAGCCATCAATAGAAGTGTTGGAATGAGGTAGCCATCTAATGCTCCAATGCAGAGGTGGAAAAAGTCCAATGTGATTAACAACCACACAAATTTAGCAAACCAAATGGTGTCTGATTTCCTATTACGCTTCCTGTGGATTTAACCTCTTGGGAAATCTGGTCCTAACCTAACTAAGCAGTCTGACTGCAAGCAATCCATGCACGCTACTTTGTATTTTTTAAACAATTCTCTTTAACTGCTTTTTAAATAGTGTATTTGGAAGTACTTTGCATAAACTCTGAACAAATACCATCTATGGAGAGATCTGATAAGACAAATGCCATATAAGGAAGAATCTGATCAGACAAATGCCATCTATGGAGAGATCTGATCAGACAAATACCATATAAGGAAGAATCTGATCAGACAAATGCCATCTATGGAGAGATCTGATCAGACAAATGCAATATATGGAGAGATCTGATCAGACAAATGCCATATAAGGAAGAATCTGATCAGACAAATGCCATCTATGGAGAGATCTGATCAGACAAATGCCATATATGGAGAGATCTGATCAGACAAATGCCATATATGGAGAGATCTGATAATACAAATGCCATATATAGAAGAATCTGATATAATAAATGCCATGTAAGAAAGAATCTGTATTACCGGTAATTAGAATAATCTTCCCACAATGCCACTAAAACACACTGATGACTATTTGAAAATCATTTGTATACATTGACATAAATTTACAGAATACTTTGAAAAGTCTATTCATAAGATGAACATTTAAAGCATGCAAGAATTGAGTCCCAAACAACAACAATGCATGCTAAAAATGTAAAGACTCATGGGTAGACATTTGTTTGTAAACAATGACACGCTATAGCCGTCTGTCGTGTACACAGGTGATTATGTAATTATGTTATTCAAAACATAACAAAATCAATTATTGAGAAAATCATTTTATTATATTATAGTCACCCACTCTCCCAAAATGTTATATAGTCAACCACCTTCCCAAAAGGTTTTACTGTAAATACACTGCAGTGATACACTGAAAACTTACACTGCCTTCTCACTGAATCCCAGTAATCTCCTGATAGATCTCCAAAGGTTTTGTTTTAGTGGATCAGATTTCTGAGCATACAGTCTCCTTATGTCAGTACACTTAAAATATTATGGTAAAGTCTCTAGAGTCACTTGGCATTAGATTTATTGAAGTACAGGGAAACCTACTTACCGGTACCTTCACTTATTACAACATCCAACATTGAATAAATCAAATAAATAAATAAACCTCTTAGAACATCTCTAGAACTGGATATCTGTGACAGAAATGGGAGAATTAATGGTCACTGCTGGAGGCTATATAAAGACAAATACAACTTATAAACAGTATGGCTGCACATGGTGAAAGTGTTCCAGCATAGTATGGCTGCACTGGGTGAAAGTGTTCCAGCATAGTATGGCTGCACTGGGTGAAAGTGTTCCAGCATAGTATGGCTGCACTGGGTGAAAGTGTTCCAGTATGGCTGCACTGGGTGAAAGTGTTCCAGCATAGTATGGCTGCACTGGGTGAAAGTGTTCCAGTATGGCTGCACTGGGTGAAAGTGTTCCAGCATAGTATGGCTGCACTGGGTGAAAGTGTTCCAGCATAGTATGGCTGCACTGGGTGAAAGTGTTCCAGTATGGCTGCACTGGGTGAAAGTGTTCCAGTATGGCTGCACTGGGTGAAAGTGTTCCAGCATAGTATGGCTGCACTGGGTGAAAGTGTTCCAGCATAGTATGGCTGCACTGGGTGAAAGTGTTCCAGTATGGCTGCACTGGGTGAAAGTGTTCCAGCATAGTATGGCTGCACTGGGTGAAAGTGTTCCAGCATAGTATGGCTGCACATGGTGAAAGTGTTCCAGTATGGCTGCACTGGGTGAAAGTGTTCCAGCATAGTATGGCTGCACATGGTGAAAGTGTTCCAGTATGGCTGCACTGGATGAAAGTGTTCCAGCATAGTATGGCTGCACTGGGTGAAAGTGTTCCAGCATAGTATGGCTGCACTGGGTGAAAGTGTTCCAGTATGGCTGCACTGGGTGAAAGTGTTCCAGCATAGTATGGCTGCACTGGGTGAAAGTGTTCCAGTATGGCTGCACTGGGTGAAAGTGTTCCAGCATAGTATGGCTGCACTGGGTGAAAGTGTTCCAGTATGGCTGCACTAGGTGAAAGTGTTCCAGTATGGCTGCACTGGGTGAAAATGTTCCAGCATAGTATGGCTGCACTGGGTGAAAGTGTTCCAGTATGGCTGCACTGGGTGAAAGTGTTCCAGTATGGCTGCACTGGGTGAAAATGTTCCAGTATGGCTGCACTGGGTGAAGGTGTTCCACTATGGCTGCACTGTGTGAAAGTGTTCCAGTATGGCTGCACTGGGTGAAGGTGTTCCAGTATGGCTGCACTGTGTGAAAGTGTTCCAGTATGGCTGCACTGTGTGAAAGTGTACCATTATGGCTGCACTGGGTGAAAGTGTTCCAGTATGGCTGCACTGGGTGAAGGTGTTCCAGTATGGCTGCACTGTGTGAAAGTGTTCCAGTATGGCTGCACTGTGTGAAAGTGTTCCAGTATGGCTGCACTGTGTGAAAGTGTTCCAGTATGGCTGCACTGGGTGAAAGTGTTCCAGTATGGCTGCACTGGGTGAAGGTGTTCCAGTATGGCTGCACTGTGTGAAAGTGTTCCAGTATGGCTGCACTGGGTGAAAGTGTTCCAGTATGGCTGCACTGGGTGAAAGTGTTCCAGTATGGCTGCACTGGGTAAAAGTGTTCCAGTATGGCTGCACTGTGTGAAAGTGTTCCAGTATGGCTGCACTGTGTGAAAGTGTACCATTATGGCTGCACTGGGTGAAAGTGTTCCAGTATGGCTGCACTGGGTGAAGGTGTTCCAGTATGGCTGCACTGTGTGAAAGTGTTCCAGTATGGCTGCACTGTGTGAAAGTGTTCCAATATGGCTGCACTGGGTGAAAGTGTTCCAGTATGGCTGCACTGGGTGAAGGTGTTCCAGTATGGCTGCACTGTGTGAAAGTGTTCCAGTATGGCTGCACTGGGTGAAAGTGTTCCAGTATGGCTGCACTGGGTGAAAGTGTTCCAGTATGGCTGCACTGGGTGAAGGTGTTCCAGTATGGCTGCACTGTGTGAAAGTGTTCCAGTATGGCTGCACTGGGTGAAAGTGTTCCAGTATGGCTGCACTGGGTGAAAGTGTTCCAGTATGGCTGCACTGGGTGAAAGTGTTCCAGTATGGCTGCACTGGGTAAAAGTGTTCCAGTATGGCTGCACTGGGTGAAGGTGTTCCAGTATGGCTGCACTGTGTGAAAGTGTTCCAGTATGGCTGCACTGGGTGAAAGTGTTCCAGTATGGCTGCACTGGGTGAAAGTGTTCCAGTATGGCTGCACTGGGTAAAAGTGTTCCAGTATGGCTGCACTGTGTGAAAGTGTTCCAGTATGGCTGCACTGTGTGAAAGTGTACCATTATGGCTGCACTGGGTGAAAGTGTTCCAGTATGGCTGCACTGGGTGAAGGTGTTCCAGTATGGCTGCACTGTGTGAAAGTGTTCCAGTATGGCTGCACTGTGTGAAAGTGTTCCAATATGGCTGCACTGGGTGAAAGTGTTCCAGTATGGCTGCACTGGGTGAAGGTGTTCCAGTATGGCTGCACTGTGTGAAAGTGTTCCAGTATGGCTGCACTGGGTGAAAGTGTTCCAGTATGGCTGCACTGGGTGAAAGTGTTCCAGTATGGCTGCACTGGGTGAAAGTGTTCCAGTATGGCTGCACTGGGTAAAAGTGTTCCAGTATGGCTGCACTGGGTGAAAGTGTTCCAGTATGGCTGCACTGTGTGAAAGTGTTCCAGTATAGCTGCACTGTGTGAAAGTGTACCAGTATTGCTGCACTGGGTGAAGGTGTTCCAGTATGGCTGCACTGGGTGAAAGTGTTCCAGTATGGCTGCACTGGGTGAAAGTGTTCCAGTATGGCTGCACTGGGTGAAGGTGTTCCAGTATGGCTGCACTGGGTGAAAGTGTTCCAGTATGGCTGCACTGGGTGAAAATGTTCCAGTATGGCTGCACTGGGTGAAGGTGTTCCAGTATGGCTGCACTGTGTGAAAGTGTTCCAGTATGGCTGCACTGGGTGAAGGTGTTCCAGTATGGCTGCACTGTGTGAAAGTGTTCCAGTATGGCTGCACTGTGTGAAAGTGTACCATTATGGCTGCACTGGGTGAAGGTGTTCCAGTATGGCTGCACTGGGTGAAGGTGTTCCAGTATGGCTGCACTGTGTGAAAGTGTTCCAGTATGGCTGCACTGTGTGAAAGTGTTCCAATATGGCTGCACTGGGTGAAAGTGTTCCAGTATGGCTGCACTGGGTGAAGGTGTTCCAGTATGGCTGCACTGTGTGAAAGTGTTCCAGTATGGCTGCACTGGGTGAAAGTGTTCCAGTATGGCTGCACTGGGTGAAAGTGTTCCAGTATGGCTGCACTGGGTGAAAGTGTTCCAGTATGGCTGCACTGGGTAAAAGTGTTCCAGTATGGCTGCACTGTGTGAAAGTGTTCCAGTATGGCTGCACTGTGTGAAAGTGTACCATTATGGCTGCACTGGGTGAAAGTGTTCCAGTATGGCTGCACTGGGTGAAGGTGTTCCAGTATGGCTGCACTGTGTGAAAGTGTTCCAGTATGGCTGCACTGTGTGAAAGTGTTCCAGTATGGCTGCACTGGGTGAAAGTGTTCCAGTATGGCTGCACTGGGTGAAGGTGTTCCAGTATGGCTGCACTGTGTGAAGGTGTTCCAGTATGGCTGCACTGGGTGAAAGTGTTCCAGTATGGCTGCACTGGGTGAAAGTGTTCCAGTATGGCTGCACTGGGTGAAAGTGTTCCAGTATGGCTGCACTGGGTAAAAGTGTTCCAGTATGGCTGCACTGGGTGAAAGTGTTCCAGTATGGCTGCACTGTGTGAAAGTGTTCCAGTATGGCTGCACTGTGTGAAGGTGTACCAGTATTGCTGCACTGGGTGAAGGTGTTCCAGTATGGCTGCACTGGGTGAAAGTGTTCCAGTATGGCTGCACTGGGTGAAGGTGTTCCAGTATGGCTGCACTGGGTGAAGGTGTTCCAGTATGGCTGCACTGTGTGAAAGTGTTCCAGTATGGCTGCACTGTGTGAAAGTGTACCAGTATGGCTGCACTGGGTGAAAGTGTTCCAGTATGGCTGCACTGGGTGAAAGTGTTCCAGTATGGCTGCACTGGGTGAAAGTGTTCCAGTATGGCTGCACTGGGTGAAAGTGTTCCAGTATGGCTGCACTGTGTGAAAGTGTTCCAGTATGGCTGCACTGTGTGAAAGTGTACCAGTATGGCTGCACTGGGTGAAAGTGTTCCAGTATGGCTGCACTGGGTGAAAGTGTTCCAGTATGGCTGCACTGGGTGAAAGTGTTCCAGTATGGCTGCACTGGGTGAAAGTGTTCCAGTATGGCTGCACTGGGTGAAAGTGTTCCAGTATGGCTGCATTGGGTGAAGGTGTTCCAGTATGGCTGCACTGTGTGAAGGTGTTCCAGTATGGCTGCACTGTGTGAAAGTGTTCCAGTATGGCTGCACTGGGTGAAAGTGTTCCAGTATGGCTGCACTGTGTGAAAGTGTTCCAGTATGGCTGCACTGGGTGAAAGTGTTCCAGTATGGCTGCACTGGGTGAAAGTGTTCCAGTATGGCTGCACTGGGTGAAAGTGTTCCAGTATGGCTGCACTGGGTGAAAGTGTTCCAGAATGGCTGCACTGGGTGAAAGTGTTCCAGTAGGGCTGCACTGGGTGAAAGTGTTCCAGTATGGCTGCACTGGGTGAAAGTGTTCCAGTATGGCTGCACTGGGTGAAAGTGTTCCAGTATGGCTGCACTGGGTGAAAGTGTTCCAGTATGGCTGCACTGGGTGAAAGTGTTCCAGTATGGCTGCACTGGGTGAAAGTGTTCCAGTATGGCTGCACTGGGTGAAAGTGTTCCAGTATGGCTGCACTGGGTGAAAGTGTTCCAGTATGGCTGCACTGGGTGAAAGTGTTCCAGTATGGCTGCACTGGGTGAAAGTGTTCCAGTATGGCTGCACTGGGTGAAAGTGTTCCAGTATGGCTGCACTGGGTGAAAGTGTTCCAGTATGGCTGCACTGGGTGAAAGTGTTCCAGTATGGCTGCACTGGGTGAAAGTGTTCCAGTATGGCTGCACTGGGTGAAGGTGTTCCAGTATGGCTGCACTGTGTGAAAGTGTTCCAGTATGGCTGCACTGGGTGAAAGTGTTCCAGTATGGCTGCACTGGGTGAAAGTGTTCCAGTATGGCTGCACTGTGTGAAAGTGTTCCAGTATGGCTGCACTGGGTAAAAGTGTTCCAGTATTGCCGTACTAGCTGATGATGACATTACATGTAGTTTGAACTAGTTTGCATCCTTTAATTACATTTACTTTTCCTAGGAAAAGTAAATTTGTGTTTCAGTGCATCTGAGAAACTACCATGTGAGATGACTAGAACTCTAGACATGAATTAACTAGTATGGCAAAACAAAGGAAGCACTACAGTACTGGGTCACCCAACAATGTCAGTTCCAATTATCAAGAATAAAAACACACATTACTATCACATACCGGGAAGCATGTTACACAGCAGTGTGCATGTTACACAGCAGTGTGCATGTTACACAGCAGTGTGCATGTTAAATACATGGGAACTACATGTATATAGATTTAATGCACTCTTACTATTACATGTACATTTCTTGACAGGTTGTCCTTCTCCTGAACTCAAACACGCAAACAGACATTGGGGGAAATTGTTTCCATCCATGCAGTATAAACTAAAAAAACTTAAACTTAAATTCCACGATAAATTACTTTGATGAAAAACAAAAACAAAACCAACCGAAAGATAGATATTTGAAAAAAAACATCTTGCTGGGAGGGTAGAAAGACCGGGTTACCAAAAATACGGGTAAATCACCTTCCCCCCCATATATTATAATGGTCATCCCTTAAAAACGATTAAAAACAGCCAGGTTTTACCCCAAATAGTCTGCATACAGTTCAGAAAGGTGCAGAGATTATGTTGCAGATTGTCACTTTTAATTTCACGCTACTGCACAATAAGAATAGGAAACACCATGGTGGCACCTAATCCAGTTATCCAATATGAAACATTTCTGGGTAGTCCAGTCTCTGGAATTTCTAACACTTGGAAGCTGTATACAAAGTCTGGGAGTTACAGTCTTTTTCTCAGGGTTTGCGAAAACATTCTGAAAAGTAAAAACAAGCCGCCTGTTGCTAATATAGCTCCACTGTTTAAAATGTATAATTACATGTAATCAGTCTAACCATTTTCAAGTTGAAGGCTCAGGTATACTATAAATACGCTCCTAAACAATAGGGATTATTTTCTTGCTTGCCAAGCTGTAGTAAACAGCTCCAGCCAAGCTCCAGTAAAAACGTGTTTTCTCGAACTTACATGTCTATTATGTCGTGCCAAAGTGGATGCATGTGACTATGAATATCACAGCAGTGACTGTGTGTAGTATTTATGACAATAAATAGTGTAGGAGCTGAGATTTTGGCGGATAAAAGTAAAAAACATGAACCGGGGAAAGGGATGCGCGACTAATCTTGAATAATTACTACTGTCAATCAAAGTCACGTGATGTTGGACCGCTGAAACAGGATGCGTCATAGGCTATGCAAGTGATTAACACCATGCATTAGAATAGCCACACCTCCAATTCACACTTGCCCGGGGGAAGTGAATTGGGCCTTTAACAAGAATATTCACTAAAATGAGAAAAAATTATTAAAACTAAATGAATTCTTCTGATAAAGGAATGAATCAAGTAAAACTGACAAGGTACAAATGTACCTACGTATAGCATACCAAAACAATCAGGCTTGTGGTTTTCAAAAAGACATCAGAAATATTTTTTTTTTACTGAAAATGACAAAAATATTTATTGAAATTAGGTGATAAAAGTTATTGTCACAAATTCAACAAATCTGACTGTGGTTCGACCAAGGTGTCTACATATCAAATATCAAAGCAATCTGGTTAGTAGTTTTCAATAAAAACTTAAATAGCCTTTTTTACCAAAAATTACAGAAATATTCACTCAAATTTTAAGAAAGGTTATTGTCACTAAGTGACAAACCTGATAGGGGTGTGGCCAAGATACCTACATTAGATGTACAATGTCAAAGCAATTTGTAAAGTCGTTTTCATTCAATAAGAAACCTAAATAGTCTTTTTTTACCAAAAATTACAGAAATATACACTAAAATAAGAGAACTACTATCATGGAAGTCACAAATTTTGTCAAGAGGTCACTATATATATTTGCATAATATGATCGAGCGATCAATGCCAAGTGCGAAATATAATAAAAAATTAAATAAACAATTCATATAAATACCACAGAAATGCTGTAACTGCAAGGAAATATACAAGAGCAATATATCAATACATGTACATGTATGTAGTAAATATTTCTACACATATAAAAAGTTACAGAATATTCCTATGTAATCTATGTAAATTCTATTTTAGGTTGTCATGATAAGCATAATACTTAGAAAGATTAATTAAGGTACACTTACTTCACTACCATTAAAACATTAATCACAGTAAATCATTCAAAAATTGTTGTCATGATTGACATACATATTTGAAGTTTTCACGAAGAAAGAATGTGTTTTTGAGAAAACATATGCAAAATAGTCACAAAAGCAACCATTTTGGAACCACGAAAATCCATGTAAACACATTATTCCATCGACAACTCATAATAATATTCAAAATTCTGCTAATTTTTTGTGACAGCCACATGTAGCCCTCATAACAATATATACATATAAGTAGGTCACCAAACAAAATTTAGATGGAATGTTTCTGCCATAGCAACCAATTGTAAACTATTCAAAACACACATTTTTAATAAATTTTTGAGGTCGTTTTTGTAGAAATATTTGTTCGATGACTATACTATATATATATATTTCAAAATTATGAACATTACACTCTTGCCGGATTTCAAAATTTTCTAAGTATGTTTTTTTAATGGTAGTAAATTACCTTAAAGTTAAACTCCTGACAAATTTGAAAGCAGCTCCCCAAGACACCAACATGTGAAATATCGAAATAATTGGGCAAGCAGTTTTCAATATTGTGATTTCTTTTTTTATTCTCATGATTGCCCAAATAGGCAACGAATTTTCATGTTTAGTTGCCCCAAGCAAAAGTGGTTGTCCGGGACAACAGCCAATTTGGATCTCTGCTTAGATGTACATTCCTACGGTTTTCAGTTAATGTGCAGACAAATGTCAAAGTGTGGTGTAAGCACTTGTAAATTGCAGGATGTCAAATTAAATTCTTGTGGAGGGATGTCATTAGGGTTATTTTTAACAAGATTCCCACTGTGCTAAATACAAACCTGCAGAAAACTATAGAGTACATAATGTCTACATATTTATGGAATGTACCATTATGATGAGTGGGGAGAATAGGTCAGACAAAGGAGGGACTGGGTAATTTGATTGCAATGCCTGTGTAGCTGATATTGATGCTCTGTGGCGGAAAACTACGCGACACATCGTGAACATTCTGACCTTTTCAGCAACAATGATTATATGGTTTTTATTACTGCAGTGCATTGTGGTTAATTCCAGAAGTGATACATGTATAAACTTGAAGACAAGCACAAATTACAATGTACCACTATGGACACATGGACAGTATTGTCGATTCCGCTGCCTCGTTTAATTTGTGTTGGTTTCTTCTCTCACCTGTACTGTTATCAATTTCCAGCAGGTTGGTGAAATCAATGTACAAAATAGGTTCTCAAAATACCAATCACTTGCCTCTAAAATATTATATTTATTTCGATAAAGAAATTTAATTTATTTTAAGTTTCCATCACCCATCTAAATGAGCCACAGCTTTTTTTAAGGTTTTAGAAACAAAAGAAAAATTCAATTTTCCTGAAAAACAGAGGTACAATTGTAACGATGAATTTTAAATTAAAATTAAAAATTTGGAAAATGTATTGAGCAAATGTATTTATCTTGACTCCAAAACCTTCTTCTAATAATTTTACTTTATTTAACATTGGCACCATGCAAATAACAATTGGTGGAAGGCAACTTAAGTACAGTAGTCAAGTTTGTCTCTACATCAGAAGTATCTTGGTAATATGATAGAGAAGGTTCAGCATAAATTATACTTTTCATGAAAGTAATATTGTTATATAATTATCCAAATTTACAAAGCAATTGCAAATTTTAGATGTAATCTATTTTTTATGAGTATTTGTATTCTATGTAGAGTACAGTATAACTGTTCAGAGTTTGTTTTGAAGTGCCATCATTATCCCTAAATGTTTTTAAACTAATGTTTCTAAAATTAATCTTCAATCATGATTTTTTTTTTACAGAAAAATATGATTTTTTTTGTAAATGTTTTAAATAATCGATCTTTTGACAATTTTATCAGTATTTAATCAAAATTTGGGAACTTTTTACACAACACTGTATATCACAATTCCTAGTTAGTTTTGAATTTTTGTTAGTCTTGTTTTTTTGTACATACAGGTATATTCGTTGTTTTATCAGCAACTGTAATTGCAGGTTCATGTATGTCCATTGTTTCTTGAAGTGATCAATAAAAATAAAATAAATATCACTCGGCAAGAGTAAGGAAGACTTAAACCCGAGAAAATAAGAAACGGCAGCCACTTTGATGAAAACATTGACACAGAGAAAAACACATGTCAATCACACTTATCTCTGTGCACTCTCTGTACACAGGATTTCAAAGGAACACGGCTCTCCATTCATGCTGTATTTATTATGTTTTGCAACACACAAAATGCTTCCCTTCTATTCATAGGGCAAGGACAGTGGGTAGAAAAACAACCCTTTGTATGGCACCCAATAGTAAACCTTAAGGTAATAACACTGGGGGATAGTGTGAGACGAGATGCTGCTGTGAAACAATAAATCTCAGGGAATATTATTCCAAGTATTCACTTTACCAAACACTTCTTGGCAATAATAATCTGATTAAATGATAAAGTTGGTTTACCTACTGGTAAGACTATAGAATATAAGTGGTAGACCTATCCTACACTGTGTGCTTTCATATAATACTTTCTTTCCTCCACTGTGGTAGACCTATCCTACACTGTGTGCTTTCATATAATACTTTCTTTCCTCCACTGTGGTAGACCTATCCTACACTGTGTGCTTTCATATAATACTTTCTTTCCTCCACTGTGGTAGACCTATCTTACACTGTGTGCTTTCATATAATACTTTCTTTCCTCCACTGTGGTAGACCTATCCTACACTGTGTGCTTTCATATAATACTTTCTTTCCTCCACTGTGGTAGACCTATCCTACACTGTGTGCTTTCATATAATACTTTCTTTCCTCCACTGTGGTAGACCTATCCTACACTGTGTGCTTTCATATAATACTTTCTTTCCTCCACTGTGGTAGACCTATCCAACACTGTGTGCTTTCATATAATACTTTCTTTCCTCCACTGTGGTAGACCTATCCTACACTGTGTGCTTTCATATAATACTTTCTTTCCTCCGCTGTGGTAGACCTACATGTATCCTGCACTGTGTGCTTTCATATAATACTTTCTTTCCTCCACTGTGGTAGACCTATCCTACACTGTGTGCTTTCATATAATACTTTCTTTCCTCCACTGTGGTAGACCTGTCCTACACTGTGTGCTTTCATATAATACTTTCTTTCCTCCGCTGTGGTAGACCTATCCTACACTGTGTGCTTTCATATAATACTTTCTTTCCTCCACTGTGGTAGACCTATCCTACACTGTGTGCTTTCATATAATACTTTCTTTCCTCCACTGTGGTAGACCTATCCTATACTGTGTGCTTTCATATAATACTTTCTTTCCTCCACTGTGGTAGACCTATCTTACACTGTGTGCTTTCATATAATACTTTCTTTCCTCCACTGTGGTAGACCTATCCTACACTGTGTGCTTTCATATAATACTTTCTTTCCTCCACTGTGGTAGACCTATCCTACACTGTGTGCTTTCATATAATACTTTCTTTCCTCCACTGTGGTAGACCTATCCTACACTGTGTGCTTTCATATAATACTTTCTTTCCTCCTTTCGTCTCACATTTTTTACCCTTAACCTTATCAGTACTTTCCCGCCAATTCTTCAGCACTTTTTCTGTTTTATATTCTTTAATATTTCTGGAAATGAACCCCAATTTTGAGCCAACAGACAAAATTTGGATTAATTTTCAGTTTTTACTAAACAATTTGGCTATTTTTGCCAATATTAGGACAATGCCAAAAACTATCAGTACCAGACAGTACTCTGATTGGTTGATTAATTAACTCATTAATTAATTGTATAATTCACCTACAAGAACATCATGGCAAGGTATTCCATGCCTAAAATGGTGGTTCAAAACTACATACAGAATTGATATGAAAACTAAGTTGAAGTTTACACATATTTCATAGCAAACCAAAGAAATAACAACTTTTGTATCAAACCACGACTGATGCTGTTACAACCTTAAAAAGTAGGTTATTAGCATATTTGTGTGTACGTCTATAATTGTTTGTGTGTTATTTTTAGATTCTTTGCACGTCCTTAATGCCACTTACATGTATCATATTCCTCAACAACCTGAATTACCGTTATTACCTGAAACTCCATGAGAAAAAAGCAAAACACAATATTGAAAAATTCTGTTATTGGTCAGAATTTTAGAAGCAAATCTGCAAAATAATACAGTAAATACTTACAGTACTGTAAATAATTACAGTACAATTTTCAGAAGAAGCCAAATTGATTTTTTTTCAGATAGAAATCTTCAAGAAACTCAAAAGATGGGAAAAAGAGGGTTCAAAAATTGACAGTTTACCCAAGTAGTACATACATGTAAGTAAGTTACACGTTTACTTGATATATGTGAGAAACATCAAAGCTTGTCATGCCCTGTGAACAAGTACTATCAACAGAATTTAGGTTACAGTAGAAATTCTTAACACTGACACTCAAATTATTCTAACAAGCAAAACAAAGGGTCCTATCTATTTGTACACTGTTGTGAACAGGTGCACTCTTCACTTGTACACTGTTCAAAACATGCCACAGATCTTATAACAGTTTTTTTTATTTTATTGGAGACTAACCTAATTTCTATGAGAACTGGAGGAAAATTACGGCAGATGAAAGAAGAAATAACATTTCCTTATCAATCACACACACAATGCAGTAGTTTGTCAACTGAGTGTCTGTAGGTAACGTTCGATTTATGAGAGATAAACTTAGAAACATTTAAAAAACATAAACACAGGGAACATAAATTTGGCTAAGAATATGTGCTTTGCTATGATATGCATTGCGATTCAAACAAACAAGTTTAAATATACAACTACATTTTTTTGTAATTACAGCAGTGGATGTCAGGTGGAGTTTCTGACATCACACAGTTTTATTGAAGTGTTATTTCCTTTTTACAAGACATTCACACTTTGAGAACGGAAATAATCGGATGTATGCATGCTTGGTTTGAATGACAGCTCAGTCGGTAGTTGTACGAATGCACGGCATTAATTATATCCATATAACATAGTGGGAATCGTTGATTAAGACGGTAGAAACTCGTTTAGACAATTTGTCATTTATACGTACACATTCCTACACTATGTACACTGTACCACTCGTTGATCACTATTGTATCACTTCAATGCCGACACAATGGAAACAAACTACAACGCAGTGAGTCTTTCACACCCATATTTTCACAATCACACACGACTACATCTGCTCAGCACTGAACGAAAACCATGCACCGCTATTGAAAAAAAATTACAACCACATAACTTATTTGATTTAGATGGCCTTTCTGTGATGCCATACTAGAAAAATATGTTGTAATGTTTTATCAATGAGCGAACAGTTTTTTTGTGTTTTTTTTAATTTTCCCTACTATGTCATGCATAAGCACATATACAGATGTTAGTTTAAGCAATAAAATGACTTGCATGCCACATCCACTGATACCATAATCGCACAAAACATGTCAATGACCCTCAGAGTCGTTTCTTCGTACAAAATATGTTCAACTATGTGCATGGGAACAGTGATGGATATTAGTATCTAGCATCACCATGGCAACTTTTGCCTTTGGGAGGACACCTGGATGACTAACGAACCTTGTCAAATTTCATGTGTGTCACCCCACAATGCTTTGCTTTGAACTCTGAAAATTGATGAACCACTGACGGTAAATTTACAATTGGATGACAAGATTTGGTTGTAAACTACACTGCAATATTAAAGGCTAAAGTTACCAGCTCAATTCTTTGCTTTCACAATGATCTCAGAAGCACTGAATATTATCTTCAAAATTGTAATAAATGTTTTTCCCAGAAAAGACATCTTAAAATGCAATATAACTCAACCAGTAATACCAGTAGTGTATATCAGGCGTACACAGCCAGAAGGGGATGTCACTAAGAAAAACATGAATTTTTTCAGTTTTCAGCAGTTTTCTCTTGAATAAGTGAGTGTTTTGTAACGCTAGTTGACAATGCTATAATATGACTTGCTTGCGTAACGAGTGGTTCCTATAGCAACAAGTAGGATATAATTATATTATTGGTTCCTATAACAATTATATACCAGCCAATATTTTGTTCACTTACTGTAAAATACTTTATTTTAGCTGGATTTAATTTTCGCTGAAAAGACTTTTTGGGTGTTTTGCATGAAATTTATTTGCACTTATTTTTGACAAGTTGTAAAAATATAAAATATAGGAAAAAAGGTATATTAGCTGGATTTTATTTTCACTGAGTCATTACTTCAGCAAAAATTAATTACAAGCGAAAATACAGTTTTAGTCCGAAAACGAAGTCCGAAAACGGGGACTTATAATTCGGTCTCCGTCCGTCCATGCGTCCGTCCATGCGTCCGTCCGGAGTCATATCTCAGAATCCTTTGGACCGATTCCGTTCATTCTTTGCATGTGCCTACCGGTAGTACTTTATTTGTAACATATGCACATGCAGTGGTTTAGCGATTCGATTCAAAATGGTCGACTGGCAGCCATCTTGTTTTTTGAAAATGTTGTATTTTGGACATGCTTTGTCAGTCTCATTCAAATTTAGTGCATAGATCATACATGTTAGGATACATGTCCCCGACCATCTGTGAGTTCCTTAGTCCGTCCGTGTGTCCGTCCGTCCGTGCATCACTGTGTCCAGAGTCATATTTCAGAAATCTGTGGACCGATTCCGTTCATTCTTTGCATGTGCCTAGTACCTTATGTGGGATATATGCACATGCAGTGGTTTAGATGATTTGATTCAAAATGGCTGACTGGCAGCCATCTTGTTTTTTGAAAATGTTGTATTTTGGACATGCTTTGTCAGTTGTCATTCAAACTTGGTACATAGATTATACATGTTAGGATACATGTCCATTACGATTTATTTCACAATTGGATCAAAGATGGTCGACTGGCAGGCATCTTGTTGTTTTGTTTTTTTTATGCGGTATCTTGGACGTGCTCTGTCAGTTTTCATTCAAATTTGGCACTTACATGTACTTTATGTTAGAATGCATGTCCATGACAATTTGTTTCAAAATCTGGTCAAGGATGGCCGATTGACAGCCATCTGACTTTTTGGCCTTACTACTATATTTCCACAATTTATGTACCATTTTCATTCGTATTTGGCACATACATCATACATATCAGTGTGTTTCATAATCAGATCAAAGATGGCTGTTTATATTTTTGGCCATATTACTACTACAAGGAACACATGTTTTGATGTAAATAAACAATCTGTTGTATACGCCACTTGGAACTCAAGTTTCAATGACACGGTCGCGACAACCCCTCCGCTTTAATATGACGAGCACAAAGAGAACTTTTAAAAATTTAACAGGGGCTGTGTCATTTTCAATGACTTGTTTACAGTATTACATCATATTTAGGAATAGCGCCCTCAGTGTTGATAATGTAGCCATGTTTTATTCACTTATGACATAATATTTAGGAATAGCGCCATCAGTGTTGATAATGTAGCCATGTTTTATTCACTTATGACATCATATTTAGGAATAGCGCCATCAGTGTTGATAATGTACCTACCTAAAAGACTAGTTTCGGGACAAGTTACCTTAGAAAGTTAAAAGCTTTGTTACTATTCACAAATTTTATAATTTTTCTAAATTTTAATCAATACTTGTAGCCAATAAGAAATTTTGTCATTTTGGACAATATTATCAACAACAAAAAACAGGCAATATTTTGTTGAGAAAAAATATTGCACTCAAATGGTTAAACAACCATTCACTACTGTTGTCCATGGTAAAAGGGTTTCATCATATCTTAATTTCCTTTTTCAGGTACTTATGGGTAACAAATGTATGAAGTTTTAAGATGGGGTACCTACATGTATACTGTAAAAAATACTTTATTTTAGCTAGAAATAATTTTTGCTGAGAAGATTTTTGGGTGTTTCATATGAAGTTTATTTTCACTAATTTTTATTGAGTTGAATGTAAAAAATAGGAAAAAAGGTATATTTGCTAGATTTTATTTAATTGTTCAGAGCCTTTCTCAGGCTATACACTGGTACAAAGTAATTAAGTACAAAATTATGCCTTTAAAAACGCAATTCACATCACTTCTCATTTAACAAATTCAGAAATGCACAAGTAAGAGAAAAATTCACTATGGTAACAATAATTTGCATTTTTTTCTTTGTGTTCCAAAATAGATGGACAAATACATCTACATTAACAAAATCATTGGAGACTTCCTGCCACTGTAGAAGGGGAAGTATTCACTCAGATTAATTTTAGCAGATTTAATGTTGCTGAGGTATTCACTGGTATTAATTTCAAAGGTTTGTGAAGGAAACAGTAACCTCTATTGTTAACTTTGCATATTCACTAGGTTTTAATTTAGGTGCATTTCGCTATCATCAATACAAGTGAAAATAAAACCCAGTGAATAATGAAGTCCTAGACAGTAACATGGAAATAAACTAATTTTGTATAGAACACCAATGTTCATTGTTTTATATTTAATCTGTGAAAGAGCATGGGCCTTTAACTTTTTCACCACCAGTTTCTTCTTTTCATCACAAATTCACAAAATAGTCCTGTTTATAGTCTGCACTTTCCCTCAGAAGATTGGGACAAAAATAGCCAAATTTTTAGAGTAAAAACTGACTTTTGACTCAAATTTTGTTTGTTGGCTCCAAAATTAGGGTTCATTTCCAGAAATATTATAGAATATAGGAAAAAATTGCAGAAAAATTTGGGCGAGAAAGTCTGGTGTTGAAATTTCAATTTCCACATGCATGTTCATCATAATTCTACTTAAAATGCATAATTTCCTTCATAGAGTAAATTAGTTCATAAAACTGACACATATATGACACTTTGACAAATAAAAGATACATACTGTAAAATACTTTATTTTCGCCGAAAAAAAATAAAATCCAGCGAATATACTTTTTTTCTTATATTTTACATTCAACTTGACAAAAATCATTGAAAATAAATTCCACACAAACACCCAAAAAGTCTTTCCAGCGAAAATTAATTCCAGCTAAAATAAAGTATTTTACAGTACACCAAATGGTTACAATCTCTCAACCACAATTCAAGGGAAATAGTTCTGCATTGGATTTTTCCACTTCACTACATCGTACATACTTTCTGAGATGCTTCAGCGGCGTCAGACAGACTGCTTTTTAGAGAGCTCCTATCAGTGTACAGGAAACCCAAACCAGAGTGCTAATACTTTGCCTAAATTAAGCTAATTTTCTTCAAAGAAACCCCAATAATGGCAGAATGAGTCCATTATTTGACCTGTCACAACGGATGTCAGACATTTAAACAAGAAATATCACATTTAGTAATTGGAATGTTAACACACAAAAATAAATGCATCACATACAAAAATGGACAGTTCTGATTGGTCACTTTACTTTTGACAGTTTCTTCATCAAAAATGTCAAAGAACACTGCTCTTTAATTGTAGACAAGACACACAAGAACATGTTGGAGCAACCCAAAAGTACTTAAAATTTTATTTTAATCGATTTTAATAATTAGTACAGGGAAAAAACTGCTGTGACATTTTTTTTTTATTTATTTATTTATTTTCTACACTGATGTTCATCTCAGCGAATAATCAGTTTAAAGTTAAAATTAAATTAATAAAAACGAGAAAAAATTATGAAACTTTGTACCAGTGAAGATAATTGTCATGCAAATTATCAAATCACTAACTTATTAGGAATAACCTTTTTTTTCAAGAAAGACATTGAAGAAGATAAAATTACTGAAAACTTCACTTGTGTGAAACGACAGTTTCCATGGAATCAGGACTACGAACTAACACCAAACATTTGATACAGTGTCGGTATTAAATTTATAAAAACAGTGGATATATTCAGAATGTAGCATATTTTAATCACTTGCAACTCTTGGCTTGAATGTCTTATTTTTGTGATGCTGGAACCCCGAGCCGGAAGAGTACGCTTTGATCATGGAACCGGTTTGTAGTACCATGGTTAGATAAAAACATTAATACACACAACCAGTACCATGGCCTCGTATTTAATTTAGTGAGTTGACCTAAAAAAAAAACAATTCGCCGTTCATATCAACGCCAAAAGCATGACCAAAGTGAGTGAATACAAAGGCGTCAAACAAACAAAACAAAAGCATGGCAGAACGGTGGTCAAAACGGGTGACAGACAAGCTGAGCAGCTATACAAATACAATGAGACTATGACTGAAATACCCCAACAAAATCCTATAATATCAATGAAAAACGCTACACCAAGTTTGTGTACAAACACCAATCAATTTGAGTGCCTTTGAAAAGCCACTCTGGGATAAACTATGGTAATCTGTCTTGTTCAAATAGCGCTACACAACTCGGCGAGATATGCCATACCGTTTTCATGAATAACACAGCCGGCAGAAATTCCGGAGTGAAGAGGCAGGAAACTCGAGAGTGAAACCCGAGCAACAGACTGACAAAAGACGGCGATGTTTCATGGCACGGTTGAAGGAAGCAGAAACGGTTATCCGTTCTAGTAACTTTTTTCACGGCATCTTACGAAGCAAATATGGAACGGATCGGACATGAAAACAAACACACACGTGCAGTGGGTCAAACTCGACCTACGACCATTCGAAGGTGACACGGGTGCGACCAGTATATGCAGTGTGTGAAGGTGTGGATACAATATGCAAGGTTTAGTGAACCGTGTACATGATTTTGGACAACCAACTTCTGAATGGAACAGTACGATCACTTTTTCACACACGGTCTTGGGTGACGCCGCGGGCAATACCGCTACACTGGGAGATTTACTACAAATCGACGCTATGTTTCTAATCACATCCACATACACAATACAACTCTCTAACACACGTACCTCAGTAATCAGTGTCACCGACAATCCTCGCCGATCCTCAAATCCGCAGGTTGGTTTACTTCTCACATAAATGTTTTAAAGTTGAATACTGGATGTGTCCTGCGATCACAAGCAGCTGAGAGTTATGTAAATTAGTATGCTAATTAGGTCTCGCTTCGCCGCGCTTGGTTTATTCAGTCGCAATGTTTATTCAGGAGTAATGACGTTTTTACAGTCCCGGTTCTCCTATAACGTAATTTGTAAACCACCCACATTTCCAAATATAATATATTTCATACCCATTTTTTATACACTTCCATACAATTTTATGTATCATTTATTTTGTATCAGTCGCTTAGCGTCGGGCGACGCTTACTGCGTCTGAGGCTGTGGCACGATTTTTTGCATGGGGGGGGTCTATCCCTTACAAGGGGGTCCGAGGGCATGCCCTCTCTAGCAATTTTGGAATATAGACCCTCCAAAACGCTTCTTCCTGCATTTTGAGGGGCAAAATTTGCTGACACAAAAAGTTTCATATTGATCTTAGGGGCGACGCCCCCCCCCCCCATTTTTTCTGGGGTGTCCGGCGGCCTGACAGAGACCGACTGATATAAAACATAGTCAATAGATTTTTTCGACAGATAAAATTACGAAAACAATTACCATATATTCTAATCCTAACTCATTTTGCAGTGATATCAACTGAACATACCACCGAGTGCCGCGCAGCCAACGAGTGGTGTACATTAAATGTTTTTTTCATGACGAAATATATTTTACAGATCTAGAAAGTTGAGTTGACTAATTTAAATTAAAGAGGAGAAAATGCAAGCTATTCATACCCTGTCCTCCGGCTAAAGACTTAATATTACCCATCTTTTGGGAGGTGTGGTCTCTTTTTTTTCGGCAAAATGTTCTTCTGTCCGCCAAATATTAAATTATTAGTATTTATATTAAATTATATTAAATAAAAACACATGTCCCCAAACAGATCTACGAAGATACTCCATTTTCAAGTTTTACAATGTCGCCTCCCCTAAACGAATCACAACATTTTCCCCTAAGCTCTCAAGAAATAGAATATGTTTCCCCTGGCTTCAAATAATAATTATATTAGAACAACTTTTTCGGTGAACAGTTCCACTGACTGCCGCCGTAGAGTCGCTTACGAGATGCGTACAGCGTGCGTCATTTCTTCGCCAACGGTACACGATTACACTTTTGTTCAGCAACAGAGTGTCGCCAAACCTACACCATCACACCACTGACTTTCAGAAAGCATTTTTTTATAATAATGAAAATAAATAAAATGAAATATCGCTCAAAGTTAATAAATAATAACGAAATTGATGTACCCAAAAATAAATTTCCCACTTCCAAATATATTTCTGTGAAAACGTCAAATTTAGGGGAAAAATCAAGTTGTACAATAAAATCAGTCTAAAACTTCTATGTACAGGTGCTATGTCGCATATACCACGACGGGGTGACACTCTATCGATATTTGGGAGTATTTGTTTAATGTCAAAATTTTAGCAAAAAGTTCTAATGTGCAAGCCTGGGGCGTAACTTTATAAAATCCAAAAGAAGTTGATTTCTGCATCTCTGTAAACCGCCAGTTGAGTCTATGTAGACAAGACAGTGTTTGATACTTAAAAAAAATTTCAACAAACAAGCTGATCGCTGATTGGCTTGACTGTTTGGTAGGGAGCCAATCAGGCACGATAAGTAGCTTCACATTGACTCTAAATTACTCGTAATGGCACATTTGGATTATGCATCGTGCGTATGGTATGATGATTTAGAACATGTTCTGAGACTTTGAATTAACTTGTTCCTGTCTTACGTGGATTTGAACTACTAACTCAGCATTATCGCCGTAAACCGGTGGGTCGTCACTGTGAGTCACACAGTAACTGGGATATGTCGCATTCATTAGATATATTTCACTTAATATATTTCACAACTTAGCTGGCAATGTTGATGTTTTGGTGTTCGCAACAATACGACGGTAACAGTATGTCTCAAGGAAGCACGACACTTTTGATTATTTTTTTCTGTTCTTGTTAGTACAGAAATATTTGATTTAGTCACAATACAGCTGTCACTGTCGGTTGACTGTAAAATGTTGAACGTGGACACACTTCATTAAGCATTTTGTGCATCCACCGCAACTGTCAAGAATACCAATATTGGTAGCCGGGATTGATTGTTAGCTTGACTTTCCAGTTTTGATCAACAGGTAGTTCCACACTTTCTAGTGCAAAAGTGGTAAATAATGCAGGTAATGCAGATAACAAGTAACAGATAATGCTGCGCCCCCTGTCGGTATGCTTGAGAGAACACATGGGCTTCTGCTGCTTCAAATCGAACCTACAAAGTTATCGAGGGACATGGCTAAATTAACCAAAATAGTTGTTGTGCTGTTGATCAGATACTAGTAATGCAATGTTTGGCCTGTCCCGTAAAAAAACAACACGGGACCATCTTCCGAACTAGATAAAGCTTTTCGTCAAGGAGTTAGCTATAGATTCCTCTCAGTCAGAGCTGTGTACGACAAGAACCACTTGAACCTGGCTCAAAACTATGTCTGCTATTAATATAAAAAAATCACTAAAGCTCAAACGTGACTGGACTGCTGAATCAAACAAGAACGTGTATTGTTATGAATTATTAAAGGGCGGCAGTCGTCGTGCCGCGTTCTGTTCAATATGGGACTCACAGTGACGTATACAACGCGTGTAAAATACATTGTTTATTTACATGAAATTCAAACACGCGCTGCGCCGACGACCACCGCGCTTTAAGTTTTGTACTTCTGTATGTAAAAACAATTATCCTTCGAACATCGTGCTTCGGTCATTGTATGGCGCCCTCGTTTCTGAGGTGCTCAAAACGGGCCATTGTTTTCGGGCGTTACATCGAATCTTATAGTGAAATTGACAAGTGTGAATATTGTTCTATTAAGAAGTTTGCGTGTGTTTCAATAGCAGTATGTATTCCACTAGCGATACCGTATGGACACGGGGCCTTGGCACCATAATGCCCATTATCACCTTTTGTCAACAATGTTTAAACAATTCATTATTTTTTTCTAAATTTACGCTTTTTAAGTAATTATTTACTCGTAATTTTATTTAATTTCTAAATTAAATAGCAGATAACCGAAGCCATATAATAAAATCACCTGAGTAAATGATCCCATCTAAACTACATCCACAAAAACCATAGAACGATTTTGTTGTGTAATTTGAAGAAAAAAAGAAGAAAAGAACAAAAACGTCGCTTGGTGGCGAACTGGAACAGCTCTATCATGCATGCCCAGTGCGCATTAATGTAATGGTATCAATGACATGAACAGGATTGCTATTGTAATGTTAATTTCTTTGAAACATCGACAGGATATTGACTCATCTCAAATATTAAACTGCATTGTGTGCGTCTAGTAAATCTACATGGGAGACCAATAACAATAATAATAATATTATAATATAATAATGAATTTATTGCATCCTTAGAAATAATTTCCATTGGTTGAACAGCAATAAAATGTTAGTAATAAAGTACAATACATATAAAATTAAAGTAAAAGTAAAATGTCAGTTATTGATATTTCTGATTTCAAATATTTTGTATAAGTATTCACCAACTTGTCTTATTAGTACGTCTTCTCTTGAACTCATAATATATTTAAATATCTGGTTATCACTTTTCAATTCTTCTGGAATACTGATATTATTAAATAGCTTTTGTCTTTCTGTTTGGTACCTAAGACAATCCATGAAGAAATGTTCTTCATTTTCAATTTTGATCTGGGAACATTGCTTACAGATTCTGTCTTCTAACGGTATTTTGGGTTGGGTATGTCTACCCTTCTCAATTTCTAATACATGACTGCTTGACATGACAATTGAACAAGCCAGTGAGCGTTTTTTTTTATTTCGTATAACAATTGCAAATGGCATATACATGGAGGCAAATGGCATATGTAAATTTAGAATGCGATATTCCTTACATTCATGTCGATATTATTTTGTTGAAAGTCGTGAATATAGTCTCATACGTTCACGGAATCTTTAAGATGTCAGTACAAGATGTCAGTAAAAAATTATCATCAGTAGTCGGCAAAAGTTGTGCAAAGTGACGTGAAAGTTTACGAAGTTGCCGGGGAATTCGACCTATGATGTAGTCAAAACGAATCACGTAGTTCAAAACTGAAATGGTTCGAAAAGACTGTCATAACATTTCACCGGGTACAAAATTGTGCAAGTGACGTGAAAGTTTACGAAGTTGCTGGGGAATTCGACCTATGATGTAGTCAAAACGAATCACGTAGTTCAAAACTGAAATGGTTCGAAAAGACTGTCATAACATTTCACCGGGTACAAAATTGTGCAAGTGACGTGAAAGTTTACGAAGTTGCTGGGGAATTCGACCTATGATGTAGTCAAAACGAATCACGTAGTTCAAAACTGAAATGGTTCGAAAAGACTGTCATAACATTTCACCGGGTACAAAATTGTGCAAGTGACGGGAAAGTTGACGAAGATGCAGGGGAATTCTATAAATTGGCATATGTCAATTTGAAAAAAAATTATGTGATTTCCCTAACTGTGAAAGTTGTGAAAATAGTTCCAAATGTTAATAGAATGTTTTATGTTTCGTACAAAATGTTAGCCTAAAAAGGCGTATAAAGTTTTGCAAAGTGACGGGAAGTTTCTCGAGAATTAAACCTATGTTGTTTTTATAACTCGCCACGAAGTTGAAAGTGCGAAAAGGAACGCGTGCGCTCATTATATGAGCGGACTGTCATACTAGTTGGTCGTAAGCTGTACAGCCTGTAAAGTTGTGCAAAGCAATGGGGAAAATGGCAATGTTGCCTTGCCCAATGCGTTGTCATAACCAATCACGTAGTTTAAACCTCGAAAAGTGGAAAAGACTCGTAAACGCTCCTCGTATACGGACTAGCGGACTGACGTACGTGTATTTTGTACCGGCATGGGAGATCATTTGAACAAAACAGTGAGCGTAACTATTTTATTTTTAATTTCGTCACACACATACAAATGACATATGTCAATATGTCAGCTGTTTTCGTCGCCGTGATGTTGATAATATTTTGCTGAAAGTCATGAATTTCGTTTCAAATGTTCTTAAATCTCAATCAGATATTGGCTGCTGTAGTCGGAAAAAGTTGGCAGAAATCTGTGGACGGAAAGGTATGGCAAAGTTGTCATATTATTATTAACCAATCACGTAGTTAAAAGCTCTAAACATAAAAAAATGGAAACTTGTTATTTCAGTCAATATTTATTATTTCAAAATATTTTCTTGGTGCAGAAATAACAACGACATTGAGTGTTGCTATGGCAATCTGAAACACGGACATTAAAGAATGCATCTTCGTAAGTCGATATTCACAATATCGTGTTAGTTCACACCATGACATATTCGTTGGGATTTTATAAATAAAAGAACGGACGTTTTACCAAGTGTTCCAAAGTTACTTTTCCTAAATGTACACATAATAGTGACTGTACTGTTATTCGCTCCCAGACAATAACTGTAGTTTCACATATTCCAGCATGACATCAACATGTGTCAACGGGTGATTACTAGGGGAATGAATTAATAAAAATGTCAACTTTTAGAATTTATAAAAATATCAGTCGACCAAATAAAATATATACATGCAGAAAAAAGGTTTGGTTTTAGTTTTAGTTCCATAGAAAAAAAAGTTGTATCGGTTATGTTTCTTAGTTGAATTAACTCGTAGTCTGGAAAGAAATTACTATTGACCAATGTAATGTAATAATGTTTTATTCTCAAATAAATAAATAAATAAATAAATAAATAAATAAATAAATAAATAAATAAATAAATAAATAAATAAATAAAATATAAATAAATAAATAAATAAATAAATAAATAAATAAATAAATAAACAAATAAACAAATAAATAAATAAATAAATAAATAAATAAATAAATAAATAAATATAAATAAATAAATTAAATATAAGTATAAATAATATTACTTATTAATTAAAGTTTGTTGATAATACTATAATACGGAGAAAAAAAAACGATAAGAGGTTGAAGAATAGAATTTAGCAGAGCTACCAATCTAGTTTAAACTCAACAACTATTCACAAATATATAAATATACAGAAAAACAATACAAAGAAAAAATGCTCAATTCTGTACACGAACAAGCGTGGTCAAATATTAATGTAATAACAAGTGTTCTTCAAATTGTTTTGGAAAATGTTCCTTGAAGGCGAGATTGAAATATTTGATGATATATTTTATTTCAGATTTTGATTTTTCAATATTTTCAGTATATTTCGTTGTAATTGTATGTTATTAAATGATAATTTTTAATTGTTAATGCGATTTGAGTATACCATCCACTTCAGCTAATATATATAATATAATATTTTAATTTTACTTTCCTTCCAGTATTTATATTATCTGCAATGATTACATCACTAAATACAACTGAACACGAGCACTCCGATTAAAATAACGAATTCTTGTACTATTAATCATAATTCTTCTTATTATTATCAGAAATTTATCGATGACATTCATTAACAACAACAAAAAATGAAGGAACGACGACATATTTTTGTCTCGATATATTTGATATGTTCACATATTCATCTGTCTGTGAGAACATTTTCCAACAAAAATTATCGAAAAACTAACTCGGACAAAAATTGTCATTTGCGCATGTGTCAGATGGCCATAGCATGTGATGTTTACAAACAAGCGTCTACCCATGAGCCTTTACGTTTTTAGCGTGTGTTGTTATCGTCGCTTGGGACTGCGGTTTTCGATATATAGTTCGATAGATTGGCGTTTGTTTGTTTGTTTGTAATCATCTCTTTTGCGTGTACTGTACTACAAGATTTTATGTATGTTATCGTATTTTTTAGCATTTTTCAGAAAAATAGATGTTGTGAAAATATATCCTGTATAATGAACACCCAGTAGCAGTCACGCGATTTATTACCATATTTTAGCGTAAATAAATTATTAAACTTATTAATCAACCAGCCACCTCCCAGAGTTCATCATTCAAAATGGCGCTCTACTCAGGTAAGCATGTGTTCGCATCTTACGTCCATTTACCAAGTAAACAATGTACAATCTCAGGATAGTCGATATTTTTAAACTCTTAAACTGACTTCAGACAGTTAGATTGGGGTCAGGCTCTCAAGTGTTGGCGCGATCTACAAACCATGTCGCAAACGGAAAAGCAAATATTTTACTCGGGGTCATTTGAAATGAAGAAACGAACACAGTCGAACTCGGCCAGATGTAATCGCCGGAGTGTGAAGTCACAGTCAGCTGGCATCGGTGTCGCTAGGTGTATATGATAAAGGGAAGTTGTGCAACCAAATTTGCCGAGTTCGCAGTTTTTCGCCAATAAAAAAATAACTAAGGCAAAAACTCGCGGTTTTTCAGCATTTTTGTATTAAAGAAATTATTCTCTATCAATAATCCGCCCAAAACAGGAACATTTCTACTAATTCTTGTGTTTTTTCGATGCTGAAAAACCGTGAGTTTTTGCCTTAGTTATTTTTTTATCAGCGAAAAACTGTGAACTCTGCAAATTTGGTTGCACAACTTCCCTCTATCAATATACACCCCACGACACGGATGCCAGCTGACTGTGTGTGAAGTGGTCAATGGTCAATAATTATCACCTTCTTTCATGATGATGTCTCTTTCGAAAGTTTATATGTAGCGGCATTTCATGTTCAGATAACATATCTGCTACAGAACACACCCAGTAGCCTGGCAAACTCGAGACTTCTTTTTTGCGGAAGAAATCCCGACTGACCGCATCTGCAGCCGACCCCTGTGAACACCGGAGTGGAATCACACTGGTGATTATGCTAATTAAAAGTTGTTGAATAGCATTGACAACGAATCAGAGTGCATCTGTATACGTCATACAATGTATCTTATCTATGTTATTGTATGTGACCTTTCACTTCTGATGTCCCTGCGATTTTAAAAGACTACTTATATATTGTACATTTAAATCACCTTCGCACTTAGAAAGTTAAAGTATCCATCTCTGGGATCGAATCGAATCAACCTTCAAAAGGTGTTTACTTTCACAAACCCACTTATGAATAATCAATGACATCATACATGTAGCAGTCAAATGCTCGCAGATGCGTCCAGTCTGGATTTCTTTAGCGGTCAGGTTAGTTTTCGCAATCACGCTAAAAGGACTAAATGAACAGTCAATTATTTCTTTTTGTAAAACAAAAAAGAAGTCCCGACTTTGCCAGTCTACACGCCAAGTGATGCTCCGGCTTCACTGATATGCAGTTGTTGATTAGCTCACATGACTGATTTGTTGTCGATTTCAATGACACCAATGTACAAAAAAAAACATATCTGCCAGACACCACACCCAGCAACCCTACCCATTCTCTGACTTGTTGTTGATTTCAATAATTCGCATGACAGTTGTTGATTTCAGTGATGCAAATTTGCAAAAAAACAATACATTAGAAACATTGACATTGCATTCCCTGGCTCTGTTATGTAAAAACAACATGACTAATGTTTCAATTTGTAGTCATTTTGTATGAAGCCATATTTTAATATGTGATACTTAAAGTTAATGCATTTTATCTTTCAGATCTATTACAAAATAGTGTAATAAATGTTCGAGTAATAAATACCCCTGTATATCGTTTATTGAATCACTTCTTCATAGAAAGCTCTATGTTATGGTAAAATAACATATAATTTACCATGATATGGCTCAGTTTGAATTTTGTTAGAAATCAACAATACTTTTTACTTTGAAAATGACTGTCGATATCAGTCGATATAGGTACCACACTGTACTGATGATGTCTGTCATGCATCAGTCGATATAGACACCATACTGTACTGATGACGTCTGCCATACATCACTCGATATAGACACCATACTGTACTGATGACGTCTGCCATGCATCAGTCGATATAGACACCATACTGTACTGATAACGTCTCCATGCATCAGTCGATATAGACACCATACTGTACTAATGACGTCTGCCATACATCAGTGGATATATACACCATACTGTACTGTTGACGTCTGCCATACATCAGTCGATATATACACCATACTGTACTGTTGACGTCTGCCATACATCAGTCGATATATACACTATACTGTACTGTTGACGTCTGCCATACATCAGTCGATATAGACACTATACTGTACTGATGACGTCTGCCATACATCAGTCGATATAGACACTACATTGTACTGATGACATCTGCCATGCATCAGTCGATATAGACACCATATACTGTACTGATGACGTCTTCCATACATCAGTCGATATAGACACCATACTGTACTGATGACGTCTGCCATACATCAGTCGATATAGACAATATACTGTACTGATGACGTCTGCCATGCATCAGTTGATATAGACAATATACTGTACTGATGACGTCTGCCATACATCAGTCGATATAGACACTATACTGTACTGATGACGTCTGCCATACATCAGTTGATATAGACACTATACTGTACTGATGACGTCTGCCATACATCAGTCGATATAGACGATATACTGTACTGATGATGTCTGCCATACATCAGTCGATATAGACACTTTACTGTACTGTTGACGTCTGCCATACATCAGTCGATATAGACACTATACTGTACTGTTGACGTCTGCCATGCATCAGTCGATATAGACACTATACTGTACTGATGACGTCTGCCATACATCAGTCGATATACAAATGTAGGCACCATACTGTACTGATGACGTCTGCCATGCATCAGTCAATATAGACACCATACTGTACTGATGACGTCTGCCATACATCAGTCGATATAGACACCATACTGTACTGATGACGTCTGCCATACATCAGTCGATATAGACACCATACTGTACTGATGACGTCTGCCATACATCAGTCCATATAGACACCATACTGTACTGTTGACGTCTGCCATGCATCAGTCGATATAGACACCGTATTTTACTGCCTATGTTCAAACTTCTAAGTAATCTCATAGCATATTCATGTTTTATTATTTTAGGTTCACTAACAGGGGCTATGTCATGACTTGACTTGTTTTTTCAGGTATACATAAAAAGTTAAAAGACAGAGATACAAAATGGAGTGATAAACTACAATTAGCAAAGTTTGCTTGGATATCCAGTCAGTGTTATCTTCCAAATAAAGAACAAGTTTTACTAGATTGGGTCTCAAACTCAATTATCAACTCAAAAAAGTAAGTCATTTTAAAATAGTTACAGCTATTGAGTATTTAAGACCTTACATGTATAATTAGAGATGTGCATTTGACATGTAATTTATGTTAAGGTAGAATTCTAGTCACAAATCACGACATGTGTGTATATTTTAGTGCATATAGAAATGTCAATATTCTGTGTCAAAATTTATCTACAATTATTTGTTTTAGTATTAGACAACATTATGTAATTTTTTCGGTTCGCTGTCATTCTGTCTTATAATAATGCACACAAAATGCTGCCCTAGCAGCGATTTCCAGAGGCAACAATTTAAGGTAGAGATGCAGTTTATTTGGCTTGCTTTTTAATTGAGTAATTAGACAATGAAGATGGTATTATATATCCAACATGTTATATATTTTCTGAAAGCTTATTATACAAACTTTGTAAAACTTGTCTTTATTTTAAATATCCAGAATGCGTTTTTAATTTTGAGTCAAAAATATGCTTTTTTGGACAAAAGTGGTTTAAACAAATTAGCTTAAAAACTTCAAGTCCGTTTGTGGGTAAAATTACATCACTGGATACCTTGGTATACTACTAATTCAAATGCGTCCACTCATCTCTCTAACGGCTTTCAAAGTTGCACAGCATGACCTCAAAGTTCACTCTTTTCTATTTTTGCATAATTTATATATCCATGTTATTTGTGGACTTGTTATTTTTGTTCCACTCGCCGTAATAAACTGTCCGGACGCATTTTGAAGGAGGAACACCTTGTCAATAATGTGTGAAAATTTCGAGGCAAATGGCCAAAGATTCTATCAGCTATTTTAATTTAAAACCCAAGAATTCACCAAAAATAGAAGACGAGAAAAGGCTAATTTGCATATTTGCGCGTTAAACCAGGAATTACTGCTTTGTCATACTTTTTAGACTATTGAAATTGAAAGTTAACGTATAGACATAGACATTTTATGTAAAATCGTTGGACCAAAACAACTGCTCTTGAATATATAAATCAGAAACACGTCATTCATACCAGTGTTTTGATGGGGTCGGTAAAAACACGTGGCAATGCCCAGTAAATATGACGTCATCTCATGAATTATTAAACAGGGGGCGGTCCTAGGAAGGTGACCTTTTATCACGATCAAAACATCATCATTTTATGTAAAATCGTTGGACCAAAACAACTGCTCTTGAATATATAAATCAGAAACACGTCATTCATACCAGTGTTTTGATGGGGTCGGTAAAAACACGTGGCAATGCCCAGTAAATATGCCGTCATCTCATGAATTATTAAACAGGGGGCGGTCCTAGGAAGGTGACCTTTTATCACGATCAAAACATCATGGCTTCTCTTCGATGTATTTTCAATAAAAAATCTACGAGTATTTCAGAGCCTATGGTTTACCGTGAAGAGTACAAAGTGGGATATTAAATTATTTATCCTTGATGATTTTTATGTAGTATTGAGAACCAACTCCAGGAAGCGAACGCACAATAATGAATAATCGCGTAATCCTAGAATCGAAACGTGAGGCACAGAAGTTTTGTTCATCGTTTCGAATCCCATTTTTCCCACTGCAACATATTTGTTAAAAGAAATATTTGAATTCTGTTCGTTTTTTAAGGAGGCATTTTTATATTTTTCCCGATTTTGGCAACGCCTTATTCAGGGATTTTCTAAGACAGTCGCAGACAATCAGCGCACGGATGTACGTACAAAACATGCTGTTGTACTACCGTCGACGGTCGCCTGCAAGAAGAGAGCTCCAGCTCCTAACGTAAAAGTTTTAAAATTTCGACCGGTTTTAAATAATTTGTGTTGGAAATCTGACATGTTTTAAGAGTGCAAAATTAAAGTGCATTTTCGAGCGGTCGAATTTTTTTGAATAGAAATCGGCAAATGAAAAAAATAGGAGTGCTAAACAGTGTGCTTTGTTAGTTTAAAAAAATGGAATGTCCGTCAAATTGACGTAAACTTCCCCATTTTTCATGGAAAAAGCAAAGGTCGTGGCCGAGTTGCATGCTAAAAAACTCAAAAATCAAAACAAAATCATCAATCAGTAAGTATTATGACAAGGAAAACAAAACATCAGACGCAGAGAAGCGGTCAGTGCGTCAAAAGAGTTGTTACCGTAATGTATCAAGTTACCTCTCTCTGTGATTTTTTTTTTTCATTGAAATTATTTGGTTGTTTTCAATTAATGTTAGTGTACCTCTGCAATTTATTTTAGCATTGTCAGTTGTTTGCTTCATTGAATTAAATGGAGTTCGTCCGGTTGCAAACAAAGCTGTCTCACACCACCTAGCAAAACTTGCGAATGATCGAAGTACAGGTACCCATTGGACAAAAGATACACAAAAGTTTGTATCTCCCCGACCCAGTGCAATATATCCGGTTAGAATCAAAGCTTACGCGCCCCTTATTTGAGGGACCAGATTCTGCCGTAAATTAGGGATGGGATTTAGAAAATAAAATAAAATGGGATTTTTAAGGTGTATTTTGGCGTCATTTTCTAAGTTTTACTATTGACGCCTATTCAAGAGTATGATGTTTATTGTGACTAGCGTGAATGGGTAAGCTTCGTTTCGACAATGAGTAGTTATCACTGTAAACAATGTTAAATTATTCTTCACATGCTCAGTTTATTTTTTGAGAACAATTATTTAAAAATAAAATCTCTCAGTCAATCAGAAACTCGGATTCATGCCTTCAGGGAAAGTCATGTTTGGACGCTCACATCGATTTTGTTTTTCGTTCGATGGGCTGATGCCTTCAGTGTAGCTTTTGCATCTTCCGACATAGAAATCATCTGAATCTTCTTTCTACCTCTCTTTCTTTTCACACCACGCATAATGTAATGATAAAAGTTAGGAAAAAACGCTGAGGAAATATAATGTTTGGTTTGCTAGCGAGCGAGAACTGATTTCAGAATAATTGCACATGCGCGTGAATTGAATGAACTATGACCCGTACAATATCGATTTGCATATTGTCAATCAAAGGTCCTGTTATTTGGTTACTCATGCAAATTAGGCAATTGGACATAAACATTGCCACGTGTGAGTGTTTTTTATTTTTAACCAGAAAATAAACAACAATTTTAACGGTGTTCCAATAAGAATTCATTGGTCAAATTTTCACAGAATGTTCTTTAGATAAAAATCTATATAAAAAACGAAAAAAACTATTTTTGATTGAAATTCACAAATAAACTGCATCTCTACCTTAAACACATTTCCTTATTAAAAAGCCACAGAAAATATTGTCAATTCTTCTAGACATTAAAAATATTTTGTAAGACGCGATATAATTTTTTCACCATATGTCACCAAGCAAAATTCTTACCATTGGAAACATTGCTAAAATGCCCTAAAAAAGACAAAATATTCTACTTTCACTGTATTTTATTGAGTGATTTTCACTTAACTGATGACCCAAATTTTTTATTTCATTTTCTTCTTCCTTTCTTTGCTTCTTCCAAATACAGTGGCCCCTCGCTAAGTCGCGGGTGTTGGGATCCAAGCAAAAACCGTGATTTGTCGAGGACCGCGACTTACCGAGGGACGTCGTGAAAGAGGGAGGTCGTGCATTGAAAAACATATAAAAAGCACATATATACCCTCGGTTTAGTTAATTGATGTATCATCACATGTGTCAGGCAGTATTCGAATAAAATCATGATTATGTTTGCTGTAAACATTGCGTTGATTATTTTGTTTGTGTCTGATATTATGTGGGCCGCTTGCTGTTGCTTGCGACTTCGACGGTAACAGCTTCCAAAATAAACCAGTTTCATCGCAATTATAAACATGTTCGTCAAAATAACCACCTTCATAGATAATTTCTCTCAGTTTTTCGGGAAAAGTTCCAACAGCGTCAATGTTCCCAGATTGAGCTTCGCCTTGGATTGAGACTGCATGTGTCGATAGCGTGTCTTCTTTGCCATCGCAAGAACCACCCTGAACTGGCCTTAAATTCAAAGTCGTCATATCTGAGTTGTATGCTTTGCATTGGGTGATGGGACCAGATAGTGGAGTTCCGGCAGACCGCTGTTAAAGAAACGTAAACAGCTTTATCGGTGTCATCATTGTCGGACACTTTCGCTTGTTTTTCTGTTCAGTCCCGCCTCTTGGTCAACTTTGAAAACAAATTTACTTTTCATTTTTTACCCACCCACGAATAGTGGGCTCAACCACGTGCAACCCTTAACTTGGTTTGACACGGTCGATCGCCGTGAGTTTATGGCGTACGAACAGGCTGTATAGCTTTCGCTTTGACATGCTGCTCAATTGAGAAATAGAGATCAGAATTCTATGAATTCAACTCATTGTAGCGAGTTTTTGTAGAGGTATACCAAAATGGGACCGGCCAAGAAGTACGTACGGTCACTACTCGACACCTCTGTTGACACCTTGAGTAAGGCCGACGTCACCCATTGCGTCTCAGCAATTGACGGACAGTGGGTGTTAAGTTGTCTCTTTAACGGTTAGTTAAAAACACTATGCCACGAAACATTAGTCTTTGTACTTCAAAATTGCTGTCAAAACACAATAGAAATTTTGGGAGCCATCCAAGTACCCGCGACTTAGCCGAATCGCGACTTACCGAGGCGTGACTGTATGTAAAAATAACAATATTTTATTTTTGTGGAGCGTTATACAATTAGAAGTTTCTGTAAACTTTGCATTTTACCAAGGACTGATAACATAAGGGTTTGCAAGTGCTGTGATATGTAAAGAAGATCTCACATGAAAGTCCTGAAAATTGTGAGATGATCACTAAATCAGATGATAACATTTTTGGAAATACTAATGAAAATGAGTGACAGGTTGGTTGATAAAAGTGCATGTTCTGACAGGTTGGCTGATAAAAGTGCCTGTACTGACAGGTTGGTGGATAAAAGTCCCTGTTCTGACAGGTTGGTGGATAGAAGTGCCTGTCCTGACAGGTTGGTGGATAAAAGTGCCTGTTCTGACAGGATGGTGGATAAAAGTGCCTTTCCTGACAGGTTGGTGGATAGAAGTGCCTGTCCTGACAGGTTGGTGGATAAAAGTGCCTGTTCTGACAGGATGGTGGATAAAAGTGCCTTTCCTGACAGGTTGGTGGATAAAAGTGCCTTTCCTGACAGGTTGGTGGATAAAAGTGCCTGTCCTGACAGGTTGGTGGATAAAAGTGCCTTTCCTGACAGGTTGGTTGATAAAAGTGTCTGTTCTGACAGGTTGGTGGATAAAAGTGCCTGTTCTGACAGGATGGTGGATAAAAGTGCTTTTCCTGACAGGTTGGTGGATAAAAGTGCCTGTTCTGACAGGATGGTGGATAAAAGTGCCTGTTCTGACAGGTTGGTGGATAGAAGTGCCTGTCCTGACAGGATGGTGGATAAAAGTGCATGTCCTGACAGAATGGTGGATAAAAGTGCATGTCCTGACAGGATGGTGGATAAAAGTGCCTTTCCTGACAGGTTGGTTGATAAAAGTGCCTGTTCTGACAGGTTGATGAATAAAAGTCCCCTGTTCTGACAGGTTGGTGGATAGAAGTGCCTGTCCTGACAGGTTGGTGAATAAAAGTGCATGTCCTGACAAGTTGGTGGATAGAAGTGCCTTTCCTGACAGGTTGGTGGATAGAAGTGCCTTTCCTGACAGGTTGGTGGATAAAAGTCCCTATCCTGATAGGTTGGTGGATAAAAGTGTCAGTTCTGACAGGTTGGTGGATAAAAGTGCCTGTTCTGACAGGTTGGTGGATAGAAGTGCCTGTCCTGACAGGATGGTGGATAAAATTGCCTTTCGCTACAGGTTGGTGGATAAAAGTGCCTGTTCTGACAGGTTGGTGGATAGAAGTGCCTTTCCTGACAGGCTGGTGGATAAAAGTGCCTTTCCTGACAGGTTGGTGGATAGAAGTGCCTTTCCTGACAGGTTGGTGGATAGAAGTGCCTTTCCTGACAGGTTGGTGGAAAAAAGTCCCTATCCTGACAGGTTGGTGGATAAAAGTGTCAGTTCTGACAGGTTGGTGGATAAAAGTGTCAGTTCTGACAGGTTGGTGGATAAAAGTGTCAGTTCTGACAGGTTGGTGGATAAAAGTGTCAGTTCTGGCAGGTTGGTGGATAGAAGTGCCTTTCCTGACAGATTGGTGAATAGAAGTGCCTGTCCTGACAGGTTGGTGAATAAAAGTGCCTGTCCTGACTGGTTGGTGGATAGAAGTGCCTGTTCTGACAGGTTGGTGGATAAAAGTGCCTGTACTGACAGGTTGGTTGATAAAAGTGCCTGTTCTGACAGGTTGGTGGATAAAAATGTCAGTTCTGACAGGTTGGTGGATAGAAGTGCCTGTCCTGACAGGTTGGTGGATAGAAGTGCCTGTCCTGACAGGTTGGTGGTTAAAAGTGTCTGTCCTGACAGGTTGGTGGATAAAAGTACCTTTCCTGACAGGTTGGTGGATAGAAGTGCCTGTCCTGACAGGTTGGTGGATAAAAGTGTCGGTTCTGACAGATTGGTGGATAAAAGTGTCGGTTCTGACAGGTTGGTGGATAAAAGTGCCTGTACTGACAGGTTGGTTGATAAAAGTGCCTTTCTTGACAGGTTGGTTGATAAAAGTGCCTGTACTGACAGGTTGGTGGATAAAAGTGTCGGTTCTGACAGATTGGTGGATAAAAGTGCCGGTTCTGACAGGTTGGTGGATAAAAGTACCTGCCCTGACAGGTTGGTGGATAAAAGTGCCTTTCTTGACAGGTTGGTTGATAAAAGTGCCTGTACTGACAGGTTGATGAATAAAAGTCCCTGTTCTGACAGGTTGGTGGATAGAAGTGCCTGTCCTGACAGGTTGGTGGATAAAAGTGCCTGTTCTGACTGGTTGGTGGATAGAAGTGCCTGTCCTGACAGGTTGGTTGATAAAAGTGCCTGTCCTGACAGGTTGGTTGATTGATAAAAGTGCATGTTCTGACAGTTTGGTTGATAAAAGTGCCTGTACTGACAGGTTGGTGGATAAAAGTGCCTGTTCTGACAGGTTGGTGGATAGAAGTACCTGTTCTGACAGGTTGGTGGATAGAAGTTCCTGTCCCGACAGGATGGTGGATAAAAGTGCATGTTCTGACACGTTGGTGGATAAAAGTGCCTTTCTGACAGGTTGGTTGATAAAAGTGCATGTTCTGACAGGTTGGTGGATAGAAGTGCATGTTCTGACAGGTTGGTGAATTAATTTCTTTTCCCAGATTAGAGATTCCAGATGAAGTACTTCCACATCTTTGGAGCTATTTATCATCCATACTTAATAGTTCCAGAATTGATAGTCGTATCCATGACGATAAAACAGTTACTATTAAACCTGACCTTATAAAGGTGAGTTTATGTTAATATTTGAATTCTCATCATTATTTGATTGAAATCCTCATTTAATTTGTGTTGTATAGTGTAATGCTTACAGAAATCACAATATGACCAAGTCAGAGCAATTTTAGTCCCCGTTCGGATGCAGTCGGAATACAGGGACTTATGGATTGACCTCTGTAATACTTCATGGTTGCAGACCATAGAAAGAGACAAGCACACAGCAATCACCATTACAGACTAACTTTATTGTCAATGTACAGCCTTTATATAGAGAGTTACATAACTAACCAGATGGTCAAATACAGGGCAGTTGTAATTATGTATACACATCTATTAAAGTTCATTGACATGCAAATTACTACATCTTTCCCCTCCTTAATAAAGACAACATATGACAAGTAAACAAGAAAATCAGTCAATATCAAAAATTAATTAAATACAATTCTATAAATTCTGTTTTTAAATATACATATTTTGTAATTTTTTTTTTATTCGTTTTAATTATATGTACAAATATATAATCTGTTTTCACAAAAAAAAGTTAGTAAATATTGTTAGTAATAATGGAAATCTGGATTAATATTTGTTTTTCTAATTCTAGTAGACCTCCGGATTGGGTTTTGGTCAGTATCTGGCAATTGCACTTGGTGCTGAACTCTCGGTTCAAAATTCTGCGCAGGGCATTCCAAAATAGAGAGGTCTGCATCTACCGGTATATCCTTTTCAGATTCATATACATTTTCTCTACTCCCTGCGCCATTGAAAGCTTTAAAGAATGATTTTTCACGAGTAACACTTTTTCCTTGTTTATTCTCTGCTGTTATCATACTTCCTTTCGATTTAACAACATTAAACAAGTCATTTCTATATATTGGTTCGAATTTTGTCCACTTTGTATTTTTTACCAACACTCTCTCCCCTCCACAAACTGTCTACTTTTAATTCTGCCATGACTATCATGGTAGAGTTTATTTCTAGTCATACTCTGGTTATGTCTATCTTTGACCATACATTAAGCAGCATTATAGTCAAGAGATGGCATTTTTGTTTTCATTTTACGGCCGAATAAAAGTTCGGCGGGACTCTTGCCGGTTGATGGGTGTGGAGTTGCACGAGAATTCATTAAAAATTTGCGAATTTCTAGCTTCCATTTTTGTCTTTCAATTAAGGAGCACCTGATTACCTTTCCCAAATTTTTCATGAAGTTCTCTGCTAGTCTGTTCGCACGGGCAAATTCTGGTGTTATTTTCTGGTGATGGAAACCTGAATCTTTCGAATAAAATTGAAATTCATTTGAATTATATGGGGGACCGTTGTCACTTTTCAAATTTGATGGATATCCAAATGAAGTGAATATACGATCAAGTTTGGATATCACAGCACTAGAGCTAGTTGAGTTTGTTATTTCTATTTCCGGGAACCTTGAATATTCGTCCATTACAACAACTAAATATTGGCCAGATGGCAAGGGGCCATACATGTCAGTTGCGATGTGAGACCAAACTGTATGTAATTGTGATGGTTTCAATAGTTCTTTTGTTTTCATATCAATGTTAACCTGACAGGCATAACAATCTGATATGGTTTTGTCAACCAAAGAATCCATTGCAGGAAACCATACCTTATCTCTCATCAATGCCTTGGTTTTAGAGGCACCCAAATGACCCTCGTGAGCAATAGAAATAATTTGACTTTGAATTGATTCGGGTATCACGATCTGTGGCCCTCTCAGTAGTACACCGTTCGTAAAGCACAATTCGTCCTGAATTAGTTTGAATATTCTCACGAATTCTCTATTAATATTTTGTGGTACCTTATGCTAACAATTGATCCGCAAACATTGAATAACAAACATCAAAGTTTTGTCATTTTGAGTCTCAATTTGAATTTCTTTCATCGTTACAGCACAAGGCAACGCATGTTTACGAATGAAAGAAACGTGTTCATCCGTTCTTTTTCCACTATGATATATAATCGCTTGGATTATTTATTCCAGAACGATGGATTAGTTTAAATCTAAATCTTTGGGCCTTGGTCACCCATCTTTCTATTCGACTTGACATTTTATGCAATTCCTATCGAACAAATATCCTAATTAATGGTTTATGATCAGTTTCAATAGTGAATTCGGGTGAACCATCGAGATATAATCGGTGATGTTCCATTCCCCAAACGATTGCCAAGGCTTCTCGTTCAATCTGACTGTATCGGCTTTCCGTTTCGGAAAGTGCTCTACTCGCACAGCTGATTAATGCATCTCCCTGTTGCAAGATCGCACCGAGGCCGACCGGACTTGCGTCAACAATCAGTGTAGTTTGTTTATTTATATCAAAATAGCCACGCGTTATATCTGAACAAATTGCCTATTTAATGGCGAGTCTTCTTGCCTTTTACCCCAAACAAATGGAACCCCAATTTTCACAAGTGATCTAATTGGTTCGGACAACGTACTAAATTGCGGCACCATCATGGATGGGAGACCCAACATTCCCAGAAATGATCTGACCTCCGAAACATGTTCTGGTCGTTTTAGCTCACGAATACATTTTGTACGATTATCGTCACAACGCATGCCGTTTTTGTCGAACACAAAGCCAAAAAATACTATTTCTGGGACTGAAAACTTGCATTTAGGTGGACCCAACGTTAGTCCATTATCGGACAATCTAGACAAACAATTATTAAGAGACCTATCATGCAATTCCTGGTTCTCACCATAAATAATAATATCATCGGAAATACTTTGAACACCTGTCAAGCCTTGTAAAACCATTTCATTTTGACAAATTTCTGCTGCTGCGTTTATGCCGAAAGGGAGGCGTTTATAACGTCTTAAACCCACATGTGTACTAATTGTAGTGATATTCCTGGACTCTTCGTCCAATTCAAATTGTAAATAGTGTTTATTAGCATCAAGTTTGCTGAATACAGTAGATCCATTCAGTATTGTTCGGAGTTCTTGGACAGTGGGTGTCACATGCCTTTTGCGTTGTATTGCCAAATTAGGAGCCCTGTAGTCTCCACATATCTGTACATTATCAGTATCGGGCTTGGAACGACAACAACGGGACTTACCCATGGCGTTGGACCATCCACTTTTTCCAAAATATCCGCTTCTTCCAAAGAACTCAGTTCTCTTTCAACTTTCTTTCGTAAATGATATGGAATGCGTCTATGATTTTGACTTACAGGCTTGACATTTGTGTCCACATGTAATTTAATTCTCTTAGCAGAATATTTTCCCATCCCAGTGAAAACATTTGTATATTTCTGTACAATTGCTTGCACCGAGACCGGAACAGCTGGAATATTCAAATCATTAGTATTCAATGTAGATTCAATATTATGAAATACAGATGTGCGTGAACAACCTTGTTCAGAATTCGGGGAGATATTTTTTTCGACAAATGATACAATATTAGAGTGGCTAGGATTGATCTGTATAAACCCAAGTTGACTTGCGGAAGGGTATCCTAAAATAGACGAGTCCCCAGTATCAATGACCATGAATTTCAGATTTTCAAATCGCCCACCCAGGTCAACATTAGCGTTAACAGTACCTAGCACATCTACTTTCTGTTGATTTCCATATGTAAATACATTTTTGTTGGTTGGCACAAGGGTTACAGTTTCACTTATAATTCCGAAATCATTTCTGTTTAAAACATTACAAGATGCACCGGAGTCTAACATAAATTCAGGGAAATTATCATTCACATTCAACTTAATAAATGGTAGCATCCCACCATATTTATCATGGACATTAAACAAATAATCATCATCACTAGAATTATCTGATACACTTTGATCTGTATAGAGGTGCTTAATTTCTGAATTATGTTTGTTTACCTTAAACGAATTACGATCAGTTCTGTTCTTGCAAACTCGTGATTTGAGACAGCAAACAGCAAAGTGTTTGAGTTCATGACAATAATTGCACTGCTTACCCTTTACGCCCACAGCAGAAACATCAACGCTCCAAACTTTTAGACCTTGCGTCAGAACGACGATTCTTTTGGTTGGGCCAGTTATGCTGTACATGACAAACAGTGGCTTGATCTTGAGACACGGTATTCACGGAGTCATGTCGTACATTTTCAATGCCATGTGCTTCACGTTCGGAAATTTCAAGGGTTCTGGCTAACGTTATTATTTTGTCTTCCTGAAGGGCGCGTCGGCGAATTCTGTTACTCTTCCCACCTTGAATAATTTGATGTTTGATTTCAGCTTCCTTTGCTGTCACGTCTTCAATCCCACAGTTATTGACAAGTTTGCGTAGACATGTAACAAACTGATTAATTGTTTCGTGGGCATATTGAAATATTTGCCGAAATTGAAAAATCTCATACTCAGTATTTTTCTTAGGGTGGAAATAGTATTTTAAGGCTTTCACAATCATATTCTGGTTCTGTTGGCATAGTCAGTGTTTCCGAGACTTCAAACAAGTCTTCTCCTCCCCTGTCTCATAGCATAGCCCTTTTTTGTACTGGGTCTTCAATTTTCCACGCGACACAGCTATTTTCAAATCGAAAGATCCATCTTTTCCATTGTGATGCAAGGGTGCTTGGGTCACCGTGTACATCAAAGGGAGATATTTGAGCGAGCATGAAACTGCCTTGCATTGCCATAATAAAATTCAGATGGTCTATTAAGTGTCAAATTAAGGAGACAAGTATGACTTTTTATGCACGGCCTTTCTATTGCAAAATATCTCACCGTGTGGTCTTTTCTGATTCATAGCATGACTATTACAGTAATTCTTTGCACAATAGGTTCACAAATCCTCGTCGCCAATGTAATACTTCATGGTTGCAGACCATAGAAAGAGACAAGCACGCAGCAGTCACCAATACAGACTAACTTTATTGTCAATGTACAGCCTTTATATAAAGAGAGTTACATAACTAACCAGATGGTCAAATACAGGGCAGTTGTAATTATGTATACCGTTAAAGTCCTAATATAAACCGCATACGTAATAGTAACCGCACCCCCAATTCCGGCTTCGGGGTTAAAGAGTTCTTAACAAAAATTGAAAACTTGAAAAGTACCTATTACTAACCGCACCCCCAATTCAACAAGACCGTGACTGACTTCATTGTTTCAACCAGCTGTTCCAAAACGGCATTGTTTCTAATCCTATTCATTTGTTTCGACAACATGCCTAAAAATATTCACACCTATTTATTGTTCAGCGGTGATAAGATGTCAGACAGGCAATGAAACTGCTTTTGTTCTGGCGGCGACCTCTGTCAATACTCTTTCTGAATACGTCTGTGTTTCGTAAGTTTTAGACAATGAGCTTTTATCACCGTAAAAGTGTTAAACTGAGCATTGAAGAATAATTTATCTTTCGAAAACAAATAATTTCTTGATTTAAAAAAAAAATCATGCCGTTTTCCCATGGAAATCAAAGGCAAAAGATCGCACTACATTATCGGTAAATCTCTTCCGTGTTGCGTTCACCATGAGGTCGCTGAACTGTCATTAACATATTTAAATGAGCTATCTAATTTAGACACGTGGGCACTATCCAGCATTTTGATTGGTTAATTAGCGACTTGACCTATCCGGTCAATAATACGTCACGTGAGCATTCAAAAGCATGGCAGATATGGTATTTGCTGCAGTTTATGCAGCTCTCTTGGTCGTGGTATACGTTGCGGGGCGACCAGAGAGCTGCAGTTCCCTTCCCTAAAGAAATGCACAGATTTTTAAATATGCCAGTTATGTATCATTAAAATTGTGATTGTAATAAAATTACCTCGACTTGCAGGAAAAAATAGACAAATATGTTCTCACAAATATATCTGTTACTGATTACAGCAAGCTTTAAGCAAATTTGCCCGTGTAAATGAGACTATTTTACGTTAAAACTGTGCCGAAGTGAAACCTCCGATTGAACGCCGCCATTTTGAAGCCGACCTCTATCACGTGACTTGGCTCTTTTAGTGACGAGTGTAATCACGTGACTACAGCAGACGGCCATCGGCGCCTGTCTGGGACAGCGCTTCATGTGACGAAACATCGGCAGACGGCTTTTTATAATTTTAATTTCATTTCACCATTAAGTGACTCATCTTTTTTTGAAAAAATCAAATAAAGTACATGTATTATTAAAAATATTTTTTTCAAGCAGTTTTATTTATATATTGTGAAAAATCTAAAAATAATCTTGTAACTTGCCAAAGAGTGTTACAAGTGACAGGAGTAGACAGCAGACAGCATGGAATTCACAAAGGACAAATCTGTTGAATCTTTTGACCAGAATCTGAAAGATATTTTTAAATTTGACCTAAAAGCTCAACAAGTAGAAGGTACTACTTGTATTTTAAATAATATACACACATTGGCCATATTACCAACAGGGTATGGCAAAAGTATGATGTATATTTTACCACCAATGCTCCTCAATATTATGCGGAAAGAGACAACAAGCCAACGGGGTAATGGGTTTCAGCTTTAGAACATTCACTAATGCATTGTCAACAGTTTCCGAGGTTTTAAGTCTAGATGCAATGGATTGCCTGCGATACCCTTTAACTTTCTTCTGGAACTCATCTCCACAATGAATGCAAGAACCTGCCATTCTCAATTTTCAGTTAAAATGTCAACTGCGCATGTTTCGTCATTGTCATGTGATCAGGTCACATGACAGAGGTCATCTTGAAATCCGTCGTTCAATCAATTAAATTACGTTCGGTCTAATTATACACAGAAATATATACTTTTCAAGAAGAAATAGTCCTTCATTTTCGGTCAGTAGATACCTAAGATGTTTGTGTTTGCAAGGATAACTTTTATTCGTTTTAAATTTCATTGAAATCGTTCGATAACATCAAAAATAGCGTGCGCCCCGGGATCCCGGGGCGGCGAACTGTGCGGTTCTCAATGGACGCGATCTGCAGCTCTATGGCCGCAACGTAATATCAAAATAGCTTAAGCGGCCAATAAGAGCTGCTAAACTGCAGCAAATATGGTATCGGCTGTTTACATGTGACTGAAATCATTCGCTTACGGGGAAACTAAGTTGAATTTTACTTGCATTTTATAACAATTCAACGAATTTATTTTTCGTGCGTTATTGTAATCACTACTAAATAATAATCACCAATATGAAAACAAGTAAGTTATTCACTTGTGACCAGCAGCATGCCCGGATCGAGCTACCGTTATGTGATCATTTGCTACTAAGCAGTGCATTCGTGTTTTTATTTGAAACTTCTGTTAGAATATACTTTTCGTTACCAAGAAAATTAAAAAAATAAATGCATATTACATTAAAAATACTGAGTATTTTTTGTATCATGTAGAATTTTTTTTTTGATTGACTGTAATTTTTCAACATTTCGTAACGCCTATTTTAGAACCAAAATAAGGCCTTTCACTCTTCCCCGACGCCTATTCAAGAGATTGTACGGTGTATTGTTTGTTTTGTGCATGTGTTGTGGACAAAAAATGACCACGCCCATTTAGTGATTGCAGTATGTACGTAATAGAAACCGCACCCCGAACTTGAGCTTTTGATCCCAATTTTTAAATTGATACATTGTAATATAAACCGCGGTTTATAATAGGACTTTAACGGTACACATCTATTAAAGTTCATTGACATGCAAATTACTACAACCTCTGTGCGTCCGTGCGTCCGGACCTGTATCTTAGACATGCCTGGACCAATTACATTCAAACTTCACACAAACATTATACATAATATTATACACGATCTGATTCAAGATGGTCGAAAGGCAGCCATTTTTGTACTGAAAAATTATCAAAATCAAGCATTTCTCAGCTGTTTACAGATGGATTTTGTTGCAACTTGGTATATACATTGGACATTATGGATCCTTGTTGCACATCACTTTGTTTTTGTGCATGCATTGTAATCTCATTTGTTGTTTTCTATTGTTACATTTCTATTGTCTGCTCTACATGTATATACATTACTCATAGTGTGCAATGCATGCATTGTAATCTCATTTGTTGTTTTACATTGTTACATTTCTATTGTCTGCTCTACATGTATATACATTACTCATAGTGTGCAATGCATGCATTGTAATCTCATTTGTTGTTTTACATTGTTACATTTCTATTGTCTGCTCTACATGTATATACATTACTCACAGTGTGCAAGGCATGCATTGTAATCTAAATTGTTGTTTTCTATTGTTACATTTCTATTGTCTGCTCTACATGTATATACATTACTCACAGTGTGCAGTGCATGCATTGTAATCTCATTTGTTTTACATTGTTACATTTCTATTGTCTACTCTACATGTTTATACATTACTCACAGTGTGCAATGCATGCATTGTAATCTCATTTGTTGTTTTCTATTGTTACATTTCTATTGTCTGCTCTACATGTATATACATTACTCACAGTGTGCAATGCATGCATTGTAATTTCATTTGTTGTTTTCCATTGTCAGGTATATATAGATTACTTAAGACGAGAGGATGCTGATATATGCCTGGAACATGTCATCAGTTGTTGCCAAGCAACACTCTCCTCTCATAACCTGATGCTTATTTTTACTGCTAAATATGAAGTGTTTGTAAGTATATCATGTCGACATTAATTATTACATCATTTAAAAAGTTTGAGTTTAAACAAGTATCCATGATGGCCAGAATGTTAAGAATAAGCAACAGGTCATCTCTTTACTTGCAGTTCGCAAAACACACATATCATCTTGTCATATTTGCATATAATACACACTTACATACAGTGTGGTTTGCTATCACATATTTATGTGCACATGGTATGACATCATCTTGTCATATTTGCATATAATACACACTTACATACAGTGTCGTTAGCCATCATATATTTATGTGCACATGGTATGGCATCATCTTGTCATATGTGCATATAATACACACTTACATACAGTGTGGTTTGCCATCATATATTTATGTGCACATGGTATGACATCATCTTGTCATATGTGCATATAATACACACTTACATACTGTGTGGTTTGCCATCATATATTTATGTGCACATGGTATGACACCATCTTGTCATATTTGCATATAATACACACTTACATACAGTGAGGTTTGCCATCATATATTTATGTGCACATGGTATGACACCATCTTGTCATATTTGCATATAATACACACTTACATACAGTGTCGTTTGCCATCATATATTTATGTGTACATGGTATGACATCATCTTGTCATATTTGCATATAATACACACTTACATACAGTGTGGTTTGCCATCATATATTTATGTGTACATGGTATGACACCATCTTGTCATATTTGCATATAATACACACTTACATACAGTGTGGTTTGCTATCACATATTTATGTGCACATGGTATGACATCATCTTGTCATATTTGCATATAATACACACTTACATACAGTGTCGTTTGCCATCATATATTTATGTGCACATGGTATGACATCATCTTGTTATATGTGCATATAATACACACTTACATACAGTGTGGTTTGCCATCATATATTTATGTGTACACGGTATGACACCATTGTCATATTTGCATATATAATACACACTTACATACAGTGTGGTTTGCCATCATATATTTATGTGCACATGGTATGACATCATCTTGTCATATTTGCATATATAATACACACTTACATACAGTGTGGTTTGCCATCATATATTTATGTGCACATGGTATGACACCATCTTGTCATATTTGCATATAATACACAATTACATACAGTGTGGTTTGCCATCATATATTTATGTGCACATGGTATGACACCATTTTGTCATATTTGCATATAATACACACTTATATACAGTGTGGTATTTGCTCTATATTGCATAAATAACTGAGGTGTATATTTTAGCGATCCGATATAAAGTGAATGTAATTTTTGGTTAATGCCCACTTCTAACATCATCAAGCAATATTAAAATGTAAAAAAAGAAATACTTAATAATTTATTATTTATAATCCTTCCATAATGCACTGCTCTACCTCTATGCTATTCTATTGCATTCTAGGTGCAGTTTTTCAGCAGTCTGTTATCGCTGTCATCAAATATATTATCCAATGATGGTACTCTTTCAGTTGCCATGGAGATTCTGTTAACTTCATCATTAGAACGATATAGTACACTGCAGAGACAGCAGATAAATCAGAGAATGGTAATATCATATTGTGTTTTCTTAGTATATAGACTTTTACACCACTGTCGCTTTTATACAACAATCTATATTTATACCACAATCACTATTTATACCATCCACCTATTACTAGTATCTGAAATTGGCATCATTTTTAAATTGTCAGCATTATATTTTCTGTGCGCCCTGGTTGCAGACAAAAAAAAATCACACATTGTGTTCCTACCTGAACCTGCACATCCACCATTGATACCACAATCACATTTTATACCACATGCACTTTTATCATTTATACCACACTCACAATTTATACTACACTCACCATTTATACTACACTCACCATTTACACCACAGACTCTTATATTTATACCGGTCACAACTTATATCCAAGTCACCATTTACACCACATTCACCATTTACACCCCCTCACCATTTACACCAAACTCACCATTTATGCCACACTAACCATTTACACCACGCTCACCATTTATACAACATTCATAATTTCTACCACATCATAATTTATACCACAATCATCATTTACACCACACTCACCATTTACACCACACTCATCATTTACACCACATTCATAATTTATACCACACCCATCATTTACACCACACTCGCCATTTATACCACATTCATAATTTATACCACACTCACCATTTACACAACACTCACCATTTACACCACATTCATAATTTATACCACACTCATCATTTACACAACACTCACCATTTACACCACATTCATAATTTACACCACACTCACCATTTGTACCACATTCTTAATTTATACCACACTCACCAATTACACCACACTCACCATTTACACCACACTCACCATTTATACCACACTCACCATTTATACCACATTCATAATTTATACCATAATCATCATTTACCCCACACTCACCATTTACACCACATTCATAATTTATACCACAATCACCATTTACATCACACTCACCATTTACACCACATTCATAATTTATACCACACTCACCATTTACACAACACTCACCATTTACACCACACTCACCATTTACACCACATTCATAATTTATACCATAATCATCATTTATTCCACACTCACCATTTACACCACACTCATCATTTACACCACAATCACCATTTATACCACAATCACCATTTATACCACAATCATCATTTATACCACACTCACCATTTATACCACAATCACCATTTATACCAATTTATCACAATTGATACTATAGATATATCGCAATCACTCTTTTTATCTGGAACCCTACTGTATTACTTTGACAATGAATTACTCTTCTCAACCACATTCATAATAATATATTCTGTTTGTTTCTTCAGCAAATATTGCAGACCAAATTTAACATGGCATTATGCCATGGATCTTACATCAAGTTTGTTTTCAATTTATTATGTAAGTTATATGGCAGTGACTCAGGGATGTCTGACATGTTTCTTAGCAACAGAATTCTCAATTTATATCTATTTATATGTTACAGGTGTTTGTGTCAGTTTATGAACATTTATTCATTGCTGGTATGTCTCTACATCATCAGTTATGTAAAAAACAACATAATATGGACACGGAGAAGACAAGACAAATTATTGAAAATATTATAATAAGTGGAATATTTCACAGGTAATGGTAATTTAACGCTTACTTTATGACGTAATGGTTAGTGTGTGTGACCAGTGTCAGGGAGATTTCAACCTTAGCAATGGTACAGTGGTTTGTGTGTTCTCATTGAAATCAGGGAAGTTGTTGTAAAAAAATGAGAATTCTGTGCTGTTTTTATTCATTGTATCGTTGTCATTGTGGGCAGTGGATTACTCTGTTAATGTTAGTGCATGGAATAATTTACACATACTGTATTCACCTGTCTTACCTTTGATGTCCAATCACACACCCTTTTAAGACGATGCAAATTTGAGTACTCATGATATCAGACATTTTTAGCCTTCGCAGACGAAGTCTGCCGAAGGCTTATAGATTGGGTTCTGTCCGTCCGTCCGTCCGTCCGTTCGTCCGTCTTTTACCTCTTATAACTTTGATATGCTCTGTCCAATTTTTTTCAAAGTTGGTGCAAATGTAATTCTCAATGCCATACATATGCACGCCAAGTATTTTTTTGATTCGCCAAAGTTTCATCGTGTTTTTCTGTGATTTTCAACATTTTACTCGTACAAGTGCCGAAATTTGCCGGAAAAATCCGAGTTTTAACGACATCTCGCAAGAGAACTGGCATACCGTATTGCGCATGCGTTAGTCTAACCGCTAAGGAAATCGCCGTCGATTTCGTCTGAGGATATTGTATTCCGGGACTGTATCTTTCTTTGCACAAGGCTTACATGGATTAAATTCTATCTCAAAGGTAAGAAACTGTGCTTATGGTATTTATTATGAACTTTGATTTATCCTTTTGTGTCCTGACTTTAGTGAGAAACTAGCGATCGCACAGTGTCACACTTTGCCAGAAAAACAGTCCTGCTATTAGTTCAAGAACTGGTTATGAAACGTGTAAATCGAAAGTTTATCTCGTCATTTAGGAGGCTTGGGAATAATGTTTGGCATATAAAATACTGGAATAATAAAAACGTGAAAGTTTAGAACACGCTGATCGTGATTCTGTTATGTACGATTGCTGTTGCCGGTGTTCATTGGCAACTGCTAGCAGATTGAAACTTGGTTTCGTGACGACATATTAGACTAGAATTATCGAGAAAACACAAGTCAAGTTCAACCAACCGAAAGCAATGATGAAATTGAAAAGTACTGTAATTAAATATCAATGAATCTATCATCGCTGTTAAATTACCTTTGAAGTAAATATGATAACCGCGTGCGTTACTGCACTCGTGACCGGGACCTCTATGCTCCATACGGTGTTGAAGTTTATCGGTAAATCGAACCTCTGTCAACAGAGACACGTTTTTCCAATCAGCTATTTATTTCGGTACTGAAGTCAGGGTGGCAATTTCAATGTTTAGCTACCATAATTTATCTCCATTATGAGCAGGAAAATAAATTACGGACCTCAATTGAGATGGATTTAACGGCGGCCATGTTTTTAAGGGATATGTGAAACAATATTAGGGAGGGGGTCAAATTCACGTAATCCTCAATTTTAATGATGTTGACTTAATAGTCATAATTTTTTTTTCAAAACTTCGGATATTATTTTATATATTTTAATACTACAATATGGTAATTAGTATGCAAATTAATATGCAAATTAGCAGCCAATCTAAGAAAATGCAATCCAGTTCAAAGGAAATTTGATTACATGATCACTACCTCTGCTGATTAGTTTTTATGCACTTCTATATGCTTTTAAATTAAATGTATTTTTTTTGTATTTTTCTCAATAGTTTTTTTTTATTTCTTTTGATATATTAATTTGACAACTTTGTAGAGTGGAAACTGTTGAATTAGTTCATCCTAGAGTTTGGTAGAACATGTTTAAAATAGTACAGTGTGAACTGCAATTTCTTTCTGGCTGGTATAAATTTATTAAGTATTATTTTTTCGTAGTAAAAAGACTCAAATATCTTTTTTAATTAAATCTAACAGCCAATGGGAGCACATTTGCTACAACCTCTGCTTACTTTGGGCTAAATGTTTTTTTTCTTTTTTTTTTTTCAGCAAAGCCACTGGAACTGCATGTATTACAAAAACATACTGGTACTATTCACTGCGTGTCCGACAATTGTATAAAGTTTCGCAGGTCCTCTGTTTTTTACTTTGAGAAGTTCTGTCAACCAAAGCATAAATATGTGTTTCTCTGTACATAACATTTCACACGATTTGTTAATATTAATGTATGATAATAAAAACTTGATAATATTTTTCTGGATTTTTGCACTTTATTTGTATCATTGTCGTATGAGAAGTAATCTTGTCCTTATTAGAGATATTGAAACCAATCCAGGGCCACAAACTAGTTTATCCAAACAGACACAACACTGACTCTACATATTTGCAGATCTGATTTGTATACTTCCTTGTCATTTTACCTGTTGTACTGGTTTGGTGCTATCTGGTTTCCTTGCTGAGAATAATGCTGACCTGGATGGAGAGTGCTATAAACTTGAAAATGCCATAGAAATCACGTTTGCCAATTTATGTCCATGCAACTTTAGAATGACAACTAGCGAAGGCAGTGTCATTCATGACTTGTGATTATTGGTTTACTTTTCCATAAAACAAAAATATTACATTTGTGAACAATGTTTACAATATTTGTTACATTTCAAATACAAAGCTTGTTGGTTAATTGGACATAAAACTAATTGATAAAATAAAAAAGAAAATATTGAAGTGTGTATTCAAATATCACACCATAGACCCTCTGTTAGAGGGTCTATGATCACACTGACAAAATATACCGGCATATATTATCATCACCACATTCGTTACCAAGACAACCAAAAATTATGTCAGCAGCAAAAGGTATGTTCCCGATTTGTTTGTTGATGATTAAAAATTAAAAGTTTGTATATGGTTAGAATTTTCAGCTTCTTTTTACTCGTAGTCTGTTGCTATTTATTTAATTTTCTGTACGTATCAATGTTTTGTTCATAATTCAGTCTAGTTTTATCAACATTACAATTACTGTATAGTGGCATACATATTTGTGGACTGCAATGAGATGTGGTGTTATTATGCTAATGCATCATTACTAGGAATTTAACACTTCTCTGTTAGCAACTTTGGACTCATAATCATTGTGATGAATGTTCATTCTGCCTCATGCTTTGTTTTCGCATATGAGATGTTTCCATGGTTACATAACAAAACACATAAATCTATTTGGTATAAAAATTGAATATAAAAGCTTAAACCATTATAAAAAAAAAATGTAAAATGACATGCTAATGAAATAAAAAAAATGTTATACTGTTGTTAATTAATTTGTACCTACTATATTTAGCGGTTATAAAGGACAACCAAAAGTATTTGGTATTAAATATATAAGATCTCTCTGGAAAAAAATAGCGAATTCGGCAGGAGATAACCTAGCACAACCAAGGTTATTATCTTCTCTAAATATGCTAATTTTACCCAGAGTGGTTTTATATCCGCTACCAAATACCTGAGTCTACCACTTTATAATCTTATCATAATATGCTCACACAAGAAATACACAACAAATTAGCACTGTTAATATCACATTGTGATATGTAAATTTTCCCAACATCTTTTATCATAAGAGGTGATGAAGAGTAACACCTCATAATGTGATAATTCTGAAATCATAATACCCATATTTTCACTATATTGCATTACATAATGATTTCTATATATATTTGTGTATAATCTCTGATGGGCAAGACATATGACAAAACCAACAACAATTCTAGAGTATATTTTAACAAACTAGGGGTAATACTGACTATACACTATTAAAACAAAATAAGTAAAAATCCATTTTTTTCTAGTTCTGATTCTTCATACCTTCAATTCTTTATTTGTACCAAAAATTTAGTCATTTTGGATAAAATGTTCATTTTTGATTTCTTCTTTAAAATGGCTAACCCAATTGCTTTGATATATTTTGATGTAAGTACAATGTACCTTGGGTTAGACAGATTTATTTCTCAATGATAACTTCAATTCTCTGATTTCAGTAAATATTTGATGTCATTTTGTTTCCACATTTTTCACTTTCTGTCCTAATTGCATAAATATTAGGTTCTGTATTTACTCTATTAGAAGTGCATTTAAAACAGATATTTCATTTTACTTGTTTCCTAAATCATTAAAATAAATCAAAAACAATATATATCTTTGATATCACTATCAGATTTGTTCATTTTATGCGATATCATCAATTTCATATTTTTTGTTATTATAAATTTTGGTAACAAATCTTTTGTTAAAAGCTATTGAGTGACAGACCATATTATTTTATTCAAAACTTTTACTCTTTAAATAAGTGATTTTCAGTTTACTGTGAGATGCATATCTGCATGAAAATCAAACGATTTGATTTTGATTTTTTTTTCCAATGCTCAATGCTGAACTTTGACCTTCATCAAATGGGTATAGCACATAAACAAGTATGAAAATACTCCCAAAATCCCTCATGATGTTTTTGACGTCACCGTGACGCTATGACCTTTAACACGAAATCTCGTGGTAAATGAAAAATGGTCAATTTAGTCGTGTTTTTCAAGTCTGCTATTCCTGGTTTTATAGAAAAGGAAAAAAAAGGTATTTCTTTTTTTCAATTTTGTGAGAACCACAAGTAACTAATAATGTCATTTCCTACAACAACATGAAAGATGTCCTTTGAGGCTTCTCTGTTTTCAGTTCAATCAGTTCTATTAGTTGCATATCGTGTCTCAATTTTAAGACTGCAATTACTGTACAAAGATTTTAACACAATTATTCACTCTGTCAGTTACAACCACTCTACACGGTATATCATCAGTTAGTGCTATACCATATGGTCCATTCAGTTCATCAGTGTCCTTATCAATACGGCAGATAAAGTGACCACTTCTATCAAACTTTTGTACCTTATTATTACAATCAACCACATATACATACATGTATCCCTCATTATCAATAGCTATACCACGTGGCCTGTATATCTGACCTTCATCTTGACCTGGACAATTGAATGAATACATGTACTCATCATCTGTATTGAAGACTTGTATGCGGTCATTGTCATAATCACCTACAAATAGCAACCCTTGATTGTCTACAGCCATGTAGTATGGTCCCTTAAATTGTCTTGCTTCACTTCCATAACCTCCTCCAAATGATTTGATATAATCTCCATCTTCTGTGTATTTTCTTATACAGTGACCATCTTTATTTGTCTTAACACCAATATTCAAATCCCATCAGTCAGATACATACACCATGCCATCAGCAGGTCGAACAACAATGCACATGGGATGCTTCATATTATCTCTAAACCGTTTGATCACATGACCATTCATGTCACTGATTACAACTTGTTTATTAGCAAAATCTGTCATGTAGAATTTATTATTAAATATGCACACACCATATGGAATACATTTTTCAATTGTTATAATATTTTTATAATTTCCATCCTTGTCTGTTATCTGTAGTCTTTCATTACCTCTGTCTGCTGTAACTATGTCACCATTACTATGTATTGTAACATCCAATGGCTTTGAATAACTCCCTGCTGCACTGCCCTCTCTACCAATAGTCTTCACCAATCCTTTAATGACATTGAACTGTGCAGGTGTTCCTGGTATTGGTTGATTTTCTATTGTCACTGACACTTTATATTTTCCATCTATTTTTCCATGTACAATCACTGTGTGTGTTCCATCATTGTTATCCCGTACTTTGATATCATCACTTGATCCATCAGGTTTTGTTACACTAGCCTTAACCACCAGGCTTGGAACGACTTGTTTTCCTTCATTATCTCTGGTTGTTACCATTAAAGAAGCAGTGTCACCTTTGATCAGTTGTTTTGGGATATTATCAACACTACAGTTTTGTTGATGTACTTGTGATACCAGCATTCCTACAACGTCTTTCCCTGAATGAGGTCTAAACTGCATTGCTTCAGGATCAATATGGGGTTTAGTTTCCATGGCGATTAACCCATCAATTCGTTGTTGATAAACTTTTTTGGCACTTAAGATTTGACCAGGATTCCCATGATGCATCAGTGATTCCAAGTAGCTGCAAGTGCTGACTATGTTTCCATGTTTCATCTCCAGATCATCAACTTTGATTTCCATATTCTTTACTCTAGCTGTGTATTCTGTCTTCAACTCATCCACCAATCTCTTCTGTTTTTGCTGAACTGCTTCCATTTGTCGTCTCAGATCTTCCAAGATTTCATTTGTTTTCTTGTTTATCTTTGCTTCTTCTTCTTCACAGCAAGACTTCAGTTTTTTACAGGCTGCCTTTGCTGATATTTTACTTGTCTCTGCTTCATCTGCTTTTACTTTTAACTTCCCGACGTTCACCTTCAATTCTTTGGTGTACTCATCTGCCACCTCTTTAATATATCTGTGTTGGTGTACTTTATGATCTATGATTGTACACTCCATACATATAGGTATCTGACACGTGTCACAGTAGTATTTCAACTGATTATCTGTGTGGACATCACAATATTGTATCGGCTGTACAGCAAATGGCTTCTTTTCTTTGGCCTCTTGATAGTCTTCAAATGATAAAACTTGATGAGATTTTGCCACCCTGGATTTTTTATGTGCTTTGGAACAAAATGTACAGGAATACTGTTGACATTCAAGGCAGATGAAGGTGACTTCATTTTCTTCACAAAATTCACACTGTCTAGGGGTACTAGATTCCAGTTTCTCAGGTACTTTGTCTAGAAGTGAGCTCATGAAAAAATTAGACTGCAGATCATTGACTGGAACCTTTACTGACTTGTTACAGGTTGGACACATCAGGATCTGGGGTGTTTGTTTCTCAGCTTGCTGCACTAGACATTTCTTACAAAACGTATGATGACATGGTAGTATCTTTGGATCTGAATATCGTTCTAGACATATAACACAACACAGAAAGTCTTCATTAATCTCTGCTAAGACAGCACTGGCATCTACTACAGCCATTTTTAGATAATAGTTAGTCTGCAATGAATAAATTAACATAAAATTGAATAAATCTGATGTTATAATCCTTATATAAACAAGATTAAAATAAACTTTTGTAATTTTCTTCTGATATATTCCATATTACCGTAAAAGTCCTGATATAAACCACGGTTTATATTCCAATGTATCAATTTAAAAATTGGGTCAAAAGCTCAAGTTTGGTGTGCGGTTTATATTACACACATATTGCGATCACTAAATGGACGTGGTCATTTTCCCCCACAACACATGCACAAAACAAACAATACATCGTGTAATCTTTTGAATCGGTGTCACGGAAGAGTGAAATGCCTTAATTTGGTTCTAAAATAAGTGTCACAAAATGTTGAAAAATTACAGTCAATCCAAAAAACACAGGATAAAAAAAATACTCAGTATATTTAATGTAATATGCATTTATTTTTTAATTTCGTTGGTAACAGGAAGTATATTCTAAAAGAATTTTCAAATAAAAACATGAATGCATTGCTTAGTAGCAAATGATCACAGTACAGTAGCGCAATCCGGTCATGCTGCATTTCACAAGTAAATAATTTACTTGTTTTCGAAGTGTTAAAATTGTTGATTATTACTCAGTAGTGATTGTAATTAACTTATGTTGTTATGAATTGCCAGTAAAATTTAACTTAGTTTCACTGTAAGCAAATGATTTTGCTCACATGTAAATGCTCGATGTGATACGATATCCTCTTTTTTTGATGCACACAAGACCTGGAACTGTGTTTATTGACAGGATAGGTTAAGTCGCTAATTAACCAATCAAAATGCTGGATGGTGCCAACGTGTTGGAATTATACCATAGCTCATTTAATAATGTTAATAACAGTTCAGCAACTTCATGGTCAATGCAACACAGAAGAAATTTTGGCTTTTGGCTTTGATGTCGATTTTCGGTGAGAATTTTTTTAATGATCTCACAATGAGTGTGGTGCTTTAATGATTTCATTGATTTACATATCTAATTTGTTTACTGCACAATGAGTGTGGTGATTTAATGATCTTATTGACTTACATATGTCATTTGTACACTGCACAATGAGTGTGGTGCTTTAATGATCTCATTGACTTGCATATCTCATTTGTGCACTGCACAATTAGTGTGGTGCTTTAATGATCTCATTGATTTACATATCTCATTTGTACACTGCACAATGAGTGTGGTACTTTAATGATTTCATTGACTTATATATCTCATTTGTACACTGCACAATGAGTGTGGTGCTTTAATGATCTCATTGACTTACATATCTCATTAGTACACTGCACAATGAGTGTGGTACTTTAATGATCTCATTGTCTTACATATCTCATTAGTACACTGCACAATGAGTGTGGTACTTTAATGATCTCATTGACTTACATATCTCATTAGTACACTGCACAATGAGAGTGGTACTTTAATGATCTCATTGACTTATATATCTTATTAGTACACTGCACAATGAGTGTGGTACTTTAATGATCTCATTGTCTTACATATCTCATTTGTACACTGCACAATGAGTGTGGTGCTTTAATGATCTCATTGACTTACATATCTCATTAGTACACTGAACAATGAGTGTGGTACTTTAATGATCTCATTGACTTACATATCTCATTAGTACACTGCACAATGAGTGTAGTGCTTTAATGATTTCATTGACTTATGTATCTCATTTGTACACTGCACAATGAGTGTGGTGCTTTAATGATCTCATTGTCTTACATATCTCATTAGTACACTGCACAATGAGTGTGGTGCTTTAATGATCTCATTGACTTATATATCTCATTTGTACACTGCACAATGAGTGTGGTGCTTTAATGATCTCATTGTCTTACATATCTCATTAGTACACTGCACAATGAGTGTGGTACTTTAATGATCTCATTGACTTGCATATCTCTTTTGTACATTGCACAATGAGTGTGGTGCTTTAATGATATCATTGATTTACATATCTCATTAGTACACTGCACAATGAGTGTGGTACTTTAATGATCTCATTGACTTACATATCTCATTAGTACAATACACAATGAGTGTGGTACTTTAATGATCTCATTGACTTATATATCTCATTTGTACATTGCACAATGAGTGTGGTGCTTTAATGATATCATTGATTTACATATCTCATTTGTACACTGCACAATGAGTGTGGTGCTTTATTGATCTCATTGACTTATATATCTCATTTGTACACTGCACAATGAGTGTGGTGCTTTAATGATCTCATTGACTTATATATCTCATTTGTACACTGCACAATGAGTGTGGTGCTTTAATGATCTCATTGACTTATATATCTCATTTGTACACTGCACAATGAGAGTGGTGCTTTAATGATCTCATTGACTTGCATATCTCTTTTGTACACTGCACAATGAGTGTGGTACTTTAATGATCTCATTGTCTTGCATATCTCATTAGTACACTGCACAATGAGTGTGGTACTTTAATGATCTTATTGGCTTGCATATCTCATTTGTGCACTGCACAATGAGTGTGGTGCTTTAATGATCTCATTGATTTACATATCTCATTTGTACATTGCACAATGAGTGTGGTGCTTTAATGATATCATTGATTTACATATCTCATTTGTACACTGCACAATGAGTGTGGTGCTTTATTGATCTCATTGACTTATATATCTCATTTGTACACTGCACAATGAGTGTGGTGCTTTAATGATCTCATTGACTTATATATCTCATTTGTACACTGCACAATGAGTGTGGTGCTTTAATGATCTCATTGACTTATATATCTCATTTGTACACTGCACAATGAGTGTGGTGCTTTAATGATCTCATTGACTTGCATATCTCTTTTGTACACTGCACAATGAGTGTGGTACTTTAATGATCTCATTGTCTTGCATATCTCATTAGTACACTGCACAATGAGTGTGGTACTTTAATGATCTTATTGGCTTGCATATCTCATTTGTGCACTGCACAATGAGTGTGGTGCTTTAATGATCTCATTGATTTACATATCTCATTTGTACACTGCACAATGAGTGTGGTGCTTTAATGATTTCATTGACTTATATATCTCATTTGTACACTGCACAATGAGTATGATGCTTTAATGATCTCATTGTCTTACATATCTCATTAGTACACTGCACAATGAGTGTGGTACTTTAATGATCTCATTGTCTTACATATCTCATTAGTACACTGCACAATGAGTATGATGCTTTAATGATCTCATTGTCTTACATATCTCATTAGTACACTGCACAATGAGTGTAGTACTTTAATGATCTCATTGACTTACATATCTCATTAGTACACTGCACAATGAGTGTGGTGCTTTAATGATCTCATTGACTTACATATCTCATTTGTACACTGCACAATGAGTGTGGTGCTTTAATGATCTCATTGACTTACATATCTCATTAGTACACTGCACAATGAGTGTGGTACTTTAATGATCTCATTGACTTATATATCTCATTAGTACACTGCACAATGAGTGTGGTACTTTCATGATCTCATTGACTTATATATCTCATTTGTACACCGCACAATGAGTGTGGTATTTTAATGATCTCATTGACCTATATATCTTATTTGTACACTGCACAATGAGTGTGGTGCTTTAATGATCTCATTGAATTATATATCTCATTTGTACACTGCACAATGAGTGTGGTACTTTAATGATCTCATTGACTTACATATCTCATTAGTACACTGCACAATGAGTGTGGTACTTTAATGATCTCATTGACTTACATATCTCATTAGTACACTGCACAATGAGTGTGGTGCTTTAATGATCTCATTGACTTGTATATCTCATTTGTACACTGCACAATGAGTGTGGTGCTTTAATGATCTCATTGACTTACATATCTCATTAGTACACTGCACAATGAGTGTGATACTTTAATGATCTCATTGACTTATATATCTCATTTGTACACTGCACAATGAGTGTGGTGCTTTAATGATCTCATCGTCTTACATTTCTCATTAGTACACTGCACAATGAGTGTGGTACTTTAATGATCTCATTGACTTATATATCTCATTTGTACACTGCACAATGAGTGTGGTGCTTTAATGATCTCATTGACTTACATATCTCATTAGTACACTGCACAATGAGTGTGGTACTTTAATGATCTCATTGAATTACATATCTCATTAGTACACTGCACAATGAGTGTGGTACTTTAATGATCTCATTGACTTATATATCTTATTAGTACACTGCACAATGAGTGTGGTACTTTAATGATCTCATTGACTTATATATCTCATTTGTACACTGCACAATGAGTGTGGTGCTTTAATGATCTCATTGACTTATATATCTCATTTGTACACTGCACAATGAGTGTGGTGCTTTAATGATCTCATTGAATTATATATCTCATTTGTACACTGCACAATGAGTGTGGTACTTTAATGATCTCATTGAATTATATATCTCATTTGTACACTGCACAATGAGTGTGGTGCTTTAATGATCTCATTGTCTTACATATCTCATTAGTACACTGCACAATGAGTGTGGTGCTTTAATGATCTCATTGACTTACATATCTCATTAGTACACTGCACAATGAGTGTGGTACTTTAATGATCTCATTGACTTATATATCTCATTAGTACACTGCACAATGTGTGTGGTACTTTAATGATCTCATTGTCTTACATATCTCATTAGTACACTGCACAATGGGTGTGGTGCTTTAATGATCTCATTGACTTATATATCTCATTAGTACACTGCACAATGAGTGTGGTGCTTTAATGATCTCATTGACTTATATATCTCATTAGTACACTGCACAATGAGTGTGGTACTTTAATGATCTCATTGTCTTACATATCTCATTAGTACACTGCACAATGAGTGTGGTGCTTTAATGATCTCATTGACTTATATATCTCATTAGTACACTGCACAATGAGTGTGGTACTTTAATGATCTCATTGTCTTACATATCTCATTAGTACACTGCACAATGGGTGTGGTGCTTTAATGATCTCATTGACTTATATATCTCATTAGTACACTGCACAATGGGTGTGGTGCTTTAATGATCTCATTGATTTACATATCTCATTAGTACACTGCACAATGGGTGTGGTGCTTTAATGATCTCATTGACTTATATATCTCATTAGTACACTGCACAATGAGTGTGGTACTTTAATGATCTCATTGACTTATTTATATATCTCATTAGTACACTGCACAATGGGTGTGGTGCTTTAATGATTTCATTGACTTGCTTATCTCATTTGTACATTCCACAATGAGTGTGGTGCTTTAATGATCTCATTAATTTACATATTCCATTTGTACATTCCACAATGAGTGTGGTGCTTTAATGATATCATTGATTTACATATCTCATTTGTACACTGCACAAGGAGTGCAATGCTTTAATGATCTCATTGTCTTACATATCTCATTAGTACACTGCACAATGAGTGTGTTACTTTAATGATCTCGTTGACTTGCATATCTCATTTGTGCACTGCACAATGAGTGTGGTGCTTTAATGATCTCATTGATTTACATATCTCATTTGTACACTGCACAATGAGTGCAATGCTTTAATGATCTCATTGTCTTACATATCTCATTAGTACACTGCACAATGAGTGTGGTACTTTAATGATCTCATTGACTTATATATCTCATTTGTACACTGCACAATGAGTGTGGTGCTTTAATGATCTCATTGTCTTACATATCTCATTAGTACACTGCACAATGAGTGTGGTACTTTAATGATCTCATTGACTTGCATATCTCTTTTGTACATTGCACAATGAGTGTGGTGCTTTAATGATATCATTGATTTACATATCTCATTAGTACACTGCACAATGAGTGTGGTACTTTAATGATCTCATTGACTTACATATCTCATTAGTACACTGCACAATGAGTGTGGTGCTTTAATGATCTCATTGACTTATATATCTCATTTGTACACTGCACAATGAGTGTGGTGCTTTAATGATCTCATTGTCTTACATATCTCATTAGTACACTGCACAATGAGTGTGGTACTTTAATGATCTCATTGACTTGCATATCTCTTTTGTACATTGCACAATGAGTGTGGTGCTTTAATGATATCATTGATTTACATATCTCATTTGTACACTGCACAATGAGTGTGGTGCTTTAATGATCTCATTAATTTACATATTCCATTCGTACATTCCACAATGAGTGTGGTGCTTTAATGATCTCATTAATTTACATATTCCATTCGTACATTGCACAATGAGTGTGGTGCTTTAATGATATCATTGATTTACATATCTCATTTGTATATACACTGCACAATGAGTGTGGTGATTTAATGATCTCATTGATTTACATATCTCATTTGTACACTGCACAATGAGTGTGATGCTTTAATGATTTCATTGACTTGCATATCTCATTTGTACATTCCACAATGAGTGTGGTGCTTTAATGATCTCATTAATTTACATATTCCATTTGTACATTGCACAATGAGTGTGGTGCTTTAATGATATCATTGATTTACATATCTCATTTGTATATACACTGCACAATGAGTGTGGTGCTTTAATGATTTCATTGACTTGCTTATCTCATTTGTACATTCCACAATGAGTGTGGTGCTTTAATGATCTCATTAATTTACATATTCCATTTGTACATTGCACAATGAGTGTGGTGCTTTAATGATATCATTGATTTACATATCTCATTTGTATATACACTGCACAATGAGTGTGGTGATTTAATGATCTCATTGATTTACATATCTCATTTGTACACTGCACAATGAGTGTGGTGCTTTAATGATATCATTGATTTACATATCTCATTAGTACACTGCACAATGAGTGTGGTACTTTAATGATCTTATTGACTTACATATCTCATTAGTACACTGCACAATGAGTGTGGTGCTTTAATGATCTCATTGACTTATATATCTCATTTGTACACTGCACAATGAGTGTGGTGCTTTAATGATCTCATTGTCTTACATATCTCATTAGTACACTGCACAATGAGTGTGGTACTTTAATGATCTCATTGACTTGCATATCTCTTTTGTACATTGCACAATGAGTGTGGTGCTTTAGTGATATCATTGATTTACATATCTCATTTGTATATACACTGCACAATGAGTGTGGTGATTTAATGATCTCATTGATTTACATATCTCATTTGTACACTGCACAATGAGTGTGGTGCTTTAATGATATCATTGATTTACATATCTCATTAGTACACTGCACAATGAGTGTGGTACTTTAATGATCTCATTGACTTACATATCTCATTAGTACACTGCACAATGAGTGTGGTGCTTTAATGATCTCATTGACTTATATATCTCATTTGTACACTGCACAATGAGTGTGGTGCTTTAATGATCTCATTGTCTTACATATCTCATTAGTACACTGCACAATGAGTGTGGTACTTTAATGATCTCATTGACTTGCATATCTCTTGTACATTGCACAATGAGTGTGGTGCTTTAATGATATCATTGATTTACATATCTCATTTGTACACTGCACAATGAGTGTGGTACTTTAATGATCTCATTGATTTACATATCTCATTTGTACACTGCACAATGAGTGTGGTGCTTTAATGATTTCATTGATGTGCTTATCTCATTTGTACATTCCACAATGAGTGTGGTGCTTTAATGATCTCATTAATTTACATATTCCATTTGTACATTGCACAATGAGTGTGGTGCTTTAATGATATCATTGATTTACATATCTCATTTGTATATACACTGCACAATGAGTGTGGTGATTTAATGATCTCATTGATTTACATATCTCATTTGTACACTGCACAATGAGTGTGATGCTTTAATGATTTCATTGATGTGCTTATCTCATTTGTACATTCCACAATGAGTGTGGTGCTTTAATGATCTCATTAATTTACATATTCCATTTGTACATTCCACAATGAGTGTGGTGCTTTAATGATATCATTGATTTACATATCTCATTAGTACACTGCACAATGGGTGTGGTGCTTTAATGATCTCATTGACTTATATATCTCATTAGTACACTGCACAATGGGTGTGGTGCTTTAATGATCTCATTGATTTACATATCTCATTTGTACACTGCACAATGAGTGTGGTACTTTAATGATCTCATTGACTTACATATCTCATTAGTACACTGCACAATGAGTGTGGTGCTTTAATGATCTCATTGACTTATATATCTCATTTGTACACTGCACAATGAGTGTGGTGCTTTAATGATCTCATTGTCTTACATATCTCATTAGTACACTGCACAATGAGTGTGGTACTTTAATGATCTCATTGACTTGCATATCTCTTTTGTACATTGCACAATGAGTGTGGTGCTTTAATGATATCATTGATTTACATGTCTCATTTGTACACTGCACAATGAGTGTGGTGCTTTAATGATCTCATTAATTTACATATTCCATTCGTACATTCCACAATGAGTGTGGTGCTTTAATGATCTCATTAATTTACATATTCCATTCGTACATTGCACAATGAGTGTGGTGCTTTAATGATATCATTGATTTACATATCTCATTTGTATATACACTGCACAATGAGTGTGGTGATTTAATGATCTCATTGATTTACATATCTCATTTGTACACTGCACAATGAGTGTGATGCTTTAATGATTTCATTGACTTGCATATCTCATTTGTACATTCCACAATGAGTGTGGTGCTTTAATGATCTCATTAATTTACATATTCCATTTGTACATTGCACAATGAGTGTGGTGCTTTAATGATATCATTGATTTACATATCTCATTTGTATATACACTGCACAATGAGTGTGGTGCTTTAATGATTTCATTGACTTGCTTATCTCATTTGTACATTCCACAATGAGTGTGGTGCTTTAATGATCTCATTAATTTACATATTCCATTTGTACATTGCACAATGAGTGTGGTGCTTTAATGATATCATTGATTTACATATCTCATTTGTATATACACTGCACAATGAGTGTGGTGATTTAATGATCTCATTGATTTACATATCTCATTTGTACACTGCACAATGAGTGTGGTGCTTTAATGATATCATTGATTTACATATCTCATTAGTACACTGCACAATGAGTGTGGTACTTTAATGATCTTATTGACTTACATATCTCATTAGTACACTGCACAATGAGTGTGGTGCTTTAATGATCTCATTGACTTATATATCTCATTTGTACACTGCACAATGAGTGTGGTGCTTTAATGATCTCATTGTCTTACATATCTCATTAGTACACTGCACAATGAGTGTGGTACTTTAATGATCTCATTGACTTGCATATCTCTTTTGTACATTGCACAATGAGTGTGGTGCTTTAGTGATATCATTGATTTACATATCTCATTTGTATATACACTGCACAATGAGTGTGGTGATTTAATGATCTCATTGATTTACATATCTCATTTGTACACTGCACAATGAGTGTGGTGCTTTAATGATATCATTGATTTACATATCTCATTAGTACACTGCACAATGAGTGTGGTACTTTAATGATCTCATTGACTTACATATCTCATTAGTACACTGCACAATGAGTGTGGTGCTTTAATGATCTCATTGACTTATATATCTCATTTGTACACTGCACAATGAGTGTGGTGCTTTAATGATCTCATTGTCTTACATATCTCATTAGTACACTGCACAATGAGTGTGGTACTTTAATGATCTCATTGACTTACATATCTCATTAGTACACTGCACAATGAGTGTGGTGCTTTAATGATCTCATTGACTTATATATCTCATTTGTACACTGCACAATGAGTGTGGTGCTTTAATGATCTCATTGTCTTACATATCTCATTAGTACACTGCACAATGAGTGTGGTACTTTAATGATCTCATTGACTTGCATATCTCTTGTACATTGCACAATGAGTGTGGTGCTTTAATGATATCATTGATTTACATATCTCATTTGTACACTGCACAATGAGTGTGGTACTTTAATGATCTCATTGATTTACATATCTCATTTGTACACTGCACAATGAGTGTGGTGCTTTAATGATTTCATTGACTTGCATATCTCATTTGTACATTCCACAATGAGTGTGGTGCTTTAATGATCTCATTAATTTACATATTCCATTTGTACATTGCACAATGAGTGTGGTGCTTTAATGATATCATTGATTTACATATCTCATTTGTATATACACTGCACAATGAGTGTGGTGATTTAATGATCTCATTGATTTACATATCTCATTTGTACACTGCACAATGAGTGTGATGCTTTAATGATTTCATTGATGTGCTTATCTCATTTGTACATTCCACAATGAGTGTGGTGCTTTAATGATCTCATTAATTTACATATTCCATTTGTACATTCCACAATGAGTGTGGTGCTTTAATGATATCATTGATTTACATATCTCATTAGTACACTGCACAATGGGTGTGGTGCTTTAATGATCTCATTGACTTATATATCTCATTAGTACACTGCACAATGGGTGTGGTGCTTTAATGATCTCATTGATTTACATATCTCATTTGTACACTGCACAATGAGTGTGGTGCTTTAATGATTTCATTGACTTGCATATCTCATTTGTACATTCCACAATGAGTGTGGTGCTTTAATGATCTCATTAATTTACATATTCCATTTGTACATTGCACAATGAGTGTGGTGCTTTAATGATATCATTGATTTACATATCTCATTTGTATATACACTGCACAATGAGTGCGGTGATTTAATGATCTCATTGACTTACACATCTCATTTGTACACTGCACAATGAGTGTGATGCTTAAATGATAATTTTGATGTGTTTAAGTCACTGTATTAGTTAGAAACTCAATACTAAATAAATTAAATTAATTTATTTTTTAAGCTAGTTTTAATTTTCAACAATTTGAGATAATGCTTTATAAGATGTTGTCTCCAATGTACCATACATGTACACTACATTGGTTTCTTTTCACTACACAAATTGTTTCAGGTTTGCTTATACAATCGGCAGCTTCGCTACTAAGTGGCATCACTTTCCATTCGCACAGCTTCGTGTCAGCCTTGCCTCATTTTTCCTAGTAAATTATTTTGTTGTATGCTGCCCTCTATGCTTTACCAGTGCTTTACTTCTGTTGTATGCTGCCCTCTATGTTTTGTCAATACCTTACTTCTGTTGTATGCTGCCCTCTATGTTTCATCAATGCCTTACTTCTGTTGTATGCTGCCCTCTATGTTTTACCAGTGCCTTACTTCTGTTGTATGCTGCCCTCTATGTTTTACCAGTGCTTTACTTCTGTTGTATGCTGCCCTCTATGTTTTACCAGTGCCTTACTTCTGTTGTATGCTGCCCTCTATGTTTTACCAGTGCTTTACTTCTGTTGTATGCTGCCCTCTATGTTTTACCAGTGCCTTACTTGTGTTGTATGCTATCCTCTATGTTTTACCAGTGCCTTACTTCTGTTGTATGCTGCCCTCTATGTTATACCAATGCCTTACTTCTGTTGTATGCTGCCCTCTATGTTTTACCAATGCCTTACTTCTGTTGTATGCTGCCCTCTATGTTTTACCAGTGCCTTACTTCTGTTTTATGCTGCCCTCTATGTTTTACCAGTGCCTTACTTCTGTTGTATGCTGCCCTCTATGTTTTACCAGTGCCTTACTTCTGTTGTATGCTGCCCTCTATGTTTTGCCAGTGCCTTACTTCTGTTGTATGCTGCCCTCTATGTTTTACCAGTGCCTTACTTCTGTTTTATGCTGCCCTCTATGTTTTATCAGTGCCTTACTTCAGTTGTATGCTGCCGTCTATTTTTACCAGTGCCTTATTTGTGTTAGCTGCCCTCTATGTTATACCAATGCCTTACTTCTGTTAGCTGCCCTCTATGTTTTACCAGTTCCTTACTTCTGTTGTATGCTGCCCTCTATGTTTTACCAATGCCTTACTTCTGTTGTGTGCTGCCCTACCAGTGCCCATGTTGTGTACTATCGTATTTGTTTTCGGGTCACTCCTATGCATTGTTTTAAATATGTGGGCTGTAGCCCTAAAAATGAGTCTGGCTATTTAAATAGTTTTTCCTCTGATAATCTCCATGTGTATCAGAGGGCATTGGTTTGCTGTATAATGGCTGGATATAATGTGAGAGTTGACTGCATTGCAATATCAAGAGCTGGCTGCTTTTTATTACTTTTCATTTTGTCATGGATCTTGGTGAATTGGTACATTTTGACAGATAAAATGTGCATAAATTAAAACATGGCAGCCTCCCATGTAGAGAAGTATTGTTGTTAATAATTAGTTTTCACTGGGAGAACCAGCTTAGACAAGATTTTCAAGCTATGCTTGTTTTCATTTAATCTTGTAAGTACTTGAAATTACAATTTTCAGTCAGGTCCTATTTTATAATATTTTATAATTTTTAGGGTTAGAATCGTTCAAATCATTCATGGTTTTGTTTGTGCCAAAGTTCAATGAGATATAAATGGGTTTTTTTCGTGATTGTTTAGAGTGATTGCTTATTTCTGCTCACTTTTCTCAATGTCAATTTTGAGATAATTGTGCTGTTCTTTGTCTTAATTGGACAATTAATTTGGTGATGTCATGTTTAGTAGGCTGTTCTTTGTTTTGTTGCTTGTTCCTACAAGCAACAGAATACGTGAAAACTCACATAACAGAATAAAGAGGGAGAAGCACACACATGTTGTCAGGTTCAATGTTAGCGGTGAAGTAACACTTGTTATTGCAGAACACTTGATCAGCTCATGACAACATACATGGTGTAATGTGATTAGCTAATAAGGTCATGGTCATGACACATGATTATGTAACCCTAACTCAATGAATAAAAGTACAAGAAATGCATAGTGAAGTCAAGGGTACAACACTTTGAAAATTTAGCTGTTATGTGTTATAACACTATTTGTTTACGTGAGTCAGTTGTCAATGGGGAGACATTGATCTATATATATGATAAATGATACAATGTACGGACTATTTATTGTCATTATTTTTTGTGATATATATGTACAAAGACGATTACTTTCGTTTTGTTATAAATCTAACTACTAGTATGCTAAGATACAATCATTTCAAAATGGCTGCCATTGTATTTCCTGGTAATGTGCAAACAATTCATAAAAGTTATGAACACGATTCTCACAATCAGCTCAAATTTTAAGTAGCTGATATAATAATGTTATGTCTTATGAGACACCATACATGATGTGAAATGGAATCCTGTATCTTATAATATACAGTGAGTCATAAGGGTTGGAGCTACATCACAAGATGTTCCATGTTGCTAAGACGTGCACCATTTATTTCTGTGGGCTCTGTGCAAGCTGCTGTGTAACGCTGGTCGAAGAGCCGGTGAAAATAGCTAAATTCAAGAAAACAACACAAATTCAACTTTGAAGTAATCATGAACAGTCAAATTTATATATGCTGCACACGCAGGTGTAATCTTGTTACACTGTTCAGGGGAGTCTCAACAACCATCTCAAAGTACTGTTTTCTGAGTGTTTTCAGCATTTGTTTTCACCGTGATGGTTGCCAGGCGGTGAAAATGCCTGAACGTCCGCCCCCGAGAATATACATGTATATTGTAAAACTCAGGAAGCCATCGCTGAAGCTTCTTGCAAAATTGAACAAAACAGTCAACATATTTACAGTGTGTACTGCAGCCATCTTTACGTCTTTTAAGACACAGTCTGTTTTACCTACCTGTGTTTTAGATTCAAATGTCTATAGGTTTCTGTATATGTCACAGCACACAGTCTCACTTGTATTGCGTGGTGGTATGGGATGGTATTTGTGCGTCATTTCTAGACCTTTGCCCAGTACCTTGCTGTAATCTGTTGGCACAGTGCCAACTATTATCTAATTGTTATAGATATTTATTTTGTCAAATTATTTTAGCATTTTTTATTTTGCCATTAGGCCACACTGATTTAATTTTATGGATGACATCCTCTGGAGACCCCAAAACTAATGCGAGAGGGCGAAAAAAAAAAAATCCTGCCAAAAAAAAAAAAAATGATGCTGAAACCACAGGACTACGGAGCTGGTATTACGAATTGAACCACAGAACACAGTGTGTCAAAAAAAAACGACAAGAATTCTTTATTTGTAGGAGGCACATGTTGATGTACACATCTCGTACTGTATTACTGTCACAGGTATCATCACCTTTGATTTTGAAAAGGCAAGAGAATAAGGCAGATGTTACCTTTGCCAAAGGCATACACATCAACTCAATAATAAAGAAAAACTTGCTGTGTTGTATTGAAATCAAAAAATTGAATTTATAATGAACAATGAGTTTGTCAACAGCAACCTGGAAATTAACTTCTTTGACATTCAAACTACAGCTTTTAAAGTGATACTTCAACTATGTAACAAATTATAAGAGGCTCAATATTGAAAAAAAACACCAACAGAGAGTCAACAAAAATTTGAATGCAGAAAATTATGCACATGTATCTTGATGAAAATTCGTCATATGATCAAAATATTACTGACTGTGTGTGCAAGCAAATTATCCGAATCAGAAAATGAAAAAACATAATAAGAAACGCGGGACAGCCACTCTGGACAATATGTCCTCAAAGTTGTCTGGGCGAAACTCGCTTGCCGCTACCATTCTCTCGTATAGCTGTGTAAACGTGGTCGCCATGGTGGAATTCCCGGCAACGCAATAAGCATGTGCAGAAGATCATTTACGACAAAATTGGCATGTTTTGAGGCGAACTTTGCACAGTTCGATACACGCTATTTATCATCAGTGCCATTACTGCACAAAGCAGATTTGCATAGAAGTCATTTGCATATTTGAATATGTTCGAACTACAAGACCTTGGCAGTTAACAAAGTTATGCGAAAGTCACTTCGTTATTTTAATCACTTTAATAAGACGTTTCACGCCCTGAATCCGAATAAAATGTTTAGTAATCAAAATACAATATACAAGACTTGCTTTAGAAAATGCAATCCTTTCCTAGATGCCAAAGCATTAGTTTGTACAATCAATGACTAAGTTTATGAACTTACTAGAACCTTTGTGTTTTATGACTGTTAGATGCGGAAAATTGAACCCGTTCAAGCCAGAAATAATATTAAAATATTCACAAGATGAATGGAAATGTTAGGAAACCCCTTTCAGTGAAATTAGTTTTTAATGTTTCTTTCCCAACTATATTCGTTAACAGTACGTTTCTTTCCTTCAAGTTTTAGTGTATCATGTGCACCATTCCACTACTATAACATTACCTTGCAAAACATAGTCTGCAATAAAATGGTTCGTATTTACTGAAGTCTGACATTAATAAATAGTTCGGATGTCACATATGTTTTTTTTCCCACTTTTTGTAGTACATTTTCAGATGTAACAGCTACAGAAAAATGGCCGTGCGTAGTGAGGTGATTGAGCACAAAATTATAGGCTGCCTGTGGCAGAAGCACTATTGTGTAAAGCGCAAAGGCCTCTGGGAAGGAGATTGGTTTTGAGGTTGTCCAAAATGAGTTTTACGACAAGCCAGCGCTTTGCGACAATATGAGTCGGCAAGTTCCGGACAGAAAACCGATCTGTGGAGACTCGTCGTCGGAGATTTTTTGAGAACAGGCGAAAACTAATGCGCGCGCGGATCACATCCATAAAATTAAGTCGGTATCGCCTTACTGGGTATTTATTTTAGCATTATTTATTTAGTATTTTTCACTGTTTTTTTTTTTTTTTTCAGAGATCATAGTGATGTGTTTACTAAATACCTAGCTGACAAATCAGAAGACAAGTTGGAAATGATTGAAAAGTTTATTATATTTCTACAGACATCAATGAAATCAACACCAGATATTGTTCATTATTCTCTGCCAATATTGTATAGAGGATTCCTTACAACACAGAAGTGAGTGTGTATATTATTATTGTCTCGACAAATTGAGAAATAGAATTATGTTTTGAGTCACGATGATTATTTGTTGTCCCTTACAATGTTGTTTCAAAATTGTTCATAAAACTGATGGTTATTTTATGTTGGACCATGAATTCCTAACAGATATTTTTATTCTAAATTATTAAATTAGTCATGTGTTCTTTATCTTTTGTTTTTACAGACCATCCACTACAACAGAGTTCTCTATGTTCTGTAAACTATGCAGTGTGATTGGTGTGATTTCACAATCACCAGACTGTCCAGAGACCCCAGATGTGCCATGGCAACCAGTGTTAGATTCATTACAGATACTCTTGGAGACCAGGTTGACCCTTGACCTCTACAATACCACCTCTGATAACAGTACTGGTTTAGTGCAGTATACATGGTATCAAAATCTGTTATCGTTATTACTCAGTTTTCCACAAAGGTAAGTTTGACCCTTGACCTCTACAACACCTTCTCTGATGACAAAGGTATTTAATGAAAAAAACAGTTTCTCGTGACATTTAAAATAAAGATAAAAAAAACAATTTGATTTGGGAAAACAAATTTTTTGCTATGCCTTTATGTCAATTTGAAGTGCTATTCCAGCATAAACCAGGTCAGGTCAAACAGAAGCAATTATAGACCTTACCCAAAGTCACATCCATTAATAAATGGGACTGTAGCACACTAATGTTGTACTTCATCTCTAGGTGGTATTTTAAATCATGGTCCGTGCCAGTAACAATAATTTTTGTCGTTGGCATGTCTTCATTGTATCAATATAATAAAATTACTCACTTCTTTACTGTTTTTGTCACTTTGCAGTCATCTACTGTCTTGGTTTGGATGTATTCATGTACTACTGAAAAAGAACCACCTTATACTGGATAAGAACTTGGTAATGGTTTGTAGGAAAGTGTGGATTGAGGTCGACTGTGATGACAAAGACTTAAACACCACACAGTATGCATTACTATGTGACTTAATGGAGACATATACCAAACTACGACAGGTGAGTTGTACTATGAAGATTCATCAAGGCGTTCTATTTATTCTCTATAATCTCATCTTCCTTCTCAATTATATAATAACATCAGTTGTCATCTGAATATATCATGATATGCAGATGATTAAATGTTTTAGTTACGCACATCGAGTTATTCACATTGAGTTCAAAAATATCCTTATTCATAAATTTTACAAACATGCCCACTTTTGCAATACCATTTTGTTTGTTTATCATTCACATTTAGTAACTCAAATTTTAATTAAAGTTAAATGAACTTTGAGTTATGAGAACCTATATTTTTGTTGTTGAGACATACTCGATTTTGATGTGCTTGTTTGTTTCAAATTTTGGCTTTCATCATTTTTGTAACTCAGTGTTTTCATAACTTGATGTTTGTAACTTTAACAATTCATCATCTATATCACCAGGATAGGTGTCTATTTAGAGAGATATGACTGAATACATCTATATCACCAGGATAGGTGTCTATTTAGAGAGATATGACTGCATACATCTATATCACCAGGATAGGTGTCTATTTAGAGAGATATGACTGCATACATCTATATCACCAGGATAGGTGTCTATTTAGAGAGATATGACTGAATACATCTATATCACCAGGATATGTGTCTATTTAGAGAGATATGACTGAATACATCTATATCACCAGGATAGGTGTCTATTTAGAGAGATATGACTGAATACATCTATATCACCAGGATAGGTGTCTATTTAGAGAGATATGACTGCATACAACTATATCACCAGGATAGGTGTCTATTTAGAGAGATATGACTGAATACATCTATATCACCAGGATAGGTGTCTTTTTAGAGAGATATGACTGCATACATCTATATCACCAGGATAGGTGTCTATTTAGAGAGATATGACTGAATACATCTATATCACCAGGATAGGTGTCTATTTAGAGAGATATGACTGAATATAACTATATCACCAGGATAGGTGTCTATTTAGAGAGATATGACTGCATACATCTATATCACCAGGATAGGTGTCTATTTAGAAAGATATGACTGAATACATCTATATCACCAGGATAGGTGTCTATTTAGAGAGATATGACTGAATACATCTATATCACCAGGATAGGTGTCTTTTTAGAGAGATATGACTGCATACATCTATATCACCAGGATAGGTGTCTATTTAGAGAGATATGACTGAATACATCTATATCACCAGGATAGGTGTCTATTTAGAGAGATATGACTGAATATAACTATATCACCAGGATAGGTGTCTATTTAGAGAGATATGACTGCATACATCTATATCACCAGGATAGGTGTCTATTTAGAAAGATATGACTGCATACATCTATATCACCAGGATAGGTGTCTATTTAGAGAGATATGACTGAATACAACTATATCACCAGGATAGATGTCTATTTAGAAAGATATGACTGAATACATCTATATCACCAGGATAGGTGTCTATTTAGAGAGATATGACTGCATACATCTATATCACCAGGATAGGTGTCTATTTAGAGAGATATGACTGAATACATCTATATCACCAGGATAGGTGTCTTTTTAGAGAGATATGACTGAATACATCTATATCACCAGGATAGGTGTCTATTTAGAGAGATATGACTGCATACATCTATATCACCAGGATAGGTGTCTATTTAGAGAGATATGACTGAATACATCTATATCACCAGGATAGGTGTCTATTTAGAGAGATATGACTGAATACATCTATATCACCAGGATAGGTGTCTATTTAGAGAGATATGACTGAATACATCTATATCACCAGGATAGGTGTCTTTTTAGAGAGATATGACTGAATACATCTATATCACCCGGATAGGTGTCTATTTAGAGAGATATGACTGAATACATCTATATCACCAGGATAGGTGTCTATTTAGAGAGATATGACTGAATACATCTATATCACCAGGATAGGTGTCTATTTAGAGAGATATGACTGCATACATCTATATCACCAGGATAGGTGTCTATTTAGAGAGATATGACTGCATACATCTATATCACCAGGATAGGTGTCTATTTAGAGAGATATGACTGCATACATCTATATCACCAGGATAGGTGTCTATTTAGAGAGATATGACTGAATACATCTATATCACCAGGATAGGTGTCTTTTTAGAGAGATATGACTGAATACATCTATATCACCAGGTTAGGTGTCTATTTAGAGAGATATGACTGAATACATCTATATCACCAGGATAGGTGTCTATTTAGAGAGATATGACTGAATACATCTATATCACCAGGATAGGTGTCTATTTAGAGAGATATGACTGAATACATCTATATCACCAGGATAGGTGTCTATTTAGAGAGATATGACTGAATACATCTATATCGCCAGGATAGGTGTCTATTTAGAGAGATATGACTGAATACATCTATATCACCAGGATAGGTGTCTATTTAGAGAGATATGACTGAATACATCTATATCACCAGGATAGGTGTCTATTTAGAGAGATATGACTGCATACAACTATATCACCAGGATAGGTGTCTATTTAGAGAGATATGACTGCATACATCTATATCACCAGGATAGGTATCTATTTAGAGAGATATGACTGCATACATCTATATCACCAGGATAGGTGTCTATTTAGAGAGATATGACTGCATACATCTATATCACCAGGATAGGTGTCTATTTAGAGAGATATGACTGCATACATCTATATCACCAGGATAGGTGTCTATTTAGAGAGATATGACTGAATACATCTATATCACCAGGATAGGTGTCTATTTAGAGAGATATGACTGCATACATCTATATCACCAGGATAGGTATCTATTTAGAGAGATATGACTGAATACATCTATATCACCAGGATAGGTGTGTATTTAGAGAGATATGACTGAATACATCTATATCACCAGGATAGGTGTCTATTTAGAGAGATATGACTGCATACATCTATATCACCAGGATAGGTGTCTATTTAGAGAGATATGACTGAATACATCTATATCACCAGGATAGGTGTCTATTTAGAAAGATATGACTGCATACATCTATATCACCAGGATAGGTGTCTATTTAGAGAGATATGACTGAATACATCTATATCACCAGGATAGGTGTCTATTTAGAGAGATATGACTGCATACATCTATATCACCAGGATAGGTGTCTATTTAGAAAGATATGACTGCATACATCTATATCACCAGGATAGGTGTCTATTTAGAGAGATATGACTGAATACATCTATATCACCAGGATAGGTGTCTATTTAGAGAGATATGACTGAATACATCTATATCACCAGGATAGGTGTCTATTTAGAGAGATATGACTGCATACATCTATATCACCAGGATAGGTGTCTATTTAGAGAGATATGACTGAATACATCTCTATCACCAGGATAGGTGTCTTTTTAGAGAGATATGACTGAATACATCTATATCACCAGGATAGGTGTCTATTTAGAGAGATATGACTGAATACATCTATATCACCAGGATAGGTGTCTATTTAGAGAGATATGACTGAATACATCTATATCGCCAGGATAGGTGTCTATTTAGGGAGATATGACTGAATACATCTATATCACCAGGATAGGTGTCTTTTTAGAGAGATATGACTGAATACATCTATATCACCAGGATAGGTGTCTATTTAGAGAGATATGACTGAATACATCTATATCACCAGGATAGGTGTCTATTTAGAGAGATATGACTGAATACATCTATATCACCAGGATAGGTGTCTATTTAGAGAGATATGACTGCATACATCTATATCACCAGGATAGGTGTCTATTTAGAGAGATATGACTGAATACAACTATATCACCAGGATAGGTGTCTATTTAGAGAGATATGACTGCATACATCTATATCACCAGGATAGGTGTCTATTTAGAGAGATATGACTGAATACATCTATATCACCAGGATAGGTGTCTATTTAGAGAGATATGACTGAATACATCTATATCACCAGGATAGGTGTCTATTTAGAGAGATATGACTGCATACATCTATATCACCAGGATAGGTGTCTATTTAGAAAGATATGACTGCATACATCTATATCACCAGGATAGGTGTCTATTTAGAGAGATATGACTGAATACATCTATATCACCAGGATAGGTGTCTATTTAGAGAGATATGACTGAATACATCTATATCACCAGGATAGGTGTCTATTTAGAGAGATATGACTGCATACATCTATATCACCAGGATAGGTGTCTATTTAGAAAGATATGACTGCATACATCTATATCACCAGGATAGGTGTCTATTTAGAAAGATATGACTGCATACATCTATATCACCAGGATAGGTGTCTATTTAGAGAGATATGACTGCATACATCTATATCACCAGGATAGGTGTCTATTTAGAAAGATATGACTGCATACATCTATATCACCAGGATAGGTGTCTATTTAGAGAGATATGACTGAATACATCTATATCACCAGGATAGGTGTCTATTTAGAGAGATATGACTGAATACATCTATATCACCAGGATAGGTGTCTATTTAGAGAGATATGACTGCATACATCTATATCACCAGGATAGGTGTCTATTTAGAAAGATATGACTGCATACATCTATATCACCAGGATAGGTGTCTATTTAGAGAGATATGACTGAATACATCTATATCACCAGGATAGGTGTCTATTTAGAGAGATATGACTGAATACATCTATATCACCAGGATAGGTGTCTATTTAGAGAGATATGACTGCATACATCTATATCACCAGGATAGGTGTCTATTTAGAGAGATATGACTGAATACATCTATATCACCAGGATAGGTGTCTATTTAGAAAGATATGACTGCATACATCTATATCACCAGGATAGGTGTCTTTTTAGAGAGATATGACTGAATACATCTATATCACCAGGATAGGTGTCTATTTAGAAAGATATGACTGCATACATCTATATCACCAGGATAGGTGTCTATTTAGAGAGATATGACTGAATACATCTATATCACCAGTATAGGTGTCTATTTAGAAAGATATGACTGCATACATCTATATCACCAGGATAGGTGTCTATTTAGAAAGATATGACTGCATACATCTATATCACCAGGATAGGTGTCTATTTAGAGAGATATGACTGAATACATCTATATCACCAGGATAGGTGTCTATTTAGAAAGATATGACTGCATACATCTATATCACCAGGATAGGTGTCTATTTAGAGAGATATGACTGCATACATCTATATCACCAGGATAGGTGTCTATTTAGAGAGATATGACTGAATACATCTATATCACCAGGATAGGTGTCTATTTAGAGAGATATGACTGAATACATCTATATCACCAGGATAGGTGTCTATTTAGAGAGATATGACTGAATACATCTATATCACCAGGATAGGTGTCTATTTAGAGAGATATGACTGAATACATCTATATCGCCAGGATAGGTGTCTATTTAGAGAGATATGACTGAATACATCTATATCACCAGGATAGGTGTCTATTTAGAGAGATATGACTGCATACATCTATATCACCAGGATAGGTGTCTATTTAGAGAGATATGACTGAATACATCTATATCACCAGGATAGGTGTCTATTTAGAAAGATATGACTGAATACATCTATATCACCAGGATAGGTGTCTATTTAGAAAGATATGACTGCATACATCTATATCACCAGGATAGGTGTCTATTTAGAGAGATATGACTGAATACAACTATATCACCAGGATAGGTGTCTATTTAGAGAGATATGACTGCATACATCTATATCACCAGGATAGGTGCCTATTTAGAGAGATATGACTGAATACAACTATATCACCAGGATAGGTGTCTATTTAGAGAGATATGACTGCATACAACTATATCACCAGGATAGGTGTCTATTTAGAGAGATATGACTGCATACATCTATATCACCAGGATAGGTGTCTATTTAGAGAGATATGACTGAATACAACTATATCACCAGGATAGGTGTCTATTTAGAGATATATGACTGCATACAACTATATCACCAGGATAGGTGTCTATTTAGAGAGATATGACTGCATACATCTATATCACCAGGATAGGTGTCTATTTAGAGAGATATGACTGAATACATCTATATCACCAGGATAGGTGTCTATTTAGAGAGATATGACTGAATACAACTATATCACCAGGATAGATGTCTATTTAGAGAGATATGACTGAATACAACTATATCACCAGGATAGGTGTCTATTTAGAGAGATATGACTGAATACATCTATATCACCAGGATAGGTGTCTATTTAGAGAGATATGACTGCATGCAACTATATCACCAAGATAGGTGTCTATTTAGAGAGATATGACTGCATACATCTATATCACCAGGATAGGTGTCTATTTAGAGAGATATGACTGAATACATCTATATCACCAGGATAGGTGTCTATTTAGAGAGATATGACTGAATACATCTATATCACCAGGATAGGTGTCTATTTAGAGAGATATGACTGCATACATCTATATCACCAGGATAGGTGTCTATTTAGAGAGATATGACTGAATACATCTATATCACCAGGATAGGTGTCTATTTAGAGAGATATGACTGAATACATCTATATCACCAGGATAGGTGTCTATTTAGAGAGATATGACTGAATACATCTATATCACCAGGATAGGTGTCTATTTAGAGAGATATGACTGAATACATCTATATCACCAGGATAGGTGTCTATTTAGAGAGATATGACTGAATACATCTATATCACCAGGATAGGTGTCTATTTAGAAAGATATGACTGCATACATCTATATCACCAGGATAGGTGTCTATTTAGAGAGATATGACTGCATACATCTATATCACCAGGATAGGTGTCTATTTAGAGAGATATGACTGAATACATCTATATCACCAGGATAGGTGTCTATTTAGAGAGATATGACTGAATACATCTATATCACCAGGATAGGTGTCTATTTAGAGAGATATGACTGAATACATCTATATCACCAGGATAGGTGTCTATTTAGAGAGATATGACTGAATACATCTATATCGCCAGGATAGGTGTCTATTTAGAGAGATATGACTGCATACATCTATATCACCAGGATAGGTGCCTATTTAGAGAGATATGACTGAATACAACTATATCACCAGGATAGGTGTCTATTTAGAGAGATATGACTGCATACAACTATATCACCAGGATAGGTGTCTATTTAGAGAGATATGACTGCATACATCTATATCACCAGGATAGGTGTCTATTTAGAGAGATATGACTGAATACAACTATATCACCAGGATAGGTGTCTATTTAGAGAGATATGACTGCATACAACTATATCACCAGGATAGGTGTCTATTTAGAGAGATATGACTGCATACATCTATATCACCAGGATAGGTGTCTATTTAGAGAGATATGACTGAATACATCTATATCACCAGGATAGGTGTCTATTTAGAGAGATATGACTGAATACAACTATATCACCAGGATAGATGTCTATTTAGAGAGATATGACTGAATACAACTATATCACCAGGATAGGTGTCTATTTAGAGAGATATGACTGAATACATCTATATCACCAGGATAGGTGTCTATTTAGAGAGATATGACTGAATATAACTATATCACCAGGATAGGTGTCTATTTAGAGAGATATGACTGCATACATCTATATCACCAGGATAGGTGTCTATTTAGAGAGATATGACTGAATACATCTATATCACCAGGATAGGTGTCTATTTAGAGAGATATGACTGAATACATCTATATCACCAGGATAGGTGTCTATTTAGAGAGATATGACTGCATACATCTATATCACCAGGATAGGTGTCTATTTAGAGAGATATGACTGAATACATCTATATCACCAGGATAGGTGTCTATTTAGAGAGATATGACTGAATACATCTATATCACCAGGATAGGTGTCTATTTAGAGAGATATGACTGCATACATCTATATCACCAGGATAGGTGTCTATTTAGAGAGATATGACTGCATTACAACTATATCACCAGGATAGGTGTCTATTTAGAGAGATATGACTGCATACAACTATATCACCAGGATAGGTGTCTATTTAGAGAGATATGACTGCATACATCTATATCACCAGGATAGGTGTCTATTTAGAGAGATATGACTGCATACAACTATATCACCAGGATAGGTGTCTATTTAGAGAGATATGACTGCATACAACTATATCACCAGGATAGGTGTCTATTTAGAGAGATATGACTGCATACAACTATATCACCAGGATAGGTGTCTATTTAGAGAGATATGACTGAATACATCTATATCACCAGGATAGGTGTCTATTTAGAGAGATATGACTGCATACATCTATATCACCAGGATAGGTGTCTATTTAGAGAGATATGACTGAATACATCTATATCACCAGGATAGGTTTCTATTTAGAGAGATATGACTGAATACATCTATATCACCAGGATAGGTGTCTATTTAGAGAGATATGACTGCATACATCTATATCACCAGGATAGGTGTCTATTTAGAGAGATATGACTGCATACAACTATATCACCAGGATAGGTGTCTATTTAGAGAGATATGACTGCATACAACTATATCACCAGGATAGGTGTCTATTTAGAGAGATATGACTGCATACATCTATATCACCAGGATAGGTGTCTATTTAGAGAGATATGACTGAATACATCTATATCACCAGGATAGGTGTCTATTTAGAGAGATATGACTGAATACATCTATATCACCAGGATAGGTGTCTTTTTAGAGAGATATGACTGAATACATCTATATCACCAGGATAGGTGTCTATTTAGAGAGATATGACTGAATACATCTATATCACCAGGATAGGTGTCTATTTAGAGAGATATGACTGAATACAACTATAACCTACTTGTTATTCATTTGTGTAAAGTCATCAAGTGCAAGTATTTTTGTATACAGTAGGTTTTATATTTTTTAAATTATTCAAATCCGTTTGTAAGTTCCTCATATTTTATTCTGCTTTCAGTTCAATAAATTGATGAAGGCTCTACTCCAGGCAATTAGAGCTAGCATGGTTACCCCCGGCAACAGTCTACTCTCTCACAAGTTACAAGATAAGTAAGTATTACTCTGACTAACTTTTTTGTAAGACGATTTATGGTAACAAGAAACAACTTTAATTGCTGACAATTGAAAACTTTAACCTTGTTGATTACATTACAGTTTTTTCGCCATAAATTGTTGAATTTGGACCATATGACCAGGTGACAAAAGTTGACCTCAAGTAGATTTTAAAATGACACAGAAATGTGCAAGTGGAAATCCTTTAATTCTGTTATTGTTAATTGGTCTATGCTATTATAGCATACATTATGTGCTATGCGCAGTTCTTAAAAAATAGTTTATGGTTGTAACCTTTTGTAACCAGTACTTTATTGTCACAAACAAAGCCTTCTTTTTCACCACCAATTCACAAATTCAGAATGTCTTGTTTATATTCTGCACTTACCTTCAGAAAATTTGGACAAAATTAACCAAATTCTTTTGAGTAAAAACTGAAAATTCTCTCCAGTTCTGTGTGTTGGCTCCAAAATTATTATTTCTGGAAATATTGATTCAGAGTAAATGCAGAAATATTTGGACGAGAAAGTGTGTTGGTCAAATGGTTAACAATAACCAATCATGATACATAATTTACCAGCTTAACATAATTTTCATAATTGTGAGAATTTATCAACTTGGCTGTGAAAACATAACTAGCTTTTTTAGCAGAACTCTAAAAACTGGTTGCTATTAATTAATAAATATGTTAACATTGGTTGTGCGATTCCAATCTATATTCACATGTTCTGTCTCTATGACAACAGTACTTCATTACGCATACAATGCCATGACAATTTATCAACATATGTATGTTTTATTGACTCCCATGTGCGAAGCACAAAATGGGAGTCTTTGCAGTTAGTGTGTCTGTATGTGTATGTGTGTGTGTATGTGTGTATGTGTGTATGTGTGTATGTGTGTATGTGTGTACATGTATGTGTGTGTGTGTGTATGTGTGTCCGACTGTTCCACTGCTATCTCAAGAACCATACATCGGTTTTTGATGAAACTTGGTGCATAGATGCTCTGGGCCAATGCGCAGATTTGATTAGGTTTTGGTAAAAATCCATGCTCGTTAATTACCTAATTTGCATGATAATTAGCTAATTTTTAGCTGTTCTATGACTGTTCCACTGATATCTAAAGAACCACTCATTGGATTTTGATGAAACTTGGTAATAGATGCTCTGAACATATGCGCAGATTTGATTAATTTTTGGTAAAAATCCGTGCATATTAATTACCTAATTTGCATGATAATTAGCTATTTTTTAGTGGTTCCATGACTGTTCCACTGATATCTAAACAACCACTCATTGGATTTTGATGAAACTTGGTACATAGATGCTCTGAACTAATGCTAGGTTTTGATTAGTTTTTGGTAATAATCCGTGGATACTAATTACCTAATTTGCATAATGATTAGTCAATTTTCGTTTTTTTCCACTGATATCTCAAGTACTAATCATCACATTTCAATGAAACTTGGTACATAGATGTCATACGACACTGCACAGACCTGATAGTTTTTATGGTAATATCAGTACATATTAATTACCTAATTTGCATAATTAATTAATTTTCAGCATTTGATATAAGTAGTTAGCATTACATTTCAATGAAACTTGGTACTTACATACTCAAGGACTATGCAGAGATTGATTGTTTTCGATAAATATTTGTGCATATTAATTACCTAATTTGCATAATTAATTTTCAGCTTTTCTACTGATATCTAAAGTACTAATCATCACATTTCAATGAATCTAGAATTATGCAGACCCAATTAGTTTCCGGTAAATATTTGTGCATATTAATCACCTAATTTGCACAATTAACCAACTTTCACACTGATATCTCAGGTACTATACATCACATATCAATGAATGTACATGGATGCTGTAGGACAATAGACAGACCTGAATAATTGTGGGTTAAAATCTGTACATATTAATTACCTAATTTGCATAATTAACCAATTTTAAGCTTTCACACTGATATCTAAAGTACCGTAAAAACTCCAAAATTTCGACCGGTTTTGAATAATTTGGTGTTAGAAATGTGACGTGTTTTTAGAGTCAAAATTAAGGTGCATTTTCGGACGGTCGAATTTTTCAGAATAGAAATCAGCAAAAACAAATGGGGATGATAGACAGTGTGCTTCATTAGTTTTTAAAAAATGCAATGTCCGTCAATTGACGTAAACTTCCTCATGTTTCACGGTAAAAGCAAAGGTCGTGGCCGAGTTGTAACTCAAAATCTAAACAAAGTCATCAATCAGTGAGTATTATGACAAGCAAAACAAAACATCAAGACACGGAGAAGAGGTCAGCACAAAACTAATAGGTCAAAAGACAAAGCTGTCTCGCACTACCTAGGAAAACTTGCGAATGTTCGAAGTACAGGTACCCATTGGACAAAAGATACATGGAAGTTTAGCAAACGATCTCCCCGACCCAGTGCAATGTATCCGGTTAGAATCAAAGCTCACATGTCCCTTATTTGAGGGACCAAATTCTGCCGTAAATTCGCCCTTGGATTAAAAAATAAAATGGGATTTAAGAAAATAAAATGGGACTTTTAAGGTGTATTTTGGCATCATTTTTCGGACATTTCAATCAATCCTGCCGGCTAAAATAGAGTCTAAGTTTTACCGTAGTCATTGACGTCTGTCTATTCAAGAGTACACGTGTATGATTTTTATCGTGACTAGCGTGAGCGGGTAAGCTTCCTTTCGAGAATGAGCTGTTATCACTGTGAACAATGTTAAATTATTCTTCAGATGACCAGTTTATTTTTTAAAAACAACTAATTTTTTTATTTAAAAAAAATCATGCCGTTTTCGCATCAAAATCCAAGCCAAAATATCGTACTACAACATCAATCTCTTCCGCATTGCGTTCAATAACATTAACATATTTAAATAAGCTATGGTAATTTGAACACGTTGGCATCATCCAGCTTTTTGATTGGTTAATTAGCGATTTGACCTATTTGACCTAAGAGAACATGGCGGATATCCTACAGCATCAAACGTTTATACGAGACCGGAATCATTCGCTTACGATGAAACTAAGTTGACTTTTATTTGTATTTCATAACCATTCAACAAATTTATTTTGTGTACATTATTATAATCACTACTGAGTACAGTAATAATCAACAATTCAGAAACGCAGCATGCCGAGATTTTTGTGTTCGTTTTTATTTGAAACTTCGTTTATTTAGAATATATTTTCGTTACCAATAAAATAAAAATCTCTCAGTCAATCAGAAACCCGGATTCATGCCTTTGAGGTCCCGTTTGAACGCTCACGTCGTTTTTTTTTTCCGTTTGGAGGAAAACTAAAACTGGTCGCAATTTTCGAATAAGAATGAGTCGGCAATTTTTAGTGGAGTCGAAAATTTGGAGGTAAATAAAACACCAAAACCCGGCAAATAAATAGGCGTTCGAATTTTTAGAGGGGTCGAAATTTTGGAGTTTTCACGGTACTAATTATTCCATTTCAATGAAACTTAGTACAAAGATGCTCTAGGACAATGTACAAACCTAATTAGTTTGGGGTAAAAATCTGTTCATATTAATTCCCTAATAAGCATAATAATTCATAATTTTTTGGTTCTAATCACATTTCAATTAAACTTGGAGACATAGATTTTCTGTTACATTGCGCAGACCTCATTAGTTTTACACTCAAATCTGGTCATATTAATTTTCTGATTTGCATAATTAGTTTTCAGCTATGTAATTTCGAATTATATTTAATGTGTCTCCAATACTCTCAGCACATGGGAGTTCTTTCTAAGCTTTCTTTGATTTCCTTTGTAGATTTGCTGCTTGTATCCAGTCATTGCCACCTGGTCTTACTCTCAACATCTGGCAACAGTTGACGATAGAACTCAGTCAGCATTATTTACCACAAATAGAAAAACTTGTTGACTCAGGAGAGTCACCTCGCAAGAAACAAAAGACAAAAAAGAATTACACTCCCAGCATGCAACAGGAATCACGCATCATGCATCAGTTTGAATTGACTGTTGCACTTTATGTACATTACTTGTTTAACGCTAAGCTTGTTGACGCGGCAACCACTGCAGTGCATAACATTGAGGTTGCCATGGAAACTATGCAAAATAATTTGTTAATGCCATTGTTAGAATTATGTCTGCATTCTGATCAGGTAATTAATCAGGTAAAATTATTAGGCATAACATTCAAATAATTGTACCATATATTTGTTTTATTATGTTTTATTTTAACCCTAGGTTTGTTTTATGTTAAATTTAGTTACCAGTCATTGGCATTCCAATTTTAAATATAACTATTTTCAAATTTTAGTAATTTTATTTGATGAAATATGTGTATGTAAATATGTGGCGAAATGATTAGCATGTTCACCCACTATCAGAGAAATTGTGAGTTGGTCTTCTGTGAGCGGTTGCCCACTCAGTGCTTTCCTGGAAACATGACATCCAGTTGAAGGAGACACAAAACATTTTGTTTGTCCTCTGGGAATGTAAAAAAATCACAACATCACATCACATCCTTGTTACAATAAGTAACAATTTACATCAAGATGACTGGTACTTGGCATTTCATTTGTTGGTTATCTTTGAATTAAATAAAAAACAAATTAATGTGATGTCATCAGCTAGGATTGCCTGCAATGTTGTGTCAAATTAAAAACAATATATTAAAATGATTTTACTTTGTATTCCTGCATCATTCTTTGATATGCATGTGTTCTTTCAATTTGTACAATCACCATGACAACCATTACTGCATCATTCTCTGATATGCATGTGTTCTTACAATCTGTACATTCACCATGACAACCACTACTGCATCATTCTCTGATATGCATGTGTTCTTAACAATCTGTACATTCACCATGACAACCAGTACTGCATCATTCTCTGATATGCATGTGTTCTTACAATCTGTACATTCACCATGACAACCATTCCTGCATCATTCTCTGATATGCATGTGTTCTTACAATCTGTACATTCACCATGACAACCAGTACTGCATCATTCTCTGATATGCATGTGTTCTTACAATCTGTACATTCACCATGACAACCATTCCTGCATCATTCTCTGATATGCATGTGTTCTTACAATCTGTATATTCACCATGACAACCAGCAATGCATCATTCTCTGATATACATGTGTTCTTACAATCTGTACATTCACCATGACAACCAGTACTGCATCATTCTCTGATATGCATGTGTTCTTACAATCTGTACTTTCACCATGACAACCAGTACTGCATCATTCTCTGATATGCATGTGTTCTTACAATCTGTACATTCACCATGACAACCAGTACTGCATCATTCTGATATGCATGTGTTCTTACAATCTGTACATTCACCATGACAACCATTCCTGCATCATTCTCTGATATGCATGTGTTCTTACAATCTGTACATTCACCATGACAACCATTACTGCATCATTCTCTGATATGCATGTGTTCTTACAATCTGTACATTCACCATGACAACCAGTACTGCATCATTCTCTGATATGCATGTGTTCTTACAATCTGTATATTCACCATGACAGCCATTACTGCACCATTCTCTGATATGCATGTGTTCTTACAATCTGTACATTCACCATGACAATCATTACTGCATCATTCTCTGATATGCATGTGTTCTTACAATCTGTACATTCACCATGACAACCATTCCTGCATCATTCTCTGATATGCATGTGTTCTTACAATCTGTATATTCACCATGACAACCAGCAATGCATCATTCTCTGATATACATGTGTTCTTACAATCTGTACATTCACCATGACAACCAGTACTGCATCATTCTCTGATATGCATGTGTTCTTACAATCTGTACTTTCACCATGACAACCAGTACTGCATCATTCTCTGATATGCATGTGTTCTTACAATCTGTACATTCACCATGACAACCAGTACTGCATCATTCTGATATGCATGTGTTCTTACAATCTGTACATTCACCATGACAACCATTCCTGCATCATTCTCTGATATGCATGTGTTCTTACAATCTGTACATTCACCATGACAACCATTACTGCATCATTCTCTGATATGCATGTGTTCTTACAATCTGTACATTCACCATGACAACCAGTACTGCATCATTCTCTGATATGCATGTGTTCTTACAATCTGTATATTCACCATGACAGCCATTACTGCACCATTCTCTGATATGCATGTGTTCTTACAATCTGTACATTCACCATGACAATCATTACTGCATCATTCTCTGATATGCATGTGTTCTTACAATCTGTACAATCACCATGACAACCATTCCTGCATCATTCTCTGATATGCATGTGTTCTTACAATCTGTACAATCACCATGACAACCATTACTGCATCATTCTCTGATATGCATGTGTTCTTACAATCTGTACATTCACCATGACAACCATTACTGCATCATTCTCTGATATGCATGTGTTCTTACAATCTGTACAATCACCATGACAACCATTACTGCATCATTCTCTGATATGCATGTGTTCTTACAATCTGTACATTCACCATGACAACCATTACTGCATCATTCTCTGATATGCATGTGTTCACCATGACCAGTACTTTGATTTTTTTTACAGGTTATTCCACGTCTATTTCTATGCACACTGTATCTCTACCATTGCTGGGGTGATGTACATTTATTGTTAAAACAACACACTAAATACAGAGATAAAAAAGAAGTTTGTCCATCCAGTATACAGCAGCCATTGAAAGCGTTAGATTTTAGTTATCTGTATAGTCATATTACTGCAGATAAATGGATATCATTGTGTACACAGAGTGGTGTGGATGTGAACACAGCTCATAAATATATGATGGTGAGTTAGTAATATATTGTGATCTTTACTGTATAGCAACATTTTTGTATCAGAGAATATTTCAGTTGGACCTTAAATTCTCAGTGACTATCGTGAAATTTTATTCTCATGAATGCTGTCAAGCGGATTACAGTTACACCGAAATCAATTTTACCTAACATGAATACTGTGCAATATTGTTCCAACAAAAATATAGTCAGAACCTACCAGGTTAATATGGTTAATGTACACTGTTATTTAATTATAGATCAGTTTGTCAGTGTTTAATGGTCAACTTTTACTATGATTTAGTAATTATATTAATGATATAATCAAGATGACTTACTATGTAAAAACCTTAATCATATTAATCTCTTATTATAATTTCCTGGATTATAATCTTATTATATTTTCAGATGTTCAACTTTTTGATTTCATTCCATGCCATTCTGATCTCCATGTTCTATACATGTATTTCTTATATTGGTTGTCTTTTTTTTTTACAGAAACTTTTAAGTGTTCAGAAGGTCAAGGCACTTCTAGTGTTTGGTTCTGATTCATGTCCAGCCATTCAAGAAAGTCTGCAGAATTCACTTGCATATATCTGTCAACTAGAAGATAATATACAGACTGTTACAGAGGTGAGAAATACTGTCTCATATATCCATGCAAGTCCTTTCAAATTCAGAAATGTTTGTCATCACAAAATCTGGAGATTGTTGATTGTTCATTTTTCTTCAAACTGTTATTTTTCTTTTCCACAGGTTTCTCTTTTTCCTTTGATGCCAAGTTCAGTTTGTGAGATGTCGTTGATATCAAACCATGTACTGGTCTTCCTACCACTCTGTAATGCTGATCAATTACAGCTACTGTCACACTATGTTGTCAAGATGATATGTACAAGTCATAAACACACACCACAAATTAGGTAATTTCTTCTTTCCTATCTGCGATCTTCTTGTGTGATGTTACAGTGCATTAAGGGAAGTTTATGCAAATTATTTCCATATATGGTATTATGTGGTTTTTAAAATATATTCACACACCACAAATTAGGTAAGGTGTTCTTTCTTATCTGCGTTCTTCTTGTGTGATGTTACAGTGCATTATGGGAAGTTTATGCAGATTATTTCCATATATGGTATTATGTGGTTTGATTTTGAATTTCATGACCGACTGGTGTTTTTTTGTGTCAAAAATAGCACAAAACACATAAATTCATCAACAGTTTCTCAAATGGTGCATGGATCACTTTCATGAACATCATTCTTGATAATATTGAAAATTTCTTAATCCAATCGGAAAAAGTATGAGTGTACTTACAACGTAATTACAATAATTATATTTTTCATTTTAGTGATGTGTTAATTCAAGATTCCTCAACTCTACTGCAGAGTGAGGTATTTCAAGAATCTGTACTCATACAGGCTGCCATGGTAACAAGTTTACTCCAGGAATTATTGAAAATGTTTAACAGGTATTTTGATTATGATTCTGTGTGTTACCATAGTTACTAACCTTGGTGTTACAAACTCATCATTTGTTGTCAGAATTGGGTGAGAAATCACGACAGGAATCATGCAGATATTGTTTGTTGATTTCAGGAAATCAGACATGAAATGAAATCTCTAATGATGATTTAATTTCTATCTTTGCTTTTGCTTGATTTGATTTTTATCAAAAATGTTTTTAAACTGTGATATACTTTGACAGTTAGAATAGTTTCCCTGAATGCAAATATCCATTTCCAGTTATGATGCTGAATATGAGATGCAAGTATTATCAAAGTTGGTTGCCAAAGAGATACCATGGTTACAGCAGGTGGATTCACGTCCAAGGTAAATTGAATCTGGTTATTACTACATTCAGCTAAAAATAACATGCGCTAAAGTTTACAGAATCTGCTAATTTTATTGACAAAGATTATGATGATTGAGAGCGCCCTCTGGTTCTCATATGAATTATATATTTCCCCCAGAATTTTCTTTTTAGGGAGTGTACAAAACATCACTCAAAATAATAATGGGGAAAGTTCTCTTTAGGATGGCATTATGTGCGAATTTGTTGTGTGTATGCAAGGCTTAACATGCAATACATTTGCTGTGAGTATAAACACAGGAGAGGTTTAACATTCAATACATTTGCTGTGAGTATGAACACAGGAGAAAAAACTTGGAATGAATGCAAATCATCATTATTGCCTTATAATGTTATTATCATGTTGTAATTTATGCAAATTCAAATGATATCATTATTTTTTATTGCATATCTCCTTATCTTATAAATATCTGTCATTTTATCAGCTTAACAGGGACTATGTCATTAACAATGACATTTTCAGCTGTACCACACCTTGTTGATACCTTACTATCAAAATCCTTGGATAAATATTACTTGGAATTTATGAAACTAAAGATACTGAACTAAACTAATACAAATACAGAAAAGTAAACTTTTAAATTAATTGTTTTTCTAGTCTTAAGATAAGGAATGAGGCGATGGAAGATGACTGTGATAACACAACTGCAGACACTATGGCATTGAATGAAAGCTGGAAACAAATTCAAAATATTGGGATCAAAATGAATGTATACATGTCAGGGAAGATGGAAAATGATATTCAACTAAACAACAAACATTACAAGAAAATTGGGAGAATTTTAGAGGTATGTTCATATGGATGTCCTTTATTCTTTTGCATAAGACAGTTTTAGTCAAATGCATTGTGGGAGATATTCAGATCTTATATGCAGTGCATTGTGGGAGATAAACAGATCATGTATGCAGTGCACTAATTAATCTCTATTTATGAATTTTGTCATACTGGTATATGAAAAAAAAAAAAAATGCAAATTTTTCATTTTCTTTCTATTTCAAAATGCCAAGATTTTACCATGCCAAGTATGTGTACATCTCTATACGTCAGAATTTATGTACTTATTTCACTGAGTTAAGTAATGAAGTAGTTCTCTGTAGTAAATAGAGCTGTGAGTTGTGATAATATATTGGTAGATATTTTCAGTAAATTAGCTTGTTGCAATCCCAAAAAAACAGAAAGCCAAATGAACTTGAGTGTGTGATCTAAAACGTTTCTGAAGTTCACAAATGGTATTATTATAATAGAAGCGTATAATCATATATTGAATGAAGCATGTTACATCCAAATAAATTAATTTATATATCACAAACTGTATCCATTTTATTTCTTGACAGGTTTTGGAAATGCTTCCTCTGGAGCACTTTCTTTTAACCAACCAGACAAGATGCATGATGGGATTGTTTGTACTGTGTCAGGCCATTTGTCGTTCAGCATCCCATAAACCAGAACAGACTGTTGTCATGGTGATGAAATGTAGCAATATTTTAAGAAGGTTGATTCAAGGTGTTAATAGGGCAAATATTTTGGATTTTGTTGAGAGTGGTTCGGTGTTGACGATGTTAACAAAGGTTGCTGTAACAATACATGATATGGTAGGGAATATTTTTTGTTTATTATCATCAAAAAATTGTGTGTATGTTTTTATGTCAAACAAATTGACTAGATATCATTTGATGTATTTTATCACAACAAGTTTACCTCGGTGATTGTACAGTTCATCTCTCACACAGAGGTTTTGGGTTTGATTCCCATACTGATTACTCTGCCTTCCAAACACACTGTATTAGGTTTGGGTGACTGTGTGCACACATACACTTGCAGATAGAACTGAAGACAAAACATGTCATGAGAGACAGCAGTAACTTCAATGTCTGGAAATGACACGTGGCACAAAACAGTGTTGAATCTAAGTTTGCACACAACTATTGTGTTCTATTCCACAAAAATGAAATTTTTCTGTATGTTGGGATAGAGTGGGGGAGTCCAGTTTCTCAAATTTTAAAATTTTTATAGACGAGCCCTATAAGTTAAATACAATATATTCAGTACCTTATGCAAATTGTGCATATTTATGTAAATGATGTTAAATTAGCATATCATAGACCACTAAAAAGTCTCTTATTTTAAGCACAGGGGCAAAACATGCCTCTAAAGTGCAATCCTAGATTCAACACTGTTCATTCTTTTTAATGAGTATTTACTATTAACTAACACACCACTGAATTGTTTTCATGTTGGTGGAAGTTGCAGCTAAACTGTTTTTATATGTACATTTTTATTTCACCTTCTAGACTACAGAGAGATTGAACAAAATAGACAGTGTTCCACTTAATGATCTGATTTGCATAATATTGAGAAGTTCATACAGAGTAACAAGCAGGATGGTTTCTTTGGATGCATTTATCAAAGTGGTAAGTGAAATACTGCCCTCAACCCCCGTCTGTTATTTAAATATACTTCTGATATCACAGGCACTGTGAATTGTTTTTTTGAGTGCATTCATCAAAGAGGTAAATGAAATACTTCCCTCAACCTCTGTCTGTCATTTAAATATACTTCTGATATCACAGGCACTGTGAATTGTTTCATTGGATGCATTCATCAAAGAGGTAAGTGAAATACTGCCCTCAACCTCCATCTGTCATGTAAATATACTTCTGATATCACAGGCACTGTGAATTGTTTCATTGGATGCATTCATCAAAGAGGTAAGTGAAATACTTCCCTCAACCTCCATCTATCATTTAAATATACTTCTGATATCACAGGCACTGTGAATTGTTTCATTGGATGCATTTATCAAAGAGGTAAGTGAAATACTGCCCTCAACCTCCATCTGTCATTTAAATATACTTCTGATATCACAGGCACTGTGAATTTATCAAAGAGGTAAGTGAAATACTGCCCTCAACCTCCATCTGTCATTTAAATATACTTCTGATATCACAGGCACTGTGAATTGTTTTTTTGAGTGCATTCATCAAAGAGGTAAGTGAAATACTGCCCTCAACCTCTGTCTGTCATTTAAATATACTTCTGATATCACAGGCACTGTGAATTGTTTCATTGGATGCATTTATCAAGAAGGTAAGTGAAATACTGCCCTCAACCTCTGTCTGTCATTTAAATATACTTCTGATATCACAGGCACTGTGAATTGTTTCATTGGATGCATTTATCAAAGAGGTAAGTGAAATACTGCCCTCAACCTCCATCTGTCATTTAAATATACTTCTGATATCACAGGCACTGTGAATTGTTTCATTGGATGCATTTATCAAGAAGGTAAGTGAAATACTGCCCTCAACTTCTGTCTGTCATTTAAATATACTTCTGATATCACAGACACTGTGAATTGTTTCATTGGATGCATTTATCAAAGAGGTAAGTGAAATACTGCCCTCAACCTCCATCAATCATTTAAATATACTTCTGATATCACAGGCACTGTGAATTGTTTCATTGGATGCATTTATCAAAGAGGTAAGTGAAATACTGCCCTCAACCTCCATCAATCATTTAAATATACTTCTGATATCACAGGCACTGTGAATTGTTTCATTGGATGCATTTATCAAAGAGGTAAGTGAAATACTGCCCTCAACCTCCATCTGTCATTTAAATATACTTCTGATATCACAGGCACTGTGAATTGTTTCATTGGATGCATTTATCAAAGAGGTAAGTGAAATACTGCCCTCAACCTCCATCTGTCATTTAAATATACTTCTGATATCACAGGCACTGTGAATTGTTTCATTGGATGCATTTATCAAGAAGGTAAGTGAAATACTGCCCTCAACTTCTGTCTGTCATTTAAATATACTTCTGATATCACAGACACTGTGAATTGTTTCATTGGATGCATTTATCAAAGAGGTAAGTGAAATACTGCCCTCAACCTCCATCAATCATTTAAATATACTTCTGATATCACAGACACTGTGAATTGTTTCATTGGATGCATTTATCAAAGAGGTAAGTGAAATACTGCCCTCAACCTCCATCAATCATTTAAATATACTTCTGATATCACAGACACTGTGAATTGTTTCATTGGATGCATTTATCAAAGAGGTAAGTGAAATACTGCCCTCAACCTCCATCAATCATTTAAATATACTTCTGATATCACAGGCACTGTGAATTGTTTCATTGGATGCATTTATCAAAGAGGTAAGTGAAATACTGCCCTCAACCTCCATCTGTCATTTAAATATACTTCTGATATCACAGGCACTGTGAATTGTTTCATTGGATGCATTTATCAAAGAGGTAAGTGAAATACTGCCCTCAACCTCCATCTGTCATTTAAATATACTTCTGATATCACAGGCACTGTGAATTGTTTCATTGGATGCATTTATCAAAGAGGTAAGTGAAATACTGCCCTCAACCTCCATCAATCATTTAAATATACTTCTGATATCACAGGCACTGTGAATTGTTTTTTTGAGTGCATTCATCAAAGAGGTAAGTGAAATACTTCCCTCAACCTCTGTCTGTCATTTAAATGTACTTCTGATATCACAGGCACTGTGAATTGTATTTTTTGAGTGCATTTATCAAAGAGGTAAGTGAAATACTTCCCTCAACCTCTGTCTGTCATTTAAATATACTTCTGATATCACGTGCACTGTGAATTGTTTCATTGGATGCATTTATCAAAGAGGTAAGTGAAATACTGCCCTCAACCTCCATCTATCATTTAAATATACTTCTGATATCACAGGCACTGTGAATTGTATTTTTTGAGTGCATTTATCAAAGAGGTAAGTGAAATACTTCCCTCAACCTCTGTCTGTCATTTAAATATACTTCTGATATCACGTGCACTGTGAATTGTTTCATTGGATGCATTTATCAAAGAGGTAAGTGAAATACTTCCCTCAACCTCTGTCTGTCATTTAAATATACTTCTGATATCACGTGCAATGTGAATTGTTTCATTGGATGCATTCATCAAAGAGGTAAGTGAAATACTTCCCTCAACCTCCATCTATCATTTAAATATACTTCTGATATCACAGGCACTGTGAATTGTTTCATTGGATGCATTTATCAAAGAGGTAAGTGAAATACTGCCCTCAACCTCCATCTGTCATTTAAATATACTTCTGATATCACGTGCACTGTGAATTGTTTCATTGGATGCATTCATCAAAGAGGTAAGTGAAATACTTCCCTCAACCTCTGTCTGTCATTTAAATGTACTTCTGATATCACAGGCACTGTGAATTGTTTCATTGGATGCATTTATCAAAGAGGTAAGTGAAATACTGCCCTCAACCTCCATCTGTCATTTAAATATACTTCTGATATCACAGGCACTGTGAATTGTATTTTTTGAGTGCATTTATCAAAGAGGTAAGTGAAATACTGCCCTCAACCTCCATCTGTCATTTAAATATACTTCTGATATCACAGGCACTGTGAATTGTTTTTTTGAGTGCATTCATCAAAGAGGTAAGTGAAATACTTCCCTCAACCTCCATCTGTCATTTAAATATACTTCTGATATCACAGGCACTGTGAATTGTTTCATTGGATGCATTTATCAAAGAGGTAAGTGAAATACTGCCCTCAACCTCCATCTGTCATTTAAATATACTTCTGATATCACAGGCACTGTGAATTGTTTCATTGGATGCATTCATCAAAGAGGTAAGTGAAATACTTCCCTCAACCTCTGTCTGTCATTTAAATGTACTTCTGATATCACAGGCACTGTGAATTGTATTTTTTGAGTGCATTTATCAAGAAGGTAAGTGAAATACTTCCCTCAACCTCCATCTATCATTTAAATATACTTCTGATATCACAGGCACTGTGAATTGTTTTTTTGAGTGCATTCATCAAAGAGGTAAGTGAAATACTTCCCTCAACCTCTGTCTGTCATTTAAATGTACTTCTGATATCACAGGCACTGTGAATTGTATTTTTTGAGTGCATTTATCAAAGAGGTAAGTGAAATACTTCCCTCAACCTCTGTCTGTCATTTAAATATACTTCTGATATCACAGGCACTGTGAATTGTATTTTTTGAGTGCATTTATCAAAGAGGTAAGTGAAATACTTCCCTCAACCTCTGTCTGTCATTTAAATATACTTCTGATATCACGTGCACTGTGAATTGTTTCATTGGATGCATTTATCAAAGAGGTAAGTGAAATACTTCCCTCAACCTCTGTCTGTCATTTAAATATACTTCTGATATCACAGGCACTGTGAATTGTTTTTTTGAGTGCATTTATCAAAGAGGTAAGTGAAATACTTCCCTCAACCTCTGTCTGTCATTTAAATATACTTCTGATATCACGTGCACTGTGAATTGTTTCATTGGATGCATTTATCAAAGAGGTAAGTGAAATACTTCCCTCAACCTCTGTCTGTCATTTAAATATACTTCTGATATCACAGGCACTGTGAATTGTTTCATTGGATGCATTCATCAAAGAGGTAAGTGAAATACTTCCCTCAACCTCCATCTATCATTTAAATATACTTCTGATATCACAGGCACTGTGAATTGTTTCATTGGATGCATTCATCAAAGAGGTAAGTGAAATACTGCCCTCAACCTCCATCTGTCATTTAAATATACTTCTGATATCACGTGCACTGTGAATTGTTTCATTGGATGCATTTATCAAAGAGGTAAGTGAAATACTGCCCTCAACCTCCATCTGTCATTTAAATATACTTCTGATATCACGTGCACTGTGAATTGTTTCATTGGATGCATTCATCAAAGAGGTAAGTGAAATACTGCCCTCAACCTCCATCTGTCATTTAAATATACTTCTGATATCACGTGCACTGTGAATTGTTTCATTGGATGCATTTATCAAAGAGGTAAGTGAAATACTTCCCTCAACCTCTGTCTGTCATTTAAATATACTTCTGATATCACAGGCACTGTGAATTGTTTCATTGGATGCATTTATCAAAGAGGTAAGTGAAATACTGCCCTCAACCTCTGTCTGTCATTTAAATGTACTTCTGATATCCAAGGCACTGTGAATTGTTTTTTAGAGTGCATTTATCAAAGAGGTAAGTGAAATACTTCCCTCAACCTCTGTCTGTCATTTAAATATACTTCTGATATCCAAGGCACTGTGAATTGTTTTTTTTGAGTGCATTTATCAAAGAGGTAAGTGAAATACTTCCCTCAACCTCCATCTATCATTTAAATATACTTCTGATATCACGTGCACTGTGAATTGTTTCATTGGATGCATTTATCAAAGAGGTAAGTGAAATACTGCCCTCAACCTCCATCTATCATTTAAATATACTTCTGATATCACGTGCACTGTGAATTGTTTCATTGGATGCATTTATCAAAGAGGTAAGTGAAATACTGCCCTCAACCTCCATCTGTCATTTAAATATACTTCTGATATCACAGGCACTGTGAATTGTTTTTTTGAGTGCCTTCATCAAAGAGGTAAGTGAAATACTTCCCTCAACCTCTGTCTGTCATTTAAATATACTTCTGATATCACAGGCACTGTGAATTGTTTTTTTGAGTGCATTTATCAAAGAGGTAAGTAAAATACTGCCCTCAACCTCCATCTATCATTTAAATATACTTCTCATATCACAGGCACTGTGAATTGTTTCATTGGATGCATTTATCAAAGAGGTAAGTGAAATACTGCCCTCAACCTCTGTCTGTCATTTAAATATACTTCTGATATCACAGGCACTGTGAATTGTTTTTTTGAGTGCATTCATCAAAGAGGTAAGTGAAATACTGCCCTCAACCTCCATCTGTCATTTAAATATACTTCTGATATCCAAGGCACTGTGAATTGTTTTTTTGAGTGCATTTATCAAAGAGGTAAGTGAAATACTGCCCTCAACCTCCATCTATCATTTAAATATACTTCTGATATCACAGGCACTGTGAATTGTTTTTTTGAGTGCATTCATCAAAGAGGTAAGTGAAATACTGCCCTCAACCTCCATCTGTCATTTAAATATACTTCTGATATCACAGGCACTGTGAATTGTTTCATTGGATGCATTTATCAAAGAGGTAAGTGAAATACTGCCCTCAACCTCCATCTGTCATTTAAATATACTTCTGATATCACAGGCACTGTGAATTGTTTCATTGGATGCATTTATCAAGAAGGTAAGTGAAATATTGCCCTCAACCTCCATCTATCATTTAAATATACTTCTGATATCACAGGCACTGTGAATTGTTTTTTTGAGTGCATTTATCAAAGAGGTAAGTGAAATACTTCCCTCAACCTCTGTCTGTCATTTAAATATACTTCTGATATCACAGGCACTGTGAATTGTTTCATTGGATGCATTCATCAAAGAGGTAAGTGAAATACTGCCCTCAACCTCCATCTGTCATGTAAATATACTTCTGATATCACAGGCACTGTGAATTGTTTCATTGGATGCATTCATCAAAGAGGTAAGTGAAATACTGCCCTCAACCTCCATCTATCATTTAAATATACTTCTGATATCACAGGCACTGTGAATTGTTTCATTGGATGCATTTATCAAAGAGGTAAGTGAAATACTGCCCTCAACCTCCATCTGTCATTTAAATATACTTCTGATATCACAGGCACTGTGAATTGTTTCATTGGATGCATTTATCAAAGAGGTAAGTGAAATACTGCCCTCAACCTCCATCTATCATTTAAATATACTTCTGATATCACAGGCACTGTGAATTGTTTTTTTGAGTGCATTCATCAAAGAGGTAAGTGAAATACTGCCCTCAACCTCCATCTATCATTTAAATATACTTCTGATATCACAGGCACTGTGAATTGTTTCATTGGATGCATTTATCAAAGAGGTAAGTAAAATACTGCGCTCAACCTCCATCTATCATTTAAATATACTTCTGATATCACAGGCACTGTGAATTGTTTTTTTGAGTGCATTCATCAAAGAGGTAAGTGAAATACTGCCCTCAACCTCCATCTATCATTTAAATATACTTCTGATATCACAGGCACTGTGAATTGTTTCATTGGATGCATTTATCAAAGAGGTAAGTGAAATACTGCCCTCAACCTCCATCTGTCATTTAAATATACTTCTGATATCACAGGCACTGTGAATTGTTTCATTGGATGCATTTATCAAAGAGGTAAGTGAAATACTGCCCTCAACCTCCATCTATCATTTAAATATACTTCTGATATCACAGGCACTGTGAATTGTTTTTTTGAGTGCATTCATCAAAGAGGTAAGTGAAATACTGCCCTCAACCTCCATCTATCATTTAAATATACTTCTGATATCACAGGCACTGTGAATTGTTTCATTGGATGCATTTATCAAAGAGGTAAGTAAAATACTGCGCTCAACCTCCATCTATCATTTAAATATACTTCTGATATCACAGGCACTGTGAATTGTTTTTTTGAGTGCATTCATCAAAGAGGTAAGTGAAATACTGCCCTCAACCTCCATCTATCATTTAAATATACTTCTGATATCACAGGCACTGTGAATTGTTTCATTGAGTGCATTTATCAAAGAGGTAAGTGAAATACTTCCCTCAACCTCTGTCTGTCATTTAAATATACTTCTGATATCCAAGGCACTGTGAATTGTTTTTTGAGTGCATTTATCAAAGAGGTAAGTGAAATACTTCCCTCAACCTCTGTCTGTCATTTAAATATACTTCTGATATCACGTGCACTGTGAATTGTTTCATTGGATGCATTTATCAAAGAGGTAAGTGAAATACTGCCCTCAACCTCCATCTGTCATTTAAATATACTTCTGATATCACAGGCACTGTGAATTGTTTTTTTGAGTGCATTTATCAAAGAGGTAAGTGAAATACTGCCCTCAACCTCCATCTGTCATTTAAATATACTTCTGATATCACAGGCACTGTGAATTGTTTTTTTGAGTGCATTTATCAAAGAGGTAGAAAGCAGCAGAAAGGAACGTTTCTTTTTTGGCAGTTAGTTCAACATCTATTAAAAATTATTCTTGAAGTTCTTATTTTTACATTTTATTGCCAAATTGTTGTTGATGTTCATTGTATAACTGTACTTTTGACCAACATGGTTTTCTCCTGAATTACTCATTTATGCAAATGAGATAGATTTATTGGCCAATCATGTTGTGAGAAACACCCCTGATTGTAGTGTATGAAATAACTGCAAATTTTGTTAAAAATAAAATTGGATATTATTTTTTGAGGATAATATTTTATTTTTTCACATTTTCAGATTTCTCTTTCAAGTATGAAAAAGCAGATCAAGAAAACCAGTGATGTGGAATCACTGGTGTCCATGGTAACACCTAATCTTGCAGTCATCTGTGTCCTTTTAGAAGACATTCTTGGACTTAGTGGCAAAGTACCTAACCAATCAATGCCGACATTACTGGAACATCAGCAAATCATATCAACGCAGCTACAGGGTGTCATAGCAACCATCTCAAAGAAGGGACTACTAAGCATGCTCAGTACTGAGCCAATCACAATCAGGGTCATGACCTTAATATTGAAGTTGAAATTGAAGATTTCTGTTGCCATGGAAAGTGAGGAATGGGAAGCCATGTTTGACCCTGTTTTTAGACATGCAATACAGTACTTCGCAAAGTGTGATCTCGTAAGTAACTACTTACTGTCACATGACTATATAAGGTTCCTATGTACTGTCCTACAAGGGTTTGACTTGCTATCAAATGTGCTTCCAAAGAACTTTATATTGATTGCTTGGAACACTTTGAAGACTGTGATACAGCACAGCAAAGGAGACAACGTGATTGAGTTCTCACAGGCATTATTGAAACATACAACATCTGAAGATCTAATTGCCGTATTCCAGCTGTCACATGACATGGTAAGATTTGTTGTAATTTTCATAGTCTACAACATCTACAGCTGATAGGGGGGGGGGGGGGGGGTACACATATTGACATTGTTTAAGCAATACCATCCTTAGTTATTCTGCCAAGTTTTATCAAGATTAATCATTTTCAAGACTGACACAATGATAGGAAAATGTGATTTCCATTTTGTGTGAAGCCCAGAGATGAGTAAATTATTGATAAAAGTATTATTGACAAAATAGAATAATCACATATCTTTGTTTGTGTGAAAAATTACATTCAAAACAAGTTTTCATGCATGTGAGACAAAGGTACTGTGTGATCTGCACCATTATCTCAGATATGACTTGACTGATCATATTTAATTTCAAGATGACCAAATGACGACCATTTTAAAGCATAAATGGCGACATGGCTTTCTGTTTTACACATGTACATGCAATGAACACACTATTTCGTCTTTGGTTGTATTAGTGTTTTCCTACTACCACCATGTCTGTGTCTTCATTGTGTTGTGTTCATTTCTTACAGAATATATCCAGTCTACTTCCTGTTTTACACATGTTTAAATTATTACTAGATTCTAGTGACCAACTTGAAGTAACCAAGGAGATTGTACCTGTTGTAAGTACAGATAAAACAATGTACAATCAATTTTATAGTCAGAAAATAATATATACTGTACTTCTAATGATATATTGTTGATGTGAGCAAAATTTGAGTTCTTTAATTCAGACCATCTTTGAAATTTGAAACAGATTTCTACTATATGTATGGTTCTATTATTTATTGATATGAACAACCAGGATATTTAACTCTACAGGTGGTTGGGTTCTTATTATAATTCAGAACACTCTTGAAATTTATTACAAATATCTAAAAACCCTGCATGCTTGTATATTTCAGTAACAACTCATTTCTGCAATGTTTCTTTTTTCACTCATGTCTGATAATTGCATGTGATTTCAGATAACTGTAAACATAGTGACTAGTTTACAACAAAACAACGAGGACCAAACAACTTTACTTATGCTACAAGTACTGAACCAAATTGTACAGAAGGTAAGAAACAGTATAACTTGTTAAAACCAAACATTTTTTACAAGTTTACTTTTCTAGAAAAATCATATCTTAAAAACATTCTATTCTATTCTATTCTATTCTTCAGAGAGTTGATTTTCCATTGTCAATTTACATTTATGAACATTTTTCTCATTGTTCCTGTGCATATTTAGTCTTGCTTTAACCATTAAAATACATCACTCTGTCACATATGCAAATTACTATTCACCCAATAACCCTACATAGAATATATTTGTTAAAACTGCATACATCTGTATATACTCTCTATTAAATACCTTGTGGGGTGAAATACATGAAGTGTTTATAATGTATGAATATTTTATTTTTTAGAGATTATTAGAACCTAGGATGGTGTTGTTTGTACTCCATGGTTGTCTATCTGTTCTTGATATAAACACAGCATCAGTCCAGACTGTGTGTCTCAGTGAAGCAACTATTTATACTGCATTGTCTACTATCTTGTACTCAATGCTAAACAACTACTCTAAAGTCATAATAACAGCATTGCCGAGTTATATCAGTTGTGTCTCTCATATCCTTTTCTGTTATATGTTGCCTTCTTAATCGGCTGTAAATATTTATACAATATTTTGGAGGTTGCTAAACTATGTCAGCAGAAAACTAAAATATTATATTAGTTGAATTTTTAGGGTGTGTTTTAATTCAGTGTTATCAGGATTATAGAATTACAGATGTCAATCAATGGATGTTACTGGTAGTGTAATGGTTGTTGTAACTGAACCATCTTACCTTAGCAAACAGGTAGACCCTTACCCTGGGTAATCGTATGCCATACACTTAATTGTGAAGCCAAAGCCACGGACTCAGAATTAACAATGACATTCAATGTCAGAAACTGTTACCTGGTACAGAGACAACAATGACATTCAATGTCAGAAACTGTCACAGAAACAATAATGACATTCAATGTCAGAAACTGTCACCTGGTACAGAGACAATAATGACATTCAATGTCAGAAACTGTCACCTGGTACAAGGACAACAATGACATTCAATGTCAGGAACTATCACCTGACCTAAAATAAAACTCCTGATTTCAACATTTGAAGAGTCAATTTATTCCAAGATTTCTGTTGTACATGTACTTCCTTGTCAATGAATGTCAAATATACTTAACCGTTTCTACATCTTATGCATTCAGTGATGAGTGGAAGTCAACAAAATGATTGCGCAATAGAAGAACTGAACAGATGTGCCCAGGATTTAGAAAGGTAGGTTTTGATTGGACAAAACTAGTCACATCATACTACAACTGTGACTTGATTGGTCAGTAGAAATCACATAATATAGCAGGTGTGAACTGATTGGTTAATAGTATATCATGTGATACTGCAAATATTTCCACATTGATAGAAATTAATATTTCATAATTAAAACTATGGAGCTTGAATGTAAAATATTTTATTGTTAATTTTGTTGTATTGTGAGACTTATTATGTTTCTTTTCATTAATTAGGTTATTGGCCTCATTGTCACGCAACAAAATTGATGTTTGTCGAATGGCACCATTCATTGTTACAGAGTACATCAATCAGTTGCAGAAATACACAGTAGATCCACTGATAAAGGTACGAAACCTGGCTCAATTGTTTTACACATTTTGGCTTGTTTTAAAAACCATAGAAACTTAAAATTTTTGATTGATTTGAAAATTTCTTCTATTGTATTAAAAAATTCACCAACCTCGAACTTTTACCTTGTAATATCATCATAGATGAAAAGCACATGAGGAAACATGGGTCATTATCACAGTCAGCTGGCGTACAAGTGGTATTAAAATAAATACGATATTTACTATATGGGGGCCGCCATCTTGAATATAGCTTTAAACTAAATAAGAGACCTAAAATTGTCATTCCAACTCAGCAGCCAATCAGCGATGGCCTTAGTTAGATGACAATTTTGGTTCCAAATACCGTTGGAAAGTGTTATTAATGTAATTAGGTGTTCGTATGCAAAGGATTTTTTCACACAAAAATTACAAATTTGGCTAAATTTTGTTGGCAATTGGCTTAATATCATCCCAATTGATCGCTTTGCTGTGAAAGATTGGCATTCTTTTCATGATTTCTAGGAATTTGATAAACGCGTTTCACAATTTTTTTTTAGTGTTATGCCGTATTCAATATCTACACACCATATGACATACAATGTCTCACCATAGAGGGCAGTATTCTAATACAACTTTTGTTTTATTGCAGGCTACTCTCACACCCGGCATTCATTGTTTGTTACAACTATGTGATAGAAACGGTTTAGCGTTATTATATACAACATTACCCGATGACCTCAAGGAAGTCTTTAAATCTTTCCATTCAGAGTTCAACAAATATTATAAATACAAAGGAAAAGTTTGAAGTCGTCAATTGATTTAATTTCAAGTTTGCAACATTTACTCTAATATCACATTGAGAGCATACTGAATTTCTCAATCTAAATGATGCAATTGTTAACAGCTAATGTAACCTTATAGAATTATTACAAATAAAGTTTGTCTTACCAATCCAGCTTTTTAGTTGTAAAATTGACAACACAAATTATTTGGTATACTTTAATTGATGTATCAAGAAATACAGAAATCACCCACAATGCCCTATTGATCTAATTTTTGAGAATATTTTGATATTATGAAGCTGAACTGGGTTTATCATCTTAAAGAGCTGGTAGTCCTATGGTACTAATTGGTTTGTCTATATAGTTGTATGGGTACTTGTAGCCATGCATACAACTATGATTGCAAATTGACGTCCCAAATTGTTTTTCTTGTATTCAATATTTCTGGAAATAAACCCTAATTCTCGAGCTAACAGACAAAATTTTCACTCAAAAATGTTGGCGATTTTTGTCCCAACCTTCTGAAGAAATGTACAGACGTTCAGCGGGACTATTTTGTGAATTTAAGATGAAAAGAGAGAACTGGTGGTGAAAAGGTTAAAGACAAATTTAGACAATTTCACCAAACAAAATATCAAATCTATGTAGATTTCTTGTCGTGTAATTGGCAACTAAAATAATGCATGATTATAATCATTCAGAAATTGAACACAATCACCACTAATCAAAATAAGTTCAATATCTGCCAACAATTGCAAAACTACACACATCAACCATGCCTGGAGTTTGTACTGACAAATCACATTCAACAGTTTGTGTTGGTATACACATGTACATGTTTTGGACTTTTTCATTCTCCACGTAACCCAGAAGTTAATGTCACAAAGCATAACTTAAGAATATTTATGTCTCTCTGAACGTGATAAGGTACAAAAGTCGACCAACATTTCTTATAAATTAAAGGACAAATCTGGTAGTCAATATGAAATTGTATGAAGTTCATTCATTTAACAAATGTCATGTTGTATCTGATATGGCGCTGGTTTTTAATAACCAACAGCTCTGCTTGAGCTATTTTTATTACTTTCATGACAATTTAATAAAGCAATGTTTTTACTGAAAGAATAACTGTTTAGTAAGACATGGTACAGGCTAGGCAAATTGTAAGCTGAATTCAGTACAACCTAAAGTTACTGAGGAGTACACACAACGGACACACAGACATCCTTTTCAAAAACACTCAGTAAAGGAATAAACTTGCACATAATACAATATGGATCTTTTATTTAGAGACTGTAATGTGAAGAAAATAAAGTATTAATCGTAAGTACCAACCCAAATCTTGTAATTTAGCTAGACAGCCACAGAATGGATTTATTTTCTGAAATCTATTCATAATAAAACTTAGCATTGTTAAATTAACAGTTTTTTAGAAAACCAGAAATGCATGTTCCCCATCTCAAAATCCTGTTTCTCATAAAATGGCTATTTTTATAGCGTCTAATAGACATTTGCTCACATTGTCAGTACTTGTAAAACAAATCATGTATTAGTCTAATAGATGAAGTAATTTTAGATAAAATGCGGATAAAAAAAATCCTAACAATTGGTGGTATATATATCGGTCATATTGTACATTATCAGAAGCTTGGAGGGCTTCATTCACCATGGTTATATTGTAAATTATCAGAAGCTTAGAGGGCTTCATGCACTATTCATTTAACAACTTCAGTGCATCTGGTTACTAGAAACTTAAAACATGCCGTAAAATGAAAAAAAGCTTAGACACAAGATTTAGCATGATATTAGATCAGATTTGGCCTCACATCAAATATTAGCAATGCTATTACAGTGGATACCAAAATTAAAACCAAAATCTTCTGATTAATCTGCATTGCAACAATGCCCACAGTGTTTACTTTGACTTTAATGATTGGAAAGCGAAAGTACCTCAGTATTTTATGATAATACTTGAATTTGAAATCATTATACTGTATATTTGTAATCAAATAATTCATGGTGTTTTAATTAGAATGCCCACAGGATTCAATAACACAATTTTCATATTTCCCAAAATTATTTTGCTAGACTTCATACATCAACCCCCCCCCTTTAAATATTGTAAAGAAAAAAAATGACATCCAAAACAAGATACATCACCATAAAAAATTTCTCTAATAAACTACATGCAACAAGTACATACACAAAGACCACCTGCCCATAGTGACCATCTTTGGACAATCCCAATACAGTTCACATGTAAAATGACCTGTGTATAAAGACCACCTGCCCATCTTTGGGTAATCCCAATGCAATTTACATGTAAAGTAACCTGTGTATAAAGACCACCTGTCCAATGTGACCATTGGCCCATTTTTAGCAATGATTTGACCAACTGAACCTGACAGAAAAGTGAAAACTATAGTAGATCATTGATTGTTTAGTGTTTTACATTAGTCTCCACGGACATCAAGGCAAACATGTGTACTTTTATTTATTCCTCATTTACACTTATCTGTTGACAAATTGCCCTGTTATATTTGTGAATTAATCAACCTCTGTTTAAGCAGCTCCATCAATAAATTAATATACACAGGTTTGACTAGCAAATTGACATCGGTATTGTTGGATGAATCGTGAGCAAACTTTGTAAGTCGGCAGAATTTTGGGTCAGCTGCTATTTAATATTTATATTTAAAAGTCAGTAAGTTCTTTAAATTATTATCAGGAATTACATATACCACTATATCAGAGAAAAAAAGAGTAAACATTGTTATGAAGACGTGTGAACATGAAAAGATATCTATTCCAAAAGATAATTTTGCTCTCAATTTACGCAAAGGATTTTTTATCTGATTTGGTGAGTAAATTCTGCTGACTTGCAAGATGTTGCTTAGCATTGTACTTGTAACCATGGTTTTTTGTTTACATTTACTTAAGGGTACGTACAATCTGTTGAATCATTCTGGCACGGATTGGAAATTGTTGCTGCAGCTCTCCCACACTGTACAAAATGAAATAAAAGCTTTAGTTTACAAAATACATACAAAACTCAAATGACAAAAACAGTAATTATTTGCCAGTGTCCTGTCCAATAAAAGAATAATTTGCATAAATGCATCCATAATGGTAAATAAGACTCCCTAGCTACTATGAATCTTTAGCCACAAGTACTCCCTGGGTTCCTGGTTTTTCTTTCTTGTCCAGCTGTCCATCTTCCGTTCCCTGTTCGCCTTGCACTCGTATATTGTATTTTTCTCGATACTCGTTTATTTGCTTGCCTTTCAGTTCTATTTGTTCATTCAGAGATTCTACTAATTTTTTAATCTGGAAAAAAAAAAAAATGTCAGAAGAATATTATCAGTTATGGGACCCTCTCTGTAATGGTCTAAACAATTATTAATTGTTATTATTTTTTACTTTATTTTATTTCATTTTATTTTATTTTTATTTATGATTTGTAAATTTTGTGAGAACATAATCGTGATTTAACTACAGAAATTTCAGAATATATTTCTTTAAATACAGTGCTAGTCTTCCCTCCATTAAAGGAAGTATGTAAAATAAAATAAATACAACATTAGTGAAATGACAATAGCTAATTTGAATATAAATGCGTAATTTTGAGCTCATTTACATTAAAAAAACTTTCTCAAAAAACAAATTGGTAGGTTAGGGTTACCAGAAACACTAATTCTCAGATAGAGGGACAGACAGATGGATGGATGGATAGATGGATGGTGATTATGTGACTTTGTAGAGGACACTTTGAAATGAATTCTATTTTGGTGGAAAGGCATAATCAAACTGATGAAAGGACTATGATCTGTCGTAATACACAGCCCTATAAAATTACCCATAAATACACTAAGATTTGTACCAATGAAAATTAATATCTCTTTTTACTGGCTTACCATTTTAAACCCTATTTAATTTTTGAGGAGTCCACAGTATTTGTTTTTCAAATGTATATTTTGCAATGTGTGATTAAAACATCAGATTTACCTCAATGTCAGAGAAAAAACAACTTTTGGAGGAGCTAAAAATACAGCCAATCTTTGGGGAAAACAATCACCAAAATAAATAATCTCTCTTCTCCCATCCCCTTACATCTAATATAGTATAATACATATTTTTATTTCTTTGTTCCATCCATTCAAAAATACAACCAAGTGCTAGGGATGTCCTTAGTTATCTAAGAAATATATAGATGGTTATAAAGTAAGTTTGTTTTACTGTTGACAAAAAGAAGACTACTCTTAGTTGGATTTTCACCAAAAATGTGGTCTTTTGTTTATCAGAGGTGCTTTAACTGATCATCTGGATATTTGGCATGTACATGTAGCATATATGAACACAGTTTCATAGAACATAGTAGTAAAAATAAAATAATGTTGATCAGTCATATCCTTTTGGATTTTTAACAAAAATGGCAACAATTTGAGACATTTATTTCTCAGGAGATCTTCAACCAACTATATATTTGGTATGTAGGAAATATGGCCATAGAAAAATAAAATAATGTTTATCAGTAATATTTTGGATTTTCACCAAAAATTACCACAATTTGGGACATTTATTTCTCATGAGTGCTTCAACCAAATAACTTGGTAGTTTTTATGTACTATGGAGAGAAATGATCAGTTGCATGGTATTCAGGCAAAAATTGCCACAATTTCAGTCATTTGTATCTCATAACTGGCCATGGAGCATTTACTAGGAAAAAAAAACATAAATCAGTGGGTACATACTAAGCCTTCAAATCTGGATCCAACAGAGCTGCTTTGAAGGGTGAATCTAATATTTTTTGTGACTGACTGACTGTCCGTGTACTCTGGTTTCTTGAATAAACATTGACAGAATCTAATTTAATCAGCATTTTCTAATTTATTTAAGAACACTTTCCAATCATAATATACTTTCACAAAAACTTCAAAAGCAACATTTACTTGTCCAGTTTAGTTAATCCTTCTTAAAATAACACTTGTGTATGTTATCCAGTGTTTATATAGAATGTGTGATGACATGGAATTATTGTCATATATTTTGCATGCACTATGTGAATAAAATACACATACACTGATTGCAGAGCTGTGTCTGGTCAAAGAAAGTCATATTTTAATGATTCAGTATACAACAAATGCAAATTTGGGTTTATTCTCACTAAGTCACAGAATGTTCTATGGTATTTCTATGGGCTCTGCGCAAGCTCGAATGCTGTTCAAAGAGCTGGTGAAAACAGTTAAAGCCGAGAACAGCACAAACTCACCTAAGAGAAAATCCTGAACAACCAAATTTATATATGTTGCACACGTAGGTATAAATTTTGCTACAGTGTTCATGCATAGACCTTAGAAAGAGAGGGACAGGCAACTGGATTATAAAACAAAGGATTTCACGACATCCGGTGTGCAACGTGGGTTACTACAGTTATAAACAAATGACCAAGCTAAGGAAGCCGTATGCAGTCACTCACAATCAATCGGCCGCGCAGTTTGCAACACGTCTTTCAGTGCTTGTGCTCATTACCGTAAAAACTCAATTAATTCGCGGTCTCTATTAGTTCGCGCACCCATTTTATTTTCGAACGCTAATTTTTAAAATTGTATCCTATTAATTCGCGGGCCAGAAAAAAATGGATAACTCAGAATATATTGCATGATGACATTAAAAATATACATATAATTTTATGTTATCAGTATTTGGTGTCGCCGCAATCGCAGATGATCTCCGTCATCACCGCCTTTCAGTAATAGCAAGCAGTTTAGGTTCGGTAAAGATTTGACGTGAAAAAATCATTCCCCCACGACACTACAGGTGTTGGGAAAGATTATTACTTAGTCGATAAATATCCATCGGTCAGCACATCGATTACGAATTTCCGTGATGGAAAGCTTAGTACATGGCTTTTTCGTCGCTGGTCCACAGGGTTGCATCGACCATGTGTCCACCATTGTTCTATTACGTCATTTAAGTGAACCGCCCTATGGTGCGTAAATTGACATTTTTGATTGGTCGGGCGATTGACCTCGTATCACATTTCATTATACCGGATTCGGTAAAAAACACAGAGTTAAGTGGTCATGTACCTTCTATAAATCTAACCTTGCACACATAATCTTGTACTGACGTGTTTTTTGTCCAAGAAAGACGTTCCCTTTCATTTAACCCCCAGTTAACAATTCGCGTCCATGGTATTTGTGAGAGTTGAAAGATTCTTTAAACAAATGAACTATATTGATTTGCGTCAAGCTGGGTGGCCCGAATTTAAATATCAGTGCATGAACTCTGGATGTCATTGCCCAATGCCGCACGTAATTCAAACGCATGGTTATTAGCGTTCAGTCGAAATGTACGTGAATAATGCGATTGAAGTCCGCTACCCAGAGTTTATTGTATTAAAGTAAAATTTAATTTGACGTATGGTATGTTTATGTTTTGCGTAAATATTACGAATGCAACGCATTATCAAGTCGGTGATATTGAAATATTCACAGACCCAATACCCCGGGTCAGTGCCCTAACAATAGTTAAAAAAAACTAATTATCATGAAAGCAATACATTACGAAGTTGAAATATTCAGAGCTGGTACAATATTGTAAACAAATTTGCGTAATTAGAAAAGCAGTGCACTAAGTAAACGACGTTGATATGTTCAAGCCAGTACAGAGTTGCATACAAGTTGCGTAATTACAGTACCTTCGGGTATAATAAAAATTTTACTAGTTTGACGCGCGGGGCACGAAAGAAAAAGGTTGCTAAGGTAACGCGCCAGTTCAGTGCCTGACTTGGGGGGTCAAACATCGGTCAACACACACTTGAAGTCAGCATCGCCGCGCAACAAGTTTCGACTTTCGCCTGCTTTTCCTTCTTGTTCACATAAAATGCGACCTCTCACCAATGTATTAAACACTTTGAATTTATACTTTGCATAATTATATTTGGTCAACGCTAAACATTATTTTTTCTAAACATTTTCTGAGACTATTTTTATCAACGCAGAGTTATTTTTCCAGACAAGATGGGCTTTGTAATATCTGCCATAACATCGCCCGGGCGATGCCTAGAAAAATAAACAAGCAGCCTATCGGCTGAGATAGCTCCGCTGTTAGCAATGCACATTTCAATTAAAGAACTGAAGACATCATTAGAAAATGGACAATATGAATAGTATCAAAGCAATCGAACTTACAGTTTTTAACAAGAAGTCGAAAATATCACTTTTTACCAAAAATTACAAAAATATTCACCAAAATTAGAGAATTGAAGATATCATCACGAAATGAACAAATCTGAGAGAGGTCCACATGTAGTACACCTATATATGTAGTATCAAAGCAATTGGACTTGCGGTTTTTAACAAGAAGTCGAAAATATCACTTTTTACCAAAAATGACAAAAATATTCACCAAAATTAGAGAATTAAAGATATCATTACAAAATGAACAAATCTGAGAGAGGTCCACATGTAGTACCTATATATGTAATATCAAAGCAATTGCACTTGCGGTTTTTAACAAGAAGTCGAAAATATCACTTTTTACCAAAAATGACAAAAATATTCACCAAAATTAGAGAATTGAAGATATCAACATGAAATGAACAAACCTAAGAGAGGTCTACCCAAGGTACATATACACCAAGTATCAAAGCATTCAGGCTTGTACTTTTCAAGAAGAAGTCGAAAAAGTAAAACATTGACACGGACGACGACGGACAATCACTCATATGATAAGCTCCGCTCGACAAAGTCGACAGCGGAGCTTAAAAAGGCAGTGCAGCCAGACAGCTACTTTGTAGCCACGTGTTCATTGTTTGTTTGTGTACAGAGTGACCTTTGCCAATTTTCACTGTTTCATTTCAAGTGTAACATGGTGCGTGGTCCTTGACGCAGTGCGTGTTCTCTGTCCGACTATACGCCATGAATGTCGCTAGCCATGAGTCTCAGAGGCACTAAAAAAACGTCCTGTAATCGTGTTCATTGGAAAACAAAACAAATCACAAATAAATTTATAAAAACAGTTCCTTTTTGAAACTATCTAAAAGTACTCGTTTAATTTGCGCACCAAAAACCAATAATTTCCGTTTTTACGCTATTAATTTGTGCACTTGAAAAAATAATTATTTTTACTACCGCGAATTAATCGAGTTTTTACGGTACATTGAATTTTTAATTTCAATACAAGACCTATTTTTTGTACTGGTTATTAGGTGATACTTATTATATGTAGAGTTACAATTCGTTTTTTTTTTCATCAGTATAAATTAACTACTCGGCTGATTTTATGTGCGGTGACAAATGGTTGACTAATACTTATCCTGCGACTGCCACATTTTCACCCGTTTTCGGGAAAATAAAAACACTTGTTGTTTGCATTATCGTATTTTCACTTGAATCATACTATTTTCAATGATACTCGCGTATTTTAGTTTTGCTAGTCTATATTTTAAAATCGTAATTCTGAAATTTCCAAACTGTCTGAAAGGCCGTCTGGACAGACAGGACTCGTCCAGATTGTTTTTAGATCGCTGTATTTTCGCCCCATTTCTAAAAAATAAAACATCTATTGTTCCAATTTTTTGTGGTTTTTAGTTGAGTCATGCCATTTTCGAAGTAATTAGGGTATTTTATTTTGATAACTTGCTATACAAAAGTCGAAATTAAGAATTTTCTAAACTGTTTGAAACCGTGAAAGTCAGCTGCTTACACCGGAAATGGCTGACCCGGTTTGTTTTAGATCGCTGTATTTTCGCCTGATTTCGCAAAATAAAAACATCTGTTGTTCAAATTATTGCGTTTACTAAATAATTTGGGTATTTTAATTTGATTACTTGCTTTAAAAAAAGTTGAATTTCTGAATTTTCTAAACTATTTGGAAACGTGTGATACTAAGTGGAAAACTCATTAACATACAATTAGCATATTCATGACCGTCGCTTCAGTAGTCACGCAGGGAAACTTGCGCGTTTTGCGTGATTTCACGAGTGCTGCCGACAGTACAAATAAACAGATGGTTGTTTATTCGTTAATAGGACTGTGAGATTATTTGGAGGATTATAACCCAGGTTAAAACAAAAGAAATGATGTAGTTGCCTGTCCCTCTCTTTCTAAGGGTTATGGTTCATGAGAGTTTCAACAACTAGACCAAAATAAATAAACGCTGCTCGGACTGATAAGTATGATATATTGAAGATAATATTTGGTAATCGTAGTCCTAAAAAACTATTAAAAATAGCTTGACGTTTCGAGCAATGGCTCTTTATCGATAGCATAGAAGCAAGTGTGACCAAAATAGTTTTTTTGTTTTATACCGTTTTTGGTTGCTAGGCAGTGAAAATGCACAGATGTTCAATCCCAAGAATATGGTAATGAGCTTCAAACAGAGCAATTACTATACAAGAATGAAAACGAAAACAAAATTATGAAATATTAAATATCTTGAGATGAATATGCATGCATTTATTTACCTGTTGTCTATTCTTATCTAACGCTGGTAATACATCATCAACGGTTCTTTCAACAAGGATGCCACCAACCATACGAAAACATCGTCGGGATCCATCCACTTCTTTAAGAGTTTCTACAACCAGCCTAAAATAAAACATAGTTGAACTCTGGTGACCTTGCCCTTTGTTATATAATATAATTCCCTTTATCATAGTTTGTTTCAATATAAATATGCATTGTCATAATTAATTTTGAATACAAACAAGTTTTGGGGTTGAACCAACAGTGGGGAATCAGTCTACCGAATGTCCTTAGAAGATGTAAATATCTTACAAAAACATTGGTGCCTTATTTGTTTAATTATTTTAAGGGACATAATTTCTAGCTTTATTCAAAGTAATTCAGATATTTTAGTATAAAAACAAATGTCTCATTGCAAAAAAAAAGTGCTGCATTTAGATGTAGATTCATAAAACATGCAAGATAACAGAAAATTTTAGCTGGCTTTAGTCCAAGTATTTTGTACAGGTGTCTGTCAAAAATTAATGATTCACTGAGACAAATATGAACTGTTGTGTGACTACTGTATTATATGAAAAGTAAAAAAAAAAACCCTTTATGAATAGCTATCATGTTGCAAGCTCTGCTTTGTATGCAAATCAACTTAAATAGTTAGTTGGTGTCCAGTGGAGGGAGAAGTCAACAGTACTGTTGCCTCCTGAAAATCTACATCTTCAAACACTGCAATCTTTGAAGTGCGTTTTTAAACTAGTATTATAAAAACTCTATCATTCTGTTCTAATAGCTGAAACATATTCCTGTGAGTTTTCATTTGTCGAATGAACTGTTTGTCAAATACAGAATACATAAATTTTAGAATAATTTTCTTTTTAAAATGTGGATGAAATGTTTTGCTTTTAATGTATTTTTTATGTATTGTTTTTGATTTGATAACTTTGAACTAAACAGATTTTCTATTAGCTTCAGATCTTGATCAAAGTTAGGCACCGAGTTCATAGGAGTGCTTATATTGATTTTCTGACATCTTGTTTTCTGTAAAGATTTTATTGGTAGGTTTGCAAATGTGTATCAGACTGTGCAATCTCTCCATGAGTTAGTTTTGAAACCCAGTATGGGATTCTGAGATACATTACCAAGGATATTATTACAAGATAAATCATTTGCTTCATTGAACACATACAACAATGCATATTTCCACTGAGATCAGTGACCTTTGATGTGTATCACCAGTGATCAGTCAAGTAGAAACAGTCAAAATATTTTATTAGATTTTCTCAATTTTTGCATGATATTTTCATACAGGACATCTGTTGTTCAAACTCAGGGAAGACTTTATACTGATGAATAAGGTGACCAAGTTTGATAAAGTTTGGAATAGAATTAGTAAAGTTATTATGCACACAATAACAATTATTAATGACGACGACGACGACAACAACGACAACGCCGGACAAAATTTTTCCCTTAATATACCTTTCCCTTCCATCTTTGATAGTATGGGCAAGGTAAAAATATATCACACAATGTACCTTTAAGCACACTACAATGTACATGCCAGAATTAACAGAAAACTGTATTTAGATTTGTAGCAGATATTTTAACATCTAGATGCCGACATTGTTTTTTTCCTATTCATTTCAGTTAGTCAGTAGTAAAACACAAGAAATTGGCAATGCTTCAGTCAATCTGACTGACTGCAGCCACCCACCCTGGGTTTTAGTGGGAAATTTGGAAATTTCCAAATTCTCCACCCAGGGGCAAGTACATCAGGTAAATTCCCACTGAAAACAAGCAAATTTGGGAAAGAATTCCTTATGTACCACCCACCCCTCACAGCACTCCCATAACACTCTCCTACCCAGTCATACATATTGTTTGACTTGTATTTGATGAAAAAACAACAACAATCTAATCCCCCATATATATCTCATACCGCGAGTGGTGGGTGAGGTGGGGGATGACTTTACTACAGCAAACTCACGACTGCCTGCCATGTGATGACTAACTAAAATATGACACACAGAAAAATTGGGTAACTACGTCCGAAAAACAAATAGAATGGTTAACTCAGTCTAATACATAAATGGAATGGGTAACTCCGTCTGATACTTAAATGGAATTGTTAACTCAGTCTAATACATAAATGGAATGGGTAACTCCGTCTGATACATAAATGGAATGGGTAACTCCGTCTGACACACAAATGGAATGGGTAACTCCGTCTGACACACAAATGAAATGGGTAACGCCCTCTGACACACAAATGGAATGGGTAATTCTGGACTGATCATTGAAGAAACCTAAAACTCAAATGAATAACTCGTGTACGGCATGACATTACATGTTACATCGAGATGTCAACGATATGCTCACCTGTGCTCATTCTGTTCCACTTCTAACTCTGCTATTTTTGTAGCTAGTGATCTCTGTTCTTGTCGAAGCTGATTAAAACCGCTTATTACTTGTTCTTGAGTAACAGATTTGGACAATTTGCCGCTGCTTTTCTTCGATACCTCCGACGCCATTTTGGAAATATCACGATACTGAACTACCCAAGTAAGCAAAGAAAGTTACGTGAGCATCCTCAGCGCAATACAAAGTTTTGTTTTGTGTGTTAGGTTGCTGTAAGACGTGCGTTTGAGTCGGAATACAACATTTTAGTAGACAGTTACATAAAACAGACACAATTTGTAGCTGGTTATAGGTATTAGATATTCTGTATATTTTGGTTCTTACAGCAATGCTGTCTGTTATTGTCGCTGTTTACCTAACGCCCTCTTGTGGCAATGGCTCGATGAAACGTACCACGACCACAAGTGAGATGCTAAACTATGTTACGAACATCGAGTTACGGACATCGAGTTACGAACATTGAGTCTCGGACATCGAGTTACGAACATTGAGTCACGGACATCGAGTTAAGAACATTGAGTCTCGGACATCGAGTTACGAACATCGAGTCACGGACATCGAGTTACGAACATTGAGTCACGGACATTGAGTTACGAACATCGAGTCACGGACATCGAGTTACGAACATTGAGTCACGGACATCGATTTACGAACATTGAGTTTCGGACATCGAGTTACGAACATTGAGTCTCGGACATCGAGTTACGAACATTGAGTCACGGACATCGAGTTACGAACATTGAGTCACGGACATCGAGTTACGAACATTGAGTCACGGACATCGATTTACGAACATTGAGTCTCGGACATCGAGTTACGAACATTGAGTCTCGGACATCGAGTTACGAACATTGAGTCACGGACATCGAGTTACGAACATTGAGTCACGGACATCGAGTTACGAACATTGAGTCTCGGACATCCAGTTACGAACATTGAGTCTCGGACATCCAGTTACGAACATTGAGTCACGGACATCCAGTTACGAACATTGAGTCACGGACATCGAGTTACGAACATTGAGTCACGGACATCGAGTTACGAACATTGAGTCTCGGACATCGATTTACAAAAATGACCTGGCCCATATTTAAGGAGCTACTCCTACTTTTTGCGAAACCACGCCCAAATTGTAACTCGATGTTCAATTAACCAGTTGCGGATCTAGAAGGGGGGCGTTTGGACCCCCCCCCCATAAAAAATCCTGTATCCGCTCCTGTTAACAGTTAACAAAACTTATACAATAACTCGTCATATGAAAATGATTTTCTTTGTTAAATGCAAATACAAATATTTTGTTGATGTGGTTTACGAGATAAATATTAAAACATGATTTAATTATTTACGTTATTACATGTGATATTTTATTTTGAGTCTAAAAAATACACTAAATGGGCTAGTTCAATTTTAACACCTTGGCTACTCCATTAACATTGAATGTTTATTAATTAACATACGTTCAAAACATGCACAGAATGGCCAAAACGCACACGCATTATGTGGATTAAAGCACGGTGGTCGTCGCGCCGCGCATGTGTGACATTTGTGTTCATAAACATTGATTTCCCATAATCCAATGCGCTCTTGCAATGAGAACCACGAGTACGAGTTTTGATCTGGGCGTGATGTGCACTAAATACACGGTCGATAACCCCTTCAACACCTTTCTATTACCAAAGAAATTAAATCTCAGTTTGTACTCGTTGGTCTACGCACGCAACAGTCAAAGTCACCATCTTTGTTCATATGAACAAACGGACATGGAGTGACGACCACAGCCATTACAATAATATTGAGATAAGAGATGTACGCGTTTTCATCAATATTGATGATTTACATCGACATTGATATTGTCATTTCGATTACTGTTTGTAACTGCGACATTTAGACGTCAATATTGATGTTTTATGTCCAATATATTTGCGTGCCAATATGCCACGGATTAAGTCGATACAGTTACAAATCTAAAAATCCAAGTGAACTTAATTCCGATTTATCCATGTTTTTAAAACACTACTCACACTACACGGTTCTAAATCATTCATATTGATCAATAATGACATAGATACTGTTTTCAGGTTTTGGGGTTTTGGTATACCATGTGCCATCTCGTATATGCTTCTATATAACATAGTCATGAATTAAAATGAATTTAGTGTAGTATATTGACTATGCATAGTAATGATCGACTTTTTAACGTTTTGATTAATAAACCTCAAATCGAGCTAATTATTGCTAATGCTGGAGAATTGTAGGAGAACACATCATGTCAAATAAATAGCTAAATGTATAAATTATTGGTTACATCTGTCTGAACTGTCGGAATCTAGTGATGCCAAACGAGCATATAAATTGATGTACAATTTGGACAAAAGTGGGAACAAATCATGGGAAACAATTAAAGATATGTTTTTTCTTCTTCTTATGGATTGGGCGTTGTGTGGTTTGTCCAGGGTGTGGGAAATGTAAAGTTATTCATGGCGGAGTTCAGACAGCTGGTAACGGATTTTCTATAAACAAGAGTGGTTCAGTGAAGTGTACGCTAGTGACTGACTACACACGTACTGTAATTTCAAAAGTATGTTAGAGCTTGAAAAATACTTGTCACGAATGTTAAGCACAGATATTCACTTGTACGTATTCGGTGTGCATGCCATATATTACGTATTGAAGAGGGTGTTATTTAGATGTACTGAGTGAATGGAGAACATGTGCGTTTTGCTCGTTAAATGCAATCGATGACGAATCCCATTTCGTTCTCGAGTGCGCTTTATACCTGTAGAACGACATTGATTACAAATATTTTTGGCATATCCCTACTCGGACAAATTAAAAAAATAATGATATCCAACTCGGTAACAGTGCTTATAAATCTTGGAAAATATATATACAAGGCTGGCCAACCAAACGAGAGAGGAAGCCCTGCATGGAATACATGTAATTATATAGTTATGCACTCTGTGTTGTATCTGTTATAGTCATATGGGTCACAGGCCTATAAAGACGTTAATAAAAGTTATAGATTGATAGTTAATAATGAATTAGCTGTTTAAATAAGCTAAGCTGAATTAGCTGTTTAAATAAGCTAAGCGTATTGCCATTCTCGTGTAACGAAAAATAAATGAGCCGAGGTTGGCCCACCTCAGTCTATTTCGGTCACAGAAAAATAAATACACAGTACACGTATTTCTTCACGTAACACGTTCCAGAGAGTAGCGAGACCAGGATGACGAAATACGCCTGCTCTGTCATGGCGGAAAATACAAACATGTCAGTTTGCTGATAGTCGATAGAAGGGAATTGTATTTTTGTGATGTCGATTTGTACACCCCAAAGCACAATAGTATGTTTGCACCTTATATCCGGCATGCACGCTCCTGGAAAAGTGGTCTGAAAATTACTTGAATTCCAACTATAGAGGGGCTTTATCACATATGTGTTAAAGGTTAAAGTACCGCCTGAGGGCGTCCAATAATAATCACGTAGATTATATATATATAAACATGTCATTCCAAAGGAACAGGTATCAAGGATTTCAGTTCTGGCTCTCAATATATGGTGTATTATGATTGTCCGTTGACAATCCAAGAATAATGACAAACCAAATATGTAACGTACATTACAAAAAATAGGTAAGGTACATTTTAAAAGTTAAGGTCAATATACTTTTGAATTTTCGAAAAGCAAATGATATATCATCGACATGTACGTCGACAATGTTAACAAAATTAACATGAATTATGGAAGTTTCATTTCTCAAAAAAAATAAAATAAAATAAAATAAGCGATACAATGTATAATTTGTATCGATGTGTCCTGCCTTGTTAGATCAACTAAAATCGTATTGCAACCGTTTAGTGACGATTGTTTAATCTGAAAGTGGCAAATGCTGCATTTAAAAACAATACACACAATGTAAATGTAAATGTGTTGATACATCGTTTCAATCACCCTGACTGCTCTTGGAATTTCTTTCAGTTGAAATGATTTTTAATGTGTACCTCTTAAGAACATACCACATCCCACGCTACGTTCTTCATGCCAAACTGTTTAAATAGTTATCTAATCCGATCAATGAAAACAAATTATGAATAATTATCATGTACAGGAAAAAACAAATCACGAATAATTATACTATCCGGGGTAAACAAATCATGAATAATTATCCTATACGGAAAAAACTAACCATGAACAATTATTCTATACGGGAGAAAAGAAAAACAATTCTTAATAATTATAATATACAGAGAAACACAAATTACAAATAACATTCTATACGGAATAAAAAAAACGTGAATAATTAAAATATACAGCGAAGAAGCCAGTGAAAACAAACACAACATCAACGCGGGGTTTTCCGTATAATAATATGAAATAACAGCTGTATAGTTAATCATTGATTGCAAACCATTGGTAGGTCCGAAATGTATGAATTATATTTTATATTGCGTTTTAAGAGAATGGAGAGCAACGGCCACACCAGAGAATTTCACTGAAAACTAAACAACTCGAGATTAAATTTTTCAGTAAAATTGTTCTGCATATATTACACCCACTGCTCTCCCAAAGTCTGTTGTCGTTCATTAGTGTTTATGGCAAAATGAGCTGCATATACTGATACACCACTGTTGTCTTCGTGTCCTATGCATGGTGTGTATTGCTGATCGAGCCTGGGGACAGGTCCCGTACAACATTTGTTGTTAACATTTACTGGCGATTTGTAACATGGTGTTCACTGTGTAAGATGGGCTCAATTAAGACATTGTTACAGGAACAACTACACATGTAATTAGTATAGCGAAAGACGCATCAGAATCGTAAAAGGTACAATGGTACAATGACGTAATACAGATCTGGATTATTCCCTTCATAACACGAGTGTAACATACAGGTGATCAAATAACAAACACGTGAAGGTTTATATATTTGTAACAATAGGAAAACACATATTTGAGCTGTTCTAATAATAGAATGTAAATAATAAACCCAAACGTTTTGATAATAGAATGCCATTGAACAAACATTACTACAGTTTCAGACTATTTTAGCATAAATAACTGCTGAACAATGATTGGGTGTAGCGGGTTAAATACGGTGGAAGATTGTAATTCTGTAATTACCATATAAATAAACATGCGAGGATCTTCCTTCACGATAGTCTTATACTATGATATTAAGACCGAGCGGAAATTTATGGTAATTGTAAAATAGATTTAATAATCAACGCCGTGTATAACCCAACAGTTTTTTTTAAATATGGGACGGTAACGTTTTAGTGGATATTAACAACACGAAATGGCATATGATATACGGATATAAAAGTCCATGTGTATAATAAACTGGCCCTGTTAATGTACTATACAATTATAATAAATGTTTATGACAGTTTTGTTGACAGTTTCAAGATGAAATGCCTACATTTGTACATTCAGTAAATGTACTGTAAACGTATATATGTTTACAGGATTATTGTGATCACAATTGACGTTACAGGAAAATCCACGTATACAAATCAATGATAGCTGGAATTTCTTAACATAACGATTGATAGAACGAAATGTGGTAAAACTGTACATTCCGTCGTGTGAGTGAGAGTTGATTTGAATAGAATAGCGGAGTCGTTAACAAAAAATAGATCAATTTTCTATTTCATCACTAACAAGTTAGCGACAAAGACATTGAATCGAATGGCCGAGATTCCGCTATTCTTAGAGGAAAAATTATCTACTATCGTTGAAACTATATTATATGTACTTATTAATCATGTTAAAATATACGACTTGACTCAGAACGGAGAGAATATTGATTGCAGATCCACCAAAGGGCAACAGTAAAATATTGAATTTACGGAGCAGTCATCGATTTTAATAACGATTTTTTTATATTCACTAACATTTAAAATTGTTTTTGATGAGTGTGTTGGGTGAATATAAATAGCGCAAACCATTGTCTTTGAGCAATTTAGTAAAATCAGGCACGTTTATGCCAGGAGCAATAATTGAGACGGGTAATATCATAGATTATTTTGTGCACTTTAAATCATGTTCGAGGTTAATGATTGATTTACTGGTGAATTACATTTCATGCACACTACCTTATAATCATGTCAAAATAGTCGACATAATTACCGGACACTCATTACAGGATTCAAAACATTCCGCTCTCAGCACTGGAATGAATTCTAATTACATTAATTTTGAATTTCTGCGGAACTATGTTGGTCATACGGACACTATCGCAATAATTCTCCATTCTCAGTGGCGGAGCTATATTATATAACGTTGCTAAGGCGCGCACCACTGTACCATGTATTTCTATGGGCTCTGTGCGAGCTGCTGTGGTACGGCGGTCGAAGAGCTGATGAAAAAAGGTAAAGTCGAGAAAACAACACAAACTTGCTTTGAAGCAATCTTGAGCAACCACATTTATATGTTTTTACATATATGGGTAATATACATACACTGAGAATCTCAACAACTATCCCAAAGTACAGTCTTCTGATAGTTTTCGGCCTTGTTTTCATCGTGATGGTTGCCAGGCGGTGAAAATACCCGGATGTCATCGAACACGTAGTATTCACCTTCCTGTTAAATACTGAATGGAGAAATCCCTTGGTCAAGACTGCAGTGGCACTGAAAGTAAAATATATTGTTTACTGCCAAAGAGAATGAAGATAATTATTAGTAGTGTGGGAGATGACAATTATTTGTTGCTCTGTGAAAAAGTATGTAATCTTAGCACTGTTTGACCTGGGGTCATGATGAGGTGCCACATTTGTGCAGGGCAAGCACACAGTAGTTTGATTTGGCTATTTCAGGAATAGGGTATTTTGTGAACAGCTGAATGTGCTGGAAATCTCTCTATAGAAATTGTTTGAATTCATAACTGGTTAAAGATATTGTAAATTAAATTTTAATAACGACTTTTTCTTACAACCACTAACATTTAATATTATTAATATAATAAAAAAAACATTGTTTTTGAGCTGTTTAGACAACTTTAATAAGGTATTTTGTTGGTGCTTGGAAAGTATTGAAGGAATCGCCGGCGGTAACTAGTGCAAGTGGTGCCCAGATCAAAACTCATACTTGTGATTTTCATTAGTAAAGCGCATTGGATTCTGGGAAAATCAATGTTTATCAACACAAATGGCACGACGACTTCCGTCCTTTAATATCAACCAAATTTAACATTATCACAGCCAATAAGTGATGTTGAAAAGAAAAAGAAAGAACACGATCATAGAATGTTATTCGTGTTCTAAATGCTGCACATTGTATTATCATACATGTGGACCATCTAAATTGAACAGATTGTGACCAGATGGAACCTTAAATCAAATGACAGCGACTAAGAACACTAAATTGTGTTGAGTAATTTGTTGTAGCGCCACCAAGCGGTAATCACCCATTCATCCATCATCAATACACATTACACGACGTGCACATATTCAAGTAGATCATCACGTGGTTTTATTCTGTAAACATGTGTACCTAAACTGCATTCTTATATCAAACATACAACTACTATATATAACGAGCATTTCACGTATTCCTCTAAGGTTAGCTTCCAGTAGGGATCTCCTAGTTTGTTCTTTGATTTCCCCCAATTCTCGTTAGTTAGGGTCGTTGAAGCAAAGTGAAATACACCTAGTCACATATATAATCATATGGGCAATTAGACGATGTTGACGTTGTGGAGTAAAACGTGTTCTCTTAGGAGGAAACAGAGAGAATATTTCGTAGTACTGAATAATTAACACCTCCACTAAAGGTCAACTACGCTATCACTCTGAGTTATTCCAATGCCAGTCTTGTCTCCTACGTATTTATCTTTGTTTATGCCCCCCTAATGACCCATGCATTGTTGATCACAGAACTCCTCCTGGTAGAAAAAGTGATCCACAGAATCGATGCCGTGCCTTTAAAGAGGCATTGGCAATCTTCATTTTCTGTAAATTGTAAACTTGTCGAGAAGTACGAAGAACAACAATTGAAGAATGCTATTCGATCTTTTCTAATCAACTTCAAACTTAAGGGAGCACAGTAACCGCTGTAGCTCCTTAACTCACTCTTAAATGGATACAACTTGGCTCTTATTCTACGTGATTAATACATTGAATATAATACTTTGTGTAGCGTTGCTGGAATTTTCCCTAGTGACATTATAGTGCACTTATAGAGTACAATTGTTTTCCCGTGCGCGGCAACCATATTGGAATGCGGAAAACTCCATCGTTGACAACGTAGTGCTATTGGATTAACGATAAATTATGCGAGAAAATTCCAATATTTAACACATACCAGACACTTTGATTGCTAGAAACATTGTTGTATTGACTCTAAGAGTGATTTGAAACACGTAGACCTGGATTATATATACTCGAATCTAGTTTAGACAAATATAACTGCAATTGTATCTTCTTTAAAGGGCGATGGTCGTCGCACCACGCATGTGCGAGACATGGGACTCATATGAACAACTTGAATGATGGCGACTTTGACTGTTGCGCAGACGTTATCTAGATTTAACTAAGCAATTATTTCGGTGATTGGAAGGTATCGAAAAAGTCTCCGGTGGTAAAAAGTGCACGTTGCTCCCAGGTCAAAACTCATACTCGCGATTTCCACTAGAAGAACGCACATGCGCGGCGCGACGATTATCGAAATCTGTCCAAATGAAACAAAAATATGACTATAGAGTAATTTGAACTTGAACTGTGATCTCTTGCTACGTGATTTGAATATTTGTTCTGATTTTCAAGAATTAAATGTACCGTTTTATTAAAAGCAGAGGGGTCGTCACCTGCATATACGGAATTGGGTCCCAAGCGATGATAACAACGCACGCTAAAACGCAAAGGCTTATGGGTAGATGCTTGTTTGTCAACAACGACACGCTATGACCGTATGTCGCATGCATAGGTGACGACTCGCCCGCTTTAAATGGAATACAATTGTGACCTTCGACAAAGTGATAATAATACCGCGTGGTTTCATTTATTGCAAAAACGACGATGCCACAGTTATCAGGTCCGTAGCCAGCACTTTTGAATATGGTTCGAAAACAATAAAATATTTTATGTGACACGCGCGAATTTAAAAGAAAAGGGAAAATTGTTTGGCATTTTAGAGCTTCCCAGTTTAAAATGCAATTGGCTTACTTTTTATTACTTTGTATTACGTTGTTAAGTTATTACACGTAACATATTTGAACCATTTTACCATTTTTAGAGAAGGGGGTTCCTGAGCCATACCCACCCACAGACAAACACACCCACACCCTAGACCCATTAATGCAAGTTGTTGTACACAGAAAGAACATAATTGGACATATTTTAACATCATTGTCTAACAATTTTAAGGTGGAATGTTACTCACGAGTTTTTCGCTCTTCATGTTAAAATCTGTCTAACATTATTCGTTTTATTATTAGTTAACGTTATGTGATTTTTGGGGTTTACTATTTTTGTAAAAGAAACGGCAAAATAATATGCATAATATGGTATTTTAGCAGCGGTCGCCATGGTGTAGTCCATGAAAACACATTTCCTTTTTAATTAATTACCCACTAACAAATATTGTCAATTTGTAAATATTTTCAGACCTTCAAAAATTCAAGCAAAATTTTGAGATATTGGCATATATGCTTGCCTTGAAAAACAATAGTAATATCCTCCAAAACAGACAAAACATGCTAGTTTCACTGTATTTATTGATCGATTTTCTCTGAACCGAGTACGATGACCCCATATTTGTATTTCATTTGTGCAGCATTCTACTTTAATAACGCGGACTTTGACTTTGACATATCCCACAATGCATTACATAAGTTATGCCATACGTCACAACGCACTTTGAAGATTCCTATTTCTTGATTGCAACTTTGCGAAAATATCTACAACATGATCAATATTCTTTCATTTTCATAATGACTGAGGAGTAAAGCTGAATATGTTAATTTCTTTTGCCCCATGCATAAATGATTAAATGTATTCAACTTTCTCTATGCGGAGAAACTTGCGCTCACATTCGTATCTTGTCACTGGAATGGTCGCAGCTATTTGTAGTAAAACAAATATGTTGGGATTTATCACATACTTTCAGTGCTAAAGCAACACACTGGAGTAAATTGTTGACATCTATAGAACGAGTGGTTGAACAATTCTGCTGATGGCAATTCTCAGGCATGAGTTTCAATGATCTTATTGTTCAATAAGCAGGCTGTACTAATATAATAAGTTGACGACATTTGGCTTACTAACCTGGAGAGGAAACAGTGTATATGCATTCACCATTAACTTGAAGAATTCAATTAAACAGATCTAGTGATTGGATATATTCCACTCTGCATAATTATACTTAAATCAAATAATATGTGACATGTGACCTGTTCATCCAGTTCACTGCATAGATGGTCAAGAAAATAAGCTAAATTCAGCCTGTATTATTCTTCAGGTGAACTTCATATATATATATACCACAATTCTGAATTCTGTTCTGAATTTCAAACACATTTTTGGAGAAGCTTGGCGATACTACTGATCTTGCGCGTTTGGAAATAAAGCGAAAATTCCTCAATCAATTTCAAAAAGCGGGGATAACGCGAGTTCTAATTGAGCTATCGGAAGGCGGAAGCGAGCGTAACATTGGGCGAAATGGGAATGGTGCATTATAATCGCTTTGCGTTTTGATGCATGTTGATGCATGCCGCAGGACTTGAGTGGATGCGTCAAAATTTACGAATTTTCAATCAACGATAGTCGTTCTTGATCAGGAAGTCGATTCGCTCATCAATTCTCCATAAGAAGTAAAAACGTACCAACGTTATTCGCGTTTCAACGATATTCTTTGCTGCTAGAAAGTGGCGATTGTATTCCAACTAAAGAGAAAAGCGCAAATTTGTTACATTCTCTTGAAATATTGCCGAAGGTTAACGAGAAAGTTAGATAAGCAAATAAATTGAGGCGTACCAATCAAGCACACAGATTAACAGACGGAATTCATAGGAGATCAGCTTTAGTTTGTTGGCGGAAATTAACTTGTTAATTCAGGAAATTCAACCGTAGGACGATGATAAATTAATTACCCAATGGCAATGAACTTTTCCACTATACGTTTGAAACGCCTATACTGTGTAATTGAACCGCGCCTGCGCAATCCCCCCATGGTTGCACGCGCACGTGATCGGAATATATACATATCGTTATACAGTATATACAGACGTAACCGTACCAGTCTGCCCATGTGTTACGTACGCCACTTGAAAAAAGACGTACTGTTACAATATGGATAAACTCTTTGTTTTCAATGAAATGATGGTAAACTAACATCGAACTTATATTTTACACATACCTGTGATTGTTCGCAATATAAAGATAAAATACTCCATACATCATGGTCGTCAAAAACAGCGGTTTTGATGATGACTCCGACCAGACACATCAATAAAATGTGAGTTGCATACTGAAATCTGCACGCCATTTGCTTATACACTCGAGCCCGCGGTTTATTGATGGAATCTGCAAATTTACGGCATACAAATTGAAACATATGCATAGATATGTAACAGCAGAATTACATTAGCTATTCAATTTAACAAACAAAAAAATGAAACGCGTTATCTTGCTCACACTTGTATGTATAACGTAATTTATCAAATCAAATTAGTAGCTATCGATACAAATCACTATGTGCCAGCCTTCATACGTACTTCGTCGAGCAGGCTGATCACAATTAGATTACAGTACACCAGTTGATGTTTTTACAACATATTGTAAAATGTATCAGTTATACATAATTTCTATAAATCGCGCCCTCTTGTGATGGAACTCTACCGTGACGTCAAAATGACGTATATGGGTGAAGACAATGCCTTTTAAATCAATCACTGTTTGATTGTGTAATAATTCATTGTCTAGATTATTGTAAAATCTCTCATAAACATAATCTTCATTAGTGAACGATACAGATAAACTACATCTTCCAGTTATCCATTGACGTAAGTATTTTGTTGTGTGTGTCTTATTTGACTGTAAAGTTTAAGTGACTTTCCCGATCTCGTACCTCAAGGGGACGCGATAGAGAGACGAGACGGGATTCCCCCTGGTACGTGTGGAGAACCCTAGAGATGAAGAATTTACCCCTGATAGTCCTACCAATGAAAGGACTACACATGGAACTAAAGAAGAACGTTCGAATCACCAAGAATCTAGCTTATATAGAAGATAATATTTGGTAATCGTAGTCCTAAATAACTATTAAAAATAGCTAGACGTTTCGAGCAATGGCTCCTTATTGATAGCATAGAAGAAAATGTTAAAACGTACAGGTAGAACATAGGAACGTAAGAACGCGCATGAACTTTAAAATAGAATCACAACAAAATCCCGAGGTCGAGACCAAGTTCACCCACAACTAATAAGAATCGTTTCACTATGTTGTGATAAAGTGTCGGGATAACAGGGGTAATACTATATTTTGGCTTGTTAGCATTTACTAGAAAAATACGTTTTCAGGAACCGTTTACATAGTTAATTATTGTTCTCAACGAATTCAGGTTAGGGCAATTCTATGTGATAAATGACTAAAATAGTTGTTAAGCTGAAAAATTAGTTTAAATCTTTAATATAGGTAAAAGTTCGTATACTTGTTTTTGCTAACATTGGAATTCAATGTGGCACAATCTTTGCCTAAATTATTTATGAGTTTATTCTCAAATAACTTATCGATGTATTTATGCGTCAACGAAACTAAAAGAAAATAGCATTTTTCTCAAGCCTACGTGACTTCAAATTCAGTTGACCTTAGTTCATCCTTTGCAGCAAGTTTATATGTAATTTTAATGACTTATTTACAAAACTTCTATATAATTTCTATATACATACATTATAATTGCTCAAAAATTTCTTTCAAAAATATACATAATGGTTTCAACTGACACACACTAAATTTAGAAAGCGGCGTGTTAACTGAAAATAGTGCCTGAATGGCTTGATCGCACAGGTATTTCTGTGCTCTGTACCAATTGCCACTATCTCTAAGATAATTAAAATATAATTGTAGTAACATACAACGGGTAAACCTTTTCCCCTTTGCTGAAAAAACATAACTTTCGTCTTATTTTTGTTTGAATGATAATTTCCAATTATAACAACAATTTTCTAATTGGTTTAAAAAGAGCTGCAAACCTGTAACAATACTACTAAACATAGCCAGGCCATCTGTGAATAATATGTAGAACCTTGACAAAAAACAGCCTACTCGTTAACAACTGCAACATTTAATTCAGCCCACTTATTGATATTATTATATAAAATAGAAGTGAATATTTTAAGTTTGCAATACAGATATAATGCAACGATGATTATTGGCTTACCTATGCCATTATGTAATGGACATATCACAGATTTAACCCATATATGTGGAAAACAACCATCATTGAGTATCTTATTGAATAGTTCCAACAAAAAATAATAAATTCAACTGGTAAACCACCATCACAACCATATGTTTTCAGATTATCAATGTTTTTCATTAATTTAGTTTATTAAAATCTACTCCCAAATCACTTATTTCTGCATCAATATTGTCCAACAATATTTACCTCATTATAAAAATCTATAAAATTATGAATAAATTGAGGAAATACTTAAACCATTCGTTTTAGAATATATTAGGTTACGGAGAAAACAGTGTTTTTTAAACTTTATCGGCAGCTACAACTTCTAGTGCCTGCATTGGCTTATCATAACAACTTTATTTCTTTGTTTTTAACATTACTTAGTAGTCAGCACGTAAATCTCGGTAAATTTTCAGACGACTTTCAGATTTCAGGTCATGTAATGCATTAAAGGGCCATTAGCGGCGTTTTCAAGCTTTTTTTTCGTATTTTTCTTATATTGAGATTTTTTTCACCATCATAGCGACGAGAGAGCTATAAACTGTGATGGGCAGCAAAACAATTATCAACGTGTTACAAACGCACAAATATCAAGTTAAATTTATTTCGGGACGTCCCGATAAAATGGTGAATAATCTGAGAGCATGCGCAGTATCATCTCAGAAAAAAATGGCAGATCAAACTGGGTGTAGGAAGCGCGGTCGCCGCGAAGTGTGAGCGAATCTGCGAAAAAACGATGACAGACAAGCAAGAATGCGACAAAGATTTATCTTGGCCAAGAGGTTGACAGATGGATTGCCATAAAATTGGAGCATTCTCTTGATTCAGACGCAAATGTAGCCAAGTTTTTAATCGCTAGGTGGGTTGTGTTCAATGTGTTATCGCGGAGTACAATACATGGGTTATGTATTCGCCGTTTATATCCTTGTGTTGTGCATTTTTCTGGGAAAGTTTGGCATAATTTTTTATGTATAGTTTATTTTTTAGGCCAGAATAATAATATAATATACCGGTAAGTGTGAGCAGCTTGTAATATTATATGTTGAAACGTAAAATAAATCCATCGGCGCCATGCGTTATGGTTTGTATATAAGGTGATATTCATTCATTGTGACAGAACCGTGCATGAATTCAAATAATTGGGTATGAAAAACTTTCAAGTGACTATATTGAATTTAGTTTATCGGAAATAGCCACAACGGATTTAGGAATCATGTATGACGCATTGTAACAAGTTTTATTTTATATTCTCAAATACGGAACGCAACAGGAAGTTAGTAGAAACAACAGATTTGTTTCGTTTATAATAGCGTGGGGGAAAGTTGGTTAGCATGGGGCACAACAGAGGTGTTAATCCGAAAATTCATTGTCTATTCTTGTTTGTGATTGGTCCTGGCAACGTTTGGGGGATCATGACGTAACCCCGAGCGTAACTCCGTCTTTGAGAATTATTGTTCTGTTGTGCCATGGTAAGCAAAGAGTTATTTAGATTGTTCATTTCTTTGTTACCTTAAGCCATGGAGCTAACAAAAAATGTTTTATCTCAATGCCTTAACACATGTGGATGAGTGTATTACTAGTATTATTCCATCTATAAGTTGTTTGAAATTGTTTACTGGCAAATTGTTTTCATTTTATTTTATCTACCAGTTTTTTCAATTTTATTTTTTTAATTTTTTTTAAACTCATTGTCATGCTTTAGATAGTAATGTTTTGAGAATTTGTATGTTTAATTTTAAATATGTGTTCTAGTGTAACCATATTAACTCCTGAGGAATTTTAAGTGTTTCAATAAACAATAAAGCTGGCCTAAATAGTCATGTTTGCACTGTGAGACACATCCTACTAATTTTAAAGATAGACAGTACTGATAAACTATTGTTTAAACATGTGATGTCATCATTTGGCAGAAACAGAGCACTTCCTGTTGTTCAACTCATGTTCAACTGAAACCAAAATTAGCATATCTATAGCAAAGGGATATATTCATAGATACTATAAGAAGGAAAATGTAGGTATATTTGATTATCTACCCTGAAAGACAAAACAAAAATGTTATCCAGGCCAGGTTTAAAAAAGTATTGTACTTCAATGTATTCATTTTGTTTTATATTTGTGCATTTATGAGTTGAATGCGAGATGTTTTTAGAGAAACATGTACAAAAGGGATACTTTGCAGAATATGTATCTCACAATTTTTTGTGGTGAAACAATCATTTCTATGTATTTTGTTTTACTACTAGGTGCTCATAATTATATTTCCCTCATAATAAAAAATATGACCAATATAACGGGACACATACAAAAGATGTGAGACACCAACTAATGGCTAAACAGTTCTGACTTTTTAATTATGTGTTTATTCTCTTGCTGCAGGTATCATGCTAGTAAGACTGTACCCTCAACATCAGCTGCAGGTCCCAGTACTGCCAGTGTTCAAACTATGCAGCTACAGGAAACTACAGAATTTTTTGGAAAAACGGCTGTTGAATTTTAAAGGTATGATTCTTGCTATCATCATGTCTTATTTACTATATTCACTTCTAGACAATGTCAGAAAATATGTGTTCTATTCATGTGTTCTATTCATGGTTATGCTATTTTTGCATGATTTAATACTGTTTAATTTTTACTTGGTCAGATGAGATACCATTCTAAGGAGTCTGTTATCCCTTCATCGTCCACTCCAGGCCCCAGTAAAACTGTTCCTATACTAAGAACTCCGGAAGTGTCAGAAATATCCTCTGCTGAATCTGAAAAGTGATTTTTTTCTCAAAAATTATATCAATATTTTCTGTGTAGTTTCATATATTGTCATCTTCATGATGCATGTATTATATCTTATGAAATACAGACTTGTATTGTTATTTCATATTTTAGGAGTGTTGTGTCCTGGATTGACCAGATGGATCAAACTGCTAAACAGAGCTCTAAAGATTCAAGGTAAACAAAAACAAAACATTTTTATTTTTTAAAACACTTCCCCCTGTGGCAAAGTATATCACAACAGTTGAACAATTACAAGATCCATGCTCACCCTCCACTTTTGGAACATTTCTATTTTCAGGGTCACGCTTGACTAAGCACACATACTCTTTGAAATTCTTAATACTAAGAGTACATCACATTGACACATTGCATCCAAACACTTTCCATTTATTTACATTGGATGCAAAAGTGCTGTCACACAATGGAAATGGAGTTCCATCACTGAATACAAACATTCTTCATAGGGTTATCATGAGAATACTACCAAGTATGCACTCAGGTAGTACAAGGTTGCATCAATCTCATCTATGTGTCAGTCAGTATGATTGCTGTATTGCCTTTGTTTATTCTTTGCTGTATTCTTGTGATAATTTCATAATATAAGTAAACACTGTTGAATTATTAACTGCTTGGAGAAATAACGTTTACACATTTATTATTTTTTGGTATCATAGGTGCTACAAAAAAAGACAGGGTACAAAAGACATATCCCCACATCGCACAGTTGATGAAATCAGTTGTGGTGAAGAGGTTGACATGGAATGCAACAAAATAAAGAGCTGGAACCCCAAGATCCAAGAAGAATATCACTGCATCCTACTCCACTTAGTCCACCTCCAACTGCTACTCTTGTTGAACAAAAACAATTCAAGACGCACATAATTATACCAGTCTACCAGTCAGAAACCCTGTGTATTGCATGTTAGCATTCAGGTATTTATTCCTGATGCTCTAAACGCAACAGCTAGGTATTACCAGTCTGTCACCAACACCAAGTCTACCATGTGTCTATAATGTGTACTGCCTATATGCTGCATGACAATTTGCCTTGTTTATATCATCGTAGTCATCCAGTACTAAAATATCTCTGTGATAGTACCGCGCCAAAGCAAGTACAGCTTCATCAAGGACAAGTAGTTCAAAATCCTGAAAGAAGAAGTGTATTTTAGCTTAAAATATATTTTACAATGTTCACTTGATTTTTGTTCCTGTTTGGAGTGGCCAAAGTTTTTGCTGTGTTTAGCTTTAGGAACCACTTGCAGCATGATTTCATGCAAAAGTATTTTTGGAAAACCCTTTCATATGAACCTTGTATATTTTTATTGTTAATAAGCAATTTACTAAAATTATTCCCACAGCAGTAGGGTCTACATGAAGTACCGGTAACACGGTACCCTGTTCTCAATGTGACCAGAAACACTATTTCATTTGTTACTTTGTAGCAGTTATGTAGCACTTTTGATGTACAATACATGTTTATGAAAAATGATAAAACATGACTCATTGTGCATGTATAACACAGAAAGAAATCATGCCTATTTGAAACTCTGTGATACTCACTGGCCAGGTTGTAGTGCACTGTGGAGGCTGTCGCATGTAGCATACATTTTCCCTCTCTGTAGGCATCTCTTGACAATTGCTACAGACACACCAGCTGGGTTTTTGAGAGTTTGGGGATGGATGATATCCACCTGGATGTGGCACAACTAGTAACAAAAGATTAAACATCAAGCCTGGATGTACCTCCACCGCTTAAATCTTTAATTTTTTCCCCATGTCATTTCATCAATTATAGTCTGAAACACAAGTGAAAAAAAAAAACTTTTTAATTATATGCAAGACTTGCAAAACTGTAGGCAAAACCATTATTTTTATAGCCACTGTTTTCATTTGCCAATGGCCTCTGTCACCTATTTAGAGAATGGAATGATCTGCTTATCAATAACCTGTCAATAGGTTTTCCTTCTCATTGTGAGCTAAAATTTTATCTCCTATGTCTGCATATGCACTATTGCTCAATGCTTTCATGTAACACTCAAACTATAGGAACACACAAAATGAAATCAAATCCTTTTTAACTATGGTTATTTAAAAATGTGTATATGTTTAAAAAACAATGCAGATGGCAGAGTAAACAAAAGTTGTTAGCATATATTTTTGTTTGTACGATTGTAGCTTGTACATGTGTTTCTGCCAGTTTTCTTGCCCCAGGCTTGTTTGACCACTTAGCCTGTTCTACGAATGCTTAATTAATGTTGTACACAAGTTAGGTAATTTTCATAAATGAATAATCTTATGTTCAAGGTTTTTTTTATGACTTTCTTTGATTGCTTGTTCATTCCTAAATGTTTACAGTTTTTATGTATTACTACACTGGGTTTTATGAAGGCGAACATTTATAAAACATTTATCCAGAAAGATCCTTGCACTTCATTCCAATTCAAAGAAGATGATTTCATTTGCTGTAGAAACCATTTGGTAATGCCAATACCCCTTGAATCTTGGCTATGAATGCAAAGTGCATTTCAAATCAAAATCAGTCTGCACTTTGTTGGGTTATTTTTTATATTTTGTGGCAGCTTAAGTACACATTAAAATTGCATTTGCCAAATAAAATATATGTTTCTGTCTACGAAAATATACTCACTCGTATTCTGTTCTTTTTTTGAAGAAGAAGAAGCCTCAAAGCATCATGAGCATTTCTCACAGTTTGGCCTTGCCCTCTACAACGTCCACCTCTTCCCCTTCCACGGCTACGACCTCTATCTCTACGCCCCCTTCTACATGGAACTGGCTCACTTTCACCATTTGTTGTGTCCAGAGAACTGCTTGATGCCTGTAGAAAATGCAGTAGTAATTGTTTAAACCATCTGACCATTTTTTGAGGTAATACTGAACAGATGATTCTCTGAAACCAAGCAGCCTGTCGGCTGAGACAGGTCCACTGCTAGCAATGCACATTTCAATTAAAGAACTTCGGATATCATTAGAAAATGAACAATATGTATAGTAGCAAAGCAATCGGACTTGCTGTTTCCAACAAGAAAATATCACTTTCCACCAAAAATGACAAAAATATTCATCAAAATTAGATAATTGAATATATCATCGTGAAATGAACAAATCTGAGAGAGGTTCACATGTAGTACCTATATGTGTATGATATCAAAGCAATCGGACTTGTGGTTTTTATCAAGAAGTCAAAAATATTTTTACGATGGACAATCACTAATATGATAAGCTTGGATAAGTTTACAGCTTAAAAACCAGCGAATATGTTTTCCCCCATATTATACATTCAACTCATTAGGAATCAATGAAAATACACTCCATACAAAAGCTTAAACACCCAGAATATATATATTTTTAGCGAAAATTAATTCCAGCTAAAATAAAGTATTTTACATCATAGCATTGTTAGGTGTGGGGATTTACAGTTTAATTTTCAGCCTCTTTTGTTCAGATCATCCTTATCTGTGTTGCATGTACAAATAATTTGGGGCCTGAATAGTAGATTTGACAGATAATGTAATTCATGCAGAATAGTGACCATGACCTTTACATAAAGTACATGGTTTATTTCATAATCAAGTAAACTTTCTGTCCATAAAATGTATGTACTAAATATAAATAAACCACGGTTCTTCTATGTCGCATACAACTTGTTTACCACTTCCTAGTGACTGAGAATGTTCTAGAACCGTACTGTGTCTGGGTGGAATTTTTAGAAGTTGGTTGAATAGGTAATAGGACACGGTAGAAGGCAATAGAAGGTAATGGAACATTCTAGAAATTTGTAGTAAGTTCCAGACTCATTATGTATGCTGATGTAATGGTCTATTTATAGACAGTGTGGGTATATATAGGGGAGTTGTTCAGCACAGAGATCAGATCAGAGATCTCGTTGAATTGTATTGGAGTTTAAGTATCTAGTTATTGGAGTAGTGGAGTTTTACCGCGTTATTGTACTTGATGTTTGCAGAGTATACTAATACCAGTACCAGTTGAAACCTCATCTGTTGGCTCCGTGTTCGTATTTTATCATCGCCGCCAGGGATGTCTTTTGTTACTGTTGCCATTTTGGTATTTGAACCATCACACCTGTACTATACCAATTACGGTAATATTACGTTGCGTGTGACATCTGGGGGCTCGTCCGGGAATAGTGAAGACATATAGAAGACAACATGGCCAGCGAGATGAAAGATATGTAGAAACAAGAGTTGATGGAATGGGCGGATGAACTGGGAATGACTGGAGAAGACAAAAGGAAATTTATTTTGGAGCAATTGAGTTCTCAGCGGGCTGACAGACAAACAGCGAGGGAAGAGAGAAAGGCAAAAATGGAAATAGAAGTAGAGGTGAGGAAAATGGAGATTGAGGAAAGAAAGGAAAAGTTACGGCTGGAAGCAGAAGCAGGCGAAAGAGAAAAATTGCGAATGGAAGCAGAACAGCGAGAAAAGGAAAGGGAAGCAGAGGTAAGGAAAATGGAGATTGAGGAAAGAAAGGAAAAGTTACGACTGGAAGCGGAAGCAGAACAGCGAGAAAAAGAAAGGGGGATTGAGGAAAGAAGGGAAAAGTTACGATTGGAAGCAGAAGAAAAGAAAAGAGAATTTGAGTTGAGGAATTTAGAGCTGCAAGCGGCAATGCCGGGGTTTCAACAGGCTGATTTTGGCGGTCAACGAAATGTGGTCAGTGATACACAGTCACCAAAGTTGCCTGCATTTGTTGATGGTAAAGACGAACTTGATAGTTATTTATTGCTGTTTGAGAGGTTTGCAACGAATGCGAGTTGGCATAGAGATGGATGGGCCACAAAATTGAGTGCGCTGTTGACTGGTAGAGCACTGGAAGTATATTCCAGGATGTCCGACACTGATGCAGTTGACTATGATCGTGTGAAGGTGGCGCTGTTGACAAAATACGATTTCACAGAGGATGGGTACAGGAAGCGATTCCGTGAAATTAAACCTGAAAGTTTCGAGAGTCCTGACCAGTTAATTGTGCGGCTTAAGAATTATTTTGCTAAATGGGTTGAGTTGTCAGGCGCTGCAGAAACATATGATGGTGTTACCGACTTGATGGTGAAGGAACAGTTTATTGGTGCCTGTACAATAGATCTTGCAGTTTATCTTAAAGAAAGAGCACCCAAAGATTTAGATGAGCTGGCAGTAATAGCAAAGCAGTACCTAGTGGCACATGGTCAACAGTTATCCACAAAGGACCAGGTGAGGTGTAACGATAATAAGACGGCCATTAGAAATACTGATGTGGGACAGGGTAGTAGTATCTGGTGTTATGTATGTCAGGGTGTTGGTCATCGAGCAGTACAATGTCCATCCCGCGTTACTGATGTTAACCATGACAAAGGTGGACAGTGCCTTCAGTGTGGTGCTATAGGACATGTGGCTAAGTTCTGCCATAGTGGACAACACAGGGGTCAAGAAAGAAAGAGTGTCAAACCCAGCACTACTACTGGTGCAGCTGCAGTGGTTAAAGAGGAGAATAATATCAGTGCTAGCTGTGCTGTTCAAATTAACGGTGACATGCCTAAAATGGTTGAGAAGGACCATTTGTTGTTAGCATCGGGGGAGCAGTTAAATGTTGTGAATGGTACATGTATGGAACGGAGTGGCGTTGTGGAGAACAGGACTTTGCCTATGGGTCAAGGGAAGGTTGGTGACACAGTTGTGACCATGTTGAGAGACACTGGGTGTAATGGCATTATAGTCAAGAAGAGCTTGGTATCAGATGACCAGTATACAAAAAAGATGGGTCATATGTTGATGGTTGATCGTACTGTAAGAAGGGTTCCAGTCGCCATGGTGGAAATTGATACGCCATATTTGAGAGGCACGGTTGAAGCATTATGTGTGCAGGTCCCAATCTATGAGTTAATTGTTGGGAATGTGCCCGGAGCAAGACAACCAGATGACCCGGATCCAGTGTGGAATGTGAATGGAGCAGTAACAATCAGAGCGCAAGCGAAGAAATCTGGTAAGGTGAAGCTGCTCAAAGTGTGTGATGTAAAGACTGGAGCACATGTAACAAAAGACAATTTAATCGAGATGCAGCAAGCAGACACATCGTTGAAGAAATATTATAATAAGAGAGAACCAGAAGTGAGAGGGCACCATACAACCTAGTTCCAGGTATATGGAGGCTTGCTATATCGTGTGTATCGGGATCGTTCAGTTCCAGGAGGCAAGACGGTATGTCAAGTGGTTGTGCCGAAACTGTTGAGGACTCGTGTTATGGAGATTGCCCATGATTCAATATTTGGTGGACACATTGGGATAAAGAAGACAGAAGACCGGATTGTGACTAGCTTTTATTGGCCTGGGCTACATCAAGATGTTACCAGTTTTTGTAGATCGTGTGATGTGTGCCAGAAGACTGTTTCAAAGGGATGAGTTGTGAAGGCCCCATTAGGTAAGATGCCTTTAATTGATATGCCATTCAAGCGTGTGGCTATAGATTTGGTTGGACCAATTACACCAGCCAGTGATGGGGGTCATCGATACATCTTAACTATGGTAGACTATGCTACACGGTATCCAGAGGCCGTTCCACTTAAAAATATAGACACGGAGACTGTAGCCGAGGCATTGATTGACTTTTTAGCCAATTGGGGATTCCAGAAGAAGTACTAAGTGACATGGGGACTCAGTTTGTGTCAGAATGCATGCAAGAAGTATCAAGATTGCTCAGCATTAAGAGACTGATGTCTACGCCCTATCACCCCATCTGTAATGGACTGGTGGAGAAGTTTAATGGTACTTTGAAGAAGATGTTAAAGCGGTTGTGTCATGAACAACCAAGACAATGGTATCGGTATATTAGTGCTTTACTCTTCGCATATAGAGAGGTACCACAGGAGTCAACTGGTTTTTCCCCATTTGAGCTGTTATATGGCCGAACAGTTAGAGGCCCAATGAAGATCCTTAAAGAGTTATGGACCGAAGAGAGCGATACTCCTGAGATAGTTAATAGTTACCAGTATGTGTTTGAGTTGAGAGATCGGTTAGAACAGACTTTAGAGATTGCTCGAGAGGAATTACAGAAGGCACAGAACCGATACAAGTGTTACTATGATCGTAAAACAAAGAAACGAGTGCTTAAGGAAGGAGATAAGGTGTTAATTTTGCTGCCAACTGACAACAACAAGCTATTGATGCAGTGGAAGGGTCCTTATGTGGTGGAGCAGGTAATAGGCGAAAACGATTATCGAGTGAGGGTAGGTGACAAAGTGAAGACGTATCATGTAAATATGTTAAAGTTGTATGTTGAACGGGAGATGTCACCTCAACCAGATGGAAGTGAGACAAGTTACTCACCAAATATGGCCATAGATTTGCTGAAGGCTGTGCGCGCAGCTACAGCGGGGTGCAATGAGTCAGATGAAGAGAATGCTGTAGACGAAGATGATCTTCTAGAGTTAGGAACTTGTAAACCCAAGGAGTCAGGTAAAGATGTTCAAATTGGTACAGACCTGAAAGAACACCAGAGAAAAGAACTGGTGGGTTTAGTCAATAACAATGATAAGGTGTTTACTGACTTGCCAGGAAAGACCAAGATAATCAGTCATAAGATTGATCTGACAAATGATACACCAATACGATCTAAGCCATACTCACTACCATATGGAATAAGGGAGAGCCTTAGGCAAGATATTGAAGACATGCTAAAAATGGGAGTAATCAGGAAGTCCACATCACCCTATGCGTCACCGGTGGTGATTGTAAAGAAGAAGGATGGATCAAATCGCATATGTGTAGACTATAGGAGATTAAATAAGGTCACTGTAACCGACCCTGAGCCAATGGTAACGACAGGGAACATATTTCAGAGGCTACATAATAGTAAGTTCCTGTCAAAAATTGATTTAAGTAAGGGTTTTTGGTAGATATCCAGTGGATGAAGAAGATATACCAAAGACAGCATTTGTCACCCCCGATGGAACTTATGAATTTTTAAAGATGCCATTTGGAATGAAGAATTCGGGAGCTACTCTGGTGCGGGGAATCAGGAAATTATTGTCAGGTATGGAGGGGGTTGGAAGCTATATAGATGACCTGATAGTTTATTCAAGCTGCTGGGATGAGCATGTTCAAGTATTATCTGAGTTGTTACGAAGACTGAGGGCAGCGGACATAACAGCCAAGTGTGTTCTGGGTGCAACATCAGTAGAATTCCTGGATCATGAAGTTGCACACAATTGGGTGAGTCCGAGTCACGACAACATGGAAAAAATTCGAGAAGCGCAAAGACCAGCAACCAAGAAAGGTGTCCGATCATTCTTTGGGCTGGTCCATTACTACAGAGACCACATCCCCTTATTCGCAACTATTGCAGCACCCCTGAGTGATCTACTAAGGAAAGGGCAACCCAACAAAGTTGTATGGGGAGAGGCCCAGGAGAAAGCATATAACACTTTGCGGGAATACTTATTGGGCAAACCAATTTTGAAGTTGCCAGACCCACAGAAACCATTTGTGTTGCGGACGGACGCGTCTCAGGTAGGAATTGGAGCTTCATCCAGTTGCGTATGCAAGTAAGAAGTTATCCGATGCAGAAAAGAAATATTCAACTGTAGAAAGGGAATGTTTAGCCATTGTATGGGGCGTGAATAAATTTTGCCTATATTTAGCCGGTGTGGAGTTCATTTTGCAGACGGATCATAAACCATTGTCTTACCTGGATAAAGCCAAGTTTGCAAATGACCGAGTGATGAGATGGTCGTTGACTCTGCAAGGATATAATTATCGTGTTGAGGATATTCCTGGACGGGACAATGTGGTAGCGGACTACCTGAGTAGATTGATGACTGAGGAACTTTTGAACAGTATAGTAGAATGTTATTCGTTTATGACTGTATTTCATATTTTATTATATTCTACTGTATGTGATTTTCGAATTTTTGTACTCAGCGCTTTATTCAGTTCGATTTGATATATTGTATTGTTGTTTTATTTGAAATTGTTATCGTATTCGTATCATTGACGTCGTTGCTAGTCATGTAATATTATATGTTATAATATTCTTGAGAGGGGAGGCATGTCGCATACGACTTGTTTACCACTTCCGTGTGACTGAGAATGTTATAGAACCGTACTGTCTGGGTGGAATTTTTAGAAGTTGGTTGAATAGGTAATAGGACACGGTAGAAGGCAATAGAAGGTAATGGAACATTCTAGAAATTTGTAGTAAGTTCCAGACTCATTATGTATGCTGATGTAATGGTCTATTTATAGACAGTGTGGGTATATATATATAGGGGAGTTGTTCAGCACTGAGATCAGATCGGTGATCTCGTTGAATTGTATTGGAGTTTAAGTATCTAGTTATTGGAGTAGCGGAGTTTTACCGCGTTATTGTACTTGATGTTTGCAGAGTATAATAATACCAGTACCAGTTGAAACCTCATCTGTTGGCTCCGTGTTCGTATTTTATCATCGTCGCCAGGGAAGTCTTTTGTTACTGTTGCCATTCTGGTATTTGAACCATCACACCTGTACTATACCAATTACGGTAATATTATGTTGCGTGTGACATTCTAGTAACCATGACTAAACAATGGAGTAGTATGGTAACGTATCATAACGATAGCAGTGAGTTATAATTCATCCTAGGCTGTTGCAGCATACTCAATTTCTATACTTCTATATACAATTCCATGTCTCCACCCCCTCCCATCGCTAGCTACACAGTGGCAGCGACCAGTGAGCTAAATAACGAAAAAAACTTAGTCGACTTTCATTCCAATGCTTTTAATAAAAATCACTAATGTCTACACATTATTATGTGATAACTCGCCGAGAAATTCAATTGTATGCACTGAGTTGTATACGCGTCATCCTAGGCAAACACAATCGGCGTACAGTGTGATCGGGGTCGCCAAAAAACAGTGAAATAGGTCGAGTGAGAACAACATGGCAAGAGAAAAAGTCTGGGAATTCAACTACAATAAAAGTTGTGCCAGTTTTCCTTGGAAAACGCAGCGAAATAGGATGGTTTATACTTACCGCGGAATACACACTTGAGTCTTCCATTGTTTGGTAGTACTTTGAGTGAGATGACGTCATTCAGAACTCTTGGGAATGTACGCCGCAAGTTGGCATTTAAATCGATGTCGCAATCGTCGGAAAACCATTTTTCGTTCGCGCACGGTGAACTTACGCTATTTTCGTCTTTATGTTCAGCATATTCTCATTTAACACAACCAACATATCATTTCAGCAAATTTCAGATGGATATAAATTATAACAAAAAAGCTTGAAAATGCCGCTAATGGCCCTTTAAGTGCTGTGATTACATCTGCCTTTTTATTTTCTATCGTTCCAGTTATTTTTACTTTTTAGTTGATTTTGTGGTAATTGTTTCATGTCAGAGAATGCTGCAAGTGAAATGGACATTAGATTGTTAGACGCCGCGTTGACATCGTGATCTAGGCTCCGATGAAATAGAATTGAAAGGTTTTTAAAAGAATGACTAAAGATGTAGTCGTTAAAACTGAAATCTTTTCGATTATTCAAACGACACAGGTACGGTATTAACGTTGTTTTGTCTATTGATAAAATTCTTTCAAAATCAATAGTTGACAATTTGATTCTTAGACGGTTTTGAACACGAACATCTCTGAATAAAATAAACTTAATTGTTTGTGTCAAAACATAACCAACAACGCTAGAGTCACAATCATTACTGGATATGGCTTTTCCCTAGTAAATCTGCATATTACAAATATTAGTATCATAGTACTAATTTTATATCAAATGTAAGATTACTTGAAAGCTGTAAAATCACCGTTATGTATCGATAACAGTGAATAAACTACATTCTGTTATCTGGTCATAAGCAGACTTTCTCTATTTACTTTTACACTGTTTCAATGCTGTCCATGGCACCTTACAAAAGGCTTTAACGTATTCAGTTTGTATCAGATGACAATGTCCAGTACCTTACTACATTGTACATTGTCGTAAGTGGCCATGTTGTGATTGTAGCCACAATATGATGAATGCATGTCTTTAAGCTACGCCAATGTTTCAGCCATCCATGTATTGATGAGGTTATAAAAATGGTTTGATGACGTCATCTGGAGCTCTAAAGATATACTTACTATTCCTCTTTATAATAGAGTAGATGTTATCAACGTCTGCAACATACATCATAATAAAAAAGATAACTTATATAATACTGTCGTATTTTAATAACCGGTCTGTTCTCATTGTGTCATTCCAATCCTAAGTACACACAAGCAACCTCCTGCAACGAGCCTTACACAACTTCAATGTTGACAATTTTGTTCCTATATCATATGAATATAATCACACTTGATACCCTTAGAAAAAATATATAATGTGAATTTAAGTTTCTGATGCACTGAAGTACTTGTCTGACTTCAATGTTAGATATGTTGTTATCTCACAGACAAAGCCTTCAATAATATATGTTGTAAGTTATATTATTACTAAAGAACTTGGGCTCAACAGTCCACGTTTAGTAAGAAAGAAATTCTCAACAATCGCAATTATTCATGACATATATAAACTTTTCTCTCAAAGGAAAAGAAGTGAATGACATGTTTTGTTTGTAATAAATATCGAACGCTTTAAAACATCGTATAAAACCAGATTGTTTTGAATAACTTTCTTTTAACTAATAATTTTAAATAAAACATAAAAATACATCTTGTCTATTTTTTCTATTACTACATATGTGGTTTCAGAAATAGTGTGATATATTTCTTGAAGTGTATAAATCAAATGTGAATCTTGAAAGAATATCCAAAGATATTTTCCGTATAATTTCAACTAACTTGTTTTAATTCAGTACACTACTATACCACATGATAAATTGGAGTTGAACATTACAAATATTAAGCACCAAACATGTCTTTATAGAAATAGTTATACTCGCTACAAAAATACAGTAGTTGCAAAAATAAAGAAAATAATTATACATCTGTCACCGTAACGCCATTAGCTTAAGCGTGCCCGTAATTTTGTGGTATTTTACGGGGTATCTTACAATAAATAAATAAAACAAACATGGCAGCCCCAGGGTTTGACCGAATCCTCATACAAAGAAGTTCACTCAATTTGGTCTAAACTTTTTGTATTCGACATGTATAATAATAAGGTTATTTCGAGAATACCGAAAAGTAAGTACCCAGACAGTACGCCGTCGCTGTGCTGTCTTCGTGCATATTTTTCGCTATCCTCGTAATAGCCTCATAGTATGCTGCAATTCTATATTGATAACATATTTTTCGTGTTAGACATTCAACATTTCAATGCTAATATCACGTTTTCTCTCGCCACCGGATATATTTCTTTTTTCGCATAAATCCTTTAATTTTTACATTTCGGAGATATTAATAGTCTATCAACAAACATAAATTCAATCATGGGTACTTTTCTTTCTAATAGACTAGCGGCCACGACTTGCATCAACAAAACAAGACATCTTTCAGCTAAATGTTGCTTACAATACAACGTTAGGATTGAACACGTGATCAAGGCAATACAATCTTGTATTAAAGAATCATGAACTAACATGAACTAGCAATTCAAAATATTTATTTATGAAGGTCCACATCATTCTTGATTTGTACACTGTCACAATACCATACTTTCATGAATTCCCATCTACTATTTATCGTCTGCCCCACAATAGATGTCAATATGTATGACCATTCTATCTCAAATGACAATCATTACAATTGAATAAACGTGGTGACTGTGTTTGCAATATAGTATGTGTACTTGGTAATGAAGTTATTTTCTGTGTTTATTTTTCAATACAACCCTAACAAGATGTCAGATTTTATTCTTCCCCTTTCAACTGATTCAGACGATTAGCTCTGTTGCAAACTTCATCACCCACGGAGTGTAACGAGAAGCATTAGTGAGGTAAAATAGTTCATCACGAACTATTATCCGTCCCCGACCAAACAGACGAGTATGTTGATGTACTCTAAGCTCATTAATAATCAAACCAGTGAAAACATTATGAATGCAGGCCAATTACAATTACATTAAATACTCAGTTTAGTATATAGTTGCCATGACGATTTGCAGATCAGCCCATAAAGATGTGAAATTAAACGGCACACATTAATTCGGTTAAAATACCAGTTCACAATAAAATTACTTAGATCCAATCAACATTTAACTGCGAGCTTCAAGAAGTCTATAATTTTTGCAAAAAAATGGGATTCAGGGTCGATTGATCATCCAAATAAATACGTAAATTTGCATACCAGAATTCGAGATTCGACAATTTGGTGGCGTACTCATATATACACTGGATTGTTCTAAATCCTATGTTGTATTTTGACTTGGAGTTTGAGAACTGAAAACTGCCATTTTTCCAACTATCTAAACATAGTTCAAATGTTGTCACTTGAAGTAAATAACAACTAAATTACATTACCCTTGTAACATCATGCAACTTGACGTGAACTCTAAACAACAATTCGGTATCAATTAAGAAATTTGGCAAACTCGTGGCAATACACTTTTATGAGCAAATCAATTTAGTGGAAATAGAAATAAACACCTGTATATTGACAAAACATCCTTCTGTGAAAAATGAGTGAAAAACAACTTCGTTGGTATGATAACTTCCGGGCAATAGTTATTCAGCCTCGTAATAAACTTTGGATGTATATCTATATCAATATGACGACGGTCGAATTTGCTTAATAACCATATCCCAAGGCGAATAACCTGCGGTTGAGACTGAGGTACATTTAGGTCATAGTGCTAGTAGTACCAGAATCGTGATCCAGCAAAGAGACAGATGTGCCATATGTAGCGATTGTGTACAAATTAAGAAATCTTTTTAATCTTTTTTAAAGAATAAAAACATGCTTAATAATATTTGAATATAATGTAAAATCACAACTAATACCCCTAATGTAAAATCACAACTAATACCCCGGAAACGGTTAAAATACATCGTGTACTGCAATTCCATTAATGGATAATGATTATATTCCAATGTATCTGTATTTGGTGCCCTATACTCAAATGTTTGCACTGATTGCAAATCAAATGGACGAAAACTGTACAACAATTTTTACAATACTCATTTTTACATACCTTTTTAATATCCAATTTTCCCACCAACGAATTATATTCCCCAGCACAATAGCTTTGCTAGACACTGTTTACAGTACATATGTGACTTTATGAATTATAACATTATGTCATAAGTGCTCCAAATCATTTTTCGTATTGTTAATAAATTGCCAAGGGGACAATTAATATTTTAACATTCAATAATTCCTTAATTAATTTTCTATACATTTGTCATGAATTAGTTTTCGCGTATCTGTTGACCAACTTAATTAGCTGATTACTAGCGACTTGCTGTGTTATGTCTGTCATTGTTTAGGCCTATTTGAAGTTTTGGACGGAATTGGCTTGGCAATTGGCAGTGATTTGGAACTAATTTTGAGATAACCGTCGCTGTTCTGACTATTATTTCTGACAGTTGGTATCCGTAGTTATTAATGTAGTGAATGATTAATCAAAAAGTATGACGTATTTAGTACTTAGTGTGATTGGCTTTATGATTGAAGGTTACGCCCTAGAGTCTTTTTACTGTTTTGTAATTGGTTAGTGTTTTGAAAATGAATAAAGAGAGTTTGAGTTGGTCTTGGCGAGTACTCCACGATAGACACAGTCGTGGTCCAGTCCCGGAGAGTCTTGGGGCGAGTCTAAGCACAGTCTTGGGCTAGTCTTGGGTCAGCCTTGCGATAGTCTTGGGGACTTTTCCCCAGGGCGCTGTGTCTTATAGAGTGCACGACTGACCGACTAAGACGAGAGTTGAAACGTATTTCGCTGTGTGTGTCTTATTTGACTGTAAAGTTAAGTGACTTTCCTGATCCCGTACCTCAAGGGGACGCGATAGAGAGACGAGACGAGATTCCCCCCTGACACGTGTGGAGAACCCAGAGAAAAGAATTTCCCCCTGATACGTTTTGGATGAACCGGGACAGGTGTTTAACACACATTGACATCCTGTGAAGAAAAGTGAAATGGCGAAGGTGTGTCTTTCTTGTGAACCGAACTAACAGCTCCATGGCAGAGACGACTCAGAAACTGCGCTTGACGACTAACGATTTTACCCGAACGACACCGATGTACAACGCTGAAGAGATGAAGATTTCAGAACCCCTTACGAAGGATGAGTATCGTATAGGACTGAATAATTAAGAATTGAGCGACATTAAAGACAAGAAGATGATAAAGAACGACCAGGACTAACGCGATGACAAGAGGAGATGCTATATAGACTTTGATTAGAACTTTAGCTATCTGTGTATTGCTTAGAGAACCGCTCGCTGGACACTGTAACTGACACTGTGTAACTCAAGACGTTGAACTCTGTTTTTTTTCCAGAATACTAACCCCATTGCTCAGTAATATAATGTATTGCTTGCTTCTCCTATCGATTTTACATTTTTTTTTGTGGTATTGAATTGTATGTAAGCGCCCAGATCTTTCTTTTTGAACTGATATTTAGTCACCTGCGAGGTCCTTTATAACGATTTAAGCCTGCCTCAGTGGACAAGTATTTGCAACACAGTGTTTTGAGTTTTGTGAAGTTTTATGGTGTTTTAATGAGTTTATGAGTAAGGGATATGATGGGAGGAATGATGCCCCCACGAGTTTTTCAGAGTTTTGAGATTTGTCGAGTACAGAGATACCGACGTTTTAAGAGTTGTTTTTGTTTTTGTTTACGTGTTGTTTCCGGAATACTTCTGACGCTTTTTGAGTGGAGAGCACCTTTGTAACGTTTTTAAATGTCTTTTTGGGATGAGAGTATTGTGCGTCTATATGCGTATTGTTTCATAACGCAAGCTTTTGTTCATGATTGACAGGATTATATGTAACTCAGTTGTGTATATCGTTTTAGCCTTTTTCCGTCTTTATGCCAGAGGAGTAATGTGTTATGAAAGCGACATTGTCTTTGCATTCCGTTTCCACGCCCTATGACTTTTGTTTAGATTAACGACTTGTGAGTTCAGTTGAAGTTTATAAGCATATATGACAAGAGTTTGATTAATAGCTTGTTTATTCATTGTTTATTAGTTACCGCTTTGCAATGCTTTAACCGAGAGACGCATCCCTGGTAATCACGTGATCGTGCTGTCGACGGCCGCGATTGGCCGATCGCTTGGTTACACCGCCTTAGTTTTTTTGACCTTTTTATATAGAGTTTGTAACCTTATACATTCATTCTGCTACCCATGCACTATCCCACTTGTTGCTACCCATGTGATGTACATTTCCCAGCTCATTTACTATACCTGTAAGGATTACACACATAATCTGAGATGTCATCAACGTCACTTGTCTGATGTAGCATCTAAGATTATTTGCAGACACAATTTGATTGTGAATGCTATAAGGCTTGTGTCACGTGTGGAACAGGAATCACTCACAATTAGGGGAAATATTAAAATAAATCACAATTTAGTCATTTTCGTCTGCAGATTTATTTAGTTGTTAACAAAGAAGTGTTGTTACTAACACAATATGTGTTTTGTATTCTTTTACATCTCCACTTTTTGGAAATAATTACATTGGCAGTTTTATTGTAATGTAACTATTGCAGTATTTTATCTGGCGCTATGTTTCAGTGTATCTACTTATGTAATACGTTTCTTACATCAGACCAAAAGATTAATCTCATAATATTGTTGATGATCATTATTATTCCGAAATTGGGAGATATTTCATACTGAAACGACCCATGACATTCTCAATGGAAGCCATCGACAATTATATTGACAGAGACATCCTGTGTGATTAGTACAAGAACTCCATGCCGCTAACTGTACAACATAGACCATACTGTGATGGGTATTGACATTAGCATGCGTACAGAAGGGAATAGTGCTGTTATATTACAGTCGACATTTATGTCGTCATTCGAAGAGTTTTTGAAGCAAGACTAATATACTTTATAGAAGATGAACATAAAGCTGACGAGTTTTTGTCGGTGTAATGTCGATTGCGGTCCATTGCAATACCTGAACGTTAATCGGTGTCAGTGGTCTTGAAAAGCAGCTGTTTAATCTTTGCCAAATAACAGGGATACCCGATGTGCACAGACATTACCTCATGTGACGTGAATTCTAATTGTAATGTAAATGATTAATTGTTGTGCAGTTACTCAGGTTATGAATCAATGTGCTACTCGACGTGAAAATATTACATTTGTCATGTTTTGTCTGCTCCATCAGAATTGACAAATTTTGACACCTAACAATTTGTTTGTCATAAATTTGTATGGCTATATAAAAACCGATATAAAACCTTGTTTTTCAAACTGTTTAAATGAAATTAAAGGGAAATAAAAAGACATGCATTACAACAGTGAACACCAAATCCAAATACGTGATCACAGAAAGTTCCTCGTCACTGCATGCAGATGGGCCCTATCCTAACATTAACAGCTCAAATTAGGGTGTAACAAGAACGGTTCTACAGTGACTAGTTGTTAATTCACAATTCGAATCCCGGACATATACACACATATAGAGTATAACTATATACACATATAATGCTAGTTAGTAATTATGGTCTCATAAGAACCCTACACAGTTAAGATTATCTTCGGGGACTATTCTTCCTACCAGCAGAGACTATCACTATGTCAAATTAAATGAAACAAATCAGTTCACATAGGTTTGTTACAACCACTGTGAAACAAACTCCACATTGTATCTCTTTCATTAATCTTAATTTTTTGTTTGCAATATTGTTGGAATTCGTTATTTTATTATTTACTATTTTCGTCGATCATGTCTGCTATTAATTAAGATAGATAATTGCCGATTTGCCACATACACACCGCTAAACTGAGGTTACTTTACATTAAAACTTGTTCTATATTTTCGGAAAAAAAAACTTTCCTCGTCTACTACTATATGGTGCATCTTGAATGACGATACACATCACAGTGGTTTACGAGTTATTTACAATAAGTAACACAAAATACACTTGGAAAGACACGGGCTACTTGTTTATTGCAAAGTTTAACAAAATGACGAAAAATAGTTCTCAAAAACATTCTATAACAATGTTTTGTGGAATGCCTGAGTCCTACTTTTCAAAATAGACAAATATTATAATGAACACGTGATGTAAGTTATACGAACAGCGTTACAATAATTATTTGGTTTCCAGAAGATGTTTTGTATGTAGCCGGTTTGGTACTTCTTGAATTTGAGGTGACTGGGCTTCTCTACGTACACAACTACTTGCATATTAATGAGTATATCTTGACGTCATACCAGGACCATAGTACAGAGAATGTCAGTAGCGTACATTTCTCCTCTTTTTTAGAGAGTCCTCAAGTGACAGTTTTTAAGACGGAAAATTCAAAATGAAAATTGGGTAGATAGAACAATATAGACATATATTTGAGTGCATATTGCCCATCTACAATGGAAAAATGTGAGATTTATACAACTTCATTGCTCCGTAATATAAAAGAATGACAACATGTAAAATTCCTAGTTTCATTGCTATGTATTTATATTATTTGTAATATGTTTAACAATTTAAGTTTTGTGTAATATGAATGACATCACAAATAAACTTAATTGCAATAAACTAAACTACTGGCTGACTGGCTGTAGCAATTATTGTTTCAGTTTTCAATCATGCAACAGTTTTGTTCTATGGATATATTATTTTACCAGTAAGCACGATGGGTATTGTTATTATCCTTCGCGAGAGAATATTTGGAAGCAAGTGGAGAGAAAGTGCCAGACGATCGTCCAATATTCGACCATCGTGATTAGTGAAAACATTAGAAAGTCTCACTACACTATACAGCTTCTACTCCCCCTAATGTACTTCAAATCGGTCTTTATTAACACATTTTTCTCAGAAGACAATAAATAAATAAATAAATAATAAATAATAAATAAATAAATATAGACGCGATGGAGTACATTTCGAAATGAATAAATTACCTCAGTGTCGCATCGAACATGCACCATGTAACAAAGTCATTCGCATTGCCATAAGGAAGAGCGCGACCCGCCCAATGGCGCAGTGGAAACTCACAGCGATTACCGTTTGATTAGTGGCTGCCAACAAAATATAGAAGTACCTCTCGAGCAAACAGACAAGTAATGTTAAAGCGAACATTGAGGGCTATATGCCATGACATAAAACTATTATCAACGTTTTCTAAATAATATACTGTACTATACGAAAATGGCCGCATGATAGCACGATCACGGCAACGACCACGTAAGCCAATTTTCAACGATCTGTACTTCCGCGATAACAAGTAATGCATGACTCAAGCATTGATTTCTTTGATGAATCGACAATTATTTCACCACCCACGCCACCATAACCACGCTAAAGACAAGAATACTAATTGATACTTTCCAAGTACTACTCCCGTAGTCTGGATGTTTAAATTCTGCATGATTCCATATTTATATGGATTCAAATAGCCATCATATTTGCATATTTGAAGCCTTGCAATTTCTATTATTATTATGCGCATATAATGAATCAGCCAACCAAATCACAAATATTATTTATATCATTTATCTCTCCGCCATATTGGCTGTCATTTCATTTCATTGCAGCAAGCTTTACATTCCCAAATTTGCATCTCTTGAGATGTATGTAGAATATACTTGATTACGGTAATAATGCCATGCTTATGTAGTTATGATATATTGAAGATAATATTTGGTAATCGTAGTCCTAAATAACTATTAAAAATAGCTAGACGTTTCGAGCAATGGCTCTTTATCGATAGCATAGAAGCAAGTGTGATAACGTACAGGTAGAACATAGGAACGTAAGAACGCGCATGAACTATAAGTTAGAATCACAAAAAATTCCACAATAGAACAAATAACGCGCCCTAGGTAGTGAGCTCAACAAATGAGTTGAACTGTTTGTTAATACCATGGGGTTCTTTAGTTCCAAGGCGGAATATAGTTTCCTCCTCGACACGCCTGAGCTGATTTTCGTTGCCATTGACAACACATACACCAGAAATAGACATATCTGTAATATTATGTCCACTAGAATTAAAATGAAGTGAAACCGGATAATAACGATTTTTCTGTCTAGTTTGCCGTAGATGCTCAGCAAACCGATCACCCAGTCGACGAACTGTAGAACCAATATAAAGTTTCCCGCATCTAATACATGAAATGCAATATACAACATTCATAGTGATACAACTGAACGGATATTTGACCTCAACATCTCCCTTGGGACCAAATATACGATTAGTGTCTGTAATAAAAGGACAAGTATTACACCTAGGACGATTACACGGGACAGAACCATATTTCTCAGGGTCTCCCCTTTCACCCGTATGCACCAATAACCTCCTTAAATTAGTGTCACGGCGCCAGGCAGTAGTAGGCATTAGTGGAAACGTAGAACTTGTCTCCTCACTGGTCTGTAAAATGTGAAAATGTTTGTACATAATGTTTTTAATCCTGACATTTAAAGGATGGTACGTAAGTGCCAAAATTACACGATCCTGATTGTCACGGGAAACCGTAGAACCAATACAATCAGTTCTTGACATTGACACAACCTTGGCCAATGCTTTCCCAGTGACATTACGAGGATAACCCCGTTTTCTGAAATAATCACATAAAATACTCGCCTGGTTACGGAAATCAGTATCATCGCTGCAAATACGACGTACCCGGAGTAACTGCGAGTAAGGTATGGAGTCCTTCATTCTAGTAGGATGTGAAGATTCATACTGTAAATAACAATGTGAATCAGTAGGTTTTGTGTAGATAGATGTAGAAATGCGATCACCATCTACCTTAGTAGAAATATCGAGAAATGGTAGTGTTATTTCTGATATCTCATGTGTGTATTGTATGGCGGGATTAAAGTTCTTCACAAAGTCAATGAACTGTAATAACTCATCCCGACTGCCAGACATGGCACCAAATCCATCATCAATGTACCTGACATAAAATTCAGGTTTAGTGCCTTGAAAGGACGAAAAAATTAACTCCTCTTGATATGACATGAATAAACATGCATAGCTAGGACCAAAACAACTGCCCATAGCCACACCTCGTTTCTGTATATAATGTTTACCATTAAAAGAAAAGCAATTCCCGTTCAAAACTAATTCCGCTAAGCGCACCAACACAAACGTAGGAGGATCCTTAACTGTCCTTTTATTCAGAAAATGCTGTAAAGCCAACAGTCCATCAGTGTGCGGGATAGATGTATAAAGGGATTTTACATCCATAGAAAACAAAAATCTGGGTATATCCGGTGTGAAACGAAATAACTCTAGTTTCCTAAGTGCATCATTTGTATCCTGAACATACGTAGGCTGTGACGCAACAATAGGTCTCAACATTGAATCCAAGTATCGAGCTATGTGCTCAGTCGGACAATTACATGCTGAGACAATGGGTCTACCAGGGTTGTTTACCTTGTGAATCTTAGGTAATAGATAAAAGACTGATGTCCGTGGTCTGCGCACTATAAGATTTTTGGCCTCTATCGGCAAATCACCTTTAGCAATATAGCCATTAACCACATCACCTATTTCCCGTTGTATTTCATTCGTGAGATCCACATCAAGTGCCCGGTAGGAGTCTGTATCAGATAACTGCCTCTCTGCCTCAACCAGATACAAATCTCTACGCCAAACCACCACTGCTCCACCCTTGTCAGCTGGCTTAATAACAATCTCATCACGTCGTGACTTAAGAGAATTAAGAGCGTCACGTTCCTGACGAGTTATATTGCTATTTTGCCATTTCTGATTATTAAACTTAATAGTATGTATTTCTCGTCTACACACACTTATATAATGATCCAGAGTATCATTACGACCAGGTGGTGGTGTCCAATAGGACACAGATGGTGGTGCTCCAAATAAACGAGCGTTGTGAATAGTATCCATGTCCTGGCTAGCTTCATCGCGATCGCGATCAGCGTCCTGCGCATGGTACTCCTTCAGTCTAAGTCGGCGAAAAAAACTGTCAGCGTCGCGTTTCACCTGAAATTCATTTACTCTAGATTTAACCGGAATGAAATTCAGTCCCCGACTCAATACGCTACGTTCGGATACACTAAGAGGGAGGTCCTCAGGGATAGTGACCACCCGGCGAACATTTTCGCGCTCAGCAAAAGGCAACCTGTACTCACCCTTTTCTTCATACCTACCTGCACAGAGTCTGTTCAATTTCATTAATTTGCGTCTCCGCAAAGCATGGTATAAACGCATATTCAGAGAATGAACAGCCGTAAAAATTGCACTTATCTGGGTTGGTCGGCACAGGTAATATAATGAATCCAATGAATCGAGACGCTGTTTATGGTGAAGCTTACATTTAAAAACATTGTCCCGAATAGTAGAATTCATCAGACTGCGCGAACACCTATTAAGGCGTTGATTACAGTGTCGTAGAAAAGCGTTAGATACACTGCTACTTGCCGCTCTGAAGTTAAGTCTAAATCCAACAGGAATCACTTTTTTCCGAAGGCAAGCATCAATGAAAAATATGTGGCTGGTACATCTAGTCTTCCCAAAAGTCGCCTTGCAAAATCTGACCGCGACAGTTCTTACATTTTCCGGCAGACCCCTAGTACTCTCCACAAACAAACGATGTGCATGGCGTTGATGGAAATTCTTACCCGATGACATTAGTAAGATAGCAGCAAATAGAAAAATCGTAATAGTAGTTTATAAATAAATAAACGCTGCTCGGACTGATAAGTATGATATATTGAAGATAATATTTGGTAATCGTAGTCCTAAATAACTATTAAAAATAGCTAGACGTTTCGAGCAATGGCTCTTTATCGATAGCATAGAAGCAAGTGTGATAACGTACAGGTAGAACATAGGAACGTAAGAACGCGCATGAACTATAAGTTAGAATCACAAAAAATTCCACAATAGAACAAATAACGCGCCCTAGGTAGTGAGCTCAACAAATGAGTTGAACTGTTTGTTAATACCATGGGGTTCTTTAGTTCCAAGGCGGAATATAGTTTCCTCCTCGACACGCCTGAGCTGATTTTCGTTGCCATTGACAACACATACACCAGAAATAGACATATCTGTAATATTATGTCCACTAGAATTAAAATGAAGTGAAACCGGATAATAACGATTTTTCTGTCTAGTTTGCCGTAGATGCTCAGCAAACCGATCACCCAGTCGACGAACTGTAGAACCAATATAAAGTTTCCCGCATCTAATACATGAAATGCAATATACAACATTCATAGTGATACAACTGAACGGATATTTGACCTCAACATCTCCCTTGGGACCAAATATACGATTAGTGTCTGTAATAAAAGGACAAGTATTACACCTAGGACGATTACACGGGACAGAACCATATTTCTCAGGGTCTCCCCTTTCACCCGTATGCACCAATAACCTCCTTAAATTAGTGTCACGGCGCCAGGCAGTAGTAGGCATTAGTGGAAACGTAGAACTTGTCTCCTCACTGGTCTGTAAAATGTGAAAATGTTTGTACATAATGTTTTTAATCCTGACATTTAAAGGATGGTACGTAAGTGCCAAAATTACACGATCCTGATTGTCACGGGAAACCGTAGAACCAATACAATCAGTTCTTGACATTGACACAACCTTGGCCAATGCTTTCCCAGTGACATTACGAGGATAACCCCGTTTTCTGAAATAATCACATAAAATACTCGCCTGGTTACGGAAATCAGTATCATCGCTGCAAATACGACGTACCCGGAGTAACTGCGAGTAAGGTATGGAGTCCTTCATTCTAGTAGGATGTGAAGATTCATACTGTAAATAACAATGTGAATCAGTAGGTTTTGTGTAGATAGATGTAGAAATGCGATCACCATCTACCTTAGTAGAAATATCGAGAAATGGTAGTGTTATTTCTGATATCTCATGTGTGTATTGTATGGCGGGATTAAAGTTCTTCACAAAGTCAATGAACTGTAATAACTCATCCCGACTGCCAGACATGGCACCAAATCCATCATCAATGTACCTGACATAAAATTCAGGTTTAGTGCCTTGAAAGGACGAAAAAATTAACTCCTCTTGATATGACATGAATAAACATGCATAGCTAGGACCAAAACAACTGCCCATAGCCACACCTCGTTTCTGTATATAATGTTTACCATTAAAAGAAAAGCAATTCCCGTTCAAAACTAATTCCGCTAAGCGCACCAACACAAACGTAGGAGGATCCTTAACTGTCCTTTTATTCAGAAAATGCTGTAAAGCCAACAGTCCATCAGTGTGCGGGATAGATGTATAAAGGGATTTTACATCCATAGAAAACAAAAATCTGGGTATATCCGGTGTGAAACGAAATAACTCTAGTTTCCTAAGTGCATCATTTGTATCCTGAACATACGTAGGCTGTGACGCAACAATAGGTCTCAACATTGAATCCAAGTATCGAGCTATGTGCTCAGTCGGACAATTACATGCTGAGACAATGGGTCTACCAGGGTTGTTTACCTTGTGAATCTTAGGTAATAGATAAAAGACTGATGTCCGTGGTCTGCGCACTATAAGATTTTTGGCCTCTATCGGCAAATCACCTTTAGCAATATAGCCATTAACCACATCACCTATTTCCCGTTGTATTTCATTCGTGAGATCCACATCAAGTGCCCGGTAGGAGTCTGTATCAGATAACTGCCTCTCTGCCTCAACCAGATACAAATCTCTACGCCAAACCACCACTGCTCCACCCTTGTCAGCTGGCTTAATAACAATCTCATCACGTCGTGACTTAAGAGAATTAAGAGACCACGGACATCAGTCTTTTATCTGGATATACCCAGATTTTTGTTTTCTATGGATGTAAAATCCCTTTATACATCTATCCCGCACACTGATGGACTGTTGGCTTTACAGCATTTTCTGAATAAAAGGACAGTTAAGGATCCTCCTACGTTTGTGTTGGTGCGCTTAGCGGAATTAGTTTTGAACGGGAATTGCTTTTCTTTTAATGGTAAACATTATATACAGAAACGAGGTGTGGCTATGGGCAGTTGTTTTGGTCCTAGCTATGCATGTTTATTCATGTCATATCAAGAGGAGTTAATTTTTTCGTCCTTTCAAGGCACTAAACCTGAATTTTATGTCAGGTACATTGATGATGGATTTGGTGCCATGTCTGGCAGTCGGGATGAGTTATTACAGTTCATTGACTTTGTGAAGAACTTTAATCCCGCCATACAATACACACATGAGATATCAGAAATAACACTACCATTTCTCGATATTTCTACTAAGGTAGATGGTGATCGCATTTCTACATCTATCTACACAAAACCTACTGATTCCGCCTTGGAACTAAAGAACCCCATGGTATTAACAAACAGTTCAACTCATTTGTTGAGCTCACTACCTAGGGCGCGTTATTTGTTCTATTGTGGAATTTTTTGTGATTCTAACTTATAGTTCATGCGCGTTCTTACGTTCCTATGTTCTACCTGTACGTTATCACACTTGCTTCTATGCTATCGATAAAGAGCCATTGCTCGAAACGTCTAGCTATTTTTAATAGTTATTTAGGACTACGATTACCAAATATTATCTTCAATATATCATACTTATCAGTCCGAGCAGCGTTTATTTATTTATGTAGTTATGATGTTTCCAAAGAACGTTGCTAAGCTGATTTCACTTTGGCAGCCATTGTCTTGTATTTATTCCAACAAAAGTGTATTTATGAAAATCTGAAACGTTCCAATGATCACATAATTGGTTCAAGAAACATTCTAGTACTTTTAAATAAAAATAATGTCTTTTAATTTACTAAAATGCTACAATTAGACTCTAAATCCAGGTTAGCTAACATGTCTGCCAGGCTAAAACTAAAATAGTATTCAAAAAATCCGTTTTTTGGCTCTGGCCATGGCAACGGTGGATCAGGCTTTTTTCCTGATGATACCACCTAACTAGAGTGAAGGTGTGACTTGTCTGCCAAGTTTGAACCAAATTGACCCAGCCAAAAAAGTGATTTTGAGGCCAATTCTAGCGGAGCGGATCGCCAGAATAGTCTTCTTTGTTAATGTGAATGATAATGGATGACTGGGATGACCAGGAAGGAGTATGTAAAATGCGCTGTTTATATTATATATAGGTGTTGCATGTAGTGAACCAATAAACGCTTGAAAATATCGATATAATTGTGATCCAAATTTGCACATCTTCTGTCAAAAATTTGCCGGTAAATACAATTTGCACTGCGCCAATTCTTGGGAAGCAAAGGAGAGCCAGCCTTCAGCCTAAAAATCTAATAGTCACCCCACGCACGACTCAGTTGATGGTTATCTTGGCATGTTGTTCATCTAAATTTCGACTAAGAACTACCGAACTTTACGCAATATGCATATGTCATTATATGTAAGAAGGTGTGCTACTAAATGAGAATGTCCTTCTGGAAGTATGCTTTCAATAACAGCAAATGCACAAGTTATTAGGTAAGGTAGTTTGGACCTATTTGTGCCTAAGGTAAAAACAATGTCATTCTCATCAATTGTAACGTTGTTAATAGCTACTAATAAAGCACAATTTACCATATTAACGTGCTCACTTGCGGGAACGTTCACTATTGGAAACGCCGAAATTCCTTCATGCAGTGTTCTGGATTTATGCATATATGAATACTTCAGCAATTATAAGGAATATACTGTGAATATGAATATGAATACAATTATAGCGATTATACTGTGAATATGAATATGAATACAATTATAGCGAATATACTCTGAATATGAATACAATTATAGTGATTATACTGTGAATATGAATATGAATACAATTATAGCGATTATAATGTGAATATGAATATGAATACAATTATAGCGATTATACTCTGAATATGAATATGAATACAATTATAGCGATTATACTCTGAATATGAATACAATTATAGCGATTATACTCTAAATATGAATATGAATACAATTATAGCGATTATACACTGAATATGAATATGAATACAATTATAGTGATTATACTATGAATATGAATACAATTATAGCGATTATACACTGAATATGAATATGAATACAATTATAGCGATTATACACTGAATATGAATATGAATATGAATACAATTATAGCAATTATACTCTGAATATAAATATGAATACAATTATAGCGATTGTACACTGAATATGAATACAATTATAGTGATTATACGCTAAATATGAAAATGAATACAATTATAGCGATTATACACCGAATATGAATATGAATACAATTACAGTGATTATACACTGAATATGAATACAATTATAGCGAATATACTCTGAATATGAATACAATTATAGCGATTATACTCGAAATATGAATATGAATACAATTATAGTGATTATACTGTGAATATGAATATGAATACAATTGTAGCGATTATAATGTGAATATGAATATGAATACGAATACAATTATAGCGATTATACACTGAATATAAATACAATTATAGCGATTATGCTCTGAATATGAATATGAATACAATTATAGTGATTATACTCTGAATATGAATACAATTATAGCGATTATACACTGAATATGAATATGAATACAATTATAGCGATTATACACTGAATATGAATATGAATACAATTATAGCAATTATACTCTGAATATGAATATGAATAAAATTATAGCGATTGTACACTGAATATGATTATAGTGATTATACTCTAAATATGAAAATGAATACAATTATAGCGATTATACTCTGAATATGAATATGAATACAATTATAGCGATTATACACTGAATATGAATACAATTATAGCGATTATACACTGAATATGAATACAATTATAACGAATATACTCTGAATATGAATATGAATACAATTATAGCGATTATACACTGAATATGAATACAATTATAGCGATTATACACTGAATATGAATACAATTATAGCGAATATACTCTGAATATGAATACAATTATAGCGAGTGTACTCTAAATATGAATAAAATTATAGCGATTGTACACTGAATATGAATACAATTATAGTGATTATACTCTAAATTTGAATATGAATACAATTATAGCGATTATACTCTGAATATGAATATGAATACAATTATAGTGATTATACTCTGAATATGAATATGTATACAATTATAGCGATTATACTCTAAATATGAATACAATTATAGCGATTATACTCTGAATATGAATATGAATAAAATTATAGCCATTATACACTGAATAAGAATATGAATACAATTATAGCAATTATACTCTGAATATGAATATGAATAAAATTATAGCCATTATACACTGAATATGAATATCAATACAATTATAGTGATTATACTCTGAATATGAATATGAATACAATTATAGTGATTATACTCTGAATATGAATATAAATACGATTATAGTGATTATACTCTGAATATGAATATGAATAGGATTATAGCGATTATACTCTGAATATGAATATGAATACAATTATAGTGATTATACTCTGAATATGAATACAATTATAGCGATTATACACTGAATATGAATATGAATACAATTATAGCGATTATACTCTGAATATGAATACAATTATAGTGATTATACTCTGAATATGAATATGAATACGATTATAGCGATTATACTCTGAATATGAATACAATTATAGCGATTATACTCTGAATATGAATATGAATACAATTATAGCGATTATACTCTGAATATGAATACAATTATAGCGATTATACTCTGAATATGAATACAATTATAGCGATTATACTCTGAATATGAATACAATTATAGTGATTATACTCTGAATATGAATATGAATACAATTATAGCGATTATACTCTGAATATGAATACAATTATATCGATTATACTCTGAATATGAATACAATTATAGCGATTATACTCTGAATATGAATACAATTATAGCGATTATACTCTGAATATGAATATGAATACAATTACAGTGATTATACACTGAATATGAATACAATTATAGCGAATATACTCTGAATATGAATACAATTATAGCGATTATACTCGAAATATGAATATGAATACAATTATAGTGATTATACTGTGAATATGAATATGAATACAATTGTAGCGATTATAATGTGAATATGAATATGAATACGAATACAATTATAGCGATTATACACTGAATATAAATACAATTATAGCGATTATGCTCTGAATATGAATATGAATACAATTATAGCGATTATACTCTGAATATGAATATGAATACAATTACAGTGATTATACACTGAATATGAATACAATTATAGCGAATATACTCTGAATATGAATACAATTATAGCGATTATACTCTGAATATGAATATGAATAACATTATAGCCATTATACACTGAATATGAATATGAATACAATTATAGCAATTATACTCTGAATATGAATATGAATAAAATTATAGCCATTATACACTGAATGTGAATATCAATACAATTATAGTGATTATACTCTGAATATGAATATGAATACAATTATAGTGATTATACACTGAATATGAATATAAATATAAATACGATTATAGTGATTATACTCTGAATATGAATATGAATACGATTATAGCGATTATACTCTGAATATGAATATGAATACAATTATAGTGATTATACTCTGAATATGAATACAATTATAGCGATTATACACTGAATATGAATATGAATACAATTATAGCGATTATACTCTGAATATGAATATGAATACGATTATAGCGATTATACTCTGAATATGAATACAATTATAGCGATTATACTCTGAATATGAATATGAATACAATTATAGCGATTATACTCTGAATATGAATACAATTATAGCGATTATACTCTGAATATGAATACAATTATAGCGATTATACTCTGAATATGAATACAATTATAGTGATTATACTCTGAATATGAATATGAATACAATTATAGCGATTATACTCTGAATATGAATACAATTATATCGATTATACTCTGAATATGAATACAATTATAGCGATTATACTCTGAATATGAATACAATTATAGCGATTATACTCTGAATATGAATATGAATACAATTATAGTGATTATACTCTGAATATGAATATGAATACAATTATAGTGATTATACTCTGAATATGAATATGAATACAATTATAGTGATTATACTCTGAATATGAATATGAATACGATTATAGGGATTATACTCTGAATATGAATATGAATACGATTATAGCGATTATACTCTGAATATGAATACAATTATAGTGATTATACTCTAAATATGAATATGAATACAATTATAGCGATTATACTCTGAATATGAATATGAATACAATTATAGCGATTATACTCTGAATATGAATACTACCGTATTGACGTCAGATGCCTAATTCCTTTGGTCATATATTCACTTGGTTTTACAGGCCAGGTGAAATATTCATGATCGCCACTGTCACTTAAGAATTAAAGACAAGAACTTGTTCAAGTCAATCCAGTGACATCTCTAGAAATAAAGGTTGTGTCTGGTGCCTGGCAGTCTGACAGGTTCGTGATGTGGCTGCAACGATCAAAGGTTTCATCCAATTTCCCATTAACTTGCCCTTCAGGGGTTTCCAGTGTCTCATCAACGCACACAAGGCATTCATGGCCTTTAAGATCGTCTCTTGACCGCAAATTAGTTTATGATCTCAATAGATATTTGGTTGCAGAGTAATTGCTGGCCAAAGAGTTGATTGATTGAGCCCGGAAAGGATATGCACATGTGCGGATGCCGGTTACTTCACAATAAAAAAATTCGCATTGAAAATAAAAAGTAAATCTGATGATTATATATATACTCTGAATATAGATACAACTACATTTTTTTATCAAGTCATTATTCTGGCTATACATTGAACCTAGAACAAAGGCGATCGCAGTTCTAATCGGCGCACTGACCCCCCCCCCCCCCCCCGATGAGTAATCTAGTACACATGCATATTTCACTCCCGGATTTCATTGTTAGAAGATCGAAAACCACCAATCTGTGCAAAATTTATTTTCACTGTTATGTATCAGTGACTGTAAAAACACTACCCTTTGTTATCTGTTTACCAGCACGGTGTCTGTAATTGTCTTGAAACTTAAACAGACAGCAAGGTAACACTATGAATTTGAATAGCCAAACATTTTCTTTTCATGGCGATTCGGTCAGCGAGAATTCAGCCATTCGATAGTCTAAATTAAGGCGTGCTTCTTCATAAACTCAAACGTTTTATGGTAAAGTGTAATTTAATAAAGATCGTATACGACTTGATGGATGTACTATCAGCTCTCAACAAATTTCGTCAATTGTTTGTTCAACTATCATACATATCATACGAGTGATTTGGAAGCCCCGAGAAAAAAATTGCCATGTGAAACAAATAATGTAAAAAGCGAAGGCAATTACGAATGAACTACAGGCGAAGTCGGCGTATATGTGGAGCACAATTTTGACCCGTTGCTCCAAGCGCAGAATTCTATGATGCTGCGCCTTACGACATGTACTTTCATCATTACAACGTACCAACCTCAGCGGGAAAAATGGGTCATTCCTAACAAGCATGAAGGTCACTTGAGTTGCTCAAAACCGACGTGAGCGGGGCTCGGTGCTCAAATACTCTCTATATGTAGTTATACTTACACAAAGCTACACGTATCAATTTCAGATGGCAATGATACTAAGTAGCAAACTTACTATTAACATATATTTGAAGATATACATTGCTTAACAAATCAGATCAGTATGAGATTCCTGTGTGAACGATACTCCCGTAAACACACATGACACACATGTATATGTGTATTGGACAAAGACTCGTTGTTTCGATCAAGAGTGATTGCTAAAATTCTACGAAATGAAATGCACTAATACCACGACGTGGTTGATTTCACAGTGTTCATTACATAACAATGAAGAGATGCGCAGTATGCAATTGTACTTGTTTCTATCCAGTAATAGTATCGCTGTTACAAGAGTTAGAGCGAATGCATCACGCATAGGTAACTATAAGACAACTCTTGAATAAATGTTTGTGTTTTCTCAGATCTCTTAGATTCACGATAACGTCTAATAGCAATATCCATGGCGCAATATCTTGAAAATCGTCTGCGTGAATAAATGCATGTGTACAATCCACTGAGTTATGATCTTACTAGGTTGTGATCGATGCATCGAGTACAGTAAAATTCAAATTTAAGTATACCCAAGCTTTGCTTTGCTTCGTTCATGCAAATAACATAGACAAAAGGTATATTTGAAACAGCAGACAGGGAGGGTATAGAACACCACGGATTCTAATGCAATCCCGGCGGTCGTTTGCGACTGAGGTCAAATCATGCATTGAACCGTATTCGATAACATGGCATGAAGATACGTGTCTTACAGTATCATGTTATAACAACTTATATAAACACCACTCCATCACGCTTCTGTCGTATTTAATAATAAAAATGCGTTTGAAAACAAAATCCTTATCTTTTGTGGTGCAGTAAAACTAACGTCGGCGTTAATGTTTGAAGTAAGATCACTATTATAGTCACTATGGGTAATAAAATAAATCCCTATATCCAGAGCATTGGAAATAAAACTATTGAGTCTGGTGAACTATACATTAACAGAATAATCTTCGATTGACCCCACGATGCAAGGAACATAAATATAACACTAAATATTACGAGGCTGTTGTTTGAATAGTGGGAAGTATACCTGGAGACAGTAGGAGATCGTATCGATTGAACAAATTCTCGTAATAACCTTATTCTTACTCTATTATTCTTATACATATATCTCTACTCGTAATTATAACAGATCATAGTTTTTGTCCTCGATTTCACGCGTATATGTATGTAAAAAAGACAACAAAATTCCTATAGTCATGGTGGCGTCAAAACATGGCGAGGGATTTGACAAACGTGAGGTAATAGGTCGTAGGGATTTTCACACTCAAAAATGTGCTATACATATTTTATGATGGTCAATTACGGTGAAGTAAGGGAATTTGAATGCCATGTACCTTTCGGGAAAGAATGGAATTTCGATGAAAACAGTGGCAGCTATTAGATCCGTGCATCACGTGCTTTACGCCAGGCATCTCAGTTAACATACTATCAAGTGAGAGATAACAGCTCAAAATGCCAGCGATCATTTGCTTTTAGTGACCAGATTATATATATGTCACGCATAAGATTGCTGCTAAGTTACACACACACAAAAATATGTTTAAACATGTCGGGCTAAATTATTTTGCCCTCGCTGTGCGATTAGTAATTATACATTTTTCCTTTGTTTTCAATTTGTTTGTGCCAGGCGACTGTTCTGTACATTGAATGATACTTTTGTCCCCAAAAGTCGCATTCGTTAGTGAATTAATCTCGGCCAGTGTAATTGGCCATGTTAGGTTGTGTCTCCAGCCTGTTCTCGCTGGTGTCTTTGATTATTCTGAGAACATAACACGGTAAAGCACCATATGACATGATATGATATGCACTATTCAACATGATGTATGCACCACATAACATAATGTATGCACTAAATAACATGATGTATGCACCACGTAACATGATGTATGCACCACGTAACATGATGTATGCACCACGTAACATGATGTATGCACCACGTAACATGATATATGCACCACATAACATGATGTATGCACTATATAACATGATGTATGCACCACGTAACATGATGTATGCACCACGTAACATGATGTGTGCACCACGTAACATAATGTATGCACTACATAACATGATGTATGCACCACGTAACATGATGTATGCACCACGTAACATGATGTATGCACCACGTAACATAATATATGCACCACATAACATGATGTATGCACCACGTAACATGATGTATGCACCACGTAACATGATGTATGCACCACATAACATGATGTGTGAATCACATAACATGTTGTATGCACTATATAACATGATGTATGTACCACATAACATGATGTATGCACCATATAACGCAGCAGCTTTCAAGATTGTGCTTTTTAATCACCAAGGTAACGTGAGAATACTGTCGTAAATAATGATGTCTTTGTCATAAAGCGACCCTCAATAATTGCATTTCATTCACCTCAGTTAATATATCTATTAACATAGTTGAGTAACATCAGCTGTGATACGATTCCACTAATGCGAACAGAAACACTTTACATTTTGAATTTCGAATTTAAAGGAGAGAAAATAAAGCAGTTTATATAAGGCACACAATGTCGAGAGGAAATACATGTGAATACATACCATAACACAATAGTTGTATGTGGATAGGGGAAATATACAATGATTTTCGCATCATAAAATGATTAAAACGTCACTCGCTGCCCGTCTATTGTGTTTTTTTTTAAATGACTAAACAATTATGCAACAAGGTTGCTCGCGATATAGTGGATGAACATGGCTATCTGATTATGAAGTCTGTTAAAATTTGATGATCTAACAACTAGAGACAACCCACTCCAACCAACCAACAATTACTTATCATGAAATGTAAATGTATTATAAGAGAAGCTCTTTAACACTTTTACTGCTATTTGAACAATAACAAAAGTATATACTCATCTATTGACCACTAACTAAATACTTGTGTACAAGTGTAATTGTTCTTTAAGTATTCCTGTGTTCAATATGCAGATCTTAAATCAAAAATCCAAATGTTCTGGCTTTTACGATAAATAAAAGTTAAACGTTGTAGTTTCTAATAGGAATGATGAATTCTTTAACTACACTTAAAGACAGGCCGGTATTACCTTCTCGAGAACGCGGCACAATTGTCAACGCTTTGAAGTTTTGATATTAATTTTGCCGAGAATGGCATAATATTTTTAACCCTACCAATTTCATAAGAAGTTTATTTTTTAAAGTAAGTTTTACAATATATCTGATCATAATTTCAAATTTAGCTGAACATCAGGTGAATTTTCTTTATAGAGATGCTAACAATTCACCAACATGAACACTGAATCTCAGCACATGGCAGCTATTTTCATCGATTTAATGACATAAACTTTATTTGTTTATAATGTTTATGAAGTTTGGCATGTTTGTCATTATGCAACCTGCCATGTAGGTCTCGAGTATAACAATCACTTGCTATAGTTTCAAATGCCAATGCTAGCGTTCAGTGCCAGATTTCACGACGCTACACATATGTACTGCGTTCACATATGGTGTTGTAGTAGGTCACGTGACATACACTGGTACGCACTCTGCTATGACTGAGGCACATAATATATATGTATAGTGTTCATAGTGTTCATAGTGTTAATACATATTAACAATTTATTACAATCGATTTAAAATGGTATAAATATCGATATCATGTTGTAAATAAAAGCTCATGCTGATTTCTCCATGGTGATCACGTTGTCTTTTACTTGATAATGGTAATTGTGGTCACGACCCTGTTTTTTTGTATCTTAACAATTATTGAAGCTTGGTTTGTTTACACTATACAATGTCATACAATCTGATTCTATCGATCACTGAAGTATTAATCTGATGTAGACACATAGCATCCCTGTAGTTTCCACAAAATGGACGATATATGTTAATAACAATATGTTAATCATTTTATCTGAATTGCATGTCTCTAGTTAGTTAGTTGGCTTCAGACTTAAAGGTTCCAAGGCTTTAAGTCACATTTAATTCAATTGTTTCACTATATATTGACGATGTAATTGGTTTGTTTACACTATACAATGTCATACAATCTGATTCTATCGATCACTGAAGTATTAATCCGATGTAGACACATAGCATCCCTGTAGTTTCCACAAAATGGACGATATATGTTAATAACAATATGTTAATCATTTTATCTGAATTGCATGTCTCTAGTTAGTTAGTTGGCTTCAGACTTAAAGGTTCCAAGGCTTTAAGTCACATTTAATTCAATTGTTTCACTATATATTGACGATTTAATTGGTTTGTTTACACTATACAATGTCATACAATCTGATTCTATCGATCACTGAAGTATTAATCTGATGTAGACACATAGAATCCCTGTAGTTTCCACAAAATGGACGATATATGTTAATAACAATATGTTAATCATTTTATCTGAATTGCATGTCTCTAGTTAGTTAGTTGGCTTCAGACTTAAAGGTTCCAAGGCTTTAAGTCACATTTAATTCAATTGTTTCACTATATATTGACGATGTAATTGGTTTGTTTACACTATACAATGTCATACAATCTGATTCTATCGATCACTGAAGTATTAATCTGATGTAGACACATAGCATCCCTGTAGTTTCCACAAAATGGACGATATATGTTAATAACAATATGTTAATCATTTTATCTGAATTGCATGTCTCTAGTTAGTTAGTTGGCTTCAGACTTAAAGGTTCCAAGGCTTTAAGTCACATTTAATTCAATTGTTTCACTATATATTGACGATGTAATTGGTTTGTTTACACTATACAATGTCATACAATCTGATTCTATCGATCACTGAAGTATTAATCCGATGTAGACACATAGCATCCCTGTAGTTTCCACAAAATGGACGATATATGTTAATAACAATATGCTAATCATTTTATCTGAATTGCATGTCTCTAGTTAGTTAGTTGGCTTCAGACTTAAAGGTTCCAAGGCTTTAAGTCACATTTAATTCAATTGTTTCACTATATATTGACGATGTAATTGGTTTGTTTACACTATACAATGTCATACAATCTGATTCTATCGATCACTGAAGTATTAATCTGATGTAGACACATAGCATCCCTGTAGTTTCCACAAAATGGACGATATATGTTAATAACAATATGTTAATCATTTTATCTGAATTGCATGTCTCTAGTTAGTTAGTTGGCTTCAGACTTAAAGGTTCCAAGGCTTTAAGTCACATTTAATTCAATTGTTTCACTATATATTGACGATGTAATTATCTATAAAATAATATTTGTATGGCAATATAATTTCCATTTAATTTATTCTATTAACTTAGTATCAAAAATCAAATAATGAGCAATCATTTAGTTGCTTCACTTTCATATATTATCACTTTACTGAGAAGCTATATTTCCTCGACATTATTATCATTTTCCTTACTGTTATATATCGCATTTCCATAAATATATTGAAAAATATAAAATTATGTAAATTTCATTTTTCACCATCTCCACCAAATTGTTAGTTATGTTTGGTTATGAAACGACAACTAACAGCTGCGAAGTCGTAACTATAATACCAGGGAAGTTACTATGTAATTTGCCATTTATGTCACTGATGATGTTCTCACGTCAGATTTCAGAAGTTGTTTCAAGTTGAAATCTGATATTTGTCCACCTAAAAAAAACAGATTACCAAGTCTTTTCAGCGTTGAAAACTAAAATCTTCTCATACAAATGACTAATCATCGATTCGGCAGCAAATTCTATCTGACACTTGATGAGATGAGAGAACCCTGCAGGCAGCAAAATCACTTTTTACATGAAGAATCAAAACAAGTTATACTTTATCGTTCTCGCTATACATTACATTTAACTACTAGTGCGCGTGGAATAATTTGAATTGTAAATACCACGATAATTAGAAGCACAGACAACAACTAATATTGTAGAATGTTCCATTCTTGCCCACGAGACACCATAGCTAAGAAATTATGTACGACTTTTTAAATCATAAGAATATGGTATCATGATAGGTAACGTATCGATGTCATGGACATTAACTTAATGATAATTGAACATAGCAGTAAATGAAACCCGATATAACTGTTACCTGAATGAATTCCGCTAATAATTCAAACTACCTGCTTCTCGTGTTGTACCCCAGAGCGTGCACGACTCACAATCATTTACAAACGTTACTGTATTAAACGTTATGATGACATCGGAAAATGAACCACAATAAGATGCGACATACTTTTCAACCTAGTAGGATAATATTCCGTAAAACTTAGTAAATCTCGAACACTACCGATGTTGACGATACAATAAGAGACACACGTGTCTTTTGCAATACTCATGTGTGTATGGCAGTCTTGACTAGCATTATTATTTGCACTGTTCCAATTTCCATCAAATAAACATGACAAGTAACGATTTGGAGTATGTATGCTTCACATAGAATTATTGAAGGCTATGAGATTCAAAGTTTAAGATACCTTTCAACGATGATCGTTCTCTTTCCATTATTTTTATAAATTGAGGTTCCAACCGCATACATGTGAATGCTTTCAAGAGATGCAAGGTAGGTGTGGATTTGAGATGGCCGTCTACCATAGTTCTGTACAAGAACAAAATATGCACATAATGTATATAATATATATAATACACATCACCTCTGTGATGTTCGCTATGATATGGCCACTCATATTTTTACAACAGCACACGTACAGGAGTGATATGCCTTGTTATATAGAGTATATGCTATATGCAAGGTCACTAATGTGTAATAAACATGCTTTGTTTAAAAAAAATCACATAAAAACTGAAATAATCTGAGAACGCATCAATATCACTAATACTCTATGAACATATCTTTCTAACATGCACTACTTCATCACGTATTCGATTAACATATGACTGCTGTCAGGTGAATATACCCACTCATTTCCGTTATGCTTCAATTCGTAAGAATATTCATGTATTATTATCTAATTTATCGTTATGCATACGTCTATTGTAATGTGACCCAAACATGAATGGCCAGTGACTACATCGTTTTGTGTGATATAAGGATGAATCGAGAAACGTACACGAATCCGATCCATCGCTTGAATAATCAGGCTGTTTTTGATTGATTGCTGAGTAGCAGTCAGGGCTAGGCAAATTGTGAAACCCTCTCCTTGCATTTCCTAACAATGTTATAAACGTTTCCTGTTGTCTCATCTTATCATCTACATATCTGATCTACAATTATTAAGACATTGCCCATGACATTTGGTTTCAGTATAACATTAAACGTCTCGCATGTTGTGTTAAAAATATTGGATTGTCTATTCAAAATGCAACGAGTACAACATTGTTACATTATATGTCGCTAATGCTGGGACTTTACTGATAATTGGCGTCGCTTACTGACACTCCAACAAATGAAGCCACCGGAATTCAACCCACAAAATCGGCTACTTCAAATGTGTATGGTTAATGCGGTTTGTATGTATCTATTCCGACGCTAACGCTGACTGTTATTGTCATTTTAGTTTTAGTCTTTTGGATAAAGGAAAGTGCGTTATCCCGAACGTTATTTTGCGAGACTTTGCGTTTGATCATCACAACAGGTTCATCTACCCACCCACTGAACATAATTTCTCCCACAAATAGAGAATTCATCGTTGACTATGAGATCTCATGTATTGCCTGAAAGCAGTAGACTAATCCAGTGACACGCCACAACCTAGATTAACAGTCTGTACAATATTTGTTTGCAGTTTACTCTTCTTAATTATGTCAATTTAGCAATATTAAGGGTTTTTTATAAATCCAGGTTGGACGCCAAGATGGCCACCAAAATATAAATATGGCAATATTTTTGTTTCTAGTTAAAATATACAGTTGGTGTCTTTATTTACATTAAAAGTTCAAATCTAGGATTATTTTACATGTACATATACCATTTTTCAATGGTTTTCCACTTTTACTAGAAATAATAGTCAAATATTGCCGTTGACTTATTTTCATTGCAATATAACACAGTGACCCAGGTAAGGAATGTTGTGGTAATTTGAGTATTTGCTGCAACACTAATCTAATATTCAGTTATGCTTCAATGATCAAGGATTTGGTTTCTGTTCGTCTTATTTTTTACATTTGTAAAGCAAGGCTATTATATTCAAAGAAACGAAACGAAACAACATGACTTTTACAGAATTTTGTAAATAAACTCATGTCAATCGTGTACCGTGTTTACATACATTTACTAATTATTAAATTGCATTCCGAGAAATTTATATTGTAAACTTACAGATGTGTTGCCTAAGACCGTCCAGTACTTTTAAAATAAAATAGGTGGGGAAGTTAAAGCAGAATATCATACTATTTACCTCAATATATAACATATATATAACAATATATTTTTACTTATTCTATTTATATTATGCCAACGTATACTGCAATCTGACTGAAATTAAATTTATTGTTTTGGCTTTCGAGAGTAATTTTTGTTTTTTATTTTTGTTTTTGTTTATTTCACTTGTGCATGCTGTCTTGTCATAGTATTTTTACATGTGACCAACTTGCACAGGAAGTTTTATTCAACTCGCAAAAAAGAGAGCGTCACGCTGTATACCTACAATATGATGCCAGTACATTCTAGAAGTAAATGTATTGAGTAATTTACTGTGAAGCGATCGCGCGAACGAGATCTTATATTACAGTTTGTCATATGTATGTGGGCGAGTAATAACATTGGGTATAGTGTATCCATGTGTGAGGGAAATATCTGCACGGATATGAAATCGTTGAAGTGGAGGATGCCCCAAGAGATATATTACAAAAGAATACTGAATATTAATGTTATTTTGTACAATTTCATTGTGTTTGCATGTATGAAAAATATTTTTATCCACATTTCACAAATACGACAAACTTTCAATGATAGTGTGGATGTCTTCAATACATAGACCTGGAACAAAACTGAAGTTATTACATACGTTAGGTTTGATCTGGCACCCTCGTTTTGCTTATTACAGATTATGATAACGATTATATGTGTAACGAAACATTAAAATATTGCCATTCCTGGTAATTGCTTCCTGTTTTTATATACACAACTGGCAGTCAAGTTTTGCCTCACAGTTGTGAATATTTTACGTAAAGAATATTTCTTTGACTACAGTTAAATGGTTATTATGTTGTATTGAGTGTGATATGCGATTGTTCACTACTAGGCCCATTGCTTTCTTATAAGATTTCTCATTTACAGCTCTTTCTAGTTATTGTGGGCTTCAAATAAAACTAAATATATATTTACTGGTCTCAAAAACATATATAAGTGAAACACACACACACTTGGCTCAGTGAAACAGCACAGGATGTGAAGAAGGAGCTTCTTATGCTGCTCTCACTTCTAACACTATCCCGGCGATCATTTTCAAATAACGTCATATCTAGTGCCATCGTTTCTAGTCGTGATAGAAAAACATTAACCGACCAGACTTATTAGCTTGTTTATACCTATGAACAAATAGCACAAGTACATCAATTCAATCAGTTTTCGGCATTTTTGGTTGCTAAGATACCATACGTAGAATACTTCAATCAATATATTAAGGATCATGTTGTTTTTGATATCCGATTACTAAATGCATACCAGCTATATACACTCGTGTCATCTTGCTATATATTCGTATATTCAAGATAAAAGATTGCAAAGGAAATGTAAACAATCGGTGAAAAGTTTTTTTTTCACTTGGACTGGGTTTCAAATCATAAAATTACAGGCACACAAACACACATGATTTAAAACTAGCAACACGAAAATCGAACTCTCGATCTCTGTAGGCAGAAACAATATTAACTGTTCAAAACACTGAAACAGTGTTGTGAAGACCACCTCCAATGACTAGATTGAGATTCGTATATCGATTACCAAACAACAATATCTACATACAGCAAAGTAAGTCATTGTTCAGAATAAGCCGACTCAGTTAAAATGACAATTCTATCATCCAGCAGGGGCAACCATCTAGGTGTATCTTTTTCTTTCTATTGTGCAATCAACAGAGGCGCTGACCTTGTAACTCTGATTGCCTTAAGTCATATCTTAAAATTGAATACCAGTCACAATTTTCAATATATTATGTATTATTAAAGAAAGTCTCGTTAGTCATACTAATGTATATGAGTGGAAAGCTAACATGTTTGCCCAAAGTTGCAATACATTAGGATTTAGTATCTAATCACATAATTGTAATTACACTTAAAATATCATGTTATGACTTATTTAAAAATACATAAACGTTGAACGGCAACCTTGATATGGCGTCATTCTATGCAGGAATTGCCATTGATGATGTCGCAAGTGAATAAAGAACTTTCCACTACCTCCAGAGCATTGAAGCCCCGTCTCTGTTATTTATTTATTTTATGTGATCGCAGAAGTCTGTAACACAAAAAATCACACAACGCAGTCACGTCCCGAAATCTGCGTCACACTTGCTTCTATGCTATCGATAAAGAGCCATTGCTCGAAACGTCGAGCTATTTTTAATAGTTATTTAGGACTACGATTACCAAATATTATCTTCAATATATCAACCTTGATCGAAGACGCACAACTAGGAAAGTACGTCACAATTACATAATCACGCTCATACAAATCAATAACATGTTTATGACTTTATATTCAACCAATAACCAAGTCGTAGTGTAGAATATTGCTACGAATGAAACGTCATAAGATTCACCATGTGCTGCGGCTACATTCGTGTGTAATGTGAGTTATTGGGAAACTCGGTTTACATGGCAAGGCTACACATAGTAAGAACGCAAACAAGAAGTTTCTCACAGATAGGGCAGCATTTATTTCTAACCAACCCTGCGCTTCCGTAGGTTGCCAACAACGGAATTACATTCACTTACATTTCTTTAAAGAAATAAATCATTACACAATGTCTTCGAGTCATTGAACCTACTAAAAACACAGCTCTGAAAATCTCCTAGAATCATGTGGAGGAAATATTATTTACGTCATATTCCATTCTCTTAAACTACTTTAATCTTAACAGTTTTGTAAAATACTTTGTACTTTGTTGTGAATACTTTGTATACAGATAATTTTAGAATCATAAAGACCTCATATAATTAATACACATCATTAAGAAATGTGGCATATAAATTAGGTAGTACAAAATATAATTAAACATCATGAAATAACGTTTTTAAATGTGTATTGTTGTTGATTTGTGTCTTTTTAGTGTCAAGAACATTCGTTAGACCACAGTGACGTACTGCGCTCGTTACCTTAAGTGGGCTTTTTTTTCTAAATAGTGTGCTAGTAGTTTATTATCCTTCTCGTGGTTTTTGCTCTATTGTTCGGTATTTACGAATGCATCACTTGGAAGAAGTTGTTCGTGCTTCTCATAGATAGTTCCTCATCAAAGGGCAGCTGATACATAGCTGGGTAGGGAGATGCCCCTGAGTGCTCAAAAGTGTGACCATTTTTATACCTGGATAGTGGTAAAATCTATACCCATATTTATACCAAAGTACAATTTCTGTCATCACTGCTTATTGCAAATAAAACAGTTACCGTATTTACCTATTACTCTCTTAGAAGAGCATCTCCAATAGAAGCACATGTGCGCCAACAGTTGCATTGTATATTGATTTATTAAAATATGCATTTTGAGCGTTGAAACACCTCTGGCACTTATATAAGTATACCTATCTTGACCAGAAATAAGATAATCCAAAAAAAAACTAGACCCATTTCAGTTCTATATATTGCCCCGGGTTGTAGTCGTGATACCATCTATATAATTCCACTCATTACGGGCAATGTGATTACGTGATTACCAGGTATCAAAGCTCATCGGCGTGACTTGCAACAGTCGGATTACAAAATACAGAAATATTTATAAACTATAATATAAATAATATATAATAAAATACAGTATGTGTTTATTGGCATGATATGCGCCCTTGATATAGGGGTTGTTGATATTAAATGACTTCATAGCATTGAGTGGAACCCCAACAAACAGGTGAACACAATTCCCAAAACTCAAATTGTTGATTTTTTTATATACACCACATGTTAAATACAATTATGAGAAGGACTATAAGGAAAAAATCATGATTGTAATATTTTGTACTCAATTTATTGTTTACTTGTGTCCAAATACGTGATACATTGTGTTCAAATACGTGATACATTGTGTCCAAATACGTGATAAATTGTGTCCAAATATGTGATACATTGTGTCCAATGCGTCAAAACTTGTAAAAGTTCATATAGGTATTAACATAATACAATTAATTTTCTATTGACTATCTAATGGTTAATGCAAAGTACAATATCACATAATAAGGGTTTCTCTGGGAAATTGAATAAGTACTTTAAAATAAATTTAATTTCTATTGGCAAGCAATCAATTTATCGATGTTTAGTTAACAAGAAAATATTCTACCAAATGACCGTATCTCTAATATCATTTTGGGTTCGAGGTTAATAGAATATGCCTTGTATATAATCTTACTTCAAGCCTACGCAGTTCTCCTCGTTCAATCAGAATATTTTTTGCAGGGTATTATGTAAACTTAATCCCATGCTACCAAGTCTGAAACTCAAATTTGAGAGCTAGGATGAACCCCGAAGGCTTGAATTCACAAAGTAGACGGTGAGATAGACAGACCATTGAGCTATCTGGAACAGATGGTTATGATTGGCTTATGAGCTATATGATTGTCATGAATATTCATAAATTAGCAGTTATTTCGTAATGAACCTTTCTGCCTTTCAGTTTGTAATAATAGCTATAAATCCAGAAAGGTAAACGATCACAGACACGTGTAGTGTATTTCCGCATTGCATAATTAAAGCAAGGGCAGACTTTCTTTCCAATCCAGATTTTTAAAGAATTGTTGACAGAATGCGAAAATAACTTAAAATATAAAAAAGCTACCCCAACTGGTATCTAACAATGCGTTGGGTAATGAGGTTTATACTTGGTAAAAGGTCGGGCTTAAAATCTAAGAAAGTCCTCGTATGAGGGATTTATCATACCCAATATATACATACAAGTCACATGTAACATCACAATAGTATTACATACGTGATAGCTAGTGTAAAACATACATTCTTCAATGTACGCACTCAAGGTCACAGCGACATGTAGAAATAGAATAATAATAATAGGAATAATTACAAAATGAATATACTTATTCTTTATACAGAAGGAAAAATAATTTGCATTAGGCATTGTCAATTTAGATCACGACAAACCGGAGACAATACAACATACAATACAATACAACACATCTCGTAATTATCGTGTAGTTCGAAGTAGAAAAGTACACATCAAGGACTTATTTAAATATTTATTTATTTATTTACAAACGTTCGGACCGATTGTTTGTTTTTCATCGGTTCACGCAATAAATGAATGACCATTTAGTAAAAGGGGATAGGTATGGTGATTTATCACATGTATAATGCACTTTCCCTGTAATAGCACTCGTGTAATATTTTTGGCATCACTTTGTTAAAGTGATGTCACACTTTAAGTCTATGATGTGAGTGGCCAATACAACTAATTTCACCTTTGACCTAATCAGCAAAGTTAGTACTAAATTATGCAACACTTATGATGAGGCACATTTTAATGACAAATTATGTATAAATTATTAAATATTATACTTATTAGATTTTTAGATGCTACATAATGTCTGATTTTATCGCTGTTGAATAAACAAAATGTTAAAGATCACAGTCTCAATTCTCCGAACCCGAAAATAGTTCGGGCATGACAATGTTTCGTCTGCTGTCAATCATACACATGTGCATCTCAAAGTAAACAAAGCATTAGCTGATCGAAATGATCACATATTACAATGGGTAAATGGCAAACAATGGTAGTTCAACAAGTCCACCGAAAAGACGTCGGATATATGTAAATGATTCCTATCAGTCATCAGATGAGAACTAAATAATAACTTTCAATCGACCTCATGGATAATGTCAATGACGTCATGGAGTGATCCCCAATAAATACTTGTAGTTCCTACAGCTTTTTGACGTATTTAATAGTTTTTACTGCTTTCGTTTTTCGCTTTAAGTGTTTAAGTTAAAAATAATGCAATTTATATTCTAACTAGTTTGGTATTTGGACTTTTATTAAAAGTTCTTTTTGATCGCTTGAAGTTTTGTCTCTTCAATGACTTTTCACTTTTACTTGTTCGACCGAATCAATGCGCCCAGTGTTTGGCTTTGATCTCAAATTCTTGACCATGTAATATCGGATTTATCAAACCCAAATTTATCAGATATCACACGGTCACTCATTGGAGATCCTCTATTTAATTTTATAAACCACTCTTTCATAAAGCATTTAAAATTCTATTTAAAATTAGAAAACCAACAATTGAACCAACAAGACATACATAAAGGTTATTCTCAGAGTATAAATATTAATCTGTATGACTATTTGTAGAGCAGAAAGTCATATTCCATCTAGGAACCATAGCATATAATTAAGAAAAAACGATCACGTGATTCCCGTGTGATGTGATGTACATTTCTTTAATCCACTACCTTCACTCTACCAGTTCACACTATCGATAAATGGTCATTGATCAAAACGCCTTGTTATATTGAATAAGTATCAGGGACTACGAGTATAAACTACTGCGTTATATACATAAATATCATTATATTATACTCATCAGACCTAGCCGATCGGTTAAACTTTAAATAACCGAAGATAAATTTATATGTTGACATATTAAGTGACAAGAGAAGAAAAACGAGGGTATTTAGTTTACACGTATTTACAGGTAGTTATTTACAATTATATGTAGAGGGTTGTGAAAGTATTTACTATAAACAGATAGAAATTCTGAAAAACACTAGGCAGGAGCGCAAATAAATTATTGCTAAAGTTTTATGTATATGTATGTATGTAATATGTCATCTCTCATATAATATATATAATATATATAATATATATAATATGCAAAATAGTCGGTCACGTGATGTGTAATAAATCACAGTATACTTCCCAGTTTATGCAAATAACGCATACATCCCACTCTAATAGATCTGTGCTATGTAGGACTAACCACGCAAACATACCCTGCTGGCTGCGCATGTTGAAGGTTCAATTACGGACAGGTTACTGTGACAGTTTTGTTAATACACGTGTGTGTCGTGGGCAGCTGACACGATCGCGTCTAATCTAATCCGCGGGCACTTCTAACAGGAATTTAGAGTTATATTTATATATAATCCCAAGATGAGTGAGTGAACATGAGTGCATAGCGCCAAAGTGCTGTATCAATCCGAGCCGAAAGCGAGGATTGATGATACTCTGGCGGTATTCACCGGTAACACACAGGGCACAATTGTATACGTAAAACACACAGCCGGGTTGGAAGCGTGGTCACCAGAAGACATGCAAAATTTTCTTTCAATAATAAACACGTTGAAAATAGAATACATATCTCATTGTACAGTACTGTTGTCCCAGGACTGTGTCAGGTTGTTGAACTCCGCGCAGCAGTGCAAGCTGTTGAGAGCTAGTCCATCCAAATCACCCAAATTCTAGATAACAAACAATTATTAACTGTACGCTGCGGGCTATATACCTTCAGTTGTAGTAGATAATTGCCTAGTGTGCTGGCTTATAACATTAGATTCAACTATTGCATGCTAATCTCGCAGTTATAATTATACTCATCAGGAGTCACACAAATTACTGTAAATGTATATACTATATACTTGTGGAAATATTTCAGTTCATACCACCATTTAATTGTTTTATATGTGTGCAGCAATATTGAAGAATGTATTGTGCTGCTTCGTTTGCTGATAATACATATAATAGTAAGTGTAGTCGGTAACTTGTTGTATAACGTCTTAACATTAAGCACAATATAAATATCGGCTGAATTTTGGAATATTTTTGTAGAAAAAAACGTCAGCCTGCCTTTAAGACGTACCACAATTAGAAGACAATCAAACTTGACAAATTTGGCAAATTAACATTGAGAAATAATTTACTGAAGTGAAGTGAAGTGAACAAAAATATTTATGAGGTATAGCGTGATTCATAATGTCTTTACTGAACTTCGTGATCCCACAGCAACCGTGCTCATCTGATAATCGCGAGGTGGAGGCTTCGACCTACAAGGAAATATGGCCAACAGGTATTTGCGGTATTTTTTTCCGACAAAAGCATACACGACTGGGTTTACACATGAGTTGATGTACGACAGGCACAGGGCGACAACCGAGAGATTCATACTGACAACAGGATTGTACGATTCATGGGTGACGAACGAATAATAAAGCGCAATGGCGTGGACAGGACACCAGCAAACGATGAAGAACACTGCAACAATAACCACCATTGCAGTAATGTGTAATTTCTTTTCGGTGGGGAATTCATTTTCAATGGTAACTACACGGCGAGTCGTCTGCTTGCCACATTTATGTGTTATTCGCTGGTTGGTGGTGCGTGACTTGCGCAGCATAGATGGTAATTGCATGCAACACACCATATGCACTATACTGGCAGTTGATGCGATGATGACGGTTACCGGTATGACGAACATAACCAATACACTGTAAACGTCGTACATCTTTGAGAGAAACGGCTTAAAAATTAACGACGATACACATACTGGTGTTAAGTAGTATGGATCGATCATAACTTCTGTGTACACAGCTATTGGTATGTGCATTAAGAAGGAAGCTGAAATTATAAATAAAACAAATATAACATTAATAAGTTCGAACATATTTTATGTAGAGTTTTGTTAACCTGACGTGAAAATCAATAGTATTTAATCCACCAGACATACGCAATATAACATACATCAACATTAATGTTTTTTTCAAGATAATGTCTTATCTTTACATTCAAGCTTATCTACGGCGGATGACCTACGCAGGTGATTGTTTGTTCTATGTAGAAGGTCCCTTCAGAAATCGTCAAATTCCAATCGTTTAATATATGGTGGGTACTACAGATAGGGCAGAATATGCTCACTTTTGTTTTGCAAACACCTTGCAAACTGTTTGTTGTTCATTTGAATGTTACGTAATCTTTTCTTTCGTGTAGTACATTAATTTACTAGTATGTACTAATGTACACATTGAACTATGTATGTGTGTAAATGTATTTTGTCCCATGTACATATACAAATGAACACCCCAACAGAGGTGGACATATAGTTTTAGCAAACAAATCAGTTCACGAGTATTGCCGCGTATCTTGTTACCCTGACAAGTTATTCACGTAAATCAGGTAAATTGAGGAGGAAGGTACCCGGATGGAGGTTGACATACAATTATGGCAAGAGGTAGACATACAAAAATGTCAACCTCTAATACGGTAATCTGATTGGCTGTCATGATCATGAGGTATAATAAATGTTATATGTGTATTGTACTTTGTTGTTGAGATTCCCCTAAGACTGTTGATATTTGGTTAATGGATTGTTTGTCAGTACTTCAGATTATACTTAATTCTATTTGATTACACTTAATTTCCGTAACAGTTAATCAAATGCCAGTCACTGTACGCACAATAATTTTTTAGCTTAAACATTCGCAGTTTGTCAATTATACGTTGTTTAATGTTGTTGCTTGCTGTTGTGTGCCCGCGAGGTTTGTAAAATGAAAATAACACCATAACGATATCCAAACACATAATAGTCAAATACAACACAATCCTACAGTACGAATAAAAGTAAACAGGAAGTGATGTCAGATATTTCAAAAAGTGAGTCAGTGGCGGATCCAGAGGGGGGGGGGGCGCAGGGGGGCCATGGCCTCTCCCAAACGCATGACGATTCATATCATATGGATTACGCATAGCTTCTCTGCGATTTACGCTCCGTATATATTAAGCGAAGCTTGGACCCCCCCCCCCAATACATTTTGCTGGATCCGCCACTGTAGTGAGTACATCTAGCTCAGCCTATCTCGCTTACCAGAAACTTGCAGAAAATATAATGATAACTGTTTAATAGAATAATTCAAATTTAATATGAATGTCCGGGGATTTAGCCATAGAATAACATAAAAAATATAAAAGAATATAATACAGTTGATATCACTGTCATTTCAATGGATTGTACTCATTTTTATGGCTTATATATATAACACATGGTTACGTACCTATCCAGGATATGGCAATAGCCAACACTACTGCCTTCTTTGTTCTTCTAGCGCGGGCCTTTAGTGGTTTAGAAATCACGCAATATCGGTCAAGGGTCATTATTGCTAGGGTGGAACACGTGGCTTGCACGGTGACCTGTAAATCAATAAATTATTCGTAGTATTATAATATACACTAGTCATTATTGCTAGGGTGGAACACGTGGCTTGCACGGTGACCTGTAAATCAATAAATTATTCGTAGTATTATAATATACACTTTGAACAATATAGTCACTAGTAAGTAATGTTAATTCCACACGCACAATACGATTTGATTACAATGTGACAACTATATTTCATATTTATTTTGTCTGCATAATTGAAAAACACACCATTCTGTGAACTTTTGCGATTGACATTGTTTTATATACTACATTAGAAATAATGTAAATCTTATCTCCAGCTTAAATTATTCTAAGCACGATATACTTTAAATACATTACAAAGCAATCAATATTTCACTTTGTAAATAGTTTACTTTGAGGTTACCTCACTTAATTCATCACAAATTTGCAACATTAATCGTTGCAGCAAGTTTCAAGATGTCTGTTGTTTTAATTGACAGATTTCAACTCGTATGAAACACACGGCATTATGACATAAAGTATTAATAAATCAAGCAACCGTCACATGGCGTACATTCAACCTCAAAAGGCTACAGTCTCGAGATTTTACCGACTGTATAGCTCTAGGACACCCTGCAAGCATACCAATTAAACACAAGCGACGTTTAAGTTGTCTGTTCGGCTATTTACTTGCAGATTCAACCCATTTTATATCAGTACAACGCATAGTCCATATGCATTATGAGTGTACGGGGATATATACCGACTCTGATGTATGTGATTGATATTAAAACGCCACTCTGAAAGTGTCAATGTCTCAGAATAATTTATAGCTAATCAACATGAGTAATATAAAAAAATTACTCCTGTGTCTAGGTAGGACAGATAAATATGAATTGCAATGAATCAAGGGAACTAAACATGCATAGACATGCATGCATTGAATCGTATTGCTAGGTCACAGTTATTATCTGTGTTTTAACAGACTAGACAGTGGTAACCACTAAATATGTGACACGAATAAACAATCAATCTACTGGTCGGACTAGTATTACCCAGGGTAATATGAGAACCAAAATGACTCCACTGTACAGTTGATCAATTGCGCAATAAAGGAAAACCGAACCAATCCCAATATAGGAGATTCTGCCCATATGAGTTTCCTTAGGCTTGCAAATAATGACCCAATTTTTGAATAATTTAGTATGTTTTAAATGCATAACCATATCATCATACAGTTCAGTACACTTTTTAAAATTAGCTAATGGCAACGTGACTTGTTCACGGAACTATCAAATCTGCTATACTTTCTCAGGTCGGTGAGATTCAAATTCCATTGCATTGATCATAGAAAGGTCATACGGAGATATGAAAAAGTATAATTTTGCACAATATTAATGCATCGAAGCTATATAAAATTCAACATTTCGGGATATGAAAAGACGAAGCCGTATAATTAGTGATTCAATTAAATCTAATTATGTTGTGCCAGCAGCCTAATGAACATGTAGTTGGTATATAAATGATTTGTCAATAATAATGTATTCAGAATGTTGTGGAGATACTTGTTAGACTGTCTTGTTATTATGCAAAACATGTTTATATAAAGCAGGATATGGAATCGAAAGTTATCGATCATGCAACAAGCGGGAATAAGAGGAGATATAATTTATGTATATTATGCACAATTTACTACATGTCATGGTGCAATTACAATATCATGTTTGAATAATAACATTACATTTCACGTAAACGATTCGGGCGATTTAGTATATGCATATTTAATTTAGTAGTTGTCTCATCTATCTAACATGAAAACAAGGCACACGTCCGCGGCTCTAGATTATTATCGGACTACAGGACATTTACTTTTCCACGCGTATTCCTTGAACTGTCACTGATTTCGAAAATCGCATCATTTCGTCGACAAGCTGGTGGGATATATCATTTAGTAACACCGATACAATGTGAATTTTGTAAACACCGCATTCAGGAACTCGTGACGTCAGTAGTGTAGTATTACGTTAACGGGGGAAATCGTTCTTCACAACAAGACGCCACGCTCTGATAATAACATGATCAACCCGTATTATAAATTCTTACAATACCCTTATCTGTCCTTCAATCGCAGAATCGAAATAACCGTTACGCAAATGTCAAGTGTTCAGTTGTTAATTTCAGTACTGAATATAATAAACCGTAGTCACATTGGAGCAGGTTGACATAAGAGAAGTGTATTATCAGCTGAAAGTGTTTAATATGTTAATGATATGCAGACATGATATTTTAAAGCAAGCATAAACTTTTACAATGTGTTTTACATGTTTGTGCGTAATACCAAATAATGGGAAACAAATGTTAAAACAATACATTTGACTGTATCGATAGTTTTGTTACCTCTAATTATCCCTAACGGACCTACATTATGTTTAGAAATAACACTAGAAGCTCATACGCTTTAAAAACGTGAGCTGTGAGTTTTTTTTTTATTTCAAACTCAGATTTAATTAGACGTAATATAGTTGACAATGTAGAATAATGTTCATATAAACTATTTGACGACCATATCTCTTTGTCCTTTGTGGGATATAATTTGAGTTTTATGTTATATTCAGATATCAGCTGAACACGTGTGTCATGTTAAATTTGTTTCAATCAGCTAGGCATCGGGGAGTGAATATAGTGTTAGCTCCAAAAATAGCTATATTTCTAATTAAATAGAGTAAAGTTCATAAACGGCGGTCTTCCCACAAATGTGCTCGGATGCTGTACGAAATATTTAATACACTCTCACGAATTGCGATCAGTGTTCTAGTTTACCGTCCCTTGAGGCTGCATAAGGAATATTTATGATAGATAGAATGTCACATTAGTCACTCTATATTATCAGATTCATTAAAGAAGTTCGGATGAGGTTCTGATTAAATGAAAATTACTACAAACATTTAATTACTGTGATAGTATAAAATCACTCATGAGATATCACACATACATATATATATATATTAAAAGAATAAATGTGGCTAGTATAGGAAGATATACGACTCATGTGTATTTGTATGTTTGGTAGTCATTTGTATTGTCATTATCAAATATGTATGAATATCTAACCATGCCTATGAACATGAACAGTCACTAACATTTCCCAGTATCTACAACATAATGGTATCTATAATATGTAGTGCACAACGACACATGGGTCTGACATCGCGGTATGCACTAACTTGACCTGTCATTGTGTCTCCATTAAATCAGATTATCGACTCCAGAAAATGGCAACATTGTATTATAGGATATTGGTATCCCCATTAAACACGCCGTAACTAAATACAATGTAGTTCCATTTATATAAATAATAAATCCTGTTCAACAAACATCGTTTAACCATTACCCGAATCCCCGAGACGCTTAGCTGACAATATTGGATTACAGACTAGATTATTAATTCAGAAGTATACCTGATTGAATTGGGACAAACTTTCTATCTGTATACACATATTTTATGAAGACCAATTAGTTTCAATTTAAATGAATCAGTAAATCACAACAACCGGTCGAATCGGCAGGAATAAATATTCATCAAAAAGGAAAAGGTGTGGTTGGTAAATGATCGGTTTTGGGAATAGTAAAATAAATCACAGTGGTAATCGTAATAACGAGGGACGTAATTATTCTTGTTTTAATGGCACGTTTACGGGTGTAAATTAAAGGTCACATTGTACCTACATTTGTATTTACCAATGTATAACCCTGGGCTGATTAATATTGTACATAAATGCTGGATGATGTTTATATTACTTACATCTATAACAACATAATGTGAGTCTGAAGGCATTAATCACGTGACCTGGTATACAACGCTATGCCTTAAGGTGCTACTTATGGAATATGTGCACGACTGGAGCCAGTGCGAACCTACTTACAAGATTGTGTCTGATTGACTCAAACCGAACAGTCAGATCAATCAGAGTGCAGCCTGTTTGTCGATAGTTTTTTTTTTTTTTTTTGAGGTAATAAATTCTTCCCTGCATATATACTTCGACTCAATTGGACAGGCGATGTAAATTTCGTAGTGCAAATAATAGAGTTGATGAGACCGCTTCTGATTAACGAGGCGTTTTTATGCCAGGATGACAAATAGCTGCAAAAATCAGTGGTTGTGCCAAGACCACGTGCAAATGATAACCTTAGTTTCACGCAAACGCTTAATTGGTCTTAAAATGAACAAACAAACCCGTGGCAATATTGTACTAGTATTATACCTGTCACTAAGAACGCTTTTATTTACATATCTAAAAAAATACACTATACGTAATTCTTGATTGGATGTTAGGTCATTGATGTAGAACACGTAGTACTGTAGCTCACATACAACCCTGACTTATTATTGGTTAGTTTACCAACGGAAAAATAATATACACGTAATCATTACCGTACTTTTGAAGTAAAATCTGTGACAGCCGTTTGCTTTCCGAGAAATGATCGGGTGGATTTTCATTAAACCGTTACGTTACAGTGACGACATGGTCGAACCTGCAAATTTCTCGTATTACGTAATGTGCATCGCACGAGCTCCAATATCTAGCTCAACATATTCCTGGTTTTCTGGCAAAATACTAGATGGATTTAAATCAATTCAATGCACATATCACTAGAATACCCACATTAACAAATGATGGAGACGAGTATAATAATAGAACATTAGTTTTGTTGTCGACATAAATACTGGCCACTAGCGTTACTACATAGTGATCACCATCATGGGCGGATTTAGAGGGGGCCGAGGGGGCCGCATCCAATCAACAGGGCTTCGCGTCATCGGCGCTCGCGAACTTGGCCTTCGGCCAACTTATCGCCCCCCCCCCCATTCCAGAATCCTAGATCCGCCCCTGACCATTGACGGTCGTATTTCAAAATCTGGTTAAATATATGACGTGTTGTGGATATAATACCCAAACATGTTTGCTCCTCATTAACATTGGAGAGCGGCGTCATCAGAGTTAAAGCCAATCATAAACAAACAAATGTAAACATTATGCAAATTTCATCTGAAAAAACAACTATAACTCGCTTCGTTATAATATTTTCCATCCATACTTTTATTGTTTAACTTATTTCTATTGGGGTGACGTTTTGTTGTCTAAATGTCAATTTTACTATCCACCTTAAGATACACGTGACTGTAAATGACTACTAGTATATCATTGAGTTAGTATTGAAGAGTTTAATACACAGAATTGCGTGACTATCAGGGCTCGTCCCGGTTCACTGAAAAGTACAGAACACAATACGTTTGATCATGTTCCAACAAACTGGTCACGTAACAGACTTTACTAGTAAAGCGACGCAAAACGTAGGCCAATGCTAACCCATACTGCCCGAATTTATACTTTGTCGTATTACTATTATGAACTATTTATACATCTTGTGTGCGCTTGTGTGAACGATTTCCTAAACGGTTTAATTATTTTGCGTCCAATGTAGAAAGAAAAAGAGTTTTAATTGTCAACAAGCTTGGAGGCATTCAACGTTGATGCCATAAAATAAAATTCGATCTTTGAAAAAGTGAAGGCACAGTTCTACTGTTTGGTGATAGGTAAATAATAAACACTAACTCCAATAACTAGATGATACCTCGTGATAACTACATGCTAACTTGTAATAACTAGATACTACCTCATAGTAACTAGATACTATGTCCTAGTAACTAGACAGGTACATATGTGCGTTTTCAATTTCGCCGAGAAAAAGGATAAAGTTTTCGAAAGTCGCCTATCCACATAAAACAAAAAGTGGGATATTTAAAAAAATTACCTTGCTGTTTCAAACCCAAGTACATTAAATACACCGAAGGATTCAAACAGAACGAAAAGAAATCTCTTTGCTAAAATTGTTGTTATTCAGAAAATTATAATTTCTCTAATAAGTGTTATTCAAATTATCAAAATTACAATTAAACTGATTACGAGTGCATTACAAAAATGATTTAAATCTTGAATTCGTTCAAGTCAGAGTAGTGTGCGATGTTGTGTAGTAAATCTTTTCATAATCGGGGTATCGTCACAGGAAATGCACTATCTCTACAAGTAGATAAAATAGTAGTAGCATTTTATATTGAATTCTATACCTACTGGTAACCAGGACAGTTTGATGAGATTTACTGTGACGTGGTCGACTTCCTAAAATTAACGTAACTGCCATATTTTGGACCTTCCATATAACTGCAATAGTATAACCTAAAACATGGACTAATATCTGAGTAGCCTGTACATCCCTTAATTAATCTGTGAGATAATAGAAAGTATGAAGACCTACACAAAGTAGCCATGTGGTTCGTTATATTAATTTCACTTAGGAAAACAACACCAAGACTAAGAACGAACTAAGAAATATCAAGACATTTTGGTCCAAATGACAAATAAAGCTGCGTATCTTCAGATACCAAAACGTTCAACAATGCGGCCAAGAGTGCATGTATAATATTAAATAAGATTAGCCACGGACAGATCCCTGGGGAACACCAAATTTCCCAGAACTACAAGGTTATACATGACCAGTCACAGATACGCATTGCCGTATGTCCGGTAAATATTACCTAAACTATAAAAGAACTTGTCACCGAAATACGCTTCTGACCGATATAATAAAAACAACGTCATCTGTATCATATGCAGCAGTCAGTCAAATCCAGTAATATCAAAATAACAACTTTTTGTCTGTCCATTAAGAACAGGATATCATGACAGAGAGGAATTTTAAATACTCAAAATACTGCTTTTGACTACATGTATATATTGCTTCTAAATTCTTGTGGGAATCAAGTCTAGTTCACATGAATTCGTTGTCGATTTTATGACGAGTTTCAAAGCATTATTATTACAATGATAAAGGCCCGTACACTAGAAATTCATCCAACACATGCCAAGCATGTGGTGCAACAAATTCATGAAAAGAAAACAATTGCTTTTCTCATTTGTGTTCTCATTTATCGGATTTACAAAATACCCATTTTTGAATTTTATTAGACATTCACAGATCGATAAAGACTAGACGGGACACACATGTCATGTCATGTCAATGTCAAGTAATAATCACTCACATAAGTAAAATGCTATATATCGTTATTTCATTGGGGTCATTATTTGTCTTCGTTAATTGAAAAGTAACATGACATTAATGTTGTGAACATCAATAGCATGGTAGATAAATGACACTATCCGGTGAGATATTCATTCTCATTTACAATAGAACAAGGTTGTATTCAGTATTTATGATTAGTGTTATTGTAATTGTCATATATACTCAATAAGTATAAGAGAACAGAATAGAAATATGTTACGATATGTATAAACAATAGTGCAATATAGTACGTATTGTTTGTTGAAGTATTTGTTCATTACTGTATAGCACGTACAACTCTCACTCCCACGGACAACACTGCAACGTATATTCTTTCGATAATATGTCATTTATAAAAAAACTAAGTGATTCAAGTAATTTCTTTACACATCAAATGATATATGGAAATATGTGATACTTCCACTGATTCGTACTCATCGTAAATTATCGAAATGTTCACGATTCTGTTACAAGATATCGAGCAAATATAGCGTCTTCCGGTTATTGGAGAAATAAAATATAGCGTCTTCCGGTTATTAGAGAAATAAAATATAGCGTCTTCCGGTTATTGGAGCAAATATAGCGTCTTCCGGTTATTAATAAAGCAGCCTAGTAACTGTTTCTTTGTGATGCACCATCTTACAAACACGTGAGTAACATAACACAGGCAACGTGACAAATAGAGTGGTCTTCACTCGGTTTATCCGTCAAGCAAAGAAGAAATTCTCATTTTCACGACCCAGCTTTCTGAAAATATAGGTTTATTATACATCTTTTAGTTTTATAGTTAAAAAAACAATGATTATATATTCCTCCCTTCTATTGTCATCAACGACTCTTGAAGAATTGTTATTTTATTCTGTTCTGATTTTGATAACTAGTTATTTTAGGTTGCTAGTTGTTTGGCACGTTCTTATGTAATATTTGGCAGTGACAGCGACAAATGATTTGACAATGTAAGATGTGAATACCACGTGTGTTTGTGCTCCATGATTCTGTATTATGACGCATTAGAAAACTTCCCATTTTTTAATTTCCCATTTTATCAATATCAAAGTAGTTTTGCAGTAACCATAACAACCAAATAGTCAAATACTACATGCGTATCAATACAATAAATTATAAACGTCACTTGTGTAAAGGGTACACAGTGTGCGGATGAATAAATTTGGAAATGGAAAAAAAATTATATCAGGTAATGCTAAACCACATATTATATTCCATCAAATAACTCTCACGAGTTAAAAATTCAAGAGCGTGAACGCAGACCTCATTTCATGTACTGGCTGTGCTTTTATTAAACCAGGTCATGAAGCCCATCTGAGAGCTTACCGCTAGTGCTGTGCTGTAACATGAATATGCATGAGCTATTATGAATATTCATGAGTTAGGATGAATATGCAGGAAATTGGCGAACCAATAAAAATGAATGTGTGAGACTTGTATTGATTGCAGAAAAATTTTGCATTGTTAATAATTATCAACGCTGATGATATGAATAAATTCATATTAGTATATCAAATTATACCTTAAAATAATTAATTAGATCAGAATCACATCGGAGGTGTGTGATATCTACAGTACTGTATTGACGTAGGCAATGAACAAAGACGGAAAAAGTGTGCTATCAATTTCTATGTTCACCTTCACGTTCCGTGTTAAACGATTTTGAATATATCATACGGCCACTACACATAAACCATGAATTTCCATTCGTCCGTAATTCGAGAAGTATGCGATGAATTAAGAATTGCTAATCAATCTCGGGGGAGAATCGATTGAAGTACCCAGAGAAATGAAACGAAATCAGAAACGAGTAGAATCGACACAAATTGTTCAGATGCGCATTCACTTTAGTAGATTTTTTTCGGCGTTGTAACACAGATAGTTTGTAATCCCATAGTAGGACATCAGCACGCACTCACTAAACATCCTATCTAATTATAGTTGGAATGTGGAAAGACATTCAGAATTGTCTTAAAGTACTAGCGGTAATCACGTATCTCTTGACGTAGAAATGAGAAAAAATGCCGTTGGGTAAAAAACACACATCTTTCTCTCATCGAATATTTTTTAACAAATATTGCTGTCTATCATCTGATGGAAGTACCCACTAAACTGAAATATATGACATTAACCTAAAACCTGAAATACCCCTTGCATTTTATCGCAGTACTTCAAAGTCGTGTTGCTTCCCGTTGTGTCATGTTACAGCTCACTGATTTAAGCTTGTCGCATTTCGTTAATTGTAAATTCGTCATCATATATCATCCACTCGTGTTATCTAGCCTCTCATTTGTTATGTGTCACATAGTCAATATAATTGAGTCTAACAATCCGTTAAAGAAAATGTATCATATCATTTTTGAAATTGTTTCTATGGGAAGCAGCGATGGAGCTTGTTTTCAATTATAACGTGTTTACCTTACAAAGACACGCATCTGTTCTAATAACAATCTAGTTTACGCAATGTCTCCGGGTCTAAATCGCCCACACAATGATGTTGAGTCAGGCATACATACACGTTTGGCGAATAAGACAGGGTACGCAAGGAACGACTCGTACAATATTTAATCATTTCAAATCACCAGGAAAGGAATATACATGGAATAATAACATGTGAGAAAGACACAAATAACAGCGTAAATTTACAGGATATCACGTTTCTTGACAGTGTCACCAATTTAATGAACACTAATGAGTTTACACGCCGCTAGCTATACTGTTGCTTATGCGTACACCATCTGTCATCATTAATATTAATTAGGTAAACACAATGAGAAATAACATCCCAATGCAGTATGTAATGTCAGTGACGGTGGCACGGGAGGGGGGGGGTGGCAGAGGGGGCGATGACGGACCTCCTATTAAGGTTGCACCTTCGGCAAAAGGTTCGTGGGTAGATCTTGTAGATCTTGTCCCGCCCTGCAAAATTCCGTGCCGCCGCCTTTGTATTTACAACTAATCAAATAAATCGGTTATCATAAAAAAATAGTTTACCACACAGTGAGTGATAATGTAATGTTTTTGTTCTAATTACTCATTACAAGATTTACCATTCTCATTATTAAATCTATCACAACTTGTTACTATGTTTCTCATTATTCATTACTAAATTTATCACAACTTGTTACTATGTTTCTCATTAGTCATTACTAAATTTATCACAACTTGTTACTATGTTTCTCATTATTCATTACTACATTTATCACAACTTGTTACTATGTTTCTCATTATTCATTACTACATTTATCACAACTTGTTACTATGTTTCTCATTATTCATTACTAAATTTATCACAACTTGTTACTATGTTTCTCATTAGTCATTACTAAATTTATCACAACTTGTTACTATGTTTCTCATTAGTCATTACTAAATTTATCACAACTTGTTACCATGTTTCTCATTATTCATTACTAAATTTATCACAACTTGTTACTATGTTTCTCATTATTCATTACTAAATTTATCACAACTTGTTACTATGTTTCTCATTATTCATTACTACATTTATCACAACTTGTTACTATGTTTCTCATTAGTCATTACTACATTTATCACAACTTGTTACTATGTTTCACATTATTAATTACTAAATTTATCACAGCTTGTTACTATGTTTCTCATTATTCATTACTACATTTATCACAACTTGTTACTATGTTTCTCATTATTCATTACTAAATTTATCACAACTTGTTACTATGTTTCTCATTATTCATTACTAAATTTATCACAACTTGTTACTATGTTTCTCATTAGTCATTACTAAATTTATCACAACTTGTTACTATGTTTCTCATTATTCATTACTAAATTTATCACAACTTGTTACTATGTTTCTCATTAGTCATTACTAAATTTATCACAACTTGTTACTATGTTTCTCATTAGTCATTACTAAATTTATCACAACTTGTTACTATGTTTCTCATTATTCATTACTAAATTTATCAAAAGTTGTTACTATGTTTCTCATTATTCATTACTAAATTTATCAAAAGTTGTTACTATGTTTCTCATTAGTAATTACTAAATTTATCACAACTTGTTACTATGTTTCTCATTATTCATTACTAAATTTATCAAAAGTTGTTACTATGTTTCTCATTATTCATTACTAAATTTATCAAATGTTGTTACTATGTTTCTCATTGGTAATTACTAAATTTATCACAAGTTGTTACTATGTTTCTCATTAGTCATTACTAAATTTATCACAAGTTGTTACTATGTTTCTCATTAGTCATTACTAAATTTATCATAAGTTGTTACTATGTTTTCATTAGTCATTACTAAATTTATCATAAGTTGTTACTATGTTTCTCGTTAGTCATTACTAAATTTATCATAAGTTGTTACTATGTTTCTCTTTAGTCATTACTGAATTTATCATAAGTTGTTACTATGTTTCTCATTAGTCATTATTAAATGTATCATAAGTTGTTAATATGTTTCTCGTTAGTCATTACTAAATTTATCATAAGTTGTTACTATGTTTCTCATTACGTATTACTAAATTTATCATAAGTTGTTACTATGTTTCTCATTAGTCATTACTAAATTTATCAAAAGTTGTTACTATGTTTCTCGTTAGTCAGTACTAAATTTATCATAAGTTGTTACTATGTTTCTCATTACTTATTACTAAATTTATCATAAGTTGTTACTATGTTTCTCATTCGTCATTACTCAATTTCTCGTTACTTATTATTACATCTTATATTACTCATAGCTAAATGTACCAGTACTCATTACTAAATATCCAACAATAACATTTTTACTTGATCATATATTATACAATATTCAGTAATTTAGAACGACTCAAGGAAAGTGAACTAGACAAGTCGAAAATTATCCAAATGACATTTTCCACTATGCGAAATGAACATAGAACATGTGCAAGGCACGGTTTATAGTAACTGTTATACATAGTATTCCTACCTAACCCAGGTATGTCACAGTGTCAGTCAGTTAGAATGATTTGTGGCGAAGTATGTGTTTAAACACCCGTATCTGGTTTTCACATTAAAACAATTTTCACTTGGTTGATAATTGTTTTAGAACGACAGTGAATAACACAAATACTCTATTTAACTGTAAAAATAGTTTAGTCCAGTTTTCCAATACGGTTCACTTTATTTAATACACAGTTCAGTTATCTTGTTTGTCACTTCAATTAAAATGGTTGCCTTTTCAATTAGAGGTCATTTGAATTTAATTAACTTAACTCAAACGAAGTAGAACCATTTTTTAATTTACATATATTTATTTGATGTGTAGCCCAGGGTTAAAAGTAGAAATAGTTTGGTATCTACTCGTTTATATAAAACTACAGGCTACGCAAACTAAAGTAAACATAAGTTGGAACTACATTTAAAACACTAACACCGTGAAAGCCACACAGATTGGCTTTATTTACACGAATGGATTCGATGAGATGGCTTTATAAAAACAAAACGAATTCAACTACAGCAAATATCAATTAATTATTCCCTTCGTTACAATTACTGGAGCAATACTATAAATACGAACCCTGCGATTTCATGCTTAGATGCACATAGTAGCATTCTCACAAATACAGATAGAATGAAATTACCGTTAGGTTTGAAATAAGCTAGTTCTGAGACTGTTGTCATGACGATAGATTTCAAGCAATTGTCATGTCAGTATTGTGTGTTGTAGGAATTACGGTGCATCTTATTTCTGTTAAATACCCAATCCACCTGTTACAGAAAACAAACTGAATTTTCTAATTTGCCAAACAGTCATTAATGCAAAGATTGTAAAGCTGGGTTCGGTAATTACCGTAGAATGAAAGAATGCAACCGATGGTCTGGTCTAGATAACATAGCATGTCACGAACAACTGTTAAATTAATCACCTACAGAGAGGGAATGCTTTACGTCACGTTTAATGCTTTGAAAACGTATGCGTAAATAGGTTGGTTTTGTAAATAGCAAAAGTAATTAGACGCTGTATACATCATGTATCCACCCTGTATAGTGTGTATCTAACACGGTAATGTTGTATCTAACATATAGTGTTGTATCCACCCTGTATAGTGTGTATCTGACATGTGTAATGTTGTATCTAACATATAGTGTTGTATCCACCCTGTACAGTGTGTATCTAACACGGTAATGTTGTATCTAACATATAGTGTTGTATCCACCCTGTATAGTGTGTATCTGACATGTATAATGTTGTATCTAACATATAGTGTTGTATCCACCCTGTATAGTGTGTATCTAACATGGTAATGTTGTATCTAACATATAGTGTTGTATCCACCCTGTATAGTGTGTATCTAACACGGTAATGTTGTATCTAACATATAGTGTTGTATCCATCCTGTATAGTGTGTATCTGACATGTGTAATGTTGTATCTAACATATAGTGTTGTATCCACCCTGTACAGTGTGTATCTAACACGGTAATGTTGTATCTAACATATAGTGTTGTATCCACCCTGTATAGTGTGTATCTGACATGTATAATGTTGTATCTAACATATAGTGTTGTATCCACCCTGTATAGTGTGTATTTAACATGGTAATGTTGTATCTAACATATAGTGTTGTATCCACCCTGTATAGTGTGTATCTAACACGGTAATGTTGTATCTAACATATAGTGTTGTATCCACCCTGTATAGTGTGTATCTGACATGTGTAATGTTGTATCTAACATATAGTGTTGTATCCACCCTGTACAGTGTGTATCTAACACGGTAATGTTGTATCTAACATATAGTGTTGTATCCACCCTGTATAGTGTCTATCTGATATGTATAATGTTGTATCTAACATATAGTGTTGTATCCACCCTGTATAGTGTGTATCTAACATGGTAATGTTGTATCTAACATATAGTGTTGTATCCACCCTGTATAGTGTGTATCTAACACGGTAATGTTGTATCTAACATATAGTGTTGTATCCACCCTGTATAGTGTGTATCTGACATGTGTAATGTTGTATCTAACATATAGTGTTGTATCCACCCTGTACAGTGTGTATCTAACACGGTAATGTTGTATCTAACATATAGTGTTGTATCCACCCTGTATAGTGTGTATCTGACATGTATAATGTTGTATCTAACATATAGTGTTGTATCCACCCTGTATAGTGTGTATCTAACATGGTAATGTTGTATCTAACATATAGTGTTGTATCCACCCTGTATAGTGTGTATCTAACACGGTAATGTTGTATCTAACATATAGTGTGTATCTAACACGGTAATGTTGTATCTAACATATAGTGTTGTATCCACCCTGTATAGTGTGTATCTAACACGGTAATATTGTATCTAACATATAGTGTTGTAACCACCCTGTATAGTGTATATCTAACACGGTAATGTTGTATCTAACATATAGTGTTGTATCCACCCTGTATAGTGTGTATCTAACACGGTAATATTGTATCTAACATATAGTGTTGTATCCACCCTGTATAGTGTGTATCTAACACGGTAATGTTGTATCTAACATATAGTGTTGTATCCAGCCGGTATAATGTGCATCTAGCATATGTAATGTTGTATCTAACATATAGTGTTGTATCCACCCTGTATAGTGTGTATCTAACATGTGTGATGTTGTATCTAACATATAGTGTTGTATCCACCCTGTATAGTGTGTATCTAACATGTGTGATGTTGTATCTAACATATAGTATTGTATCCACCATGTATAGTGTGTATCTGACATGTATAATGTTGTATCTAACATATAGTGTTGTATCCACTCAGTATAGTGTGAATCTAACATGGTATAAGATGTATCTAACATATAGTGTTGTATCCACCCTGTACAGTGTGAATCTAACATGGTATAAGATGTATCTAACATATAGTGTTGTATCCACCCTGTATAGTGTGTATCTAACTTGGTATAAGATATATCTAACATATAGTGTTGTATCCACCCTGTACAGTGTGTATCTAACACGGTAATGTTGTATCTAACATATAGTGTTGTATCCACCCTGTATAGTGTGTATCTGACATGTATAATGTTGTATCTAACATATAGTGTTGTATCCACCCTGTATAGTGTGTATCTAACATGGTAATGTTGTATCTAACATATAGTGTTGTATCCACCCTGTATAGTGTGTATCTAACACGGTAATGTTGTATCTAACATATAGTGTTGTATCCATCCTGTATAGTGTGTATCTGACATGTGTAATGTTGTATCTAACATATAGTGTTGTATCCACCCTGTACAGTGTGTATCTAACACGGTAATGTTGTATCTAACATATAGTGTTGTATCCACCCTGTATAGTGTGTATCTGACATGTATAATGTTGTATCTAACATATAGTGTTGTATCCACCCTGTATAGTGTGTATCTAACACGGTAATGTTGTATCTAACATATAGTGTTGTATCCACCCTGTATAGTGTGTATCTGACATGTGTAATGTTGTATCTAACATATAGTGTTGTATCCACCCTGTACAGTGTGTATCTAACACGGTAATGTTGTATCTAACATATAGTGTTGTATCCACCCTGTATAGTGTCTATCTGATATGTATAATGTTGTATCTAACATATAGTGTTGTATCCACCCTGTATAGTGTGTATCTAACATGGTAATGTTGTATCTAACATATAGTGTTGTATCCACCCTGTATAGTGTGTATCTAACACGGTAATGTTGTATCTAACATATAGTGTTGTATCCACCCTGTATAGTGTGTATCTGACATGTGTAATGTTGTATCTAACATATAGTGTTGTATCCACCCTGTACAGTGTGTATCTAACACGGTAATGTTGTATCTAACATATAGTGTTGTATCCACCCTGTATAGTGTGTATCTGACATGTATAATGTTGTATCTAACATATAGTGTTGTATCCACCCTGTATAGTGTGTATCTAACATGGTAATGTTGTATCTAACATATAGTGTTGTATCCACCCTGTATAGTGTGTATCTAACACGGTAATGTTGTATCTAACATATAGTGTGTATCTAACACGGTAATGTTGTATCTAACATATAGTGTTGTATCCACCCTGTATAGTGTGTATCTAACATGTGTGATGTTGTATCTAACATATAGTGTTGTAACCACCCTGTATAGTGTATATCTAACACGGTAATGTTGTATCTAACATATAGTGTTGTATCCACCCTGTATAGTGTGTATCTAACACGGTAATATTGTATCTAACATATAGTGTTGTATCCACCCTGTATAGTGTGTATCTAACACGGTAATGTTGTATCTAACATATAGTGTTGTATCCAGCCGGTATAATGTGCATCTAGCATATGTAATGTTGTATCTAACATATAGTGTTGTATCCACCCTGTATAGTGTGTATCTAACATGTGTGATGTTGTATCTAACATATAGTGTTGTATCCACCCTGTATAGTGTGTATCTAACATGTGTGATGTTGTATCTAACATATAGTGTTGTATCCACCATGTACAGTGTGAATCTAACATGGTATAAGATGTATCTAACATATAGTGTTGCATCCACCCTGTATAGTGTGTATCTAACATGGTATAAGATGTATCTAACATATAGTGTTGTATCCACCCTGTATAGTGTGTATCTAACATGGTAATGTTATATCTAACATATAGTGTTGTATCCACCCTGTATAGTGTGTATCTAACATGTGTGATGTTGTATCTAACATATAGTGTTGTATCCACCCTGTATAGTGTGTATCTGACATGTGTAATGTTGTATCTAACATATAGTGTTGTATCCACCCTGTATAGAGTGTATCTAACATGTGTGATGTTGTATCGAACATATAGAGTTGTATCCACCCTGTATAGTGTGTATCTAACACTGTAATATTGTATCTAACATATAGTGTTGTATCCACCCTGTACAGTGTGTATCTAACACGGTAATGTTGTATCTAACATATAGTGTTGTATCCACCCTGTAACGTGTGTATCTAACATGTGTGATGTTGTATCTAACATATTAATGTTGTATCTAACATATAGTGTTGTATCAACCTTGTATAGTGTGCATCTAGCATATGTGATGTTGTATCTAACATGTAGTGTTGTATCCACCTTGTACAGTGTGTATCTAACATGGTAATGTTGTATCTAACATATAGTGTTGTATCCACTCTGTAACGTGTGTATCTAACATGTGTGATGTTGTATCTAACATATAGTGTTGTATCCACCCAGTATAGTGTGAATCTAACATGGTATAAGATGTATCTAACATATAGTGTTGTATCCAGCCTGTATAGTGTGCATCTAGCATATGTGATGTTGTATCTAACATATTAATGTTGTATCTAACATATAGTGTTGTATCAACCTTGTATAGTGTGCATCTAGCATATGTGATGTTGTATCTAACATGTAGTGTTGTATCCACCTTGTACAGTGTGTATCTAACATGGTAATGTTGTATCTAACATATAGTGTTGTATCCACCCTGTAACGTGTGTATCTAACATGTGTGATGTTGTATCTAACATATAGTGTTGTATCCACCCTGTATAGTGTGTATCTGACATGTATAATGTTGTATCTAACATATAGTGTTGTATCCACTCAGTATAGTGTGAATCTAACATGGTATAAGATGTATCTAACATATAGTGTTGTATCCACCCTGTACAGTGTGAATCTAACATGGTATAAGATGTATCTAACATATAGTGTTGTATCCACCCTGTATAGTGTGTATCTAACATGGTATAATATATATCTAACATATAGTGTTGTATGCACCCTGTACAGTGTGTATCTAACATGGTAATTTTGTATCTAATATATAGTGTTGCATCCAGCGTGTATAGTGTGTGTCTAGCATGTGTGATGTTGTATCTAACATATAGTGTTGTATCCACCCAGTACAATGTGAATCTAACATGGTATAATATGTATCTAACATATAGTGTTGCATCCACCCTGTATAGTGTGTATCTAACATGATAATGTTGTATCTAACATATAGTGTTGTATCCACCCACCCTGTATAGTGTGTATCTAACATGGTATAAGATGTATCTAACATATAGTGTTGTATCCACCCTGTATAGTGTGTATCTAACATGGTAATGTTATATCTAACATATAGTGTTGTATCCACCCTGTATAGTGTGTATCTAACATGTGTGATGTTGTATCTAACGTATAGTGTTGTATCCACCCTGTATAGTGTGTATCTGACATGTGTAATGTTATATCTAACATATAGTGTTGTATCCACCCTGTATAGAGTGTATCTAACATGTGTGATGTTGTATCGAACATATAGAGTTGTATCCACCCTGTATAGTGTGTATCTAACACTGTAATATTGTATCTAACATATAGTGTTTTATCCACCCTGTACAGTGTGTATCTAACACGGTAATGTTGTATCTAACATATAGTGTTGTATCCACCCTGTAACGTGTGTATCTAACATGTGTGATGTTGTATCTAACATATTAATGTTGTATCTAACATATAGTGTTGTATCAACCTTGTATAGTATGCATCTAGCATATGTGATGTTGTATCTAACATGTAGTGTTGTATCCACCTTGTACAGTGTGTATCTAACATGGTAATGTTGTATCTAACATATAGTGTTGTATCCACCCTGTAACGTGTGTATCTAACATGTGTGATGTTGTATCTAACATATAGTGTTGTATCCACCCAGTATAGTGTGAATCTAACATGGTATAAGATGTATCTAACATATAGTGTTGTATCCACCCTGTATAGTGTGTATCTGACATGTATAATGTTGTATCTAACATATAGTGTTGTATCCACCCTGTATAGTGTGTATCTAACATGGTAATGTTGTATCTAACATATAGTGTTGTATCCACCCTGTATAGTGTGTATCTGACATGTGTAATGTTGTATCTAACATATAGTGTTTTATCCACCCTGTACAGTGTGTATCTAACACGGTAATGTTGTATCTAACATATAGTGTTGTATCCACCCTGTATAGTGTGTATCTGACATGTATAATGTTGTATCTAACATATAGTGTTGTATCCACCCTGTATAGTGTGTATCTAACATGGTAATGTTGTATCTAACATATAGTGTTGTATCCACCCTGTATAGTGTGTATCTAACACGGTAATGTTGTATCTAACATATAGTGTTGTATCCACCCTGTATAGTGTGTATCTGACATGTGTAATGTTGTATCTAACATATAGTGTTGTATCCACCCTGTACAGTGTGTATCTAACACGGTAATGTTGTATCTAACATATAGTGTTGTATCCACCCTGTATAGTGTGTATCTGACATGTATAATGTTGTATCTAACATATAGTGTTGTATCCACCCTGTATAGTGTGTATCTAACATGGTAATGTTGTATCTAACATATAGTGTTGTATCCACCCTGTATAGTGTGTATCTAACACGGTAATGTTCTATCTAACATATAGTGTGTATCTAACACGGTAATGTTGTATCTAACATATAGTGTTGTATCCACCCTGTATAGTGTGTATCTAACATGTGTGATGTTGTATCTAACATATAGTGTTGTAACCACCCTGTATAGTGTATATCTAACACGGTAATGTTGTATCTAACATATAGTGTTGTATCCACCCTGTATAGTGTGTATCTAACACGGTAATATTGTATCTAACATATAGTGTTGTATCCACCCTGTATAGTGTGTATCTAACACGGTAATGTTGTATCTAACATATAGTGTTGTATCCAGCCGGTATAATGTGCATCTAGCATATGTAATGTTGTATCTAACATATAGTGTTGTATCCACCCTGTATAGTGTGTATCTAACATGTGTGATGTTGTATCTAATATATAGTGTTGTATCCACCCAGTATAGTGTGTATCTAACATGGTAATGTTATATCTAACATATAGTGTTGTATCCACCCTGTATAGTGTGTATCTAACATGTGTGATGTTGTATCTAACATATAGTGTTGTATCCACCCTGTATAGTGTGTATCTGACATGTGTAATGTTGTATCTAACATATAGTGTTATATCCACCCTGTATAGAGTCTATCTAACATGTGTGATGTTGTATCGAACATATAGAGTTGTATCCACCCTGTATAGTATGTATCTAACACTGTAATATTGTATCTAACATATAGTGTTGTATCCACCCTGTACAGTGTGTATCTAACACGGTAATGTTGTATCTAACATATAGTGTTGTATCCACCCTGTAACGTGTGTATCTAACATGTGTGATGTTGTATCTAACATATTAATGTTGTATCTAACATATAGTGTTGTATCAACCTTGTATAGTGTGCATCTAGCATATGTGATGTTGTATCTAACATGTAGTGTTGTATCCACCTTGTACAGTGTGTATCTAACATGGTAATGTTGTATCTAACATATAGTGTTGTATCCACCCTGTAACGTGTGTATCTAACATGTGTGATGTTGTATCTAACATATAGTGTTGTATCCACCCAGTATAGTGTGAATCTAACATGGTATAAGATGTATCTAACATATAGTGTTGTATCCAGCCTGTATAGTGTGCATCTAGCATATGTGATGTTGTATCTAACATATAGTGTTGTATCGACCCTGTATAGTGTGTATCTAACATGTGTGATGTTGTATCTAACATATAGTGTTGTATCCAGCCTGTATAGTGTGCATCTAACATATGTGATGTTGTATCTAACATATAGTGTTGTATCCACCCTGTACTGCGTGTATCTTGCATGGTAATTTTGTATCTAACATATAGTGTTGTATCCACCCTGTATAGTGTGTATCTAACATGTGTGATGTTGTATCTAACATATAGTGTTGTATCGACCCTGTACAGTGTGTATCTAACATGTGTGATGTTGTATCTAACATATAGTGTTGTATCCACCCAGTATAGTGTGAATCTAGCATGGTATAAGATGTATCTAACATATAGTGTTGTATCCAGCCTGTATAGTGTGCATCTAGCACATGTGATGTTGTATCTAACATATAGTGTTGTATCCACCCTGTATAGTGTGTATCTAACACGGTAATGTTGTATCTAACATATAGTGTAGTATCCAGCCTGTATAGTGTGCATCTAGCATATGTGATGTTGTATCTAACATATAGTGTTGTATCCACCCTGTATAGTGTGTATCTAACATGTGTGATGTTGTATCTAACATATAGTGTTGTATCGACCCTGTACAGTGTGTATCTAACATGTGTGATGTTGTATCTAACATATAGTGTTGTATCCACCCAGTATAGTGTGAATCTAGCATGGTATAAGATGTATCTAACATATAGTGTTGTATCCAGCCTGTATAGTGTGCATCTAGCACATGTGATGTTGTATCTAACATATAGTGTTGTATCCACCCTGTATAGTGTGTATCTAACACGGTAATGTTGTATCTAACATATAGTGTAGTATCCAGCCTGTATAGTGTGCATCTAGCATATGTGATGTTGTATCTAACATATAGTGTTGTATCCACCCTGTACAGTGTGTATCTAGCATGGTAATGTTGTATCTAACATATAGAGTTGTATCCACCCTGTACAGTGTGTATCTAACATGTGTGATGTTGTATCTAACATATAGTGTTGTATCCACTCAGTATAGTGTGAATCTAACATGGTATAAGATGTATCTAACATATAGTGTTGTATCCACCCTGTATAGTGTGTATCTAACATGGTATAAGATATATCTAACATATAGTGTTGTATCCACCCTGTACAGTGTGTATCTAACATGGTAATGTTGTATCTAATATATAGTGTTGTATCCAGCCTGTATAGTGTGTATCTAGCATGTGTGATGTTGTATCTAACATATAGTGTTGTATCCACCCAGTATAGTGTGAATCTAACATGGTATAAGATGTATCTAACATATAGTGTTGTATCCACCCTGTATAGTGTGTATCTGACATGTATAATGTTGTATCTAACATATAGTGTTGTATCCACCCTGTATAGTGTGTATCTAACATGGTAATGTTGTATCTAACATATAGTGTTGTATCCACCCTGTATAGTGTGTATCTGACATGTGTAATGTTGTATCTAACATATAGTGTTTTATCCACCCTGTACAGTGTGTATCTAACACGGTAATGTTGTATCTAACATATAGTGTTGTATCCACCCTGTATAGTGTGTATCTGACATGTATAATGTTGTATCTAACATATAGTGTTGTATCCACCCTGTATAGTGTGTATCTAACATGGTAATGTTGTATCTAACATATAGTGTTGTATCCACCCTGTATAGTGTGTATCTAACACGGTAATGTTGTATCTAACATATAGTGTTGTATCCACCCTGTATAGTGTGTATCTGACATGTGTAATGTTGTATCTAACATATAGTGTTGTATCCACCCTGTACAGTGTGTATCTAACACGGTAATGTTGTATCTAACATATAGTGTTGTATCCACCCTGTATAGTGTGTATCTGACATGTATAATGTTGTATCTAACATATAGTGTTGTATCCACCCTGTATAGTGTGTATCTAACATGGTAATGTTGTATCTAACATATAGTGTTGTATCCACCCTGTATAGTGTGTATCTAACACGGTAATGTTCTATCTAACATATAGTGTGTATCTAACACGGTAATGTTGTATCTAACATATAGTGTTGTATCCACCCTGTATAGTGTGTATCTAACATGTGTGATGTTGTATCTAACATATAGTGTTGTAACCACCCTGTATAGTGTATATCTAACACGGTAATGTTGTATCTAACATATAGTGTTGTATCCACCCTGTATAGTGTGTATCTAACACGGTAATATTGTATCTAACATATAGTGTTGTATCCACCCTGTATAGTGTGTATCTAACACGGTAATGTTGTATCTAACATATAGTGTTGTATCCAGCCGGTATAATGTGCATCTAGCATATGTAATGTTGTATCTAACATATAGTGTTGTATCCACCCTGTATAGTGTGTATCTAACATGTGTGATGTTGTATCTAATATATAGTGTTGTATCCACCCAGTATAGTGTGTATCTAACATGGTAATGTTATATCTAACATATAGTGTTGTATCCACCCTGTATAGTGTGTATCTAACATGTGTGATGTTGTATCTAACATATAGTGTTGTATCCACCCTGTATAGTGTGTATCTGACATGTGTAATGTTGTATCTAACATATAGTGTTATATCCACCCTGTATAGAGTCTATCTAACATGTGTGATGTTGTATCGAACATATAGAGTTGTATCCACCCTGTATAGTATGTATCTAACACTGTAATATTGTATCTAACATATAGTGTTGTATCCACCCTGTACAGTGTGTATCTAACACGGTAATGTTGTATCTAACATATAGTGTTGTATCCACCCTGTAACGTGTGTATCTAACATGTGTGATGTTGTATCTAACATATTAATGTTGTATCTAACATATAGTGTTGTATCAACCTTGTATAGTGTGCATCTAGCATATGTGATGTTGTATCTAACATGTAGTGTTGTATCCACCTTGTACAGTGTGTATCTAACATGGTAATGTTGTATCTAACATATAGTGTTGTATCCACCCTGTAACGTGTGTATCTAACATGTGTGATGTTGTATCTAACATATAGTGTTGTATCCACCCAGTATAGTGTGAATCTAACATGGTATAAGATGTATCTAACATATAGTGTTGTATCCAGCCTGTATAGTGTGCATCTAGCATATGTGATGTTGTATCTAACATATAGTGTTGTATCGACCCTGTATAGTGTGTATCTAACATGTGTGATGTTGTATCTAACATATAGTGTTGTATCCAGCCTGTATAGTGTGCATCTAACATATGTGATGTTGTATCTAACATATAGTGTTGTATCCACCCTGTACTGCGTGTATCTTGCATGGTAATTTTGTATCTAACATATAGTGTTGTATCCACCCTGTATAGTGTGTATCTAACATGTGTGATGTTGTATCTAACATATAGTGTTGTATCGACCCTGTACAGTGTGTATCTAACATGTGTGATGTTGTATCTAACATATAGTGTTGTATCCACCCAGTATAGTGTGAATCTAGCATGGTATAAGATGTATCTAACATATAGTGTTGTATCCAGCCTGTATAGTGTGCATCTAGCACATGTGATGTTGTATCTAACATATAGTGTTGTATCCACCCTGTATAGTGTGTATCTAACACGGTAATGTTGTATCTAACATATAGTGTAGTATCCAGCCTGTATAGTGTGCATCTAGCATATGTGATGTTGTATCTAACATATAGTGTTGTATCCACCCTGTATAGTGTGTATCTAACATGTGTGATGTTGTATCTAACATATAGTGTTGTATCGACCCTGTACAGTGTGTATCTAACATGTGTGATGTTGTATCTAACATATAGTGTTGTATCCACCCAGTATAGTGTGAATCTAGCATGGTATAAGATGTATCTAACATATAGTGTTGTATCCAGCCTGTATAGTGTGCATCTAGCACATGTGATGTTGTATCTAACATATAGTGTTGTATCCACCCTGTATAGTGTGTATCTAACACGGTAATGTTGTATCTAACATATAGTGTAGTATCCAGCCTGTATAGTGTGCATCTAGCATATGTGATGTTGTATCTAACATATAGTGTTGTATCCACCCTGTACAGTGTGTATCTAGCATGGTAATGTTGTATCTAACATATAGAGTTGTATCCACCCTGTACAGTGTGTATCTAACATGTGTGATGTTGTATCTAACATATAGTGTTGTATCCACTCAGTATAGTGTGAATCTAACATGGTATAAGATGTATCTAACATATAGTGTTGTATCCACCCTGTATAGTGTGTATCTAACATGGTATAAGATATATCTAACATATAGTGTTGTATCCACCCTGTACAGTGTGTATCTAACATGGTAATGTTGTATCTAATATATAGTGTTGTATCCAGCCTGTATAGTGTGTATCTAGCATGTGTGATGTTGTATCTAACATATAGTGTTGTATCCACCCAGTACAATGTGAATCTAACATGGTATAATATGTATCTAACATATAGTGTTGCATCCACCCTGTATAGTGTGTATCTAACATGATAATGTTGTATCTAACATATAGTGTTGTATCCACCCTGTATAGTGTGTATCTAACATGGTATAAGATGTATCTAACATATAGTGTTGTATCCACCCTGTATAGTGTGTATCTAACATGGTATAAGATATATCTAATATATAGTGTTGTATCCACCCTGTATAGTGTGTATCTAACATGGTATAAGATGTATCTAACATATAGTGTTGTATCCACCCTGTATAGTGTGTATCTAACATGGTATAAGATGTATCTAACATATAGTGTTGTATACACCCTGTATAGTGTGTATCTAATATGGTATAAGATGTATCTAACATATAGTGTTGTATCCACCCTGTATCGTGTGTATCTAACATGGTATAAGATATATCTAACATATAGTGTTGTATCCACCCTGTATAGTGTGTATCTAACATGGTATAAGATGTATCTAACATATAGTGTTGTATCCAGCCTGTATAGTGTGTATCTAACATGATAATGTTGTATCTAACATATAGTGTTGTATCCAGCCTGTATAGTGTGTATCTTGCATGATAATTTTGTATCTAACATATAGTGTTGTATCCACCCTGTACAGTGTGTATCTAACATGGTATAAGATGTATCTAACATATAGTGTTGTATCTAACATATAGTGTTGTATCCACCCTGTATAGTGTGTATCTTGCATGGTAATTTTGTATCTAACATATAGTGTTGTATCCAGCCTGTATAGTGTGTATCTAACATGATAATGTTGTATCTAACATATAGTGTTGTATCCAGCCTGTATAGTGTGTATCTTGCATGGTAATTTTGTATCTAACATATAGTGTTGTATCCAGCCTGTATAGTGTGTATCTAACATGATAATGTTGTATCTAACATATAGTGTTGTATCCAGCCTGTATAGTGTGTATCTTGCATGGTAATTTTGTATCTAACATATGGTGTTGTATCCGCCCTGTACAGTGTGTATCTAACATGGTATAAGATATATCTAACATATAGTGTTGTATCCACCCTGTATAGTGTGTATCTAACATGATAATGTTGTATCTAACATATAGTGTTGTATCCACCCTGTATAGTGTGTATCTAACATGGTACAAGATGTATCTAACATATAGTGTTGTATCCACGCTGTATAGTGTGTATCTAACATGGTATAAGATATATCTAACATATAGTGTTGAATCCACCCTGTATAGTGTGTATCTAACATGATAATGTTGTATCTAACATATAGTGTTGTATCCACCCTGTATAGTGTGTATCTAACATGGTATAAGATGTTTCTAACATATAGTGTTGTATCCACCCTGTATAGTGTGTATCTAACATGGTATAAGATATATCTAACATATAGTGTTGTATCCACCCTGTATCGTGTGTATCTAACATGGTATAAGATGTATCTAACATATAGTGTTGTATCCACCCTGTATAGTGTGTATCTAACATGGTATAAGATGTATCTAACATATAGTGTTGTATCCACCCTGTATCGTGTATATCTAACATGGTATAAGATGTATCTAACATATAGTGTTGTATCCACCCTGTATAGTGTGTATCTAACATGGTATAAGATGTATCTAACATATAGTGTTGTATCCACCCTGTATAGTGTGTATTTAACATGGTAATGTTGTATCTAACATATAGTGTTGTATCCACCCTGTATAGTGTGTATTTAACATGGTAATGTTGTATCTAACATATAGTGTTGTATCCACCCTGTATAGTGTGTATCTAACACGGTAATGTTGTATCTAACATATAGTGTTGTATCCACCCTGTATAGTGTCTATCTGATATGTATAATGTTGTATCTAACATATAGTGTTGTATCCACCCTGTATAGTGTGTATCTAACATGGTAATGTTGTATCTAACATATAGTGTTGTATTCACCCTGCATAGTGTGTATCTAACACGGTAATGTTGTATCTAACATATAGTGTTGTATCCACCCTGTATAGTGTGTATCTGACATGTGTAATGTTGTATCTAACATATAGTGTTGTATCCACCCTGTACAGTGTGTATCTAACACGGTAATGTTGTATCTAACATATAGTGTTGTATCCACCCTGTATAGTGTGTATCTGACATGTATAATGTTGTATCTAACATATAGTGTTGTATCCACCCTGTATAGTGTGTATCTAACATGGTAATGTTGTATCTAACATATAGTGTTGTATCCACCCTGTATAGTGTGTATCTAACACGGTAATGTTGTATCTAACATATAGTGTGTATCTAACACGGTAATGTTGTATCTAACATATAGTGTTGTATCCACCCTGTATAGTGTGTATCTAACATGTGTGATGTTGTATCTAACATATAGTGTTGTAACCACCCTGTATAGTGTATATCTAACACGGTAATGTTGTATCTAACATATAGTGTTGTATCCACCCTGTATAGTGTGTATCTAACACGGTAATATTGTATCTAACATATAGTGTTGTATCCAGCCGGTATAATGTGCATCTAGCATATGTAATGTTGTATCTAACATATAGTGTTGTATCCACCCTGTATAGTGTGTATCTAACATGTGTGATGTTGTATCTAACATATAGTGTTGTATCCACCCTGTATAGTATGTATCTAACATGTGTGATGATGTATCAAACATATCGTGTTGTATCCACCCTGTATAGTATGTATCTAACATGTGTGATGATGTATCAAACATATAGTGTTGTATCCACCATGTATAGTGTGTATCTGACATGTATAATGTTGTATCTAACATATAGTGTTGTATCCACTCAGTATAGTGTGAATCTAACATGGTATAAGATGTATCTAACATATAGTGTTGTATCCACCCTGTACAGTGTGAATCTAACATGGTATAAGGTGTATCTAACATATAGTGTTGTATCCACCCTGTATAGTGTGTATCTAACTTGGTATACGATATATCTAACATATTGTGTTGTATCCACCCTGTACAGTGTGTATCTAACATGGTAATGTTGTATCTAATATATAGTGTTGTATCCAGCCTGTATAGTGTGTATCTTGCATGTGTGATGTTGTATCTAACATATAGTGTTGTATCCACCCAGTACAATGTGAATCTAACATGGTATAATATGTATCTAACATATAGTGTTGCATCCACCCTGTATAGTGTGTATCTAACATGATAATGTTGTATCTAACATATAGTGTTGTATCCACCCTGTATAGTGTGTATCTAACATGGTATAAGATGTATCTAACATATAGTGTTGTATCCACCATGTATAGTGTGTATCTAACATGGTAATGTTATATCTAACATATAGTGTTGTATCCACCCTGTATAGTGTGTATCTAACATGTGTGATGTTGTATCTAACATATAGTGTTGTATCCACCCTGTATAGTGTGTATCTGACATGTGTAATGTTGTATCTAACATATAGTGTTGTATCCACCCTGTATAGAGTGTATCTAACATGTGTGATGTTGTATCGAACATATAGAGTTGTATTCACCCTGTATAGTGTGTATCTAACACTGTAATATTGTATCTAACATATAGTGTTGTATCCACCCTGTACAGTGTGTATCTAACACGGTAATGTTGTATCTAACATATAGTGTTGTATCCACCCTGTAACGTGTGTATCTAACATGTGTGATGTTGTATCTAACATATTAATGTTGTATCTAACATATAGTGTTGTATCAACCTTGTATAGTGTGCATCTAGCATATGTGATGTTGTATCTAACATGTAGTGTTGTATCCACCTTGTACAGTGTGTATCTAACATGGTAATGTTGTATCTAACATATAGTGTTGTATCCACTCTGTAACGTGTGTATCTAACATGTGTGATGTTGTATCTAACATATAGTGTTGTATCCACCCAGTATAGTGTGAATCTAACATGGTATAAGATGTATCTAACATATAGTGTTGTATCCAGCCTGTATAGTGTGCATCTAGCATATGTGATGTTGTATCTAACATATTAATGTTGTATCTAACATATAGTGTTGTATCAACCTTGTATAGTGTGCATCTAGCATATGTGATGTTGTATCTAACATATAGTGTTGTATCCACCCTGTATAGTGTGTATCTAACATGGTAATGTTGTATCTAACATATAGTGTTGTATTCACCCTGCATAGTGTGTATCTAACACGGTAATGTTGTATCTAACATATAGTGTTGTATCCACCCTGTATAGTGTGTATCTGACATGTGTAATGTTGTATCTAACATATAGTGTTGTATCCACCCTGTACAGTGTGTATCTAACACGGTAATGTTGTATCTAACATATAGTGTTGTATCCACCCTGTATAGTGTGTATCTGACATGTATAATGTTGTATCTAACATATAGTGTTGTATCCACCCTGTATAGTGTGTATCTAACATGGTAATGTTGTATCTAACATATAGTGTTGTATCCACCCTGTATAGTGTGTATCTAACACGGTAATGTTGTATCTAACATATAGTGTGTATCTAACACGGTAATGTTGTATCTAACATATAGTGTTGTATCCACCCTGTATAGTGTGTATCTAACATGTGTGATGTTGTATCTAACATATAGTGTTGTAACCACCCTGTATAGTGTATATCTAACACGGTAATGTTGTATCTAACATATAGTGTTGTATCCACCCTGTATAGTGTGTATCTAACACGGTAATATTGTATCTAACATATAGTGTTGTATCCAGCCGGTATAATGTGCATCTAGCATATGTAATGTTGTATCTAACATATAGTGTTGTATCCACCCTGTATAGTGTGTATCTAACATGTGTGATGTTGTATCTAACATATAGTGTTGTATCCACCCTGTATAGTATGTATCTAACATGTGTGATGATGTATCAAACATATAGTGTTGTATCCACCCTGTATAGTATGTATCTAACATGTGTGATGATGTATCAAACATATAGTGTTGTATCCACCATGTATAGTGTGTATCTGACATGTATAATGTTGTATCTAACATATAGTGTTGTATCCACTCAGTATAGTGTGAATCTAACATGGTATAAGATGTATCTAACATATAGTGTTGTATCCACCCTGTACAGTGTGAATCTAACATGGTATAAGATGTATCTAACATATAGTGTTGTATCCACCCTGTATAGTGTGTATCTAACTTGGTATACGATATATCTAACATATTGTGTTGTATCCACCCTGTACAGTGTGTATCTAACATGGTAATGTTGTATCTAATATATAGTGTTGTATCCAGCCTGTATAGTGTGTATCTTGCATGTGTGATGTTGTATCTAACATATAGTGTTGTATCCACCCAGTACAATGTGAATCTAACATGGTATAATATGTATCTAACATATAGTGTTGCATCCACCCTGTATAGTGTGTATCTAACATGATAATGTTGTATCTAACATATAGTGTTGTATCCACCCTGTATAGTGTGTATCTAACATGGTATAAGATGTATCTAACATATAGTGTTGTATCCACCATGTATAGTGTGTATCTAACATGGTAATGTTATATCTAACATATAGTGTTGTATCCACCCTGTATAGTGTGTATCTAACATGTGTGATGTTGTATCTAACATATAGTGTTGTATCCACCCTGTATAGTGTGTATCTGACATGTGTAATGTTGTATCTAACATATAGTGTTGTATCCACCCTGTATAGAGTGTATCTAACATGTGTGATGTTGTATCGAACATATAGAGTTGTATTCACCCTGTATAGTGTGTATCTAACACTGTAATATTGTATCTAACATATAGTGTTGTATCCACCCTGTACAGTGTGTATCTAACACGGTAATGTTGTATCTAACATATAGTGTTGTATCCACCCTGTAACGTGTGTATCTAACATGTGTGATGTTGTATCTAACATATTAATGTTGTATCTAACATATAGTGTTGTATCAACCTTGTATAGTGTGCATCTAGCATATGTGATGTTGTATCTAACATGTAGTGTTGTATCCACCTTGTACAGTGTGTATCTAACATGGTAATGTTGTATCTAACATATAGTGTTGTATCCACTCTGTAACGTGTGTATCTAACATGTGTGATGTTGTATCTAACATATAGTGTTGTATCCACCCAGTATAGTGTGAATCTAACATGGTATAAGATGTATCTAACATATAGTGTTGTATCCAGCCTGTATAGTGTGCATCTAGCATATGTGATGTTGTATCTAACATATTAATGTTGTATCTAACATATAGTGTTGTATCAACCTTGTATAGTGTGCATCTAGCATATGTGATGTTGTATCTAACATGTAGTGTTGTATCCACCTTGTACAGTGTGTATCTAACATGGTAATGTTGTATCTAACCTATAGTGTTGTATCCACCCTGTAACGTGTGTATCTAACATGTGTGATGTTGTATCTAACATATAGTGTTGTATCCACCCTGTATAGTGTGTATCTGACATGTATAATGTTGTATCTAACATATAGTGTTGTATCCACTCAGTATAGTGTGAATCTAACATGGTATAAGATGTATCTAACATATAGTGTTGTATCCACCCTGTACAGTGTGAATCTAACATGGTATAAGATGTATCTAACATATAGTGTTGTATCCACCCTGTATAGTGTGTATCTAACATGGTATAAGATATATCTAACATATAGTGTTGTATCCACCCTGTACAGTGTGTATCTAACATGGTAATGTTGTATCTAATATATAGTGTTGTATCCACCCTGTATAGTGTGTATCTAACATGTGTGATGTTGTATCTAACATATAGTGTTGTATCCACCCTGTATAGTGTGTATCTGACATGTGTAATGTTGTATCTAACATATAGTGTTGTATCCACCCTGTATAGAGTGTATCTAACATGTGTGATGTTGTATCGAACATATAGAGTTGTATCCACCCTGTATAGTGTGTATCTAACACTGTAATATTGTATCTAACATAGTGTTTTATCCACCCTGTAACGTGTGTATCTAACATGTGTGATGTTGTATCTAACATATTAATGTTGTATCTAACATATAGTGTTGTATCAACCTTGTATAGTGTGCATCTAGCATATGTGATGTTGTATCTAACATGTAGTGTTGTATCCACCTTGTACAGTGTGTATCTAACATGGTAATGTTGTATCTAACATATAGTGTTGTATCCACCCTGTAACGTGTGTATCTAACATGTGTGATGTTGTATCTAACATATAGTGTTGTATCCAACCAGTATAGTGTGAATCTAACATGGTATAAGATGTATCTAACATATAGTGTTGTATCCAGCCTGTATAGTGTGCATCTAGCATATGTGATGTTGTATCAAACATATAGTGTTGTATCGACCCTGTATAGTGTGTATCTAACATGTGTGATGTTGTATCTAACATATAGTGTTGTGTCCACCCAGTATAGTGTGAATCTAACATGGTATAAGATGTATCTAACATATAGTGTTGTATCCAGCCTGTATAGTGTGCATCTAACATATGTGATGTTGTATCTAACATATAGTGTTGTATCCACCCTGTATAGTGTGTATCTAACACGGTAATGTTGTATCTAACATATAGTGTTGTATCCACCCTGTATAGTGTGTATCTGACATGTATAATGTTGTATCTAACATATAGTGTTGTATCCACCCTGTATAGTGTGTATCTAACATGGTAATGTTGTATCTAACATATAGTGTTGTATCCACCCTGTATAGTGTGTATCTAACACGGTAATGTTGTATCTAACATATAGTGTTGTATCCACCCTGTATAGTGTGTATCTGACATGTGTAATGTTGTATCTAACATATAGTGTTGTATCCACCCTGTACAGTGTGTATCTAACACGGTAATGTTGTATCTAACATATAGTGTTGTATCCACCCTGTATAGTGTGTATCTGACATGTATAATGTTGTATCTAACATATAGTGTTGTATCCACCCTGTATAGTGTGTATCTAACATGGTAATGTTGTATCTAACATATAGTGTTGTATCCACCCTGTATAGTGTGTATCTAACACGGTAATGTTGTATCTAACATATAGTGTGTATCTAACACGGTAATGTTGTATCTAACATATAGTGTTGTATCCACCCTGTATAGTGTGTATCTAACATGTGTGATGTTGTATCTAACATATAGTGTTGTAACCACCCTGTATAGTGTATATCTAACACGGTAATGTTGTATCTAACATATAGTGTTGTATCCACCCTGTATAGTGTGTATCTAACACGGTAATATTGTATCTAACATATAGTGTTGTATCCACCCTGTATAGTGTGTATCTAACACGGTAATGTTGTATCTAACATATAGTGTTGTATCCAGCCGGTATAATGTGCATCTAGCATATGTAATGTTGTATCTAACATATAGTGTTGTATCCACCCTGTATAGTGTGTATCTAACATGTGTGATGTTGTATCTAATATATAGTGTTGTATCCACCCTGTATAGTGTCTATCTGATATGTATAATGTTGTATCTAACATATAGTGTTGTATCCACTCTGTATAGTGTGTATCTAACATGGTAATGTTATATCTAACATATAGTGTTGTATCCACCCTGTATAGTGTGTATCTAACATGTGTGATGTTGTATCTAACATATAGTGTTGTATCCACCCTGTATAGTGTGTATCTGACATGTGTAATGTTGTATCTAACATATAGTGTTGTATCCACCCTGTATAGAGTGTATCTAACATGTGTGATGTTGTATCGAACATATAGAGTTGTATCCACCCTGTATAGTATGTATCTAACACTGTAATATTGTATCTAACATATAGTGTTGTATCCACCCTGTACAGTGTGTATCTAACACGGTAATGTTGTATCTAACATATAGTGTTGTATCCACCCTGTAACGTGTGTATCTAACATGTGTGATGTTGTATCTAACATATTAATGTTGTATCTAACATATAGTGTTGTATCAACCTTGTATAGTGTGCATCTAGCATATGTGATGTTGTATCTAACATGTAGTGTTGTATCCACCTTGTACAGTGTGTATCTAACATGGTAATGTTGTATCTAACATATAGTGTTGTATCCACCCTGTAACGTGTGTATCTAACATGTGTGATGTTGTATCTAACATATAGTGTTGTATCCACCCAGTATAGTGTGAATCTAACATGGTATAAGATGTATCTAACATACAGTGTTGTATCCACCCTGTATAGTGTGTATCTAACATGATAATGTTGTATCTAACATATAGTGTTGTATCCACCCTGTATAGTGTGTATCTAACATGGTATAAGATGTTTCTAACATATAGTGTTGTATCCACCCTGTATCGTGTATATCTAACATGGTATAAGATGTATCTAACATATAGTGTTGTATCCACCCTGTATAGTGTGTATCTAACATGGTATAAGATGTATCTAACATATAGTGTTGTATCCACCCTGTATAGTGTGTATTTAACATGGTAATGTTGTATCTAACATATAGTGTTGTATCCACCCTGTATAGTGTGTATTTAACATGGTAATGTTGTATCTAACATATAGTGTTGTATCCACCCTGTATAGTGTGTATCTAACACGGTAATGTTGTATCTAACATATAGTGTTGTATCCACCCTGTATAGTGTCTATCTGATATGTATAATGTTGTATCTAACATATAGTGTTGTATCCACCCTGTATAGTGTGTATCTAACATGGTAATGTTGTATCTAACATATAGTGTTGTATTCACCCTGCATAGTGTGTATCTAACACGGTAATGTTGTATCTAACATATAGTGTTGTATCCACCCTGTATAGTGTGTATCTGACATGTGTAATGTTGTATCTAACATATAGTGTTGTATCCACCCTGTACAGTGTGTATCTAACACGGTAATGTTGTATCTAACATATAGTGTTGTATCCACCCTGTATAGTGTGTATCTGACATGTATAATGTTGTATCTAACATATAGTGTTGTATCCACCCTGTATAGTGTGTATCTAACATGGTAATGTTGTATCTAACATATAGTGTTGTATCCACCCTGTATAGTGTGTATCTAACACGGTAATGTTGTATCTAACATATAGTGTGTATCTAACACGGTAATGTTGTATCTAACATATAGTGTTGTATCCACCCTGTATAGTGTGTATCTAACATGTGTGATGTTGTATCTAACATATAGTGTTGTAACCACCCTGTATAGTGTATATCTAACACGGTAATGTTGTATCTAACATATAGTGTTGTATCCACCCTGTATAGTGTGTATCTAACACGGTAATATTGTATCTAACATATAGTGTTGTATCCAGCCGGTATAATGTGCATCTAGCATATGTAATGTTGTATCTAACATATAGTGTTGTATCCACCCTGTATAGTGTGTATCTAACATGTGTGATGTTGTATCTAACATATAGTGTTGTATCCACCCTGTATAGTATGTATCTAACATGTGTGATGATGTATCAAACATATAGTGTTGTATCCACCATGTATAGTGTGTATCTGACATGTATAATGTTGTATCTAACATATAGTGTTGTATCCACTCAGTATAGTGTGAATCTAACATGGTATAAGATGTATCTAACATATAGTGTTGTATCCACCCTGTACAGTGTGAATCTAACATGGTATAAGATGTATCTAACATATAGTGTTGTATCCACCCTGTATAGTGTGTATCTAACTTGGTATACGATATATCTAACATATTGTGTTGTATCCACCCTGTACAGTGTGTATCTAACATGGTAATGTTGTATCTAATATATAGTGTTGTATCCAGCCTGTATAGTGTGTATCTTGCATGTGTGATGTTGTATCTAACATATAGTGTTGTATCCACCCAGTACAATGTGAATCTAACATGGTATAATATGTATCTAACATATAGTGTTGCATCCACCCTGTATAGTGTGTATCTAACATGATAATGTTGTATCTAACATATAGTGTTGTATCCACCCTGTATAGTGTGTATCTAACATGGTATAAGATGTATCTAACATATAGTGTTGTATCCACCATGTATAGTGTGTATCTAACATGGTAATGTTATATCTAACATATAGTGTTGTATCCACCCTGTATAGTGTGTATCTAACATGTGTGATGTTGTATCTAACATATAGTGTTGTATCCACCCTGTATAGTGTGTATCTGACATGTGTAATGTTGTATCTAACATATAGTGTTGTATCCACCCTGTATAGAGTGTATCTAACATGTGTGATGTTGTATCGAACATATAGAGTTGTATTCACCCTGTATAGTGTGTATCTAACACTGTAATATTGTATCTAACATATAGTGTTGTATCCACCCTGTACAGTGTGTATCTAACACGGTAATGTTGTATCTAACATATAGTGTTGTATCCACCCTGTAACGTGTGTATCTAACATGTGTGATGTTGTATCTAACATATTAATGTTGTATCTAACATATAGTGTTGTATCAACCTTGTATAGTGTGCATCTAGCATATGTGATGTTGTATCTAACATGTAGTGTTGTATCCACCTTGTACAGTGTGTATCTAACATGGTAATGTTGTATCTAACATATAGTGTTGTATCCACTCTGTAACGTGTGTATCTAACATGTGTGATGTTGTATCTAACATATAGTGTTGTATCCACCCAGTATAGTGTGAATCTAACATGGTATAAGATGTATCTAACATATAGTGTTGTATCCAGCCTGTATAGTGTGCATCTAGCATATGTGATGTTGTATCTAACATATTAATGTTGTATCTAACATATAGTGTTGTATCAACCTTGTATAGTGTGCATCTAGCATATGTGATGTTGTATCTAACATATAGTGTTGTATCCACCCTGTATAGTGTGTATCTAACATGGTAATGTTGTATCTAACATATAGTGTTGTATTCACCCTGCATAGTGTGTATCTAACACGGTAATGTTGTATCTAACATATAGTGTTGTATCCACCCTGTATAGTGTGTATCTGACATGTGTAATGTTGTATCTAACATATAGTGTTGTATCCACCCTGTACAGTGTGTATCTAACACGGTAATGTTGTATCTAACATATAGTGTTGTATCCACCCTGTATAGTGTGTATCTGACATGTATAATGTTGTATCTAACATATAGTGTTGTATCCACCCTGTATAGTGTGTATCTAACATGGTAATGTTGTATCTAACATATAGTGTTGTATCCACCCTGTATAGTGTGTATCTAACACGGTAATGTTGTATCTAACATATAGTGTGTATCTAACACGGTAATGTTGTATCTAACATATAGTGTTGTATCCACCCTGTATAGTGTGTATCTAACATGTGTGATGTTGTATCTAACATATAGTGTTGTAACCACCCTGTATAGTGTATATCTAACACGGTAATGTTGTATCTAACATATAGTGTTGTATCCACCCTGTATAGTGTGTATCTAACACGGTAATATTGTATCTAACATATAGTGTTGTATCCAGCCGGTATAATGTGCATCTAGCATATGTAATGTTGTATCTAACATATAGTGTTGTATCCACCCTGTATAGTGTGTATCTAACATGTGTGATGTTGTATCTAACATATAGTGTTGTATCCACCCTGTATAGTATGTATCTAACATGTGTGATGATGTATCAAACATATAGTGTTGTATCCACCCTGTATAGTATGTATCTAACATGTGTGATGATGTATCAAACATATAGTGTTGTATCCACCATGTATAGTGTGTATCTGACATGTATAATGTTGTATCTAACATATAGTGTTGTATCCACTCAGTATAGTGTGAATCTAACATGGTATAAGATGTATCTAACATATAGTGTTGTATCCACCCTGTACAGTGTGAATCTAACATGGTATAAGATGTATCTAACATATAGTGTTGTATCCACCCTGTATAGTGTGTATCTAACTTGGTATACGATATATCTAACATATTGTGTTGTATCCACCCTGTACAGTGTGTATCTAACATGGTAATGTTGTATCTAATATATAGTGTTGTATCCAGCCTGTATAGTGTGTATCTTGCATGTGTGATGTTGTATCTAACATATAGTGTTGTATCCACCCAGTACAATGTGAATCTAACATGGTATAATATGTATCTAACATATAGTGTTGCATCCACCCTGTATAGTGTGTATCTAACATGATAATGTTGTATCTAACATATAGTGTTGTATCCACCCTGTATAGTGTGTATCTAACATGGTATAAGATGTATCTAACATATAGTGTTGTATCCACCATGTATAGTGTGTATCTAACATGGTAATGTTATATCTAACATATAGTGTTGTATCCACCCTGTATAGTGTGTATCTAACATGTGTGATGTTGTATCTAACATATAGTGTTGTATCCACCCTGTATAGTGTGTATCTGACATGTGTAATGTTGTATCTAACATATAGTGTTGTATCCACCCTGTATAGAGTGTATCTAACATGTGTGATGTTGTATCGAACATATAGAGTTGTATTCACCCTGTATAGTGTGTATCTAACACTGTAATATTGTATCTAACATATAGTGTTGTATCCACCCTGTACAGTGTGTATCTAACACGGTAATGTTGTATCTAACATATAGTGTTGTATCCACCCTGTAACGTGTGTATCTAACATGTGTGATGTTGTATCTAACATATTAATGTTGTATCTAACATATAGTGTTGTATCAACCTTGTATAGTGTGCATCTAGCATATGTGATGTTGTATCTAACATGTAGTGTTGTATCCACCTTGTACAGTGTGTATCTAACATGGTAATGTTGTATCTAACATATAGTGTTGTATCCACTCTGTAACGTGTGTATCTAACATGTGTGATGTTGTATCTAACATATAGTGTTGTATCCACCCAGTATAGTGTGAATCTAACATGGTATAAGATGTATCTAACATATAGTGTTGTATCCAGCCTGTATAGTGTGCATCTAGCATATGTGATGTTGTATCTAACATATTAATGTTGTATCTAACATATAGTGTTGTATCAACCTTGTATAGTGTGCATCTAGCATATGTGATGTTGTATCTAACATGTAGTGTTGTATCCACCTTGTACAGTGTGTATCTAACATGGTAATGTTGTATCTAACATATAGTGTTGTATCCACCCTGTAACGTGTGTATCTAACATGTGTGATGTTGTATCTAACATATAGTGTTGTATCCACCCTGTATAGTGTGTATCTGACATGTATAATGTTGTATCTAACATATAGTGTTGTATCCACTCAGTATAGTGTGAATCTAACATGGTATAAGATGTATCTAACATATAGTGTTGTATCCACCCTGTACAGTGTGAATCTAACATGGTATAAGATGTATCTAACATATAGTGTTGTATCCACCCTGTATAGTGTGTATCTAACATGGTATAAGATATATCTAACATATAGTGTTGTATCCACCCTGTACAGTGTGTATCTAACATGGTAATGTTGTATCTAATATATAGTGTTGTATCCACCCTGTATAGTGTGTATCTAACATGTGTGATGTTGTATCTAACATATAGTGTTGTATCCACCCTGTATAGTGTGTATCTGACATGTGTAATGTTGTATCTAACATATAGTGTTGTATCCACCCTGTATAGAGTGTATCTAACATGTGTGATGTTGTATCGAACATATAGAGTTGTATCCACCCTGTATAGTGTGTATCTAACACTGTAATATTGTATCTAACATAGTGTTTTATCCACCCTGTACAGTGTGTATCTAACACGGTAATGTTGTATCTAACATATAGTGTTGTATCCACCCTGTAACGTGTGTATCTAACATGTGTGATGTTGTATCTAACATATTAATGTTGTATCTAACATATAGTGTTGTATCAACCTTGTATAGTGTGCATCTAGCATATGTGATGTTGTATCTAACATGTAGTGTTGTATCCACCTTGTACAGTGTGTATCTAACATGGTAATGTTGTATCTAACATATAGTGTTGTATCCACCCTGTAACGTGTGTATCTAACATGTGTGATGTTGTATCTAACATATAGTGTTGTATCCAACCAGTATAGTGTGAATCTAACATGGTATAAGATGTATCTAACATATAGTGTTGTATCCAGCCTGTATAGTGTGCATCTAGCATATGTGATGTTGTATCTAACATATAGTGTTGTATCGACCCTGTATAGTGTGTATCTAACATGTGTGATGTTGTATCTAACATATAGTGTTGTGTCCACCCAGTATAGTGTGAATCTAACATGGTATAAGATGTATCTAACATACTGTAAAATGACTAATTTTCACTGAGTTTAAATTTCACTAATTTAGCGTTTCAGGCATATTTATTGGGTTTAAAATTCACGGTTTTATCATTTGGATAATGTGTTCTATGCTCAATTTTACATATTCACTGGGTTTTAATTTAGCGCATTTTTCAGTCAGCGAAAAAAGCCAAATTAAAACCCAGTGAATAATTAACCCCTTTACAGTATAGTGTTGTATCCAGCCTGTATAGTGTGCATCTAACATATGTGATGTTGTATCTAACATATAGTGTTGTATCCACCCTGTATAGTGTGTATCTAACACGGTAATGTTGTATCTAACATATAGTGTTGTATCCACCCTGTATAGTGTGTATCTGACATGTATAATGTTGTATCTAACATATAGTGTTGTATCCACCCTGTATAGTGTGTATCTAACATGGTAATGTTGTATCTAACATATAGTGTTGTATCCACCCTGTATAGTGTGTATCTAACACGGTAATGTTGTATCTAACATATAGTGTTGTATCCACCCTGTATAGTGTGTATCTGACATGTGTAATGTTGTATCTAACATATAGTGTTGTATCCACCCTGTACAGTGTGTATCTAACACGGTAATGTTGTATCTAACATATAGTGTTGTATCCACCCTGTATAGTGTGTATCTGACATGTATAATGTTGTATCTAACATATAGTGTTGTATCCACCCTGTATAGTGTGTATCTAACATGGTAATGTTGTATCTAACATATAGTGTTGTATCCACCCTGTATAGTGTGTATCTAACACGGTAATGTTGTATCTAACATATAGTGTGTATCTAACACGGTAATGTTGTATCTAACATATAGTGTTGTATCCACCCTGTACAGTGTGTATCTAACACGGTAATGTTGTATCTAACATATAGTGTTGTATCCACCCTGTAACGTGTGTATCTAACATGTGTGATGTTGTATCTAACATATTAATGTTGTATCTAACATATAGTGTTGTATCAACCTTGTATAGTGTGCATCTAGCATATGTGATGTTGTATCTAACATGTAGTGTTGTATCCACCTTGTACAGTGTGTATCTAACATGGTAATGTTGTATCTAACATATAGTGTTGTATCCACTCTGTAACGTGTGTATCTAACATGTGTGATGTTGTATCTAACATATAGTGTTGTATCCACCCAGTATAGTGTGAATCTAACATGGTATAAGATGTATCTAACATATAGTGTTGTATCCAGCCTGTATAGTGTGCATCTAGCATATGTGATGTTGTATCTAACATATTAATGTTGTATCTAACATATAGTGTTGTATCAACCTTGTATAGTGTGCATCTAGCATATGTGATGTTGTATCTAACATGTAGTGTTGTATCCACCTTGTACAGTGTGTATCTAACATGGTAATGTTGTATCTAACATATAGTGTTGTATCCACCCTGTAACGTGTGTATCTAACATGTGTGATGTTGTATCTAACATATAGTGTTGTATCCACCCTGTATAGTGTGTATCTGACATGTATAATGTTGTATCTAACATATAGTGTTGTATCCACTCAGTATAGTGTGAATCTAACATGGTATAAGATGTATCTAACATATAGTGTTGTATCCACCCTGTACAGTGTGAATCTAACATGGTATAAGATGTATCTAACATATAGTGTTGTATCCACCCTGTATAGTGTGTATCTAACATGGTATAAGATATATCTAACATATAGTGTTGTATCCACCCTGTACAGTGTGTATCTAACATGGTAATGTTGTATCTAATATATAGTGTTGTATCCACCCTGTATAGTGTGTATCTAACATGTGTGATGTTGTATCTAACATATAGTGTTGTATCCACCCTGTATAGTGTGTATCTGACATGTGTAATGTTGTATCTAACATATAGTGTTGTATCCACCCTGTATAGAGTGTATCTAACATGTGTGATGTTGTATCGAACATATAGAGTTGTATCCACCCTGTATAGTGTGTATCTAACACTGTAATATTGTATCTAACATAGTGTTTTATCCACCCTGTACAGTGTGTATCTAACACGGTAATGTTGTATCTAACATATAGTGTTGTATCCACCCTGTAACGTGTGTATCTAACATGTGTGATGTTGTATCTAACATATTAATGTTGTATCTAACATATAGTGTTGTATCAACCTTGTATAGTGTGCATCTAGCATATGTGATGTTGTATCTAACATGTAGTGTTGTATCCACCTTGTACAGTGTGTATCTAACATGGTAATGTTGTATCTAACATATAGTGTTGTATCCACCCTGTAACGTGTGTATCTAACATGTGTGATGTTGTATCTAACATATAGTGTTGTATCCAACCAGTATAGTGTGAATCTAACATGGTATAAGATGTATCTAACATATAGTGTTGTATCCAGCCTGTATAGTGTGCATCTAGCATATGTGATGTTGTATCTAACATATAGTGTTGTATCGACCCTGTATAGTGTGTATCTAACATGTGTGATGTTGTATCTAACATATAGTGTTGTGTCCACCCAGTATAGTGTGAATCTAACATGGTATAAGATGTATCTAACATACTGTAAAATGACTAATTTTCACTGAGTTTAAATTTCACTAATTTAGCGTTTCAGGCATATTTATTGGGTTTAAAATTCACGGTTTTATCATTTGGATAATGTGTTCTATGCTCAATTTTACATATTCACTGGGTTTTAATTTAGCGCATTTTTCAGTCAGCGAAAAAAGCCAAATTAAAACCCAGTGAATAATTAACCCCTTTACAGTATAGTGTTGTATCCAGCCTGTATAGTGTGCATCTAACATATGTGATGTTGTATCTAACATATAGTGTTGTATCCACCCTGTATAGTGTGTATCTAACACGGTAATGTTGTATCTAACATATAGTGTTGTATCCACCCTGTATAGTGTGTATCTGACATGTATAATGTTGTATCTAACATATAGTGTTGTATCCACCCTGTATAGTGTGTATCTAACATGGTAATGTTGTATCTAACATATAGTGTTGTATCCACCCTGTATAGTGTGTATCTAACACGGTAATGTTGTATCTAACATATAGTGTTGTATCCACCCTGTATAGTGTGTATCTGACATGTGTAATGTTGTATCTAACATATAGTGTTGTATCCACCCTGTACAGTGTGTATCTAACACGGTAATGTTGTATCTAACATATAGTGTTGTATCCACCCTGTATAGTGTGTATCTGACATGTATAATGTTGTATCTAACATATAGTGTTGTATCCACCCTGTATAGTGTGTATCTAACATGGTAATGTTGTATCTAACATATAGTGTTGTATCCACCCTGTATAGTGTGTATCTAACACGGTAATGTTGTATCTAACATATAGTGTGTATCTAACACGGTAATGTTGTATCTAACATATAGTGTTGTATCCACCCTGTATAGTGTGTATCTAACATGTGTGATGTTGTATCTAACATATAGTGTTGTAACCACCCTGTATAGTGTATATCTAACACGGTAATGTTGTATCTAACATATAGTGTTGTATCCACCCTGTATAGTGTGTATCTAACACGGTAATATTGTATCTAACATATAGTGTTGTATCCACCCTGTATAGTGTGTATCTAACACGGTAATGTTGTATCTAACATATAGTGTTGTATCCAGCCGGTATAATGTGCATCTAGCATATGTAATGTTGTATCTAACATATAGTGTTGTATCCACCCTGTATAGTGTGTATCTAACATGTGTGATGTTGTATCTAATATATAGTGTTGTATCCACCCTGTATAGTGTCTATCTGATATGTATAATGTTGTATCTAACATATAGTGTTGTATCCACTCTGTATAGTGTGTATCTAACATGGTAATGTTATATCTAACATATAGTGTTGTATCCACCCTGTATAGTGTGTATCTAACATGTGTGATGTTGTATCTAACATATAGTGTTGTATCCACCCTGTATAGTGTGTATCTGACATGTGTAATGTTGTATCTAACATATAGTGTTGTATCCACCCTGTACAGTGTGTATCTAACACGGTAATGTTGTATCTAACATATAGTGTTGTATCCACCCTGTAACGTGTGTATCTAACATGTGTGATGTTGTATCTAACATATTAATGTTGTATCTAACATATAGTGTTGTATCAACCTTGTATAGTGTGCATCTAGCATATGTGATGTTGTATCTAACATGTAGTGTTGTATCCACCTTGTACAGTGTGTATCTAACATGGTAATGTTGTATCTAACATATAGTGTTGTATCCACCCTGTAACGTGTGTATCTAACATGTGTGATGTTGTATCTAACATATAGTGTTGTATCCACCCAGTATAGTGTGAATCTAACATGGTATAAGATGTATCTAACATACAGTGTTGTATCCAGCCTGTATAGTGTGCATCTAGCATATGTGATGTTGTATCTAACATATAGTGTTGTATCGACCCTGTATAGTGTGTATCTAACATGTGTGATGTTGTATCTAACATATACTGTTGTATCCACCCAGTATAGTGTGAATCTAACATGGTATAAGATGTATCTAACATATAGTGTTGTATCCAACCTGTATAGTGTGCATCTAACATATGTGATGTTGTATCTAACATATAGTGTTGTATCCACCCTGTACTGCGTGTATCTTGCATGGTAATTTTGTATCTAACATATAGTGTTGTATCCACCCTGTATAGTGTGTATCTAACATGTGTGATGTTGTATCTAACATATAGTGTTGTATCGACCCTGTACAGTGTGTATCTAACATGTGTGATGTTGTATCTAACATATAGTGTTGTATCCACCCAGTATAGTGTGAATCTAACATGGTATAAGATGTATCTAACATATAGTGTTGTATCCAGCCTGTATAGTGTGCATCTAGCACATGTGATGTTGTATCTAACATATAGTGTTGTATCCACCCTGTATAGTGTGTATCTAACACGGTAATGTTGTATCTAACATATAGTGTAGTATCCAGCCTGTATAGTGTGCATCTAGCATATGTGATGTTGTATCTAACATATAGTGTTGTATCCACCCTGTACAGTGTGTATCTAGCATGGTAATGTTGTATCTAACATATAGTGTTGTATCCACCCTGTACAGTGTGTATCTAACATGTGTGATGTTGTATCTAACATATAGTGTTGTATCCACTCAGTATAGTGTGAATCTAACATGGTATAAGATGTATCTAACATATAGTGTTGTATCCACCCTGTACAGTGTGAATCTAACATGGTATAAGATGTATCTAACATATAGTGTTGTATCCACCCTGTATAGTGTGTATCTAACATGGTATAAGATATATCTAACATATAGTGTTGTATCCACCCTGTACAGTGTGTATCTAACATGGTAACGTTGTATCTAATATATAGTGTTGTATCCAGCCTGTATAGTGTGTATCTAGCATGTGTGATGTTGTATCTAACATATAGTGTTGTATCCTCCCAGTACAATGTGAATCTAACATGGTATAATATGTATCTAACATATAGTGTTGCATCCACCCTGTATAGTGTGTATCTAACATGATAATGTTGTATCTAACATATAGTGTTGTATCCACCCTGTATAGTGTGTATCTAACATGGTATAAGATGTATCTAACATATAGTGTTGTATCCACCCTGTATAGTGTGTATCTAACATGGTATAAGATATATCTAACATATAGTGTTGTATCCACCCTGTATAGTGTGTATCTAACATGGTATAAGATGTATCTAACATATAGTGTTGTATCCACCCTGTATAGTGTGTATCTAACATGGTATAAGATGTATCTAACATATAGTGTTGTATACACCCTGTATAGTGTGTATCTAACATGGTATAAGATGTATCTAACATATAGTGTTGCATCCACCCTGTATCGTGTGTATCTAACATGGTATAAGATATATCTAACATATAGTGTTGTATCCACCCTGTATAGTGTGTATCTAACATGGTATAAGACGTATCTAACATATAGTGTTGTATCCAGCCTGTATAGTGTGTATCTAACATGATAATGTTGTATCTAACATATAGTGTTGTATCCAGCCTGTATAGTGTGTATCTTGCATGATAATTTTGTATCTAACATATAGTGTTGTATCCACCCTGTACAGTGTGTATCTAACATGGTATAAGATGTATCTAACATATAGTGTTGTATCCAGCCTGTATAGTGTGTATCTAACATGATAATGTTGTATCTAACATATAGTGTTGTATCCAGCCTGTATAGTGTGTATCTTGCATGGTAATTTTGTATCTAACATATTGTGTTGTATCCGCCCTGTACAGTGTGTATCTAACATGGTATAAGATATATCTAACATATAGTGTTGTATCCACCCTGTATAGTGTGTATCTAACATGATAATGTTGTATCTAACATATAGTGTTGTATCCACCCTGTATAGTGTGTATCTAACATGGTATAAGATGTATCTAACATATAGTGTTGTATCCACGCTGTATAGTGTGTATCTAACATGGTATAAGATATATCTAACATATAGTGTTGTATCCACCCTGTATAGTGTGTATCTAACATGATAATGTTGTATCTAACATATAGTGTTGTATCCACCCTGTATAGTGTGTATCTAACATAGTATAAGATGTTTCTAACATATAGTGTTGTATCCACCCTGTATAGTGTGTATCTAACATGGTATAAGATATATCTAACATATAGTGTTGTATCCACCCTGTATCGTGTGTATCTAACATGGTATAAGATGTATCTAACATATAGTGTTGTATCCACCCTGTATAGTGTGTATCTAACATGGTATAAGATGTATCTAACATATAGTGTTGTATCCACCCTGTATCGTGTATATCTAACATGGTATAAGATGTATCTAACATATAGTGTTGTATACACCCTGTATAGTGTGTATCTAACATGGTATAAGATGTATCTAACATATAGTGTTGTATCCACCCTGTATCGTGTGTATCTAACATGGTATAAGATATATCTAACATATAGTGTTGTATCCAGCCTGTATAGTGTGTATCTTGCATGGTAATTTTGTATCTAACATATAGTGTTGTATCCAGCCTGTATAGTGTGTATCTAACATGATAATGTTGTATCTAACATATAGTGTTGTATCCAGCCTGTATAGTGTGTATCTTGCATGGTAATTTTGTATCTAACATATTGTGTTGTATCCGCCCTGTACAGTGTGTATCTAACATGGTATAAGGTATATCTAACATATAGTGTTGTATCCACCCTGTATAGTGTGTATCTAACATGATAATGTTGTATCTAACATATAGTGTTGTATCCACCCTGTATAGTGTGTATCTAACATGGTATAAGATGTATCTAACATATAGTGTTGTATCCACGCTGTATAGTGTGTATCTAACATGGTATAAGATATATCTAACATATAGTGTTGTATCCACCCTGTATAGTGTGTATCTAACATGATAATGTTGTATCTAACATATAGTGTTGTATCCACCCTGTATAGTGTGTATCTAACATAGTATAAGATGTTTCTAACATATAGTGTTGTATCCACCCTGTATAGTGTGTATCTAACATGGTATAAGATATATCTAATATATAGTGTTGTATCCACCCTGTATCGTGTGTATCTAACATGGTATAAGATGTATCTAACATATAGTGTTGTATCCACCCTGTATAGTGTGTATCTAACATGGTATAAGATGTATCTAACATATAGTGTTGTATCCACCCTGTATCGTGTATATCTAACATGGTATAAGATGTATCTAACATATAGTGTTGTATACACCCTGTATAGTGTGTATCTAACATGGTATAAGATGTATCTAACATATAGTGTTGTATCCACCCTGTATCGTGTGTATCTAACATGGTATAAGATATATCTAACATATAGTGTTGTATCCAGCCTGTATAGTGTGTATCTTGCATGGTAATTTTGTATCTAACATATAGTGTTGTATCCAGCCTGTATAGTGTGTATCTAACATGATAATGTTGTATCTAACATATAGTGTTGTATCCAGCCTGTATAGTGTGTATCTTGCATGGTAATTTTGTATCTAACATATTGTGTTGTATCCGCCCTGTACAGTGTGTATCTAACATGGTATAAGGTATATCTAACATATAGTGTTGTATCCACCCTGTATAGTGTGTATCTAACATGATAATGTTGTATCTAACATATAGTGTTGTATCCACCCTGTATAGTGTGTATCTAACATGGTATAAGATGTATCTAACATATAGTGTTGTATCCACGCTGTATAGTGTGTATCTAACATGGTATAAGATATATCTAACATATAGTGTTGTATCCACCCTGTATAGTGTGTATCTAACATGATAATGTTGTATCTAACATATAGTGTTGTATCCACCCTGTATAGTGTGTATCTAACATGGTATAAGATGTTTCTAACATATAGTGTTGTATCCACCCTGTATAGTGTGTATCTAACATGGTATAAGATATATCTAACATATAGTGTTGTATCCACCCTGTATCGTGTGTATCTAACATGGTATAAGATGTATCTAACATATAGTGTTGTATCCACCCTGTATAGTGTGTATCTAACATGGTATAAGATGTATCTAACATATAGTGTTGTATCCACCCTGTATCGTGTATATCTAACATGGTATAAGATGTATCTAACATATAGTGTTGTATACACCCTGTATAGTGTGTATCTAACATGGTATAAGATGTATCTAACATATAGTGTTGTATCCACCCTGTATCGTGTGTATCTAACATGGTATAAGATATATCTAACATATAGTGTTGTATCCACCCTGTATAGTGTGTATCGAACATGGTATAAGATGTATCTAACATATAGTGTTGTATCCAGCCTGTATAGTGTGTATCTAACATGATAATGTTGTATCTAACATATAGTGTTGTATCCAGCCTGTATAGTGTGTATCTTGCATGATAATTTTGTATCTAACATATAGTGTTGTATCCACCCTGTATAGTGTGTATCTAACATGGTATAAGATGTATCTAACATATAGTGTTGTATCCAGCCTGTATAGTGTGTATCTAACATGGTAATGTTGTATCTAACATATAGTGTTGTATCCAGCCTGTATAGTGTGTATCTTGCATGGTAATTTTGTATCTAACATATAGTGTTGTATCCAGCCTGTATAGTGTGTATCTAACATGATAATGTTGTATCTAACATATAGTGTTGTATCCAGCCTGTATCGTGTGTATCTAACATGGTATAAGATATATCTAACATATAGTGTTGTATCCACCCTGTATAGTGTGTATCTAACATGGTATAAGATGTATCTAACATATAGTGTTGTATCCAGCCTGTATAGTGTGTATCTAACATGATAATGTTGTATCTAACATATAGTGTTGTATCCAGCCTGTATAGTGTGTATCTTGCATGATAATTTTGTATCTAACATATAGTGTTGTATCCACCCTGCATAGTGTGTATCTAACATGGTATAAGATGTATCTAACATATAGTGTTGTATCCAGCCTGTATAGTGTGTATATAACATGATAATGTTGTATCTAACATATAGTGTTGTATCCAGCCTGTATAGTGTGTATCTTGCATGGTAATTTTGTATCTAACATATAGTGTTGTATCCAGCCTGTATAGTGTGTATCTAACATGATAATGTTGTATCTAACATATAGTGTTGTATCCAGCCTGTATAGTGTGTATCTTGCATGGTAATTTTGTATCTAACATATTGTGTTGTATCCGCCCTGTACAGTGTGTATCTAACATGGTAATTTATAGACCCTTGGGTGCCTCGCACATCCTTTCGTAAGTTTCTACTATTTCTTGAGATCTGTGGAAACGGAGGTTACAAGTCAAGTTGTTATACTCCTGGAGGATTTTCACAGTGCACTGCTAATAAAATAAAATTGTCTATGTATATCGTCAACGAATTTAGTAAACATCGTACACGTAAAGCAGTAAATTGAGTAACGGGGCCCAAATGGCTGATTGAAAGAGGGGGAGAGGGGCATATACTATTTTTTCTCTCAAAAAAAGCTGTAAGTGTATACCGCACCTCAGTCCAAACATGCCCGGTTCCGTGCTTGGCTATTAATGAAGGGCTTATCGGGGAAACAGTCATAATATTATTACTTTACAATCACTGTGCCATTGCTTACTACGTCCTCTCATCTGTTCGCGTCGCTCAGATGTTAACGGTGGTAAATGTTGTTTGCAGGTTGGAACTGCAAGTTAGAGTTTGCTAAATATATAGGTGTACACAAATGTTGGAGTGATCAATGGAAAAGACTGCTTGTCTTTTTAGAGTATTGTCACAAATTATTGTGTCGCTGAGCCGAGACTGCAAGACAAGCACTAGGGTTTTGTGAACTTTGCAACGTAACACAAACGGTTCCTGAATAACTCACCATGTCGGCAAGTGTTTTTGCAAATGTCAGTTCAAGCAAGGTACATGAAGATTTGATTTTTTTTGTGGATAAAAAGCTAAAAATAAATATAAGTTTGAATGCTAACAGAGTGATTGTTTAACGTCGTTATATCGTTTTTTTTTCAAAATGATTTGAAATATATTGATCATGAATTCGAACCAAATTTATTCTCACAGCGCGTTTTTAAATACATTGAAAATACATTTGTCTTTCATTAATGAAGCATTTAAAATGTGTTTTTGTTGATTAACGAATGTATTAATGCTAGAGCAGAGCAAAACTCATCAGACGGTGACAGGTGATATTTAATCAAAGTGACTGATGCATAGTAATGATGATCATTATAGTCCTAGCTTTTGTACTACTTAAAGTAACCGCCTCTTGAACATATGGGACTCTGAGGTCTAGTTGCCAGGATACAATCATCCGCAGTCAAAACTCCTACTAGCATCAGTGTTATTCGATTTTTTTTTATTTCCGTTGATGGTGATTTGTAAACCATCGTCTAGAAATATCATATTACGTAGATTTACACAATCATTGGCCGACGGAGAGAGCATCTGTTTCATTTGGTCCAATATTGTCATATTCAGTACAATACACGTCAATACCCGGAACAAGAATGCGTTATTAACACTTATTTAACACTCGACTGTAACCCAATACAATATGCTAACACTGTGATGTTTGCTTTCGATTGATGGTAAACTTATTTTATTACTTGCGTATATTTGTCGTCATCTCGGAGATTTATTTCTTGCAGACGGGAACTTTGTTTGTAATTTGAAGAATAACCTAGCAACCTTTTCACAAAGTATATTTGTATTACAATTTTATTTAGGAAATCTGAATAGCATGGATGAAAACGGTCTTTATCAGATACTGCCCACGTGATAGGACAAAATGTAAGTTGTTGTAATCCAGGAATTAGTGAGACAATGTCAAAGGTCGAGGGAACAAATGGTTATGAACTAGAATTGTAACATTTGCCATGTCAACATGGTAAATGGTAGAATATTCAACAAATACGGGAGTTCAAATTATACATGTGTTACTTGTTGGCAGCTAAACAACACACAACACAGCATTTTTGTATCGACAAAGGAGACAGATCATATAGATCACCTGTGATCTGACACCCCCCCCCCAACATTCACTGAGTGCGTGATTAAACAGAAATCTCACTGTTCAACTGACTATTTGAAATATAGTTAGTATTCTGCAAACCGCGCTAGAAACTAAAACTAATCTCTTCTGAGCATAACTTGACAATCGTCTACGTGTGACACGGCAAATGTCTGTAATAATATTACTATGATTGTGAAATGTATTCCGTCTTCTCAGAGAATATGCCGCACCCCGTTTGAAACACTAAATATATCAGACTTAACATATTCCCATTTTACACAGAATTGATGATTAATTATACCAGTCATTAAAAGTATCACAATAAATAAATACGGCCAATTATCTTTTAAAAACTAGACCAGTGATAAACACGGTAAATTCCCTAGGAGCATACATGAAACATAAAATACAGGGATATTGCAAGATTTATAAAAAAACAAAACAATGATCGCTTTATAACAATATAAATACAAATATTAGTTGAATAATTGGATTCAAATTAAAAGTCTGTTGCGGATGTATAGTCAAATGTATCAAATTGAGCACCTTAGACATAGGAAAATAGGACGATAATTTGTTTAGAGGTGTCTTACCCCATTGATCGTTAAGCATGTTAGTCCTATCAAGTTATTGATGTGTTGAATAAGCATGTAGAACAAGGAAAAGAAACCGATGTTTTATTGAACGTGAAAAGACGCATGTTACGCTTGGATGGATGGATAGAAGGAATTATATACATCACGTGAATGTCATCACGATGTTTAAACACTAAGTATTATGACTGTGAATTCAAAAGCAATGATCCAACCAATTAGATAGTATCATGTGCTTCACAGTGATAAATAAATAAGTAAATCGGTATAGCTATGTGAATAAATGTAACCCGGCACCGCAAATATCACAATCAAATAAAGAAGTTAGTTAGTAAGCACATACACGCAAATAATTACAATTGACATATTGTTAAATTGTAATCCTTGGAAGATTAAAACGTTTTATCTTGTATGGTGACAATTTACATAACCAGTACTCCGTGACAATACACATGTGACAACTATTACACAGGGTTTTCATATTCATTAAATACGACTTAATACCCCCGCAATTAAAGGATGATATGGACAGTAAGTTTATGAACCTGTCTGATAGAATTTACGAAGCTGACTGTGATACAAATTTTATTGCTGTTGAAGTACAATAGTTTAAAAATTTATGTCTCTGTTTGAAATAGTCGTATCTACTGTCCCTTCATTAATATGATTTATCACAGCTTTTTTTTTTAATTCACTAAAGTAAGAATCATGGGTAAACTTGTTAAATTCAATGTATGAAGCAGTGAAAAGTGCCGAAGGGGCCACATAACATGTTGACATTAAATTAAATGTGAAATTTTGATAATGGAAATGCTTCAAAACAGGACAGGAAACCAGCATTTTATCCTGTTATCTAAAAATTGTTATTTTTTTTTTTTTTTATTGTATGCTGACGATTTTCATATGTGATAAATGGAGGTTGGATTATCTATGCAAAATCGAAGATTATAGTGTTTCGCAAAAAAGGGATGTCAGAAATAATTAGAAACTGAAAGCCTTCCGATAATTTGATATGGGGCACATGTAAAACTGCCATAGAAAATAAAATGGTTCATGATAATTTTCTTAAATCCCTACTGAATGTAAATTACAATGCACCAACCCCTGCGATACATTTCCATGTTACATATTTATATTGAAATGGTTTATCATTTTTTTTATATAAGACTAGTTTCAAGTCAACATATATTTAGATAATGTTGTAAGTATCAATGTAAAACGGTTGAAAATAAACACACATGCTTGGCAACACGTGTTTAAAGGTGTATTCGAAAAGCGCTCGAACATTCTACTCTACAAAAGGTTGTAAATGCTAAACGATGTCTTATAAATAGACAACTATATACAGAACTGGAGGGCTGAATTATATAGCAATCCCAGTATAGGAAAAATACCTAAATTCACTGCCCTACGTCGGATATATGGCGGAGAAATATCTAGTATTAGAATTATTTGTTCTTGCTTTTAAATTGAAGAGACTCGAGTGAGTAATATACCACGTAAGCTTCAACGCTGTCTACTTGGCTGTAAGACAGTCCAGTAAGCTTTGGTATATTCTGATAGTAGATCACCTTCAGACCCGTTACTCCAAACATTCAAATGCGTAATATAATAACCACAAAACTCGGCACCATACCGGTATCAATCAAAGATTTGATTACTGACAGCTGAGTTTTGAAACGTCTGGGTTTTTTTCGGATTTCTGTATTCTTGGGAAATTCTTACTTGTTTGTTTCTTTTAAATTGTGCAAATCGTCTCAGAATAGCTCAATCAGACATATCGATTTCACAGACTAATGTATACCGCTGTCATTACGCAAAACATACATAAACGTTCCTATTTAATGCAATATGGTTCTCATCGAAGAACAATGTATCAGTAGAGGAGATACGATGCTGAAATCAATAAGGTGGCGGATATACAGTAACTATGGTGAAACTAAAACGCACATTCAGTAGCTATGGCAAGACTATGGCGGATATACAGTAACTATGGTGAGACTAAAACGCACATTCAGTAACTAAGGCAAGACTATGGCGGATATACTGTAACTATGGTGAGCCTAAAACGCACATACAGTAACTATAGCAAGACAATGGCGAATATACAGTAACTATGGTGAAACTAAAACGCACATACAGTAACTATGGCAAGACTATGTCGGATATACAGTAACCATGGTGAGCCTAAAACGCAATTTCAGTAACTATGGCAAGACTATGGCGGATATACAGTAACTATGGTGAGACTAAAACGCACATTCAGTAAATATGGCAAGAGTATGGCGGATATACTGTAACTATGGTGAGCCTAAAACGCACATTCAGTAACTATGGCAAGACTATGGCGGATATACAGTAACTATGGTGAGACTAAAACGCACATACAGTAACTATGGCAAGGCTATGTCGGATATACTGTAACTATGGTGAGACTAAAACGCACATACAGTAACTATGGCAAGACTATGGCGGATATACAGTAACTATGGTGAGACTAAAACGCACATTCAGTAACTATGGCAAGACTATGGCGGATATACTGTAATTATGGTGAAACTAAAACGCACATTCAGTAACTATGGCAAGACTATGGCGGATATACAGTAACTATGGTGAAACTAAAACGCACATACAGTAACTATGGCAAGACAATGGCGGATATAGAGTAACTATGGTGAGACTAAAACGCACATACAATAACTATGGCAAGACTGTGTCGGAAATACAGTAACTATGGTGAGCCTAAAACGCACATACAATAGCTATGGCAAGACTATGGCGGATACACAGTAACTATGGTGAGACTAAAACGTATATACAGTAACTATGGCAAGACTATGGCGAATATACAGTAACTATGGTGAGACTAAAACGCACATACAGTAACTATGGCAAGACTATGGCGGATATACAGTAACTATGGTGAGCCTACAACGCACATACAATAGATATGGCAAGACTATGGCGGATACACAGTAACTATGGTGAGACTAAAACGCACATTCAGTAGCTATGGCAAGACTATGGCGGATATACAGTAACTATGGTGAAACTAAAACGCACATTCAGTAGCTATGGCAAGACTATGGCGGATATACAGTAACTATGGTGAAACTAAAACGCACATTCAGTAGCTATGGCAAGACTATGGCGGATATACAGTAACTATGGTGAGACTAAAACGCACATTCAGTAACTAAGGCAAGACTATGGCGAATATACAGTAACTATGGTGAGCCTAAAACGCACATACAGTAACTATGGCAAGACAATGGCGAATATACAGTAACTATGGTGAGACTAAAACGCACATACAGTAACTATGGAAAGGCTATGGCGGATATACAGTAACTATGGTGAGCCTAAAACGCACATACAATAACTATGGCAAGACTATGGCGGATACACAGTAACTATTGTGAGCCTAAAACGCACATACAATAGCTATGGCAAGACTATGGCGGAAATACAGTAACTATGGTGAGACTAAAACGCACATTCAATAGCTATGGCAAGACTATGGCGGATATACAGTAACTATGGTGAAACTAAAACGCACATGCAGTAGCTATGGCAAGACTATGGCGGATATACAGTAACTATGGTGAAACTAAAACGCACATTCAGTAGCTATGGCAAGACTATGGCGGATATACAGTAACTATGGTGAAACTAAAACGCACATTCAGTAACTATGGCAAGACTATGGCGGATATACAGTAACTATGGTGAGACTAAAACGCACATACAGTAACTATGGCAAGACTATGGCGGATATACAGTAACTATGGGGAGCCTAAACGCACATACAGTAACTATGGCAAGACAATGGCGGATATACAGTAACTATGGTGAGACTAAAACGCACATACAGTAACTATGGCAAGACTATGGCGGATATACAGTAACTATGGTGAGCCTAAAACGCACATACAGTAACTATGGCAAGACTATGGCGGATATACAGTAACTATGGTGCGATTAAGACACACATACAGTAGTTACGGCAGGACTATGGCGGATATACAGTAACTATGGTGAGCCTAAAACGCACATTCAGTAGCTATGGCAAGACTATGGCGGATATACAGTAACTATGGTGAAACTAAAACGCACATTCAGTAACTATGGCAAGACTATGGCGGATATACAGTAACTATGGTGAGACTAAAACGCACATACAGTAACTATGGCAAGACTATGGCGGATATACAGTAACTATGGGGAGCCTAAAACGCACATACAGTAACTATGGCAAGACTATGGCGGATATACAGTAACTATGGGGAGCCTAAAACGCACATACAGTAACTATGGCAAGACAATGGCGGATATACAGTAACTATGGGGAGCCTAAAACGCACATACAGTAACTATGGCAAGACAATGGCGAATATACAGTAACTATGGTGAGCCTAAAACGCACATACAGTAACTATGGCAAGACTATGGCGGATATACAGTAACTATGGGGAGCCTAAAACGCACATACAGTAACTATGGCAAGACTATGGCGGATATACAGTAACTATGGTGCGATTAAGACACACATACAGTAGTTACGGCAGGACTATGGCGGATATACAGTAACTATGGTGAGCCTAAAACGCACATTCAGTAGCTATGGCAAGACTATGGCGGATATACAGTAACTATGGTGAAACTAAAACGCACATTCAGTAACTATGGCAAGACTATGGCGGATATACAGTAACTATGGTGAGACTAAAACGCACATACAGTAACTATGGCAAGACTATGGCGGATATACAGTAACTATGGGGAGCCTAAAACGCACATACAGTAACTATGGCAAGACAATGGCGGATATACAGTAACTATGGGGAGCCTAAAACGCACATACAGTAACTATGGCAAGACAATGGCGGATATACAGTAACTATGGTGAGCCTAAAACGCACATACAGTAACTATGGCAAGACTATGGCGGATATACAGTAACTATGGGGAGCCTAAAACGCACATACAGTAACTATGGCAAGACTATGGCAGATATACAGTAACTATGGTGGGACTAAGACACACACTAGTTATGGCAAGACTATGGCGGATATACAGTAACTATGGTGGGACTAAGACACACATACAATAGTTATGGCAAGACTATACAGTAACTATGGTGAAACTAAGTTGCACATACAATACCTATGCCAATAGACTACAACGCATATAAATAACTATGTCAATACCAAGGCGGAAATACAATAACTATGGTGAGACTACGTAGCATATACGAGAACTATAATAAGACTAAGGTAAATATGCGTATTATATTTATTTTGTTCTTTCTTTTTTACTTTGTTTATATTTACATCAATGAAACATGACAATCAACATACTTCATATCAGCTTGATGTATAAGTTGTTGCTGTTATTCATCTCATCACGTGACTTATCATTAACACCACAAACAATCTACTGAAATGAACAATCTACTGAAATAAACGAAAGTGGAACTTACACTTTGTATGTATACAGTAAAACGACACATGAATTCACCGAAATGCCAGACTCCTCCATCAGCCAGTTGAGATGCTGCCGGTATAGCACATACTAATAAGAAGCATATGTCTGTCTTAGCAAGATTCATGATATACATATTAGTAACTGTGTGCATGTCACGATGTTTAAGTACGATGTACACTACCAATGAGTTTCCGACAATCCCGATGACGGCCAGAACGCCAATGAAAACCGCCGCCGCGATGTTTCTCCGATCCCATGTCTCATAGTTAGTACCAAAAGTAAGATTATAATATGTTCCATTAAAGAAATCGTCAACCGAAGCTGCCATGGTTTCTGCCAAAGTGAAGATCTTGCGAACATCAGAGAGAACTTCATAATACATAAATTAACTGACATATATTATTCTGACTTCGAGGGCGCTACTCCAAATATGCCTTCTTGTTTGCAGGTTGGCTTTGACAACTACCGTTGAATTGAATAACGTACATTCATACATAGTGGTTAAGCTGTTTTTTAAACAAACATCTCGAACGTGAATGGAAAACATAGACATGAATCGAATAAACCATTCTTACCTAGAAGCTTTGAACACTATTGTAGCTAAGTACACATTGTACATATAAGTTGTTTAGTTTTACCCTGTTTTCATTAATATACCGTTTCCAAATCTAGTTTTTGGTAATCAGTCAAATTTGCGTTTTTGTGACGAGATTCTCTTACGTCTCAGATTAATGTTTTGTAAATTCCGTTTTGATTTGATTGTGTCGGAAACCACACTATATAGAAATAAGATTATTATACTGGAATAAGCCACTTTCAAGCAGTTAAATAGAGTGCATTTAATTTTCACTGCTGGTGAAAACACATTTATTCTCACTATCCAATGATGAGAATATAATCAACTAATCAGAATTGATGAGAAAGAATACGTGAAGTTACAATACAGCAATGACGGAAATGCATTCTCAGTCTTCATCATGTTGTCACATCCTTTCTGTGAAGTGATAGTAAGGCTATTGCGTCTATTGATGTTATGGCGTTGTCGTTTTCTTCTCTTCTCTCGTTTATTTTATGTTTATGATGAATGTATTAAAGTAATTACGACGAAAAGCAAAATGCGTCACAGAAAACCTAGTACGATATATACCTTTCATCTCATAAACGTCGTTAACTCTGTTAAATCAAATGCGAATGGTATTAACAATGCACAACACAGCTGTCTGTGTAAAACAAAATGTTTGCTAAATTTTTGCAGCGGTGTTGCTTCCAAAAAATAATGTTTCATCGTGTTGGGAACTACATTATTACATAACAACAAGTAATTAGTTCTCTAATGCATGCATACGGTCACTGTGAACTTGGGAATTAAATACCCAATTCACCAATGCAGCTTGTGACATTGTGAGATTGCATTTCATTCCTTTATTTTATTCCTTGATTCATTCATTGATTGATTGATTTTTTATTACATTTTCGGCGTATTGCAAAACGTTTTCCACCCTCACACCGATAATCATCAAATATACACGGTTGGAATTGATATTACCTTACCCTCACAGGGTGTGAATTTGAAATTAATTATCATTATACGATTATTGTGAAAAATAGTCCTTTCACAGCCCACGTCTTAAAATGGTGTTGTCGATTTCATCCACTCACTGCAAACATATTGCAGAAAAGAACAAAACAAATGAAGTGCGGCATGTCAGTGTAAAATGAACCCCCGAGAGAAATAGTTCATTGAATGTAATTAATATCTACTAACAATAATCGCTAACTTGTGTTGAGTATGAACGACCGAGACATATTTATTATTTGATACACGTACCAATCACAGCCTCATAGAACCAACTTTTAAGAAGCCTAACGGATATAGATTGGTAATGCTGGCATACCTCTGATGGTGCACGTGCGAGGCAAAGCAGAAATAAAAATACATCAATTCAATTTATTTATTGTACTGGAATGTATTTATTCACATTGAGTTCAACATATATTTGAGCCTTCTTACCTTTGTAATTTTGAAGGTCGGTGGGTGTCGTGCCACGCATGCGCGAGATATGAAACTTAAAACAAACAAGGACACGAGTTCTTCGCAGATCAATGAGACACACAAGGAACATTACCGAGGTTTAATTAGGCAATTCCTGAGATGATCGGAACGCATCAACGACTATACCAAGAATTAAAATATTTATTCAGTGCTCATCACGCACAGATCAAAACTCGGGGTCGTACTTACCAATGGGAGAACGCATTTAATTACAGGGATATCAATGTTTATCAACACAAATCCCAAAGATACGTGGCACGACGACCACCGCCTTTTAACCTTCCACAACTGATATACAATGATTATTCGATACCCTGATTCAAAATAGTGCGACCAGTGTGTAAATCGTATATTCCATTTTCTCCCACAATTTGGTGACTATGTGCGGTGAAGGACGATCCAATATACCAACTCAAATCGTCATTTTATAAATACGCTGACTACACCGAATACCGATTCACGGTTATCTCGGGCTAGAAAAATTACTTCTCATGTAAACTGTTCTTTGAAGAAAATCACTGACTAATGACCGTAATTGCGCTGTGAATACCAGAGAAGGTGAACGCTGTCATAAGTCATTTTCCCTTTTCAAGTTAACCTCAGAGAACCAGTATGAGCACCACTACTGGCCATAGAAATGGATATCACAATTGCCTTCCGCCCACAAAATTACATCTACCCGCATTCAACAGTGAAACCTCATAACAAAGTAACCTTATAACTTCGAAGTGGTAATGTGAACGTACCAATCAGTTTTGTATACTGAGAGTCGTTGTTATATATTCCACTCAAGGAAACTTGCAATAATTCACTTGTCATTTATATAGTTCCCTATTGATTGCGTAGTGCTACGTGTAAATCGTTCTATAAAAATCAAAGCGATGAAGATTGTTATAAAATAAAATTAATAACTAATTCGTATTCAAAATTAAAGGTTAAACATTATGTAAACATTTCCAATATATGCTATAGTTCTCCAAAAAGCGTCACAAATAAAGTTTCTTTTTCAAATTCTAGCAAAACAAAGACAGGTTTGTGGACTGAATGTATACCAGATACATATCAACAACATTTTGCTTTGTACATTTGTTTCAATAGTCATTAAATTCCAAGTTTACTCGTGTATTATCATTTCACATAGGGTGTAAGGGCAATCAATATTGTTAGGTAACAGAAAATCACTATAATATTCTTCAACGACGCTCGATATAATTTCTGTGCACGTCTTACTCCATATCTATTGCCGAAAACAATCATGAAAAGAACACTGTGTTAATAGCATTGGGACTAAAACACAGCAGAGCCTGAACTTCGCATCAATCACTACTGCAATGTACGACATCACGTTACTAATTGCAGTCTATCTTGAACTAAATTTTGCAACCTTAGAATCAATCTTCTTAAATTGTTTCTGTATTTCAACAAAATTGCTGTGAAGAGTTATGGAGGTGAAAGAAAGAAAGTGTGTGTTAATTGTATCATATGCAGCATGTTAGATACTATTAAAGGCAGTGAATACCCACTAAGAATGTACATTCAAGTACAATATAAATACAGAGATTCTCACTGGGGCTGGGGTGACTGGATGACAATCGAGATTACGCTATATGTGTTGCGTAGGTACGACTGATACAATTGTAATTGGTTTACGTGCTAATCATACTGTGAGTAAATCCGTAGATCATACTTCTCACAAAACTAATACAAAGTATTGATTGTATTGCCAGAAAGCCAAGCCATTTGTTCAGTAGGCCTGGTCATATTATTGAATGTATGCTCTAGAATATAAGTCTAATCTTGATTGTATGTTTTATAATGACCTGTAGTACACTGTGTTATCGAACACCAAGTCTCAAATTCTTCTATTCGTCACCAATTTTCAAAGTTGTAGGTTGTTTAAATGATACGACTGTACATGTAACAGCTACCACATTCCCAAGATAATTGCATCAGAAATCAATAGACGAACAACGCCTCATAGTATTCAGTTGCGTTTGTCATCCAGTCACCGAATTGCTCGCGGAATTTTTTGTTCGACTATCGAAGACAGACTTTTATATCACACCGATATTCGACGAGAAATAGACATGATTCCTGTATAGCTAAGGTATTAGGCATCTTTCCTTCTAATTTATAGGACACATATTTTACTCATGTTACCAAGGCGACCATGTAAACGTCTATTATTATGTACTGTCTTGGCTTGCCGAGTTCAGCGCGCCTAGGAAATGAAGCAGCGAAGCATGATGGAATATGTAACACTCGATCGGAGTACACACCATTTTGTCAGTTTCATTATTGCATGAACTACGTTCTACTTTAAAAAGCCTTTTACGTCAGTTTAGTTCAGTTTGTACTCATAATCGTATTTCCCTCAACAAGTTTACGAGTTTAACATTTTATGTTTCTTACATTGTATTGGCATAAATTTTCTCCTGGTAATAAAACAACTCATGGGCAATGTCCGTGACGTCACAGTGTTCCTGTCTATTGTATGAGTAACAAAGACGTTTATCATCGCAATGAGTAACACACTGGAGTTAGATGCAACGTTCAAACAAATACAAAATTATACAACGCGAATTGGGATATTATTTTAAGATTATAATGAAGGGATATAATTTAACAAAATAGATGTGTTTCAGAAAAATTTAGGGGATACGACCCCTTTTACCGCGATAAATATATTTCATAATTGCACAAAACAGAAAAATCATAAATAATTCTATATTGATAGTTAATGCATATAAAATAAATATAGTAGATAATTATAAACAGAATCACACATATATGCAAACAGTGAAAGATATCCTGGAAGAGATTCGGACCGATTTAAAATAGACACATTAACCTTCTAAACATTTGGAATAATTCATCACGTGACAGGTGTGACTGAAACATACATATACAATGGTTGCTTTGTTATTATCATATTGACATATAATTTAATTATTGTGACAACCAAAAACACGATGACAGTATTAGATTTCCAAAATAGAGGATGGATATTATATGTAATAATTCATTTGGTTTTTACAGTATTGCTTCTTATGGTATTTTGAAGATAAACTGTATGTCTGCGTCTCCTTGAAATTACATATTCATTTCACGGTTTACTTGTTGAAAGACATTGCAGTTTTCTCACAGCTCATTCAGAAATGTCAGCACATTTTAAAATTGCACCTTGTATTTACATCCACCCACAGCATTTTAGTTCTACCAACGCTGTGTCTCACGTACATACACATAGTGAACTGGATACAGATTTTGCGGCCCAATGTCTTGTGGCGGAGGCGACCGAGCTTGGGAGGGTGTGTTAGCCATATGACCGAGGGCCGCAAAAGCCGTATCCAGTTCATACAAGTTTTATTATATGCATTAGAAGTGTAATTACAAGTTTACCACGGCGTGAGCTTAAACACACGACGTAATTTAGAATGTCGCGCTTTCCATAGCGTTACGACCGCTGCGAGAATGCCAAGGAGCTTGTTTTCCACTCTCAGAAATTGTTCCATTACCTCCCAATATTGCACCAACTAAACCGAATGCCATGGTTACATTAATTAATTGAACTGTAGAGGCAAGAGCCGGGCAAATGGAACGCTATTTGAGAGACAAAAACAATTGGTTCGGCTCTCTGGCTCTCAACGCGATTTTGACGCCCGCATGATTTAAAACACTTATATTCACATGCTGAACACTCGACCCGAGCCCAATTAGATAAGAATACATGCACGATGTAAAGCCAACAGAATCCACTATAAAAGGGAAAATCACATTTATTTTCATGTATATGTACAATGTACATAACAATCTATTATATTGAATTGCACACCAATTACCATACGGGGCATGCAAAGTGTTTATGTCCGCCAATGAAATGTGACGGGTGTATTGTGGTTATGTGGTTATGTGGATACCTGAGTATTTTTTTAGCATGTTGAAATCACAGTTTTTGTTATAAACAGTTCTGTATATCAAAGAAAGCATAAAATAAATTGTTTTAGTATTCATACATGCAACAATGAAAACGCAAATACATGAGCGTCCCAAATATAGTACATTCGAAGCACAAGCAAGGTTTAGTTAACTCGATACATTAATACTACAGTTTTGATATCTTTGTTAAATCCACAACACCTGCACCATTAAGCATTTCCGATTACGACGCCTATTCTATCTCTGTTCTAATATTATCAAAACTACACAAATCTGTAACGAGTTCTTTAAATGACCACCTATTTTAGTCAGCGCTGTAATAGGTTTTAATTCAAAACTAACATTAATATCATTATTACCATGACAATATGTAACCCTACAATATAGAAAATACATGTAATCAAAATGCTAGGCAGTTGAACGCCATATTCGTTACGCAGTACGCTTAAACAGACAACGTATTATTTACACTTTGTATAAAACGCATACTCACATGACATGACGAGTTAAAAGCCTATTTTCGAATAACCACAATATTCCATAATATATTTGCTGTACGTGAAGTATTGTTTTTAGAATATTGATATTGACAGTTTGCATTTTGTCAATTGATATTATTATATTTTATAGCGGTACCGCCATTTTACAATGCTGCAGCTGTTTGCTGCTAACGCACGCTACATATACAGAAGTGAATGCAATTTTATAAACTATAATTATATAGCGGCAGATGGTTTTATTTAATCAAGTAAAAACATAAAATAATAGAGAAATGTTGAAGAAGACTTTAGTCATGACGCCCAGGTGCGGCTATAGCCGGGGTTGAACAGTAGACTAATGACCATGTACAAATGTGTGAGTTGTTCAATCAGGAATGCATGATTTGATAACACATTCATATAGATTATATAGCTTTGTGACAAGTTGGCACTTGAACCGAATGAATATATGTTCAACCAAACAATTATCTTAAACATTTTTTTGACAACAGAAGAAAATTTGTGCATATATCTTTAAACCTCAAGCATTTTTTACATATTGAGAGTTAATCCACTTTTTGTGAAAATGCCCTTGTATCATAATATCCGAATTTAAAAACAGCGATATTTCTAATATATATTGTATTGTAAGATGGGCCACAACCAAATTACCTAATTAAACAAGTTCTATGACAAATGATAATGTAATAAAAAATAAATGTTAATTCATACCAACATATAGTTTTTCTGCCGTGTTAAGCTTAAGTATTATGTAGATATCTCATTTATGCATATCATTACTTCCTTAAATATTAATACAAGCACTTATACATAGTCAGGCATGGCAAAGTATGAGTTAATAATTCATAATAATTAATTCAATTCGGATTTAATACCGCTGTGAAATAATTTTACTATTATTTGAAATGTCTTAACTGAAAAACATACTTAATCCCAGATTTCCTCTAAGCTACACATCATAGCATGAACCTAAATGCTAGATGACAATGTACCTTGTAGTTTAATATTAATAATATTACATATAGTCATTAAATTATACGTTTGACCTTAAGTAGATTAAATAAATTAAAAAACCATACCGTACGTGATAACTATATGTTTCAACGACTCTTGAGTGGAAAATATGTATGTACGGGAAGCTGTTTTATAATATAGTTGAGTAGACAGTTCATATAATCCGCTATTTTCCCGTTGGTATAGCCTAAGTAGGATTTGATGTTAGCGTTAAGATAAACCCGCGGAGTGAAATTGTTATTAAACCTTGTGGGTCATTTGGAAAGCCTAAACCATTACGAAACAGTTGAAAAAGTAATAATCCTAAGATTATACAATCACGTATATTGAAATTACAAATCTCTTCTGAGTGTATAATTGACAATGCATAATAAGTAAATACATTTTGCACGAACAAGGTTTCCAAGAAAAGATGCAATTGCTTGAACTAACCCCCAGGTTAAGGATGTCTGACTAGAATACTAGGAGCCTATGATGTCAAACGTTGAGAATAGTAAACACTCACAATACGCTATTGTCTATATTCTTTTTGAACTACCTTATGCATTCACATGAAGTACAATTATTTCAATACTAACCACTGTGTTCTTTGTACCTCATTGTATATTTTAAATATAAAATATTATAATGTCGACAGATACCTGAATCAGCAAACAATGTACATTTTAACAAACGATTTGACATGATTATATAATAGCCTATTTCGTTTGTGTATCACAATATCAATACACGCAACTCAAATTATACCTCAATGATATTCGGGGACATTAAGTCGTGAACCTATTTCACACCTTATGACGAACATTTTCTCCTGCAATCAAATCAACTTTCTCAGATGTGTGCTTTAGAGAACGCTTTTGTTGTGTGCTACTTGTTAGACATTGTTTAGCTAGTTAATTGAGTCTACCGCGACATATGATACGCAGTTCGCAAGATGAATATGTATTACATGTTACGGAGCTTACCAGAAGATATCCGAATCGGAAATAATATCTTTAACTGAGATGCTATGATTAACAATGTACCAGCTGCTTAAGATAACGTAATCAATACGTTATATACATGTACACTAATTATTTTGTCTTTATTTGTAAAGCGGCATAGGTTGAGCTCGATTAAGTAAGAAATGGATAGTTTAATGGCTTTCTTTATCGCTTAAGCATAATCACAGTCTCTGTTATTTGATTTAACCATAATTATCCACATGTAAGAAGACGGGAATTACTGAAAAACTGTCAAGGTCCAATACTGGCCGTCGGATATTCAATAAAGCACTGGGAGCGTGTCTAAGAATATGATATTTCTAAAACCCACATTAGTTGATTGCATTGCAGCAGCACACTGTCCATAACTACACATGTACACACACGTTTTAAACACAGTGTACATACATCGTGTACCGAATAACAAACAATACATGATTTACATTACTTATTATAAACGGTCGAGCAGACATACAAATTATCTTTTTCATTGCATTCAATCCTGTATTGTGTTGATGGGTTAAGAAACTCGGGCTAATATTTCAGTAATATCGGAATATTAATTGATCATCTGAGATAATATATATTTATATATACACTTAAACAAAGTTACTATTGTGACTTTCATAGTAATATAGGCAATAATCAAACATATTGGAATTATGAATGTTAATTTGAAACACGAAACTATCGTATCTCCTGTCACTCCAATCACTTAGTTCAAGGACTCTCTATCCAATACAATATGTTATTGAGAGAGACACAATTTTTCACAGTAATGAAAACCTCACACAAAATAATTTGACCCTAAAACTTCCTGCACATATTACATTCTACACGATGACACTTAATATCCTGTAAATCCACTCAGTTGCCAAGGATACCCATTCATTTAAAGGTAATTTGCTATCAGAAAATTAGATATAATAATTAGTAAAACATGCGCTAGAACTCGAAATCCATGATGAATTTCCACAGGTATATATTTTGGCAGTCTTTATTTTTTATATTAAATGGACAGGAAAAATGTCTAGAATACGCGTCTTGCGTGTAATGTTTTGGCATTTCGTGCAGTACTACAAGAGTGTTGTAGATTATCTTACAGAACTTTAAAGTGCATGAAATATTGGGAAAAAACTATTAAAATAACAGAAATTCGTTACCTTATTTTATTCAAATTTTTTATCGACCTTGGATAGTCAAATAAAAAAAAATTGCTGTCGGCACACTTAAATCATAAAAGTATAATTAAATAAGACTTTAAGGTATATAACCACGCTAATCATGTAACAATTTATCTCATTTGTATATATCGTTGTTCGAAATTTACTGTTTTTAATGCATTATTTCATATTATTGTTAGAACTCAGTAGCGGAAAAAAAATAATATTGTAATCGGGATACCAAGTGACTTGAAACGAAGTGTGTACCTGTATCACTGTTTTGTCGTAGCGATAGCCGCTGCCATACAATTTTACAAATGTCGGGTAATGACTGCAAGGTAGTTAATGCAAGATGGTATGCTTCACCGCTACTAATAAAGTAGTCTTTCTTAATACAGTACATCGTCGCTCTGCCTTTTTCCTCAGATACAAAATAACAAGGGCTAAGGGCTTTGTTGTGACCTTTCACCTTGACGATTACATGTCAGATATAGCACTCAAGCGTAATGGACTGTTAAAGTGTGTCACTGGTAAACAGATCGCAAACCAAGGATTGAAACAGAGTATATTGTTTGTCATTGCATGGATGCGCTGTTTTATGTGTTGAATATATGATTTAACAATCTACATACATGTACATGATTTTGAAATACATGTCCAATCAATTTTTAAATCATGACTATTTTGATGCTTCATTTGAACAGTGTCTTCAATTATAATAAAGAACTAAAAATGTTTGTGTACTTTCATTTTTGTGCCGCGGGTCGCACCTGTGAATTACAAGAAAATATTATGAGAGAGCCGGGTTTTTCAAATAATTTCTAAATGTATAAGAGGGCATTGGTTTGCTGTGAAATGGCTGGGTATATTGTGCGGATTTACTGCATAGCAATATCAAGCAAGAGCTGGATGATTTTAATTACTGGCTGGATTGGTACATTTTGGCAGATAAAATGTGCATCAAAACATGGCGGCCTCTATGTAGACATGTATTGTTTCCAGTAATCAGATTTTGCTGGGAGGGCGCTAACTAACACGTTTCTAAGTTTCTAAGCTGTGCTTGTATGTATGCAGGCAAGTACATGTTATTATAATTTTCATCTTATAAATCTCTTACAATCGATGAAATGTCATCACATTAGTAAAATACTCGTATAATTCTCTATTAAAATAACCACCTCATTTATATGGAAATAATTCAAAACTCTCTAGGCACAATTATTGATTCAAAACGAGGTGACAGTCGAGTTAACAGTTCGTTAGTCAGCTCACATTCGCGAAGCATCGAATATACAAACAATCTCTGTCACAGGTGAACGCCATTAGCGGCGTTTTCAAGCTTTTTTTTTCGTATTTTTTTTATATTGAGCTTTTTTTCACTATCATAGCGACGAGAGAGCTATAAACTGTTATGGGCAGCAAAAAAATTATCAACGTGTTACAAACGCACAAATATCAAGTTAAATTTATTTCGGGGCGTCCCGATAAATGCCGTAAAATGGTGAATAATCTGAGAGCATGCGCAGTACCATCTCAGAAAAAAAATGGCAGATCAGACTGGGTGTAGGAAGCGCGGTCGCCGAAGTGTGAGCGAATCTGCGAAAAAACGATGACAGACAAGCAAGAATGCGACAAAGATTTATCTTGGCCAAGAGGTTGACAGATGGATTGCCATAAAATTGGAGCATTCTCTTGGTTCAGACGCAAATGTAGCCAAGTTTTTAATCGCTAGGTGAGTTGTGTTCAATGTGTTATCGCGTAGTACAATACATGGGTTATGTATCCTCCGTTTATATCCTTGTGTTGTGCATTTTTCTGGGAAAGTTTGGCATATGTATAGTTTATTTTTTAGGCCAGAATAATAATATAATAATACCGTAAGTGTGAACAGCTTGTAATATTATATGTTGAAACGTAAAATAAATCCATCGGCGCCAGCCATGCGTTGTGGTTTGTATATAACGTGATATTCATCAAAATGGCTACCGTCTTGTAAACAGTGTGCATTTTATGCTCTCTAAAAAAAGCTGTAAAACAACTTTTCAAAACTGATTATATCCTGTGAAAACTCATCTTAAAGACCATGAAGGTTTGCTGACATCCATAAGGAACTTATTGTGCTGGATTTTCCTTCCGATGACAAGTTGGAAACACTAAACTAAACCGGTGTGTAGAGTCTTTGTTTCAATGTGTTAATGGTGGTCAAGGTCACAGAGGAAAAATATACTCGCTTAAGAAACTAAAGGAAGACTGGACGACACAACGACAGACTATACTGATCAACTGATCCAACTGAACTGTAAGTGAAAGATAATAACTACTTTAGACAACAATTACCATATACAAGGTTCAGAAAATTGCATGGAGAGTTGTAATGTAAACAAAGACAAAGACAACAAAAGCAGCCATTATCCACCATTACAGCCAAAGAGTGTGAACAAAGGAACCTTAAAACAAAAGGTTACAATTATGGCATCCAAAACCACAATAGCAAAATACACCAGTAGTAATGATGCTAGTGATAAATCTCAGCAAAGTAATGAAGAGGAAGAAAGGTTAAGATCATTCTTGAACGAATTCAATATTAATGAAAATGACAGCATTCATATCAAATTCAACAAATCATCCATAAGCATACATTCAAGCAATGTTATGAAGGATATGTGGCTACAATGTCTGAAACTAGCATATCCAGAAGAAAAGCATTCCTATGAGGATAAGAAGCAAGAGAAGACCACCCAACTACGTTTAACAGACAAACTGGGTAACACAGTCACCATCAAAGTATACCATAATGGAACACTCCTTATTCAAGGAAATTCATATCACACATGGATGCTGAATGAGGGAGCATTATTTTTGATGCATATACAAGACAGATTGCAAATAAAGGTGACAACTAACCTAGATCAAAATAAAGAGAGACGGTATCCACAGAGAAATATCCAGAAACCTCTAAAGTATAGACTTGATAGTGATTCATCAGAGGATGCAGAAATCGAAAACAAAGAAACCAAGGAAAGTGAAGCAGTTCCCCAATGTGAGGAAGATAAAGAAATTAGTAATACAGATACCACTGTTTCAAAAAAGGATCACTCAACTATGATAGGTTGTACTCCAAGAAATGAAAAAAACAGAACAATACCAAAGGATGATCATACACCATCGAAAATTCCATTACGAATTTCAAAAACACCAAAGTTGAATAGCGCAACATTAGATAACACAGAATTGGCTGCCACATTGATGCAAATGTTCAAGTCAATTGAACATATAGACAATAATTATTGCAACATAATGAGAACAGGAAATATGAGTCAAGAACTAGCAGACCAACTAAAAGCAGTACAAGACAGCCTTACACGCCAAAATAAAGAAATTCAAAAAATTTGTAAACTTATGGCAACAAAGGTGGAAGTTGTTAAATCAGCTAAACAACAAACAGCTATGTACACCAATAAGGAAGACATGGATAAGTTGACAAATAAATTAGACAAAATGGAAAGATATATCATATCCATAGACAAAACAGTGCAACTTAACAAAACATCATTGGTTTCAGTTGCAGTAGCTCAAGAAGTTGTATCGTCAAAGATTCAGAAATACAAGGATATGTGTGACAACATATCACAGAATACTAATCTGATGAAAGATGAACTCGTTAAGAAAGAACAAGAAATAGAGCGAATTCAACTGGAAAATGAAGAACTACAAAATAGAATTGGCGAAATAGAGAAATCAAAGCTGCTAGACTTCCACTCCCCAAACCTATTCAACAACCTACCATTGGTAAACAACAATAACAAGACGTTATCTCAAACAGCGCTAGAAAATCAGGATAAATATAAATTGGTTGATTATAGAAAGAAGAACAGAGAAATACAAACTCTTATTGTGGGTGACTCAATGCTGAAAAATATTGATATAAAACGTATATACAAGAATACACAAATACACTACCAGGTCGCAAGATAGACATAAAAGACATAAAGACATAAATGAATATATTCAAAGGACAACTAATGAGAATATCCAGAACATTGTGATCCATGTAGGAACCAATAACATTTCCGATGGATGTACAATAGAATCGTGTATGGAGGAATATAGAAAACTGATTAACAACATGAAGCAAAAATATCCAACAGCCAAAATATGCGTATCATCAATAATACACAGAAGATATGATGTTAACATAAATAAGAATATAGATGTTCTTAATAAGATGTTAAAAATAATGAGTAACAATGGTGATAACTATATCTACATAGACAATGATAACATCAGTTACATAACCCACCTATATGATACTGTGCACCTGAATAAACGTGGGACAGCTGTCTTTGTGAAAAATATGAAAGATGTGATTGGACCACTAATCGGTGTCACAAGACAAATAAACAAGCCAGGATACAGTAGCCAATGGAAAGAAAAGAAGAATAACAGAAGGTATACTACTCGTTACGAGACGGATGGTCACAGACCACAAACAACTTACTAATGGATCAACAAAAACACAGGAATATAAACAGTGCTCAAAAGAGAGCATTATCTATATCATATTGGAACATACAAGGAGTTAGTAACAAGCTAGAAGACAATGACTTTATAAAGAAAATTACAAATCATGACATTATTGGACTGGGTGAAACATGGTTAACCACAGATTCACAACACTTGCTTAACATTCCAGAATATTATACTTATTCAGTATTAAGAAAAAACGAATCTAGAGGAGGTATCTCTCTATTAATAAAACAACAACTGAGAAAGGGCATCAGAATTGAGCAGACGGAATCAGAAGATATGATATGGTGCAAACTAGAAAAAAACTTTTTTCAATTAGAAAAAGACATGTATATCTGTTTTGTATACCACCCACCATTCAACTCTAAACATTGTAAACCAGACTTTTTTTGAACGGTTAGACAACCATATTACAAACTTTTCGTCCAATGGTACTATTGCCATTCTTGGGGACTTTAATAGCAGAGTAGGTTCTTGCTGACTATGAGGACAATGATGACATGGATAATTTCATTCCAGGGTCAAATTTATATACATGTAAAGAAGACATCAATCCCCGTAATAGTAAAGATGAAACTGTCAATACACAGGGTAGAACTCTTATAGAATTGTGTAAAAATAATGGTATACATTTACTTAATGGTAGATTACCTGGAGATACCAGTGGAAAACTAACTTGTTACCATTACAATGGTGTCAGTGCAGTTGACTATGCTATTGCATCAACTGAATTAATATAAAATATTTCAGAGTGCATGACTTCACATGCAACTCAGATCACTGTCAAATCTCATTCTTAATTGAACTGAACAAAAACATCAGGTTAGACTATAACAATATCAATAATATAAAACACTTAAATAATCTCCCCACGGGTTGGGACAGTTTATCTGTATTCAATTACCAAGACAAATTAGCATCTAAAGAAATTCAAAATAATATTAATGAATTTCAAAACAATAACTATTCTAATGACAGTACAGGAATTAATAATGCAGTTAAGGATTTTAATACTATGATAGATAATGCGGCAGGCAATATTTTTAACAGGAAAACTAATAAGTGTGCAAAAATTAAACATAAACATAATAAGAGATGGTTTGACAAAGAATGTAAGTTATTGAAAAAAAGATCTTTGTATTACATCAAGAATGATTAACAAGTACCCTTTTGACATTAAACTTAGAGAACTATTTTACGCTAAAAAGAAAAAATATGAAAATATAGTAAAAACAAAAAGAAAACAAGAACAAAACCTTATTGTAAATAAGCTAACACAGTTAAACAAAACTAACCCTAAACAATTTTGGCAAATTATAAGCAAGTTAAAGAATTCAGACAGAAATCAAGAAAACCCAATTTCACCTGATAAATGGATTGAATACTATAAACAATTGAATACTAAAGATGATTTAACAGACTTTCAGAAAAACATTGTGACTAAAACAGGAATAGTTGAAAATATGCAACAATCAAACAATTGCTTGAATGCTGAAATAACTGAAAAAGAAATTAAAATAGCAATTAACAAACTTAAATCCAAAAAATCAGCTGTATATGATGGGTTCTGTGCAGAACTTATAAAAAACAGTAAAAACCATCTAATTAAACCACTCCATAAATTGTATAATTTAATATTCAATACAGGCATTTATCCTAACATCCAGAATACAAGTATAATTACTCATATTTTTAAAAAAGGGGATAAGGACGAACCAGGAAATTATAGGGGGGTAGCAGTTTCCAGTTGTATAGGCAAAGTGTTCTGTAATTTAGTCAATAATAGGTTATGTGATTTTTCAGAGAAGCATAATATTATAAATAACAATCAGGCTGGGTTTAGAAAAGGTTATCAGACCACTGATCACATTTTTACTCAAAAACAATAGTTAATAAATACCTGAAACAAAATGGTAAACTATATACATGCTTTGTAGATTTCCGCAAGGCTTTCGATACTGTTTGGAGGGATGGTTTATTTTATAAATTATTAAAGAACGGAATTGATGGGAAACTTTATCATTTAATTAAAAACATGTATAACAATACTAAAACATGTATTCGCTTTGGCAAAAAAATATCTCCAATATTTAATACAAATAAGGGTGTGAAACAGGGATGTACTATAAGTCCAATGCTTTTTAATCTTTATGTTAATGACTTGAATGACACATTAAAAGATTCAGTAAACCAGGTAACATTAAATAATTATAAAATTAACTCTCTATTTTATGCAGATGACCTAGTATTGATTTCAACAACACAATTAGGTTTGCAAAATGCATTAAATAAACTATCTGAATACTGCCACAAATGGAAACTCCAGGTAAATCTTAATAAAACCAAAGTTATGATTTTCAAAAAGGGAACAATGAGAAAGAGAGAGTTATTTCAATTCCAAGAACAAAATATAAGTTGTGTCAATTCTTATATTTATTTAGGTATAACTTTACAATCAAATGGAAAGTTCCAAGAAACAAGACAACGTTTAGCAGACAAAGCTACTAGAGCAATGTATGCACTGTTGAAAGCAATGCCAAGAGAGACTGACTGTAGAACATTTATGCACCTTTTTCAGATATGTATTAAACCAATTTTGTTATATGGATCAACAACTTGGGGACATGACATACTAGACAATAATAGATGGGACAAAACACCAATTGAACAGTTACATTTGAAATTCTGCAAACAAATACTAGGTGTGAGTAAATTCTCCTCAAATGCAGCATGCAGAGCTGAACTTGGTAAATTCCCATTACTTATAGATATTCAGGAAAATCTTATTAAGGTAGAGATGCAGTTTGTTTGGCTTGCTTTTTAATTGAGTAATTAGACAATGAAGATGGTATTATATATCCAACATGTTATATATTTTCTGAAAGCTTATTATACAAACTTTGTAAAACTTGTCTTTATTTTAAATATCCAAAATGCGTTTTTGGGTCAAAAATATGCTTTTTTGGACAAAAGTGGTTTAAAAAAAATTAGCTTAAAAACTTCAAGTCCGTTTGTGGGTAAAATTACATCACTGGATACCTTGGTATACTACTAATTCAAATGCGTCCACTCATCTCTCTAACGGCTTTCAAAGTCGCACAGTAAAGTTCACTCTTTTCTATTTTTGCATAATTTATATATCCATGTTAATTGCGGACTTGTTATTTTTGTTCCACGCGCCGTAATAAACTGTCCGGACGCATTTTGAAGGGGGAACACCTTGTCAATAATGTGTGAAAATTTCGAGGCAAATGGCCAAAGCGTCTATTAGCTATTTTAATTTAAAACCCAAGAATTCACCAAAAATAGAAGACGAGAAAAAGACTAATTTGCATATTTGCGCGTTAAACCGGGAATTACTGCTTTGTCATACTTTGTCATACTTTCTAGACTATTGAAATTGAAAGTTAACGTATAGACATATACATTTTATGTAAAATCGTTGGACCAGAACAACTGCTCTTGAATTTATAAATCAGAAACACGTCATTCATACCAGTGTTTTGATGGGGTCAGTAAAAACACGTGGCAATGCCCAGTAAATATTACGTCATCTCATGAATTATTAAACAGGGGGCGGTCCTAGGAAGGTGACCTTTTATCACGATCAAAACATCATGGCTTCTCTTCGATGTATTTTCAATAAAAAATCTACGAGTGTTTCAGAGCCTATGGTTTACCGTGAAGAGTACAAAGTGGGATATTAAATTAGTTATCCTTGATGATTTTTATGTAGTATTGAGAACCAACTCCAGGAAGCGAACGCACAATAATGAATAATCGCGTAATCCTAGAATTGAAACACGAGGCACAGAAGTTTTGTTCATCGTTTCCAATCCCATTTTCCCACTGCAACATATTTGTTAAAAGAAACATTTGAATTCTGTTCGTTTTTTAAGGAGGCATTTTTTTATTTTTTCCCGATTTTGGCAACGCCTTATTCAGGGATTTTCTAAGACAGTCGCAGACAATCAGCGCACGGATGTACGTACAAAACATGCTGTTGTACTACCGGCGACGGTCGCCTGCAAGAAGAGAGCTCCAGCTCCTAACGTAAAAGTTTTAAAATTTCGACCGGTTTTAAATAATTTGTGTTGGAAATCTGACAAGTTTTAAGAGTGCAAAATTAAGGTGCATTTTCGAGCGGTCGAATTTTTCTGAATAGAAATCGGCAAATGAAAAAAAGAGGAGTGTTAAACAGTGTGCTTCGTTAGTTTAAAAAAAATGGAATGTCCGTCAAATTGACGTAAACTTACCCATTTTTCACGGAAAAAGCAAAGGTCGAGTTGCAGGCTAAAAAACTCAAAAATCAAATCAAAATCATCAATCAGTATAAAGTATTATGACAAGGAAAAAAAACATCAGACGCGGAGAAGCGGTCAGCGCGTCAAAAGAGTTGTTACCGTAATGTATCAAGTTACCTCTCTCTGTGATTTATATTTCATTGAAATTATTTGGTTGTTTTCAATTAATGTTAGCGTACCTCTGCAATTTATTTTAGCATTGTCAGTTGTTTGCTTCATTGAATTAAACGGAGTTCGTCCGGTTGCAAACAAAGCTGTCTCGCACCACCTAGCAAAACTTGCGAATGATCGAAGTACAGGTACCCATTGGACAAAAGATACACAAAAGTTTGTATCTCCCCGACCCAGTGCAATATATCCGGTTAGAATCAAAGCTCACGTGTCCCTTATTTGAGGGACCAGATTCTGCCGTAAATTCGGGATGGGATTTAAAAAAAAAAATGGGACTTTTAAGGTGTATTTTGGCGTCATTTTCGGACATTTCAATCATTCCTGATGCCTAAAATAGAGTCTAAGTTTTACCGTAGTCATTGACGCCTATTCAAGAGTATGATGTTTATATATTGTGACTAGCGTGAATGGGTAAGCTTCGTTTCGACATCGAGCAGTTATCACTGTAAACAATGTTAAATTATTCTTCACATGCTCAGTTTATTTTTTGAGAACAATTATTTAAAAATAAAATCTTTCAGTCAATCAGAAACTCGGATTCATGCCTTCAGGGAAAGCCATGTTTGGAAGCTCACATCGATTTTCTTTTTCGTTCGGTGGGCTGATGCCTTCAGTGTAGCTTTTGCCTTTTGACATAGAAATCATCTGAATCTTCTTTCTACCTCTCTTTCTTTTCACACCACGCATAATGTAATGATAAAAATTAGGACAAAACGCTGAGGAAATATAATGTTTGGTTTGCTAGCGAGCGAGAACTGATTTGAGAATAATTGCACATGCGCGTGAATTGAATGAACTATGACCCGTACAATATCGATTTGCATATTGTCAATCAAAGGTCCTGTTATTTGGTTACTCATGCAAATTAGGCAATTGGACATAAACATTGCCACGTGTGAGTGTTTTTTATTTTTAACCAGAAAATAAACAGCAATTTTAACAGTGTTCCAATAAGAATTCACTGGTCAAATTTTCACAGAATGTTCTTTAGATAAATATCTATATAAAAAACGAAAAAACTATTTTTGATTGAAATTCACAAATAAACTGCATCTCTACCTTAAATACTGGTATTGTATTAGTGCCTTACCAGACAGTAATATTACAAAACAAGCCTTTGAAGAACAAAAACAACAAAATTTAAATTGGTTTACATCAGTAAAAAACATGGTCTCAGAAAATATTACAAACTTGTCCTCGTCTGTCATACCTCAAAAATTACCACACAGTAAAATAAAAAACATACGACAAAACATCCAACAAAGGTATGCAGAGTTCTGGAAGTTGAGTGTAACAAATGATAATAGAAAACTGAGAACGTATATAAAGTTTAAAGACTCGTACACTTTTGAACCATATTTGCTCTTATGTAATCTGAAACATAAAATCTTATTGACTCGTTTCAGAATAAGCAGTCATGTATTAGAAATTGAGAAGGGTAGACATACCCAACCCAAAATACCTTTAGAAGACAGAATCAGTAAGCAATGTTCCCAGATCAAAATTGAAAATGAAGAACATTTCTTCATGGAATGTCTTAGGTACCAAACAGAAAGACAAAAGCTATTTAATAATATCAATATTCCAGAAGAATTGCAAAGTGATGACCAGATATTTAAATATATTATGAGTTCAAGAGAAGACGTACTAATAAGACAAGTTGGTGAATACTTATACAAAATATTTGAAATCAGAAATAACAATAACTGACATTTTTACTTTTACTTTAGTTTTATATGTATTGTACTTTATTACTAACATTTTATTGCTGTTCAACCAATGGAAGTTATTTCTAAGGATGCAATAAATTCATTATTATTATTATTATTATTATTATATTCATTCATTGTGACAGAACCGTGCATGAATTCAAATGATTGGGTATGAAAAACTTTCAAGTGACTATATTGAATTTAGTTTATCGGAAATAGCCACAACGGATTTAGGAATCATGTATGACACATTGTAACAAGTTTTATTTTATATTCTCAAAGACGGAACGCAACAGGAAGTTAGTAGAAACAACAGATTTGTTTCGTTTATAATAGCGTGGGGGAAAGTTGGTTAGCATGGGGCACAACAGAGGTGTTAATCCGAAAATTCATTGTCTATTCTTGTTTGTGATTGGTCCTGGCAACGTTTGGGGGATCGTGACGTAACCCCGGGCGCAACTCCGTCTTTGAAATTATTGTTCTGTTGTGCCTTGGTAAGCAAAGAGTTATTTAGATTGTACATTTCTTTGTTACCTTAGCCATGGAGCTAACAAAAAATGTTTTATCTCAATGCCTTAACACATGTGGACGAGTGTATTACTAGTATTATTCCATCTATAAGTTGTTTGAAATTGTTTACTGACAAATTGTTTTCATTTTATTTTATCTACCAGTTTTTTCAATTTTATTTTTTTAATTTTTTTTAAACTCGTTGTCATGCTTTGGATAGTAATGTTTTTGAGAATTTGTATGTTTAATTTTAAATATGTGTTTTAGTGTAACCATATTAACTCCTGAGGAATTTTAAGTGTTTCAATAAATAATAAAGCTGGCCTAAATAGTCATGTTTGCACTGTGAGACACATCCTACTAATTTTAAAGATAGACAGTACTGATAAACTATTGTTTAAACATGTGATGTCATCATTTGGCAGAAACAGAGCACTTCCTGTTGTTCAACTCATGGAGCTCCATGTTCAACTGAAACCAAAATTAGCATATCTATAGCAAAGGGATATATTCATAGATACTATAAGAAGGAAAATTTAGGTATATTTGATTATCTACCCTGAATTACAAGACAAAACAAAAATGTTATCCAGGCCAGGTTTAAAAAAGTATTGTACTTCAATGTATTCATTTTGTTGTATATTTGTGCATTTATGAGTTGGATGCGAGATGTTTTTAGAGAAACTTGTACAAAGGGATACTTTGCAGAATATGTATTTCACAATTTTCTGTGGTGAAACAATCATTTCTATGTATTTTGTTTTACTACTAGGTGCTCATAATTATATTTCCCACATAATAAAAAATATGACCAATGTATTGGGACACATACAAAAGATGTGAGACACCGACTAATGGCTAAACAGTTCTGACTTTTTAGTCCCCGTTCGGACGTAGTCCGAAAATGAGGACTTATGTTTTGCCCTGTGTGCGTCCGTGATCACCTGCATCTCGAACATGCATGGACCGATTAAGTTCAAACTTCACTCATACATCACACATTATATGGGACATATGCACATGCATTTTTTTCATGATCCGATTAACGATAGCCGAATAGCGGCCATTCTAAGGCCAAAAATGCATTGAAATCGCACATTTTCACCATTCCGGACCCGGATCTCAGTTATGCATGGACGGATTTTGTTCAAATTTGGTACATACATTAAACATAATAGGACCTTGATGCACGTCATTTTTTTTCTGGATCAAGTTCGAAATGGTCGACTGGCGGCCATTTTGTTTTAAAGAATTCAGTTCTGGATATGTATCTGAGACATGCCTGGATTGATAGAGTTCAAACTTCACACACACAAGGTACATCATGTCACAAATATGTATGTGCATTTGTTTCATGATCTCATTAACGATAACCAAATGTCGGCAATTTTAAGGCCGAAAATGCATCAAAGTCACGTATTTTCACAATTCCAGAACCGGATCTCAGTCATGCATAGATTTAATTTTGTTCAGATTTAGTACAATGTGTTGTACATATGCAGGTGCATTTCGGTCATGATCTGCTTTGAATGTATATTTCACTCAAATATGAACGGAACGGGGACGTGTCATTGACAATGACTTGTTAATTATGTGTTTATTCTCTTGCTGCAGGTATCATGCTAGTAAGACTGTACCCTCAACATCAGCTGCAGGTCCCAGTACTGCCAGTGTTCAAACTATGCAGCTACAGGAAACAACAGATTTTTTTGGAAAAACGGCTGTTGAATTTTAAAGGTATGATTTTTGCTATCATCATGTCTTATTTACTATATTCACTTCTAGACAATGTCAGAAAATATGTGTTCTATTCATGTTTTCGTATGTACAGTGGTAACGGGTTATGCTATTTTTGCATGATTTAATACTGTTTAATTTTTACTTGGTCAGATGAGATACCATTCTAAGGAGTCTGTTATCCCTTCATCGTCCACTCCAGGCCCCAGTAAAACTGTTCCTATACTAAGAACTCCGGAAGTGTCAGAAATATCCTCTGCTGAATCTGAAAAATGATTTTTTTTCTCAAAAATTATATCAATATTTTCAGTGTAGTTTCATATATTGTCATCTTCATGATGCATGTATTATATCTTATGAAATACAGACTTGTATTGTTATTTCATATTTTAGGAGTGTTGTGTCCTGGATTGACCAGATGGATCAAACTGCTAAACAGAGCTCTAAAGATTCAAGGTAAACAAAAACAAAACATTTTTATTTTTTAAAACACTTCCCCCTGTGGCAAAGTATATCACAACAGTTGAACAATTACAAGATCCATGCTCACCCCCCCAACTTTTGGAACATTTCTATTTTCAGGGTCACGTTTGACTAAGCACACATACTCTTTGAAATTCTTAATACTAAGAGTACATCACATTGACATATTGCATCCAAACACTTTCCATTTATTTACATTGGACGCAAAAGTGCTGTCACACAATGGAAATAGAGTTCCATCACTGAATACAAACATTCTTCATAGGGTTATCATGAGAATACAACCAAGTATGCACTCAGGTAGTACAAGGTTGCATCAATCTCATCTATGTGTCAGTCGGTATGATTGCTGTATTGCCTTTGTTTATACTTTGCTGTATTCTTGTGATAATTTCATAATATAAGTAAACACTGTTGAATTATTAACTGCTTGGAGAAATAACGTTTACACATTTATTATTTTTAGGTATCATAGGTGCTACAAAAAAAGACACTTAGATACTCTGTAAAACCAATCAGGGTACAAAAGACATATCCCCACATTGATGAAATCAGTTGTGGTGAAGAGGTTGACATGGAATGCAACAAAATAAAGAGCTGGAACCCCAAGATCCAAGAAGAATATCACTGCATCCTACTCCACTTAGTCCACCTCCAACTGCTACTCTTGTTGAACAAAAAAATTTCAAGACGCACATAATTATACCAGTCTACCAGTCAGAAACCCTGTGTATTGCATGTTAGCATTCAGGTATTTATTCCTGATGCTCTAAACACAACAGCTAGGTATTACCAGTCTATCACCAACACCAAGTCTACCATGTGTCTATAATGTGTACTGCCTATATGCTGCATGACAATTTGCTTCGTTTATATCATCGTAGTCATCCAGTACTGAAATATCTCTGTGATAGTACCGCGCCAAAGCAAGTACAGCTTCATCAAGGACAAGTAGTTCAAAATCCTGAAAGAAGTGTATTTTAGCTTAAAATATATTTTACAATGTTCGCTTGTTTTTGGTTCCAGTTTGGAGTGGCCAGATTTTTTGCTGTGTTTTAGCTTTAGGAACCACTTGCAGCATGATTTCATGCAAAAGTATTTTTGGAAAACCCTTTCATATGAACCTTGTATATTTTTATTGTTAGTAAGCAATTTACTAAAATTATTCCCACAGCAGTAGGGTCTACATGAAGTACCTTTAACACGGTACCCTGTTCTCAATGTGACCAGAAACACTATTTCATTTGTTACTTTGTAGCAGTTATGTAGCACTTTTGATGTACAATACATGTTTATGAAAAATGATAAAACATGACTCATTGTGCATGTATAACACAGAAAGAAATCATGCCTATTTGAAACTCTGTGATACTCACTGGCCAGGTTGTAGTGCACTGTGGAGGCTGTCGCATGTAGCATACATTTTCCCTCTCTGTAAGCATCTCTTGACAATTGCTACAGACACACCAGCTGGGTTTTTGAGAGTCTGGGGATGGATGAGATCCACCTGGATGTGGCACAACTGGTAACAAAAGATTAAACATCAAGCCTGGATGTACCTCCACCGCTTAAATCTTTAATTTTTTCCCCATGTCATTTCATCAATTATAGTCTGAAACACAAGTGAAAAAAACAACTTTTTAATTATATGCAAGACTTGAAAAACTGTAGGCAAAACCATTATTTTTATAGCCGCTGTTCTCATTTGCCAATGGCCTCTGTCACCTATTTAGAGAATGGAATGATCTGCTTATCAATAACCTGTCAATAGGTTTTCCTTCTCATTGTGAGCTAAAATTTTATCTCCTATGTCTGCATATCCACTGCTCAATGCTTTCATGTAACACTCAAACTATAGGAACACACAAATTGAAATCAAATCCTTTTTAACTATGGTTATTTTAAAATGTGTACATGTTTAAAAAACAATGCAGATGGCAGAGTGTCACACGCAACGTAATATTACCGTAATTGGTATAAAATGGCAACAGTAACAAAAAGACTTCCCTGGCGGCAATTATAAAATACGAACACGGAGCCAACAGATGATGTTTCAACTGGTACTGGTATTATTATACTCTGCAAACATCAAGTACAATAACGCGGTAAAACTCCACTACTCCAATAACTAGATACTTAAACTCCAATACAATTCAACGAGATCTCCCATCTGATCTCAGTGCTGAACAACTCCCCTATATATACCCACACTGTCCATAAATAGACCATTACTACAAATTTCTAGAATGTTCCATTACCTTCTATTGCCTCCTACAGTGTTCTATTACCTATTCAACCAGTTTCTAAAAATTCCACCCAGACACAGTACGGTTCTAGAACATTCTCAGTCACACGGAAGTGGTAAACAAGTCGTATGCGACACAGAGTAAACAAAAATTGTTAGCATATATTTTTGTTTGTACGGTTGTAGCTTGTACATGTGTTTCTGCCAGTTTTCTTGCCCCATGCTTGTTTGACCACTTAGCCTGTGCTACGAATGCTTAATTAATGTTGTACACAAGTTAGGTAATTTTCATAAATGAATAATCTTATGTTCAAGTTTTTTTTTTATGACTTTCTTTGATTGCTTGTTCACTCCTAAATGTTTACAGTTTTTATGTATTACTACACTGGGCTTTATGAAGGCGAACATTTATAAAACATTTATCCAGAAAGATCCTTGCACTTCATTCCAATTCAAAGAAGATGATTTCATGTGCTGTAGAAACCATTTGGTAATGCCAATACCCCTTGAATCTTGGCTATGAATGCAAAGTGCATTTCAAATCAAAATCAGTCTGCACTTTGTTGGGTTATTTTTTTATATTTTGTGGCAGCTTAAGTACACATTAAAATAGCATTTGCCAAATAAAATATATGTTTCTGTCTACGAAAATATACTCACTCGTATTCTGTTCTTTTTTTGAAGAAGAAGAAGCCTCAAAGCATCATGAGCATTTCTCACAGTTTGGCCTTGCCCTCTACAACGTCCACCTCTTCCCCTTCCACGGCTACGACCTTTATCTCTACGCCCCCTTCTACATGGAACTGGCTCACTTTCACCATTTGTTGTGTCCAGAGAACTGCTTGATGCCTGTAGAAAATGCAGTAGTAATTGTTTAAACTATCTGACCATTATTTGAGGTAATACTGAACAGATGATTCTCTGAAATCAAGCAGCCTGTCGGCTGAGACAGGTCCACTGCTAGCAATGCACATTTCAATTAAAGAACTTAAGATATCATTAGAAAATGAACAATATGTATAGTAGCAAAGCAATCGGACTTGCTGTTTTCAACAAGAAAATATCACTTTCCACCAAAACTGACAAAAATATTCATCAAAATTAGATAATTGAATATATCATCGTGAAATGAACAAATCTGAGAGAGGTCCACATGTAGTACCTATATGTGTATGATATCAAAGCAATTGGACTTGTGGTTTTTATCAAGAAGTCAAAAATATTTTTACGATGGACAATCACTAATATGATAAGCTTAGATAAGTTTACAGCTTAAAACCAGCGAATATGTTTTTCCCCATATTATACATTCAACTCATTAAGAATCAATGAAAATAAACTCCATACAAAAGCTTAAACACCCAGAACATATATATTTTTAGCGAAAACTAATTCCAGCTAAAATAAAGTATTTTACATCATAGCATTGTTAGGTGTGGGGATTTACAGTTTAATTTTCAGCCTCTTTTGTTCAGATCATCCTTATCTGTGTTGCATGTACAAATAATTTGGGGCCTGAATAGTAGGATTTGGCAGATAATGTAATTCATGCAGAATAGTGACCATGACCTTCACATAAAGTACATGGTTTATTTCATAATCAAGTAAACTTTCTGTCCATAAAATGTATGTACTAAATATAAATAAACCACGGTTCTTCTAGTAACCATGACTAAACAATGGAGTAGTATGGTAACGTATCATAACGATAGCAGTGAGTTATAATTGGTGACCACCGAACTCGGCCGGATTTCTACTCGGCCAGCATATATGTTAATGGTTTGTCAAAGGGTGTCGATCTCAGTGATGCAACAGCGAGCGCTGTATTACAGACTGCCAGTAGTAATCTTCAGTGGAAATGAAATACAAGAGTTTTGAAACTATGCCATGTTATTGTATATACAAACCGGTAGGCTGTTGGCGATCCACTCCACTCAAACAAGCAACATGTTGCCATGACGATCCGGTCCTGGTTTGGACGATTCAAAACAGATTGGGTATAAATTATATTCGATATGCGTTCATATTTAATGTTAATATATTAAATGCACAACGAATGTATGACCATCTTACTCACAGCTTATTTTTCGTCTTTTGCAGGGCATTTTCACGATTTAACACCATATTTTACACAATGCAGCAGATGTTTTTTTTATTTACTCGCCACCGCCTTTGTACTAGACACCGTGCAGTGGACCTGCGTGGCTCGCAGGCAGATAACTAGAATACACATCTAATACAAATCCGTTTCAGTCAGGGCTCGAATGCTCATTTATGGTTTGTCGCGTGATGAATTGAGAACGTTGAAGGAAAGAGGAAAAGAGTGTAGCAGTTTATGTAGGCAGACAAAATAGTCTGTATTGGTCTATCAGTGAATAAACAAATAAACTGTTTCTTTGCTCGTTGTGCTTCTGGTTGTTGAACAATACATTTCAGGGTTCGCATTTTTGTGGTTTGTTAGGATGTGTTTTCATGGGGAATTACGTGAATAAATTAAGAACTGAAGTCGGAATGTAACAATGTAGCAAGATGTCTCACTCTGTCGCCAAGTTAAATGCCCGACTTCTTGTACTTTATACGCTAAATTGCAAACAATGACCTTTCGGTTGGCGGCAGATCATTGTTTAAAGAAAAAAATTCACGGCTTAAAGTGCCTGTGCAATGCCCACTCTCACGTTTCCCATTTTAGATCTGTACCCCACTGAAATGGGCAGTTATTGATTTTTTTGCTGAAAATGATTACTCGTATCCAAGTAAATTCGGGATATTTCTCGTGTTGTAGCCACGCCCACCTATCCTGAAACGGTCGACTGTTACCGGATTTCCGACTCTCGCCGAAAGTGCGCCACCAAATGCCAAAATGTGAGAGGAAGTCATACCCTGCGCCGTAATAACACTGGTCATTCAGTATACTTTTTAACGATATACATTTTTTAGTCGGAGTTTTATTTCTTTCTTTTTTTGTCTATTTTCTTTTTTTTGAGAGAGAGAGTTTTTAGATGTTGTGTTGTGGGCAGTTGCAGTGAAACGTATAGTCATAGTGTAAGTATTCACACGTTTCTAATCGATTCGAAGGTGCGACATCAGTCATGGACCTTCCATGCATCAGTGGACGAAAGCCACTTAACCTCAGATACATTTTTTAGAAAAACTGTCCTCGCCCATAAAAAAACAACTAGGTTTAAAGAGAAACGCCGACAACATAAACCTGGCGCAACACTTTTGAAAGAAATAGATTCCGGACCAGCCCATGATGAGAGAGGGACGTCCTGCAAGTGTTTCAAATGAGTTGACTTTTTTGCGATCCTGATTATCGTTTTATAGAGACCATTTAGTCCCTGTTAAGTAAAAGGTAGCAATAATTTTGACAGTGACACGAAAACGGTGATCGGTGCGTAAAATACTTCATAGCTACAAGCGTGGGCATACTAACTTGTAATCGACAGACATGGATGAATAAACACCTCGTGCGAGGCGCGATTAATGTTAGAAGCTTTCCTTTGTTTTAATGTGACTGGTGGCATACGACAGGGGAGCTCTTCTTTAACAAGTCGGTAAAAGGTGTGACCACGTGTAGTTATCAACAGTATTTCCATTGTGATTTTTATGCCAAATATGTCCATTCTTTTATTGAAACACAACTTATTACTGCTGGTTTATATTTTATGGGTTGCGTCGATCTCTCAAGAAAACATTAAACACAAGCACTCATGATATTGCCAGGTTGTCCCGTGACTTTCAACTAAAATAGAATTTCCCCTATGTACAACAACTTGTACCTTATAAGCGCGGCGTAATTGCACTTATTTACCAATAACTCAAATCTTACAAGAACGATGTATTTGCACTTATTTACGAATAACTCGAATCTTACAAGAACGATGTATTTGCATTTATTTACCAATAACTCGTATCTTACAAGAACGATGTATTTGCATTTATTTACCAATAACTCGTATCTTACAAGAACGGTGTATTTGCATTTATTTACCAATTGCAGTGTTCAAATTTTCCCAAATAATACTATTTTTTTGAAAGTAACAAGTAGTGTAAAGGAGTTTTCATTCCTTGCAGAATTTGGCAAAGAATTATGCTTATGGCTATCCGCCGCTAGAGGGCGCAACCATGGCTGTGAACGTTCCAATAAAACCTGGACGCTTTGCCAAAATGTTTTTGTTATTCCTTGGAGGTATCTTATTAAATCCATGTTTTTTTCCAGCGATTAACCGTTATAATGTTCTTATTATTTTTATTTTCATTCATATATACTGCTCCCCCAGCTACAGACAATATATATGTGCGAGTGTAATCACACTGGGTGAGAAAAATGGTATAGATGATGTAATAATCTGGTAGTAACCGCGTTGTGTTTTTAAATATATAAGCAATGTATACATAGCTTGGTTCCGTGCATGAAGCATTGTAGCCTTTTCCTGTTTGCCAAGCACAGTGACAAGTTAAAAATAAAAAACTTTTGGTGAGTAAATCTTGCATAAATTTTGTTTAATAAACAACTACCCACTACAAAGCCATCCGTGAATCGATCTAAAACACTACTGCCTTAGTTCATTTAAACACACCATGGGTTAGGGCCGATTGTGAATCACACTTGTAGCCTTGTCAAATGGTTTATTATCACGGTGACATTAGTCAAGACGCATGTGAAACGTACTCGAGCATAGTCCATTATTATATATACTAGTAGTTTATTTTACCGTAAGTCACCTAGTCTACAGACATAGAATTGTACCACTATTCCTATTATAATGAAGGCCTACCACCACATGTCTACAAAATAATTACTACACCTACCTGCATATGATAGACCTGTAATAATTTCATAACCACTAGTATAATGTGTTCGCAGACAATAATCGCGCTCTCGTGGACCTAGTCTGCAGACATAGTAATGGTACCACTATTCCCATTAGAATGAAGGCCTATCATCACTACATGTCTACAAAGTAATTACTACACCTACTTGGATGTGATAGACCTGTAATAATTTCATAACCACTAGTATAATGTGTTCGCAGACAATAATCACGCTCTCGTGGACCAGGTCCAGAGTTTATCTATAACAGAAGTGATTTATTAAATGCAACTCGTAAATCTTCACAATATTTTGTAATGGATCTGAAAAATAAAATGTATTAAGGATCACACAATAAAATGTTGCGCCATACAAAACTGCTACAAATTGAAACATTAGTTTTAGTGTTTTTACATAGCAGAGCTTTTTCTTTAAAAACTTGCGTCACTGAAATCGACAACAGTCGAGGAAACAGGAGCGTTTCTTTTTTTGTGCGTTGTGTTGTTACACAGCGTAGCCAGACGGTCGCCGATGTGATGTCTGTGATTCCGATGTAATGTCTGTGTTTTTTTCTTTGAAAAGAAAATTTGCGTCACTGAAATCGACAATGTTCAGCCAATGTTGAAATCAACAACTTGAACCTGTCGGAGAACCAGTAGCGTTTGTGTGTGTATGTAAACTTGCGTTGTTGAAATCGACAATAAAACAGTCGCGGGAGTTAGTCAAAAACAGTCGGTGAAACGGATGCGTCACTGGGTGTGTTGTGTAGCATATAACATAAATAAAATGCCGCCACGGCAACTGACGTGAAAGAAGGTGACAATTGTTGACCAATGACCAGTTTACACCTCGACATTCACAACTGGCCGAGTTGTGCATTTTTTTTCTTGGCCGAGTTGAAATTTGGCCGAGTTCGGTTGTATTCTTATAATTCATCCTAGGCTGTTGCAGCATACTCAATTTCTATACTTCTATATACAATTCCATGTCTCCACCCCTTCCCATCGCTAGCTACACAGTGGCAGCGCAGCGACCAGTGAGCTAAATAACGAAAAAATTTTAGTCGACTTTCATTCCAATGCTTTTAATAAAAGTCACTAATGTCTACACATTATTATGTGATAACTCGCCGAGAAATTCAATTGTATGCACTGGTTTGTATACGCGTCATCTTAGGCAAACACAATCGGCGTACAGTGTGATCGGGGTCGCCAAAAAAAAACAGTGAAATAGGTCGAGTGAGAACAACATGGCAAGAGAAAATTCAACTACAATAAAAGTTGTGCCGGTTTTCCTTGGAAAACGCAGCGAAATAGGATGGTTTAACTTACCGCGGAATACACACTTGAGTCTTCCATTGTTTGGTAGTTCTTAGAGTGAGATGACGTCATTCAGAACTCTTAGGAATGTACGCCGCAAGTTGGCATTTAAATCGATGTCGCAATCGTCGGAAAACCATTTTTCGTTCGCGCACGGTGAACTTACGCTATTTTCGTCTTTATGTTCAGCATATTCTCATTTAACACAACCAACATATCATTTCAGCAAATTTCAGATGGATTTAAATTATAACAAAAAAGCTTGAAAATGCCGCTAATGGCCCTTTAACCCTTAACAATCTCAATTTCCTTATTTTCAAACTATGTTGTATGCATTTAAACTTATATAAATAAAATATATAAAATAAATACAATGTAGCATGTATACTAGTATTTTTCCCATGCACATAGTACATGCTAAACATAACCATGTCACATGCACATAGTACATGCTAAACATAACCATGTCACATGCACATAGTACATGCTAAACATAACCATGTCACATGCACATAGTACATGCTAAACATAACCATGTCACATGCACATAGTACATGCTAAACATAACCATGTCACGTGCACATAGTACATGCTAAACATAACCATGTCACGTGCACATAGTACATGCTAAACATAACCATGTCACATGCACATAGTACATGCTAAACATAACCATGTCACATGCACATAGTACATGCTAAACATAACCATGTCACATGCACATAGTACATGCTAAACATAACCATGTCACATGCACATAGTACATGCTTAACACATTGTAGACAGTAATAGTTTGGTGAGAATAACAAAATCCAACAAAAATGGCTACTGTTTAGAAATGTAATTTAAATTGATTGATCATAAATGTTTGTTCTATAAAAGTGTGTGTAGAAGCTGAATGAATATACGCTGATCGTGCCAGCAGGCAATTTGTGCAGTTTTTATCAATTAAAATATACTACAGCATTAAATTTGTTCTGCTCTTGTGCACGATACAGACAATTCATTTCTGGAAATGTGATTGTAGTTTCATTTGTCATGAACTAATTTAACAGGTCGATTTTTAAGTACAAATTAGGTGCCAGTAATTATAAAACAATTTGAATTAATGTAATTTGATATCTAGCAAATTAATATCAGCTTAACTACTTGTATTCTAGGGCATTCAGCTTCATGACCAAAATTCGTCAATTGGGTGAATGAAGTTGACAAGGAAATGTCTATTTCAAAAGCCATGAGATTGCCAGATGAGGCCATCTTTGACTCATCAATATGTGTAATAAACGAAAGTTTTCTCTTTGTGCATAATGTATGTCTATCGTGCAGCCGATGATCCGAGTCGATACACAATATACCTAATGATGAACGGAGACGATAACCATTATGCCATACACCATTACAAACATCGATAATTACAAACTGCACATATTACAGATTGGCATATTAACGGAATGTTGTTGGTGAACATAATTCGGCTCTTATGCACAAAAGGACAGCAATTGTAACAGCATGCTCTATTAAAATTTATAATAACAAAACAATCTAGAAATATTTTTGGGAAAAAATACTGTACATATGAACAACAAACGTTTAAAAATAGCACTAAACACGTACCTGCTTTGAAGAAAGTATTGGTGATGCTAAAAAATAAATAAAAAAAATGACCTTTCATCACTTTCAACGCAAAAATCACTTTTTCCTACTAGAAAATAAATCAAATGATGTATTTTCATAAAACATGCATGTTGTTAACGTCCTCGTGCAACAATATTGAATCTGGAAATCGTTTATAAAAGAAAAACGTTGAAAATATATAATAATATTTCACAAAGTGAGATATAACATTTATCAAACAAAAAGTCAATGTTCAGATTTGTTTATCAAATAAACATTTGTTGGCGAATATGACAGACAAATGATAAAGCTATCAAACTGACGAAACCCAATCGATTTTGAAGTTCGTCCAGTGAGAGCAACAGATAATAGACGTCTGCTCAGACAGTAATCACATCAAGTATCAAATCAATCGGCATGCTTGTTTGAATCTAGTTCATGGAATACCACGTTTTAACATAGCCAATAATATGCTCCAAATAATTACATGCATGTTTTGGCTACACTCTCTACATATATGGTGGTTTGAATTATATCTATAAATGGAAAATATTACATTATAGTAATAGATTGTATTTACTTATTCACTGTCTTGTATTTGTATTTAGTTTTTGTATTTAATATAACCATGTAGTATAACTTTTCAAATGGAGTTTTGAGCATTTCAATAATGTTACTTATATAAAGTATATGTGTATTGTTTACCTCCCATAGGCAGACCTGTGAACATATTGGGCATCCTAAACTTTTTCTTTTTTCGACTTCGACGGCGACCTGTAACTAAACATGAAGAGAATTGCAGCCTTGCCTGTGTATGGAATTAAGATGTGAGAGGCGAGATATTGTTCTACTTTTGTAAACTCAACACAGATTTACTGAAAATACATATATGACAAACTTCGCTATATGAATGATACAGTGATACAAGTTTTTATCTACATGAGGTTTTGGTAATGATGAAATTATTTTAGCTATGGTCACTGATATGTTTTTCCAAGCCAATTACAAACTAGCTTAGTCTCTTGGTAAACAAGGACTCGCTCATTGTTTATTTTGCATGCTCATTATAACACCGACCAATCCCTAAAACAACCGCTGGTACACGAGTGATCACGTACACATTTATGAACTCAGGAATTGTTGTCAATGAGTCGCACCCTAGTTATATTTAGCCTAAGAGAAATTTGGATGAATAAAATATATATTTTTCATATTATCTATAAAAAAATATATTTAAAATTCCTGTAAAGTATTACATTTATTGTCAGATTACCTAACTATATTCAGTATATAGAATCAGTTTATTTTCTCTAATTTATGACAATTCACGATTTAAGTCTGATAATTGAGTGGTATGTGATAGAACACACCCTATAAACATCCAGAGCTCACCCTAACCGCATGTACACAAAATAACACAAGATTGTCATCTCAAAAGCACATGAAATGTACATTTCTAAATGAACCGAAGATGAAGCTTATCCCAAAGATACCCAATTGAAGTACTTCCTTCTTTTACCTGAAACCACATCCACAAAACACGCCAAACACACCCGATTCGCACCCTAAAATCCAAAATTCCCGCTAAAAGCTTCTAAATTACACCTCAAACATACACCGATTTTTGTCCAGAATTGTTACTGAGGTTAGTGTTTCTTGTTCATGATTTGAATGTTACTTTAAATGTACGTGTTATGACAACACATGAAATCATGGATAACATTTAATTTCAAAAGATGCAATTAAAATTATGCTTACCTGGTACTGGTCCTTGTCGGTTGAGGTTTTCCATTTCCTGGGACCAAGCACCCAACCCCAAGGACGATCCCGCAACCCCCTCCCTGGCAGGTACCAACGAACCTCCATCCCTGACCCTCCCCCTCCCCGCATCAGGCCCACACCCATTACCACCCGCCCCACTAACACCATCAGTCTCAGTCTTCCCCCCCCCCTCCTCTCATGCCCACTCCCAGCCCCACTATCCCTCTCACTACTATTAATATTCTTTGCCTAAAAAACAAAATAAAAAATACAATAATTAATTATTTAAAAGCATCAATATACAATCATTATGGGCTTTGTGTTGCATATAGTTTTCTAATTTTGTATACATTCTTATACAATCAAAAATTAATAAAACACGCAAAAGAAATTGTGTATTACAACACATCCTACAAGAAACGTTTCCTTGAGTGACAAATGAATGAATGCAATTGAAGGTATTGCAGCATGATATACCAGTAAATAGTTCTGACTGCTAGGTCCGACTGCTAGGTCCGACTGCTAGGTCCGACTGCTAGTTGGCAATTTTTAATGAAATCACAAAATAGATGTACATGTATATCCCCTAAAAAATCGACAATCGTACGCAATCTATCATATTCTAACAACTGCACGCACACAAAGGAATGGACTTGTAGCGCCACAAAGCAAGTCCCAATAGAAAAGGAAATATCCGGTAATAAACCATCTATATAGTAAACCAGTAATTACCAGACATAACTGGAAAATTTGATAAACATGCTCAGTTTTAGGAGAGTCTTTAAATTGTAAATTCTAAACTACAAAAAAATGCAAATTATAATTCATGTCATTCCTGTATTAACAGATGCTCGAGTAATCCAGAATATTAAACTCAAACTGTCATCTTAAATGTTATTGTTTATACAATGTAAAAAATGAAGTTATTCATGCATAATAATTGAGGGAAAAGTAAATAAAAACATGTTATAAATATGTAGAATATTTCCCGCCACTCAACCAAGTTCAAACGAATCGCCCCTGACATCATGCATACACAAGCACGTAATTCACGGGCAAGCGATTGTGCGTTTTTTTTTTTTTTTTTTCAATTACGCCACGTTCTTTTTTTTTGAAAAACGGGGGCTCGGAAGCTTAATATAGCACCGACACGTCCTTTCATAACACAGTGTACTGGCTGTTGTAATTATAACTTTAGGGAAGCATGTTAATTAAAATGCGCTACAGCTGATACTGCAGTGACGTTGAAGAGACGAGCTATTCGCACCCACGCGACACAATGTAGCGAAACCAGGATTCTGTATTTTATGCTAATCTGAGGTTTCAAAATGACTCATAAAACGTATACTGTGATAGCTTGCAATTACGTGTGAAAATGTGTAGGAAAGTCAGAATAAATTCGTTTACGGAGAGAAAATAAAAGACGTCATGCTTACCGTAACTATAGATTTGTTTGTGGCGTCTGTATGTAAATTTTGATGAACTCAGCAGAAGAATTTACACGTGCCTTTGCACAGCTGACACAATGTGTGGTCGGAGATTGGCCGACTACTAAAGTAGCATTCATATAGTAGTAATAATTAACTCCAGGTGATGAATTCAGTGGACAATCGAGAGTTGTTCAGTATGCAGTAGTTTTAAAACAAATGTCGATGTGTGCATCACCATATTGACTGTCAGTGAGCAGTGAAAGCCCATTTCTATTTCACTGCCACATGGCAAATCAATATTGGTCACGTGTTCGCCACTTGTTGACACCATCTGACCAACGCTCGATTGCGACTTGTTGAGACTAAGTTAACCACAGGTTATAGTTAACACGTTCGGTAGTTGGTGTGTAATAAATACGTTTCGGGTTAGAGTTCACGTGAAATTGTCAATGCCACAGTTATTGCCAGTACCAAAACGAGCAACACTGTTTAGCAAATCCAATGCAAGGCAGTATAAAACGGTAGATTCGTCGGCCAACTTGAAGATTATGAATGTCTGTTATTAATACCATCTAGGTCAATGACAGAAACAGAATGATTTTCACGGTGGCGGTTTCGGTGGAAAATGCGTGTATATCGGTTTATTTGAAAAGCGGAATATATTCAACATTTGGAAGCGTTATTTTCAAAGTGGTAAGTGGCACACATCAGACAAACTCACACAAATCGAATGTTGAACGTTGAGTGGAATACCCGGCCCAGTAACCTCGGAAGCATGAAAACCCAGGAGATTTCAGAAAGTAGTTATGAAAACCTCTGAAACAATTTAAACTACAAATTTATAAAACATTTCTATTTCCTATGAATGGGCAGTGTATAAAACCGTTGTCTACTGATTCAAGCGACTGGATATATAAATAAAAGCGCCCTCTGCGTGCAGAAATGCTTTTTTTCCAATAAATGCGTGTGTATTGACAAATAAGCTTTGGTATGAAGTGGCTAGTTGGATCAATCACGCTGTCAACATATCAAAGTACCGGAAAATTAGTCACTAAAGGCCATGGTCACATCGGGCGGACTAACATACTTATTGACCTCTGCGCTGAAATTTGGCGGCGTCAATATTTAAAGGGGAACCGCTCAATCCCATGGATTGCACCAAAGAATCATGGGACACTACTGTTTATGTTGTTTACAAAGTTAATCTCTCTTTTGTTGTCCATTGTAATTTTAATCCAGAAAGTAAATTTGCGGTGAGATTAGACTCAACTGGAAGTGCCCCTTTAAAAATCATTCCGTTTTAATTCCGCAAAGTCATAAATCTCGTCTTTTTCTGATATCACCTAATTTTGTGAGCACGTTTTTCTATCCATGATGTATTAATTACGTCTTGCATTGGTAATATTCAACAACAACAAAATGGTGTAAATGTATACACAATGGTTATACGCTATATGTTTTGCTCAATATTATTAAATCTGTTTTGATAATTGTAAAAATATTTTCTCTCTCTTATTTGGTATTTATATTCCCGAGACTGTAGCATTAAATTAGCTTATATACCGCCCTCTACGTGCACAATCGACTTCTACTAAAATAAACATGTTTAACAAAATACACAATAAATAATCCATAGTATATACCGTCACACATAGCAATTGCGTCATTTCAAATTACGTCATATTTGACTAAATACACCGATATTCTACACATAGAAATGTGAGTATGTGCATTATTACATATGTACTGCAGTTTATTTTGATTCGTCCCTGAAATCAAAATCGGTATTTCCACAACCCATATGCAAATGAGGTCTGAGAGCAAACAAAGTAGTCCCTTCAGGAGTACAGTTTTTCGAAATAAACAATATTTAGAAGTACGATATTTTCCCCTTGTGGCACATGAATATACTTGCGGAGTGAAATGAAATTTGAACAGTAATGGTACTTTCAGGCAGTCACTTATTTTGGCCCAAACTAATTTGCATATCACCCATGCAATAATGTTTTCGGTATTTTCACGGTCGATATGCAAATGAACATGGTATTTTCATTGGCTACCGAACTATTTTTATTTTGTAAACACATTTTCGTCTGCTATTTTTATCCAGTTCAAATCGTTCAACAACATTTTTGGCATGTCAGGTGTACATTACATGGAATACTACGATTGGGAGAACTTAATGTATGTTGACCACCTGGAAACTGAGTTTTATAAACCTTGAAGGGCTCTCAGAAGATCCACCAGCAGTAAACTCAGCGATTACTATGCAGCCGCAACATCAGCATCGAGATACCAGGTTTCTGCTGGCGACGTTGCGGCGTTACTCAGTTCCAAATAAAAAATACCAACGCCAAAAGAGCAACATTTTAACCGGTAATCAAGACTCAGTCAATCCACGACCAGCAAGCAACATCACACACGAATTTGTAGCGTGCAGCTCAGCGACAACCGCTGTCGACGAAAGTCATCCCGTCAGTGGAGTACCGCAGTTGCACGGCATGTTTGTCAATGCACAATTCTGTGGCGGAACTTTTAACTTCAACATAAACTGTGTATCATAGTCGTCCAGTTCAAGTTCTGATTCTGCCGTGGTCCCAACTAAACGTCAACGAGTTATTTATTCGGACAGTGACTCAGATTTAAACGTCTGATTATTTTAATTTCAAACAAACAGTGACACGCGTTCTCCGGGCGCGTTCTACACTGACACGCGCTGCTAGGGCGTAACACTTATATTGGAACATATTAATGGGCAATGGGGTTCCCCAACCTAAATTCCATCCCGGTTTGCACGTTCTTTCTTTAATACGAAATAATCAAGTATGGAACATATGTAATAACAAGTAACCTGTAAAATACTGTGTGGGTAATTTTTTTTATATTGATTTTTGTTGCATTTGCAGCAAATAGTTACCAAACAATGAGAAATCTATAGGATTGAATATACCCCACAGCTGGCTTCACATGCATTGTTCATAGTTCATATGGTGCTTACACCAGGATTTAATTACAGCACCTAGGCGGTATGTGGTTACAGCTTAATGTTCCGAGTAATCGCAAGAAATTGACATGACAATAAAAATTCATTAAAGACTGGCACTCCCATGCAATTAACAGCGAGTGAAATTCCTGGGATTGAAACATATATTTTGAAGTCACTGATGTAGGCAACGAATAACTGCAAGTTGACATAAAGACGAGGTAGTTTATTTAATCAGTGGTCAACTAGAGGCTGAAATTATAATTAATTTGTTTATTTCAATTTCTCCTGACGTCAAATAGAATACACTGGTGAAACACGGTAGTAACTGTGGGTGAAAGGATGTTTTGGGGTGTATTTTACATTGTATATGGAGTGGTAGGGTCGGGTGTAATGTGTTCATTCCCAACTATTATGAAGTCACGTAGAATTTCACTTAATTTATTTTTGCTGACATGTTTTCAAGCATTACATGTGAATCCAATTTTCACTGCGCTGTTTCTCAATAGAGTATGAGGGAAATGGCATATTCACTGGAATTTATTTCAGGGGGAAAATGTTTTCAGTGATAATGAAGTATTATGACAGATACCCTCCCCGTGGCTTTTATTGCGTGTGGAAGTTATTTTCACGAGTGATGCGGTGTATCCTGCTGCCGTACTTTCACGAGCGAAGCCACGGGGAGGGTGTGGGGTTCTGTTATTATACATATGTCCCATATTTGATTATTTCATATTAAAAAAAGAACGTGCCATACGAGGCGCGGAATGTAAATTTATTATTTTTTGTATACTAGAAGAAAACGTACTAATAATTCAAAATTACGTACGTATTGGAGGCCGTGGCGTGTGTGTTTTAAAATGATGTGTGCATTTAAAAAAAACGGCGTGACTGTGCGTTTTAATGGTATGTGCTTTAAAAAAATCATGTGTGTATATTAAATGGCGTGGGTGTTTTAAAAAACGTGTGTTTTAAAAATGACGTGTGTGTTTTTAAAAATGGCGTGTGTTAAAAAACGACGTGTGTGTTTTTAAAAATGGCGTGTGTTTAAAAACGACGTGCGTGTTAAAAAATGACGTGTGTGTTTTTAAAAATGGCGTGTGTTAAAAATGACGTGTGTGTTTAAAAACGACGTGTGTGTTTTTAAAAATGACGTGTGTTTAAAAACGACGTGTGTGTTTTTAAAAATGGCGTGTGTTTAAAAACGACGTGCGTGTTAAAAAATGACGTGTGTGTTTTTAAAAATGGCGTGTGTTTAAAAATGACGTGTGTGTTTAAAAATGACGTGTGTGTTTTTAAAAATGACGTGTGTGTTAAAAACGACGTGTGTATTAAAAAATTACGTGTGTGTTTTTAAAAATGGCGTGTGTGAGGTCGAATGAAAATTTCGTGTGTGTAAAAAGAAAAAAAACGCGTGCATTAACTTATTTACGCCTGTGGGGGCGCTGTTTTGAATGATTTTTTTTTTCGTGTGTGTGTGCAAAAAAAACGCGTGCATTAATCTATTCACGCCTGTGGAGGCGTCGTCTCAAGTGGTAGTCATTTTCGTTTGTGGATTTCTATAGCGTCAATAAGATACGTAAAAAGGAACTTGTCCAGCACGAACGTTTTATTCATTTTGCCCTATAAATTTACCGACACTGTGTATAACTCAGAGACCTGGTGATTTATTTGTGTGGTTGGTTGCTGAAGACAATGTGTGGACGTCTGGTACAATGGGGCAGAAGAAAGTACTCATACTGGTCTCACAGGCGTTCGGAACGTTTCTTGGATAATAAAAAATGACCTAAAGTAGGCTCGGCATATTTAGTCAGTCGCCGGTACATTTGCCTACCACTCATATAAAAAAAGTCGATCGATTGTTTCTACCGATATCATGCTTGAGTTGTGTGAAGTTTCGAAATACAATTTTGAAAATCGTGTTATTTTCGGACAATTTCGGTGTCATGGTGTAAACGCTTTCCTACATTGTGTTATCATATGAGTAGTAGGCGAATGTACCGGCGACTGATTAACTATGCCGACCCTACTTTAGGTCATCCAAGAAACGTTCCGAGCGCCTGTGAGACCAGTATGAGTACTTTGTTCTGCCCCATTGTACCAGACGTCCAAGCATTGTCTTCAGCAACCAACCACACGAATAAATCACCAGGTCTCTGAGGTATACACAGTGTCGGTAAATTTATAGGGCAAAATGAATAAAACGTTCGTGCTGGACAAGTTCCTTTTTATTTCCTTATTGACGTTATAGAAATTTTATTTTCTTTATTGACGTTATAGAAATTTTCTTTTCTTTATTGACGTTATAAAAATTCACAAACGAAAATGGCTACCACTTGAGAGGACGCCTCCACAGGCGATTTTTTTAACACACAAACGAAATAAATCTCTCAAATAGCGCCCCCACAGGCGCAAAAGAGTTAACGCACGCGTTTATTTGCACACACACACGAAAAAAAAAATCTATTCAAAACAGCGCCCCCACAGGAGTAAATAAGTTAATGCACGCGTTTTTTTCTTTTTACACACACGAAATTTTCATTCGACCTCACACACGCCATTTTTAAAAACACACACGTCGTTTTTAACACACACGTCATTTTTAAAAACACACACGTCATTTTTAAACACACACGTCATTTTTAAACACACACGTCATTTTTAAACACACGCCATTTTTAAAAACACACACGTCATTTTTTTAACACACACGTCGTTTTTAAACACACGCCATTTTTAAAAACACACACGTCGTTTTTAAACACACGCATCGTTTTTACACACACGTTATGTTTTTGAACACACATTATTTTTAAAACACACATTATTTTTAAAATACACATGTCCTTTTAAACACACACGTTATTTTAAATACACTTAATTGTAAAACACACACGTCATTTTAAGACACACATCATTTTTAATTCACGCGTCATTTTTAAAACACACGTTTTTTAAAACACCCAAGCACATACCATTAAAACGCACAGTCACGCCGTTTTTTTTTAAATGCACACATCATTTTAAAACACACACGCCACGGCCTCCAATACGTACGTAATTTTGAATTATTAGTACGTTTTCTTCTAGTATACAAAAAATAATAAATGCCACAGACCGGGATAGAAATTTAGATCGGGGAACCCAATTGCCCATTAATATGCTCCAAGACAGTGCTGCGACCTAGCAACGCTTGTCAGTGTAGAACGCGAGTCGCTGTACGTGTGAAAATAAAATAATCAGACGTCTAATTTGAGTCATTGTCCGAATAAATAACTCGTAGATGTTTAAGCGCGGTGGTCGTAGCGCAGCGCGTGTTCGAATATCATGTAAATAAACAATGTATTTTACACGCGTTGTATACGTCGCTATGAGTCCCATATCGAACAGGACGCGACACGACGACTGTCGCCCTTTAGTTGGGACCACGACAGAACCAGAACTTAAACTTGGCGACTACGATACACAGTTTATGTTGAAGTTAAAAGTTCCTCCACAGATCTATGCATTGGCAAACATGCCGTGCAACTGCGGTACTCCACTGACGGAATGACTTTCGTTGAAATCGGTCGTCGCTGACTCGTGAGCTGCACACTACAACCTCGTTTGTGATGTTGCTTGCTGGTCGTGGATAGACTGAGTCTTGGTTACCGGTTAAATTTTGCTAATTTGGCGTTGGTAATCTTTATTTGGAACTGAGTAACGCCGCAACGTCGCCAGCAGAAACATCATGGTATATCGATGTTGATGGTTGCGGCTCCATATTAATCGGAGATTTTACTGCGGGTCCAGGCAGCGGGTGGATCTTCCGAGAGCCCTTCAAGATTTATAAAACTCAGTTTACAGGTGGTCAACAAACATTAAGTTCTCCCAATCCTAATATTCTATGTGATGTACATCTAACATGCCAACAATGCTGGTGAACGATTTGAACCTGACAAAAATACTTGAAATAGATACCAGGAAGGGGAGGGGGGTAAAAGAAAAGTTATATAACATTTTATTATTCAATAATTTATTAAAATACATAAGTTTGTCCAACTCCCTGTGATACAACACCTCAGACATAGCTCATTGTACTCGGCTTGAGTGTGGGCAAAAAGTTACTATTTGAATTTTTGATATCTTTTTTCATTAATGAGAAAGTTGACCCCGAAGTTAGAGTAACTGTTCAGCAGGAATGGCTTTTTAACTCTTCTGTGATTTTTTTGGCTTGGCTGATTGTGTTCATACTTGACAGGCAGGTCGTACCACCACTCATTGGAAAAACAATCCTGACCCACCGCTACCATGGCAACAGCCAAAATCTGTTTTTTGAATACTTTCGCCAAATTTATTGCCTCCTACCAGTCTTGTAGTAGCAGTGCCCAAATGATCATGCCTTTTATTTTGGCTACGTTGCGCACTGGTAAGAGATCACCGGCGCCGACATTGTTACCACTGTCAATGTAATCCCAACGCAGCTTTGAACTTTGAATAAAATGTAAATGCTGCCTCCAATCTAGAAAATACTATCGCAAAACGGTTGGAAATAATACATTTAACGGCTGAATACGTCCTAACAATAAAATAAAGTGACTTCTAATGACTGCCATGTTATTTTGCGAACCTCGTATAAGGTGCCCGGTTTTAGTTATAAACAGACGTTAGCTTCACGTTCATGTCCTTCCATGATAACAGCCGAAAACATATTGCTTGTTTTTTACCGGTTTTCATTGGCAACCGAAGTATTTTTATTTTGTAAACAAATTTTCGTCTGCTATTTTTATTCAGTTCAAATCGTTCAGCAACATTTTTGGCATATTAGGTGTACATCACATGGAAAACTACGATTGAGAGAACTTGATGTATGTTGACTGATTTTTATCATAGTACGAAGTACCAGGAAGTTACTCAGTTCCAAATAAAGATTACCAACGTCAAATGAGCAACATTTGACTGGTAATCAAGATTCATGTAATCCATGGCTAACAAGCAACATCACAAGCGAAGTTGTAGCATGCAGTACTAGTAAGTCATCCCGTCAGTGGAGTACCGCAGTAACACGGCATGTTTGCCATCAGCATTGTATTCAAACGAATCACGTGGTGTGCCGTTCTCGTTCAAACCCGGGATTCGATCAATAGGGGAGTCCCAGTAAAAAAAACAACATTGCAAATCATGCAAGTTCAACATTTTCAAACCAATATACTAAAACAGAAACGCTCAGAGATGCAAATGAAGGATAGATATTACTTTTCACTATACACATCTCTGTTGATACTATCCCTCACATATTCTACTCCCAATTACTCCTGCGTAAAATGGACTAGCCTCTTTTCATGTTGACATTCAGAGTAAAATCATGTGACAGGCTGTTAAAATTGGCTGTTGCATACTCTTTCGCCGGTCTGGAAAATGTGTTTAATTAGCTTACATTCAAGCAACAATGCAGATTTCCCAGTGGGAGTGAGACTATTCGACTCTGCCACTAAAAAATAGGGGTGTTTTCAGCAAAAAACGAATAACCCTGGAATACACACAATATACTGAATTTCGGAACAAATTGTGCATTACTTACAGCAGCAGAATACCACAGAAATATCAGACGAAACATGAAAACACTATATATTGTATTTCAGCCTGAACCCTCTATATTGCAATTCAAGGAATTAACCCCATATGTGCATCCATTTCCCACCTTGGTATCACCCACCCCTGAAAACAAACTCTTAATACCACGCTGAAGCGTTTGGTAATAACAGAACCCCACACCCTCCCTGTGGCTTTCGTTGCGTATGGAAGTTATTTTCACTCGAGATGCGGTGTATTCTGCGGCCGTACTTTCACGAGCGAAGCACTTTCACCGCATCTCGAGTGAAAATAACTTCCATACGCAACGAAAGCCACGGGGAGGGTGTGGGGTTCTGTCATATGCATTTATATTCTACATTTGTATACTCCAATACAATAATGTAACATCTCATAAAATGAACGAAAAATCCAAATTCCATCCATGGTTTATTCATTATCATAACGTGTAAAAACATGTACTTTTACTATTGTTACCCGAAATACATTTTTTTTTATCCAGAATTCATTTTTTGTTGAGTTAATTTTATTTTCACTTTTATAATTCCAACAATCATTTATAATTTTAATTTGTCAAAAATTAAAATGCAATTTTGGTTTTAACTGATCAAACATGTACTAAGCCTTACTACTAAGTTTTACACTAAATAACTTACACAAACTGAAAAAAATGAACAGTTTACCATTGATAGTCATAGTCATGGTTGGTTGAATTTCTTTATGAGTTTAAAATAATGGTATATGAGATGTCTTTAACGAGTTGCATGGATTTATGTACATGCTATATATAGATTTTTTTAAAGAATTGCACTGGCTGATATTTTTTTAATATTAACCATAAAGGTCAACTAGTATTGAGTGATTCAAAAGAACGCATCGACAGAATGGGTAGGGATGCAAGAAAATTGTTTTAGCAATGGAATTAAAACCTGATCAGTATACCTGACTATGTTAAATTACTCAACACTAAATATAGAATTCCCGCCATCTTATATAAACAAATACATGATGAACTGATATCATGGCATAAGAGCTCGACTACAAGAAGGACATGTTAAACATGCTTTAAATGCAAAAAAAATGCTAAAAATTACTCAATTTTTCAAATACGTCATATATGTTTTGTTTTGAAATTTAAGGATTTAAGAATGTGAACTTTCACACACTTATCCCACACTCAAAATAACGGTAAATAAAAACCAATAATTCACTTGCATTTTACTTTATCAACTAGAAGGAATATTGTGGGGGAAACTGCCACAACAGTATAGGATCTTTAAATCTCACCAGATAGACTGTAGATACATCAAGCAGTAGACGGTATACCAGTGTGCAATGTTCTAATGGTGAACACGCATTTATTCAGTCGTACAGCAACGAGATAGAGCTAGTTGAAAAACTACATACGCTAGGACGATTTGGAACAATGTATCACTTGGAGTACAAAGGATGAAGTCTGTCTTAATTAACACTCTTTGTCAATTTAAAGACAAGGGTGGATTCACACCTAGAATTTTAATCCTTGGCGTCAATTAATATGATTGGTTGTTTTAATTGAGCCAATCAGGGAGAACACACTTATGTAAACTGATAGAAATGGCTGAATACAGGCCAAAGTGTGTTTCTTTGCGTCACGAAAACAGCAATCAATCTATAGAAACTTTGACTACAACTACTCAATCTTGACAACATAACTGGAGATAACACTGATAATCACATACAACAATGAAATAAATCCGATAAAAAGAAGCGAAGTTATGGTTAAATAATATGAAAAATATATGTATCCACATGGTAATAACGATAAATATCCCATCAAAAGCACATGTGTACATAAAACCATGAAAAAGTTGAATAATTTAAAATCGTTAACAACTTCACGCTGATTAATCATTTATAAATTAAATCAGCAAATTTATCTCCGAAAACAATGAAAACAAGTCAAAATAATTATGAAATTATGTGAATGCGTAAACTAGCTGTTGAGTTCCTGATATGACGTCACAGTCATCAGTTTTTATAATTTGATCATTGTTGTTATGACAATGAATACTAACTCTAAGATGTATCGTTAAAACGTGTTTTTATTTTATATGAACTTCAAGAACATCAAAGTTTCAAAGAATAGGAATATTTATCGTCAACTAATACTTTTAGAAGGTCGCGTGGTTAGAATCACGTAATAAGGCCGCCAAACATTACTATTGTCCAAAAATCACAGAAACAAGCAACTGGAATATAAATGCTTCATTGTATAAGCCTAAAAGCCAAAACTAGCACAATTTATTATTTTCTGTTTGATTAAATGCTACTATTTCAAAATTAATGTTCGCATTATTTATTAATATTTCATAAACTTCATTACTAACTGGGATATTAATTAATTATTCAATATATTTCTTTTTTTATAATCTAATTTAAAACGTGGAGATCCCGGTACTGTAGTAGATTATAACTACTCAACTTATCCCGTGTTTATGGAATATGTTTTACGGTGACAATAACTTCTTAAACAGTCTGCATGTTCGTTACAAGGCACGTCATAGTGTTACCCCAGACCATTCGTCCCGGTGTTATCGCTATCGCCACACGAGACTCCAGCTTGTCTCCTATACAATTTTCCTTCCGCCCACTTAATTTTAATATTCATATGACCTTTGCACTGACATCGATAGCCATTCGCATTCGACCGCGGACGTCACTCTAAATAAACAACTGAATAAATTAATATACCATATTTGGAAGATAGCGGGTAAATTCAACGTTGTTGGTGTGTTCCTTCGGGTTCCGAAGTCGCACGAAACGAGTTCATGTTCCGTTATCTTTCGCAAGTAAAACAGGTCGATATGTATTAAACATGGCATTTGTTTTCTTGTTTTAACCCCCTTATTACGCAAGCTTCCGTCGAAGTGGTGTTTTTTTCGACGATTTGTGGCATGTTGCAAAACGAACGAAACATTGCGGCATTCTTAGCGGTGGATAAGGGATCGACTATGTCGTCACATTTATGTCTCGTTTGAAAGAGAATAAACAACCGCTCAGAAAAATATGTTGCTAATATTTAAGTGCGGTGCCTTGAAATCGCCTGTGTTGGACATCGTTGATCCATCTTGTAAAATACAAGGCTAGACAATGAATCGAAGTGATCTATGCGAGTACTTTATTAACAGATAACACTGAAGAACACAACGCAAGGAATTGTGGTACAACTCATTAATTATACATGACATCATCTCCTCAGCCAATCAGAAATCACATCTAGTATTATATGACGTGTACAAAGTGAACAAATTAAGTTTATCCTAACACCCCCTCTTAAACTTAAATTGGCTCTAAGTTCAAAACATTCAACTTGGCCTTTGATACTGGTTTAGTAAATACATCAGCTATATTATTACTGGTTTCAACATAAATAAGTTCAACATTATCATTTTGAACTTCAGATCTCAAAAAATGATACTTTATGTCTATGTGCTTTGATCGTTTATGACACACTGGGTTTTTAGCTAAAGCAATGGCACTCTGGTTATCAACAAACAAAACCGGCCTTCCGACTGACTGTCCACCCATGTCAGAAAACAACTGTTTCAAGAACTTTATTTCTTGAACAGCACTGGCCAATGCAATATATTCTGCTTCACAGGTGGATAAGGCAACACACTGCTGTTTACAGCTTTTCCATGAAATGAGTGGCCCGCTTTCACTTAACAAAAACCCATAGCCAGAAATACTTTTTCTGTCATCAGAGCCTGCCCAGTCTGAGTCACAGTATCCAAATAAACTTGGCTCAGAGTCTGAACGACTGTACCTTAGCCCTAAATGCTGTGTTCCCTTTAAGTACCTTAATACATGTTTAGCCATACACAAGTGTTTCTGTAAAGGCTTAGACATAAACTGAGACAACTTGGTAACAATAAATGAAATATCTGGTCTAGTTGCAGTCATCAAATAAATTAAACTGCCAACTATCTCTCGGTAAATTTTATCATTTGATAGTGGAGATGACTGTTCATTTATAGCTTTACAAGCTCCCATATCACATGGAGTGGGTTTTGGCTTACAATCACTCATGTCAAATCTGTCTAGCATGTTTTCCACATATTTTGTTTGTTTCATTGTTATAGTGTCCTCACGGCAATCAAATTCAATACCCAGAAACCATGACAAAACACCTAAATCCTTCATTTTAAACTTATGACTGAGTGATTGTTTGATGTTCATTAAAACAGTCTCACTATTTGCTGCTATTATAATGTCATCAACCCAAACAATCATTACCACTTTACAATCACCAATACATTTTGTATACACACAATAATCGACTAAAGATTGCTCAAAATCCTCACTCATCAAAAATGTATGCAACATCTGATTCCACATTCTCCCGCTTTGTTTCAAGCCATAGATAGACTTGTTGAGCTTAAGCACCAAATTTTCATTATTTTCACCTGTTACAATAAAACCCTCTGGTTGTTGCATATAAATAACACAATCAAGCGGGGCATGTAAATATGCTGTTTTTACATCCATCTGATGTATAATAAAATTCTCATACAATGCTAACTGCATTAACATTCGCACTGACGTCATACGTGCTGTTGGGGCAAAAGTCTCATGGTAATCAATGTCCTGCCTTTGGGAAAAACCTCTAGCAACATATCTGGCTTTATGTTTCTCAACACCATCTGGGCTCACCTTCAAATTAAAAACCCATTTACCACCAACTACATTTTGGCCTTTAGGTAAGGTAACCAAATCAAATGTATCATTTTCCTCAAGAGCTGACATTTCCTCTTTCATAGCCTTTTGCCACTTGCATTTGTCAGGCGATTCAATAGCTTCCTGATAAGTGTTTGGTACATTACAGACTCTATAACAATAGTCAACACAATTATTTTCATTGTCATCAGTGACTGTGACATAGTCCTTAAGATACTCTGGCCTTCTATACAATCGTTTTGGTCTAACTCTCACTTCCCCTTCACTTTTCGTGGCATTTTGCTCACATTCAAGCTCACCAGCTTGAGGTTCATTTTTATCATTTATAATATCATTTTTTCTGAGGAGAAAATCGTTATCATGAAGTACATCACTAGTGTTTACATCATGTTCAAACTCGTTTACAAATTTTACACATCTGACCCTTCTGATCTTATTAATTTCCTTGAAATACACCAAATAGGCGGGACTTTCCTTGTCATACCCTACAAATATACCCCTGGTACACCGAGGGTCAAGCTTTGTCTTTACCTGAACATAGGCGTAACACACAGATCCAAACATATTCAAGTTACTCAAGTTGGGTCTTTTCCCTGTTAAACATTGAAATGGAGTCTGATTTGTCCGTGGATTATAACATCTATTACGAGTGTAAGCCGAAGCCATAACTGCATAAGTCCAAAACTGTTTAGGTAGTTTGGACTCAAATAAAATACACCTGCCCATTTCAAACAATGTTCGCCAACTGCGCTCAACAGTGCCATTTTGATGGGGTGAGTATGGAGCTGAAAACTCTTGACTAATTTTATTTTTGATCATTAAGGACCTAAATTTCTCTGAGGTAAATTCAGTACCATTATCACATCTTAACCTCTTAATTACACCATAGGGTGCACTATCAGCCAAAAACCTTTCTGTTGCTGCAACAGTATCGCTCTTACTAACAAGAAAATATACAAAAACAGCACCTGAATAATCATCAGTAAAACAAATAGCATATTTAAAACAATCTCTAGCAATAGGCTCAATTGGCCCCGCTAGGTCACAGTGGACAAACTCCATTGGCTTTGTAGCCCGTTTATCAGCTTCTCTATTGAAGGTTTGAACCATTTCCCCCAAAATACAGGTGTCACAGTTGAAATCTTGTTTATCAGTTATTTTTAACCCATCAACTACACTCTCTAATTTAATAATATCTTTGACATTACAGTGTCCCAAAATTTTGTGCCACTCTTCTAATGTTTTGGAAACAGATGTACAGGAAACTTTGTTTAAAAAATATAATCTACCATCCTTTTCTACATCAAAAATTGTACCATCTCTGGCTTTCATATTGGCACCATTTGGATAAAAATTTACTGATACTCCTTTACTTGTAGCAGCCTGAACAGAAAAAATATCCTGCTTGTAAGATGGTACATATAGAGTATTTTCTAAAATAACATCATGAGCATGACCATTTACATCATATAATACAACACAGGCATTGCCCCTGCCATAAACTACATTTGTACGGCTGCCATCAGCCAGCTCTATCACATGGCTTTTCGTGTCAAAATCTCTATCAAAACTCACAAATTTTGCTTTATCATTTACAATGTGTGTAGTTGCCCCACAATCAACCAACAAGCTGTGCTGTTTAGTTACAGAGTTACAAAAATTATCATGACTGAGCGCAAAACAAAATGAGTGTTCATTTTCGTCATTACTGCTTTTGACCGCATCTTTTCGTCTGCACTCTTTTGTCACGTGAGTCGTGGATTTGCAGACGTCGCACCACTTCTTAGGCTTTGCCCAGCAATCTGCTATTTTATGCCCCATCTTGCCACATCGGTAACATTTTGTTCCCGTCTGTGAAGGAAACTGGCGTGCCCGCTCTCTGTTTGAAAAATTTTGGCTTTGCGTGACCTTCATCACACCATCTTGCACGGGTACGTTTTCCCGCTGCTGGCCGCATTTATCGGTCTCCTCGTAGCTCTTTAACGCTACTTTAAAATTTGAAAATGTTTGCTGCTTCTCCCTCTGAGTTATGACGGCAACAAATGTTCTGAATTGCGGGGGGAGTCCCTTCAACATCATGGCGATTAAAAGACTGTCACTGATCACCTCACCTGCAGCCTTGAGTGACGTAGCGGCACTTTCTGCTCTGATTATATAGTCGGTCACATCCTCGCTGTCTTTCATCAACAGTGTCGTCAGCTCATTGTATAAAGCGATAACTCGAGGTTTGCTTTGCCCAACGTAATGTTCGCGTAAAACTTTGAGAGCCTTTCGTCCGTCGTTGTGTGCTTCCCTTATAACTAACGATAAACTCTTATCATCGAGGCACTGCACAAGCTCGGCATACGCATCCTTATTTTTACCCGCTTCTGGTTCTTCGGCGCCATCTTGGGCTGGTGCAATCACTTCATCCAATTTTTGTAGGCGCATATGCCCGAGGAATTTCACCTCCCAAAGTTCATACTTCGATTCATCACCGTCAAACAGCAACCGCGTCCTGGGCCCATAACCTGTTGGACATCGTTGATCCATCTTGTAAAATACAAGGCTAGACAATGATCTATGCGAGTACTTTATTAACAGATAACACTGAAGAACACAACACAAGGAATTGTGGTACAACTCATTAATTATACATGACATCATCTCCTCAGCCAATCAGAAATCACATCTAGTATTATATGACGTGTACAAAGTGAACAAATTAAGTTTATCCTAACAGCCTGCCCGACGTCCAAATTTCAAAAGGATGTTCGATTTGCAATGACGACCGTTCATATGTACTAGGTGACGTTACTAATTACTACTAGGGTCGGTGTTTGCATTAAAAATTATAGAACAAAAGATCAGCAAAGCGGTGCTTTTTGTCGGCGATTTTGTCAAAGGGAATATTGATAAAATGTTGCAAAACAGAATCGCGAGTTGGGTGAAAAATTGCGCCGGCGACATTCTCAGCGATGGCGACACCCGAGAAACACCGTGTCACGGTGCATTCGTGCATCAGTACACCGAAGAAATACATACATATTGTTGCGGACGACTATTGTAGACTGTGTTCGTGTAGTCTTCGAGTTTGTGGACAGTTAAAGTCGTGTGTGAATTTATTCAAGCCAGGAAAAGCAGGAGGGATAACTTATGGAAATCGTCTTTCCAATTTGATCCAGTGCGACGTTGTGAAAGGAGCGACTCTGTCGTCTCATCTATGTCTAGTTTGTAAGAGAAAGATTGATAGCGCAGAAAAATCCGCCAATAATGTAAAACAGTGGCGTGAAATTGTCAGTCATTCTAATATCTCCCAACCTGTGAACGAAAGGGTTAAGCGTGCTGCCTTGAAATCGCCTGCCAAAACTAAAATGGCGCGTGTCACGTGACTTTGTTTACTAAAGATAGCGTGGGCGTTTGATTGACACTCAACTCATTAGTATTCCACCAATCACAGCTACATCTACTTTCTGGATGTGCGCAGTCAAATTGTATAGGAGACAAGCTGGAGTCTCGTGTGGCGATAGCGATAACACCGGGACGAATGGTCTGGGGTAGTCATAGTGTATGTGGTTATTCAATAAGATAGAGGCAAGGTTTGTATTAACATTATTTTCTTTCAAAGTTGCTTCTAAGATTGGGTTTTGGTTTTCACTGAATCTACATGAAATTACAATGATAACTGCAAATAACGTTTGCGCCAATCGCCGTTAAAAAGACGAAACAGAAACAGCGCTGCGCTCATCTAGAAAATAACAAAAAAAACATTGTCATTTTACACTCAGTGTAACCATCATTAGTTAGTGCAAGGAATCTAGCTTCTTGACAAATAGCTTTATCTATCTGCCATTTCAGATGGCCCGTGTTGTTTTACCATGAGATTGAACACACTGTTAGAACAACGGGTATATTGGTTGATATAGTCATGTCACTGTATAATTTTGTAGGTTCGATTTGAATCAGGACGCTTGCGTAGTCTCAAGCATAGTTCAGCGTGAATTGTCAATCTTGTTATGAACATGACCTTCGTGTTCGGGGAACTTGGTCTCTTGGTACTTGTGACAACAGTGGATGTGAACATGACCTTCGTGTTCGGGGAACTTGGTCTCTTGGTACTTTTGACAACAGTGGATGTACTTGAAATATTCTGAATACAACACATTACGTAAATGTGTGTTTACGTTCAACATTGGTAAATGGTCCGACAGTGAAGTCACTGTTTATTGTTTTAACCGCGTTATATGCCCCTTTTTAAAAACAATTTAGTTTTACGCAACAAAATCTTTCGAAAAATGTAATTCATCAAACATTATCGAAAATTTAGATTCTGCTATCAGTTGTATTGCACATCAAATAATGTTGTACTGACGAGACAAGAACAACCCTCCTGGTTTACAACGATAATGCCGAGTTGGGAGTTCAAGACTCCTTAGATTCTCCGGATGCCTGGAACTTGCCCCCATCCCCACACATATAAAGTAGGAAAACTTATTTTAAGCCAAGTGAAAGTCCCGTATATTACTAGATTGCCGTATGAACTGATCGTAATATGTTGGAACCACTCACAGTCGGAAAGCATGTCATTGCGTACATCTGTGTTCTGGTGGCATTACTCTTCTAGATTTTTTTTGTAATTATCAGTCAGTGGATCTTAGTGGTTTTATTTTATTATTCTTGGCGCATCAACGGCACTCCTTTATCTTTATAAATCTTTATAAATTTCGATGGCAGTTGAATCAAACCAGCCAATTAACGAGCACAGTGCGCAACGACGTCATTTCAAAACGTTCCACTGTTATTCAACCGGCCAATAGAAACTTCTGTTGTAGAAAAATTTCCTTTGCAAGTTTGTAAAAAAATCACTTAAATTCACACTTGTGTTCCCCCTGATTTTCTTAGTTAATATAATTTGTTACGGAAAAACTTTAAAATGTCAAAACACTTCTGATTCTGAAGCGAATATTCAAATTTCGAGTGAATCTCTAGAAAAATTTTAAACGTTAAAGTGCCTGTGAAATGGCTGCTATTTTCACGCCTAAAATTATCAATTGATACATAAATATTATTAATTTTTATGTTTCTAAGCATGAATTATTTGTTTTAAGTGAAAAAATGTGTTTTAAACTCAGTCTACGGCAACTTTATTTTTGTGTATTTTAAAACGAGGCTCCTTATTTAGCTTCTCATTTGCATACAAAAATTCCCCCTGTGACGTCAGAAGGGGAAGTCGCATGGCAGCTTGCATTGCCGATACGTGTAAATAAGGCAAATTTCTTGTGCAGTTTTCTCGTCTTTGACTATATTGTCACTTATTTACTTGTTCGTTGAGGAAGAATGCAGGCCCGTAGTTTTTTTAATTATCGTTGTTTAAATCACTTGACTCCGTGATGTAACTATCAGAGTGGTGTAATGAGTAATGCATAGTAATGAGCATTTAGGTGGCAACGAGCTTTAAATGTCAATCTTGAAGTTATGCTATCTCAACTCAACAGCAGCCAACCAAAACAGGTTGTTATAAATAGGCATCTTTTATTCGTTTTTTCCGCGATGGTGTAATGAAGATCGCGTTCAAGCACCTGATGTTAAATATTAAAACAACATTGAAACAATAATGTAATAGTATTCACTATCTGAATGATGTGGTGGTCCTGAATAGGGCAGTTTGTCTTGTGCTAATGTTCGCTCAGTTAGTAAAGTGTGGGGATCGAACGGGATTGACACGACAACACGACACTGAATGGACCATAATGAACACATAGTATCAATTTTTGTTGCATGGGGTTGAGTTAGATGCGAAATATGTCCGTTCTGGTGTAGCTGGTCACCGTGATCGTCACCGACACCGGCGCACGTTTGTACACTGTCGCTGGACAAAATAGAATTTGACGTCGGAATTATCTCGTTATTTAGCAGGTTACTAGGCACGTCACTACACTGTTTTATTTCATCGATCGTCTGAGTAAAACTTTCAAAATTAAAATAAAAGAGAACATATTTTGACATTCTAAACATTAGACCATGGTGATCACTATAAAATAATTTAAAAAACGACAAATAACAGTTACTAAATAAATGACAGCCGCGTGGAAATAAATTGACATTTTGTTGAAATAGGTGAACGCGTCGGGTCACGGCGAGGGCAAGTGCGTTAAAAGCGGCGTTTAATTGGATAACAAAAATAATCGAGATCGACACACATACAGATAAATTCAGAGTGGATTCGAGTTATCGTGATCCATGGCGTGATTGTCATAAAATCATATTAAAACTTTATTTGGTGGAAACACATTGACCAAGCCCGGATTCTTATTTCATAAATTATTACGCAGATCATGGAGCTAAGCTCCATGCGCAGATAAAGCTGCAAGCATGGAGGTAAAAAAGAACAGAGGTGTGAATTCGACATTCAACACCAATCACCAAACAATTCAGAAACTTTTATCCTTCGAAAATGAAAACAGTTAACAGTGTGTAAGGGCTGTGTAATTTCCGGTTTGTCTGACGCTTCGTTTTCGTGTCACTGTCAAAATTATTGCTACCTTTTACTTAACAGGGACTAAATGGTCTATATAAAACGATAATCAGGATCGCAAAAAAAGTCAACTGATTTGAAACACTTGCCGGACGTCTCTCTCTCTTCTGAAATCCGCCTCCGTGATCATGGGCTGGTCCGGAATCTATTTCTTTCAAAAGTGTTGCGCCAGGTTTACGTTGTCGACGTTTCTCTTTAAACCTAGTCGTTTTTTTTATGGACGAGGACAGTTTTTCCCCTAAAAAGAATCCAAGTGATGTCGCACCTTCGGATCGATTAGAAACGTGTGAATACATACACTATGGCTATACGTTTCACTGTAACTGCCCACAACACAACATCTAAAAACTCTCTCTCTCTCAAAAAAAAAAAAAAAAAAAAAAAAAATAGACAAAAAACAAGAAAAAACGCCGACCGAAAAATGTATATCGTTTAAAAGTATACGTAACGACCAGTGTTATTACGGCTCAGGGGTATGACTTCCTCTCAAATTTTGTCATTTGGTGGCGCACTTTCGGCGAGAGTCGGAAATCCGGAAAAAGTCGACCGTTTCAAGATAGGTGGGCGTGGCTACAACACGAGAAATATCCCAAATTTACTTGGATACGAGTAATCATTTTCAGCAAAAAAATCAATAACTACCCTTTTCAGTGGGACACAGATCTAAAAAGGGAAACGTAAGGGTGGGCATTGCACAGGCACTTTAAAGTAGAGACGCAATAGTTCGCAGAATCCATCAACAGCGAGGTGATTTACGGGCATGAAGATTGCAGGGTGGCGCACCACAAACTGTAGACAGCACAGCGCCATCTGCGGCGAAACACGCGACAGTTCAGTTGTCTGCAGTGACTTGCTCTAAGCATGCTGCCACAAAATTTCAATTTATATTTTTTTTAAATTAAAAATCCTATTTCAGTTTCTGTCTGGAAAAAATCTACATCAAGCACTTTCCACTCTTAACAAGTCATTGAAAATGACACAGTCCCCGTTAATTGTTTTAAAGTTCTCTTTGTGCTCGTCATATTAAAGCGGAGGGGTTGTCGCGAGCGTGTCCTTGAAACTTGAGTTCTAAGTGGCGTGTACAACAGATTATTTATTTACATCAAAACACGTGTTCTGTGTAGTAGTCATATGGCCAAAAATAAAAACGGCCGTTATTCGGCCATCTTTGATCTGACACTGATATGTATGATGTATGTGGCAAATACGAATGAAAATGGTACATAAATTGTGGAAATATAGTAGTAAGGTCAAAAAGTCAGATGGCTGTCAATCGGCCATCCTTGACCAGATTTTGAAACAAATTGTCATGGACATGCACCCTAACATGTATAAAGTACATGTATGTGCCAAATTTGAATGAAAACTGACAGAGCACGTCAAAGATGCCGCATAAAAAAACAAAAACAAGATGCCTGCCAGTCGACCATCTTTGATCCAATTGCGAAATAAATCGTCATGGACATGTATCCTAACATGTGTAATCTATGTACCATGTTTGAATGAAAACTGACAAAGCATGTCCAAAATACAACATTTTCAAAAAACAAGATGGCTGCCAGACGGCCATTTTTAATCAAATCGCTAAACCACTGCATGTGCATATGTCCTACATAAAGTACTAGGCACATGCAAAGAATAAACGAAATCGGTCCAAGGGATTCTGAGATGTGACTCCGGTCGCACGAATGGACGGTGACTGAATTATAAGTCCCTGTTTTCGGACTTCTGAACAGGGACTAATAATCATAAGAAATAAACAAAAACGATCTTTTACAGCGAGTCTCAGAAGTATTGGGGCAGTCAATTTGCAAACTTGCTAGCTCTTGCTTTTGACTTAATGTTACCCCGATTTGTAGGAAACTGTTTTTCAACTTTTTAGTTTCAATCAATGTTCAAGATGGCTACCCCATATAAATACAAGTGGATTAATCGCATTCATCATATTATCACATGTACGCCAGCTGACCAGGGAAACTGCTTTTTACATTATCACGCCTCACGTAACAAAGAAAATCATTCAGGGTAATCCAGAAATGTACCAGGCTACGTAAAAGCATTCTATGTCCCCTAATTCAATATAGACTCGCCCAGATTGGACACGAACACAAGTCTGCGGCAAAACCAAAGCAGTTAGCAAATTGACTGCCCCAATATTTCTGAGACTTGCTCTAACCACTGATGGGGGAAACAGCTTGTAACATACACCATATCTAGTTTGTATTTATTTTCACTGTCTGGAAAGAGGTTATGGTCTGGACTTGTATCATATTGTCTTGCATTCCACAGCAGCATAGAAGTAGTCAATTTAAGTTAGTCAACTTTAGTCAATGGTTGTAGTTTGGTGACCCCATGATATTTCCTTTAAACTTATTAAACCAGGTTTTGCAAATCGCAAGAACATGCATGTAAAGGTGGTACATTGCATGCACACACACATATTGTGACCTTTAACCTTGATTACACAAGAAACATGTGCACTAAGTTTGAAGGCAATTGAGTCTTTCCTTTCTCAATACATCACGAACACGCATACATCACTAGCTTGTGCAGGTAAACTCATTGATTAGTTCTGATCTTACTTTCACAAGCAAATTTTTGTGTTTTTACATTTTTATTTCATGAAAGAAAGATGACCAAAAAAAGTTGACAATGGCAGGAAAAGGAGTTAACAGTATTATACATCTCAATTAATTGTCATGCGGGGGCAGTATTTATCTCATAAAACAGAAGTCACTGAATCTCATCACTTTTACAAAAAAATCAGACTACTTTAATACATCTAGCATTATCTATAATTCAATGTACAGTTATTTTGAATACTTTTAAAGCTTTTTTTTTGATAAATTTCATTCATAAATCTTAATTGAGGGAAAACACTGAACGCAAATACAATACTGAATGGGATAACAAATGAACATCAATACTATTTGTACAGACCATGTAACACCACCTGCTCAAGTACAACAATATTTTTATATAAAAAAAACATTTACTTGACACCAAATGATGGAGTCTGTTGGGACTGCAGGTACATTCACAATCTGTACAAAAGCAATGCATTAACTGGAGACGCATACCAGAATTCTGTGTAGCGTTCATTAACTGGAGACGCATACCAGAATTCTGTGTAGTGTTCATTAACTCGCTTATTTACATGATACAAATAGAATGCAGTAATAAAAAAAATACAAATGCAAAAATACCCCCCTCCCCTGAGTGGTCAACAGAACACAAAACCATCACCTTAATATCTCAAAGTACATTAAAACAAAGAATTATACAACTAAGAAATCTATTTTTAAAGCCATGAAGCAATATATGCCCTCTGACACACGATGATACTAAATGTTGTTCAGATAATATTTTGCATGCATTAGTATGAGGAACAATGATTGAGATGAGAATAAATGTCAACCATTCATAGTCTCAAACAATTTCACCAAAGTCTCTAGTAGCGTTGATGTTGGGGGAGGGGGGCTGTTGTCTCTAGTAGCGTTGATGTTGGGGGAGGGGGGCTGTTGTCTCTAGTAGCGTTGATGTTGGGGGAGGGGGGCTGTTGTCTCTAGTAGCGTTGATGTTGGGGGAGGGGGGCTGTTGTCTCTAGTAGCGTTGATGTTGGGGGAGGGGGGCTGTTGTCTCTAGTAGCGTTGATGTTGGGGGAGGGGGGCTGTTGTCTCTAGTAGCGTTGATGTTGGGGGAGGGGGGCTGTTGTCTCTAGTAGCGTTGATGTTGGGGGAGGGGGGCTGTTGTCTCTAGTAGCGTTGATGTTGGGGGAGGGGGGGGGCTGTTGTCTCTAGTAGCGTTGATGTTGGGGGAGGGGGGGCTGTTGTCTCTAGTAGCGTTGATGTTGGGGGAGGGGGGCTGTTGTCTCTAGTAGCGTTGATGTTGGGGGAGGGGGGCTGTTGTCTAGTAGCGTTGATGTTGGGGGAGGGGGGCTGTTGTCTCTAGTAGCGTTGATGTTGGGGGAGGGGGGCTGTTGTCTAGTAGCGTTGATGTTGGGGGAGGGGGGCTGTTGTCTCTAGTAGCTTTGATGTTGGGGGAGGGGGGCTGTTGTCTCTAGTAGCGTTGATGTTGGGGGAGGGGGGCTGTTGTCTCTAGTAGCGTTGATGTTGGGGAAGGGGGGCTGTTGTTCAGAGTTTGGGTATTCAGATTTGTTATTTCTTGCAAGTTAACGATTCATATTCCATTCAAAAGTTTCCTTAAAATATACCACCAAGGGAGACATCTCCAATTCACTTTTATCATGCAGCGGTCATTACTTAAATATTTGTGTTCCAAGCCAAGTTTTCATATTGGCAGTGAATTGTATATGAAATATGTCTAGAAGGTTTACACAGCAGTGTCAATTTCATTTCTTGAAAAAAATCACAACTGAATTATATGACAGTTTAAATATATCAAATCAGAAACATGAAAATAAAAAAATCATATCTTATTATGCAAATGAAATTTAATTAAAAAACCTGACAAAAACTAATTGCAATTATAATGTAGCACCATCATTACATTTGAATAAAACACAGCAAAAAAACTTTGGTACTGAAAATGAGTGAGTCCATATATTTGGGTACAAATGAGGAAAACTTTCACACAAAAAAAAAGGGGGGGGGGAAGAAACTGGATTGTAACGCTTTGGTTGTGATCTTAGCTTACAAGCTACAGTTGAGGTAGTATGCATGCAACTAAACTTATATTCATATATATCATTGGTTTAAACACAGATTGCATCACAACTGTACTTTTTAAATCAAACAAACGTGAAATACAGTTTGAATATCAAGATATACTGCCAAGCTGACAAGTTAAAACGACTTACAAGATATCTCTCAGTGGCTTTTAAAAACCCCATAATCTCGGAAGACTGTATTAAGCCAATCAAATGCTGTGTAACAAACTACAATACAAACATGCCACTACTAAAACATAGCCATGTAGACAAATGCAATACGGTGATTTTTACAATTTCTATGAACACAAATAGTTATGAACTCCAGACATCTGTGACTATGACAGGAGTATAATACACTAATAATGTTAATTTTAATTCAGTCAGGAATATAATATTATTCTGCAGGGTTGGGCAGAAATAGTCTATTCCTTCATACTGAACACAGGGAGTTGGACAAACTTATGTATTTTAATAAATTATTAAATAATAAATGTTATACAACTTTTCTTTTACCCCCCTTCCTGGTATCGATTTCATATAACATTAGCGCGTAACAAAGTTGTGATAAAGGAAAGAGTGGTATAAACAAAAAGGGGGGGGGGGTAAAAGACCAGGAGGGGGTGGTAAAAGAAAAGTTATATAACATTTTATTATTTAATAATTTATTAAAATACATAAGTTTGTCCAACTCCCTGTGATACTGAATTAATTTTTTTAAAACAAAACCTACTTATTCTTATGTCATCAGAGATATGCAGATTTCACATGTCTTCCTGAGGACAATGATGTAAACTTGATTTAATAAATTTACCACAGACCAAATGGTCTTTGTTATCACAGTGCATTGTGGGTATTAGATATGAAGAACAGGGTGAAAGTACTTGATGCTGCTTAATTTGCATAATCTCACAGGACAAAATAAAGAGACTCAACAAACCACTCATGCTAACAAAATAAATAAGAACTGAAAAAAAAAATGTGACATATTGTAATCATCAAGTTAAAATAATTTTTTTAAAAAAAACTATAAATTGGGAAAAGTAAATAGAAACAAAATAATGAAATCAATAAATACAAAATGGTGGGATTAAGGCTATTTTTCGGAACAGCCTTTAAAAAAAGAACTTTTGGAGCATAATTCAATTTATAACCATGGGAATGCAATAAAAAGATTTTAAAAAATTATAAAAAAAATAACATATATACATGCGTCATATTGCAGGATGACAAAACAACGCCATTTTAAAAATTGTTGCTGCAAAATATACTGCATTACCACTGTACATAAACTATTAGAAATTCATGTTTACATTCAAAATTCATACTGCACTGCTATGTCTGTTGGAATAAAACAAAAGCTGCTTGATTCACAGCTAAGAGCTTAATATTTAAAAAAAAAAATCACTTCCCCAAAATATTGCAACGTTCTGAAAGAAGTCTGAACTTACAAATACAACATGAAAATCTCGAAACTGGTTGCCACGGAAACAGTCTGCATCATTACAGGACAGTATCCTACAATCGTGCTGGTCATGGTGACTATGGCAACACTTTTCAATGAACAGCCTCTTTCTAAAAATCGCTAGTATTCAATTTACGACGAGAGTAAACTTCTTTGGGGAGGGACAATAATTGTTCCAACAGCCAATGCACTCTAAGCTTGTACTTCTTTCTTGACGTCCATATCAATATCATTCAAATCGGCTTCTCGTGATACTTCATAATCTTCGGGCCTAAAAAGATAATTTTTTCCAGTTTTAGCATTGTTACATTTATTGATAATATTTATTTTATTTACAAAACCAACCTAGGAAAGATCAAGACAAAGTAATTAACACACACATTGTTATTTGACCCCCGTATCCAGCTGGTAATTATCTGGTGTATTGATTGAAAGGACCAGCTGGTAATTATCTGGTGTATTTATTGAAAGGACCAGCTGGTAATTATCTGGTCTATTTATTGAAAGGACTAGCTGGTAATTATCTGGTGTATTTATTGAAAGGACCAGCTGGTAATTATCTGGTGTATTTATTGAAAGGACCAGCTGTTTTACCTTAACATGCAAATTGATTTTACAACATGCAACACTGGGTGAAATTAGAGGGATAGGTACTGGAAACATTCAACATCACAAACATGTATATTCTATGACAAAAGAAATTAGGTTAAAACAGAAAGTAAGAAAGTATTTGTCATCAAAAATCATTAAGTTGACGTCATCACATTATGTATAGATTCAGAAGAACACTTAAAGTCATTGACCTTTTACACTCAGTGTGTTATCCCCCAACTTGTGTATGCATGGTGCTATGTACTATTATATTCAATGTTGCCATCCAGTGTGATTTTCTGAGTGATTTGCGAAATGTTTTCAAATGTAAAGTTCCCTCTAAAATAAGATCAAAGTCAATTTAAAGAAACAAATTTATGGTATTATAATAATACACAGTTTACTTACTTAACTGTATCATAATTCTAATGCAATATTCATTAAATTAACGAGCCATATAAATCTTTAATTTCTATTTAGAGATTGAACTTCTATTGCACTTTATAGTTTCAAATCTACTGTAACAGTCAGAAACCTAGACTCATCAACACGGGGGGATACAGTTAATAAGTGGAATGGCCCATCATCAGATTTTGGGAAAACACAATTATTAATTAAATTATTCTAAACATTACATCCATCCCAAAAAATATTCCACCCAAAGTATGTAAAGATGCTAAATGAACAGAGAAACTGTAACATTAATGCAATAATGTTTGAATGTAATTAAAAATACTGAAAAATACTGAGCTGAAATGCTTTTAAGACATCTGTTCAAATTACTGTGTGTCATTTTAATCAAATATTTCTTTGTTGGACTTTCTAGATCAAAGCAAAATGACAAGGCATAGCATAGAAGACATTAGTCTGGAATATTAAATCTAATCTGTTCACCTTACAAAATATACTACAACGGTCGTTATAACAATCATACTTATTAATATGGAGATGAGTCAAAGAAGACTATACAATAAAACTATGAAATTATATTTGACATGACTACAATTCGTAACATTGTTAATTTTCCAATCTTTAACCTAAAGGTCAAATCACACTGGTAGTTGGCATACGTTGAATTAATTTGCATAAATTAAAATATAAATTATGAAATAGAGGGTTGTTAAGGTTATTTGCAATCTGCAATCATTGATAGAGTGAAGAACACACAGACCCTTTCTTAGGTTCTTGATCAGGGGTCAAGGCAGGATTCTCTCGCTGTACTTCAGCTGGTTTGGCGTCGGGGTTATTCTGGTCCTTCCTGTTCATACACACACACACCATATGAACAACGTACAACAATGGTATGATCATGGTAGATGGGTGGAAGGAGAAAAAGTAGGAATGATAGAAAGAGAAATGAGTATCTAATAAAAAACTATGGTCGTCTTTTTAAAATATGCAGGCCCTCATAGGTTAATAAAGTTTAGACATAAATCCTTGTTGAACAATTATCCGCGATTGAAAAAACATTTACATGGTATCTTGGTAAAAAAACAATCACTGTAAATGTACAACATTATTAATCAGACAGAATCATATGATTATACACAAAGGTCTAAAAAAGCGAAATGACCAAACTTCATGTGGTCAATCATGGTTTTATAAAATGGAAATTATATTTTTAAATGTGCTCAAACCTATTAGTATTATAAATTATGTGAGTGACAAGTGAATAGTAGCAAGAAAATAACTGAGCACGACTACACAGACACATTTCACAAAATTGTCCACATTGTCACTTTTTATGCACTATAGATTTTTAGACAAAACTTAACAGCTGTGAAAATCACGATTGATTTTTAGGAGTGATATTAAATGCAGTACAATAATATCACAAAAACCAAAAACAAATTATAAATTAAATCAAATATTTTTTTAAATAATGTAGAAAAAGCCAGGCAAAACAGTATGCTCCATGTTTTTGCGACTGAAACATTCCGATAATATTTGACAAAGATTTATAGAATAGGAAATCAAATTTGAAAGTTTTATGAATTGTACATACAATAATAAACAATGCCAATGAGAGTACCTGTGAAAGAAAGTTTGATTCAAAAGTGATATTTTTGTCTTTCGAAAAGATTGATAGTGTCACTAATTTCTGTCTCAAAAATCTACAGTCACCAACAACACATTCATAGGATGGTAGTCACCAACAATACAAGGACACATTCATAGGATGGTACACAGTCACCAACCCTTTCAAGAGAGACTCCTTCTCATCATCCCCTGTCTCATTACTTTCTTTCCTCTCTTCCGGATTATCCTTACTGTCAATGGTTGTTGGGATGGTAACAGATAGAATGGATGCAAGGATGGATGGATGGAGAATGAGTGTACCATTAGTAACGTAACAACTTCAAAATAAGACAAGTATTCAATATTGCCATATATCTCAATGAGTACATCTAAAGGAAATTTAATGAGAATCTCAGCAAATGTTGTGAATATTACTATAATTGCGTACAAGTGTAATGTTGAAAAAAAACATGCACAGCACTTTTTCTTTTTTTAACTAATTTCAAATTGTTTTCTGTAATATGAGAAATTAGATTTAGCTCCAATTAACAAACAAATCAGTTTCTATTTTCTCAGACGAGTGTTATTTGCAAATATATACATGTATATTGGAAACAATAAACCCATGTATGTAACATGAACTAGTTTTGTTTTGTGAGAAGCATACAAGTTAATTTAAGAATACATCCCAATGTATTTAACTATTAGCTTTATGCATAACAAGTTGATGCGTCAGTACAGTGATGTTTCATATAACATTTTCATATTGAATAATTCCTTATATGGCAATATTGTTGACAGAATCAAAGATTTTGTTTAAATTTACTGCAAAGTTTTTAATGAGTTCATAGAACATGCAAGAATAAGCAAGAATGGAATCATTAGAAAGAAAGAAACAATGAGGGGGATGAAATGTCAGATGCAAATTATAAAATGAATATCTACCCCACCCTTATTGCTACCCTGAGGACTTGACATACAGTAGATATCATCAGATACAGTGCAGTACAACAATATCCAAAGTAGCGGGCAAAGATCCACATGTCTGACAGTGTTTTTGCCAAGACTTGGGAATGCAGCAGGTAACACAATTGAGGAACATTAATAAATTTCAGACTCCACTCCCCTATCACTCATCCAAATCAAGATCCCAGAAGAATTAATTATTACTTTCCAAATTATACCATTTTGAAGTAATTTTAATAACACAGCTCCCCTAATCACTCATGCCACTGTGTTCAGGAGAGCTGATTTTTATTTCCCAGGCCATATTCAAGGCCTGAAAAATTCATATGGAGAACAAGTTTAATGGACTCCAATACCTGCTTATTGCCCTTAACAAAAAAAAGTGTCTGACATGCACACCACACAGACGACACAGACATGACAGACTGCAGTACCAGTATATACACCAGGAAAGATACCTTAGTTTATAAAGAGGCAGGTAAGAATATTTATTTGACATCAAATATAATCAGTGCAGCAGTAGTTATTTGTGCAGCAAAAGAAAGGAATGTTGTTAGTGATTATTATGCCACACAATGCAAGCAAATTACACCTAGAAAAAGACGTAAAGCATTAATTGTACAAACTCTGTTAGCAGGTGGTCACTTTCCAATGGTTCTGGTTCCTCCTCTTTCAACTCCTCATAATTGTGAACATCCTCCTCTTTGCTATTATTGTCAAGCAGGATTAGAAATGAAACACCAAAAATAAATATTAGTACTCAACATTCAGCTTTCAAGCATGTGCTATGTATTAGGTTACAGTACAGGTTTGTTTTTATTTGACAGGAAACACAGTTATGGGGGAATTACACAATTAGGTAATGTGAGGGCACAAAAGTATTGTCTAGATTACACATTTGAGAACAGTGGGCACAAAAGAATTTCAAAGATCACAGACAAGAACAAAAACATTGAAAGTTTTAATTTTAAAAACAAAAGAACTTTATGATAACAGTTTGAGGGCGCTATTTGCGGCTTTACTCATGTTGATGTTTTCCCAACTATGTATGTGCAAACAAACTAATAAGCATCACACTTGGATGTCATGTGATCACAATCAAAATTTCCTGCTTTTTTTATCGTCTCTCACATCTATGGTCTCATAATAATTAAACAAGACATGCACATCATTAACAACATTTCAAAATTGAGCATATTACGCCCTAACACCTAAAAGGGTGTACATGTTATGACACGAACAGAAAATCCAAACTACCTTGTTGCACCAATCAAATGTTAAATAAACAAAAAGAGCAGGTGTATCAAGGTTTTTTTTCATGAACAAGAACGTCGACGAGGAGAGGGACAACAATAACCAAAGAAAATCCAAAAAGAAATGTACATAAATACATTGGTTTTGAAACAAATAGTAAAATAACAACCAAATACATGCAAACGTATATAAAAATTGAAACAAACCCCTCAGAATCAAAACTATCTTCCGGAGGTGGTTTTTCTGTGGAATCTCCGTCAGTTTCAATCTTTTCCATCGGCATGTCATCCCCCTTAACAGGAGTACCATCAGGTATCTGATCATCACTGGGTCTAGATAGAAAGCTTACACCAATAAACTTGTGCCATGGTTAAACATAAATACTTAACTTGACCAGAAAAGGATCAAAATCAAAGTATTTTATAAATAACTAATTAATTGCAGGATAATATTTAGTGTTATTTAGATTTATTTCCAAAGCTCCATCTTTATCAGAAATTCAAACATGTTCTAGAGCTGGAAGCTTTGATCAAAATAATTTAGAACATTTAAGACAAGCTTTGTGTCATCTCAGAATTGTTGTACATAAATTATGCACTGAGTGTGATAGAGGAATAAGAAAATCACCAAACTGATAGAATTTGTGTAAAATATAAAAGATGAATACCATATCTGTATTATTTGTCAAAAATATGCAGATCTTAAAAAATTCCACATTCCTAAGTACAAATACATAAACCCTATGAAAAGTTTTTCTCTTTAATGCAATCACAGGGTACAATTGTATTACTTAAAGCGAGGGAGTCATCAGATGGCCATAGCGTGTCATTGTTTACAAACAATTGTTGTTGATGTCGCTTGGGACTCGATTCCCACGTGTGCGCAGGTAACAACCCTCTCCCTTTAACTTGTCTAAATTTATTTTCTTTGTTATTAAAAACATGTTTGCATAAGCAGATGTGTTTGAATTTTGATTTGTTTTGATAATATGTATTTGAAATAAAATAAATTATATATTCTGTAATATAATATTTAAATGAGGTTGTTAAAGAATGGTTTCAATACTTGAGATGTAAAGTATATTGTATTTAATATTTATTTTTTTATTTAATGGTGATCAGTACCCACAAGACTTTTGAAGGTGTATCTTTGAAACTTGACGAAATTTATGAGTAGAAACAAGTTTTCAACAATTCAAATTTGAATTTTATTGAACGATAAATGTTATTACTTTCAGAGTCAGATACAAAATAATACCAGACATAAACTAATCAGGCCACAGCATTGTTTTCGTAAATGTGCAAAACAGGAAAGGCATCTACATTGATTAATATAAGTATTTTAAAATATATAAATCAATCAGAACACCAATGTTAAGGATATGGGCTAAAACACGAATAACTAATTATTTAATCATTTATTAATTAATCTTTCATCCTGGATATCAAGTCAATCTCCCAATCTCTCTTGTTCATTCCCAGTAAGCAATTGACAAAACATTTAAACATGAAGATATATTCTTATATATTCAGCATATTAAATTAGTCAGAGTTACCTAGATTTAGTTTCAGGGTGTAAAGTTATGCAAGGTACATAAAAAAAAGGTGCATTTTAAATTAACAGTCCAGGTTAGATAATCAACAATTGTCTACAGTAAACAAGATTCTTTGACCCAGGAGTTGCATTGCAAACTCCTTGCATAATGTCAAACCTCAAACAGTGTGGTGCTAAGTGTACACATACATATACTACACATATTGTCAAACCTCAAACAGTGTGGTGCTAAGTGTACACATACATATACTACACATGTCAAACCTCAAACAGTGTGGTGCTAAGTGTACACATACATATACTACACATAATGTCAAACCTCAAACAGTGTGGTGCTAAGTGTACACATACATATACTACACATAATGTCAAACCTCAAACAGTGTGGTGCTAAGTGTACACATACATATACTACACATAATGTCAAACCTCAAATAGTGTGGTGCTAAGTGTACACATACATATACTACACATAATGTCAAACCTCAAACAGTGTGGTGCTAAGTGTACACATACATATACTACACATGTCAAACCTCAAACAGTGTGGTGCTAAGTGTACACATACATATACTACACATGTCAAACCTCAAACAGTGTGGTGCTAAGTGTACACATACATATACTACACATAATGTCAAACCTCAAACAGTGTGGTGCTAAGTGTACACATACATATACTACACATAATGTCAAACCTCAAACAGTGTGGTGCTAAGTGTACACATACATATACTACACATGTCAAACCTCAAACAGTGTGGTGCTAAGTGTACACATACATATACTACACATAATGTCAAACCTCAAACAGTGTGGTGCTAAGTGTACACATACATATACTACACATAATGTCAAACCTCAAACAGTGTGGTGCTAAGTGTACACATACATATACTACACATAATGTCAAACCTCAAACAGTGTGGTGCTAAGTGTACACATACATATACTACACATAATGTCAAACCTCAAATAGTGTGGTGCTAAGTGTACACATACATATACTACACATAATGTCAAACCTCAAACAGTGTGGTGCTAAGTGTACACATACATATACTACACATAATGTCAAACCTCAAACAGTGTGGTGCTAAGTGTACACATACATATACTACACATAATGTCAAACCTCAAACAGTGTGGTGCTAAGTGTACACATACATATACTACACATAATGTCAAACCTCAAATAGTGTGGTGCTAAGTGTACACATACATATACTACACATAATGTCAAACCTCAAACAGTGTGGTGCTAAGTGTACACATACATATACTACACATAATGTCAAACCTCAAAGTGTAGTGCTAAGTGTACACATACATATACTACACATAATGTCAAACCTCAAACAGTGTGGTGCTAAGTGTACACATACATATACTACACATAATGTCAAACCTCAAACAGTGTGGTGCTAAGTGTACACATACATATACTACACATAAATTGAGTTATATAATTAGCATGCGTAGGGTGATAGAATGCACAGTGATGTGAGTATCATTTGCAGCATTGAACATTCCATGCACTGCATTGTTATTACTCTAATCCCAAGACACCTGCAAGTTACAACAAACACATGCATTATGAATACCATAATTGCTTTATTAGTAGCACATATATTTATGTAATTGACAAAATGGTCAAATAAGTCGTATTTTGATGTTTCTGTATATGTACACATGCTTCCAATGTAGCAATTATGGTAATATGTGCAATTCTAGCAAAAATATATGCTAATGTAATTCCATATCTTAGAACCTGATCTTTAAACAAAATAGTGCATTGATGAATATTTATAAATTTTCTCTTTAATTTATTTGTATTCTCCTTGGTTCTCAAAATTCAAGTTATTAGGTAAATTAAGCCATGGAGTTATTAATACACAAAATAATCAGGTACAGATGATCACTACATTTCGATATCAAGCAGTGACTATCAACTTTTATAGTTTGAAGTTGTATAATATTCTTGAAAGCATGTGAACTGAAACTAAATACTTTGTTAAAATTGAAAACTTTGCAAAATAGGAAGAAAAAACTGGTGATAACAAAATTGTCGTGGTTAGTGGAACGAGATGTGCATATGCTTACAATGTAAAAATAAAACAACAAAATTGTTGATAACAAAAAAGGCTTTACCTAAGAAAAAAACATGCAACATCAGATTACATTGATGTACCCTCTAGTGCAGATTAGTGTGCCCTCTAGAGGCAGAATTTAATACCATGCATATTCACTTAAACTGTGCAGTTAATAAATTAACCTCAATTCAGTTCAAAACAGTTCAATATTTCAAAAATCCCCTGATAACTGACAGCAAAGAACAATTTGTACTGAATCTCAAATTAAAACTTACGGTACTTTGGTGCGACCCTCCTCCATGTCCTTCTCTCCAACTGGCGTCTTGCCACACAGGTTGACACACAGACACATCAGGATACCACAGTCGTTCATACAATAGCAAGTGACGTCAACAATGATGAGAAGAAGAAAGAAAATCGCTATGACGATTCCAATGATAGCACCGGTAGTAAGTGCAGCTGTACCAATCTGTGGGCCTGGTTTTATCGTATAGTCAACTGATTACAACGAAAGGAAAAGCAGATTATGAGGTGACGTGGTTTTGGGTTGTTATTAAGAGATTATGAAATCTCTGCTTAAATCAAAATCAACAGCTATACATAGACTATAAGCTGTTGTACAAAGTCTACCATTATTAGTATTCATAGGGTTCATACGCCTCTAATGAAATAAAGTTTTTCTGTATTTCATCACAACTTTATTCAGTAGATTTTAATGCAAATTGTTCAATTTTCCAAGACTTTGCAAGACCCCTGTCAATTCCATGACCATCCAGGACTGTGTGAATCATGTACTCTGTAGAAATTTACAATCAGTGTATTTTACATTTCTACATTAACATACCAGTATCTTTAAAATGCAACAAACAATAACATTTATTTATTTCTATTCATAGTTTAGAGCATAGTATAAAGCACTATAAAATAGACAATCTAAAAAAACTACAGAGAATCTTTTCAAAAAGTTATGATCAGTCATGCTGAAAAATGTTAATAGCAAGCTAATAATATGTACTGAGCTGTTGTATTGAAGGACTATGTAATTTCTCAGGTTGAAATTGAAGCAAGTAGACTTTTAGACTTCAGACAACAGTTACTGCAGCTGTGTATGGATTTCATGTAAATGAACAACACATTAGACTGGCATGTGTATATATTGCTATGTGGTGTGTTCAGTCGTTGTGCATATAATTGATATGGTACATTCAGTCAAGGTGATTCATCCAATTGGGGTGACGTGTTCAGTCGCCCTGGTGCATTCAATTGGGGTGACGTGTTCAGTCGCCCTGGTGCGTTCAATTGGGGTGACGCGTTCAGTCGCCCTGGTGCATTCAATTAGGGTGACGTGTTCAGTCGCCCTGGTGCGTTCAATTGGGGTGACGTGTTCAGTCGCCCTGGTGCGTTCAATTGGGGTGGTGTGTTCAGTCGCCCTGGTGCGTTCAATTGGGGTGGTGTGTTCAGTCGCCCTGGTGCGTTCAATTGGGGTGACGTGTTCAGTCGCCCTGGTGCATTCAATTAGGGTGACGTGTTCAGTCGCCCTGGTGCGTTCAATTGGGGTGGTGTGTTCAGTCGCCCTGGTGCGTTCAATTGGGGTGGTGTGTTCAGTCGCCCTGGTGCGTTCAATTGGGGTGGTGTGTTCAGTCGCCCTGGTGCGTTCAATTGGGGTGACGTGTTCAGTCGCCCTGGTGCGTTCAATTAGGGTGGTGTGTTCAGTCACCCTGGTGCATTCAATTAGGGTGGTGTGTTCAGTCGCCCTGGTGCATTAAATTGGGTGGTGTGTTCAGTTGCCCTGGTGCATTAAATTGGGGTGGTGTTCAGTCGCCCTGGTGCATTAAATTGGGGTGGTGTGTTCAGTCGCCCTGGTGCATTAAATTGGGGTGGCGTGTTCAGTCGACCTGGTGTGTTCAATTGGAGTGGTGTGTTCAGTCGCCCTGGTGTGTTCAATTGGAGTGGTGTGCTCAGTCGACTTGGTGCATTAAATTGGGGTGGTGTGTTAAGTCGCCCTGGTGCATTAAATTGGGGTTGTGTGTTCAGTCGACCTGGTGTGTTCAATTGGAGTGGTGTGTTCAGTCGCCCTGGTGCGTTCAATTGAAGTGGTGTGTTCAGTCGCCCTGGTGCGTTCAATTGGGGTGGTGTTCAGTCGCCCTGGTGCATTAAATTGGGGTGGTGCGTTCAGTCAACGTGTTGCAATCAGTTGATATGGTGCGTTCTTTTGATGTGATGCATTCACTCGTTGTAGTGCATTCAGTCAGCTGGGCACATTTAGGTGACGTTGTGTATTAACTATCTATACAAGTAATAAACTCTTATTAAGCATCCTCTTTTCAGTATGCCTGGTAGACAAGAGAAAGACGAGTCATGAAGGTAGACCATTAGGTGCAGCGTGCAAGCGACAGTTTGAGTCTTGCACACAGTAAATATTTATTTTGATTTGAAATTTACTTTTGTAGCTACCATGACTTTTAATAAGTGCACTCTTAAATTAAGTTTAATCTGTGGACAATAGACCTCCAGTACTCTTGAAATAAAATGGGCTGGAAAAAGCAAAAACATAAAATATATTTGTTTAAGCTTGTTTTGAGTGTGTTTCATATATTTGTGTGAATGCAACTTTAATTATTTCAAACACAATGCTAGAAGAAAAAAAAATTAAATAATCTGTAATAATGAAATGGCAAGAATGTTAAAAGTTACTGTTGATATCATGCAATTGCTGACAGGAAGAACGAGATAGTGTCAGGCTATCAACTCATTTATTTAAAGTGCAAAAATCTCCTATGATTATGAACAGTGCCATCTAGTGTTCAAATATTAACTAATATTAAGAGAAAAATGACAAATTTATTTGGTGAGGATTGTGCTCATAGCGAGGGTTATTTGGTGAAGTTGATTTTGACAGTGAGGGGTGAGGACTTAAACATCAAATTTCGCAATAATAAATATGGTTTTTCATTTTCCATGACAGTATTTAAGGAAACTGAGAGTGCCCTACTTATGAAAAATGCCTATTGATACAGGGCGCTGCTAAAATGAAATTTATTTGGTTTACTTCTATTATGTTCTGAATGCAAATCATTTCACAGAGAGAAGCAGGGCTCAAGTTTTGTGGATTTTTACTTTATTCTTATTTTGTTTTTTCTTCTGTCCAACACTTTGTAAATCAAATCAGTAATGAACCCCACCCTAATGAGCCAACCGCTAACCAATTTTTGTCATGTCTTGTTTGAAAAAAAAATATAATCTTAACACAAACTCCCCTCAAAATAAGAACCCAGATAATTCACCAGTGTCCCCTCTAAGAAAACAATTTGCAGCCAAGTAGTCTTCAGACTTGGGACCTCATGAAATAAATACTTAACACTTAACACAAGGCCTGCTAATTTTTCAGTTTTTTCCCCACTCATTTTTTGCTTTCACCAAATGACACAAAAAAACCTGAATATAATGATACTCCTGGATACAAAGTAAGTTAGATATCTGAAAATATTTTCCATATACTATGATTTTTTTCTATAATTTCTAATTGGCAATAGGTCTTGAAGAACAGGTATAAAAAATGATGTGTGTTCATTTTGAATAAGTAAGAAAAAGATTACGAAGAGGAAACACTGGTGTTATATTTGAATTAAAACTATGGTGATAGATTGAAATGATTGACTTACACAAAATGTACACAGATGATAAGAGGAATGAGAAAGAGAAAATACATTGTTATGATTAGTGACAATAGAATGTGCGCCCTCTATAGTTTGAAAATCACAAATCTTTATATAGCCCCCTCTACAGGTACCTTTAATGTGTATTAGCCCCCTTCCCCAACCGAATAGGAAATGTGATTACAAGGCTATAATTGACAACATGCAGAACACCAAGTGACTATTTTCAATTGAAAGTTATCAAGAACAAGCAAGTCTTCTTACAAATCATTCATCATACGTACATCTCATTATTTTATGGATATGTGATATGGGAAGTGATTAAAACTGTTCACTAATTATTCTTTTAGGAAGCAGAGTAAAATAGAAAATTCAGGAGAATTTTGCATTTTCAAAATATCAAGGTAAAACCCTGCAGTATCCATTTTAAACTGATGAGCATGTGGACAACTTTTTTTAATTGACCTACTAAACATGCAAGAGAATATACAATGTTTACTAGGTGGAATGAAAGCATTACAGACAATTTCATCAGGTTATTTAGTTGCACTGCTGAACCATACAAAACAGAGGCCTGAGATCACTACCTGTTTGCAGGAACAATCCAAAGACCAACTAATAAATTGGTAGATATTATACAAAGGTGTTTGTATCAAGTTGCATAGATCACAAGAAATGTAATAGAAGTGTTTGATCTAAACAAATGTTCAAATGTGATATAAATAATCTGGAAAGTAAACAAAAATAGCTTTTTACCCAATGAATGCTAAATTCCTTTGTTTTTTTAATAATTTTTTTTCTGAGTGCAAATGTTTTTTTTTTACTCTCTGCTCCTTCATATATTTCCAAATCTTTACAAGAGACATACAAGGAGTTATAAAATTTCCTAAGAAAGTCTCGAACATTACAATATAGCGTGCAACTTTCTTATTGGCATTATTTCTTATTGGCCAATTAATTTTAAACTCATTAATTTTTGTCTCAGTCTGTTTTCATATTAAAACATTGTTGTGCCAATACAAAGGATTAAGTTGTGAATTATTCATACAAATCTTATATGCGGTCTTTTCAACTGTCTGGCAGAAAAGTTGCAAGTTCCATGTACGAATGTTGTTTGCACCTGCTATAATGTTAATACATCCCATCAGTACTAAGCAGAGGAATTAATGTGTAAACAGATAACAGTGCTAATGTTAATATGTAAATATTGCATACCTAATCTAGGCTTAGTAGGTCCTACAGTAGGAGCGGTCCTTCCAGTAGAAATGGTTAGAGCAGCAACATCACCTCTGCCTATTGAGTTAATAGCTAGCAATTCAACGTCATAGGAGGTTTCTGGTTTTAAGTCTTCTATTAAGTAGTCTGTTGAATAGTTAGGGATGCCACTCTTATCTTTCCAGAATCCACTGCCTTGTGGACTACCATCTTCGGCAAAGAACAACTGCAAAGAAAGATTCAAATGATGGTTGAAAATAATTTTACCAATCACAACAATGCAGCGAATGCATGACAGTTAATCAACCTACGATTGGAAGAAACCTGCAGAGACTCGTAGTTAATGGGGGTTACCAAATGGCTTCTAGCCAGTGAAAGCAAGAGTGGAGTTCCAGCATGATCAGGTCTTGATCATTTAAACATACCTCTCGATATTTTAACTCATAAAACCTGATTTCCATTCCACCGTCTTTAGGTGTAATCCACTGTAGGTTGTATTTGGTGCCCATCTGTGTAGTTGGAGCACTAGTGATGATGGGAGCATATGGGTGACCTGTTGGGTATAAAAATAACCAGTTACTATCAGACACAGACATAGAATAAATTCAAAGAGTCAAACAACCACTCAAGAATTAGGTAGCACATCATGTTTGTCATTTGCACTCCGAAATCATTGCTGAGGCTTTGTTTGTGTTCTGGGACTATGAAACATTTCATCGTTTGAATTTGTGTAAATTACAAAAAATTTGATAGTTGAATTTGTGTAAATAAAAAAAACAGATTTGATGGATTGAATTTATGCATATAAAAAAAAACAGATTTGATGGCTTGAATTTATGCAAATTACAAAAAACATTTGATATTTGAAATTGCATATTAAATTACTGGAAAAATTTGAATTTGTGAAAATTACAATAATTTGTGTGCATGCAAATGTACTTTTGGCTCTTCGTAGTCAATAAAATGCCAATAATTTATTAGAAGTTATCTCAGAATGTAACTTTCATAACTATTTCTATATAGAAATGTTTATGTTTTAAACAACATTTGTATATGTATCATCAGTATTCTCCTCAGCAGCTTATGTTCTGCTTGTTATGCTATGGTAATGAGACTTCAATTCAGTGTTGTGTGTTTATATTTTCATAACTGTTTTCACAATGTGACATACCGGTAGTAAACAACTGTTTAGAATGGCAAGGTGTTATAGCGTGGTAATGAGTGTTGTGTGTTTATATTTTCATAACTGTTTTCACAATGTGACATACCGGTAGTAAACAACTGTTTAGAATGGCAAGGTGTTATAGCGTGGTAATGAGTGTTGTGTGTTTATATTCTCATAACTGTTTTCACAATGTGACATACCGGTAGTAAACAACTGTTTAGAATGGCAAGGTGTTATAGCGTGGTAATGAGTGTTGTGTGTTTATATTTTCATAACTGTTTTCATAATGTGACATACCGGTAGTAAACAACTGTTTAGAATGGCAAGGTGTTATAGCGTGGTAATGAGTGTTGTGTGTTTATATTTTCATAACTGTTTTCATAATGTGACATACCGGTAGTAAACAACTGTTTAGAATGGCAAGGTGTTATAGCGTGGTAATGAGTGTTGTGTGTTTATATTTTCATAACTGTTTTCATAATGTGACATACCGGTAGTAAACAACTGTTTAGAATGGCAAGGTGTTATAGCGTGGTAATGAGTGTTGTGTGTTTATATTTTCATAACTGTTTTCATAATGTGACATACCGGTAGTAAACAACTGTTTAGAATGGCAAGGTGTTATAGCGTGGTAATGAGTGTTGTGTGTTTATATTTTCATAACTGTTTTCATAATGTGACATACCGGTAGTAAACAACTGTTTAGAATGGCAAGGTGTTATAGCGTGGTAATGAGTGTTGTGTGTTTATATTTTCATAACTGTTTTCATAATGTGACATACCGGTAGTAAACAACTGTTTAGAATGGCAAGGTGTTATAGCGTGGTAATGAGTGTTGTGTGTTTATATTTTCATAACTGTTTTCATAATGTGACATACCGGTAGTAAACAACTGTTTAGAATGGCAAGGTGTTATAGCGTGGTAATGAGTGTTGTGTATTTATATTTTCATAACTGTTTTCACAATGTGACATACCGGTAGTAAACCACTGTTTAGAATGGCAAGGTGTTATAGCGTGGTAATGAGTGTTGTGTGTTTATATTTTCATAACTGTTTTCACAATGTGACATACCGGTAGTAAACATCTGTTTAGAATGGCAAGGTGTATATAGCGTGGTAATGAGTGTTGTGTGTTTATATTTTCATAACTGTTTTCATAATGTGACATACCGGTAGTAAACAACTGTTTAGAATGGCAAGGTTTTATAGCGTGGTAATGAGTGTTGTGTATTTATATTTTCATAACTGTTTTCACAATGTGACATACCGGTAGTAAACATCTGTTTAGAATGGCAAGGTGTTATAGCATGGTAATGAGTGTTGTGTATTTATATTTTCATAACTGTTTTCACAATGTGACATACCGGTAGTAAACAACTGTTTAGAATGGCAAGGTGTTATAGCGTGGTAATGAGTGTTGTGTGTTTATATTTTCATAACTGTTTTCACAATGTGACATACCGGTAGTAAACATCTGTTTAGAATGGCAAGGTGTTATAGCGTGGTAATGAGTGTTGTGTGTTTATATTTTCATAACTGTTTTCATAATGTGACATACCGGTAGTAAACAACTGTTTAGAATGGCAAGGTGTTATAGCGTGGTAATGAGTGTTGTGTGTTTATATTTTCATAACTGTTTTCATAATGTAACATACCGGTAGTAAACAACTGTTTAGAATGGCAAGGTGTTATAGCGTGGTAATGAGTGTTGTGTGTTTATATTTTCATAACTGTTTTCATAATGTGACATACCGGTAGTAAACAACTGTTTAGAATGGCAAGGTGTTATAGCGTGGTAATGAGTGTTGTGTGTTTATATTTTCATAACTGTTTTCATAATGTGACATACCGGTAGTAAACAACTGTTTAGAATGGCAAGGTGTTATAGCGTGGTAATGAGTGTTGTGTGTTTATATTTTCATAACTGTTTTCATAATGTGACATACCGGTAGTAAACAACTGTTTAGAATGGCAAGGTGTTATAGCGTGGTAATGAGTGTTGTGTATTTATATTTTCATAACTGTTTTCACAATGTGACATACCGGTAGTAAACCACTGTTTAGAATGGCAAGGTGTTATAGCGTGGTAATGAGTGTTGTGTGTTTATATTTTCATAACTGTTTTCACAATGTGACATACCGGTAGTAAACATCTGTTTAGAATGGCAAGGTGTTATAGCGTGGTAATGAGTGTTGTGTGTTTATATTTTCATAACTGTTTTCATAATGTGACATACCGGTAGTAAACAACTGTTTAGAATGGCAAGGTGTTATAGCGTGGTAATGAGTGTTGTGTATTTATATTTTCATAACTGTTTTCACAGTGTGACATACCGGTAGTAAACATCTGTTTAGAATGGCAAGGTGTTATAGCGTGGTAATGAGTGTTGTGTGTTTATATTTTCATAACTGTTTTCACAATGTGACATACCGGTAGTAAACATCTGTTTAGAATGGCAAGGTGTTATAGCGTGGTAATGAGTGTTGTGTGTTTATATTTTCATAACTGTTTTCATAATGGGACATACCGGTAGTAAACAACTGTTTAGAATGGCAAGGTGTTATAGCGTGGTAATCAGTGTTCTCCCCAGAAAAATGTATCAGAGTGGCGGCTAATTTGCATATAATTTACATATCATTAGCATTTGTCTGAAGATAAAGAAAACAATAATGACAGGCTTGCATGGATGAAAATGTGTCTTTATTTTTTAACAAATTTATGTAGAAGATTAAATGAATCTGCTGCTGTGTGATTTCTATGTAATGTTGATTTTTCGGACTTTCATGGAAGCCCAGTGATCTGCAGCTTTTGAGAATGCCGTGATTTTCTTTGCTTCCCACTTCTATTAAATGACATGGCCTTCTTGTGCATCTCCGAGTGTGCGTGTTTATCGATAGCATATTTCGTAATAGTTATACATGGCATAGAATTCCATACCAAAGAACTATTTCTGGATGTTTTTAAGTTGAATTTTCCACATATGTGTCACAGCATTCCTAAAAGATAAGAAATAGGAGCGAATCAATACTTGTTTTTTAAAAAATATCGTCACGATCAACACGAAAATAAACAAATTGCCGCCATTTTGAAAAGTCGCTAAACTTAAAAATTGCCACGATAAACTTTACCCAACTATTTCAAAACACAATACTAGTATTAGTTACTTTGATAAATCGTAGCCAACAATTTTTGAACTTCCAGAAAGAAGGTCGTTTCCAAAAAAATGTTTCGACGATCGGCAAAAAATGAAGCCATACAAAAATTTACTAAACTAGGTCAAAACTCGCTTCCAAGTAAAACGCTACAAATAAATACTTTTTTTACCTTTGCCATCGGATGTTTCTCTCGGCCACGTATATTTTGTTGTCCATTGTGCATCAAATCTAGAGTTTATTTTTTTGCACTTTTCGTTGTAACATCATCTTGGACACGTTTAGTACCACTGCCGACAGGGGTACCGGTGACCGCGTTGCTGGTGGGTTTATCGCTCGCAACCAGGGGCCCAGCAGGGCGTTCTACGCGGAACCACAACGTAATATTTCTGCTGTTTGACATCGTTGCTTCTTCCAGCCAAATATGCTACTGAGAAAATACTCGCTATTACCCCAATTAAATAGGGCGAAAGTGTTTATTGTCGAAGTACGAAGCTGTATTAGTCCATTGTCTTTGCGTAATCACTGACATGTTTCCATTCACACCTGATTTGGCTCACAGTACCGGACGCTGATGACGCTGACTAACAGATTCGCACGTGTATTAACAAGCTAAAACAAAGAGTAACAGGAAATGCCACAGAGTAGCGGGCAATCTCTCAGAGTAGCGGCATAAATAATGGAGTAGCGGCCCCGCTACGCTAAAATGCTTTGGGGAGAACACTGGTGGTAATGAGTGTTGTGTGTTTATATTTTCATAACTGTTTTCACAATGTGACATACCGGTAGTAAACATCTGTTTAGAATGGCAAGGTGTTATAGCGTGGTAATGAGTGTTGTGTGTTTATATTTTCATAACTGTTTTCATAATGTGACATACCGGTAGTAAACAACTGTTTAGAATGGCAAGGTGTTATAGCGTGGTAATGAGTGTTGTGTGTTTATATTTTCATAACTGTTTTCATAATGTGACATACCGGTAGTAAACAACTGTTTAGAATGGCAAGGTGTTATAGCGTGGTAATGAGTGTTGTGTGTTTATATTTTCATAACTGTTTTCATAATGTGACATACCGGTAGTAAACAACTGTTTAGAATGGCAAGGTGTTATAGCGTGGTAATGAGTGTTGTGTGTTTATATTTTCATAACTGTTTTCATAATGTGACATACCGGTAGTAAACAACTGTTTAGAATGGCAAGGTGTTATAGCGTGGTAATGAGTGTTGTGTATTTATATTTTCATAACTGTTTTCACAATGTGACATACCGGTAGTAAACCACTGTTTAGAATGGCAAGGTGTTATAGCGTGGTAATGAGTGTTGTGTGTTTATATTTTCATAACTGTTTTCACAATGTGACATACCGGTAGTAAACATCTGTTTAGAATGGCAAGGTGTATATAGCGTGGTAATGAGTGTTGTGTGTTTATATTTTCATAACTGTTTTCATAATGTGACATACCGGTAGTAAACAACTGTTTAGAATGGCAAGGTTTTATAGCGTGGTAATGAGTGTTGTGTATTTATATTTTCATAACTGTTTTCACAATGTGACATACCGGTAGTAAACCACTGTTTAGAATGGCAAGGTGTTATAGCGTGGTAATGAGTGTTGTGTGTTTATATTTTCATAACTGTTTTCACAATGTGACATACCGGTAGTAAACATCTGTTTAGAATGGCAAGGTGTTATAGCGTGGTAATGAGTGTTGTGTGTTTATATTTTCATAACTGTTTTCATAATGTGACATACCGGTAGTAAACAACTGTTTAGAATGGCAAGGTGTTATAGCGTGGTAATGAGTGTTGTGTATTTATATTTTCATAACTGTTTTCACAGTGTGACATACCGGTAGTAAACATCTGTTTAGAATGGCAAGGTGTTATAGCGTGGTAATGAGTGTTGTGTGTTTATATTTTCATAACTGTTTTCATAATGGGACATACCGGTAGTAAACAACTGTTTAGAATGGCAAGGTGTTATAGCGTGGTAATGAGTGTTGTGTGTTTATATTTTCATAACTGTTTTCACAATGTGACATACCGGTAGTAAACATCTGTTTAGAATGGCAAGGTGTTATAGCGTGGTAATGAGTGTTGTGTGTTTATATTTTCATAACTGTTTTCACAGTGTGACATACCGGTAGTAAACATCTGTTTAGAATGGCAAGGTGTTATAGCGTGGTAATGAGTGTTGTGTGTTTATATTTTCATAACTGTTTTCACAATGTGACATACATGTACCGGTAGTAAACATCTGTTTAGAATGGCAAGGTGTTATAGCGTGGTAATGAGTGTTGTGTGTTTATATTTTCATAACTGTTTTCACAGTGTGACATACCGGTAGTAAACATCTGTTTAGAATGGCAAGGTGTTATAGCGTGGTAATGAGTGTTGTGTGTTTATATTTTCATAACTGTTTTCACAATGTGACATACCGGTAGTAAACATCTGTTTAGAATGGCAAGGTGTTATAGCGTGGTAATGAGTGTTGTGTGTTTATATTTTCATAACTGTTTTCACAATGTGGAGGTATGTAAATGTGTCGAAATGGGCGTAGTGCGAGTGGTTAGTGCTAGTAGCACTAATCCGAAATAGTACTAGATCTAGTGCTGAAATGGCACTAGATCTAGCGCTAAAATGGCACTAGATCTAGTGCTAATATGTACATAGTGCGAGTGGCATTGATATCGCATTGTCAACGACGTCAATACATCCCGTAATTGTCCGAAAATGAATTAATATTTATGTAAATTGTTGTATCTTTCATTCATTGGAAATGTGCTGCAGTGGGAAAATTGAGAATGTACATGAATGTCATTGTCCACGTTTGTCGTAATCACGGTTACTAAAAGAGACCTTTGAAACAACGCGATCGGCCGGGAAACTAGCTCCACGGACAGTGAAACTACAGGTCAAACTTCGCAATTTTTACAAATTGTGAATAGATACACTGTATGAAATCGTATTGTGTGGAAGTTTGTGTTTTCAGCTTCGGTGGATATAAACTTGTAACTTGTATGTAAATGGGGGAATTCAGCGTTGATTTTTTTTAAATCGCTGACGTGCCGTTTTATTTCTAGTCGGCGCCACATTTAATGAAAATAGATCTTCAATGAAATTATGATGCCATATATGAACTAAATAAAAAAATTGTATACTCCTAGTCTAAGTCCCGGGTCCCTGTAAAACTCGGTGGATTTTGTGTGTACGGCGACCTGTGAATGGGCATGTCGCTCAGTACCGCTGGGAACCAGACAGAAAATGAACCGTTGTCTGGTTGTCATGACATTGACCTTTGCGGACATAATCAACCAATGATAAAAGTGGATTCACACAATCCTGTTGTTACATTGTACCAAGGAGCATAGACCTTAGAATGTCTATGCAAGGAGGTACTAACGGAAGCAGCGACAACCCCTCTCAAGTGGCCATTTAAGCCTCTTAACTGACTTATTCCCCTTTGTTTCAACCCAAGTTAATCCTGACAAGGACACTGTCAAGCTCATCTTTACACAAGTAACCAGTTAGCGGAATATGATATAACCTCGCCGATTTTTTAACATGACCATATAATATATGTCTAGACACTTTCTCAGCAATAGTATTTTTTAGGAGTCCTATTATTTGTTCTAGACTCTCGAAATTTTGTTCTTGTTACAGTTGCTAATAATTAAAACATGCGAAATCTGTGAAGTTACAAGTTAGTCTGTGGAATTTCCGGTTGTGAAATGCGTATTTTAACCCTTCACAGCTAAACAAACCCAGTGCGCATACGTGATGACCGTAGTTTTGTATAGCGGCGATTTTTCGGCAGTTTTTAAATATTTTGGCGTAATTTTTTAGACATTTCAATCTTTCCGGACGCCTAAAATAGTCTATTTAAGCACTGTCCCTCAACACGGACGGTGATTTAAATTTTTATTCAAGAGCGTGTTTATTGTCACAAGCGTGAATGGGTAAGCTTCGTTTGGACAAAGAGCTGCTATCACTGTAAACAATATTAAATTATTCTTCTGATGCTCAGTTCATCTTTTGAAAACAACTATTTTTTGACTTGAAAAAAAAAATCATGCCATTTTCCCATCAAAATCCAAGCCAAAATATCGTACTACAACATCGGCAAATCTCTTCCGCGTTGCGTTCAACCTATTTAAATGAGCTATGGTGATTTGAACACATGGGCATCCTTCAGCATTTTGATTGGTTAATTAGCGATTTGACCTATTAGCTCAACTCATGCAAAAGAAACATGGCGGATACCCATACAGCATCGAACGTTTATATGCGATCGGAATCATTTGCTTACGATGAAACTAAGTGAATTTTATTTGAATTTCATAACAATTCAACGAATTTATTTTTTGTGCATTATTATAATCACTACTGAATAATATTCAACAATTGTGAGACGCAGCATGACCGGATTGCGCAACCATAATCATTTGCTACTACTACTGAGTACTACGCAATGCAGTTGTGTTCGTTTTTATTTGAAACTTCGTTGAGAATATACTTTCGTTACCAATAAAATAAAAACAAATGTATTTGAAAAATGACACTGGGCGATATTGTAATGAAATTGCAGGCGGTCTACTTTTTAATTCAACAAGAATTATTAATTATTATTGTTAACTCTGCAATAGTTTCTTTCGTCTTAGGTGGCCCAACTGACGGTGTTGAAAGTCTGCGTAGTTAGATACTTCAATGATGAAAATGGAAGTCCCCAAAAAATATTTGATGATTATTTTTTGAAATTCTGAGCCCAAAATAAGTGCCCACCAGCCGTGAAATCCCCAGGGAGATTTTCGGATGGCTAATTTACGACGGCATATAAAGAAAGTATTATTATGGATATCTCGCGTATATTGCCGATGTTTTATACTGTTTGTAGTTTGAATATGAAAGTGGTTGTTGATGCCCCTCCTATTATTCGACGTCGTTGACAATGCGATAACAATGCCACTCGCACTGTGCACATTTTAGCACTAGATCTAGTGCCATTTTAGCACTAGATCTAGTACTTTTTCGGATTAGTGCTACTAGCACTAACCACTCGCACTACGCCCATTTCGACACATTTACATACATGCAATGTGACATACCGGTAGTAAACATCTGTTTAGAATGGCAAGGTGTTATAGCGTGGTAATGAGTGTTGTGTGTTTATATTTTCATAACTGTTTTCACAATGTGACATACTGGTAGTAAACATCTGTTTAGAATGGCAAGGTGTTATAGCGTGGTAATGAGTGTTGTGTATTTATATTTTCATAACTGTTTTCACAATGTGACATACAGGTAGTAAACATCTGTTTAGAATGACAAGGTGTTATAGCGTGGTAATGAGTGTTGTGTATTTATATTTTCATAACTGTTTTCACAATGTGACATACCGGTAGTAAACATCTGTTTAGAATGGCAAGGTGTTATAGCGTGGTAATGAGTGTTGTGTATTTATATTTTCATAACTGTTTTCACAGTGTGACATACCGGTAGTAAACATCTGTTTAGAATGGCAAGGTGTTATAGCGTGGTAATGAGTGTTGTGTGTTTATATTTTCGTAACTGTTTTCACAATGTGACATACCGGTAGTAAACATCTGTTTAGAATGGCAAGGTGTTATAGCGTGGTAATGAGTGTTGAGAATTTATATTTTCATAACTGTTTTCACAGTGTGACGTACCGGTAGTAAACATCTGTTTAGAATGGCAAGGTGTTATAGCGTGGTAATGAGTGTTGTGTGTTTATATTTTCATAACTGTTTTCACAATGTGACATACCGGTAGTAAACATCTGTTTAGAATGGCAAGGTGTTATAGCGTGGTAATGAGTGTTGTGTATTTATATTTTCATAACTGTTTTCACAGTGTGACATACCGGTAGTAAACATCTGTTTAGAATGGCAAGGTGTTATAGCATGGTAATGAGTGTTGTATGTTTATATTTTCATAACTGTTTTCACAATGTGACATACCGGTAGTAAACATCTGTTTAGAATGGCAAGGTGTTATAGCATGGTAATGAGTGTTGTATGTTTATATTTTCATAACTGTTTTCACAATGTGACATACCGGTAGTAAACATCTGTTTAGAATGGCAAGGTGTTATAGCATGGTAATGAGTGTTGTATGTTTATATTTTCATAACTGTTTTCACAATGTGACATACCGGTAGTAAACATCTGTTTAGAATGGCAAGGTGTTATAGCATGGTAATGAGTGTTGTATGTTTATATTTTCATAACTGTATCTTTCATCTCATGCGACTACACTAATGTAAGTTACATCTCATTGCTATTCAAATTAAATGCTTCAATTTAATTTCACTCATCCACCATTACTTCTTGTTACACAAGTACTGATCTCCACAAAACAGTCATTTAAAATTTATGCTGCTTTCTGAATTGCAGAAACAAATATAGTGACATACGGTAATCCAGTGTTTCAAATATTATGGCTTCAGAGAAAAGACTGTAACCGACAGGATTATGACAAGACACCATGACTTGGTATGCAGTGTTTACTTTCAGTCCCTTCACATCAATGGTTTCACCTGAAAAAAAAAAAAAAAATCATTTTGGTAATTTAAAAGGCACTAACTTTAAAAAAAATTCACATATGAAATCAATGTGAATCGTCAAGCTTTGGATACTGATACATAATGACATACCAGTACAAACTCCTACCCCCCCCCCATGTCATTATTTGCTGGTATTTTTTTAATTCAATAAAAGTTTTTTCGATAACGGTAACTCCATAAAAAGAATTACATAGATATATGCAGCTGCCTGGAACTTATATTACAACTACTAAAAGTTACAAAGTAATAATATGATGGATACTGGTCTGTTTTCTGCAATGGACTTCAAGTTTACGTGATTCAGGAAAACTGGGTATGTGATTTGATCTCCTTCATCTCCGTGGTATAAATATACCTTTTTTCTGGAAAAGCAGATGGTTGTATAACACTGGTAGAGAGATGTCACCAAGTATAATTTCATCAATTGTTGGCTGTCTACACAATCCCACATCTTTTTTTATATCACACCAACTTCTATATTCCCCACTCTGCCGAGTCCTCTCATTATATTCAAACAACCATTGTCTAATGGTGTAGTCTTCTGATGTATTAGATTTCTTTTTTTCCTTTACATATTTCACTACTAGTGTTTATCCCTACATGTCCAGTCTTGTTAGCATTTCATTAACATTGTCTTTTCATTTTTCTTTCATTACAAGATTTGATACCAGATGAAGCTCTGACTTCAGAAATGTAACAACACAAATCTTAAAACAACAAGACTTTGTGATATGAATTTTTCCCAAGTTTATGTTACTTGTATGTTTCGCCAAATACAGTAGGAAGTAGCTTTCGGAATACTAGGTACTCACCTTTCACAAAAAATTGGTTTTCAATTTTTCCAAATTCTCCTTGGCGCACACCAACTTTATATCCATCTATGGGCCATCCTCCTGTATTCTCTGGATCCATCACACGCAGTATTATACTGTCTGGGAATATCTCTTGACTCTCCACTTTTTTGGGAACGTCAGGCACAACTAAAAGACACAATGTGTTGTGAGTTTAATAACTGCAACGCTTTGGAGAATGCAGAATATTATCTCATAAAATACTGGTGAACTAGATGTGTCACACACTAAGGTGGAAGCCACCTTTCTATCAGAACTGAAATCAAGTTAGCAAGCAAGTGCCAACCAACTTGACATGTGTAAAGATGTATAATACTAAATGAGGAAGGTGAAACTGACTAAACTCAACAACCATAATACAATAATATAATCATAATAGGAGTGTCATTGATTGTTGATGTACCGTTAAAGTCCTATTATAAACCGCGATTTATATTACAATGTATCAATTTAAAAATAGGGATCAAAAGCTCAAGTTCGGGGTGCGGTTTCTATTACGTACATATTGCAATCACTAAATGGGCGTGGTCATTTTTTGTCCACAACACATGCACAAAACAAACAATACACCGTACAATCTCTTGAATAGGCGTCGGGGAAGAGTGAAAGGCCTTATTTTGGTTCTAAAATAGGCGTTACGAAATGTTGAAAAATTACAGTCAATCAAAAAAAAATTCCACATGATACAAAAAATACTCAGTATTTTTAATGTAATATGCATTTATTTTTTTAATTTTCTTGGTAACGAAAAGTATATTCTAACAGAAGTTTCAAATAAAAACACGAATGCACTGCTTAGTAGCAAATGATCACATGTAGCTCGATCGGGCCATGCAACTTACTTGTTTTCGAAGTGTTGATATTGGTGATTATTATTTAGTAGTGATTACAATAACGCACGAAAAATAAATTCGTTGAATTGTTATAAAATGCAAGTAAAATTCAACTTAGTTTCCTCGTAAGCGAATGATTTCAGTCACATGTAAACAGCCGATACGATATCCGCCATGCTTTTGAATGCTCACGTGACGTATTATTGACCGGATAGGTCAAGTCGCTAATTAACCAATCAAAATGCTGGATTGTGCCCACGTGTCTAAATTACATCGCTCATTTAAATATGTTAATGACAGTTCAGCGACCTCATGGTGAACGCAACACGGAAGAGATTTACCGATAATGTAGTGCGATCTTTTGCCTTTGATTTCCATGGGAAAACGGCATGATTTTATTTTTAAATCAAGAAATTATTTGTTTTCGAAAGATAAATTATTCTTCAATGCTCAGTTTAACACTTTTACGGTGATAAAAGCTCATTGTCTAAAACTTACGAAACACAGACGTATTCAGAAAGAGTATTGACAGAGGTTGCCGCCAGAACAAAAGCAGTTTCATTGCCTGTCTGACATCTTATCACCGCTGAACAATAAATAGGTGTGAATATTTTTAGGCATGTTGTCGAAACAAATGAATAGGATTAGGAACAATGCCGTTTTGGAACAGCTGGTTGAAACAATGAAGTCAGTCACGGTCTTGTTGAATTGGGGTGCGGTTAGTAATAGGTACTTTTCATGTTTTCAATTTATGTTGAGAACTCTTTAACCCCGAAGCCGGAATTGGGGGTGCGGTTACTATTACATATACGGTTTATATTAGGACTTTAATGGTAGATGTTACTTACAAGTTTCTTCCAGTGTCACCACATAGCGGACATATCCCAGTCTGTTCTCTGCAGAGCATCTATAGTCTCCAAAGTCGTTGAATCGATCAGGTATAATCTAACAAAAGATATGGTACAATTTTCATTAATTAAAGACCAACTCTAAGTTGTACAATACAAATTTTGACCACTCTAAGATTTGAACTTTAAGAATACATTGAATGAAATTGTCATTACACCCAAAAACTCTGCTTTTGGTGTATTTTGATAATTATTCCCACATTACCAAGGTCATAATTACTAACAAACAAACATAAGTATGCCAAGTACCAGGATGTGAAACTGATTGTGAATACTTACAAAAAGTGATGTTTCAAACTGAGAGCTATAAACTCTATGGTCAGTTCTGTTCAACGGCCAAGGATTCCTATCCCATTTGTACTCTGCCGTTGGATTCGACATAATAACACATGTTATGTTGGTAGGATTGCGACGCCACGATTTCTGGACACTAAGAGTTTTTGTTTCTTCAATCACTGGTTCATCTGTAATTGTACACAAAATTTTTTAAATACAGCTGCATTTCAAGCTTATTAAGGCCAGACTTTTTATTTCTTGTTTCTCGAGTTGTTATAAGGCAATTTTTTTGAGGAGGGCATAAAAAAAATAAAATTAATTCTTTTTTCCCCATTAGATTTGTGTGATTCTCAAAGAATTGTAAGTGAGATTATTGATCGGAGAGAAGAAATGAAATAAAATTTTATTCCATGTATAACCTTGTTTCTCATCTGTGCAAGTGTGTGTATTTTGATCATGATACTCCCACGAAAATGCAACTTGGGGTTGTTATGCGGCTGGCAGAAAAAAAATGAAGATAAAAATATTTTTTTTAGCAATTTTTTGCACTTACAAGTGAGAAATTACGCTGAAATAAAATTTTATTTTTATTTCATTTTTGGCTCCTGTTCATTCGGCGGGTTCGTGAAACAAGGGATAATAAAAGTCTGGCCTAAATACTATCTATAAACTATATGTAAATTCTACGGAGTATAGTTCTGCTCTTATCGTTACTTACAATATACATCTAGAAGTGAATCTCTTTCATCTGTTCCAGCAACATTCTCTGCCTCACAGGTATACACACCAATATCAAATCTATTCAAATTATTTATGGTCAAGACCAACTCTTGATCCTGACTATTAAAATTCACGTTGATTCGGTTGTCATCCGGCTGCAAAAAACAACATTATTAATTATCATTATACATCTGTCATGTAACGTTACAGTGTGCCGTCCGTAACTTTGCATTGCACTGGGTATTTTCATCCTACCATATAAGAAAATGCAAATTCCAAATATGGAATGATTACGCACGTAAGCGTTTTCTAATAAAAAACAAACACAGACCTGACACAAAGAAGTTCACTAAATCTGTTCTAAAAGTTTTGGATTTCGGCATCCCATGATGTACCCTCGAAAGGAAAGGGTGCATAATAATAACTAAAGGTTAATACGAGGATACCTCAAAGTATGTACTCGGAAAGTACGCTGTCGGTCGATACTCCCACTGTACAGTCTTTGTGCAATACTTTTCGGCATCCTCATAATAACCTTATATTATTATTATTTGATTCAGGGCTTAAACTTAACAGAAGCATCAAATATAATTAATTGTCTTGATGCTCAATGAATCTGCCTTTAAATACTTTGAAAGATAAAGATATTTCAGAATGTTTCTATGAGTATATCTCAAGACAAATTAATCAAATTTGGCCTTGAAAGAGGATCAAAGACAATTGCCTTGATACCCAACAAGTTTAATATTGTTTTAATGAGCTAATTTAAATACAACAGTCATCATTACTATGTTAACAGGACATTGAAGCTGAACTACTGCTCCTCCGACCTATTAACAGGAGCTTATCTTCAATGTGTTTACACAGTCTAACGAGAGCCAAAATCTGCCAGAGTTCAAATCAGTTCAGAGTGCCCTCAAATAATTAGTAATTATAGCAATAATAATAATAACTTTATTGCATCCTTAGAAGTACAAATGTTCTATTGGTTTACAGCAATAAATATATAAGTGATTAAAATAATAAATAAGTATGATAACGTAAAAAATAGAAAAAATAATAGTAATGGTAATGATTTCTTTGGGGAATAAAATACTGGAAATAAAATCATTTCTATCTGTTTGATATCGTGAGCAAACTAAAAGAAAGTGTAATTCGTCTTCAACTTCCTGTAATGGGCATTGTTTACAAATTCTATTTTCTAATGGGGTTTTTGGATTGGTATGTCTTTTTCAATGGCTAGATTGTGACTACTTGTCCTGAATCTAGCCATTGATATTCTTTGATAATTATCCAAAACATTAATGTAATTTTCCAGATTGTAATTCATTTTAAATTTAATGTATGTTCTCAGTTTTGTTTCTTCATTTGTCATATTCTCTCTCAAGTATGCTATGTATTGTTGTTTAATAGTGCTGCTAATTTCCTTAATATTTTGATGTGATAGCTGTGATGTTTTAGAGAGGTCTGCATCTTTCAAGATATTTTTGACTCATGTTTCCCATTGTGCTTTTGACAAAGTCTGATCGCTTAACGCCATCTTTGTATAATTATGTTGTGACTTGTCTGTGACACGGGACCAAAACTTAATCATATTGATTTTCACTTCAGTTATCAATGGAAATGCTCCAATTTCACCCGCCATGTATTTACTAGTATTAAGCCCAAGTAGTTGTTTAATGAATTTTAGATGCACTTTTTCTGTTTTAGTTTTGTTCCAGTTAAAGTTACTCATATTTTCCATTCCCTAAATTTCAGATCCATACAGTAAAATTGGTTTGATACATATATTAAACTGATGAATGCATGTTTTACAGTCTGTTTCTTTTGGTAAAGACTGCTTTAGTGCATACATGGCTTTGATTGCTTTATCTGCTAGGTTACCTCTAGCTTCTGTAAATTTACCATTTGATTATTCCAAGATAATTATAGGAGTTGACACAGCAAAGTTAAAACAATTGGTATAAACGCTTGTATAAACGCTGAATGAAAATATAAACGCTGCCCTTACCTGTTCCCCTAGTTCGTAGTATTTTATCCCTCTTTTCCATCGAAGCGTTGGGAATGGAGTACCACGTATTACCATACACGTAAACGAAACAAAATCATCTTCATCTCTCGTCTCGTTTTGCGATGGTCCAAGCACAGGAATAACATTGACAGTAAGATGAGCACTATCTGTAACAAACGCCACTCTGTTTTCAGCCCGGCAATCATATTTACCACCATCAGATTCTTCCAAGTTCTGTATCGACAACGTCCGTCCATTTTCACCTAGGCAAGCAACAAAGACAACGTCGATTAATAATGCTGCCCTTTTTTAAAAAAAAACAGAAATCAGAAAGTGACAGGTTTTAGCATCTGACTCCTGTCATATACACATTTTTTAAATTAGACCCCCAAATAATTTACAGAAATTTTTCAAATAAAGATACTAAGAGGTTATTACAAAGATACCACAAAGTATTCACAAAGACAGTACAGTAGGAGTATCAACAGACGCGCAATGGAGGTGCACACTTTGCAGTTTCCTCAACCTTATTTATTATACATCTTTTCCTCTCAAGGATCATGGGAATGCTGAAATCCAAAAACTTTAGAACAGATTTTGCGAACTTCTTTTAGTGGGGTCTGGTAATCGTTCCATATTTAGAATTCACATGTATGAAAATATCCAGTGCAATATCACAAAATTATGGCAAGATTGTAACTTATGGCGTTGCGGTGACAGATATATAATAAAAAATTAATAGTAAGTTAGTAAAAAAACTTATTTTTGCAGCAAGGTTAGAGTAATCTACACATGAATCACTATATTTTCTGAAAAGTATAGCGCCATCTATGTCAGTTTGGCTCACCTATTTGATACTTGATGGGATTTTCTACAGGCGTATCATGGAAATACCAGACGACAACAGGAAGGGGGTCACCATCAGCGTGACATGTAAATCGTGCAGATTTTCCCTCATCCCCAGTCGTGTTTTGAGGTCCCTGTGTGATGACTGGAGGAACTGGAAAATAAAAATAAATCAATTGGACACTGTTTTTTGTATTTTTATCTGGAAAAAAAACTAATGAGGTAAAGTAAAATCATGACATTGCAGAAACACTCAATATTCTTATTCTCTAACCCTTACCCAAGACGTCCACAAATATTTCCACTTTCCTGGTATATCCCAACGTTGGCATTCGTGCACGACATGTGTAAGTGCCTTCGTCAGTCAAGGCAACATCAGTGATCCCAAGACCAGTCCCAGCCTTAGGAACGTATCTCGCTGCGACAGAAAGGGAATAAAACATTAAATCCATAAAAACAAAAACAAAAAGGGTTTCAATCTGTTTGCCTGGAATTCATTTTATATACTATTTGCATTTTGACTGATATCTAATAGTAAAAATATACAGAAAAGGATTTTCAATATTTTGTTGATTTCATGCGACCTTGAAAAATGCAAAAATAAATTCCAAGCACCTAGAGTACACAACAATTTATATGAGCAAGAGAATAGCATGTATCAACCGTGTTCAATCATTTTTTTTTTTATTTCTAATTGACATGCTAAAAAGTATGTATTACCCTCAAAATGCTTAAAGTAAATTCATTTAGCAGCCATTAAGGTTTTAATGCATTAATCCATTGTCACTACATTCTATTAGGTAATGAACACAATAAAACATTACACGCAAAGATGACGGCGGATGGCGACAGTTCCACTCAGGAGACATGAATGAATAAACAGGCGCACAGCTAATGTAATGTCTTCATTTAGAGGGTTGGGGAGATCTGAATGCGATTTTATATACATACATGTATGGATGTTTTTTAATGTTTGTTCGGTATGTTCTATTGTGTGCAAATTTCATTTAGAGGTGGGGGTGAGTGTTATTTTAATTATCCACAGCCCCTTATGAAGGATTGTGTATTTATTTAAGAATAATTTACAGACTAAATTTTGAATATATAGTCAGTTTTACTATTCATACAGGACATACCAGTATATGATAGAGTAACACAAGTTTTAACAGTGCATAACATTTCAGGACAGTCTAGTCCTTGACTTTCCAGATAGTGAAATTAAGAGTATTCTATTATAACATCATCAATCAACACATATTTAAAGCCAAATAACTGCAGATTCCTTTTGTAGAAGGAGACAATAGTTTGGCATCCAAATGTTAAAACATTTAGTACACATTGTATATACATATATACATTAAGGTGAAAATTATCCTTTCAATACCAATACTCTCTTTATTTTTTATAAATATCATAAATTTTACAATATAACTTTTGGGTGATGAAATGAAAATGGAATACAGTGGCCCCTCGCTAAGTCGCGGGTGTTGGGATCCAAGCAAAAACCGCGACTTATCGAGGGCCGCGACTTACCGAGGGACGTCGTGAAAGAGGGAGGTCGTGCATTTAAAAACATATAAAAAGCACATATAAACCCTCGGTTTAGTTAATTGATGTATCATCACATGTGTCAGGCAGTATTCGAATAAAATCATGATTATGTTTGCTGTAAACATTGCGTTGATTATTTTGTTTGGGTCTGATATTATGTGGGCCGCTTGCTGTTGCTTGCGACTTCGACGGTAACAGCTTCCAAAATAAACCAGTTTCATCGCAATTATAAACATGTTCGTCAAAATAACCACCTTCATAGATAATTTCTCTCAGTTTTTCGGGAAAAGTTCCGACAGCGTCAATGTTCCCAGATCGAGCTTCGTCTTGGATTGAGACTGCGTGTGTCGATAGCGTGTCTTCTGAGTTGTATGCTTTGCATTGGGTGATGGGACCAGATAGTGGAGTTCCGGCAGACCGTTCTTAAAGAAACGTAAACAGCTTTATCGGTGTCATCATTGTCGGACACTTTCGCTTGTTTTTCTGTTCAGTCCCGCCTCTTGGTCAACTTTGAAAACAAATTTACTTTTCATTTTTTACCCACCCACGAATAGTGGGCTCAACCACGTGCAACCCTTAACTTGGTTTGACACGGTCGATCGCCGTGAGTTTATGGCGTACGAACAGGCTGTATACATGTAGCTTTCGCTTTGACATGCTGCTCAATTGAGAAATAGAGATCAGAATTCTATGAATTCAACTCATTGTAGCGAGTTTTTGTAAAGGTATACCAAAATGGGACCGGCCAAGAAGTACGTACGGTCACTACTCGACACCCCTGTTGACACCTTGAGTAAGGCTGCCGTCACCCATTGCGTCTCAGCAATTGACGGACAGTAGGTGTTAAGTTGTCTCTTTAACGGTTAGTTAAAAATACTATGCCACGAAACATTAGTCTTTGTACTTCAAAACTGCTGTCAAAACACAATAGAAATTTTGGGAGCCATCCAAGTACCCGCGACTTAGCCGAATCGCGACTTACCGAGGCGCGACTTAGCGAGGGGCCACTGTATTTTCAAATGATGGGATTACAAAGAATCTTCATTTATTTGCAATTGAAAGTTTAATACAAATATTTATAAAGATGACCAGAATGTTGTGTCAAGATACAAATTTTGTGTTTGGGAGAGAGGCTAACCGATATCATTACATCTTATTTTCTTGTAATTGTTTATTCTTTATGAGTAAGTCTTATATAACATACACCAATTCATTTATTTCAGTCTCCATAGAAACTGACTTGCACCATTCAGCATCTATCAATATGGCCACTGCTATGAATTCAAAGCAAAACTAGAATGAGTCGTAACAAACAGCGCTATATAGCAATGAAAGCTCAATCTAGCAATAAAGAAGTTAGTCAGCACAATTATTTCAACTACTTGTTTCATATCACGCATAACAGCAAGGTCAAGATGCCCGAGTTTTAGTTACTAGTAACCATGTGAGTAAAATAAAAGGAAGATCACATAGTCTATTATTAACAATACAATAACACGTATAGCATGCTTAAATCAAACAGTTTCACCACCATCCACTGAGTTCATGACCTACAAGACCTACCACATCAGAAAAAACAGCTGCAAACTGCAGGTTTTCAATAAAGCAATATTAAAATTTACAAGAAACCATCAACTCTGTTTAGCATTTATTTATGATGTACTGGTATGGCAATGAAAAAGTGAAAATGTTGACATGCTAACATACTTGAAGGATCATCTGTAGTTTGCGGCTCCTCGTTCATCGGTGTGAAGCGACCTTCGAGTTGAGGCAGAGAGTGAAATTGAAATGAGAGGATGTGAAATGTTAGTTTAAGTGAGTGGAAGACGATAGAAACAGGTGTTGTCTCAGGAATCTGAGAGGTTAATAAAGTTGATAACTTATTATTAATTTCGTAAGACAAATTTTCATCAATTTCATCAGTCAAGAAAAATAGTTTCACTCAACAAGATAAGGGAATCACAGTGACTTTCGTGATATGCATACAGGCTTAACCTAAATCTTCAAATTGTGAAATTTTTTCGGGAAACAAATCTTTAACATTAAACATTGCCAGTTTAGAACAAAACAAATTCAAATTGCCTGGCCAATTCTATACACTGATAGCTATCAATAAAATATTAACTTTATTAACCTAAGAGGTACTTTTGTGTTTTTGAACAGTGACAGGAAATAAATGAAAGTTGACATGAATGAACATACAATAACACTTCTCATAACAGCCAATATTTAGGTCACATTTTGATATTTACATATTTACAATCTAAATAAAATAGAATTACAGAATTTTTGGCAGCTTTGTTGATTTTGATTATTCTCATAATTATTAGCGGCCAAGCAGGTACCAATAAATTGGTTTATGAGGATAACAGTTTCAGTACCTGCTGTTAACCTTTTCACCACCAGTTCCCTCTTTTCATCACAATTCACAAAATAGTCCGTTTATAGATTGGGACAAAAATAGCAAAATTTGTTTTGTCAGTTGGCTCCAAAGTTAGGGTTTATTTCCAGAAATATTGAAGAAAATACAAAAAAAAAAAAAGTGCAAAAAAATTGTGGTGAGAAAGTCTGGTGGTGAAAAGGTTGAGAAATATTAGTTAATTTCAAGAAACAGAGAGGCAGTAATGGTGAATATTGTGAGAAATTTAAATAGCTTGGTATATTCAAAGAAGAGCAGAATAAATCTATATAACTCCATAAGACATCACATAAACAAACATAGAATCGAAATAAAGAAAATACATCATACTGTATAGGCAGTTTGGGAGTTGAGGTGCTAGATTAATAAAATATAACTTAGTCCATAGAGAAGAAAACCAAGAAAATGATTAGTTATATTATTATTACTACATATACCATATTTACTCTATTGGAAGTACATTTTCAATAGAAGTGAACACAAACTAAAAACTACATTCACTGGATCATTAATATAAAACTTATTTTGTTCAAGTACATGTACTACTAATAGAGCAAATACAGTAATACTGCTACTGCTAACAAAAAAAATCGGGAAAGTATGAAGTATGTGGAAAATTGTTGGGAGAAAGTAAAATCAGATTTCATCAGTGAATCAACATTGGTGAAAACTGCCTGACTTGTCAAAATGTGGAGTGCAAATTGTCCTAAATTCAGCAATTTGGGGAAAGTAGATGAATTAATAACATGTACCAGCCTTCATTAACATACATTAGCCATATTTTGTGCAAACTCACGAGGGCAGTCAACCACGTGTGTACAGTACAGTTCTCGCGGAAGCTTTGGCTTTTGTGGCATCATTGTCGCATACGCATGGCTTCATTGTCGCCTCAGCATCGCATCATTGTGGCATCAGCTTCGCGTCATTGAAAATTGAAGCTGTGTTCGCCTCACTTATTTTGTGACATCATCGTGGCCTCAGCTTCACAGTCTCATGGCATCAACATGGCATCAGCTTCAAAGTATTGTGACATGAGTATGACCTCATTATTTTCACATGGAAAGGCAGTAGAGAAAAACAAATGTACAGAAGTTCGATATGTAATCGATTTGAAATTCAAAGCAGTAAGGGGTATAAAATAATATGACCAAGAGTAAAATGACATTTTAAAAAGATATCTTGTTTAATTATTTAATGTTGCGAGTATTGGGTACCAAAAACTATGTGAAGTACATTGCAATCTGCAAGGTGACGAGAGTCATATTGACTGCAAGGAAAGACGTGACAAATTTAAATCACACGATGCAATCGTCGTTCGGAAACAACACAATTTGCTATACGAAATGAAACTGTTCTTGTTATAAAATTACCTTATTTTCGTTCATTTTATTTGCTGGGAAGAGAACAGATTCAGATTCCTCATTTTGGTGGTACTTTTCTGTGTTTTGTTTAGTTTTAGCCGAGTCCGATCCCATGCCCGGACTACTAATACATGCAAAACACATGAACGCCGCCCGACGTTGTCGCCTGCCATCTTGATACAAAGTTCCAAAACAAGTGCGTACATTTCCAACTATGATTGGATGGTTGTGGTGGCGTCGGTCTGGTAAAATTTTACATCCAAATTAAGTCACGATCAGTGACCTGAGCTCGATCTATACGTACTTTAAAAGTATTCTCACAAAAAAAATATTTTCTAATAAAAACGAGCCACAGGCCTGGTAAAAAATCGAATAGCACTTGAAGTGCAGAAATAATTTATTGGGCTTCAGAAAAAAAGTGTTCATTTAGTTGTAGCCGTAAATATTTGGTGACCAGTCGATGAACAATTTGAAACTCGTTGTACACACGAAAGTCCTTCGATACTGAATATCATCGACCCCAATCTGGTTTACCTTATTTCCCAACTGATTTGTATCTCAGCCCAGTTTTCCTTTTTTCTTTTTTTGAACTGAGGTCAAATCCCAGTCGTTTGTCAAAATATACCGATGTTTTTCAGTGAATGATTGTAAAGCCTGTCACAGCACAGTGAATCGACGCCGGAGATTGGACAGTACGACGACCCTTCAATTAGCGTCAAATATGCTTTGTTACAACATCATTGATTTGCTGAAAGTTACCTGATCGGAGCACGACCTGGGTCACAGAACCATATTTGTCTGTATTATCAACGGGACTTTGCGAGAGAACCACACCCACATTTTCAACCATTTTTAGTGCGGAAGTTGCCAACAAATGTCGATAAACTCGTGAATTTTATGGATTTGAATAAAACAAGTCATTGTCAATGACACGTCCCCGTTCCGTTCATATTTGAGTGACATATACATTCAAAGCAGATCATGACCGAAATGCACCTGCATATGTACAACACATTGTGCTAAATCTGAACAAAATCCATCCATGCATGACTGAGATCCAGTTCTGGAATTGTGAAAATATGTGATTTTGATTCATTTTCGGCCTTAAAATGGCCATCATTCCGCTATTGTTAAGCAGATCATGAAACAAATGCACATATCTATTTGTGACATGATGTACCATGTGTGTGTGAAGTTTGAACTTGATCAATCCAGACATGTCTTGGATACGGATCCAGAACTGAATTCTTTAAAACAAAATGGCCGCCAGTCGGCCATTTCGAACTTGATCCAAAAAAAAAATGACGTGCATCAAGGTCCTATTATGTTTAATGTATGTACCAAATTTGAACAAAATCCGTCCATGCATAACTGAGATCCAGGTCCGGAATGGTGAAAATGTGCGATTTTGATGCATTTTCGGCCTTAAAATGGCCGCTATTCGGCTATCGTTAATGAGATCATGAAACAAATGCACATACATATTTGTGACATGATGTACCTTGTGTGTGTGAAGTTTGAACTTGATCAATCCAGACATGTCTCGGATACGGATCCAGAACTGAATTCTTTAAAACAAAATGGCCACCAGTCGGCTATTTCGAACTTGATCCGGAAAAAAAAATGACGTGCATCAAGGTCCTATTATGTTTAATGTATGTACCAAATTTGAATGAAATCCGTCCATGCATAACTGAGATCCGGGTCCGGAATGGTGAAAATGTGCGATTTCAATGCATTTTCGGCCTTAAAGCGGCCGCCATTTGGCTATCGTTAATGAGATCATGAAACAAATGCACATACATATTTGTGACATGATGTACCTTGTGTGTGTGAAGTTTGAACTCGATCAATCCAAGCATGTCTCAGATACGGATCCAGAACTGAATTCTTTAAAACAAAATGGCCGCCAGTCGGCCATTTCGAACCCGATCCAAAAAAAAAAATGACGTGCATCAAGGTCCTATTATGTTTAATGTATGTACCAAATTTGAACAAAATCCGTCCATGCATAACTGAGATCCGGGTCCGGAATGGTGAAAATGTGCGATTTTGATGCATTTTCGGCCTTAAAATGGCCGCTATTCGGCTATCGTTAATCGGATCATGAAAAAAATGCATGTGCATATGTCCCATATAAGGTGTGATGTATGAGTGAAGTTTGAACTTAATCGGTCCATGCATGTTCGAGATACAGGTGATCACGGACGCACGGACGCACACAGGGCAAAACATAAGTCCCCGTTTTCGGACTGCGTCCGAACGGGGACTAATAAAGCTAGCGATTGGTAAGACTGGTTAATAATATATCCCCGATGCCCTTCGAATTTTTTTAATTTTATTTCAAGGCGAGAAATGGATAATTGAAGTTCCATCGATTTCAAGGCGACTGTTTCACCGCGACAACTTTACGCTGTGTTGTAGTTTCACGAGGTAAAAAAATATATATAATAAATAGTACATGTTTAATTATTTGGTTTTACAGCCCGCAAATTACGGGACAAGATCCCCATGAATTACGATAAATAAATGCTGATTGTGTTGAATAATGGACGTCGGGACCGTTTGGAGAAACCAACGGGGATCGATATTCCAAACAGATTATTGGGACACAGTCGGTAGACATTTCAAACAAATGAAATTATTAACGAAAGACGAGATTTTTCCAGATATTTACGAACATACTGTCACAACAAATATATGCAAAATTGACAAATACACAAGGAGATATTAGGTTTTATTTTAACCTTAGAAATATTTTTTTTCACTCAGTCCATGCGTGGGACTTCTATTTAGCTTCATGGTCATTCAGCTTGTGTTCTCCTTGGGGGAAATAAAAATAATTATACAAATCGTAAACTCAACACAGTCAGGAGAAGAAACCCGGACAATCATGTCGTACTTCTGTTGAAATACATTTTGTAGCAGTGCGTCACGTCAGAATATTGTTTAAAATAAAATAGTTAATCTCAGCCAAATCTAGGTCAAAGGGTCAGATTGCGTGCATATAATTATAGATAGTTAAAACAAAAAGTATTTGAACTTTTGACGGTTGTTTAACATCTATGCACGGTTATTAAACTAGTAACCGTGATCTATGAAAACCAGAAAATTGTTAGTAGTCCGAATTTTTGCACAGTCGAAAATAAAGCGGAAATTCAACAAGTGGTCGCAAAAGCGAGCGATTGAAAAGCGGAAACGAGTTCTGTACTTCTTTGTTTGATGAAGCGATGCTGATGCCACATTGTCGCCATAATGAGGCCACAATGAAGCGAAGCGATAACCGCCTAACTTTTTAATGTCGTGACATTGAAGCGATGCTGAAGCCATAACAATGCCATAATGACGCGATGCTGAAGCGAAGGTGAAGCTGAAGTGAAGCCAAAGCTTCCGCGAGAACTGTACTGTAAGTGATTTTTTCACTTTTACAATGTGTGTTTGGCATCTTTATAGAAAAGTCTGGGGAAAATGACTTTCTAAAAATTCAGAGAGACTAACTTACCATCATTTGGCAGTTCTTCATCATTAAATTTCCACTGTACAGTAGGCATTGGGTTTCCTGTGACAACACAGGTTATAAACCCTTCCTCACCCACGGTAAGGAACTGCTCTTCTTCTGCATCTTCAAACTCTATACCTTCTACATGGGGAGACAAAAAATGGGATAAATGTGGAATTATCACTTTTTGAAACAGTGCCCTCTAGTGGTGATATAGTACCACCATACTGCCATGTGCATTTATTGATTAATTCGATCCCCTTGGTCAAAAACCAGCAACTGAAATCAGATATATATACCAGTAGATTTCACTAAACAAAGCAAATTATTTTTGCTCTTGTAATATTAACATAGTAACTGAACTAAACTAAAAACAAGAACAGTGAAAGGCAGTGAATAATTAAAACATTTAATCAAAGTTTTTTTTAATGTTTGTTCCATTTTTCTTTTTTTTTCTTTTTTAACGAAAAATTCACTGAAAACTAAAAAAAAAAACGATCACTATAAAATACAATGAGATGCAAACTTACTATAAATTTGTACACTAACTGTTTTTGAGAGACTACCAGCTCTACAAGAATACGATCCTGCATGGTTTTCTTGGATATTATCAAAAAATAATACGATGGCGAATTTACCGTCCTGCTCAGTATACCGCTCCTGACTACCGCCTGTAACGAACATCATTGTTAGATTGAACGGTTGTTGTGATAAGCAGAGCCACAAATCATGCAGTTGTAGGTATCCTTGAAAATAAGTTATTATTTGTAGATGCAAGAATCAAAATTAAGGCATGTCTAACTGTCTCAGACTTTAGCACAGGTGAATAAAGATGGATAAATTTGACCAAATTCTAATGTCCAGAAAATTTCTTTCAGAATTTTTAAGAATTTTTAAGAATTATGAAATGATGAGGCAATAATTGAATCTGAAGCTTAAGACCACATGTGTTTTTTTGCACTAATTTGTTTATTTTTCTCTAGCAATTCAACCATCCGGCTGGGAAGGCAAACATCAGAGAAGGGCTTAAATTTCAGTATTCTGACAACACCAAATTTCAAGACCAATATGGCTTCATTTTGGAGTGATATTTATACAATTGCCTTCATGAATTATGCATCCTGTTTGTGTTATCTGTGTTGATTCAGGTTTTACAGTTTCACATGATCAACTATTATGTGTACATTGATAAAGCTAGTTGTATTTACCTGAACCTCTGTCATATACTTGGTTTCCCTGTGGATCAATCCAGATAGGATATTCATATTTATTGGTGCCTATGCTTTCACATGTAAATGAAAATAATGATCCTTCTTCAAGATACTGGTCAGAACCCGGTATTATTTCTAATTGTTGTTGACTGTGGCATACTGAAAATGAGAAGAAGAAAAAAATATGAGGATACCGGAAAGTATGCACGAAGACAGTACAGATTAGAAGACAAGCTGGAATCGAAATTTTTGGAAGTCTGATGGGTTAACAGTTTTAAAAGTATATTATTATATGGTATTATTTGGTAGTCAATCTGGTTTTCAAGGTACTTTAGAGCCATGCAGAAGAACACAAATAGAAATAAATGTCATTTTGCTTGATTTGTGAATGATATCCGAAGTTTTGAAAACTAATAATTGGTTTATTTCAAAGTAGTCTAAGAGGGCTACTACATTTTAAAATGGTAGCCCCAGGACAAGTTTTACTAGTCTGAGTGTCTTCAGCTACTGTTAATTTAGAGCCCCGACAATAAAACATCTCTTTTGCCTGTAAAATTATTTGGTGTAAATTCACTATATATATTAAACACGGTAAACAGCAAAAAATGGAACTTAATTGGGCTACAGCGCCACCACCATCAAAATCTTGTATTAGATGATCCAAGTTTTAATTCTGCAGTCCATTTTAATCTTTGCGTTCTCACATAATCTCTTTGGGATTAAGTCAGAACAAAACTCTCTTCTCTCCACTCTGAATAAAACCCAATTTATTGCATATTCAGCAGTAATGTTAGTAAGAAAATACAATTATATATAAAATGTCAGTTATTGTTATTTCTGATTTCAAATATTTTGTATAAATATCCACTGGCTTGGATTATTAATATGTAATTGCAGTCATTAATAGTTGATTCTGAGATGTATTTTATTAACATATCCCAAGGTTTGGATAAAGTCATCGCTCATTTTTCACATTTCCTATGCAATAATGTGAGTAGGCAGATAAATTGGATTCTTTCACACAGACTACTTAGGTAGCTAAAGAGACATTAAGGACAAGAGTAGACAGCTATATTTAGTCATCAGACAGCTTCAGAGGAAACCATAGAATATTTGTGCTCAACTGCTAGAAATGTTATAACCTCATAGGAAATACTGATGCAGTAACCATAGTGACCATGATGTGCTGTAAACCATCTTAGTTGTACATTGAACACCAAAGTCAATTTGTATCACTTTACAAAAATATTGAAACCAGCAAACACAAATTCCTTATCATATTGCAGAATTTGTCCAGAATTAAACACAGAAATTATACACAAAAAATATAACCAACATTTGGGGGGTTGATGTTCAAAGGGTTTCAAAATCAATGAAAGGAAAAACACAGACTGTTGTATCCACTGAATTAGGTTAATATGATTAAATATTCAGATTATGTGTGGTTCAATGCAGTCTTTGCTATATAGAGATCAGTATCAGTGACTTTCACAGAACCACTCTTCAAGAGATTCTGAAACAACATAGACAGTAATAATTGCATATGCCCAAAATTTGTGTGAGTGAAAATTTATAAAATTTTATGAACTAGAATATTCTATAGGGAAATTACCCAAAGATTTATTTGTACGGATAGAATGAGTGCATAATCAAAGCCCTGCAACATAGTCAACACATTGCAAGATGCTGAATTGTAGGAGTTACAAACATTGACTTACAAAAACTAAAAGCAATGCAACATTTTGTTTGTTTGCTTTAAAATTAAGATTGAATTCCATGGAAATTACAGAAATGTGAACAAATTTACCCTTAATTGATCAACAACAAAAATTTTTGATCAAAAGGTTAAAAATACAAATTTCTAAAATTCATTTCTTAAAAATTAGGATTTAGAAAAATAAGTGTAAAAATATCCGTTTCAAGGTTGGAAGTTCATCTTATCCTTTAATAGCAAAAATCATCTTATTTGCCCAGATACAAATCGGCCTTGGTGACTGGGAAAGTTAGAGGAAACTTAGTAATTACTGAGACTTTTACTGAAATAAACATGAAGAGAAATTTACTCCATGGAGAGTGGCAGTGTGGTACTGAACTTGATCCTCAGAAAGTCAGTGCATAACAAATTGTTACCAGGCAGGGAAAAGTACTAAAGTAAACAAACACAGCAAGACATTTCAAATGGCATCTCCAGAGAGTTATGGTAATCACTATCAAACAGAAAACACTAGCTAAGGTCAAACATACCAAGTAATGTCAACATTTTTTCCACCAAAAGATTTGTTATCAATTTCTATTATTTTTATTTTTTACACCTTTTGTGAAATAAAGTTATAATTATTATTATTACTAAAACAACTAAAACATTGATTTTTTTTTTTGTAACCAAAGATTGAAAGATTGCTATCCCCACATGACTGACCCTCACAACCATTCATCAACCAGGGTTCCTAGTCATATTTCACATTAATTAATGAAGTTATTAAAACATGATAAAAATTCACAAAATAAACAGCAACTTTCAGTATTCTCACCACACATATTTTGCTGCATGATTTAATTTTTGTCCAAGTTTTTTTTTTACTCTCATGAAACAAATTGTCTCACAAAAGTGTAAGAAAATACAAGTGACAATTCATAGAACTGGATACACTGTCATCACTATATGGGGGACAATTTAAAATATTTCGTTTACTTCTCTAGTTCCACATGGATAGATAATTGTCTCATACTTTCTAAACTGATGGAACAAATTCTACCACACATTGTTTAATTCCTGATGAGAACACTGATTTACACACATCTCTTTGATAAATACAATAGACCAAGTATTCTTTTTAAAACACAATCAGAAGACAGCTTGCAAGAAACAAGTGTAGCAGATAAAATAATCAAATCCATACAGTAGGATGCAACTGATTATTATTATGAATATTAGTTTGAAACAAGTTACTTTTAATTGAATTCTCTGAATACCCAAGTCAGAATAAACAAGTCATTGTCAATGACACGTCCCCGTTCCGTTCATATTTGAGTGACATATACATTCAAAGCAGATCATGACCGAAATGCACCTGCATATGTACAACACATTGTACTAAATTTTTAAAACTAGCGCCGAAGGCGCATATTAGTTTTTATGTTTATATAAGAGATTGCATACTTACCTTTGGTTAATGAAATTTTAATTTCATAAACAAATGGGATAATTGCCAATTATCATATAATACTGGTTAAATAAAATCGAAATAACAGTGGATAGCTCCCGTAGGGGGCGTCCTTCCCCTGTCATCTGATTTGCATACTTCCAGATCTTTTTGACCACGATATTGATTCGTAGCTATTTATCTGGGGTGGTTTTGGGTGGGAAGGTAAGTATGCAATCTCTTATATAAACATAAAAACTAATATGCGCCTTCGGCGCTAGTTTTAAAAGTTTATTACAGAGTATTGCATACTAACCCCTTTGGTTAATGAAATTTTAATTTCATAAACAAATGGGACAGATTACCAGAGAATATCTCTTGGCAGATAAATACTACCCCACCTGATTATGGAATTGAAAAAATTCCATCCCCCCAACTGTATAACTCCCGCTAACTGAATAATTCTTGCAGTTGCGGAAAGTTACATGCCCTATTGTTTCGTTACAACTTGGCCTGTCACTAGGTAGCCTAACGAGTGTAGGCCCTGTGACTCGGCCGCTAGGTCTTTCAGGTAATAAGAGAGAAAAGTGTTGCTAGTTTTCCAGGACCCGGCTGCTAGCACCTGGGCTAAAGAAGCTCCGCTAGCAAATGCCAGTGTATTACCTATGCCTCTTAAGTCATGCATCTTGGCAGTGACTTTGCCTGCCTCTGTGCTCAAATACTTATCACTATAAGCGTGGTAAACTGTCTCTTTTACCCATCTCGCTAACGTGAATTTCGACGCCGCTGAGCTTTGTTTACCTTTTTGGTAACAAACGAACATTGACCTTTGACCCCTTCTGACCCCGGAAGTACGTTTCTTATAATAAGCTAGCGCACGTACCGGACAAAGAATTCTGTCTTGTTTTTCATTGGAAATATTGCTCAGTGCCGGGATAACGATCGGAGTCGCCGTCTCGTGCAGTTTCTGATTTTTTCCTCTGAATTTTACTGATGTCATTAAAATCGCTTTATCGGGATAAAACACCGTAAAATTGTCTTCAAATGACAGAGCGTGTATTTCGCTAACTCGCCTCCCTGAAGCGAGTGCTAGTAGAAAAACAGTCTTTTTCGTCCAGTCCTGTAGTGACGCCAATTCCTTCGGTTCGTATGGGAATTGTCGTAGCGCTTCAAGGACTACTGACAAGCTCCATGCAGGTGCTTTGTACCTCTCAATGGGGCCCGCCTGTGTAATAAAGCCCTTGAACAGATCGGAGATTGTCGGGTCATCCGAAATGTTTTTGTCTAGGCTTATGCAAGACACCAATTACGAAATTTTTCCCAGTGGTATTGATACAATCCATTTGAGGAATCCCTAAGCCCGGCCGTCGTTGTTTGCGACACTTGGCTTGAAAACCCTTGCGCAATTCTAAATTGCTGGATAGTTTCCACACGTGAAGTTGGTACAGCTCCGGGTTGGTTGGTGTATAACCGCCGGGTTGTGTCAACGTGATTTCTTGTGGCAGGCTTCTCGGATGGTCCGTTAGCAGAGACAGCAGTAACGGAAACCAAGTCTGAGACGGCCAGTTCGGTGCCACTAGAATCATGTGCGAGTTCTCCGATTGTTCCAGTTTTTGTAACGTTCGGTGGATCAATGGAAATGGTGGTAATGCGTAACTGAACATTCCGCCCCACTCCATCTGAAGTGCGTCCCACGTCAGTGACTGTTTGTCCGGATAACGCGTCACAAAAACGGGACGTTTTTTGTTTTCCGGTGTTGCAAACAGATCTACCTGGGGTTCCCCCAACATGTCGAACACTAGGTTTACTGCCGTCTGTGACAGCTCCCATTCTGTGTCGTCGTAGGGTTTCCCCCGGGATAGCGAGTCCGCTACACCGTTTTGGACTCCCGGTATATGTTTGCACATCAGCTCGACTTTGTTTTGTGCACACCACTTTAGCACTGCTACAGCATGGTCGTTTAACGACTGTGATTTCGTTCCCCCTTCCTTGTTGAGGTAAGCTACTACAGTCTGATTGTCGGATCTTATTAACACGGCCCGGTTTTTTACCGCTTTTTTGAAGGATTGCAGGGAGAACTGCTCCGCTAGCATTTCCAGTCGGTTTATGTGAAATTTCCTTTGTTTTTCGTTCCACTGACCGTGTGCAATCCCGTCCATGCAGTGCCCTCCCCAGCCCGTCATGGATGCGTCCGTCACCAACGTTACTGTCGGTTTCGCCTTGTCCATGGGAATCCCCGCCGTGAGGTTCTTGAGGTTGCCCCACCACGGAAGTGATTCCAGAAAGGCCGGTGTGAACAGTACCGGTTTTTCGTATTTTATCCCGTCCTTTGATAGTCGCATTTTTAACTGTGCGTCTAACACTAGGCGTTGGATCGGTCTGGACTGTAGCGCCGCTCTCGGTACTAAGCCCCTCATCGAAGTTAACATCCCCACGAGTCGCATTACCTGGCGTAGTGTGGCTTGTTTTTGTTTTAGAAATGATTGTATCATTTTTTGTACATTGTCGATTCTGTGCTGGGCTGGTCGGATCATGCCTTTCTCCGCATCCAGTTCCATGCCCAGAAAGACTATTTTCTGCGTCGGTATTAATTCTGATTTTTCCATATTTATCAGAAAACCTAGCTTTAACAGTAGACTGACAGTCCGCTCGGTTGATTGACAAATCAGGTTCCGATTTTGACTTTTTATCAGCCAGTCGTCTAAGTAGGGGTTGACGTCTGCTGCGTTCTTGTGCAGTAACGCCACCACTGTGCGTAGAACTTTTGTAAACAGAAGTGGGGCTGACGTCAGGCCGAAAGGTAGGACGGTGTACTGATACGTTACACCGTTCACCACGAATCGTAACAAGCGCCTGCTTTCTGTGTGTATTGGTATGTGCAGGTAAGCGTCGGTCAAGTCGAGGGACGTCATCCAGTCCCCTTTTTGAATTGACGCTCTCACTAGTGCCGGAGTTAACATTTTGAACGTTTCTTTCTTCACAAATTTGTTCAACTCCTTTAAATCCAGCACCAGCCTGTACCCACCGTTGGATTTCTTGACGGGAAATAACCTCGAGATGAAAGAATTTTTCGGGTTTTGTACCCGCTGAATTACCTTTTTTTCGAGTAGTATTTCCACGCTTTCTTTCAGTATTGTTGACTGAGTAGAGCCCGGTTTCCCCGAAATACATGTTCTTTTTTTTGCATTTCGGTTCTTTTATCAACGGTATTCGATACCCGTGTGTTATTATCGATATCACATACGGATCGTTTATAGTTTCTTTCCACCGGGGAATACATTTCTGCAGACGCAGTGCCACCGGCGTCGAGGGACTCACCAACCCTCGGTCGCTTGTGGCGGTATACATTGACATCGCCGATTTCTCCATTTCCCCCTGGAGTGAATGCGGCGTTATATCCCCGTTTAACGTCCTTCCCCCCCTTTTTTTCCAACCTGGAGGGGAGTAGGGACTCTGCCTTACGGGTTTCTGTTCTTTCACCGGTCTATGCGTCATTCTCCCTAGGTCCACGCATTCGGCCGGTTGTTTGTTTATACAATCGCCCACCGACCTGAGGTGCGGCCGACCGTGTTTTTGTTGTGCACGATTGAGTTCCCGCCATCCTGGGCACTGAACAAAATCGCTTAATGCACGATGTTTTGCACGACTTGGTTCCCGCCGACCTGGGCACTGGACCGAATCGTTTAATGCAAGTGGTATATGTGTAAGGGGATCTGTGGTTTGATTTGTTTGACAAAAATACTCGGAGACTTGAGTAATATTTGACATGTTTAATCGCACCTTGTTTTGATACATTACCATATTTGCTGACGTATAGTCAGGAAGACTTTTTAGTGTTACCAGTCTGTTTCGAGAATTGTTTATTCTGTCGCTGCTGGTTTTCACTTTTTCCTTTTGCCTGATTCGGGTTTGCCTTTGCGTTTCCCTTGGGCTGACCCGTAGTAGCTTGGTTAACTGGCTTCGCCTTGGTCGCGATGCTCTGTTTGTTATTAGCGGCTTGCTTGGCTTTAAAGGCGCCTTCGATCATCACACGGTTAACTTTTGCCGCTGCTTTCTCATTCAACTTAGAATTCACAGCGCTGAGTTTTCCGTCGAATAATTTGGTCCCTCTGAAATCGATCGTCGCCAATTCGTTCTTGATTTCAGCGTTGGCGGCTGTCTTTAGCATAGCGGACCAAATTGCTGCACGGCGAGAGTGTTGAATAGTCGCTCGTAACTGGAGGTGACTCTGTATTATGTCAGCGTCGACGACGTTAGTCGCGACCAACAGCGGCTCTAATGTGCTAAACAGTTCATCCTTGGTGATGTTGCCTGTTTTGAATTTCGCTAACTGAATTTGTGTAGTAGTAGTGAAAAATTCTCTATGGCTTAATGCAAGAGAAGTGTCCCAAACGTTGTTTTCCAATCTACATAGCGTTGACTGGGACAGGCAATACGGGATGTAAACTTGTGGTTTGCCGAGTGGATGTTTCGTTATACTTCCTTCGGCGACCATTTCCCGGACGCATGGCTCCAGTTCTGGTGGTTGTACGCCGAGAGGTCGTTCGTGCAGGCTGGCGTCGGTACCGACCGGTGTTTTCCACTCATCAGCGGGCGGTATGACTTTTTGGTAGCGTCTGCTCCAATCGTCCCGGTTAGTCCCCAAGAAGTCGTCCTTGGTGGCTGTAGCGGTTTTCTCGGTAACTTCACGATCCCATTTGCCTCCTCCGATCACGCGTTGTGTTATAGCAGCGCCCTGTGTCAGTCGGGGAGACCATGGTAGCATTGCTGAAGTCGTAAAAGTGTCCTTTTTCGGCAGTGTAGACAAACCGATCGAGAAACGTGGGGCGTCCGCCATCGGTGGAATCGGTAGAGGTAAGATTTTCTTGACCATAACCGCACCTTTCGTGATAGCATCGGAGCGGATTTTGAATTCGGGGTCCTCCTTGTCGGTACCACTCGCTGTTGTGGTTTTCGACGAGCCGGCCTCCCCCGCGTTGCTTGTAGCATCTTCAGTAGAAAAAATCACGCCTGCCTCAGCCAGTGCGTCTTCAACATTTTCTCGCACCACTGTTGTGTAGGATTTTTTCTTTTCCGCCTGGAGAGCGCTGACACTTAATGCTTTTGGTGGTACCTCTTCGTCTACTGGGTTTTCCAAAACTTTAATTTTTCTGGTCAGTAGATCCACCTTGTTCTGTAAATGAGCTATAACACTTTGCTCATTGTCAGTCTCCTTTGGACGTTTTTGGCTGGGTTCGTCTGCCAATAGTTCGTCCTCAGCGTTGGTAGGTACCGATGAAACCGAAGACTCCTCCAAATGACGTTTTTTTGGATTTCTTCTTTCCTGATTTTCCCGTTGACTTGCGTAGGCGGGAATCCCAGTTCCAAGTTTCTATCGGCCAGGCGAGGCAAACACCGCAGTTGATGTGCCCATTACATTTTCTGCCACATGGAATGCAAATACGGTGATCATCGTAAGTGAGCATCGATATATGGCACTCTTCACACTTTCGTCCGAAAGTGTTTGAATCCGAAGTGCTGGGGGATGAACGGTGTTCAACTCTCCGGTATCCATATTTTCCGCCATCTTGAAACTGAAGGCGGGCTTTTGAGTTTCGTTACTAAAACTACAATTTTTTACTCAAGGTGACTAAGTACGAAGTTCTTGATGTCCACAAGAGCTTCCTGACACACTAATAGTTCGGTGGCTGTGTTGATGGGTGGTAACAATGTATTTCCACCGCAAAAACAATGATATTTTGGCAAGCCCAAATTTCAACCGTGAATCAATCTCGTGGTTAAAAATGGAAGTATGCAAATCAGATGACAGGGGAAGGACGCCCCCTACGGGAGCTATCCACTGTTATTTTGATTTTATTTAACCAGTATTATATGATAATTGGCAATTATCCCATTTGTTTATGAAATTAAAATTTCATTAACCAAAGGGGTTAGTATGCAATACTCTGTAATAAACCTGAACAAAATCCATCCATGCATGACTGAGATCCGGTTCTGGAATTGTGAAAATACGTGATTTTGATGCATTTTCGGCCTTAAAATGGCCATCATTCCGCTATTGTTAAGCAGATCATGAAACAAATGCACATATCTATTTGTGACATGATGTACCATGTGTGTGTGAAGTTTGAACTTGATCAATCCAGACATGTCTTGGATACGGATCCAGAACTGAATTCTTTAACAAAATGGCCGCCAGTCGGCCATTTCGAACTTGATCCGGAAAAAAAAAAGACGTGCATCAAGGTCCTATTATGTTTAATGTATGTACCAAATTTGAACGAAATCCATCCATGCATAACTGAGATACGGGTCCGGAATGGTGAAAATGTGCGATTTCAATGCATTTTTGGCCTTAAAGCGGCCCCCATTTGGCTATCGTTAATGAGATCATGAAACAAATGCACATACGTATTTGTGACATGATGTACCTTGTGTGTGTGAAGTTTGAACATGATCAATCCAGACATGTCTCGGATACGGATCCAGAACTGAATTCTTTAAAACAAAATGGCCGCCAGTCGGCTATTTCGAACTTGATCCGAAAAAAAAAATGACGTGCATCAAGGTCCTATTATGTTTAATGTATGTACCAAATTTGAATGAAATCCGTCCATGCATAACTGAGATCCGGGTCCGGAATGGTGAAAATGTGCGATTTCAATGCATTTTCGGCCTTAAAGCGGCCGCCATTTGGCTATCGTTAATGAGATCATGAAACAAATGCACATACATATTTGTGACATGATGTACCTTGTGTGTGTGAAGTTTGAACTCGATCAATCCAAGCATGTCTCAGATACGGATCCAGAACTGAATTCTTTAAAACAAAATGGCCGCCAGTCGGCCATTTCGAACCCGATCCAAAAAAAAAAATGACGTGCATCAAGGTCCTATTATGTTTAATGTATGTACCAAATTTGAACAAAATCCGTCCATGCATAACTGAGATCCGGGTCCGGAATGGTGAAAATGTGCGATTTTGATGCATTTTCAGCCTTAAAATGGCCGCTATTCGGCTATCGTTAATCGGATCATGAAAAAAATGCATGTGCATATGTCCCATATAATGTGTGATGTATGAGTGAAGTTTGAACTTAATCGTCCATGCATGTTCGAGATACAGGTGATCACGGACGCACGAACGGACGCACACAGGGCAAAACATAAGTCCCCGTTTTCGGACTGCGTCCGAACGGGGACTAAAAAAATAAGGCAGAGGAAAAAAGTAATCCTATGTTTACAGTAATAGGGTAACAAAATATTGGGTAGGCAAAGTACAGTTAGGATTTTATTTACTTATTTACTACCACCTTTGTAATAAACAGGTTATTTCTATCACAACCATTTATTAATACCAAATTAAAACAGAATTACAACAAAGTTTGTCATTATATATAATGGATTTTTTTAATCATGTTTTTGGTCATCCACTACATCAAAAGAAGTAAATGAACAGTCATATTTTTGAGTAGAATGTTTAATTTGCATAAAAACAAAATAAAAATTGACTAACATGCATAAAATAAAAATTGGAATTTCACCAAAAATAAGGGTAGGTATGGTTATCAGAAACACCCTGCCCTCCCTTGCTCTAGTAAACCTGCATCATGTTTTCCATTATGGCTCTTTTGTCAAAAGATGATTAGGCCAGACTTTTTTTATTCCTTGTTTCTCGAGTTTTAATAAGGCAATTTTTTTGAGGAGGGCGGAAAAAAAATAAAATTAATTCCTTTTTTCCATTAGATTTGTGTGATTCTCAAAGAATTGTAAGTGAGATCATTGATCAGAGCGAAGAAATGAAATAAAATTTTATTCCGTGTATAACCTTGTCTCACATCTGTGCGAGACTTCGGTACTTTGATCATGATACTCCCACGAAAATGCAATTTAGGTTTGATATGCAGCAGGCGGAAAAAAAATAATCAAAAAAAGCTTAGAAAGAACTCCCATGTGCTGAGAGTATTGGAGACACATTAAATATAATTCAAAATTACTTAGCTGAAAACTAATTATGCAAATCAGAAAATTAATATGACTAGATTTGAGTGTAAAACTAATATGGTCTGCGCAATGTAACAGAAAATCTATGTCTCCAAGTTTAATTGAAATGTGATTAGAACCAAAAAATTATGAATTATTATGCTTATTAGGGAATTAATATAAACAGATTTTTACCCAAAACTAATTAGGTTTGTACATTGTCCTAGAGCATCTTTGTAGTAAGTTTCATTGAAATGGAATAATTAGTACTTTAGATATCAGTGTGAAAGCTTAAAATTGGTTAATTATGCAAATTAGGTAATTAATATGTACCGATTTAACCCACAATTATTCAAGTCTGTCTATTGTCCTACAGCATCCATGTACATTCATTGATATGTGATGTATAGTACCTGAGATATCAGTGTGAAAGTTGGTTAATTATGCAAATTAGGTGATTAATATGCACAAATATTTACCGAAAACTAATTGGGTCTGCATAATTCTAGATTCATTGAAATGTGATGATTAGTACTTTAGATATCAGTAGAAAAGCTGAAAATTAATTATGCAAATTAGGTAATTAATATGCACAATTATTTACCCTAAAACTAATCAGGTCTCTGCATATTCCTAAAGGATCTATGTACCAAGTTTCATTGAAATGCGATGATTAGTACTTGAGATACCCGTGGAAAAGCTGAAAATTAACTAATTATGCAAATTAGGTGATTAATATGCACAAATATTTATCAAAAACAATCAATCTCTGCATAGTCCTTGAGTATGTAAGTATCAAGTTTCATTGAATTGTAATGCTCACTACTTATATCAAATGCTGAAAATTAATTAATTATGCAAATTAGGTACTGATATTACCATAAAAACTATCAGGTCTGTGCAGTGTCATATGACATCTATGTACCAAGTTTCATTGAAATGTCATGATCAGTACTTATATCAAATGCTGAAAATTAATTAATTATGCAAATTAGGTAATTAATATGTACTGATATTACCATAAAAACTATCAGGTCTGTGCAGTGTCATATAACATCTATGTACCAAGTTTCATTGAAATGTGATGATTAGTACTTATATCAAATGCTGAAAATTAATTAATTATGAAAATTAGGTAATTAATATGAACTGATATTAAAATAAAAACTATCAGGTCTGTGCAGTTTCATATGACATCTATGTACCAAGTTTCATTGAAATGTGATAATTAGTACTTGAGATATCAGTGGAAAAAACGAAAATTTACTAATCATTATGCAAATTAGGTAATTAGTATCCACAGATTATTACCAAAAACTCAAATTCTAGCATTAGTTCAGAGCATGTATGTACAAAGTTTCATCAAAATCCAATGAGTGGTTGTTTAGATATCAGTGAAACAATCATGGAACAGCTTAAAATCAGCTAATTAACATGCAAATTAGGTAATTAATATGCACGGATTTTTACCAAAAACTAATCAAATCTGCGCATATGTTCAGAGCATCTATGTACCAAGTTTCATCAAAATCCAATGAGTGGTTCTTTAGATATCAGTGGAACAGTCATAGAACAGCTAAAAATTAGCTAATTATCATGCAAATTAGGTAATTAACGAGCATGGATTTTTACCAAAAGCTAATCAAATCTGCGCATTGGCCCAGAGCATCTATGCACTAAGTTTCATCAAAAACCGATGTATGGTTCTTGAGATAGCAGTGGAACAGTCTGACACACAAACACACACACAGACACACTAACTGCAAAGACTCCCTCCCATTATGTGCTCCGCACATGGGAGTCAAAAATAAAAATAAGTTTCTTTTAGCAATCTTTTGCACTTACAAGTGAAATTACGCTGAAATAAAATTTAATTTTTATTTCATTTTCGGCTTCTGTTAATTCGGCAGGTTCGCGAAACAAGGTATAATAAAAGTCTGGCCTAATTGTGAATAATTTACAGACATTCTCGTATGGAATAGAAGAAAACACATAAGAACATGCAACATCATTTCATCTAAGATGATTTCGTAACAATCGCATAAAAAGAGCAATTACATAAATACCAGCAACTGCTGTCAACTAATCATTCAGAAATAATATTAAAATCAAAGAAAGCTTAGAAAGAGAGTGCTGAGAGTTTTGGAGACACATTAAAAAATAATTCAAAATTACTTATACTTGAGATATTGATGGAATAGCTGAAAACTAATTATGCAAATAAGGTAACTAATATGAACAGATTTAGGTGTAAAACTAATAAGGTCTGCACAATGTACCAAGTTTCATTGGAATGTGATTAGAACCCAAAAAATATTAATTATTATGCTAATTAGAGAATTAATATGAACAGATTTTAACCCAAAATTAATCAGACTGTTTATTGTCCTAGAGCATTTATGTACCAAGTTTTATTCAAATGTGATGATCAATACTTGAGATATCAGTATTAATTAATTATGTTAATTAGGTGATTAAGAAGCATAAATATTTACCAAAAACTAATATGGTGCATAGTCTTAGGTTCATTGAAATGTGATGGGTATTCTTTAAAAGTTTCATTGAAATCCAATGAGTGGTTTTTAGACATCAGTGCAACAGCCATAGAACAGCAAAAAATTAACTAATTATGCAAATTAGGTAATTAATAGGCACAATTTTTTATCTCAAAATTAATCAGGTCTCTGCATAATCCTAGAATATCTATGTCGCAAGTCTCATTGAAATGTGATGATTAGTACTTGAGATATCAGGTGAAAAGCTGAAAATTAACTAATTATGCTAATAAGGTGATTAATATGCACAAATATTTACCAAAAAACTAATTAGGTCTCTGCACAGTCCTCAAGTAACTATGTACCAAGTTTCATTGAAACGTGATCATTACTACTCAAAATATCAAAAGCTAAAGTTAATTAATTATGCAAATTAGGTAATTAATATGTACTGATATTACCCTAAAAACCATCAGGTCTGTGCAGTGTCATAGGACACCTATGTACCAAGTTTTATTGAAATGTTATGATTAGTACTTGAGATATCAGTGGAAAAGCTGAAAATTGATTAATCATTATATAAATTAGGTAATTAATAATATTAACAGATTTTTACCAAAAAACTAATCAAATCTGTGCATTAGTTCAGAGCATCCATGTGCCAAGTTTCATTGAAATCCAATGAGTGGTTCTTCAAAAATCAGTGGAAAAGTCATAGAACAGCTTAAAATCAGCTAATTATCATGCAAATTAGGTAATTAATATTCATAGATTTTTACCCAAAACTAATCAAATCTGCGCACTAGTTCAGAACATCCATGTGCCAAATTTCATCAAAATCCAATGAGTTGTTCTTCAGATATCAGTGGAACAGTCTTGGGACAGCTAAAAATCAGCTAATTATCATGCAAATTAGGTAATTAATATTCATAGATTTTTACCAACACCTAATCAACTCTGCGCATTATCCCAGAGCATCTATGTACCAAGTTTCATCAAAATTTGATTAGTGGTTCTTGAGATAACGGTGGAACAAAAAAAGTGACATACATACATACATACAGACATACAGACAGGGTAACTGCAAAGACTCCCTTTTGTGCTTCGCACACGGGAGTCAATACCTATTTGTAATCATATTTGTAAAACTAATTATAATCGAACAAATTGATTTTTCTTCAAATTATTACATATTTTATTGTTTTATAATTACCAGTCATTGGTTGAAAATGGGTCATTTCCTGTGAATAGAGTCATTTGTGACCTTAATCTATTTTCAACTATAGTATTACTCTACCTGTGTTAAAGCAAATGTAGACTGGATAGACAGAAGTGAGGCGTTCAAGGAGTTTTTTCACATATGTCATCAAAATTTTTAGTGGAATTTATTTTTATCACTAGTAAATGGGTTTTGAAAACAATGACACATATTACAGAACGACGGTGACACGCATGCAAGATATATGGGTTTTTATATAAACAAAGATGGTGGCATAGATCAAGGAATACAAACTAAGATGTTAGCAAGCTTTGATTAGGTATTTTTAGGCAATTTGAAGATATCGAATGAGTCACCGGTGATAATTGTTGCAAGTCGCACCCAGGTCAAGCCTTGTACTTGTCATTTTGCATCGGATTGGGGGAAAATCAAATGTCGCACATGTGCGGAGCAACAACCACCACCCTTTGACTAGACCATGATTCAAACGGTAGCTGAGATCATGTGGAGAACGAGATGACCAAGAGCCATGTTTATATCTCAAATAGTGTTCCAATTCCCCCCATTACCATGAGAACTGTTCTTATTTTTATAATTTTGTCAAGGAAACAGTTGGTGACTAGAGAGAATAACTTGTGAGTCAGTGGACATTTGCATACAAGGTCTTTTGCGTAAAATGATTTATTTTCATTGGACTTTTAAATATTGAATATCATAATAATAAATAACAAAGAATTACATTACATTTTGTCAAATAGATGATAATAAATCTTAAACAAAAGGTCTTTCAAAGGAGCGCATTAGGTACTTAGTGGAACAAGAAATTTATTTGTAAGTGATAGTTAAAGTACGTTATTTCTCAAGGTAAGATTTACAAATTTTGTGTTAATGTTATTTTCATGCCTTAGACGCATATTAAATACACGCTGATGTTGGTTTGATATTTATAATGAATTAATTTATTTTGGAATATTTTATGTTAATTTCTTGTTTTTTCTTGGTCAAATGAAAAATTGCTAACTTAGACTGATAAAATCTGTGGCATATTCATTTAATTATTTTGATATTTGGTGATATAATGGAACCCAGGAGATGTGCTTTTAGTAAAGCAAACAAGTCAACATGGCACACGCATTAGAGTTGAACAAAACAGGTCAGATCAAATGCTACTGTTGAAGAGCATGAAATATTAGGGTTGTACAAACCCTTTTGTTTACCTAATCATACCTACCAGAAAGTCCGTGGAAATAATAAATTCCATTTATTACTAGTTAGGCTTAACTACAGATTACAGCCCCGAATGAAAACTATTATGGAATATACCCTGTTCACAAAGAACACCTTAGGGTATCATTCCCTATAGAAAAAAGGCCTCTCCTGAGGGGTCACCCTCAGGGCACTTCAGGCGCGCGAGGCCAGATTTGTTCATTATCAGACCATAAATAAAATTTGGACAAACATTATGACAAGATAATGCACTAATCATGCAGAGATAACTGTACCATAAGCAGACCACTGTAAGAACTTGATTAAATGTTTACTAATATTCATGGTGTGAAATAATGTACTAAACGAGAGATCAGATATAATTCAGTAAACATTATTCACACATGGGTGTGCACCCATGTGTGTGCATGCCGAGGGAGATTTATTCTGATTGCAATAATACTTATGAAACTAATTATGAAAACTGTATCTGATTAGAAGCACATCTCAAATATAAAAGCAAATGTAACATAAGCCAAAAATTGCATTTATTGTAAACTGGATTATTACAATACGCCTCATTTAAACTGTTGACATGCCTCTGTTATTTAGGTAAACATACTGATAGAGCAGTTTACTTAAATTTGTAATTTGATTGATTATTCAGACTTCATTTGATTTCAGAGTGGGTGTGGCACTCCAGAGACTTGCAATGTGCTGCCACATATCAGATACAGTTTCCTGGAGTCACAGTAATTGAGAATACAGACATTTCTCTCATCAACAATGACAGGGCTCTAATGAATCATTACACATTACTGTGACAGATGTGTGTGAAATATTAATGCAACAACATGTGTAGATAAATATTTACTTAAATACTGCCAGGTAAGGATAAAAAGCAATGCAGGATATGGTGGGAATCAGCAAGCCAAATTAGAAGTGTTTCGTCTTGTGGAGAAATTTAGTGCCACGCCCATTCCTACAAGTATGTGCACAATAATCAAGGCTATGTTTTTCAAACTATCAGGTTTTACCAACTTTTCCTGAACAGATAAATTAACATGCACTGTATAATTCTAAAAAACCTCACATTATTTTAAATAACTTTGAAATTATAAATGCAGTCAGTCCAGTTAATTTACCATGACTAGTAGTATGACTTGTACTTCACTAGGATGAACAATGTGCATATTAAGTGACGAGCCATAAAAGGAAGGAATCAAGAAAAGCAATTAATTTTTGAAAAATGCAACTGATAGTATACTTCATATATACATGTATAGTGTGTGTGTGTGGAGCGCACATCAAATAAAAATAAAAAACAAGAATAAAGATTTCATTTCATCATTAAAGAATATGAATTGATGGCAATCGCTAATTATTTTACAATGAGGTAGTGGTTTTGATGGGAGGGGGTAAATATTTAATAGTGCAGATTAAATCAATTCTTCACTACATGCACTGGCAAAACAAGTGAGAGGAAAGGATGCACAATTTTTGTTAACATGTAGCTAAGAACATTTTTCAATAGTTGATTAGAAATGCTTAGTGATCCATACGTCTAACTATTCTCTGGTTACATCAATATTTCATACAAGTAGTTGAGAATTGACTACTATTCTTTATTCATAATTTGAAAAAAGTAGGACAATTTGATTGGTTATCACCACCTGCCTACATGTCATTATGGACAGGCACAAATTGATTTGACAATTTGATTGGTTATCACCACCTGCCTACATGTCATTATGGACAGGCACAAATTGATTTGACAATTTGATTGGTTATCACCACCTGCCTACATGTCATTATGGACAGGCACAAATTGATTTGACAATTTGATTGGTTATCACCACCTGCCTACATGTCATTATGGACAGGCACAAATTGATTTGACAATTTGATTGGTTATCACCACCTGCCTACATGTCATTATGGACAGGCACAAATTGATTTGACAATTTGATTGGTTATCACCACCTGCCTACATGTCATTATGGACAGGCACAAATTGATTTGACAATTTGATTGGTTATCACCACCTGCCTACATGTCATTATGGACAGGCACAAATTGATTTGACAATTTGATTGGTTATCACCACCTGCCTACATGTCATTATGGACAGGCACAAATTGATTTGACAATTTGATTGGTTATCACCACCTGTCTACATGTCATTATGGACAGGCACAAATTGATTTGACAATTTGATTGGTTATCACCACCTGCCTACATGTCATTATGGACAGGCACAAATTGATTTGACAAGCTAAATTTCTTCAAACCTGTCAACTTTTGAATATAAATAAGTCTGTGGCTACAACACAATCTTGTGATTAAATATAGTTATTTGACAGTCACTTTTTGTGGCTATAACTTTGTTTTGATTGTTCTATGTGCATTTCTATTAAAACTGACGCCACATTGGAAATAAATATCGGTAATATAACTAGCCGAACTTGATGTCTATTTAGGATTCTGCTTACAAATAATTTAGCCAATCATAGTACGTTAATTTTAGCCAATAAAACAACCTCATTAATAGTTATTCACCTATCAGCTCGTCTCCCTATTACCCAATCATGTACAAGGCCAAAGTCACTTTCCACCAAAATGCAAGGAATGTAAACTTGTGTATATAAGTGGGTGCTTTGACACATCACGGCAGGAGTTTCAATAAAGTCATCTGTTATAGTGTACACCAGTTAGTCTCTTGTTATCCACCCCTGAACCTTATCTTAACAATTACACACAATTAACCCTGATAGCTAAACAAGCAGCCTGTCAGCTGAGATAGCTCTGCTGTTAGCAATGCACATGGCAATTAAAGAACAGAAGATATCATTAGAAAATGAACAAATCGAAGAGAGGTCCATATGTAGTAGCTATATGTATAATATATCAAAGCAATTGGACTTGCGGTTTTCAACAAGAAGTAGAGAAAATCACTTTTTACCAAAAATTACAAAAATATTCACCAAAATTAGAGAATTAATGATATCATTACAAAATGAACAAATCTGAGAAAGGTCTACATGTAGTACCTATATATGTAATATCAAAGCAATTGGACTTGCGGTTTTTAACAAGAAGTCAAAAGTATCACTTTTTACCAAAATGACAAAAATATTCCCCAAAATTAGAGAATTGAAGATATGATCATAAAATGAACAAATTTGAGAGAGGTCTACCCAAGGTACATATACACCAAGTATCAAAGCATTCAGACTTGTAGTTTTCAAGAAGAAGTCGACGACGGACGATCACTCATATGATAAGCTCCGCTCGACAAAGTCGACAGCGGAGCTAAAAAAATCCCATATTCGATTTGACAGGTGCAAGCAGGCCCGATGAAGAAGGAATGTTTTTCTGACTTATCCACTCCATAAGATGTCAACCCATATATAGAGGCATGTTACTTTACAGAGTTTTAAGTACCGTTAAAGTCCTAATATAAACCGCATACGTAATAGTAACCGCACCAGCAATTCCGGCTTCGGGGTTAAAGAGTTCTTAACAAAAATTGAAAACTTGAAAAGTACCTATTACTAACCGCACCCCCAATTCAACAAGACTGTGACTGACTTCATTGTTTCAACCAGCTGTTCCAAAACGGCATTGTTCCTAATCCTATTCATTTGTTTCGACAACATGCCTAAAGATATTCACACCTATTTATTGTTCAGCGGTGATAAGATGTCAGACAGGCAATGAAACTGCTTTTGTTCTGGTGGCGACCTCTGTCAATACTCTATCTGAATACGTCTGTGTTTCGTAAGTTTTAGACAATGAGCTTTTATCACCGTAAAAGTGTTAAACTGAGCATTGAAGAATAATTTATCTTTCGAAAACAAATAATTTCTTGATTTAAAAAAAAAAAAATCGCACTACATTATCGGTAAATCTCTTCCGTGTTGCGATCACCATGAGGTCGCTGAACTGTCATTAACATATTTAAATGAGCTATGTAATTTAGACACGTGGGCACCATCCAGCATTTTGATTGGTTAATTAGCGACTTGACCTATCCGGTCAATGATACGTCACGTGAGCATTCAAAAACATGGCAGATATCGTATCGGCTTTTTACATGTGACTGAAATCATTCGCTTACGGGGAAACTAAGTTGAATTTTACTTGCATTTTATAACAATTCAACGAATTTATTTTTCGTGCATTATTGTAATCACTACTAAATAATCACCAATATCAACACTTCGAAAACAAGTAAGTTATTCACTTGTGACCCGCAGCATGGCCGGATCGAGCTACCGTTATGTGATCATTTGCTACTAAGCAGTGCATTCGTGTTTTTATTTGAAACTTCTGTTAGAATATACTTTTCGTTACCAAGAAAATTAAAAAAATAAATGCATATTACATTAAAAATACTGAGTATTTTTTGTATCATGTGGAATTTTTTTTTGATTGACTGTAATTTTTCAACATTTCGTAACGCCTATTTTAGAACCAAAATAAGGCCTTTCACTCTTCCCCGACGCCTATTCAAAAGATTGTACGGTGTATTGTTTGTTTTGTGCATGTTTTGTGGGGAAAAAATGACCACACCCATTTAATGATTGCAATATGTACTTAATAGAAACCGCACCTTGAACTTGAGCTTTTGATCCCAATTTTTAAATTGATACATTATAATATAAACCTCGGTTTATAATAGGACTTTAACGATACAGAGTTGAGAAAGCACTCATCTACATGTATCATCACCAAATGAAAGGGTCTTTGCAAGCACAAAAGTTTTCGTAAATGTCAGAAGTGTGTCATATTTTTATGCTTCACTATACAATAAAAAATATTTTTTCATTCATTTATGCTTTTTAGAGATGCACTTCTAATAGAGATCAAAGAAAGCTTAGAAAGAACTCCCGTGTGCTGAGAGTTTTGGAGACACATTAAAAATTAATTCAAAATTACTTATACTTGAGATATTGATGGAATAGCTGAAAACTAATTATGCAAATAAGGTAACTAATATGAACAGATTTAAGTGTAAAACTAACAAGTCATTGTCAATGACACGTCCCCGTTCCGTTCATATTTGAGTGACATATACATTCAAAGCAGATCATGACCGAAATGCACCTGCATATGTACAACACATTGTGCTAAATCTGAACAAAATCCATCCATGCATGACTGAGATCCGGTTCTGGAATTGTGAAAATACGTGATTTTGATGCACTTTTGGCCTTAAAATGGCCATCATTCCGCTATTGTTAAGCAGATCATGAAACAAATGCACATATCTATTTGTGACATGATGTACCATGTGTGTGTGAAGTTTGAACTTGATCAATCCAGACATGTCTTGGATACGGATCCAGAACTGAATTCTTTAACAAAATGGCCGCCAGTCGGCCATTTCGAACTTGATCAGAGAAAAAAAAAGACGTGCATCAAGGTCCTATTATGTTTAATGTATGTACCAAATTTGAACAAAATCCATCCATGCATAACTGAGATACGGGTCCGGAATGGTGAAAATGTGCGATTTCAATGCATTTTCGGCCTTAAAGCGGCCCCCATTTGGCTATCGTTAATGAGATCATGAAACAAATGCACATACATATTTGTGACATGATGTACCTTGTGTGTGTGAAGTTTGAACTTGATCAATCCAGACATGTCTCGGATACAGATCCAGAACTGAATTCTTTAAAACAAAATGGCCGCCAGTCGGCTATTTCGAACTTGATCCGAAAAAAAAAATGACGTGCATCAAGGTCCTATTATGTTTAATGTATGTACCAAATTTGAATGAAATCCGTCCATGCATAACTGAGATCTGGGTCCGGAATGGTGAAAATGTGCGATTTCAATGCATTTTCGGCCTTAAAGCGGCCCCCATTTGGCTATCGTTAATGAGATCATGAAACAAATGCACATACATATTTGTGACATGATGTACCTTGTGTGTGTGAAGTTTGAACTTGATCAATCCAGACATGTCTCGGATACGGATCCAGAACTGAATTCTTTAAAACAAAATGGCCGCCAGTCGGCTATTTCGAACTTGATCCGAAAAAAAAAATAACGTGCATCAAGGTCCTATTATGTTTAATGTATGTACCAAATTTGAATGAAATCCGTCCATGCATAACTGAGATCCGGGTCTGGAATGGTGAAAATGTGCGATTTCAATGCATTTTCGGCCTTAAAGTGGCCGCCATTTGGCTATCGTTAATGAGATCATGAAACAAGAGCACATACATATTTGTGACATGATGTACCTTGTGTGTGTGAAGTTTGAACTTGATCAATCCAGACAAGTCTCTGATACGGATCCAGAACTGAATTCTTTAAAACAAAATGGCCGCCAGTCGGCTATTTCGAACTTGATCCGAAAAAAAAAATGACGTGCATCAAGGTCCTATTATGTTTAATGTATGTACCAAATTTGAATGAAATCCGTCCATGCATAACTGAGATCCGGGTCTGGAATGGTGAAAATGTGCGATTTCAATGCATTTTCGGCCTTAAAGTGGCCGCCATTTGGCTATCGTTAATGAGATCATGAAACAAATGCACATACATATTTGTGACATGATGTACCTTGTGTGTGTGAAGTTTGAACTCGATCAATCCAAGCATGTCTCAGATACGGATCCAGAACTGAATTCTTTAAAACAAAATGGCCGCCAGTCGGCCATTTCGAACCCGATCCCCCAAAAAAAATGACGTGCATCAAGGTCCTATTATGTTTAATGTATGTACCAAATTTGAACAAAATCCGTCCATGCATAACTGAGATCTGGGTCCGGAATGGTGAAAATGTGCGATTTTGATGCATTTTCGGCCTTAAAATGGCCGCTATTCGGCTATCGTTAATCGGATCATGAAAACAATGCATGTGCATATGTCCCATATAATGTGTGATGTATGAGTGAAGTTTGAACTTAATCGGTCCATGCATGTTCGAGATACAGGTGATCACGGACGCACGGACGGACGGACGCACACAGGGCAAAACATAAGTCCCCGTTTTCTGACTGCGTCCGAACGGGGACTAATAAGGTCTGCACAATGTACCAAGTTTCATTGAAATGTGATTAGAACCAAAAAAATATTAATTATTATGCTAATTAGAGAATTAATATGAACAGATTTCAACCCAAAATTAATCAGACTGTTTATTGTCCTAGAGCATTTATGTACCAAGTTTTATTCAAATGTGATGATCAATACTTGAGATATCAGTATTAATTATGTTAATTAGGTGATTAAGAAGCATAAATATTTACCAAAAACTAATATGGTGCATAGTCTTAGGTTCATTGAAATGTGACAGGTACTCTTTAAAAGTTTCATTGAAATCCAATGAGTGGTTTTTAGACATCATAGAACAGCAAAAAATTAACTAATTATGCAAATTAGGTAATTAATAGGCACAATTATTTATCCCAAAATTAATTAGGTCTCTGCATAGTCCTAGAATATCTATGTCGCAAGTCTCATTGAAATGTGATGATTAGTACTTGAGATACATGTATCAGGTGAAAAGCTGAAAATTAACTATTTATGCTAATAAGGTGATTAATATGCACAAATATTTACCCAAAAACTAATTAGGTCTCTGCACAATCCTCAAGTAACTATGTACTAAGTTTCATTGAAACGTGATCATTACTACTCAAAATATCAAAAGCTGAAAATTAATTAATTATGCAAATTAGGTAATTAATATGTACTGATATTACCCTAAAAACTATCAGGTATGTGCAGTGTCATATGACACCTATGTACCAAGTTTTATTGACATGTTATGATTAGTACTTGAGATATCAGTGGAAAAGCCGAAAATTGATTAATCATTATGTAAATTAGGTAATTAATAATATTAACAGATTTTTACATAAAACTAATCAAATCTGCGCATTAGTTCAGAGCATCCATGTGCCAAGTTTCATTGAAATCCAATAAGTGGTTCTTCAAAAATCAGTGGAACAGTCATAGAACAGCTTAAAATCAGTTAATTATCATGCAAATTAGGTAATTAATATTCATAGATTTTTACCCAAAACTAATCAAATCTGCGCACTAGTTCAGAGCATCCATGTGCCAAATTTCATCAAAATCCAATGAGTGGTTCTTCAGATATCAGTGGAACAGTCTTGGAACAGCTAAAAATCAGCTAATTATCATGCAAATTAGGTAATTAATATTCATAGATTTTTACCAAAACCTAATCAACTCTACGCATTATCCCAGAGCATCTATGTACCAAGTTTCACCAAAATTTGATTAGTGGTTCTTGAGATAACGGTGGAACAAAAAAAGTTACATACATACATACATAGATACATACATACAGACAAACACACAGGGTAACTGCAAAGACTCCCTTTTGTGCTTCGCACACGGGAGTCAAAAATATAGTAAAAATAATATAGGGAATATCTGAACATTTTTTTAAAGTTGGCAAAACAAAATTAACTAAATGACAACCAAACAGGTAAAAATACTAATAGGAATTTCGGGATGTATTTAAACAGAGAATATTGATTATTACTGAGCCATGTATACTGTCAGTACTGTATTCCCTGTAGACATCAATATGCATCACTAGTCATTTCAGGTATTTTTCGCAAGGACTTCACGTATCTGTGTCTGATTTACCATTCAATCCCAGTGAAACGTGCAAAATGAAGGTCACTTTGGCCTTTTAATATATACGACATGCAGGGGCTGGAATTAAAAATTATGGCTGTCCAAGGACAACTGAAATGGCTGGAGAATGAATTAAAAGTGTGTGTCCTTAGCAAGGTAAAGCTAAGACATTATTGGAAATTAAGCATTCATTCTAGGCTCTCTAAAAGCAATTTTATGGACAGCAGCAGCTTTTGGTCACCCTCATTCATTAACATGTGCCATCTAAAACCTGTGTCTGTGACAGGTGAACTTGGCTTAATTTACCTCAATTCACAATTAACCAAGAAATGAAGATAATATATATTTGATTGAAATGACCCTTGGGCTCAAAGAAACTGGATACATTCCCATCAAAGCTTACTCTATGATGCAAGCTATACTTCAAGGAAAACCCAAGTACAACAAGAACAGTGGATAAAACTGATAATTGTCTGGTTGTCAACCAACTTTGTCATGGGGCAACCAAATATGAAAATTACTTGCCTGTTGAGACAACCATGAACATAAATTCAGAAATTAAATAATTTAGTACTATCAAGGAACAATTTACCTACAGTTTTGATGAAAAAGACATCATTGAGCAGTTGTTTAAAACCAGTCATTAAATTCTCAAATGCAAGCTCAGCACAATGTAGTGTTTGAACTTAAAGTGACTTCAAAAAATTCAAATATTTCCAATATGCTTGTATTGTACGATAATTTTATAGGACAAAAGCTACATGCTTATATATAGAGCTAATTATTTGAAAAATGATCACCATTTTATTACTTTAATGTTTACAGTGTTCTCTGGAATCAAAAGGGGCCAGGACATAAAATTCCTTTCAATGAATACTGTAAATGCATTAATTATTCACTGGGTTTTAATTTAATAATTTTTGTTGATAAAAAAAATTCTGCTATATTAAATCTATATGAACATGTAAAAATAATAATAAACCTAATTGTTTTAGTGGCAAATTCATTAACTTGAAACACAATGAATATGCTCGTAATAGTAAAATTAAATTACAGTGAAAATAAAGGATTCTACAGTAAACATCAGCAGTATATATGTTGAAAGGCATTTATTTTATTTTACATAAAGAAACTTTCAATTGTCATTTGAATGGTTATAAGATATAAACTAAAATAATTTTTTTTCAATGATGTTTTCTCAAGATAGAAGAGCTAAGTACTTGTGAATGCACTTGTCCTTTTCAATTTGACTTGGTAACAGCCATTAAAACTCTTCAGATCAATACTCCCAACTTGACATCAGTTGACCTATGATTGACCTGAGAATTATGCATCCCATAATATTCCCCTTCTTCATTGTTACTTAGGGGTCTAATAACAGATAGGTCATTGCTGATAGTTAAAAATAGCCATCACAAGTATTCATGGAGGATTTAATTTGTGGTATGGCAGGTGCAGATGAAAGCAAGGAAAGGGATGTTACAACTAAAACATTGGGGATTTATCATCAAAGTTTTATATTTTATGTGGAGGACGTAGGGAACGCTGGTTCAGAATGCCAGAAATGATGAAGCATGCAGATAAGAAAAATTAATACAGTTTTTTGCATTTTTGTCATTATTCATCTAAAGTTAAAGGATCATATTACAACCTTGTCATATGACCCTCAATGTGTAAACAGTATTAATAGTACTGTCATGTTACAGGGTATTAAAATAGCATGCGAACAGCTGAATATAAGTGTTTATTCAAACAAAAATTAATTTTTTCCAGGTGTGGTATTTTGGTATTTGTATTCATGTTCAATGGTAAAAATAATGTTATCTTCAGCAGCAGATCAGAATTAAAGTATGCATTGTCAGTGATAATGAAGAACAGTGTTTCTATGAACAAGATTTATAATGTTATATTTATGTTAACTTGACTTTTACAAGTTCACCTCCATTGGCATAGGTTGTAAACCTAAATATTGTTTATTTTTTACTACAATTGGCCCATCAATCAATGTCACTGAGAGACTACACAACCAGAATTTTTGGAGGTACTCTGCCATAACAGAATTCAAAAGTCAGTCATCTCATCATTTTATGGATATAACTGATTAATAAACATTACAAAGAAATGAACATGCCCTAAAATTGTATAATCCAATCAGCTATCAGAGCTAGTTTCTTGATCTGAATTCATTCCACATGTGATTTTATTGCGTTCAAATATGTTTTATTTTAAGTTTACTATGGATAGAGAAATTTAATCTTTCAACAAATGTTATACAGGCTTGATTTTGTGCAAAATGTAATAAATTATGAATAACAATAATATTCTAAATATTACTAAATATTTCACTGTCATATGTAATTTAAAAGCAACGTAAAATGTGTAAAAAAAAATGAAATATCTACTTCATATATAAATAGGTGTTTTGGGGGGAAATAATAAAGTAATATTTTAATGATTCAGTATTAAACATGTTCCAGTTTTGGTTTATAAGCGATAAAGCAAAGGGATATTTTAGAACATAATAGACAGTGTCCTATGATGATATAACTAGGCCTCCAACTCCATACACTAAATTTTAGCGATTAAAATTAATACCTCCACATAAATACAAGTATACATATGACATTTGCAAACACACAAATGGAGGACCATATTTACCTAAGTCTCATTTTTAATTTTGTAATGATCCAGTATATAATAAATGCAATTTTTTGTCTATATTTGTCTATTACTAGAGATGCACCTTTAATAGAGAAATATGAAGCAATTTTCATAAAACCGGAGTCATAGACTGAAAATGCATATAATAATTTGATTTATAAAGTGAAATTCTATTATACAGCCCACTCAATACTGCATTATCTCAAAGATTTTCTCAACAAAGAAAACTAACAGGTGAAAAACATAACAATTTTTTAAAACTAGCGCCGAAGGCGCATATTAGTTTTTATGTTTATATAAGAGATTGCATACTTACCTTTGGTTAATGAAATTTTAATTTCATAAACAAATGGGATAATTGCCAATTATCATATAATACTGGTTAAATAAAATCGAAATAACAGTGGATAGCTCCCGTAGGGGGCGTCCTTCCCCTGTCATCTGATTTGCATACTTCCAGATCTTTTTGACCACGATATTGATTCGTAGCTATTTATCTGGGGTGGTTTTGGGTGGGAAGGTAAGTATGCAATCTCTTATATAAACATAAAAACTAATATGCGCCTTCGGCGCTAGTTTTAAAAGTTTATTACAGAGTATTGCATACTAACCCCTTTGGTTAATGAAATTTTAATTTCATAAACAAATGGGACAGATTACCAGAGAATATCTCTTGGCAGATAAATACTACCCCACCTGATTATGGAATTGAAAAAATTCCATCCCCCCAACTGTATAACTCCCGCTAACTGAATAATTCTTGCAGTTGCGGAAAGTTACATGCCCTATTGTTTCGTTACAACTTGGCCTGTCACTAGGTAGCCTAACGAGTGTAGGCCCTGTGACTCGGCCGCTAGGTCTTTCAGGTAATAAGAGAGAAAAGTGTTGCTAGTTTTCCAGGACCCGGCTGCTAGCACCTGGGCTAAAGAAGCTCCGCTAGCAAATGCCAGTGTATTACCTATGCCTCTTAAGTCATGCATCTTGGCAGTGACTTTGCCTGCCTCTGTGCTCAAATACTTATCACTATAAGCGTGGTAAACCGTCTCTTTTACCCATCTCGCTAACGTGAATTTCGACGCCGCTGAGCTTTGTTTACCTTTTTGGTAACAAACGAACATCGACCTTTGACCCCTTCTGACCCCGGAAGTACGTTTCTTATAATAAGCTAGCGCACGTACCGGACAAAGAATTCTGTCTTGTTTTTCATTGGAAATATTGCTCAGTGCCGGGATAACGATCGGAGTCGCAGTCTGGTGCAGTTTCTGATTTTTTCCTCTGAATTTTACTGATGTCATTAAAATCGCTTTATCGGGATAAAACACCGTAAAATTGTCTTCAAATGACAGAGCGTGTATTTCGCTAACTCGCCTCCCTGAAGCGAGTGCTAGTAGAAAAACAGTCTTTTTCGTCCAGTCCTGTAGTGACGCCAATTCCTTCGGTTCGTATGGGAATTGTCGTAGCGCTTCAAGGACTACTGACAAGCTCCATGCAGGTGCTTTGTACCTCTCAATGGGGCCCACCTGTGTAATCAAGCCCTTGAACAGATCGGAGATTGTCGGGTCATCCGAAATGTTTTTGTCTAGGCTTAGTTTGAGTACAGAGTTGATCGCCGATTTATAGTTTTCTACTGTCCCCGGTTTCAACTTTTTTTCGTTGATCAAATAAGAAAAAAACTCCGCTACTTGGGGCAAAGAGGGATAGAGTGGATGTATATCCCCTGCAAGACACCAATTACGAAATTTTTCCCAGTGGTATTGATACAATCCATTTGAGGAATCCCTAAGCCCGGCCGTCGTTGTTTGCGACACTTGGCTTGAAAACCCTTGCGCAATTCTAAATTGCTGGATAGTTTCCACACGTGAAGTTGGTACAGCTCCGGGTTGGTTGGTGTATAACCGCCGGGTTGTGTCAACGTGATTTCTTGTGGCAGGCTTCTCGGATGGTCCGTTAGCAGAGACAGCAGTAACGGAAACCAAGTCTGAGACGGCCAGTTCGGTGCCACTAGAATCATGTGCGAGTTCTCCGATTGTTCCAGTTTTTGTAACGTTCGGTGGATCAATGGAAATGGTGGGAATGCGTAACTGAACATTCCGCCCCACTCCATCTGAAGTGCGTCCCACGTCAGTGACTGTTTGTTCGGATCACGCGTCACAAAAACGGGACGTTTTTTGTTTTCCGGTGTTGCAAACAGATCTATCTGGGGTTCCCCCCACATGTCGAACACTAGGTTTACTGCCGTCTGTGACAGCTCCCATTCTGTGTCGTCGTAGGGTTTCCCCCGGGATAGCGAGTCCGCTACACCGTTTTGGACTCCCGGTATATGTTTGCACATCAGCTCGACTTTGTTTTGTGCACACTACTTTAGCACTGCTACAACTTGGTCGTTTAACGACTGTGATTTCGTTCCCCCTTCCTTGTTGAGGTAAGCTACTACAGTCTGATTGTCGGATCTTATTAACACGGCCCGGTTTTTTACCGCTTTTTTGAAGGATTGCAGGGAGAACTGCACCGCTAGCATTTCCAGTCGGTTTATGTGAAATTTCCTTTGTTTTTCGTTCCACTGACCGTGTGCAATCCCGTCCATGCAGTGCCCTCCCCAGCCCGTCATGGATGCGTCCGTCACCAACGTTACTGTCGGTTTCGCCTTGTCCATGGGAATCCCCGCCGTGAGGTTCTTGAGGTTGCCCCACCACGGAAGTGATTCCAGAAAGGCCGGTGTGAACAGTACCGGTTTTTCGTATTTTATCCCGTCCTTTGATAGTCGCATTTTTAACTGTGCGTCTAACACTAGGCGTTGGATCGGTCTGGACTGTAGCGCCGCTCTCGGTACTAAGCCCCTCATCGAAGTTAACATCCCCACTAGTCGCATTACCTGGCGTAGTGTGGCTTGTTTTTGTTTTAGAAATGATTGTTTCCCCGAAATACATGTTCTTTTTTTGCATTTCGGTTCTTTTATCAACGGTATTCGATACCCGTGTGTTATTATCGATATCACATACGGATCGTTTATAGTTTCTTTCCACCGGGGAATACATTTCTGCAGACGCAGTGCCACCGGCGTCGAGGGACTCACCAACCCTCGGTCGCTTGTGGCGGTATACATTGACATCGCCGATTTCTCCATTTCCCCCTGGAGTGAATGCGGCGTTATATCCCCGTTTAACGTCCTTCCCCCCCTTTTTTTCCAACCTGGAGGGGAGTAGGGACTCTGCCTTACGGGTTTCTGTTTTTTCACCGGTCGATGCGTCATTCTCCCTAGGTCCACGCATTCGGCCGGTTGTTTGTTTATACGATCGCCCACCGACCTGAGGTGCGGCCGACCGTGTTTTTGTTGTGCACGATTGAGTTCCCGCCATCCTGGGCACTGAACAAAATCGCTTAATGCACGATGTTTTGCACGACTTGGTTCCCGCCGACCTGGGCACTGAACCGAATCGTTTAAGCAAGTGGTATATGTGTAAGGGGATCTGTGGTTTGATTTGTTTGACAAAAATACTCGGAGACTTGAGTAATATTTGACATGTTTAATCGCACCATGTTTTGATACATTACCATATTTGCTGACGTATAGTCAGGAAGACTTTTTAGTGTTACCAGTCTGTTTCGAGAATTGTTTATTCTGTCGCTGCTGGTTTTCACTTTTTCCTTTTGCCTGATTCGGGTTTGCCTTTGCGTTTCCCTTGGGCTGACCCGTAGTAGCTTGGTTAACTGGCTTCGCCTTGGTCGCGATGCTCTGTTTGTTATTAGCGGCTTGCTAGGCTTTAAAGGCGCCTTCGATCATCACACGGTTAACTTTTGCCGCTGCTTTCTCATTCAACTTAGAATTCACAGCGCTGAGTTTTCCGTCGAATAATTTGGTCCCTCTGAAATCGATCGTCGCCAATTCGTTCTTGATTTCAGCGTTGGCGGCTGTCTTTAGCATAGCGGACCAAACTGCTGCACGGCGAGAGTGTTGAATAGTCGCTCGTAACTGGAGGTGACTCTGTATTATGTCAGCGTCGACGACGTTAGTCGCGACCAACAGCGGCTCTAATGTGCTAAACAGTTCATCCTTGGTGATGTTGCCCGTTTTGAATTTCGCTAACTGAATTTGTGTAGTAGTAGTGAAAAATTCTCTATGGCTTAATGCAAGAGAAGTGTCCCAAACGTTGTTTTCCAATCTACATAGCGTTGACTGGGACAGGCAATACGGGATGTAAACTTGTGGTTTGCCGAGTGGATGTTTCGTTATACTTCCTTCGGCGACCATTTCCCGGACGCATGGCTCCAGTTCTGGTGGTTGTACGCCGAGAGGTCGTTCGTGCAGGCTGGCGTCGGTACCGACCGGTGTTTTCCACTCATCAGCGGGCGGTATGACTTTTTGGTAGCGTCTGCTCCAATCGTCCCGGTTAGTCCCCAAGAAGTCGTCCTTGGTGGCTGTAGCGGTTTTCTCGGTAACTTCACGATCCCATTTGCCTCCTCCGATCACGCGTTGTGTTATAGCAGCGCCCTGTGTCAGTCGGGGAGACCATGGTAGCATTGCTGAAGTCGTAAAAGTGTCCTTTTTCGGCAGTGTAGACAAACCGATCGAGAAACGTGGGGCGTCCGCCATCGGTGGAATCGGTAGAGGTAAGATTTTCTTGACCATAACCGCACCTTTCGTGATAGCATCGGAGCGGATTTTGAATTCGGGGTCCTCCTTGTCGGTACCACTCGCTGTTGTGGTTTTCGACGAGCCGGCCTCCCCCGCGTTGCTTGTAGCATCTTCAGTAGAAAAAATCACGCCTGCCTCAGCCAGTGCGTCTTCAACATTTTCTCGCACCACTGTTGTGTAGGATTTTTTCTTTTCCGCCTGGAGAGCGCTGACACTCCATGCTTTTGGTGGTACCTCTTCGTCTACTGGGTTTTCCAAAACTTTAATTTTTCTGGTCAGTAGATCCACCTTGTTCTGTAAATGAGCTATAACACTTTGCTCATTGTCAGTCTCCTTTGGACGTTTTTGGCTGGGTTCGTCTGCCAATAGTTCGTCCTCAGCGTTGGTTGGTACCGATGAAACCGAAGACTCCTCCAAATGACGTTTTTTGGATTTCTTCTTTCCTGATTTTCCCGTTGACTTGCGTAGGCGGGAATCCCAGTTCCAAGTTTCTATCGGCCAGGCGAGGCAAACACCGCAGTTGATGTGCCTATTACATTTTCTGCCACATGGAATGCAAATACGGTGATCATCGTAAGTGAGCATCGATATATGGCACTCTTCACACTTTCGTCCGAAAGTGTTTGAATCCGAAGTGCTGGGATGAACGGTGTTCAACTCTCCGGTATCCATATTTTCCGCCATCTTGAAGCTGAAGGCGGGCTTTTGAGTTTCGTTACTAAAACTACAATTTTTTACTCAAGGTGACTAAGTACGAAGTTCTTGATGTCCACAAGAGCTTCCTGACACACTAATAGTTCGGTGGCTGTGTTGATGGGTGGTAACAATGTATTTCCACCGCAAAAACAATGATATTTTGGCAAGCCCAAATTTCAACCGTGAATCAATCTCGTGGTTAAAAATGGAAGTATGCAAATCAGATGACAGGGGAAGGACGCCCCCTACGGGAGCTATCCACTGTTATTTCGATTTTATTTAACCAGTATTATATGATAATTGGCAATTATCCCATTTGTTTATGAAATTAAAATTTCATTAACCAAAGGGGTTAGTATGCAATACTCTGTAATAAACGTATGATAATGATTCTAACCGGAATGAATTTAAAAATTATTAACAAATTTAGAGACAAATTTGACTTAAATAATTCATATCTACTGCCATGACAGACACTAGGGCTTTTTAAAAAGTCAGTCACATAAATTCAGATTAATTATTAACGACATTGATGTATCCACTAACTAGCACTGAAAAAGAGCTGATGAAAACACCTAAGGTTGTCAAGTATTAGTAACCAGACACTATAGCTTTCATCCCAGGAACTATTGCTCCTAGCACCAATTAACAGGAGATTATTTGTTGTGTGTTTATACAGTTAGGGATGAACGAAAGCAGAATTTGTCAGAACCACATGGAACACTCCCTTTATATATTTTTAATATTTGGAAATCTGTTTTAAATATGTAAAGCAACATCTATTGGGTTTTCAGTCATGACAAACATTCCTTGAGAAACAGGTATGCTTGTAGAAGATGAGTAAGAAAGTAGCAATTTAATTACATGTATGACAAAGATTTCATTTTGCCAATTGCCACAAATGAACATTTTCATGATCGAGGGGGTTGCAATTTGGTCATCTACAGTTTCATAGAAATTACTGATATTGACTGCTGAGAAGGCGGCAATGGAGAGTGCGTTTTCAGCCCTGATCTGTTTACACCGTCAGGGTCATGCCGTTGGCATTTGATAAAACGCTGTGTCAGGTGAATGAGGCAAGTAATACATGGTCAGAGTCGGAGTCAATTATAAATTGAACATACTACACATGAATTTCAAACAGTCTGCGAAGGATGTCTCCTATAATAAGGAAATTTGTAATTGGAAGTAAAGATTAAGCAGTTTTCTGATTGATTGAACTGGAGCCATGGATATCACTATGACAGAGACAAATAGACAATAATTTTATAAGAAATGCTACAACAACAAAATGTTGCAGTCATTCTTAAAACAACAGGAGACCAGAAATTAAAACCCTGATTAAGAGGGCGAACCAGTTGAGAATTGGGGTTGAAAAATATTATTGGAAGGAGAACTAAGTACATTTACTGAAGATACTCTCTCCTATAGGAAAGAAAACTCTGAGGTTAGAGTGCCACGCCCACTTTTATGTCAGGATTATTTTAGAAGAGGAAACAGAGATGTTCTCTCCTGCTTTTATTCAAGAAGAGCTTCCTAGAAACATTCTAAAAATAATTATATAATGCACATTTACAATTTACAAATATAAATAAATAAAAATGCAATTTATAACTATGTATAAAGATGTTCTTTGAAATAAGAGTCATTTTATATGTGAAAGCAACGAGACAGGAGTTAATCAGAATGTCATCTAAAGCAACGAGACAGGAGTTAGTCAGAATGCTATCTATAACGATTCTAACACGTTCTATGCAAAAAATAAACCTAATTTAACTCCACAGTATAAGTTGTGGTAAGGATTGTACATGATGCATGCAATCAGTATAAATACCACTGAAACCGATCTATCTAAACTGACAAAGAAAACTATCTTAATCAGTCTCATCATCAAATGACCTATTTAATACACATGAATAATGCAAATAGTGGCCAGGAAAAAAAATCTGTTTCTTGTCTTAAATTAGATGCATCCATCATCTTCCCTGAACAAAAACAAACTACCTCCCCAATTTTAAATTCCAAACAATTTTTTTCTTCTTCTGGCAGTACATTTTTTTTAATTGATGACTCAGGGGATTCAGAGCTTTGAATGATTATTTGTCACTACTAAGATTGCAATCAACACATCCAACTGTGGGATTACAAACCAATTAATTTCTACCACTTCCCTGACACACATGTGTACATAAAATTGATAAAGATAAATTACCATATTTATTTCTTGCACATTTTTTTAATATGAACCACATACATATATGATATTTCAGCTGTAATTTATTATGACTGACGACCACAGTTAGATATCTCGGAATTTAGGACTAAAGAAACATTTGTTGTCAGCAATTTTCTGTATCATTGGCATTAAACTTTACACGATGAAAATATATGACAAGATGAAGAAAATTACATAATAAATAAGAGGTGAAGTTCTGTTCACTATCAGATTTTGTGTATTAAGTGGAGAGTATTTAAATAATTAAAATCATATATAATCAAGCACATATATATTCAGGTTATGAGCAAAATCAAACATAAATGCAGAACAAAGGTCATACTGGCTTCAAAATATCATGTGACCTTTGACACGCATGAAAACTTAGTAGGTATTTTTATGCTTAAGCATTTCCACCACCATTTCCCTCTTTTCATTAAAAAATCACAAAATAGTCCCATTCATAGTCTGCACTTTTCTTCAGAAGATTAGACAAAAATAGCCAAATTTGTTGATGTTGCCAATTTTGATGAAGTGAGGGCATCTCAATGCCATGTCCCACTTTTTAAGATCAACATTGGACATTGAGCTATGAAAAAAAAAATTAACTTAATATCAAAACGTTCAATTTTTGCAGCAGTGTTTAATGCATTATGGGAAATCGCGAAGTGAACAGTAAATCATTTATCGGCTCAGAAATGTTCAATTTGCGGAGCACTAATTGCTTCAGTCAATTGCAATAAGAAGTAATATATATTTTGATTCACTAGAATGGTGCATATTAATTTTAGAAAAGAGTTAAACCATGGACAAATACAAAAAGACAAGTATAGTAATTATTACAGGAAATGGGAATAACAAGTCATGATTTAGTTGCATATGACCTGTCAAACATATCAGTGACTACTGTTGGACTAAACCATTTATAGGAAAGGGTGTAAAAACCCTCATTTTACGCTACCTGGTACCTCTGACAATACTAACATTTTTTTTTCACCAGTCAGTCATTTTACAATATTTAGAATGATCAATGTGTCAGTAATTCTATATTTTATATAAACTTTTCTCTAAAAAAAAATGTATCAAAAATGGCAGTAATTTTATCTGCTGAAATTTTCACCTAGTTTCAATCACTTTTGCATTTGTTTTTGTTATTTTTTGCCAATAAAAATGCTGGTCTAGAAATCACTGCTTAAAAGCAGCTGGTGATAATAACAAACTCCAGGGAGGAAAGAAAGACAAATTTCAGACCCTGTCGGGTTAATAATTTATTACTCTTTCCTATTTCGCTACTAGAAAATGTATAATTACTGAAAAGGCAGATCAACACCACTAGAGTTTGTAGGGAATTCTAGTCAAAAACATGTAATTGAATCAAAATTTTTATTTTTCGTATGCATGCAATCCTCTCCTCCCTGTTCTCATTCCCTCAACACAGTACCAACTGAATAATCCATTCATAGTTTCACTAATGACAAATCCCTATTATTACAGCAAGAATAAACATGTCTATACTGTTTGTTTTCACTGGGACACACATCCATCAACATTTCATTATTTTTACAATGCCTACAGACATAGCATAAAAGTGACCCAGTTTTCTTGGGAAATAGGTTCTGCTTCTAGTCATCTTATTAGGTCAGTTTAAAACCTGTGCCTTGCTCATAGTTTTGTCAATTTTACATTTCGGTGTCGCATATGAGAGAATGACAATTCAAACCTTTTCACCAATACTTTCTTACCCCAAATTTTTCTGCACCTTTCCCTTAAAATTTTCAATGTTTCTGAAAATGAACCGAAATTTTAGTGCCAACAGACAAAGTTTGAGTCAATTTTCAGTTTTTGTCCCAATCTTCTGAAGCAAAGTGTAGACTATAAACAGGACTATTTTGTGAATTTCTGATGAAAAAAGGGAATTGGTGGTGAAAAGGTTAATACTTTTATTCAAAAGCAATAATTAACAAATGTCAAACGTTAAATATGCATCTTGGTACGGTATTAATTTAATGATCTTAATACAAGAATTACACAAAATATCAAAACTGCCTTATTTTTTTTTAATTTTACATAGGACGAGAAGCAAAATCTTTTTTTTTTTTGTCTCATCACCTCTTCCCTCACCCCCACCACCATGTTGAGATTGGGGAGAGAGCAACTGGACTGTTGAGGATTTTATATGTAGACACATAGAAAGGATTTTATGCAGAAAAGGAAGGGAGGACGCTGCGAACATCTAGTCCGTCACTGTCATCACCTCCTGGAACATTTACCACAGTTTTAAAGAAATTATCTTTAATTTTATGAAAATTCAATGTTAATTTTTGAATCATTTAAATAGAGTTGTGATGGAAGAGACTTGATTGATGGAAAGATTTCAAATCAAGAATAAAACCAAGTACTCACATCCCAACGAAGATAATTTTAAATAGGTTAATTTTATGAAAACATTCACAATGGCAATGAGATTTGTTTTGAAGTGAATATAAATAAAATATTTCTCTATAATACGAATAATAGTCCATATCAATCAAAATAGCATTTATTGTATTCTAACCATGGACACGTGCACATCTGTCAATTAATAATTGCAAGCACATGTGCTACAATATGCCTAGTAACAGAAATACCAGAATCGCTTTCAACAGAGTTGGATCTAATCGTTTGATGATGAACATATGCATCTAACAGAAAAGTGACATCATTACTCTATGCTGATTAATGATAGGAATGTTGCAAGAGGCTTTGTCAACATAACGCAAACTCTTAGAAGATGGGAAACATTCTCAGGAATGCTTTCATCTACAGCTCTTAAAAGAAAAACCATTAATAGAGTCTTGAATGTAAATTTTATTGCATAATAATTTGATATTTATGGCGACCTTGTTCCCAGATGTTCTCATTTAAGGAGAATACAGGGCACATGAAACTTTTAAAGAATTTATTCCTTTACGCGAAGGACATTTCCCAATCTATTTCCACCAAGCCACTGACAGGCACTTAGGCAGGCCATGTTCTAGCAATTATTAATAAACGTTCCTAAGTACTGCATTTGCCTTATCAGTGGCACAGGCTCTTACATAAATCACAACAGGCTCTATAGACAAAGTAGGTCATATTTTAATGATTCAGTGTACGAAAACACAAGATTTATAGTTCATAAGCAATTGGAGATGCGCTTTTAATAGAACAAATATGGTACATAAATTAAACTATGCAACAATATTCAATATAAAGTATAGAATTCTGTTTCCAAAAGATAACAAATTTTACAGATAAAACAATAATCTAACAATCTTGCCAGAGAATACTATTCACCACTGAATCATTTGACAGGAATTAAAACAGTACATCTCGCAAACAATTTCTTCTCAGTACACATGATATAGCAGAAAATTGAAATACAGACCCAACCAATAGTAGTTGCCATAGTAATAACATTTAAATGCCACAATTTATTGTATTAGACTTTTGTGATTCAAGTGACTACTATAAATGTCATCACAATTGTTTTGTATTATGCAAGCATCATTGCCATAGCAACGACATATGCCATTATCACATTGTTGAGTTACACTGGATGCCCCGTTCACTCAGAAAACCACAGGGCTTCCCTTTATCCAGTTTCTGTGTTAAGAACATATCAGATCACACTAGCTATATATGTATGGTCTGAAAAGTGCACACCCTTCCGCCTCATGTGACTTTTAAGTTTTGTAGCTATATACCCCAAAGGTCTGTTACAAGGTCAATAAGCGAACAAAGTTAATCTTGAATAACCTATACAAAGGCAAGTAGACATTGTTATACACATTCAATTAAAATATACCGGTAGAATAAAATACCATATTCTATTATACCAATTCATCTTGCATGTACAGATTGACATTTTGGTTCAATCAAAGAAAGCTTAGAAAGAACTCCCATGTGCTGAGAGTATTGGAGACACATTAAATATAATTCGAAATTACTTAGCTGAAAACTAATTATGCAAATCAGAAAATTAATATGACCAGATTTGAGTGTAAAACTAATGAGGTCTGCGCAATGTAACAGAAAATCTATGTCTCCAAGTTTAATTGAAATGTGATTAGAACCAAAAAATTATGAATTATTATGCTTATTAGGGAATTAATATGAACAGATTTTTACCCCAAACTAATTAGGTTTGTACATTGTCCTAGAGCATCTTTGTACTAAGTTTCATTGAAATGGAATAATTAGTACCGTGAAAACTCCAAAATTTCAACCCCTCTAAAAATTCGACCGCCTATTTATTTGCCGGGTTTCGGTGTTTTATTTACCTCCAAATTTTCGACTCCACTAAAAATTGCCGACTCATTCTTATTCGAAAATTGCGACCAGTTTTAGTTTTCCCCCAAACGAAAAAAAACCCGATGTGAGCGTTCAAACGGGACCTTCCTCAAAGGCATGAATTCGGGTTTCTGATTGACTGAAAGATTTTTATTTTATTGGTAACGAAAATATATTCTAAATAAACGAAGTTTCAAATAAAAATGAACACAAAAATCTCGGCATGCTGCGTTTCTGAATTGTTGATTATTACTGTACTCAGTAGTGATTATAATAATGTACACAAAATAAATTTGTTGAATGGTTATGAAATACAAATAAAAGTCAACTTAGTTTCATCGTAAGCGAATGATTCCGGTCTCGCATAAACGTTTGATGCTGTAGGATATCCGCCATGTTCTCTTAGGTCAAATAGGTCAAATCGCTAATTAACCAATCAAAAAGCTGGATGATGCCAACGTGTTCAAATTACCATAGCTTATTTAAATATGTTAATGTTATTGAACGCAATGCGGAAGAGATTGATGTTGTAGTACGATATTTTGGCTTGGATTTTGATGCGAAAACGGCATGATTTTTTTTAAATAAAAAAATTAGTTGTTTTTAAAAAATAAACTGGTCATCTGAAGAATAATTTAACATTGTTCACAGTGATAACAGCTCATTCTCGAAAGGAAGCTTACCCGCTCACGCTTGTCACGATAAAAATCATACACGTGTACTCTTGAATAGACAGACGTCAATGACTACGGTAAAACTTAGACTCTATTTTAGCCGGCAGGATTGATTGAAATGTCCGAAAAATGACGCCAAAATACACCTTAAAAGTCCCATTTTATTTTCTTAAATCCCATTTTAATTTTTAATCCAAGGGCGAATTTACGGCAGAATTTGGTCCCTCAAATAAGGGACACGTGAGCTTTGATTCTAACCGGATACATTGCACTGGGTCGGGGAGATCGTTTGCTAAACTTCCATGTATCTTTTGTCCAATGGGTACCTGTACTTCGAACATTCGCAAGTTTTCCTAGGTAGTGCGAGACAGCTTTGTCTTTTGACCTATTAGTTTTGTGCTGACCTCTTCTCCGCGTCTTGATGTTTTGTTTTGCTTGTCATAATACTCACTGATTGATGACTTTGTTTAGATTTTGAGTTACAACTCGGCCACGACCTTTGCTTTTACCGTGAAACATGAGGAAGTTTACGTCAATTGACGGACATTGCATTTTTTAAAAACTAATGAAGCACACTGTCTATCATCCCCATTTTTTTTTGCTGATTTCTATTCTGAAAAATTCGACCGTCCGAAAATGCACCTTAATTTTGACTCTAAAAACACGTCACATTTCTAACACCAATTATTTAAAACCGGTCGAAATTTTTGAGTTTTTACGGTACTTTAGATATCAGTGTGAAAGCTTAAAATTGGTTAATTATGCAAATTAGGTAATTAATATGTACAGATTTTAACCCACAATTATTCAGGTCTGTCTATTGTCCTACAGCATCCATGTACATTCATTGATATGTGATGTATAGTACCTGAGATATCAGTGTGAAAGTTGGTTAATTATGCAAATTAGGTGATTAATATGCACAAATATTTACCGGAAACTAATTGGGTCTGCATAATTCTAGATTCATTGAAATGTGATGATTAGTACTTTAGATATCAGTAGAAAAGCTGAAAATTAATTATGCAAATTAGGTAATTAATATGCACAATTATTTACCCTAAAACTAATCAGGTCTCTGCATAGTCCTAAAGGATCTATGTACCAAGTTTCATTGAAATGCGATGATTAGTACTTGAGATACCCGTGGAAAAGCTGAAAATTAACTAATTATGCAAATTAGGTGATTAATATGCACAAATATTTATCGAAAACAATCAATCTCTGCATAGTCCTTGAGTATGTAAGTACCAAGTTTCATTGAAATGTAATGCTAACTACTTATATCAAATGCTGAAAATTAATTAATTATGCAAATTAGGTAATTAATATGTACTGATATTACCATAAAAACTATCAGGTCTGTGCAGTGTCGTATGATATCTATGTACCAAGTTTCATTGAAATGTGATGATTAGTACTTGAGATATCAGTGGAAAAACCGAAAATTGACTAATCATTATGCAAATTAGGTAATTAGTATCCACGGATTATTACCAAAAACTAATCAAAACCTAGCATTAGTTCAGAGCATCTATGTACCAAGTTTCATCAAAATCCAATGAGTGGTTGTTTAGATATCAGTGGAACAGTCATGGAACCACTAAAAAATAGCTAATTATCATGCAAATTAGGTAATTAATATGCACGGATTTTTACCAAAAATTAATCAAATCTGCGCATATGTTCAGAGCATCTATGTACCAAGTTTCATCAAAATCCAATGAGTGGTTCTTTAGATATCAGTGGAACAGTCATAGAACAGCTAAAAATTAGCTAATTATCATGCAAATTAGGTAATTAACGAGCATGGATTTTTACCAAAACCTAATCAAATCTGCGCATTGGCCCAGAGCATCTATGCACCAAGTTTCATCAAAAACCGATGTATGGTTCTTGAGATAGCAGTGGAACAGTCGGACACACATACACACATACACACACACATACACACATACAGACACACTAACTGCAAAGACTCCCATTTTGTGCTTCGCACATGGGAGTCAAAAATGAAGAATTTCATGTACAGCTGCAAAGTGCATATATTCACCTTGGCCATAAAAAAAATTACAGGGTTGACCTGGAAATTTTAGGCAAGAGTGGGTTGCCTGAAACTTATTTTTTTTGTTATTTGGCCTCATTCATCATTTTGAAATGTCTTTGTATTGTCAAGTGGCATAACATAATGAAAAGAAATACATTTATTTTGCTTATCAAACTAAAATTGATTGCCATGGAATGTCATTAATTTTGTCTCAGTCTGTCATCTTGATTGGCAACTATTTCAATTTTGACAGGCAACATTCGATTATTTTTTTCTTGTCAATTTTGTAAAATATAATGCCCAAAATTATCCTGTCGCACATTTTTGATGGGCACTTTCAAATTCTTGGCTAATACTCAAAAGTGAAATTATGCATAATTAGTACATAATTGTTGGTCAGTCACAAAAGAAAACATTTCAAGAAATATTAAAACTTGTACTGTATGATTTGATATCGTTTTGCTTTTGACTAACAACAGTTATAAGATAACATGGTTTTCATTGTTGATAAACTAGATTTAATTGAAGATATTTTGCTTCATTACCTACTGTCCATACCTATCATAGTTTCCATCAACAGGCTGTCTATGCTGCAGACAATAAGGGCGTGTCATAGCCATTGTTATGACAGCTTAGACTGCCTCTCATCCATGTTGGCTTTGGTTCAATAATTATAGCAGTCATTTTATGCAGTAAACACAAGATGACAGCGATTGAAATATTTACTAGCATTCACTTGGTTGGCTTAGAGGATTACATGTACCAGCACTAAGACAGTGGAACATGTACTAAATACTATTACAATCCATCTTTATTAACACTTAACTCAATCCCAAGAGAAAACAAATCAGAACAAAAAAAAGAACATCAAGAGACAATGAACATGAAGCAAAACTAAAAAAAACAAGCCATGCATGGCACATGTCAGGAAAATGATTTTTTAATATTAAAATGATTGACATTTGTATCTGATCGTCAAACAAGTACTTGTCCATATTGAGAGATACTGCTCTGGAACAGCATTCAAAATCAGCCATTTTGAATACATATATATATAACATGATGTATAACGAATATATAAAATTTGAATATAATCAGTCAAAGCATTTAGGAGATATGGCTCTAGAAGCTCAATCATTAAAACAAAATGGTCGCCAGTCAGCCATTTATTTTTGAAAAATAAAATGACGTGCATCAGGAACCCGTAATGTCTAATGTATGTACCAAGTTTGAACGAAATCCATCCATAAATGCAAGAAATGCTTGATATTTGATGATTTTCTAGCACAAAAATGACCACTTTTCGGCCATTTTGAATAGGATCGTCAAACCAATATTTCTGTTTATCTATGACATGATGTATAATGAATATTTAAAATTCGAATACAATCAGTCAAAACAAGTCAGAGATATGGGTCTAGAAGCCCATTCATTAAAACAAAATGGCCACCAGACAGCCATTTTGAATCCGATCTGAAAAATAAATGCTATGCATCAGGAACCTGTAATGTCTAATATATGTACCAAGTTTGAACAAAATCCATCCATAAAGGCCAGAAATGCTTGATATCTGATGATTTTTTAGCACAAAAATGGCCACCATTTGGCCATTTTGAATAGGATTGTCAAACCAATATATCTGTCTATCTATGACATGATGTATAATGAACATTTAAAATTTGAACATAATCAGTGAAAGCAAGTCAGAGATATGGCACGAGAACCACATTCATTAAAACAAAATGGCCACCAGTCGGCCATTTTAATCTTATCTGAAAAACAAAATTATTTGCATCAAGGCCCTATAATGTCTAATGTATATACCAAGTTTGAACAAAATCCATCTGTAAACAGCCGAGAAATGCTTGATTTTTAGGATTTTTTAGCACAAAAATGGCCGCCATTCGGCCATCTTGAATCAGATTGTGAAACAAATTGACGTGCATATGTATAATATCATGTATGATGTATGTGTGAAGTTTCATTGTGATAGGTCCAGGCATTTCTAAGATACATGTCCGCATGCACACACGCAGGAACACACGGAGGTCAAAACATAAGTCCCCGTTTTCGGACTGCGTCCAAATGGGGACTAAAAAAAAATTCCCATACCATGCCATTACTGACCTACTGTGCTACACCAATTAAATTTTTATTATTAAGAAGAACACAGAATTGTTCTTTTGTATACCTGTTGAACTATTGCCAAGGTTTTCTATGTGTTTACTTATCTCTAAAATACTATAACTTTTTTGGCAGCTAGAATTTGCAGTATTTTTTATTAATCATGGAATGTATTCAAAATTTTGCACATGCATAAAACGCACACAAGGTTTCAAATCTACATGCACAGGGTGAAAAATAACAACCATGCAAGATATGACCAAGATTAAAAGAGATGCCACAAAGATTTGACTAAGGACATAAACAGATTCAGTCAAGGTTGATATTTTCTTATCAGATATACATGTATGATGTTACCACAAGGCATTTAGCCAGCCACTTGCAAACATGTCATTGTAGACAGACACTCAACATTTTAGACACATGACAAATTTCATTTGACAGGCAACATTTCTACAAACCTGTCCAATTTTGATTAACAATTACCCGTAAATAGCTGCAGACTGCTATTTTCCATTTTGATAACGGTTTTAGACAAGCACTTTCTATTTTTTGGCTATAACTCTGGTTACCTCTCATTTCCTGAATTAGTAATTTATTTGTTCAGTTGCAAATATTTTATATTACAGCACATACACCAACTATGCATAGCCCTTAGATTAAATTTAATGATGAAGAATAAAAAAAAAAATATCTAGGTCAAGTATCTAGGACAAAACTTAATGTAACATAAAAGACTACAGCTTGTAAGCAGACACACTAATCTTGTTATAAATAATGAACACTTTTTTTTTTTATATAATGAACACAAACAAACGCAAGGTATTATGTGATTCATTATAGTGAACACTTCACTATAACAAACCCAATGCATTATGTGCTTCATTATAGTGAACACTTCACTATAACAAACCCAATGCATTATGTGCTTCATTATAGTGAACACTTCACTATAACAAACCCAATGCATTATGTGCTTCATTATAGTGAACACTTCACTATAACAAACCCAATGCATTATGTGCTTCATTATAGTGAACACTTCACTATAACGAACACAATGTATTATGTGCTACATTATAGTGAACACTTCACTATAACAAACCCAATGTATTATGTGCTTCATTATAGTGAACACTTCACTATAACAAACACAATGCATTGTGTACTTCATTATAGTAAACACTTCACTATAACAAACCCAATGTATTATGTGTTTCATTATAGTGAACGCTTCACTATAACAACAATTGTGTAAAATACACTTTGGGAGATATACAAGTGTTCGCTATAACAAATTTGTCTCCCAAGTAGTTTGCATTGACAAACCCCTCACAGCAACATTAATTAGCAAATTAGAACAATAAAAACCCTGTCAACTTCTTCAATACAAAAACACTAACAATGCTATCAGCAGAGTTCAGATTTGATTGGTCAAGTGTCATATGACATCATATATCAGGAATGGTGTATCATTAGTGGGTGGGGGTCATGACCTTTACAATCTGATAACAACTCTAGTTTCTACTCAGCAAGATTACAGTACCATAACATACTACTCTGGATTTCAAAGCAATGTTTTATTCTTAGAAGCTTTGATTGGCTCAGTAAAAAGCATACATGAAAATTGTATTTTATTTTTGAATAGTATTTGAAAAATAGATGATAAGACCTAACATTAGAGATGAGAACAGATGGTTAAATTGATGCCTCTCAGATAAAACAGAAGCCTTTGTCTGAGTAAGGGAAGAGTAGGAAATCAAACGGGCGGTGCACCGCGGTCATTACTGCGGTGTACCGCAGAACGCCGAGGAGAGCCGCGGACTGCTTATAATTAGGGGTCTCTACCGCTGTACTGGTCTCTACCGCGGTCCTCGGTAATGTGTGAAATACGTACTTAACAGTTTCTTTGTGATTCCACGAGTCATTGTTTTAAAATCCGATGCTGTAAATGAATACGATATGTGCGCTTGTTTAGTATTTAGTACATGTATTTAGCGTAAATTTCCAAAGTGATGCGATACAATTTTTCATGGTACATGTAGGTATACCTTTATTACACTGGAATAAAGTTTACAATTGAAAAGAGGACGATTTACAAAGTTTCAGCGTATCCAAGCCGTATGGTTCTTGATTGATTTGGCAGTATCATGTTCCCCATTTGTGTCACACTCCAGAAAAAATGGCCAGCAAACGAGAAACGGACGAACTAATCAAAACAGGTCAGGCTGTCTGCATTGCACTGACAATGACATGATTATTTTCTGTTTCGTTTCATAAATCTTGCCTTGCGCATGTATTCTTGGTTGACAGAATCTTTTTTAAACAAAAGACATTATTTTTCTGTTACATGTTCGTGTTCCATGGTACTCGTAAGTGTGAAAGGCATTTTGAATAAATAATTATTGAGTTTATGATACCGTACGATAACGCTAGCTGGCTCGATTAGAATTTCATTGCGTGTGAACCGCTGAGGTCATTGCCCGTTACTGTGCCAACCGCACGTAGTTCAAAAGCACCTGACGTTGTTTTGTTTTTTTTCACTCGAAATTTAAGCGATCGAATACTCTGCATTCAAAGTACACTGCCCCGAGTTTGAAATTACAGTAAATTGTAACGCATGGATTTTATTTATATGAAATTTAGTTTATTTCAAAATGATATAGATGTCAAACCATAATTATTATTATTTGAAATGTTGTTTCTTGACTTGACTTTTCTGGCTTTAATGTTTTGTGTGTGCGTGTTTGTTTACAATATCATTATCAACAACAGTTATTCAGTGGCCCCGTCTCTGAGGCAGAAAGTCGCGGTTTCGACTAAGTCGCGTAGTTCGATGGCTCCGGACGATTGTATTGTGTTTTGCCGTCAGTTTTAAAGTAGAAAAACTAAGTCTGGTATTATCGCGTATTTAATTGCCCGCTCAATCAGTTGGAGGTGACAACTTAACACCTACAGACCGTCAATTACTGAAATAAAAATGGTGATAGCAGCCTGACTCGAGGTGTCGACAGGGGTATAAAAAATAAGTTTGCGTCATTATTGCAAAGGCAACGCATTATCAAGTCGGCAAAGTTGAAATATTCACAGCCAGTACGTAAACAATGAAAAACAAGTTTGCGCAATTATTACGAAGCCAAGGCATTATCAAGTCGGCAAAGTTGAAATATTCACAGCCAGTACGTAAACAATGGAAAATAAGTTTGCGTAATTATTACGAAGGCAACGCATTATCACGTCGGCAATGGTGAAATATTCACAACCAGAACGGTAACAATTTTTACGTAGACAACGCAGAGCCAGTAAAAATTTGCGTAATGGGATGTGTATAATAAAAAGGTCAACGCGCGGAGCGCAAATGGTCACCAAGGTAACAACCCACTTGTTCAGCGCGTGACTTGGGGTTAAACTTGGGCCAAGGTTTATTAGATTAGTCAGTTTCGCCAAGAAGTGCACTATTTTTTTCGCTGAACACCCAGTTATTGTAGTATATATTGTAGCACCAAGTGTGTGACACTCCCTCTTCGACTTCGGCTTGCTTTTCCTACTTAGTGCATGGTCTCGAGGTAACGTAAACTGCGGCCTCTCATCGAGTATTTTACACTTGGAATTTATACTTCGCCCGATTATATTGGCATACGCGAAACATTAATCTTTTAAAATAAATCCTGAGACTATACATGATGTAAATTCAAAATAATGTGATATTATTTTACATTATGTGGGGTCTACATTATTCTGGGTTGCTTTGCGATGTTATACCAAGACTCGTGAAAATAAAATAGTGTTCTTCTGCGAACTAACAGAGACGATTTTTCCAATCTTCTGGTACCACTCGATTTTTATTATTTGAACTTGGCGGCAAGTAACCTTTAGTTTCCCAGTCTATTGTGTCCATTCATAGTCTTAACAATAGGGTGTAAATTGCCATGCGAGCCTACCGCACACGACCGCGGTAAACCGGAGTCCTGGAATCTATGCATAAATTTGCATAAAATGCGGTCGACCGGCGAGCACCCACCACCACCGCGGTCTGTCAAAACAAACACCTACTTTTAATTAACACATCAACTAGTTTTGTGTTAGGGACCACCTATAGTTATATCAAATTTTTTCTACTCAATTGAAAACAAAATTACATCTACACTAATTATACCCTTGTTATAAGCAATACTGCAAATATATCCAGCAGATTAAAATGAAGATTCAACTGTCTTCATATAGCATGTCACAAGCTGCTTTGTCTGAATTCACATAAATAATCTCAAGCATTTATATAACACCTGGAATTAAAGAAAAAGCTTTTTGCAAATTTCACTTGTGAGACACAAAGATAGACATTGATGCTGAATGCAGGGATTTATTTCTTTGCTTCGTCACAAAAACAGTTGCCTTAAGGTAGCTCACAACTAATCACAATAAATCATGCAAAAAATGTTGTGTAATTCTTCACATACACGTCATTTATATTTAAACTTTTTCCCGAGAAAGAAGGAAGTGTTTCCAAGAAAACATTAGCAAAATAATCTAAAAAGTGGCTGGAAACATTTTACATAGGATTCCATGTAAACATACTATTTCATGAAGAGCATTCTCCCATTTTTTTTGACAGCTATTTGTAGCCCTCCTAGCACTATACATATCATTTTTTTACCATAGGTCACTAAACAAAATTTTTGAGATATGATGTAATGTTTTTCTCATTGGAACTAGTTGTAAATTATTCAAAATTATTCGTAACCCAAGCCCTTAAATTCTTGCTGGATTTAGAGGATTCCTGAAGATTTTTTTAAATAGTAACAAAGTACCTTGCTTGTCAGTTCACTGGTTACCATCATTTAATGGATATACATTACATAACATTACCCTGGATAAGGTTATATATTCCACAATTGTTATTATGGTTGTTTATGTAACGGCAAGCCAATAAAGTAGATAAAGACATAAATTTAAATTCATGGGGTTTATAAATGCTTTTCTGTCAAACGTAAACATCATCCAGAGACACACAAATGTCAATCATGTCCCAGGACAGTCAGTATATTGACGCCAGTAAACCCATCCCCAACAAGACACTCATTCCCCATACATTTCATCATAGACTTGGCTACTTGCCAAAGACTTGGTACACTAGCAACATAGAAATCTATAATAGTATATACGCTGAATTTTATTTTCAATGAATCATTCCTTCAAGTGAAAAATAGCGAAAATAAAGTATTTTACAGTATATAATAAAAAAAATGTATAGGTAAAGTGTCTGTCGAATTAGTGAGCTAACTTTCTCAAGCAAATTTTATGTTTACATAAATTTAGCCATTTACTCACTAAAATTATTACGTAAGACTTCACCTGTCAACAGGGAAGAAATAATTTCTAAACTCATAGTTGCTGTCGACATAGGAAGTAAAGTAAGCAAATAACACCAAATAAACGGCAAGGTAAAGACTATGTCTAATTATAGTAAATACGTACTGCGTGCGTGACTCGAACCGGCGAGTCACGTACGCAGTACGTATTTACTATAATTAGACATAGTCTTTACCTTGCCGTTTATTCGGTGTTATTTGCTTACTTAACAGGGAAGAAAATTTGTGCAACCACCTGTCCATAGTAAAATAATGACCCTGCCATAACAAATTATACCGTATATAAGTGAATTAATTGAAACTCTATAAAAGGATTGTATTCTCATCAATGCAGCTACACTGTAATAACTATCCCATTTTTGAGCTTATCCAGATTTATTTTATAATGCAGGAATAAATAAGACCTCTAATCAGACAGTCTGACTGGATAAATCGCAGCTGATAATCAGTTTGAACAGACTCTATACCCCTTATAATACACACTTCAGTGATTTTAAATATCAGTTACATTCCATTCATGGGACACACAATGTGGTAAAATCAACTACCACAGTCTGGTCAATTGTTGGTTTTAACCACAGAATAACCCTGCGGCTGTAATTATTAACCAATCAGTTGTCAGCTCTCATATAAGCCAGTCTATAAGCCAATATTATGCTATCCTGAAGTCTTGTAATCGTAGCTGGGAGCACTGTGACATTTACTGGTTGGTATTAAACTGTCCTGCACGCATAATAGCACAATAACAAAGCACATGTTTGGATTGGAGGCAAGTGAACATGTATGCTATTGACATATACTACGAAAACAAATTGAGATTTGGGATCTGTAGACCACCATTTTAGTCGTGATACACGTGCGATGAAGACCACAAACGAGAGGGCACAATATACACATATAGACTTCACAAATTGAGATTTGGAATCTGTGGATCGGCATTGTATTTATGATAAAAGTTGTGATAAAGGCCACACGTGGGAGATCCCAATTACATGCCAGGACACCCCCTATAATGAACAGATTATGTAGATTTCATTCATGCACAAGTGAATAGCGCTTCAATTTTTTTTAAATTGGTCTTGTCACATAGGAATAACACAGAAAACCTTTGAAGGACACCAAGGCAAACAGTGACACTAGTAGGACATCTTGGTAACGCTTTAAATACTTCTGTGCACCTTGGACCTTCAGGGGGGGTCGTAATTTACACCTACCAACATGTCCAAAATAGGCAAAATTTGGCTGGGACAGGTAAATGTACAAATTGTCCACAGGTGAATAATGTTTTACTAACTGGTCAAATGGGGTGGTCCAAAGTTGCTAATATCTCAAAAATTGCTTTCAAAAGTTTTAGGACTTGAAATGATGATGACGAGTCAATAATTAAAAGTTCATTTTAAATAATTTCTTCATTCATCTTGCAAAGGACATGTACATCATGGGAAGGTACTTTTATTCACCAACCTGCCCGATGAACAGGCAATATAATTTTTAATTTCATCACAAGACCATGAACTAACAATGACTTATTGCCCTCAATAATATTCCAGTACTTCAAACATATGATAATGAATGTCAAGGTGATCCTTCATAAAATAAACAATTTTATTTACCAATCTTATCATGAATGTTGTGCCCTCAACCATGATAGAATAAAGTCTCATACCAGTTTGCTTTGAAAGGCAGGCTGGCGTTTGGATAAACCTTCCAACTAGAATCTGTGCAATGTTGAGTAGTTTTATTTTTAAACTGAAATTAAAAAGCTGTGATAATGTTGGCTAAGCATTTTTAAAATATTATGGTGTGCTAATAGAAGAAATAGTCACAGAATGAATTCAGTACAACTTACTCTAGTTAGATGCTAAATACAAAAGTAGACTAAGTATTTAAAGTAACTTTGGAATTTCACTGAAAAAAACTTTGACAGATTCAGTCCTTTGTAATCTCTCTTGATAAAAAATAACATGAAGTCAGTCAGCTATAATCCCTTCTAGTAATCTTAAACCTGAATACGGAAACTTTACAGCTAAAGGCTTAGCAAAAACAGTCAAATTGCATTCAGACACTCAGTGACGCTCTGGAATTAATAACTAACAAATTATTAAATTTGTTTTTACTGCCTCTGGGGAAAGCATGAGAGTTGTCCAGCCATTACTTGCCATATAGTGAGCACACAAATGTTTCCTGAAAAATTTAAATGAAAGGCCATTACAAATAACAGTATGGTAGATACCATTTTCTAATGGTCAACCTCAAAATAGCCATTAGGCTGGTAACTTAGTTTTTTCATGTTCATGGGGATATACCTCACAAATAATGAATCTGACTAGAAACAATCATGCTGAACGACAATCCAAACTCTCACATAAGGACAATAAATTCATAAAACATTGTCACTATATTCAACATTCTATTCCACTACGTAATCAAAGCACAGTATCCTAACTAACACTCCAAGATTTTCAGTAATTTTCTGTCATCTTTGGTTGGACCTATCACTGACATTAATTCAAGAATATATATTTGTAATAGATTGGCAAATTGACAGTATCATTGATTCTGTTATTACAACTCCAAATGTACATGCCTATCAAAGTCAAGTCCCTGTTTACACTCGAATACCAACATTCATACCACCAACTGTTAATGTTGTTGTTCTTAGCTGTAATTTAATAATTACCTATTTGTTCTTCAAATAATTACAGTACTGTAATATTATAAACATTTTTTAACCATAATTTGGGGAATTGGCAACATTAAGCAGAAACCACAATTTATTTTGGAGTTATCTACATATATATCATAATCGATAATTCTGTATTTCCAAAAATCAACATAATTTATAATGCTTGTAAATTGAGGTCAATTTTTTAGATTGAAAAACAAAAATTATATAACTAGTGATAAAAGTTGCTAGCCAAAAGTCAAAATCCAGTTACAGTGCATCATAAGAACAGTTGCCAAACATAAAACCAGAACTCTGCTATGCCTAATGAAGAGGAAAACCCCATTGTTGAAACCATAAAAGTTGTCATAGCTGAGTGATCTAGCAAGGGTCAGTGGAGCTGTCACACTGTAAGATATATTTCCACCCATATTTAACACTATAAACCACACACATAAAGAAAACCAAATGGTTCATTTCACAGCTCTGTGTAACTGTACACCACTAGATGTTTACAACGTGCATGACTTCAGCTATAATTCTTTCTCTAATGTTTACAACTATAGGGAAATCTTTTCATATCAAACTTCACATTTTGAAATCCTTTCTCACTTTATGTTGCTGGATTGTGTCTCAAAATAAATAATGATTGCTATGTATTTAGTATTAGATTGCCAGGAATGCATTTCTAGAGATTCTGAACATTTTAATCCCATCTAAGGGGTTAATGAAGACGAGAGCATGCAGCTTCTGTTGTAGAATGTACTGCTGGTCCTAGTATATTATATTACCAATGGATTTCAGAATGCACAAAACAAATGTCATTCCACTTAGATGAAACGACTCTGGTAATGATTTTCTACACCTGTTTGTCCATTATGACACATCCGTAAGCAGTACTAGTCTGACGAATGACGGTACTACATGTACTATTAGATTACCTGGTGTTGGTTAGATATTGGGTTATACTGACATGGTCACATTGTAATTACTGTAAAATACTTTATTTCACCTGGAAATAATTTTCGCTGAAAAAACTTTACTGCTGTTTCGTATGGAATTTATTTTCACTGATTTTTGATGAGTTGAATGTAAAATATAAGAAAAGTATATTCGCTAGATTTTATTTTCACTGAATCATTCCTTTAGCAAAAATAGCGAAAATTAGTTCCAAGCGAAAATAAAGTATTTTACAGTACTATAATTACTACACATTCATAGAGATTTGAGGAGAGGAGGGGGACTTATTGACAACAGAGCTTATTCAAAGTTGATAATTACAGACAATTTTTCAATGGACTCTCAAATCGCACGTCTATTGAACTATCGTTTCACATGCCTATTCTACAATTCTCCATCAAAGCAAATTATAATCCCCAATCACCCTCAGTATCAAACTGCCATTTCTCACGTACACAGACAAACTTCGTCTATGATGAAAGCTGTTGCCTTGATATCAGTTGCTGAAAGTAACAAAGTGACTAACGACAGTAATTACCTCATTAATCTGAATGCATTACACTGGTTAAATCTGCATGTCTGCACACACACACACACACTCTCCCAATCACATACATGCGACTAAAACAAATAAATCACACCATGTACAAGACGCAGGCAATGCTATCTGATAGAGTACAGTAAATCTTATTCTAATCACATTGGGGAGTTAACCTATCTTGGGAATGTACAAAACTCTAAACACTCAGCTTAACTCTCAGAAACACTGTTATATATATATATATTCACATCGGCAACTGCCTTGAACACATACCTAGCTGACACTGTTATATATATATATATATTCACATCGGCAACCGTCTTGAACACATACCTAGCTGACACTGTTATATATATATTCACATCGGCAACTGTCTTGAACACATACCTAGCTGACACTGTTATATATATATTCACATCGGCAACTGTCTTGAACACATACCTAGCTGACACTGTTATATATATATTCACATCGGCAACTGTCTTGAACACATACCTAGCTGACACTGTTATATATATATATATATTCACATCGGCAACTGTCTTGAACACATACCTAGCTGACACTGTTATATATATATATATATTCACATCGGCAACTGCCTTGAACACATACCTAGCTGACACTGTTATATATATATATATATTCACATCGGCAACCGTCTTGAACACATACCTAGCTGACACTGTTATATATATATTCACATCGGCAACTGTCTTGAACACATACCTAGCTGACACTGTTATATATATATTCACATCGGCAACTGCCTTGAACACATACCTAGCTGACACTGTTATATATATATATTCACATCGGCAACTGTCTTGAACACATACCTAGCTGACACTGTTATATATATATTCACATCGGCAACTGTCTTGAACACATACCTAGCTGACACTGTTATATATATATTCACATCGGCAACTGCCTTGAACACATACCTAGCTGACACTGTTATATATATATATTCACATCGGCAACTGTCTTGAACACATACCTAGCTGACACTGTTATATATATATATTCACATCGGCAACTGCCTTGAACACATACCTAGCTGACACTGTTATATATATATTCACATCGGCAACTGTCTTGAACACATACCTAGCTGACACTGTTATATATATTCACATCGGCAACTGTCTTGAACACATACCTAGCTGACACTGTTATATATATTCACATCGGCAACTGTCTTGAACACATACCTAGCTGACACTGTTATATATATTCACATCGGCAACTGTCTTGAACACATACCTAGCTGACACTGTTATATATATTCACATCGGCAACTGTCTTGAACACATACCTAGCTGACACTGTTATATATATTCACATCGGCAACTGTCTTGAACACATACCTAGCTGACACTGTTATATATATATTCACATCGGCAACTGTCTTGAACACATACCTAGCTGACACTGTTATATATATTCACATCGGCAACTGTCTTGAACACATACCTAGCTGACACTTATATATATTCACATCGGCAACTGTCTTGAACACATACCTAGCTGACACTGTTATATATATATTCACATCGGCAACTGCCTTGAACACATACCTAGCTGACACTGTTATATATATATATATTCACATCGGCAACTGCCTTGAACACATACCTAGCTGACACTGTTATATATATATTCACATCGGCAACTGCCTTGAACACATACCTAGCTGACACTGTTATATATATATATATTCACATCGGCAACTGCCTTGAACACATACCTAGCTGACACTGTTATATATATATATATTCACATCGGCAACTGTCTTGAACACATACCTAGCTGACACTGTTATATATATATTCACATCAGCAACTGCCTTGAACACATACCTAGCTGACACTGTTATATATATATTCACATCGGCAACTGTCTTGAACACATACCTAGCTGACACTGTTATATATATTCACATCGGCAACTGTCTTGAACACATACCTAGCTGACACTGTTATATATATATTCACATCGGCAACTGCCTTGAACACATACCTAGCTGACACTGTTATATAAATTCATATCGGCCACTATCCAATGAGAAGTTCAAGGTGCTTAGGTAGCAGTAAAAGATATGTTTTCACATGTGCTGAATGTTGTTTTTACTAATTATGGAAAAGCAGTTATGAATACCTATATGACCATATTTGCTCTTTTAGTGGCGTATGTGCTGATGTCAATGGTGTGTCTATGGCCAAAAAAACAAATTGATCAATTGAATGATCTATTGATCTATACAATTAGTTGTTTACATGCACTTTTATTAGATACACTTCTAATAGAGCAAATACGGTAAAGATCAAAAACATTCACAACAATTTATAACCCCGAGAAAGTTTTTACATCCATTCGCTAAATCCTGGAGATCCATAGCTGTCACGACTTCATGTTTAATTTCCCATTGAAACGGATCAGAGCGTGCACTGTTGTATTTGATTTGAACAGTGAATATAGTTTTATAGTGGGAAGGTATAATCGCAAAGTGATGGCCTAATTAATTAACCTTGGCTGGCAAAGATGTTTACACCCAGAACCAGATGTTCTTTGTTTTTAATTTAATTTGGTTCATGTTCTCATTGGGTGTAATTTCTATATCAGTCACTGACCGGACAAAGACCTGTGAGGCTGAATACGTGGATGCTGGTAATATTCCCCCATAGTTTGAGTATTTAGAATAACATAATGTCTGTGTGAGTACAGAAGGTTAATTACAAGACATTACACTTTCTAGGCCTAACTATTTTACAGTTGCTGAAATTCCTCTTGAGTACATAGATATGTTCAAGGGGCTAAAAGGGAAAGGTTTTACTGGAATTAAATAAATACAAGGACAGGTTTAAATCCATGTCTTTTGAATATCTTGTCCCGAGTCAGTCAAATTTTTCACACAAAGTAAGATTTTTGTAATCTTCAACCAAGTCCCAGATACTATATTAGTATTTCTATCAGTTTAAATCAAATTACAGTAGTGCAGTGAGTTACCATTTGTTGTATACAGAAAACACAATGACTAACTAAGGCACTTTAAACTGAAAACAGTAAGCAATATCAGGGCTCCCACCATCTATTCTCCAATAACAAAAATTATTGGTGCCTGACTAAACATTGTCTATTTAGATTAAATATTTTTTTGGTAATATGGTAGGATTAGATTTTCTTCATGAGATGCAAGCTTTGTGAGCAATTTGATTGAAACATTTTTCAACTTACAGAAGGCCATGAAAATTCTATAAATTTGTTAAAAAATTAATATTAATTTAAAATTACGGATATTATTTTCAATGATTTTTGAAAAACTAAAACTGCTCAAGTTTTGTTTTATTACTCCCAACATTGACAAGTGAGAAACTCTCACCCACCTTACCATAACAAATCGTGTTTGTGAATTAAACTATCTGCCCTAAATATTAAAATAAAATGAGCTGCGAATTAAGAATCAAAACAAAAATCAGTAATCAGACAAGTACTGAAAAGACATTCAGTTTTGCGAATAACATTAAATTCAAATCTCATAGCTAATGTATTCTATTTTAATAAATTGATATTCAAATTTATATTAAAAGGATAGAAGCACATCGTGCAGTACGTGTTCTAATTTTACATGCGTTTTGTACATCATTATGAGTCCCATATCAAACGCAACACATTGACCATCGCCCTTTTAAAAGATTCAGAAAACAGGACATTAGTAATTTGCAAGTAAAATCATTCACATGCATTCAAGCATTTTTTCAAAAGATCATTTTTTTGAAAAAAAAGGGCAAGTAAAACATGGTGACTATTGATCTCAATTTTCCAGATATTTTCAATATAACACAGATAAAAAAAAAGTCTTCCATCATGAATGTAGGCGTTTATACTAATATAAACTATGTTATATCAAGCATAAATTACAAATATTTTAATAATAAATATATTTTGAAGAAATGTTGACATAAATATTTCTCGCATTTCATTTTTTTGTGAGATGATTCCATGTTGACCAAATCCTGCAATTAACACTCAAGCAAAATCAAGAATTTTATAAACAAATTCATAGTTATCCTGAATTTTCATTCTATTTATAGGAACTTAGGTAGTGAATTATTTTGTAAGTTCATTAATGGTACCATATTTGCTCTATTGATATTGTATACGCTTATGTAAATGTCAGAGAAAAGGTGTGTCTATGGTCAAAAGATTGTATTTTAGTGATTTACCATACAATAAATATTATTTTTTATGTTTATGCACTTCTATAGCAAACATGGTATGTTACGAACCAATTAGCTTTGGATTTAGAGTGGGTTATTTCACATTTTTAATTTTTTTCAGACTTGGACATTGTCGATTGTCCATTTTTACAGCTTTCCCCCTTTTTTGCCTCAGTTCATGTCATGTCTCTGGACACAACAGATGAATAAAACCTCAGATACTCCTACAAACTACATGATTTTCAGTCCAAGTAAAAATCCAGCAAATAATTTTTAAATCTGGAAGTACTGAGTTATTGCTAGGCGAATTATTATCACATTCTTGTGAAATAAAACAACCGCTACTTAACCTATATCTGGTCAAGTCAATGTAAAAGTACATGGGCTGGCCGGATAGGAGTTAAAGTATTTTTACAATTGGTCATTGATTGAGAACACAAGTATCCCCTTCTTCTAACTGTGGTATCATGCAGTTTGGAGATGTGAACCACAGCTATACTAACCCCCCCCCCCCCCGATTTCAAAACAAATTGTAAGCAAGCAAGTTTCATTAGAAACTGTCAATTGAGTCAATTAGTTGTGAACTTTCTTTAAGGACGACCATTGTCTACAGTTTAGTTTACAAAGCTGTGTTACTAAATGACATAACATTTTTTCATTTATTTCAATGTACACTTGGAGAGTGTTTTCTTTTTGACTGTAATCTCAGAAGTGCTTTGTTCAATGAAAAGACGTGTAAACACAGTGATTCAAAAAACCACACAAACAATTAACATTGTCCCAATCGCTGGTGGGCAGCGAGTTTTCTCTCGGGAGAGTCAAGATTCGAATAACAGCAGGGCCCATCTGCTGTCCTGTGGAGATGAGAAAACGAAATAACATATGTGCAGCCATCGATGTATCAAGACGCTGTCAAGACGTTCACAGCAAACTGACAGCTCACACGTAAAACTAATAAACATCGATTTTACGACAAAACCGACAGAGGCGGAATTGTAAATAAGATTTGTCTGACAGTCCCGATAACAGAAGTGAAAGCCTTGAAAATACAGATAAAAATTAAAAATTTCAACGCAATAAATAATTTTGGATTTTGGCGGGAGTTTTTCACTGCAACAATTTTGAAATAGATACGAGTTCAAGTTAGTCATGTTGTATGATAAGATTCGTGACATTTCACAAAGATGGGCTTGACATCATCTATGTGACCATCCTAAGGTAAGAGATAGATGATGTTATCACCATCGCATTATGCAGGATAGATGTGAATGAAGAATAAATTGATGTGACTTCTTAGGCCGTGCTACACCCAAGATCGACGATGTCCGTATAACTAATTACATAAATTACCTGTTTATTTCTTTCGAAAAATACAGCTATTTTAAAGAGAGGCGAGATACAATCATATTATAACTCAGGACCCACTGAGCTATGAAAATGTATATTTTCAAAATTGAAATCAGAAGAAAAAATGAAAAATATCTTGAAAACGGCATGAAATTCGTAACATAACGGCGACATTTCACTAGAGTTATTCTTCAACACACGGGACGGAAATATGACTTACCCGCAATAACAGCGGCAAATATAACCACAGTCGACCACGACCGCAAAGAGATATTCATCCTAGTCCTAGTCTATGATAATCCTTCCAAATGCTCAAAAGTCCAGAAAGAAAAAAATCCGACAGATTCTCAAATTTTAATAGAGTAATCAAGATCCCAACAGCCTCCGTCGTCGCTGAAAACAGATCATGTAGAACGACGAATTTCCCTCCAGCCTCTGAAACACACAGCGTAGATATCACTCCGCACCGGTGATTTCGAGCATTTTCAAGGTCAGATAAAATCGCTTTGAATCAGTTCAACTTTCAGAAGTCGAAAATTGACACAATATTTATGTTGCTTTTCAGTCAGAATCGTGCGGGTGGTATTTATTATTTTGGAACTCAGAAGCACTATTTTCATTGAGATCGGCAGCGCGTTGAAATACTATCGTCATCGATTAATTATTAATTTATGCAATTTATTCACGTGTTTTCGAGGCTACGCTAGAGTGGACTTAAATACTTAAAGTAAACAAAGGCGTGTTACATTTCTCATTTCATGAACAGGTACAAATTTAACATGTACACCTGATCTAAAAATAAACATGAGCGAAGTGGTATCCTCTCTGCTTTTTTTCTTTCAGCGAAACTCCTTTGACAGGCACTGTTGGGTTAACACAGTTATGAGCAAGTAAGTGTAGCAATGCAATACGTTGTATAAATATGGACTAAAAGTTCGGATATGAAATATAATTCAAATACGAAATTAAAGTGATGATAAATATTGTGATTAAAATAACATGGGTACATTGTTTCTGTCATCACTGACAGAGACGAACAATTTCGAATCACTGTGATGGGTTTGGAACAGAACAATTCTAGGCACCTTGAACGACTACTGAATAATGTTACTGTGTTACAACCGAGTTAATTTCAAAATAATAATAATATAAGCTAAAATGGACTTGCACAGCGACAGAGTAGGTTAGTTGTTTCTCAACATCCACTCTCCCCTCTACCAATTACCCCCTCACGAAATAATGAATTGTCTATATTATCAGTGTCTGTACCAATATGCAAAAAAAAAAAAAAAAAAAAAAAAAAAAAACGTAACTAGTTTGTATTTCATCTTGCAAGGTAAACGAAACAAGGTTAAATGTTCAGATATCACTTGGGCTGGAAAGTTTGCTGAAACGAAAATGTAATTATTACGAACAAATCGATCGCGACAAAGAAGGAAATTACCTATAACACAAATAAAGTCAATTATTCAAGCAGATCGTATTTGAACATGGTGCAATGAACTTGTCATGGTCGACTTAAAAATGCTTCAAGTATTTACAAATGAATGTATGCAGTGTGTGTTTAACAATGACTACCAGCTGCCAGTGAGGGGCTTCTGTCGATGTTTTCTTAACTGTGCACCAGTGAAGTGTGTGTGCTCGGTTACCCTTTATATACATTGTCATGTTTAGAGGGTGCAGGAAACAAAAACAAGAAAGCCCACGGGGTAATAATCATTACTGATGGGTGAATAAACGGTATTATTAGAAAAGTCGCCGAATATCACACACATAGCTACTTCCCATATTGGTAAATGATGTTTTGCAGAGCGAAATTTAAAGTGGACGGGGATCGCTCTTCCCGGTGGGATGGGGGATACTCACAGGAAAAGTATACGTTATGTGCCTCCCAAATGGGTTTCCTTTTCTCGAAAACTCAGAAAACAGAAAAACTAACAAAAATTACCGGTATGCTTTTTCAGGAAATGACGTAATTTTACTAAAAACTGTCCTTTTCTTACCGTAATTTTTATAAGGCTTTGTCAAGTTCAGACTAAAACATTTCATCATTTTTCAGACCAAAAAAGTCCTTTTTGCGTGAATGCGGCTTCGCCCGACACATATTTTCGAATAGATTCTCCTTAGGGCTGACCAGACGAAATTCGCTCTAAATATGTTGGTTTGTGTTTTACGTACACGTCAGTTTCGTGATCACGGTTTGAATTGGTTTGATATGGCACTCGATTATTCTCGTCTACTTTACATGCGCAGAGAAACACTCTTTTTAAATAGGATTGTCTCTCGGTTAGAGCAATGTTTCTTAACCAATGATCATTTCATCCGTGATTTTTTTTTCGCGTTTCCCTACATTCTGGAACTGCACAAAAATTATCCTGAAATATTCATATGTAGTACCATGATTATATCACCATGGTTAAATATTACAAATGAAGTTCAGTTGCTTTTATAGCGATTAATATTCAGTGAGTGTAAAACAAATTAAACTTTAGTGTTATGCCCATATGTGCTACCACATATGCACAGATAGTCTTCACTTGTGATTTGTGTATTTTGGAAAAGACTTATGATTTTTAAAAATATTTTTGACGACAATATTTGATTATAATCTCAATCTTTTACATTATGCAGGCGTACATTTTTATTTGCTTTCTGTTCAGTTTATGAACGTTAACACAAAACCCACCATCTCCCAGTATTCAAACGCTAATAGCTCGATTCCGACTTTCGGTACATACGTCAACAACAGTGAAAATAAGTCATGTGACCAAATCCTGTTACGTCATTGGATAAAAGTATAAAAGTATTACAACCAATCAGGCACCTCGTTTCATCGACGACCTACACAGTTTCAAAAGAACTATAAATTTGAGCGTTCGGGTATTAGATCTGAGCCGATATATATATGTTATTTATGACAGTCGTATTTGGGGAAGTCGAGAAGTGGATGACGTAAATATGACGTCTTTTTACCGAAAATTTATATCGATTGACTTAAGGTGTCAATTGATTGACTTAAGATGTTATAGACAAAAAATCCCTTAATCTGAATCCAATGCGACGGCGACAGTCGTGTTACTGTTGCCGTCGCATTGAATTCAGATATGGGCAGACAGGAAAATAAAACGACGTGTCCCTTATGCAAAACAAATGCAACGAATTTGAGAACGTGGGAACGATGTACTGAAAAATACTTTATTTTAGCTGGAATTAATTTTCGCTGAAAAGACTTTTTGGGTGTTTTGTGTTGAATTTATTTTCACTGATCTTGGGGTTATTGTGAATAAAAAAATCTGAACATATCTGACGTGCACGATCCGATTAAAATCTTGACTTGAGGAAAGACTCAGTTCGCCGGACTTCCGCGAAACCGCTCGTTTGAATTGTCAGATACCAACAAATGCGTCGAGTCGGCTAGCGGACTAGAGAAATATTCCTAATATTCCTGAAGAAAATTATCAAACAAACAACACCAGCTCACAAAGTACCCATTTTTACCCCACGTTGGGTAAATGGGAAATGTCTATGTTTTAAAGAATGTGAAAAAAGGATGAAGAAATTACACATCGGTAAAATCATCGGATCAAATTCAAAATGCAGAAGACAAATTCGAATCTACCGGTGTGGTACATATTATTTTTAAATTTTTGGATTGACCATTACATTACTATGTGGCGGGTATGTTAAATTTTGCTTTCATCTATAAATATGGATCAATTTTTTAGATCAATATTTATATTTTTCATGCAGTTTAAAGTGTTTTTCTCAGTATTTCCTTCGTTTAAATATCAGAAACCCTTTCTTTTTCAAAATCACCGCCTACGTTTAAAAGGACAACGCCTTCAATTTACATAATGTTTGACCCAGAGTTCACTTGTCAATGTGGCGAACACTAATCCTGTAAAGGTAAGAGTACTCCTAGCCGTATTCCCGTGATCTAAGCGCTCGTGATGCATGTGTCAACGCAGCTAGTCCTTGTCTTATAAAAGGTCAGCATACTTTAGAGGTCGCGCATCAACAACTAAGTAGTTGATTAGGTATCACATAGTAAGTCAAAACGGTTTCAGAGGATGGTTTCTTCTTCTATGATATCGTAGGCACCTGGCATGGGACAACCCATTTGAAATCTGGGGGAGTGGGGGGGGTGATTTTTGGAAAAAAATAATGGTCACTGAAAAAAAAAAATTCCAGAGGCTCATTAGTAAGAAAAAAAAAATAACAGTTATTAGGCAAAAAATACTGTTGAAACATGCTTTTAAGGGAAAATAACCTGCCACAGAAGTATGCAATTGACCATTTTTTCCAGCTTCCCTCCGGGCCCCAGAATTCATGATCATCGCTAAGGGCTTGTCCATTTGAAATATATGTCTGGCGGTGGGGTATTATTTTATACAATATTCTGCAGAGGGAAAAATATTCACTGAAGTTACTTTTACCAGATTTAGTGTTGCTTAACAGGTTTGTGAAGAAATCAATGTATTTTTATTAACTTTGTTTAATAACTGGGTTTTAATTTAGCAAATTTGCTATCAGCAACGTAAGCGAAAATAAAATTCTGTGAATACTTAAGCCATATACAGTATATGTCCAATTTAGGATTTACAAATTGAGCGTATGTAAGCGATGTAATATGTGATGAAGATCTCACGAGAACTGACGAAGATTGAGTCATAGGAATTGTGATATAATCAAAAAATTGCAAGGAAAATATACATGTCTAGAAATACTAATACAAACGAGTGTGTCCAGTCTGTGAAATAATCTGTTAGTGTTTGTCTCAGCCTGTCTGGCTATGTATGGGTTTGTGATGATTACTCTCATTTCTCTATACACAAACCTATCCAAGCATTCACTGCATTTTGTGAATGAAAATAACAAAATTGCACATATACCTTATTTTATAGATCCTTGATTAAATGCATTTGTAAGTAAAATGATAATAAATATACTCCATTTAAGAGGGTTCAAACTGAATGGAAGATTATATGTAATTTTCATCATATTTTCTTTATTGTGAATATATACCATTAGAATACTGAAAAGTAAAAAAACAAAAAATGGACAACACCAGACAATTTTTTGAGATACTGGAGTCTATAATGTCATGACAAAATGTTAGAAACTTGTATTTTAACACTGGTTCCTATTTCAAGATTATTTCTATATCTCAAAATATTGCTTAGTGACATAGAATGAAAAAGACTTATTATTGACATGAATTATAATATTGTGAAAACATTTCAGAAAAGTGCTAATATAATTTATTAATTTGTTAATGGTTTTCCATTACCCAGTATATATACCATAATTGGAGTTTATTTCCCATAATTCATAGTATCTATGTGAACGAATATGCTCAGTAGTATTACAAATTGAATTTCACTCAAACTGCATTAAAAATTGGTAAAATTCAGCAGGATTTGTGTGTCTATGAATGAAACCATAATGAATTATGGGATTGCATGATAATTACAATTATTATACAACTGTCACTGTAACGTCATAAGTTATTACAGCCTGTTGAAATTGTAGCGGTATTTGTATCCTATCTTATCATATTGTGAATGGAACGATTTCACACATAAGCGTCCTCTAATAATAAAAACAAACATGGCAGCACTTAGGGTTTGACCAAACCCCACACAAAGAAGTTCGCTAAATTTGCTCTAAGCTTTTTGTATTTCGGCATTCCCATGATGTATCCTTATACATATAATAATAAGGTTATTACGAGTACACCGCAAAGTATGCACTCAGACAGTACACAATCGCATGGACTTCCACTGCGTGTAGGTCTGTACTCTCTCTGTACTGTCTTTGTGTATACTGTAATAACCTCATATTTTACTTGCTATTAACTATTGATTGTAGGGATTCCAATGTAGAATTGAATGTCTGTAATATATCATTAAATACTATTTATTTTAGAGCATTTGATGTTTACTTTCCATTAAAAAATGATATGGAGTTTCATATATGGGTCCCATGAGCTGGTTGTATTCCAGGATTGAAATGATATATGTATATATTTTTTGAAGGGATTTTTATTTGAAATTCACAATATTTGTAACTGTATGCTTGATGTAACATAGTTTATATTGCATACAAATAACGCCTACATTGATAATATTGATAGTTGTATTTTTTAAGGTAGAAGCCCACTCATAAATGAAAATATCTAGAATTTATTCATTTTGGTATAAATTGTACTCCAGGGCAGTATAAGTGTATTGACTTAAAAAAGTTATGGGTCACCGAGTTAATAATGCTTTTACCTTAAGTTCCTATGGCAGAGATATTATGCCATATCTCAAATTGTAATCTGGTGACATAGGTTTATTTTCCTGAATTATTTAGCAAATCCTGGTTTTAAAAACTGTTGAAAAATGAAATTTTTTTTAACATTGTGATCTATAGAACTGTTCTAAAAAAGCAATTTTTAGCTTACAATATATATACTTATTATGCAAGTCTCAGACAATTGACAAGGAAATAAATCATAAGCAGATCAAGACTCAGATTTGATGATTTTATTAATCATCTAAATTGCATAAGTGGTTTACGAATTTGATGCACCCATTGTTGACCTTTGTAAAATTATTCGATGTGATTGGAAGCATTTATAGAATATGTAGCCAATCATAGATAGGGATCATAGAACAAAATGGCAGATGTTAAATTATCGAAGATACATAGGCACTATCAGTACAATGTTCAGCTGATGGTCGAGTAAGGTCTTAGATAACAGAGATTTTAACGGTTTCTTTTCAGATATTGAAGTTATTTGATGTTATAATGCTGTGATCAGAAATTGATTGGTACTTGTGAAAACCATTATGAATACTTGCGATAACACAAATTTTTGTTAGACACCCATAGTGTTTCCATTTGATAATCAATGGTGAGAAATTACTTTGTGAATTAATTTGTAGTAGTCCAGTTGGGGAGTCTATGGGCTCTATTCCATTTCTAGTTTTTTTTTGCTGTTTTTCATCTACTTTCTGTATAATATGTCAATCGCCATAACTACCATGATACGATACTGAGAAAATATAGCTAATTGCAAATAAAGAGTTTTGTGTGTTAAAACCAATAAAAAATAGAACCATATTATGATATTGAAATTCCTATGAGTTAAGATCCATTTATTTTACCAGTGAGTGGTAATGATGTAAGTACTATAAATTACCTAATTTTTGTGGGAAGAAAACTAATTTGATTGTTTTAATGATATTTATGAAGACAAAATTTTGCAAAATTTTATGATTTTTAACTTACTCTCATGAAATTTTGTCTCATAGGAAAATAGGATGTTTGATTTGGTGTTGCAAAAGGAGAACAAAAAACTGCTAACTTTATTCATCAATGTTTTGCTGTAATTATTATTTACCATGACTAAATATTGATTTTGAAGTTAAAATATTCAGAGCAAGTGGTAACGAAATGTGTTTTGTAACCTTTTCTCTTAGTTACCACCTGTTGTGTATCTGATATGTATTCAATGATTGGATTACATCCCACAGACAAAACAAACTCTGTCTTCAATTTGAATGTTTATTACAAAATTCTTCATTTAAGGGATGGTAAATACAATGTATGGGGGGAGGGGTTTACACTGTGGTACATTTAATATATTATCTTCTTAGGAGATGCGGTGTATTCTGCTGTACTTTCACTCGCTTCGCTCGTGAAAGTACGGCCGCAGGATACACCGCATCACTCTTGAAAATAACTTCCATACGCAACAAAAGCCATGGGGAGGGTATGGGGTTCTGTCATAATATATTATGTCATCTTAGGGGGTACACTGAGGTCTATTATTCTAATCTTAAGGGTATATATATGTATAGTATCACCTTATGGTATTCCTGTGTACATTTTATTATCATCTTAGGGGTACACAGAAGTACTTTATATTATCATCTAAGGGGGTATATTGAAATACATTATTATCATCTTAGGGGTTACACTAAGTTATAGTATTCCTGTGTTGGGGGTACATTTTATTATCATCTTAGGGGTACACAGAAGTACTTTATATTATCATCTAAGGGGGTACATTGAAATACATTATTATCATCTTAGGGGTTACACTAAGTTATAGTATTCCTGTGTTGGGGGGTACATTTTATGATCGTCTTAGGGATACACAGAAGTACTTTATATTATCATCTTAGGGGGTACATTGAAATACATTATTATCATCTTAGGGGTTACACTAAGTTATAGTATTCCTGTGTTGGGGGGTACATTTTATTATCATCTTAGGGGTACACAGAAGTACTTTATATTATCATCTTAGGGGGTACATTGAAATACATTATTATCATCTTAGGGGTTACACTAAGTTATAGTATTCCTGTGTTGGGGGGTACATTTTATTATCATCTTAGGGGTACACAGAAGTACTTTATATTATCATCTTAGGGGGTACACTGAAATACATTATTATCATCTTAGGAGTTACACTAAGTTATAGTATTCCTGTGTTGGGGGGTACATTTTATTATCATCTTAGGGGTACACAGAAGTACTTTATATTATCATCTTAGGGGGTACATTGAAATACATTATTATCATCTTAGGGGTTACACTAAGTTATAGTATTCCTGTGTTGGGGGGTACATTTTATTATCATCTTAGGGGTACACAGAAGTACTTTATATTATCATCTTAGGGGGTACACTGAAATACATTATTATCATCTTAGGAGTTACACTAAGTTATAGTATTCCTGTGTTGGGGGGTACATTTTATTATCATCTTAGGGGTACACAGAAGTACTTTATATTATCATCTAAGGGGGTACATTGAAATACATTATTATCATCTTAGGGGTTACACTAAGTTATAGTATTCCTGTGTTGGGGGTACATTTTATTATCATCTTAGGGGTACACAGAAGTACTTTATATTATCATCTAAGGGGGTACATTGAAATACATTATTATCATCTTAGGGGTTACACTAAGTTATAGTATTCCTGTGTTGGGGGGTACATTTTATGATCGTCTTAGGGATACACAGAAGTACTTTATATTATCATCTTAGGGGGTACATTGAAATACATTATTATCATCTTAGGGGTTACACTAAGTTATAGTATTCCTGTGTTGGGGGGTACATTTTATTATCATCTTAGGGGTACACAGAAGTACTTTATATTATCATCTTAGGGGGTACATTGAAATACATTATTATCATCTTAGGGGTTACACTAAGTTATAGTATTCCTGTGTTGGGGGGTACATTTTATTATCATCTTAGGGGTACACAGAAGTACTTTATATTATCATCTTAGGGGGTACACTGAAATACATTATTATCATCTTAGGAGTTACACTAAGTTATAGTATTCCTGTGTTGGGGGGTACATTTTATTATCATCTTAGGGGTACACAGAAGTACTTTATATTATCATCTTAGGGGGTACATTGAAATACATTATTATCATCTTAGGGGTTACACTAAGTTATAGTATTCCTGTGTTGGGGGGTACATTTTATTATCATCTTAGGGGTACACAGAAGTACTTTATATTATCATCTAAGGGGGTACATTGAAATACATTATTATCATCTTAGGGGTTACACTAAGTTATAGTATTCCTGTGTTGGGGGGTACATTTTATGATCGTCTTAGGGATACACAGAAGTACTTTATATTATCATCTTAGGGGGTACATTGAAATACATTATTATCATCTTAGGGGTTACACTAAGTTATAGTATTCCTGTGTTGGGGGGTACATTTTATTATCATCTTAGGGGTACACAGAAGTACTTTATATTATCATCTTAGGGGATACACTGAAATACATTATTATCATCTTAGGGGTCAAATTAAGATATAGTATTCCTGTGTTGGGGTACATTTTATTATCATCTTAGGGATACACAGAAGTACTTTATATTATCATCTTAGGGGATACACTGAAATACATTATTATCATCTTAGGGGTTACACTAAGTTATAGTATTCCTGTGTTGGGGGGTACATTTTATTATCATCTTAGGGGTACACAGAAGTACTTTATATTATCATCTTAGGGGTTACACTGAAATACATTATTATCATCTTAGGGGTTACACTAAATTATAGTATTCCTGTGTTGGGGGGTACATTTTATTATCATCTTAGGGGTACACAGAAGTACTTTATATTATCATCTTAGGGGTACACAGAAGTACATTATTACCATCTTAGGAGTTACACTAAGTTATAGTATTCCTGTGTTGGGGGTACATTTTATTATCATCTTAGGGGTACACAGAAGTGCTATATATTATCATCTTAGAGGATACACTGAAATACATTATTATCATCTTAGGGGTTACACTAAGTTATAGTATTCCTGTGTTGGGGGGTACATTTTATGATCGTCTTAGGGTGTACACTAAGATATAGTATTCCTGTGTTGGGGGTAGATTTTATGATCGTCTTAGGGATACACAGAAGTACTATATATTATCATCTTAGGGGGTACACAGGTGTATTATTCCTGTGTTAGGAATGCACCAAGGTACAATATATAAATATAATGAATAATACCAGAGGTACATTACTTGGGGTTTGCAACACGCATAGTACTGTATGGTGTATGGTCATATCGTGAGCAGCTATTTTGATACACCTGGACATCCAAGTATTCGAGTTACCTTGAGCATGCGCATTCACATTTTTCTGAGTTAGAACGCTTACGCGAGAGCAAGATTAAAACGGGGTCTTGGTATCATGTCACCGTAGTTACAAACCCCAAGTAATGTCCCTCTGATAATACATTATACTGTCATCTTAGGGGATGCACTAAATTACAATATATTATCAACTTAGGGGGTACACTGAGGTATTGTATTCCACTCTTAAGGGTGCAATGAGATATAGTATTCCAGTGTTGGGGGGGGGGGGTTACACTAAGGTACATATTAATTTCATCTTAGGGTGTACACAGGTTTACTATTTCTGTGTTAGGAATATACTAAGGTACAATATATAAATATATGAATATTTTCAATTTAGGGGATACATTGAATTATAATTTATGTTGCGAGAGGAGGGTTTTAGTGATAAGATATTTTAATTTGAGTCTGAGGAAATATTGAAAATATGTTTGAACAGACTTGTTTGTCACATTTCTTCATACATTAAAAATGATCAATATCTTTATATAATGTTTGCCCTAATTAGTAAGCACATCATGTGCATAATTTATCGTATTGTCATTAAAAGGTCGATAGTAAATGCGCATGAATAACTTTTATCCATGAAACAATGAATTTTCACTTCACTGTCGCCTTAATGTATTTTTTCAATAATGCATGATTTATTTAACATCGATCACAAAACCATTATTTTCTATTTTTACAGGAAAAGGAGAATTTTCAGGAAAATTTATGGTGAATCTGTCCTCATCTTTGGAAAAAATTTTTGTTTCAGCTGAATTATGTTAACACTCATACATGTATGAGGAAAAAACCCAAAAACATTCAATCTATTTAAAACTCAAATTATTATTATTATTTATAAATTCAAATAATAGTTAAAAAACAACTTGTACAGTTGGATATACCCTGTCCATATATAGTACTATTTGTGTGGTAAATCAGCCAAAGATTGGAAAAAATCTGCAAAGGCTCATGGGTAATGGGGTCAGTAGCCAATGAAAGTGTATTCTTTGGATTTGAATGAAATTTTTAATGTGCAAATCATTTTTGCATTTTTGGTTGGAAAAAAAAGTCCATTTGAACTTCAATATTTCCTATTATCGTACTTGGTCACATGGCACTGTACTCCACGAAGTAATATATCAATAGCTGAAAGTGTTTTCTAGGACAACTCAATTGTCACATTGTTAGTACATGATGTAACCATTGGAATGAACTAGTGCCGATTAAAATACTGTAGAGTAACACTAGATGGAAATATGTCTGTCTGTCTGTCTACATATTCCCCTAGTAACCTGGCACTGAAATCTAGAGACAAGATAATGTCATGTAGCATTACATAATATGTAGTACAGTATTTACACTATTTAAATAACTCATCCTGGTTTTTTAATGATGGTATATGTTAAGCTATTGATTCCTGTCGTGTATTATATTGCAGCTTTTAAAAATAGCAAGTTGCTCATGGCCATTCTTATCCTATTCATCATCAGTTTCGTCTTTTTATCACAAATTCACAAAATAGTCCCATTAATAGCCCTTTCCTTCAGATTGGAACATTTTTTTGAGTAAAAACTGAATATTGACTCAAATTTTGTCTGTTGGCTCCAAAATTAGGGTACATTTCCAGAAATATTGTAGAATATAAGGAAAAAGTGCAGAAAATTTGGGCAAGAAAGTCTGGTGTTGAAAAGATTAATGATTATTTGCAAACTACCGGTATAATTGAAGAGTATACTGCGAAAGTTTATAGAATCAAACATATCAATTTCAATGTTGAATTTAGTAGTGATACAATAATTAACAATGAAATGTCTTTCCTGGCATGGAGCCAAATATATAAATATGTTATTTAATATGATTTTTTCATTTATGAATATTTAAATAGTAGAATTATTCATTGAGAAATAGACTGCCTTGGCAGCAAAAATAAAAAGTTGTTTATTTTTAAAAATTAACAGAACAAATAAGAAAAAAAACATTCAGACATTATTTGCAAAACAAACCTGAAATACTGCAAACTGAACTGAACATGAAAAGTGACTGTGATTAATGTTTGAAAAATAATTAAAATGGTTGTGATGAAAAAGTTGATACAAAGAGACATGATCAGCTAATGAAGTGAGCAAGGCAGTGAATTTTAGAAACTGAGCATGCCCGATGTGACAACATATTACACATAAACAGAAATACGAAAGCTATTAATGTGATATGAAACCAAAAATAATGGGAAAAAAAATGATGAATAATTACAATTTTTGAAATTCTTATGAAATATTTAGTTCCTAAACCATACAAGTGTAAGTTAAATCCAAAATGTTAACATTTTTTATTTAATTATTTTTAATATATGGTAGAAATAATGTTTATTGAATTAAAATGATTGCAAACAATGATATGCTAATTATGAATTGATATCTTTTTAAAATTATTGATGTCTTTTTTTGATAATGTACAATGATTTATTTATTTGCCAAGAATTGCGTATTACTGTATAAGCATTAATTTTTTACTGGGTTTTAACTCGCTATTTTTGCTGATAAGTAAAATTTGGTAAATAATTAAAACCCATCTGAAATTGTAAAATAACAATAAAACTCATTGTTTCCTTAACAAATTCATGAAATTTAAGCATAGTTAATATGATCAAAATAGTGAAATTAAATAAATAAATAAATAAATTTTTCATTATTTTACAGTATTTACTTCATTCTGAGATCATTCCCATAAAGTTATATTCGCATGTTTTTTGGACACTTGATGTGAAATATTTGATTGCCTCTATTGCATGAATTGTAGGAAACATGTGATGAACATTTAAAATTAATGGTTACTTTTGTTTATCCATTTGATTAGTATTCTTAAATTATGTAAATTCAACAAGATTTCTTTCTGTTCAGAATTACTGCAGATCAGTGTTATTTAGAATGAGGGCAAATCCAAAAAAACATCAAATTTTTTTTTCTAATTTGTGAAAATACCACTAAAAGTATCACATAATACAAAAGTAGCCAAACGAATCTATAGAAATGATCTCAGTGTTTGAACTCAATGTCTAACCTCACTCAGATAATACTGGTAATAACATTCCTTGACATGCAAACAGGTTTTTTAAGTTTCCTGGATGGAGTAGCTGTCATCATCGCGCAAGCTAAAACAAAAACCATGCTTAATCTTTTCACCACCAGTTCCCTCTTTTCATCATAAATTCACAGTATCCTCGGGGGCGGACATCCGGGCATTTTCACCACCTGGCAACCCTCACGGTGAAAACAAAGGCCAAAAACTCGCAGAAAACGGTACTTGGGGATGGTTGTTGAGACTCCCCTGAACAGTGTAACAAGATTAGCCCTACGTGTGTAACATATATAAATTTGGTTGTTCAGGATTACTTCAAAGTTGAGTTTGTGTTGTTTTCTCTAATTTTCACGCGTCTTAGCAACGTGGAACGTCTGTGACGTAGCTCCGCCCCCGAGGATAGTTCTGTTTATAGTCTGCACTTTATTTCAAATGAGTAAAAACTGAAAATTTAGTGAAATTTTTTCAGCTACAAAATTAGGGTTCATTTCCAGAAATATTGAAGAATATAAGAAAAAAATGCTGAAAAATTGGGGCAAGAAAGTTTGGTGGTGGAAAGGTTGACCTAGTTTTACTCACAACATTGAAATATTCTATGAAATATAACCAGTGGTGCATATTGGGTTTGACTTTCATACGACACTGACAGTATTCTTCGGATAACCATTTCTTTGTTTGCTGGCAACACACCAGTTTATTTCAAGACATTATAAGAAAATTATATAAAGTATACACCAAGTAGTTTTAAATTTAACAGAATAATCAGGTTTATGTTACCATGTAAAGTAAATTATTCACTGGCAAAGAACGAACCCGACTCAAGCGAATTGGCGGCAAAATAAAATAAAAAGTTAGTTTAATTCTGTTGAATCTAAAATTACATTTCTGGCATACAGTGAAATACAGCATTAAAAGGCAAAAACAGAACTGTGACAAAACGATAAAAAGCACTCAAAAACAAGAAGGAAACAAAACAAAGCGTGATACTAATGCAAAATGATAGAAAAGCGAGCTGGCATGACTGCGAGAAAAAATGGGTGGGTGGGTGGGTGAAAATAACCCGAACAGAAATGACTGGGCACGAACAGCGTGCGATGTAAACAGTGCATGTAAACAGAACGAAGCGAATTGGCTACGAGAATCATGCGCAGTGGAGGAATTAAACAAACAAACGAAGCTATGCAAATGAAAAGTATGCAAATGAACTGCCTACGAAATACAACGATTATTCACAGGCAAAGAACGAACCCGACTCAAGCGAATTGGCGGCAAAAGAAAATAAAAAGTTAGTTTAATTCTGTTGAATCTAAAATTACATTTCTGGCATACAGTGAAATACAGCATTAAAAGGCCAAAAATGAAAGCCGCCAAAAGCAAATGTTCAAAGTGTCAGATCGACTTGGCCAGACCTGATAGCAGCGCGAATGCATGATGCCGTCCTGAGGCGACGACCGAATGAAGATTCCATGTAGAGCAGGTAAGCTTGTGAGCGCCAGTCGCCTTGCGCTTTAATTGCTTCAGGGTCTGCACCCGACTGAAATGCGAAGGAGGCACCTCCGCGACAAAAGCTGTGACCGGAGTAGCTGTTTGGGTCCAGCCCTGTGGAGCTGAGCAATGATCGCAGATGTCGAACAAAAGACTGGTAGGTCAAAGGATGCAGTCTGCCGGTAGATGACGGCGCAAGGAACAAGGGAGCTTCTGAAGGTGCTGGCAACATATCCACCAACTGCTTGTAGGCCGATACTGAGCAGAGCGCGGAGCCAGGGATAGCTAGGATGGGAATGTGCAGAACTCGTTCGCCGAACTAAATGGACCATGTGATACGGATGATCAAACCTGTGGTGTTGTATCCGACGCTGCCCCGCGAGAGATGAATGCGGGCGTCATAAGCTGTATCTGAAGGGGGCACCAGGTTGGACTTACGCAGGAACGAAAAAAATGCGATGAGGAAAGCGGACCACAGCGTAACGTGCAGCGGGCGTGTAAAGTCCAAGAGACGATGAATTCGAAGAAGGATATCCGGTGTGATAGGCAACTTGCAGCGAGGCTGGTGCGCTGTTATACGCTGTATTCCCCGGAGGACAAGGCGCAGTTCGAATGAGTCGAGTGAAGGTGGGGTCTCTGAGACGAAAAGATGCAGCAGCCGAACGCCGTTGAGGTAGTTGCGGATAGATGCCGTGCATGAAAACGAGCGGGCGAGGAACTTTGTGTAGCGAATAATCGTTTGTGTTGTGGCCGGAACTGGCTGGATGCAAAAGAAACGGCAGAAGAGGAAGAATGCACGCCATTGAGTTGTAATGTTGCGCAATGAACCAGAAGCAAAAGCTGAGTGGAGTGAGCGGGACGCCTGGCGGTCCAGATCGGCGAGCGGAGCTTGACAACCTGCAGGAGCGAAAAAGAAAATGCTACAAGTTACCAAGGATGAATAAACTGGAACGCTTCCTGAGGTACAACAACTTCTGAGATGCCAAAGTTTGACTGTAACTCTTCCACACGAGACTTCTAAATGCCAGCAAAATGTGAACGGCTTGGAGCGTCTGCAACGTTGCTCCGACCGGGGATGTGTACAGCCCAGAGATTGAATTCAAAACGTGCTTGGAAGTATGCAATCTCCCGCAAACAGCTGAGTTCGAAATCTGAATGGGTACGATGAGAGTTGATCAATGCAACCGTTGTAGTGTTGTCAGAGGTTATTTGCAAGCGAAGCCCGCGCCAAGTATGGGATCAGAGCTTGAGTGCGACCACGACTGCAAGCAATTCCAATGCATTGATAGACAAACCCATGTTGATGATGTGTTGTGGGAAAGGAGAGCGGAAGAACTGGGTAACTGAGATGCCGCCGCAGCCTGAAAGGCATGCGTCTGTACACACGACAGTATCTGGCGGGAACCAAGGTTGGGTGTGTATGATAGAAACGCCGTTATAGTCCTGTAAAAACGTCTTCCACCATAAGAGGTCTTTGCGAATCTCTGTCGATGCGGGTGCGGGAATATTTAGCAGAGAATGTGCGAAGCGTGGACAGCATGCGGGAAATAAACAAGCGACCCGGGCGGACGCAATTTGAGACATAGGACATGAGACCGATGAGACTTTGTAATTCTGTGCGGGAACAAGAGGAGCAATTGTCCCAGTTGGATAGTTCTTCATGAATTTGAGTGAGTTTCGCGGCGGGTACGGCAATGGTCATGTTGACTGTGTCAAATTCAGAACCGAGAAAAGTCATACTAGTAGCAGGAGCACATGCTTTAGCCACGGATTCTTGAAGGCCGAGCTTGTTTAGCAGATTCCCTAGATACTCAAAAGCCGCAGTAGCGTTGATTGGTAACTCGGCTCCGCCGAAATCGTCGATATAATTAATCACCTCGTGCCCTTGGTTGCGTAGGATGTGACGCACTGCGTTGGTTGACCGTTGACACATTAAGGCCGCTGTGCGTAACCCGAAAGGTGGTGAAACGTCAAAGTAGTATTTCCCTTTCCAAGAATAGCCGAGAAGGTGGTAGTCTCTCGGATCCACGCGAAGTTGACGGTATGCCCTGCTGAGGTCGCGTTTGTAAAGGAGGCAACCGGAACCAAGTGTACGGATGCGATCTAACATGGAGTCAACTGTAGGATATCTGAGCTTATAATCATCCCCGATGTAACTGTCCCCTGGGATGCCGTCGTTGACCGAGTAGCCTTCTGGAAAACTTAAGTCCACGACCACGCGACGGGAAGATGAGCCCTTCTTAGCCACGGTCATTAATGGTGAGGTAATGAGCGGGTGTGACAATGGCGGAGTGTCGAACGGTCCAACAGATGCGCCGAGAGATAGCTCTGATTCCAGAAAACTGTCCACGACTGCTCAGCAAAATGTAAAGCCGAGGTGTGATTCGTTGCGTGCGAAGTAGGAAGAAAGTCGCGCGAGTAGTTGATGGGCCAACCGAATTCTAAGAAGTCGCAGATGTCATCATCGTAATTGCGTAGAAGATGGCACCAAGACTGAATGTTCAGACCGGAAGAGATTGGGATGCGACAACCTTGAAAGTTATAAAGGCCTGAAGCGGAGATTCTGCGATGTAAATCAATGTAATGTTGTGCAATACTGCCGTCAATGTTAGAAATAATGTGATCTGGCGGCACAGAGTTTCTGGGCGACAGTGACGAATGATCAGCTGATGGTGGAGAAGTTGTTGTTGTTGTTGTAGTTGATGATGATGTCAATGACGAGTGCGTAGCCCTCGACCTGCTTGTGTTGTGATGAGGTGCGGGGTCGAAGTTCATGTCGCTGAGGACCGCCTGCGATGTTGGCGCTTTGATCATGCTTGATGTCAGTGTGGTTGTTGACTGACCGGCGAGAGCGAGGGATTCGAACTTGTTATTATCGATGAAGACTGTGGTGCTGAGCTTGGGTAATGCCGTGTGCGTAAGTGACAACGGTGATGTAGCTGCTGGTGACTTGCTTGGCGTAGGTGTGGAGCCCCCTGACACACTTGTGATGACTGAAAGTGTTGGGTCGGACCCGGTGATGTTGTTGCTAACCGAATCGAGCGAGATAACACTATCGTCCAGAGATACGTGTATAGGCGTTGATCTAACGGGGAGGTTACAGGTCGTTGACGTGATGTCTGAGGGCTGCGCATGGAGTCACGAGGAGATTGGTTTGTCGCAGTGCAGAGATGACATGGACGTGCCTGACTTCTGTTTGCAGTCCTTTTCGCTGTGATTATTAAAGCGATTGCGGGTGACATAGCAATGATTGCAAATGTGTTTAAATTTGCACGGATCAAATGAGCAAGAACCTTTCTCGTTGAAAGCTGTGCACACTAATACGGGCGAACCGTCTGGGTTGGAGGTATTTCTGTTGCCGTTGTTTGTTGTCCGTTTCTGGGTGACTGATTTCAACTTGTCGGCTGAGAAATCGAAAAACAGATCTTTCACGTCTGAGTAATCGCTGTCCCATGTACGTCTGTTATCATCGATTAAACGAGCCACTGCCGCGTGATAGCTCCGGACAATGGGCCATTTGTACAATGGTAGTTTAACAAACAAATCGTGCAGAAGACGTAACCGGCCCTTTTGTTCTGCTCTGGGCATGGATGGGTCCTGCAGTAAGAGCGTGTAGCCCTGTAGAAATTGTTCAAGTGATAAGTCGTCGTATTTCAGTTCATGTGAAGAAAAGAATGATGGAACAAACTGTTCTGGAGATTTCAAACCAGGCAAATTTTTCCCGGCGTGATGCCCGGGGGAATTAATGAGACTGTTGCGAATAATGTACTCACCAGCTGGTCCTTTGTTCTCAGCCTCGTGTCCTTTGTTCGCTCCAATGGCGTCGAAGTATGGGGACAAATCGTGATCAACCTGCGATCGGAGATTCGTCATTTTGCGAAGTTCCGCTAGTGAAATGTCAGAGATTTGGTGATCAGAAGGCGATGTGCCCTGTTGGCGCGTGGATGATAGGCCTGTGGTTGGTGGATGTGCGTTCAAGGAACAACTTTTGAATTCCATTTCTATTCTAGCTGGGAGATTTCCGCTTGTAATTTTTGCTTCGCGATTCTCGCCAACAAGGATTGTTTCCGGCGCTGCAAAATAGCTAACTCGGCTTGGTCGTCTTCATCCCCGTCTGAAAACTCGTCAAAATATCTATGTGGTTCCGCGTGTGAATTGGCTACGAGAATCATGCGCAGTGGAGGAATTAAACAAACAAACGAAGCTATGCAAATGAAAAGTATGCAAATGATAATTAACAATTTTGAACTGCCTACAAAATACAACCATTAAAGGACCATAGTCATCAAGCTGTCCATGTGCGAATTTTTTGTTGATAAACATTGATTTACCAACAATCCAATGCGCTCTTCTAATGGGAAACACAAACATGAGACTTGACTTGGGCGTGAATTTCACTAATTACCACCGGTGAACCCTTAGATACCTCCCAGCTATCTAAAAATACCCCATTAAAGCTCAGTTTGTATACTTTGTTTATATGAGACTTACATGTATATGTGTGGCACGACGACTACCACCTTTAACACAATTTCCGTAAACACAATGCAACACTGTTTCACTTTGTTATTTTTACTTCTGCATAATTTCATACTTGTACTCTATCCAAACTTAAAAACATGTTTCTATGTAAACACATACTAGGAATGGCAATTTATCAACAAGTCATCGTGTCATTAAGTCCCTAGTTAATCAATGGTGAGACTGAAATGAGTCAACTATGCATTTTAAAAAAAGAATATGATCAAAACAAACATATATCAGTATGTGTGACTTGATGTATAATGTAGTTGTAAAGTTTGATTGGAATATGTCAATGCATGATATGTTAATATAAAATGTCCACCAGTCGGCCATTTAGAATTCGGCCTGAAAAACCAAATATGATTGAAGGTGATTATGTGCAATGTATGTACATGTAACAACATCTGGTTCTGGAATGGTAGACATTCCTGATTTTGATGACCACTATTTTACCATTGAATTGTTTCAAGAAACAAATGGACATGCATACATCTTTCAAGGTATACATGTATGTGTATAGTTTCATTGTGATTAGTCCAGACATATGCAAATACAAATAGGAACAAGAGAACTGGTGATGGTTGTAGAACCATAACTGCCTCAGCTCAAAGATTGTTATGTAATACGGGGGAATGTGAAGGGAAATGTATTGTAATGTTACCTCTGTGTAATTTACAATATATCTGCATTAACCTTCACTGTGAAGGACAATATGGGAGTTCACTTAAATGACTGGTAAAAAAGCAAGGCTGGTCAAATTCTGCGAAATAGTAGTTAGAATTTCCAGATACGCAATCGACACATTGTGAGATATCAAAATATGGATGATAAACAGCAAGTGATATTCCAGAGATGTAGTTGGAATTGAAGCAAAGGAGTGACCTATTAATCCATGAAACATACTCACACATATCCGTACATATCATCTTGTCTTATTGTGTATGGGCAAAGCTGTCATGCACACAATCGGAAAAATATGTTATTACTGTAAATAATTATGAACAATAAAACTGAAAATAAAAACTATGAACAGTTAATAAGGAAAATATGTGATTTGCTATGCAGTTTCCAGAAAATTATTACAAGTCCCAGAAGTGCATATACCAGGCGTCAAAACATACATTTTGGTTACAGAACCCAAATGGGAAGTCTGAAGTCACGACGAATACTCTCTAGCGAGTCACCCCTCTAAAAACTTCATTACTGTGCCAATGACATTGAACTTTGCTCTTCCATAAAGCAGCAGTTTCCATCTTCAAATAATCAAAATAAACTTGATACCCTGGGGAAGCATGTCTATTGTTTCACAACGACTGTCCCAGGGGATTTTCGTCTTCCCAATTTCTCAAGATAAACGTCCCAGGATTGTTTTGTGTACTAGAATGACATGTTTATTGGCAGCATTTCTTTCCATTGCACAAAAAAAGAAGAAGCAAATACTGTTACTGAAGCACAGAATTTGCATGAATTTTTCTCCCCGGCCATTCACGCAAACTGCAAACGAAGTCTTTTACCTCATCCATAGTTGTTGACACTTAGTAATCGCCTTGAGAGATGTATTGTGACGTATTTTGTCCCCAGATTCTGACCTTGCGTTCCGGCTACATGTACTGCCCTTTCATACCAGTTCAATTTCCTTTCATTATTACATCCAAATGTCATGATATTTTATATTTAAAACCAACCTTTATTTCACAGTCACTTTAGTTTTCACTTTTCTAAAATCATTTTACTGATCAAAAGACTTTTCACTCCCATCATGCAATCTCCCAACATATCTACAAATAACCTCACTCTCAGGAGCTGAGAAATCAGATTCACGCGCCAAGTAGCACTTGTTTTTTATTATCGGTTATATGTTCATTTCAGAAATGTACATGCTCTCGTCTTATATTACTCATCTGATTACTCAGAACAATAACAAATGACGTAAATAATATAAGACAATTTATGATTGACGCGATCAGTATATAAACTAAATATATATATATTACCAATTGAAAAATTAAGATACCAAAAAATACCCTCAGAGGAAAGATTTTGCACACTGTGTTCTGATCAGTCTGTTGGTGAAGAACTGCATGCTCTTTTTGACTGCAAACTTGATGAAATTGTAAATGCACTAGCAACTTTTGGAATACTCGATCATTGTACAATGATAATTTTTTTAAATTACCAAAAGAAGATATGTTTGAGCATATTATGGGAATAAAAGATTCATTGCTAACAGTCTAGGAAAGTTTATCAACATAATTTTACTTTATAGTTGTTAGTGTTATCTGTTTTATTTTTTTTATATCTGTATTTCGGGTTATTGTATTTTTTGTGTATGATTATTGACCATGGTTAATGTATTTCCGAGTCTTTTACCTCATCCATAGTTGTTGACACTTTGCAATCGCCTTGATGGATGTATTGTGACGTATTTTGACCCCGGATTCTGACCTTGCATTCCGGCTACATGTACTGCCCTTTCATACCAGTTCAATTTCCTTTCATTTTTACATCCAAATGTCATGATATTTAATATTTAAAACCCACCTTCATTTCACAGTCACTTTAGTTTTCACTTTTCTAAAATTATTTTACTGATCAAAAGACTTTTCACTCCATCATACAATCTCCCATAGTACTTCCGCAGACACAGCGGCGATCGCCAACATACATGTATCTACAAATAACCTCGCTCTCAGAAGCTGAGGAGTCAAAAGACTTTCCACTCCCATCATGCAATCCCCCATAGTACTTCTGGAAACACAGAGGCGATCACCAGCATATCTACAAATAACCTCGCTCTCAGAAGCTGAGGAGTCAAAAGACTTTCCACTCCCATCATGCAATCCCCCATAGTACTTCTGGAAACACAGTGGCGATCACCAACATATCTACAAATAACCTCGCTCTCATGAGCTGAGGAATAAACACACACACGGTCGTACAGGTCACATAATCAATAAGTCTGGTTTGTGTACTGCATTTGACTGGAAATACTAAAAAAATCTGATACATCATTTAGATTGTTCTTATGTTTTCAAATATTCTGAGTGTGTCTCCTTAAAATAGTTCAGCTATGGTTTGTATATAACTGCCTGGAATATATATTAGACCCCCTAGGTTACTAATTAATAACCAGCTGTGTTTGTTACCTCGATTTAAATGATATTCAAACATGTCTGAGTTGAATTATTTTAAGTGCAGTTCAGAAATTGTGAAGGGATAATATACAGTTTGTACATGATAGCTTGCTGGTTGTATGGAGGCTTATGTCAGACTTTTTTTATTCCTTGTTTCTCTAGTTTTTATAAGTCAATTTTTTTGAGGAGGGCGGGAAAAAAATAAAATTAATTCTTTTTTTCCATTAAATTTATGTGATTCTCAAAGAATTGTAAGTGAGATCATGGATCGGAGGAAAGAAATGAAATACAATTTTATTCCATTTATAACCTTGTTTCTCATCTGTGCGAGACTTCGGTACTTTGATCATGATACTCCCACGAAAATGCAACTTGGGTTTGTTATGCGGCGGGCGAAAAAGAAATGAAGATAAAAATAATTTTTTTAGCAATTATTTGCACATACAAGTGAGAAATTACGCTGAAATAATATTTTATTTTTATTTTATTTTCAGCTTCTGTTCATTCGGCAGGTTCGCGAAACAAGAGATAATAAAAGTTGGGCCTTAAGCTCAGAACTAGACTGGCCCAAGCATGGCAATTTTATAATTCTTTCCCAAAATGTTTGGTGTGAAATTACCACAACTGGTCTATTCTGACATGTATTCATTGCCTAATTGATTATTAATTAATTAATTAATTCATGATATGCAGTGATGTTATGAAACCCAGGAGTAGAACACTTACAAAAGAGAAAAGTAGGTGTATGTTTGCACAAAAGATTCTATGCGTCAGACATTGCGTCATTATAATAATAATAATAATAATAATAATAATCTTTATTACCATCGTAAAGAAAATTTGACATTTCTGTTTTTGTTTACACATTACATGTAATTAATTATTTTTATTTTCACAATACAACAAAATATGTTATAATAATAAAATGTCTAATACATATGCTATCGACTTAAAATTTAAAATGTAGATAATAATAAAGATTTAATCTGCAAGAAATTTTTCTTTTTTCCAATGCTGTTTGTATGTAGTGTATTACTCCAAGTATACATACCTTATTTGTGTTTGTTTATAATGTATATGAACTTTTGTGTACTGCTAACTGAATCAAATTTCTCCATATGAGAAAACAAGGAGTACAGTTACTATAGTTGCATAGAACAGGTCAGACCAAAAACTGCCTTTCTTATTGGTTGGCAGTTTATAAGTCATACTACTCATTAGCATATTTATCACCAAAAAACATGGTGACAACCATAGAGAACAGAACAGACCAGTCATGGAAATTTTGCATCAATGTAAGAGATTTTAGAAACACGTTCTTTATCATAGCGCCAGTAATGATACAAACACCGGTGAACGATAAGAAACAGCTTTATTGAAAAGCAACAACAATGGCGGAGGACACCCGTCATGCACAGCGCTACTAAAGGAGCGCACACAACTATAAATACAAGCCGCTGGTGAACTATAAATACTAGCCACTGGCGTGACCTCTTTCTTTCTTTTTCGAAGAAAATCATCGTAAACGAAAACGAGAAAACACGAAAATTCATTGCGTAAGTGGTAATGGCATAACAAGCAAAATGATCCAATACATGTCACAAAAAGTACATTGATTATGTTACATAATCTTCTAGATACTTAGGAGGTTTACGATGCCGTTGAGGTCTAGTTATTGGAGGGGAACTAGGCAAAGACTCAATATTCTCAGTGTTTTTCTCTGTCTCACTACTGACTACATTGTCTACAAGATAAGAATTGTCATCGATTGTGGGGAGACATATTTCGATTGGTGTCTCAGGCGAAATCGGACCGGGAGGAAAGCTGGATACTTGGTGATCATCGGCTTCTGTATCACTGTTGTCTTGAACAGGTGTTTTGTTGTAAGTAGTGGTGTCAAAGTACTGGTCAGGTACTTTGTAACATTCGTTGCATTTGACCTTGTATGAAGTAGCACGTAGCTGCGAGCCAGTGAACTTCCTAATGAAGCACCACTCCCCATCGATACTGACAACGAGGAATCTACTGCGAGCGTGTGACTTGTTGCGGTCAGACCGTAAGTAGACTAAGTCACCGACCTTGATGTTGTTGACTGTACTGTCGCGATATTTTGTCTTAGACTTTTGACTGTATGGATGATTAATAGTGCGTGACTCGTGTTGTTGTGTGATTAGCTCACGGTCGACGAGTGGTATTTGCTCATTAGTGAATTGGTCACGTTGTATCCACATTTCGCGAGCTGATAGTCCACGATTGCGAATGCGAGAGTTTAATCGTGCGGTTGCTATAGCTAGTTTTACAGCAGTAACTGGGTCACCACTTGGGTCTTGCCGGAGGAGCTCTTCTTCCAGTTCACGAATGGCTTTTTCGGCTACGGGATTCTTATTGATGTTTTTAATGCGACCAATCTCAACATTGATACGGTACTGTTCAAGCATACTATCATTACGTAGTGCTATGAAACCAGGAGCAGGATCGACACGGACCACGGCAAATGGGCCGTCGAGTGCACGCATTTCAATGACTAAACGGGTTATACCATCACGTAGTGCGGTTTGGTTCTAACTATCGATAATAGTGGATGACGTGTAAGACGTAGCGGTTTCCCTTAGGACGAGTATGAGTTGGCGATTGCGTTTGATTACATCAGCTGCGAAAGATACTCCGACTGAGTGTGGTGGGTCCTCTGATGTTTGTTCTATTAGCGTATCAGGCAGCTTACTAAGTGACGTACAGACATGACATTGTTGTGACACTAACTCAATGGATTTGTCCAGGTCGAGAGCGTAGAAGTTGCGTTTAAAGACTTGCTTTAGCTGGTGTTTAGTTGGGTGATCGAGTTTGATGTGAAGTGCAGTTAAAAGTCTGTTAAGAACAGCACGTGGAATGATGATTAGATCAGATGACACTTGGAAGGGTTCGTTGTGTTTAACGACGAGGAGACCATCTCTTGCGATAGTAGCGATAGCAAGATACCGTTTCACATCCCGGATTGAGGTGAGTTTCCTTGATGGTCTTGTTCCTTGTTTTAGGTGAGCGTGTGCACGTCGTAAATCTGGACACTGTGATTGTGTACTTAGCCACGCTGATCTGTTGGTAAACGGGAGGCGTAGTTTGCCGTTAATGATGTCTGAAATAGTGGATCCCCTTACAACCGCGTCCTCAGTGCGCTGGATGAATTGGCAAATTTGGCAATTTGGTTCGTCACACTCGGGTGGGTTGCGACTCGCAAAATCGGAGGGCACGTTGGCTGAACCTGCAAGGTGGCGCAATGCAACTTGGTACCTACTTACAGTAGAAAGAAAGGAAGTGACACGTGGGCTTGATGAGAATTCCCCACGGCAGAGTTTGTCAACTGCCTGTACACATGGCTTGCTGTCAGTTAGAACGCAGGTTTGGTGCTCTGATTGGATAATAAACGGACTGAAGTGCTTAACTGATGCCGCAATACATAGTGCTTCGATTTCACATGGTAGCCATGTAACTTGGTGTTTGCGTAGTTTGGCACTGAAGAATCCTGCTAGTGAAGTTTTGTCATTGCGCGTTACGTAGAAGGTTGCGCCAATGCCATGCTTGGTTACTGAGCCATCGGTTACAATCCATAGGTGATCTGAGGGACGAGGAAGAGCAATTGATTTGTTCTGTGCGAGTGAAGTTTGTGCTGTTTTAAAGCTATGTAGTAAGCTCTCTGACCACTGAATTTTGTCTGGTGATGACAGGCCTGCAAGTGCTGACTCAAATGGAGCGATTATAGCTGCACAACCTTTTATGACACGGCTCAATACTTTATAGGCGCCGATGAATGAGCGTAGTCCACGGACAGTGTCAGGAGGTGGACATGATGAAAGAGTTGCAATGCGATGAGGACTCGCTGAAAGTTGGCCCTCTCGCCAAATCCAACCCAAAATGGTTGTGGACTTTGGGCAGATCGTTGTTTTGCTGGCTGACAAGTGAATGTTACACTTACTTAATGCTTGTAGAACGTTTTCCCAGTTTTGGAGTAGCTCAAGTGGGGTGTTCCCTCCGCAGTATAGGTCATCTGCAAGCTTTGCGACACACCCTTCTTGTATATAGTCACCTAATATGCGACACATTAGCTCCTCAAGAGCAGTTTCTGACCCGGGCATGCCCATGGCCGAACGCGTATATACTCTCACACCACGAAAGGGTGTTGCGACACCGCAATATTTCATCGAGGCCTTTGCTAATGGGATTTGGTAGAAAGCACTGGTTAGATCAGTCTTGAGCATGTATTTCCAGCATGCGATGGTTCGTAGCGTTGAATCGACATCCGGCATTAGCAAAGGTTGTGGTTTGCTGTAACGACCGACGTCGGCGAATGCAGTAACAAGTCTATAACCGCCGTTTGGCTTTTTGACCAGGAATGATGGATTTAGATACTCTACGGTAACTCCAACGTCTTCAGGTCGACGGAATACCCCCAATTTCTCGAGGTCATCAAACTTTTTCTGAAGCTCTACGAGCTTATCCCGAGCGTATTGAGGGACGCGCCCCTTTCTTTGAGGAGGCTCAACAGGGCCCATGTTGACAGACGTTTCAAATTTACCATATGCACCGTTGTAACCGGAAATTGATGGATTGAAGACATCGTCGTAAGTACGAAGTAGACTTCGAAATTGGGAGCGCTCATCGATCGTCAATATTGCGTCAGGGTCAAGGTCAACACCATCCGAGTGCATTGTTGGTGAGCGTGGACGAGATTTGTCAAGAGTGTCCTTGACTGGTGTACTAGATGCTGCTGATGGTGGTGAAGTGGTATGACGAATTTGGCAAAAGTGGTCATTGCGCCGTATTACTTTTGGTGACATTGAGTTGTTACAGATGCGAATTTTGCCTGCGACTGATTCAATGATACCTGGCTGAGGCCATCTATGTGACGGTTTGAGGTTACGCATGCTGGGTGAATCATGACGCGACTCAATAGCGAAAGTTTCATCTTCATCGATATTAGGTGGTAGTTTAATTTCTAGAAATTCTCCAGGCCAAATAACAGATGAGGCCGATGGGGAACGCAATACCAATGCCTGTGTGCGACGTACTTTGTGTGAATGGAGTGTGTCGTCTTCGATTCCATACCTAACAACATGTGTGCCTTTGATAGTTATTTGCTGCATAGCTGGGCGTACGGAAATGTCATTGACTGTCATGAACGGTGTGCCAGCTAAAATGTCGACATCCAATTCTTCGATGACGAGTGCGTCGAGTATAAGATCAATGCCATTTCTACTAAGTATGATATGAGTCTCACCGATAACTCGAAGTGGTGTCAGCCCATCGGCCTGGAGTGCTTTTTGCGAACTATTTTGAATAGTAGCTCCTATATATTTAGCGAGTGAAGACCTAATCATGTTGGTTTCCGCCCCGGTGTCTAGTGTTAATTGCAGAGGGTGATGGTGGTAGAAAGCCTTAAAGAATGGTGACTGCTTTGTGTTAACTCTGCAAGTGCGAACACTATTTTTTGATGGTTGGTCACTGTAGTTATCAGTGGTGATGTCTTCACCGTCACTGTCAGACTCATCATCCTGGCAACTTATTTGCCGAGATTTGCTAATGTATAAGCGATCTTCTGTCGGTAAATATTTACAATTGCTTAGGAAATGTTGGTATTTAGGACGACCAGCTTGTTTACACAATGGGCATGATTTAGTGCTCTGGCGCTTGGTTGATGTTGTAGTCGGTTTTGGAGGATCCTTGGTGTGTATATACTGATTGGCAACGGAGCGCAAAACCTTTGCGTCAGCTGAAGCATGAACCTCCTCCATAAGCGAATCTAATGCCTGAGAAATTTCTGGTTTTAGAGTAGCAAGCGTCTTTGAGCGTAACTCAGTGCCATACCGTTGTTTCACTAAGCTTGGTAGCTGTGGGTGTAATAGGCGTAACCATGTGAGCACAATGATGTTTTCTAAGGAAGGTGTGAGTTCTTCGTCAATGGTGGTGGTTTCCCCATGATGTTTTATGTCACTGTCACGATGTAACAAATTGTCCTCAATAAATGAAACCAGGCGTTGGTATAGGTCTTCTGGGCGCTCGTCAGCTTCTAATTTAATATTATTAAAATCCAGGAAATGTGAACCCGAGGTCTGGAAGCCATAGTGTAAACGAATTGCTTGCCAAATTGATGACATGGATGTGGACGACTTTAAGATGGTGTTGCGTGAAATTACAGGACAATAATTGGCAATTTGACCCAGCATTAATTCGAGATACATGACCTTTTGTTGAGCGGTTCGACGTTTCGGTTCTTCGACACCTTCATCATCGTCGGTAAAACCATGCAGTGGCGTGGCATTAGACTTCTTATTCCATGTATAATCAGTGGCAAGAAATATAGCAAAATTTGGATCCAGTGACAAAATATACTGCAGATTTTGTCGCCAGGCTTCGAACGACGTTATTGACTCGTGTTTGGTCAAACTCCACTGTTTTGGCGCCCGTACATTATAGGCCATGATGACAGTTCAATATACAGCGACACACTAACTTAAAGTGGACTTCTTACCGCTATAGTAGAAGCAAGTTCACTGGTGATTGCTTGAGTGAATGGCCGGACTTCTTAGGGACGATATTTAGCGTCGATTTCGTATCCCGACGCTGCCACCACGCCAGTAATGATACAAACACCGGTGAACGATAAGAAACAGCTTTATTGAAAAGCAACAACAATGGCGGAGGACACCCGTCATGCACAGCGCTACTAAAGGAGCGCACACAACTATAAATACAAGCCGCTGGTGAACTATAAATACTAGCCACTGGCGTAGGAATTATCATATTAACAATATAAATTGTCACTATTAGACCAGTCTAGCTTAGAACACTAGGAAAAGAAATACAAAGTAACTTCAATGTTGAACAAGCCGGTAGGCTGGTTGGCGATCCGCTCCGCTCAAAAACAAGCACCATGTTTTTGGCTGTTTCCATGGTGTGACATAAACGTGAAGCTAACGTCGGTTTATAACTAATACGAAGTTCGCAAACACCATTCAGTTTTTGGAAGTCACTTAGTTTATTACTAGGACCACAATCACTCTCCTAGTCGAGTGACTGTGCTAGGACGTATTCTGCTGTTACATTTATTATTTCCAACAGTTTTGCAATAGCATTTTCTAGAATGAAGCGTTTCCTGTAAATGCTGGAAAGCGAAATAATGAAATAACGAGATGGTAAATATTTACCTAAAGTACAGTGTGTTGACCTTCATAAAAATATACTTCATAATGCAAAACATTAGTCACGGTGAGTTATTTAAATATATGACTCCTAATCGAAAAATATGACCACAGTCCAGAATTTCAGATGGATATTAAGAAACCTAAGAGCATATCAAAAGCATTTACTCTAAAATATAAAAAAGAACTGCAGTCAAAAGTCAAGAATGCCAGCAAATAAAGGACTCTGTCCCACAATCCTTTGTGCGCGTTATTACGGACACGCGCAAAAAACTGTACCACGCTTGTCAAATCTGGGTCAAATATACAGTACGCTACTATCTTGCCACAGTGGAGTGTTCGGTGACCATTGAATTAGCCTGTGATTCATATTTTATGTGTATTAATTTATTCATCAATTTTTGTGACTGACAGTACTGCCCAAATTTTAGCCAAAAAAACGCAACTGGTGAAACGGAAGAGCATTGCCAGGCGATGGACGCGGGGCTCTTTGGCGACGACCGCATAGAGGTCAAAATACGCGTTCTATTTTTACGCGTTAAATATGGCTCTTCCATTTCGCCCCCTCCGGAATGTTCTACTTTCACAGCCTAATCGCAGGTTTTTCGAAAAATGTCGAAAAAACACAAGAATTAGTAGAAATGTTCCTGTTTTGGGCGGATTATTGATGGAGAATAATGTCTTTATTACAAAAATGCTGAAAAACCGTGAGTTGTTGCCTTAGTTATTTTTTTTTATTGGCGAAAAACTGCGAACTCGGCAAATTTAGTTGCACAACTTCCCTTTATCATATACACCCAGCGACACCGATAAAACTGGTAGGAGGTAATACATTTGGGGCAAAAGTATTCAAAAATCAGTTTTTGGATGTTGCAATGGCAATGGTGGGCCAGGATTGTTTTCCAATTAGTGACGGCACAACCTACCTGTGAAGTATGAACAAAACCGGCCGAGCCGAAACAATCACAGAGGAGTTAAAAGCCGTTGCTGGTGAAAAGTTACCCCAACTTTAGGGTCAAATTTCTCGGTAATGAAAACAGATATCAAAAATTCAAATGGTAACTTTGTGCCCACACTCAAGCTGAGTAGAATGAGCTATGTCTGAAGTGTTTTATCCCAAATTTGTAGGAGGAGATACATTTGGCGCGAAGCTATCCAAAAATCAGTTTTTTGGCTGTTGCTATGGCAACGGTAGGCCAAAAAAAATTTTCAGATTTTTCCTTATAACTAGGGTTAAGGTGTGACCTACCTGCCAAGTTTGAACGAAATCGGCCAAGCCAAAAAAATCACAGAAGAAATAATAGTGAACACTGGAAATGTACACACACAGACACAAAACGACAAAAGTGATTATAAGGGCAATCCTAGCAAAGCGGATCGCCAATATAGATATCTCAAGTGTTGAGTACAGGTGTACTGGCAACACATAATAACAGCTGTGTGGTTTAACTTACATAATAGATAACAAACTGTTAACTATTTTTAAAATATAATAAATATTGAGAAATAAATAATGTCTATTGCACTAAATATGTAAACCATTTTACATTTGTTATTTAAACTTTGTGAAGTTGATGGCCTTAGAGAATTTAGTATTTGCATTCTGGTATAATGCATGATACTAGTGATCCCCATTACATTTTATTTTGGAAAAAATATTTTTTAGCTTGTGAAAACCTATTTTTATTTTTGTCTAATACATACTGATTTGAAATATATTGAGACAAGTCATATAAAAGAAAAATGTTGTCCAAATTATGGTATTTCATTATTAGGAAAACAGACACTTGAAAAGAAACTATATGATTCTCACTAAAAACACCTAAAATGTGCATTATACGGAGCAGTTCTTCAAACATAGATCATATCATGTCTGTCTTTAGAATTTGCAAGATCTCTCATGAACATCTGCTGGAAAAATTGGATGATTTGATTTTGAACATGAATTTTTTTTTGCAGTTTTTGTAGGAAAAGATGGTAAAAATGGCTAGCTAAATTGCGTTGATATTTTATATGTGGATACCTTAGTCAGATTTGTTAATTTTGCAAAGACACTTTAAATTTTCATGAATATTTTTGGTAGAAATGCTATTTTGACTTCTTTTTGAAAACAGTTAGTCCAACTGCTTCATTATTTTATATACAGACACCTTGAGTGGACTTCTGAATAGACATCTTAAAAAAGGTTAATTTTTTAATTTTAGTGAATATTTTTGTCATTTTTGGTAAAAAATGTTGTTTGTAACTACAGTGTATACAGCAGACTATATCAGCCAATAGACTTGCTTGTTACAGTATAATGCAGGATTCTGTAGTGAAGAGAAAATGATCTATTCACAATTATTGCTGCATCGTCATAACACTTGGCATCTGTTGATATGTATGTATATAATTTCATATCTTGTTATTTCAATTCAACTAGAGCTTATATCTGCCAACAACACATGTTATATCTTATTACATTTCCATTTTTTCAGATTGTCTCATATTACTGCTTATGTGTCTGTTTACATATTAGTAGAAATATTTTTCACTAGGGTCACCATAACTGACCTGATGTAAAGGAGTTTATTCACCTCGTTGTTTGTCTGTTTATGTCCACGGACTGAGAACACTATACCCCTGCTGATTGCCTGGTGAGAACTTCCAACTGTCAAATTCCATACCACTACTGCTTTCTTGCAATTACGATAAATTTGTGGGGGTTAATTCATATTTAATCTAATCTCTCTACGTGCATTGTTGGAAATTATTATTTTCAGTTGTTCCAATTGTCACTAATATGTAATATATACATACTTGTCATATTAAATCCATAAATTCCAGCAACACAGAATTTGGCAAATCCACAGAAAAATTCCTAGTATTTCTTGTCTGAATCTGAGCAGAATCAGGATAAGATTTAGGTGGGGATGGGACAGAGTGGGTAATGTATAAACAGGAATTCCGAGCAGGACTTTAGCACTTTGGCACTTTAGCTAAATTGAGATTCATGCATTGAATCAAAATCACTCTGATAGCATGTGACTATTTTGTTGTATTTTACAGTAACATAATATGCACCAATTAATGTCCATCTAAGCAGGTTTAACACTGAGAAATGATAAGATTTCAGAAAAACACACAACAACCTTTAATATTGGGATATTTAAATACACAAGATACAGGAAAAAAGGGAATGTTTTTTGAATTAAAATGAGAAACTTGGATTTCTAACTCAGAGGGAATACATGCTAACTCAGGGGGAATACATGCTAACTCAGGGGAACACATGCTAACTCAGGGGAATACATGCTAACTCAGGGGGAATACATGCTAACTCAGGGGGACACATGCTAACTCAGGGGGACACATGCTAACTCAGGGGAATACATGCTAACTCAGGGGAATACATGCTAACTCAGGGGAACACATGCTAACTCAGGGGAATACATGCTAACTCAGGGGGAATACATGCTAACTCAGGAGGACACATGCTAACTCAGGGGGACACATGCTAACTCAGGGGAATAAATGCTAACTCAGGGGGAATACATGCTAACTCAGGGGACTCATGCTAATTCAGGGGGGACACATGCTAACTCAGGGGAATACATGCTAACTCAGGGGGACTCATGCTAACTCAGGGGGGACACGTGCTAACTCAGTGGAAATACATGCTAAGTCAGGGGAATACATGCATGCTGACTCAGGGGAATACATGCTAACTCAGGGGGAATACATGCTAACTCAGGAGGACACATGCTAACTCAGGGGGACACATGCTAACTCAGAGAGAATACATGCTAACTCAGGGGGAATACATGCTAACCCAGGGGAACACATGCTAACTCAGGGGAATACATGCTAACTCAGAGGGAATTCATGCAATCATCCTCAATTTATCTTAGCCCTACTCAAAGTGTTACATATTAAATTATCAAATTAATTTAAAACTTTTTTTTCATAATAAAACAAGGATGTTTGCATTAGTGAATAACTCCACATATTTTTCAATATCTTATCTTATTTTTTTAAGCATATTAACGATGAAAGTAGACAATGTATAACCCATAATGCAATGGGGTTATTACCCACTGTGCACTGTGTAAATTCTTCCACTTTTCCTCACGACCTCTGAGTCAGTGTAATAGCAGTATGCCTATAACCCTATCACTAACCTTGTCAACTTTGTAACCTTTCGCAAAATAGTTCAATATATTATCTTCTCATTTTCATGATAAATTATTAAATAATTTAATTATGATTATTCAATAATATCAAGTTCTTCCCATTAAATTCCAAATAGAGAAATGTTGTGGAAACTTTTCACTGCATGTTTTGTGGAAAAATATCTAGTGGTGAATTCATGGGCAAGTTTCTTTTGAATTAAAATATGATTTATCAGTGGGATGATACAAAAAAACTATATATATTTGTTAATAATAATAATAATAATAATAATAATAATAATAATAGATAATAATAATAATAATAATGATAATAGTTATTATTATCATTAAAATAATAATACAAATTTTCGATGTTCACTGCATCACACCGATGTACAAAACATAAATACGAATCACATTAAGAAAAAAATTAACAGTATCATAAATAAAAAGTTTAAACACTTTAAAAATAACATTACCATTAAAATCAGATTTAAATAAAGAACAAATGAGTTTTCAGACTTCTTTTAAAAATATTGATACTGATTGATGGACGAATGGAGAGTGGAAGTTCATTCCACAAAAGGGGGGGGGGGCATAATTGCTAAAAGAACGCCAACCATATGGTTTTGTGGTACATTTTGAATCTTGTCTTTTCAATAACAAATGATCATTATTGTAATTTTATAAACAATACTTAGAACTATAATGATTTGATATGTTAGTGGAATATTTTCCCATATTTCTTTTCATCACGTGATGTTTTACCTAAATATATAACTGTTGGTCATAGCAACATGACGATCACAGTTGAATTCTAATAATTGTTACGTTGTAAAAATCCCATCTGAGTGCCTTGTCTTTGCATTGTTGGTTTCACACCACAATTTGAAAATGAATTGCTGACATACACAGTCGATATGGCATGTTGCATTAATTCTAAAATAATATCACATACATGAAGAACAACTGATTTTTATTTGTTGTCCCCAAAAATATAATTAAAAGGCGATGGTTGTCACGCCACGCATGCACGAGATATGAGTCTCGTATAAACAAAGATGGCAACTTTGACTGTTGTGCACACCAACAAGTACAAACTGAGATGTAACTTAGCTTTAATTAGATATTTTTTAGGTGATTGAAAAATATGGAAGGAGTCATCGGTGGTAATTAGCAAAGAGTCATTGGCGGTAATTAGCAAGGAGTCATCGGCGGTAATTAGCAAGGAGTCGTCTCTCTGGGTATGAGAGTTAGGATTTTTGAAATAAAATTGCTGTCGTATAATTAATGTACAATGTATTTTTGACATTTGCTCTTTTTTGAGCACATATGTACATGTATAAGCTGTTTTCAAGAAAATGTGACAAAATTATTCACAAAAAATAAAAAATTCAAGATATTGTCATGAAATGAATTGGTGTGGTTTTATCAATAAGGAAATTATGTGCTAAATTTAAAAACTTGGATGATCTTTATCAACTTGGTTTTAAATTTAATCACCTACTTTTGTGGCAGGGAATTATCGCTGCTCTCCCAGATAATTGTAAAACGTCAGGAATTTGATGTTTTAAAAGCTGGTGCAACTTTTCATGTGAAAACAAAAGTATGCAATTTTTTTTTCTTGTCAATATAAGAACATTATATTGTATTGTATTATAAAAAAACAAGATTACAGAACAGAAATTAAAGAAAAACAATCAAAACACAACGTATATCTCTGCTCGCCACGTTCTGTATAATTTTTTGTTTTCAATTTTACGTCCGTGCCAAAATCACGGAGTACATTTTTACATCCATAGGCTGTAGATTGAAATATCTTTTTTTACCGAAACATCATACCAGTCGTTATTTTTTCCATGGTCTCAGCATCTTGAATGTCCGAACGGAACAACGGAACACCGTACAGGCGAACGATGTGGTCTCAGTAAGGGTTGGACCATTTGATTTTTGAGAGGGGGGGGGGGGGTCAGAAACGAAAAAAAAAAAATTGCAAAGTGAAGGATTCTTCAAAAAAAAAAATTGCTGCTTCACCAGTGTAAAAAAAAAAATATTTGTCACTATATGACTTTGGGAAAAAAAATGTTTCCATCAGCTGTTGTCGTGTCATCTCTGAACACGGTAGATTCACTTGAATTACTGCGTCATAAAAATATGGCAATTCTTCCTGCCAAGATAAGGGGGCACATAGTACAAAAAGAAACTAGGTCATATATAAATGCATGTCAATAATTCTAGTTTGTGGATTAATTAATAGCAGAGGGAAAATTAATATCTGTATTTCAATATTAATTTCAAAAACAATTTCACTCTGGTTGCATTTAGATTGTATACCATACATGCTCTATTAGAAGAGCATCTCCAATAGAAGCACATGTACGGCAACAATTGCATTGATTGTATACTGATTTATTAAAATATGATGTATTTTGACCATAGAAATACCTCTGTTATTTACACAAGGGCATGCGCTACTAATAGAGCAAATGCGGTATTGCATGCAACATCTCTGACAATTTAGCTGTTTTAGTTTAAATACATTTACAGACTAAAACAGAAACATTATTAGAAAAGTTGCTACTGTAAAATACTTTATTTTCTCAGAAATTTATTTTCGCTGAAAACAGCTTTCTGGCATTGTGTGGATCTAATTTTCACTATGTTGTATTAAGGCTCAATGCAACGTATAGAGAAAGCTGCATTTTCACTGGAATTTATTTTGCAGGAAATTGACTACAGGTAAAACAGGGAAAATATCTTGAATGAACCATCTTGAATGACGCATAAAACGCATAAAACATATCGTATTTATTTTATTATCACGTGTGCGCCAGCTGACTGTGTATATATGTACCAAGATTCATTAAATTAAGATAAGTACTGTCACAGACCATCTATGTACGAAGTTTCATTGAAATGTGATTATAATCAAAAATTATGATTTATTATGCAAATTAAGTAATTAATATGATCTTAACCCAAAACTAATCAGGTCTGTGTATTGTCCTAGAACATCTATGTACCAAGATTCATTGAAAAGAAATGAAGTCATAGTACTTGAAATATCAAAAGCTAAAAATTGAGTGATTACGCAAATTAGGTAATTAGTATATCTCATATTTGTCTGTGCATCATCCTATGTATCTATGCAAGTTTCATTGAAATGTGATGATTAGTACCTGAGATATAAGTGGAAAAGCGAAAATTGACTAATGAAAACCTAATCAAATCTGCGTAGTAGCCCAGAGCAAGTTTCATTAAAAACCAACATACTGTTCTTGAGATATCAGATCACACATACAGACAGGGTAACTGCAAAGACTCCCATTGTGTGCTTCGCACACGGGAGTCAAAAATAAATAAAATGTAATAAAATAAATATTAAAATAAATGAGAAAATATTTTGTCAGCAAATGTTTTACATCACACTCTTACAGAGCAATCTCGTTCTGACCTACAATCCGACTCTCACCACCCACCTCACTTTCACCACTCACCTCACTCACACCTACTATCTCATTCTCACCACCCAACCCACATTTACCAACCATTCCACTCTCACCACCCTCCTCACTTTCACAACCATTCCACTTTCACCACCCACCTCACTCACACCTACTATCTCATTCTCACCACCCAACCCACATTCACCAACCATTCCACTCTCACCACCCACCTCACTTTCACCAATCATTCCACTATCACCACCCACCTCACTCACACCTACATGTACCATCTCATTCTCACCACCCACCTCACTCATACCTACCATCTCATTCTCACCACCCAACCCACATTCACCAACCACTCCACTCTTACCACCCACCTCACTTGCACCAACCATTCCACTGTCATCAGCCACTTTAGTACATGTAGCAGTCACCTGCATTTTAGCCCTTTTTGTTACAATGTCAGTGATCTTTTGTTGCTTTGTAACAGGATGTGGGGATGATGCACACTTTCTCTTCTTATTTTTCTTTTTGTTTTCGGACTACCGACGAACCTTTTTAGTCCCAGTTCGAACGAAGTCCGAAAACGATTCCGTCCGTCCTTCTGGATCCATTTATCGGACAGCCTTTGACCGATCTCGTTCAAACTTGGTATACAGACAATCTATAATGACCTACATATGGCAATTTTCGTTACGATTCAATTAAATATGGCTGACTGGCAGCCATTTTGTCCCTCAAATTTGCTAAATTCTGATATTTAAACGTGAACAGGGCGATTTCAATCAAACTTTGTATGATGACTCACAGCCATTTCATTTTTTTTTTATTTTTGTGCTGATTCCTCTGAAAGATATCGCCTGATTCACTTGAAAGTTTGTACATAGGTACTATACTTCAAGACAATACAACATCATGTTTTGTTTTGAGATTTGATCAAATTTGTCGAAATGGCGGCCATTCTGTTTAATATCTTAAATTCACAGTCTGTAACGTGTCTGGAACTGTTTCCCAAAGCTGAATAGGGTGATTTCAATCAAACTTTATATGATGATCATGTATATTGGGTTACACATGCACGTCATATTTTTTTTCACTGTTGAAGATAATGAAAAAAAAATGTTGGATATGATAAACTCCTAAAAAAAAAATTTGCAAGCAAACCTACTGATAAAAAAAAAAATGTCCAAACACATAAAAAAAAATAAAAAAAAATTTGCATTTCACTGAGCTGACCTCCCCCCCTCAAAAATCAAATGGTCCAACCCTAACCGCTTTTACTAATCGTTGCAAAATGTTACGACTTTATGTGGAGAAATGAAATTCGCACAAATACAAAAAGGTCAAAGTGCATGGACTTCGCGCGCGAACTTGTATCGTCTCCTCGCGCACCGGGCCTTGTCAAACGCACGTTGAAAAGGCTGTCACTTTTCACAGATAAAAATATAATATAAATATATATTAATTTTACTGAGCTAAATATGTTTTGTTTGTGTGAGTCTATGCTGGCCGTAATCGCAATGTCGATTTTGCGTATTTTATTCAGAATGACACAATCCAAGGTCATCTGCTGCTTGCATGTCATGATGCGTTACCGATTCGATCGATCTTTTATAAATTAAGGTAGCGAGAAGGTTTTGTGACGTTTTTAAATAAAACATTCTCTGTCTGTTGTCTCGTTCAGAACAGTAATTTAGGTTATATATATCAAAAGACTAAGTATAGAGGTGCAAGTTTGCACAAACTGGACAGACATTGTTTACATAATTATCACGTGACATCAAAAATGGCGAACCTTGTAAAAATGACTAAGTACGCGATTGCGAGAGCACACTGCGGAATTTCCTGGTGAAATTTAAGTTATGCATTGTCCGTAATCAAGTCCATTGAAATGCATCTCCGATAATCAAAAGACCTATTATTCCGATTTCTATGCAGGTTTGTTTTTTTGTCCCCAAATTATTTCATACTTGGCACCTTTAACAGACTATTATTCTGTGACAAAGCATTTCACGGCAAATGTGATATCCCAGAGTTCAATGCGTTTTGTACCATCCAATATACACTTTATCTCCGCACGAGGGCGCAATTTCAAATTGAAAGAAAAACTAGCATACACGCTATTACCATTCTATGACCTCAATTGACCCACCAGCCTCATTCCCAACTTGATACTGGAATTCTCATTTTTTTGATGTATTTAAAGTTTTTTACCCGGATCGTTCTAACCATTTCAATAAATAGTTATAGACTATAATTGATTATGCGAAATTACTGCATTTTTGGTGGTTTTTGGCCTACTCCTCTCACTGTTATGTTAGAATTACCGCGAGAGTGCCTCCTATGGATTGTCAACATGGCGGCTCACAAAGTTACGTTCGATAAGTCCTTTTTTTACGTTTTACACAAGAAAAAAGCAATTTTTAGAAAATAACGTTCGATTTCTTCAATTGTTGGCGCCTTTTTTGTTGCAAAAATGCTGGTCGTGAAAATGAAAAACGTAATTTTGTTGGGGATTTCGAGAGCTTTACAACGATATGTAGATCGACCATATACACGTTATGTCCCTCATAGGAGTAGTGAATAAAGTGTCATAATGTATTTTGTCATTAATTTGCATACCATATATTCACTATTGAGATAATATATACACTATTGAGATACTATGGGTATAGGGATAAAATGAACATTTTCCATGTATCTGTTTTTGATACCAATGCATTTCATTCGTTTCTCTCAATATTATTTTCTGACATATTATTCATAATAAATTATGTAATATTAAAGTGAGAATATACTAAATATAGTTAATAACAAATGATTTTCAAAAAAAATGTGCCACGCCCCCTCCACTTGCCCCATTTCTCCAGTAAACGTGACACACATTGATGTGTTTTGAAGTTGAAGAATTAATACCTAGAAAATAGTGTCATTACAAATTTGACAATTTAGGCTGACTTTAGAATAGTTTTACCAAGTGTAAATAATAATTTATTATTATGACAGATTTTTTATATTAAATATTGAGATTAGTTTAATAACAAATGATTTTCAAAGAAAATGTGCCAGGCCCCCTCCACATGCCCCATTTTTTACAGTCAAAGACTTCATAGAAAATAGTGTCATTACAAATTTGACAATTTAGGCTGACTTTGGAATAGTTTTACCAAGTGTAAATAATAATTTATTATTATGACAGATTTTTGATATTAAATATTGAGATTAGTAATGCATCTTGTGTTTTGTTTCAGATCTTTTGTGCTGAACTTACCATGGACAGTTTGCATGTGACGAGTGATACCTGGCTTGATTTTATATACAACATGGAGATGTGATGCACATAGTGTGCATTTGTATTCCTTGTGTGTGCCAAATAAAATTTCAAAATGTGATTCAGCAGAATCCAACAAATTCACTTCAATGTGTTCAGTGTATTTAATTTCAAATGCTAGTGAAGCTGCTTCAAGTTTCTTATCAAGTTTGTTAAGATCATCCTTTTTAGTAACTTGAAGTAACTTTGCTGAATGATTTGCTTCATTAATTTCAACCTTGGTATCAAATTGGTCGACCAGTTTTGTTTCATATTGCTTCACATCATGTTTTTGATCTTCAGATAACTTTGCAAACTTTTGTATAAATTCCAGTTGTTGGTCGATCTTTTGAGCCTCGTTGAAGAGCTTGTCAATTAGTTTACCCACGTTTCTCAATTTAGCATGAAGGTGATCGATCCATAGTGTATTCATTTATGGGGTCATACTTTATAAGAGGATGATTACTCTGACCATTACTTTTTCCTTCTGCCCATGAATTCATATCCGCAAGAGTGATAGACATATCCCATTCATGATTTGGATTGTGACATTTATGAAATGTAGCCAAACATAAATTGCAGAAAAAACTGGTATTCTTTCCCTGCAAGACCAAACTTTTATACTTTTCATCTCGTTCCAGTTTTCTACAGTATTTCATCCCCTTTATACCATGTTGGGCAAATTTTTCAGTGCATGCCAGAACAGGAAGAATATCAACTTCTATCAGTGCATCACTCTGGGGCATTTATAATGGCAAATGGAATGCGGCTTGCATCAGAAGACTGGATTTGGATTTCTCCATACTTCATTACCATTATATTTTATCAGACGTATAGCACCACTGATGGCAAATACTTTGAAATTTTGGGACACTCCCTTGAAATCTTGGAAAGTGTGGCCACCCTCACCTACAACTATTTCTAACTTCTGTCTCTCATTTTCATCATCAAGGTCATAATCCAATTTCTTTTCAGTCAATATGTTGAGGACACTTCTCCAAACCAGGCCTTCAATATCATGAACAAACCAGCCCTTTTTATCTTGAGAGGCAGTTTCTGACACCATAGTGTGGAACCGTTTCAAATTATTTGAAAATTCTTGAAACATTTTCTTGTGTTCTCAGAGATTTCTCTAAACCATCATTGTCAGATTCAGATAGACCACCCCCTAGATGGATAAATATGTGTTCTGCTTCAGAATCATTCCATAATTTAGCGTCATTTGTAGTCTGATCTAATTTCTGGGAAGATGGTGCTGCTAATAAAGCCAATTTAACAGAAGGAGGCAGAATATCTGATGTAATGGCTTCCTTGAAAAATGATACAGATAATACTGATTTGGCAAATGTTTTATCTTTATTTAATCGTAATTGCCAAAGGGCACTCTCATCAAATCCAGACAACTTTTCACCTACTGCCTGGTGCTGATTTAAGATTTTACTGATGTAGGCTCGACTCCCAGTGGCTTTCTTAGAAATTGCTGATCTTTTCGTGCTAAATAGAACTGCAAGAGAGACTTCCAAATATTTCTTTGAATCATCCCATTCGTGACCCTTTAAATTTTCCAGCAAATTTCTCACCACTTGTCTTACTTGAGATGGCCCTTTTTGAATGATCAAATCGGAAAGTTGCCCTATTTCATTAGCAACGAGCGATCTCGCCTTCATCAGCTTAAATCTGTGAAAAGCACGGCTGGCAATATAGCTGCAGTTCTGTAGCTCGCTTGGTTTCGCTGTCGGATATTTTGTTGGTCGTGGTGTTAACGCGAAACCAGGGAGCTACAGTTCCATCCTATGCGAGTTACCATATTTTACCGACCTGAAATTAGGTCGGGCCGTAACAGCCGGGTTTTTTTTCATTATTTTCGCCTCAAGTTTCTACTTTTCTACTGTCGATGGGTCCCGAAACTATTTCATCAATTATTTTGAGGGCGATGGTCCGAAATTGGTCGATTTCACGACGAAAACCGCGGAAAACTTCAGCGAAATCCCCTCGTTTGTCGCCATCTTGAATAAGTTATCGTGACGTCACAAGGCGTCACAGTTTTCCCATTTCACGCAGTTTTCGTCGTGAAAACGACCAATTTCGGACAATCGCCCGCAAAATAATTGATGAAATGGTTTCGGGACCCATCGACAGTAGAAAAGTAGAAACTTGAGGCGAAAATAATGAAAAAAAACGGCTGTTACGGCCCGACCTGATTTCAGTTCGGTAAAATATGGTAACTCGCATAGGATGGAACTGTAGCTCCCTGGTTTCGCGTTAACACCACGACGAACAAAATAACCGACAGCGAAACCGAGCGAGCTACAGAACTGCAGCAACTGGCAATAGAGCTTGCCGTCATTCCCATAACGAACAAATCATTCGACGCGATAGCATAAAATCGCCTACAAACCATTCGAAGTGAGCACATCGTTTTAACTTTCTCGAACTGTGAACTATAGTCATCACTGTCATTAAAACAGCAACAAAACCCGAATATTCGAGTCAAAATCTCGGAAGAAAGATCAGAAAGCGAACGACCTTGTGTGCCGACGGTGCCGACGGACAACATCGGCGATCGAGTGAGCAGTTGAAGCCAATTTCCCACGTAATTTTGCGGCTAAACTTGCCTGCTTGACTCTTTTGGATACTCTTAGCATGATTGTGTAGGAATACGTCCAGAAAATGTGATATTGGTACAATAAATCGCACGATAAGCACATGGAAGGCTAACCCGGAAACAACTCAAACGCTAAAAACGATTTTTGCGCAGAACGATGCCAGAATTTCAGTTCTGCGCATAGCAATATGCGTTGGTACAGAACGTGTTGAATTCTGGGTAAAACCTCGTACCGTGCATTTTCTATAAAAACCCAGACATATTTCGCACCATCATTATCTTTTGATCGATAACTGCGAGTTTGAATGTCCTAGTCCGAACGCACTTGATTTGGCGGCGGTCCCAATGAGTCGTTCTCGATCAAAACTTCAACTCGAGAAAAACGCGAAAAACAGTTTTGGTTAATAAAACACTGTAGATTTGCTGCATTATTATAAATATACACTAAAAATGGCCAAACATATTAACCACTGATATCATAGAACTCATAAAGAGTGTCAGATAATGAATAATTTCACGCTCGAGCGCGAAAAATGAAGAAAACTGCTGGCATTTGAGTCCGTACTCCAGGAACGTTCGGGTTTTCCATTGTTATGCAAACGAACAACGAGGGATAATCCTCTGACAAACATTACTGTCCCACTGTACACGCTGACAGTATACAAACAAGCTAATCCTTCAAGTATCTCAGATAAGACATCTAATAAAACGGTTTTCATGGTGAAACAAAATGGCCGATGTTTGAAAAAAAATTGCTGTGTCAGAGTGCGACACTGAGTGGCAGATTTTTCTTTGCCTCGTCTGTCAACGCTTTCTTTCTTTTCTTCGCCATTGCGTTAGAAAAAAAAGTATTAGTAAACTAGAATATTGACTTGGAAAATAAAACGATTTAAAAGAAAGTTGTGCAAAGTTACAGTACTCCTTTCGCACAACCTCCCGCCCGCTTCCGCTTTCCAATCACCTTTTTCTCTCGCTTTTGCGACCGCTTGTTGAATTCGACCGGACAATTTCCGCTTTATTTTCGACCGCGCAAACCACGAAATATCACCGCCCAACTGCTCGCTCGCGCGCATTTAAAATTCGGACTAACAGAATAATTTCCGAGGTTCACATTGTCTTATAATTGTCTGTCTGGTTTTTATAGATGTTGAACAGCTGACAAAAGTTCAAATACTTTTTGTTTTAACTATATATTTTAATTATATGCACGCAACCTGACCCTTTGACCTCGATTTGGCTTGGACTGAATATTTTATTTTAAACAATATTCTGACGTGAAATACAAAATGTATTTCAACACAAGTACAACAGGGTTGTCTGGGGTTTCTTTTCTGATTGTTGAGTCTTCGCAATGTGTTTTGTATAATTATTGTTGTTTTCCCCCGATGCTGAAGGACCGTAAAGCTAAATGGCAGTTACATGCATGGGCTGAGTGAAAGAAAATATTCCTAAGCCTAAAATAAAACCTAATATTACACCTCTTTGTGTATTTGTTAATTTTACATATGTTTGTCATGACAGTATGTTTGTAAATATCTAGAAAAATCTCGTCTTTCGTTGATAATTTCGATTGTTTGTTTGGAATGTCGATCCCCGTTGGTTTCTCCATACTGAGTTTAGGAAGGGCGTCGATCAACACCGTGACAATCGGCCGAGAGAAGACAAACATTGACCGTAATTCATGGAGATCATGTCCGTAATTTGTGGGCTGAAACCCCAAATAATTAATCAAGTATTATTATTTTAATATATATTTTATTTTACATCGCAAAACTAAACCATGCCCAAAACAGAGCTAGAGTTGTTCGCGGTGAAACAACCGCATTGAAGACGATGCAACTTCAGCTAGCCATTTCTTACCTTGAAATAAAAAAAATAAAAATTCGAAGACCATCGGGGAAAATATTAATAATCATCCTTATCAATCGCTTGCTTTATTTTATTCATATCCATGAAATTCACGATTTTTTTTACATTTGTTGGCAACTTCCGCGCTAAAAATGATTGAAAATGTGGGTGTGGTTATTTTGCAAAGTCCTGTTGATAATACGGACAAATATGGTTCTGTGACCCAGTTCGTGCTCCGATCAGGTGACTCTCAGCCAATCAATGATGTTGTAACAAAGCATATTTGACGCTAATTGAAGGGTCGTCGTACAATCCAATCACTGGCGTCGATTCACATAGTTGTTTGTGCTGTGACAGGCTTCAAAATTATTCGCTGAAAAACATATATTTTGACAAACTGATGGAATTTGACCTTAGTTCAAAAAGAAAATACTAGGCTAAGATACATTAGAGCTCACGCGAATCAGTTTTCTCTGCAAGTTGTGAAATAAAGTAAACCAGAGTAGCGTCGATGATTTTCAGCCCTGAAGGACTTTGAATTGTTCATCGACTGGCCACCAAATAGTTATGGCTATAACTAAATTTGACACGTTTTTCATTTAAGCCCAATAAATTATTCATACATGTCAAGCTCTGTTCGATTTTTTCAGGGCATGTGGCCGTTTTTAGTCGAAAATATTTTTTGTGGGAGCACTTTTGCGGTACGTATACGGTATAGACCGAGCTCATTCAATGATCGTGACTTAATTTTAAAAATTGAATGTCAAATTTTACCAGACGTGGACCGATGTGGATTCGATATCGTTATTTTTGGAATTAATCACTAACATTTCCTCGTTTCTCTGCTCTGTCAAAAGGAGTTACCTAGGCTTTTTTTCACGTAACTGTCTCATTAAAATAAAAATATTACATCTAGAACAAGCACCCAAAACACGTAACAAAAAGTCCCAGTTCAGTTGCTTTCACAATACAAGTGTAATACAGCTAATAGATTTGAAGTGTCGTTCAGAATGTAATAATAGTTAATACTAGTTGTATGTTCACACTTTACTATCAAAACCACCATTTCGACCACCCATGTGCCAGTTTTCAGTGTTTGGGCGAGCGGTCAATGTTTTCAATGAGCGAGCGAGCGAAAAAAAAACGCGATTAAAATGCGGTCGGTTTCCGGTCGGACAAGACAGCTGGTCGGAAATTAAGCGATAAGCGGTCGATGTAAAAGCGGAAGGTTGGGCGAAATGAGTACTGTATGACCATGTTTCTCCGACGAAGTCACGATCTCGACTGACAATAGTGCTGACAATGGACGTTAGATAAACACGCATTGTTTGCAACTGGAAGCTTATCATCCGTTATATCAGAATCGTCAACAACAGAGTATACAGATAAGATGTTATCATTTAATTCCTTCCAAAGATAAACACTATGCAAATATCCACGAAACGGCAGTTGTAGTCTTTTCTGCTAGTGTTTTAAAACACTAATTTGAGCAACGTTATTTCGCAATTTCGATCTTTTGTAAACCTGGGGTAATGTATCAAGGTTTAAAGTAACCGTTTTATCAATTTTTGAAAAATCAAGAAAAAAGTGAAAATTTCCCTTCTCGCTACCATAACATTAAAATCTTGTTGAATATTGACCAATGTTCAGTTTAATTTCCGTGATTTTGGCGAACAATTCAGTTGAATACAGTAGGAATAATGTAGCCAAACAATATCCGAATACACGTCGTCAAAACGAAATTTACAAATTCAAGAACACAAAACAAATGACTGACAAACCAGAAGGTCAAATCCGGGAAATTATATCTATCCCACAGCTCATATCTTGTCTCTTGTTCACACTAACTCATTTCTCACTGTGTATTGTAACTTACTATGTGTTGTGTTTCTAAACATCAAAAGTGGCAAAACAGGTCATTTTCTTGGCTCTTCAAAAGTTGTCATTTTCTCCTGTGTACAACAATGTACATCTAATTGCAATTGATAATAGAATATTTGTGAGTGACTTTTGTCTTGAACCACAACCAATTGATTAATTTTTGTTTTTCTTTTTCAGTGTTTGGCATAAACAAATTACACATGTCAATGTCGTACACATGTCAACGTGTAAGTTATCAGTGTCTTTGGGCCGTGTAATGAGAGAATTCAACCAATCTATATTTTCAAGCTCTGCCGATGTGGAATGTTATGATGGTTATCCAGTGTTATCTTGCAGTGTTTGTATGGTCCTGGAAAATCTTTCTAAATTCACAGCAATGTCATAATTTTTCTGATTTTTAACTGGATGGTTAAAAATAGGTTGCAGAGAAAGTCCTGGATTTTTTTTAGAGGGTTAAGTGTATGAAACTTCGTCTTGTATTCCAATTGCTTTGTTAGTCCCTTTTCAGACATACCACCGGTACTTGTAGACTAAAACAGACCTTACATATTTATGGTTTCTCAATGTTAATGTCACAAAGCTTGAATGTGTCTTGACAGTTATTTTTCATGATTGGACAACTTCAGTTTTCTTATTTTAAACTTTATGTTTAAAAATGACAATATCTACTTATTTTTCAAAATTATTATACTTTAGTATTAAAAGATAATATGTCTTGTAATCCAATTGCTTTTTTAAGCCTTGTTCAGACTTGTAGGGTGAAACAGACCTGACATATTTATCGTTCCTCAGTGATTATGTCACAGAGTGGGGATGTTTCATTTGTATTCACTGAGTGGATCTCTCACATTTTGTGAAGTTACCTTCAGTTCTGTTATTTTATATTTTATGTTTAAAAAATGATATTATCTATCATTATTTTTCAAAATTATTATTAGACTTTACTATCAAAAATAATATTTTGCACTTTGCAAATCCTGTAAATCACCACTAGTTTAATAAGGCAATTAAAATTTGTTGCTTCACTCAGAATAAATCCATTGTTTGATTTTGTGTTTGTGTTGGTGGGGTTTTGTGTGTGGTGGCAGTGCATGGTGGTTGTGGGGGTGGGGGGATGTGCCTACCTATATTTCCTTGCCACAAGCAGTTTTCAGGCAACTGTGCCACAAGCTGGATTCTGGCAGTTTACAAGAATTTGTGGCATACATGCCGCAAACTTTGTGGCAACCTTGCCACATTAGTTGCCACAAGTGCTAATTTGCATGCGAAAATATGCATATGCTGCAAGTGTGCTGCAAATCACTTGTGGTACACACGCCACAAAGTTGTGGCAAGCTTGCCACAAGTATGTGCCAGAAGCCTTGTATTTCCGTAAGGGTAGCACTTGTAGTATTTAATGTCAAATTCTGTTTGTTATTATTTATTTCTGTATTAATATGAAATTATTACGAGGATACTGAAACGTATACACAAAGACAGAACAGTGGGAGTTTCGGCCGACGTGCAGTGGAGGTCAATGCGACCGAAATTCCAAAAGTGAACTTCTTTGTGTGGAGTCTGGTCAAACTCTGATGGCAGCCATGTTTGTTTTTATTATTAGAGGACGCTTACGCGCGTAATCATTCCATATTTGGAATTCGCATTTCCTTATATGTTAGGATGAAAATACTTCATAAAATACCACAAAATTACGGCACGCTGTAACTTATGCTGTTACGGTGACAGATGTATAATAATTAACAGTAATATATTTGCTTTATTAGAAGTACATGTAACCCTACAATTGCTTGTGTTGTATATTAGATCATTTCACTAATAGAACAAATATGGTATACTCTCATTATTATCCCTCATGACCATAACAGCCAATCAGACTACTGTATTAGAGGTTAACATTTTTATATGTCTACCTTTTGCCATAATTGTATGTTAACCTCCATCTGGGTACCTTCCTCCTCAATTTACCTGATTTACGCTGATAACTTGTCAGGGGAACATGATAGGCGGCAATATTCGTGAACTGATTGGTTTTCCATGTTGACGTTCACTATTTGACTATCTTATTGGAAAGAAAAACTAGGATTTTGTAGCGATTTCGCATGATTTTTAGTCAAGCTTGTCGTGCGTTCGCCAGCACGCTCAGCATTCGATCTGCGATTGCGTAGTTCGTCAACCTAAACAATCTGAGAGTTGAAGGCTGCATCATTTTGTTATGTATTTTGCGTGTTTTGACAGTATATTGACATATTATGTACAGTGTATTTGTTGAAAGAGAATGGTGTTGACAAAAACCTATACTCAAGCAGTATGCAGCTCGTTTCAGTGTTCTATATGTAATGCGAACTGTAACGCAATGTAGCGTATAGCTGTGCACAGGATGGCGCAGGATGTTGTTGCAAAAATCAATTCTTTGTCAGGCTGAAGCTGTTGAAATTAAGTTTATCAAAACTACCATGAAAGTAAAAAGGCGTCCATAATAATACTTAATAAAATATAATCACTGTTCTTGAACTCTTTCAACTTGTATACTTGTGTTCATACATGCATTCAGATCTACAAGCTTAAACTTAAGTTTGCCATGATTGAGTGCCAAAATTTTTGTTTTAAGATTTATTCGGTATAATAATATAAATGTACACCCCAACAGCAGTGGACATACAGTTTCAGAGACCCTTTCACCACTCGCATATTTCAGTCCATTCTCATTTATACCATAATCCTTTATACCACCCTTATTTTTATCATACACATATTTCAATCCATTCTCATTTATGCCATACTCATTTATACCACACTTATTTTTACCACTCACATATTTCAATCCATTCTCATTTATGCCATACTCATTTATATCACACTTATTTTTACCACTCACATATTTCAATCCATTCTCATTTATGCCATACTCATTTATATCACACTTATTTTTACCACTCACATATTTCAATCCATTCTCATTTATACCATACTCATTTATACCACACTTATTTTTACCACTCACATATTTCAATCCATTCTCATTTATACCATAATCTTTTATACCACACTTATTTTTACACTCACATATTTCAATCCATTCTCATTTACACCATACTCATTTCTACTACACTTATTTTTACCACTCGCATATTTCAACCCATTCTCATTTACGCCATACTCATTTATACCATACTCATTTATACCATACTTATTTTTACCACTCACATATTTCAATTCATTTTCATTTATACTACACTTATTTTTACCACTCACATATTTCAATCCATTCTCATTTATACCATATTCATTTATACCACACTTATTTTTACCACTCACATATTTCAATCTATTCTCATTTACACCATACTCATTTATACTACATTTATTTCTACAACTCCCATATTTCAATCCATTCTCATTTATACCATACTCATTTATACTACACTTATTTTTACCACTCACATATTTAAATCCATTCTCATTTACACCATACTCATTTATACTACACATATTTTTACCACTAACATATTTCAATCCATTCTCATTTATACCATACCCATTTATACCACACTTACTTTTACCATATACTATTTTGTTCCATTCTCATTGCTTCCATATTCATTTATACTGCACATAATTTATATCACTCTTACTTATAAAATACTCATTTATACCGCATTCTCATTTTTACCAACTTATTGTATACCACTTTTATTTATACCATAAACATTATACCACGCTATATCACTGTTTGTACCACTGAATAATAAAATAGATTGAATGTAAGCAACTATGCATTATGATGTATCAGATGACAATGTCATGGTGTTGTGTTGTTATGGTTGCCATATGTGTTAACATCATATTTATTATATGCATGTGTAATGCACCCATTTGTTATTATTGGTTTATTATTATAAAGGTCAAAAGTTAAAGTTCAAAATCACTCATAAATGAAAATTTTCATTTGACTATAAATAATCCAGAGCAATATCAGGATATTGGCTTAAAAAAGTTGTGCATCACCAGTCTAATTTTCAAAAAATAATGTATTTTCGTGTATAGTTGTCATTTTGTCAGTATCATAATGCTTTTACCTTAGTTTCCCATGGCAGAGATAATATGCCATATCTTAAATTGCAGCCTGGTGGCATAGACTGAAAAAATTATATATTTTAATGATGGGTTACTTTTTGTTGTTCTGAATTAATTAAAAAAATTGGGTTGCAATTTTTCTTTAACATTGTGTTCTATGGAATTATTCTGAAAATAGCAATTTTATTAGGACAAGTACCGGGTATTAGGACATGTTTCTCAAAACATGTCACTGTAACACACAAAAGAATGCAATTTTATGGTGCCATGGAACAATAACTTAATGATTTTACATAATAGACCAATGAACACACTCATGCGAGTTATGACCAACTTTCTCAAACATGAGTAGGCTTCTACCTTAAGGTGTCTTCATATTTTAGTCGCAATATTTCATACCAAAATCAGTCCAATCATTTAGTATTTACAACAATGTGCAGACTTTTTAGTTTGCTGTTAATTTGTTTTTAAAAAATACTGTGAATATACATGTATGTAAAAGAAATTAAAAATGCACCATAAATAATGTTGATTTGTTTTATTTCTAGACATAAAAATGTCACTCAAGACACTTAATATATATCACTTATTCATTGTGAGTCACTGAGCACAATTTTAAGATATCAAGATATATTCTCACCATAAAAAAATGACATAAAACAAAACAAAAAACATCAAATTGTGTGAGTTAAGTATTCTGTGTTGACATACAATGGTTCTCTCTAACTGTATCACACCTTTGTTAAAATTTTTTGTAATATAAATGAAAATATTTGTTTTCACCATAATGGTTGCCATGCAGTGAAAATGCCCGGAGATGGCGATTCGAATGACCAAATTCGATGTTATAGTGACAGTATCTAATTTTAACAAACCTCACAAACACACTTTTCCGACTTGAGCTATTATTTTATTAATATTGAGGTGGAAGTTAAAAATAGTGCCCAATGCTGTTTTAATGGATGTTCTGTTTATTTTGATTAAACTTAGATCGTGTTTTAACACATACACTACGTTCGATACGTTTTTTGCGGCCCTGACAGAATGGATGGCTGCGTCGATGTCTCTGTTTCCGTAGCCTTCTTTCGTGCATTCAGCAGCAACATTCTCTGGGCCCTCTTGCAATATATCATTCCAATCGATATCGAAATCGACAAAATCCTCGTAGTTTTCCCACATTTCGGTAAATAATGTACCGTCTCTCGCGTTGTGCCAAAAATTGAAACGAAATGTATACGCATGCGTAGATGTGATTCTAGAAGGCTTCTGTTGTCATATGTCATACCATATGCTAATTTTATGGTAATAGAAAAGTAGGCTTGCGTTCACTTGGGTTAACCATGGAGGTAAAAAGAGACCTCCATCATCAGTAGGGTAAAACTAACCTGTCTCACGACGGTCTAACCCAGCTCACGTTCCCTGTTGGTGGGTGAACAATCCAACGCTTGACGATAATCATCAATGATTATCGAGACAGTTACTTGATAAAGACAACGCTAACTCCCTAGGACAAAGAAACGAAGAAAATATCGATTTGTTTTCCCAAAAATAATGATGCCAAAACCACGAATTAAAATGCGCGCAGTGGTCGATATTTTCAAAATAAAGCGGAAATTAGACAGGTTGGGTTAAAATAATACTGTGCACTCGGTTGGTATAAACAGATCCTTAAATACGTAAAAATACGACCGGACAATATCTATCATTCTGAAATATGCCAAAGACAGAAACAAATGCAGCACGTTTTTTAGGAGCCAAAATAAACAAAACAAAAATTCTACGAACGAAACAGACCCTGTTTGCAATGTTTATTTACACCGCGGCATCTCTTAAACACATTCTCAAAATTTGCGATGTTAATTTTACAAACGTTTAAAACATTGTTATTCTGATATTTTTTGGTCAGCATATAAAATAAAAAAATCTTTTGTTCAAAGGGCGGTGGTCATCGCGTCCTAAACATGTACGCCGAAATAACGGAATAGACTACTAGTATGTTTTAATATTTTTGTAAACTGAATGACGACATCATTTCTGTGAACAACTGATCACCGATATCACGTAATTGACTATGTATTAAATATTTCTGTGAACAACTGATCACTTATATCGTGTAATAGACAACAACTGTAACAACCAGTCTTCTCGGTCATTATTATGTTCAGTATTATGTAAATTAGATAATGAAACGTTCTTATTTGTATTGTTGTTTTATTTGCGAAGAATAATTAGAATGTACTGTATACACGTAATTTCTATTGCATGTTCAAGGGTACCGAATATCCCGCCGTTTAGCGCCCCAACCACAGCTTGACCCTAATGTGATACCATGGAGGTAAAAGTCTTTTTTACCTCCATGGTGATACCAAGTGAAACGTATATTTTTACTATCGCATTTTACAAAAGTCGAAACTGGGTGTATCATGGTACAACACACGCTGCGACAACTGAGTGATCAGCGACATCTTTGTTGGGCGATTTTTCAATGGTGAATTAGTTTATTTGAAATGAAGTGAATATGAACTCTATTACAACGTGTTTGAATTATGTGCAGCAATGGGCAATGACCTCCAGAGTTCACGCATTAATATCTAATTAAATTCGCTTAACTCTGTTTTTAATAAACATGTCGCACGTGAAAAGCAGGAGATATTTTAGATTAGTTTTATGTTTACCGATCTTCAACTTTTTAGAATAAATGATAGCTACCGTTGTCGAATCAATCAAGAGGCTCGAATCCGGAAGGCTTGGCTATTTTAAACTTCGTAAATAGCATTCTTTTCAAGAGGTGACTTCATTCAAGTTTAATGAACGTAAGTGAAATGTATGGAAGAGTCACGATTCTTGAAATTGGTCATAAATACATGTAAAAAATACAAGCATATACCATTTTTTCAATGGCACAAAAATCGTACTTATTGTTTGAAATACTAGTAACTGATACCTACGCATATAACGATAGGTGCGAATTTCAAATATTGAAACCCTTGGTCGAAACGTCCGTCCACCGGAACGCCCAAACCCAATTTTCTGTCATTTTAAATATAATTACTCAGTAAAGTAACAAGGAAGGTATATATGTACGATTTATAGTTATAAATCGTGCACGGTACGAGGTTTTACCCAGAATTCAACACGTTCTGTACCAACGCATATTGCTATGCGCAGAACTGAAATTCTGGCATCGTTCTGCGCAAAAATCGTTTTTAGCGTTTGAGTTGTTTCCGGGTTAGCCTTCCATGTGCTTATCGTGCGATTTATTGTACCAATATCACATTTTCTGGACGTATTCCTACACAATCATGCTAAGAGTATCCAAAAGAGTCAAGCAGGCAAGTTTAGCCGCAAAATTACGTGGGAAATTGGCTTCAACTGCTCACTCGATCGCCGATGTTGTCCGTCGGCACCGTCGGCACACAAGGTCGTTCGCTTTCTGATCTTTCTTCCGAGATTTTGACTCGAATATTCGGGTTTTGTTGCTGTTTTAATGACAGTGATGACTATAGTTCACAGTTCGAGAAAGTTAAAACGATGTGCTCACTTCGAATGGTTTGTAGGCGATTTTATGCTATCGCGTCGAATGATTTGTTCGTTATGGGAATGACGGCAAGCTCTATTGCCAGTTGCTGCAGTTCTGTAGCTCGCTCGGTTTCGCTGTCGGTTATTTTGTTCGTCGTGGTGTTAACGCGAAACCAGGGAGCTACAGTTACATCCTATGCGAGTTACCATATTTTACCGAACTAAAATCAGGTCGGGCCGTAACAGCCGTTTTTTTTTCATTATTTTCGCCTCAAGTTTCTACTTTTCTACTGTCGATGGGTCCCGAAACCATTTCATCAATTATTTTGCGGGCGATTGTCCGAAATTGGTCGTTTTCACGACGAAAACTGCGTGAAATGGGAAAACTGTGACGCCTTGTGACGTCACGATAACTTATTCAAGATGGCGACAAACGAGGGGATTTCGCTGAAGTTTTCCGCGGTTTTCGTCGTGAAATCGACCAATTTCGGACCATCGCCCTCAAAATAATTGATGAAATAGTTTCGGGACCCATCGACAGTAGAAAAGTAGAAACTTGAGGCGAAAATAATGAAAAAAAACCCGGCTGTTACGGCCCGACCTAATTTCAGGTCGGTAAAATATGGTAACTCGCATAGGATGGAACTGTAGCTCCCTGGTTTCGCGTTAACACCACGACCAACAAAATATCCGACAGCGAAACCAAGCGAGCTACAGAACTGCAGCTATATTGCCAGCCGTGCTTTTCACAGATTTAAGCTGATGAAGGCGAGATCGCTCGTTGCTAATGAAATAGGGCAACTTTCCGATTTGATCATTCAAAAAGGGCCATCTCAAGTAAGACAAGTGGTGAGAAATTTGCTGGAAAATTTAAAGGGTCACGAATGGGATGATTCAAAGAAATATTTGGAAGTCTCTCTTGCAGTTCTATTTAGCACGAAAAGATCAGCAATTTCTAAGAAAGCCACTGGGAGTCGAGCCTACATCAGTAAAATCTTAAATCAGCACCAGGCAGTAGGTGAAAAGTTGTCTGGATTTGATGAGAGTGCCCTTTGGCAATTACGATTAAATAAGGATAAAACATTTGCCAAATCAGTATTATCTGTATCATTTTTCAAGGAAGCCATTACATCAGATATTCTGCCTCCTTCTGTTAAATTGGCTTTATTAGCAGCACCATCTTCCCAGAAATTAGATCAGACTACAAATGACGCTAAATTATGGAATGATTCTGAAGCAGAACACATATTTATCCATCTAGGGGGTGGTCTATCTGAATCTGACAATGATGGTTTAGAGAAATCTCTGAGAACACAAGAAAATGTTTCAAGAATTTTCAAATAATTTGAAACGGTTCCACACTATGGTGTCAGAAACTGCCTCTCAAGATAAAAAGGGCTGGTTTGTTCATGATATTGAAGGCCTGGTTTGGAGAAGTGTCCTCAACATATTGACTGAAAAGAAATTGGATTATGACCTTGATGATGAAAATGAGAGACAGAAGTTAGAAATAGTTGTAGGTGAGGGTGGCCACACTTTCCAAGATTTCAAGGGAGTGTCCCAAAATTTCAAAGTATTTGCCATCAGTGGTGCTATACGTCTGATAAAATATAATGGTAATGAAGTATGGAGAAATCCAAATCCAGTCTTCTGATGCAAGCCGCATTCCATTTGCCATTATAAATGCCCCAGAGTGATGCACTGATAGAAGTTGATATTCTTCCTGTTCTGGCATGCACTGAAAAATTTGCCCAACATGGTATAAAGGGGTGAAATACTGTAGAAAACTGGAACGAGATGAAAAGTATAAAAGTTTGGTCTTGCAGGGAAAGAATACCAGTTTTTTCTGCAATTTATGTTTGGCTACATTTCATAAATGTCACAATCCAAATCATGAATGGGATATGTCTATCACTCTTGCGGATATGAATTCATGGGCAGAAGGAAAAAGGAATGGTCAGAGTAATCATCCTCTTATAAAGTATGACCCCATAAATGAATACACTATGGATCGATCACCTTCATGCTAAATTGAGAAACGTGGGTAAACTAATTGACAAGCTCTTCAACGAGGCTCAAAAGATCGACCAACAACTGGAATTTATACAAAAGTTTGCAAAGTTATCTGAAGATCAAAAACATGATGTGAAGCAATATGAAACAAAACTGGTCGACCAATTTGATACCAAGGTTGAAATTAATGAAGCAAATCATTCAGCAAAGTTACTTCAAGTTACTAAAAAGGATGATCTTAACAAACTTGATAAGAAACTTGAAGCAGCTTCACTAGCATTTGAAATTAAATACACTGAACACATTGAAGTGAATTTGTTGGATTCTGCTGAATCACATTTTGAAATTTTATTTGGCACACACAAGGAATACAAATGCACACTATGTGCATCACATCTCCATGTTGTATATAAAATCAAGCCAGGTATCACTCGTCACATGCAAACTGTCCATGGTAAGTTCAGCACAAAAGATCTGAAACAAAACACAAGATGCATTACTAATCTCAATATTTAATATCAAAAATCTGTCATAATAATAAATTATTATTTACACTTGGTAAAACTATTCCAAAGTCAGCCTAAATTGTCAAATTTGTAATGACACTATTTTCTATGAAGTCTTTGACTGTAAAAAATGGGGCATGTGGAGGGGGCCTGGCACATTTTCTTTGAAAATCATTTGTTATTAAACTAATCTCAATATTTAATATAAAAAATCTGTCATAATAATAAATTATTATTTACACTTGGTAAAACTATTCTAAAGTCAGCCTAAATTGTCAAATTTGTAATGACACTATTTTCTAGGTATTAATTCTTCAACTTCAAACACATCAATGTGTGTCACGTTTACTGGAGAAATGGGGCAAGTGGAGGGGGCGTGGCACATTTTTTTTGAAAATCATTTGTTATTAACTATATTTAGTATATTCTCACTTTAATATTACATAATTTATTATGAATAATATGTCAGAAAATAATATTGAGAGAAACGAATGAAATGCATTGGTATCAAAAACAGATACATGGAAAATGTTCATTTTATCCCTATACCCATAGTATCTCAATAGTGTATATATTATCTCAATAGTGAATATATGGTATGCAAATTAATGACAAAATACATTATGACACTTTATTCACTACTCCTATGAGGGACATAACGTGTATATGGTCGATCTACATATCGTTGTAAAGCTCTCGAAATCCCCAACAAAATTACGTTTTTCATTTTCACGACCAGCATTTTTGCAACAAAAAAGGCGCCAACAATTGAAGAAATCGAACGTTATTTTCTAAAAATTGCTTTTTTCTTGTGTAAAACGTAAAAAAAGGACTTATCGAACGTAACTTTGTGAGCCGCCATGTTGACAATCCATAGGAGGCACTCTCGCGGTAATTCTAACATAACAGTGAGAGGAGTAGGCCAAAAACCACCAAAAATGCAGTAATTTCGCATAATCAATTATAGTCTATAACTATTTATTGAAATGGTTAGAACGATCCGGGTAAAAAACTTTAAATACATCAAAAAAATGAGAATTCCAGTATCAAGTTGGGAATGAGGCTGGTGGGTCAATTGAGGTCATAGAATGGTAATAGCGTGTATGCTAGTTTTTCTTTCAATTTGAAATTGCGCCCTCGTGCGGAGATAAAGTGTATATTGGATGGTACAAAACGCATTGAACTCTGGGATATCACATTTGCCGTGTATTGTCTTAGGGGGGATTAGCAATAAACATCCAGTGAGAGCGTGTAGCGGTTGTTGGCGTCGCATAGTCACGTGACAGTATAGTGTCGCTTTCCATTTTGGACAACGTATGATCGAGGGCTCCGTATTTTATTCCTTGCTCTTAGCTGTAAAATTTCATATATTTAACAACTTTTTGTTATTACCGAAGCGAAATACCATTAGTTAACAGGTGAGTTATTATCCATTCTTTCATTTCGAATATTTCGTAGTTTTTTCGATCTTGAAAATTTGACCTCGATTTTCTGACCTCCATTTTGTCAAAAAGTTCATCGCTCAAAACATGTCGGTAGTTTTTCGGTTCCCTTTTCTCGCTTGATATGCTAGCAAAATCTTCAACTCGCATCGTTTTGGCGGGTGGAAGTGTATTTGCTTCGAGTGGTAGTGTTTATATCTTATTATTTTTTGTCGAATTCTTGAAAACTGTGATCTTGGTTATTCACATACGACCAAACATCCTGTGGAGTAGGTTTCTTCGGATGATGGCAAGATACAGAAACGACACCAGCTATTGACAGTTGAACAGATTTATTGAAACACTATTGAGACACTACAAAGACAACACTTATATACATTCTTAATTTTGGCGGGAAGGGTATCTATTACACCGTTATCATTGGTCAGTAAGGATGCGCTATGACTGGCTGTTTTTTACATCCGGCCATATGGGATTGGTCACATCGGGGAGACATATGATTGGGTAAGAGGTTGAAGGTCGCTGAAGGCCGAATCCTAAACTGTCACCAAGCTCGGTGATTTTGATTTCCAACATTCTCCCGGGCCTCGAAATTAAACGGAAAATCAAGCTAGAAACAATCAAATAAATCAAAATTGTCGAGTAAATTGTAGAATTAAATGAAACTAAAGTACATAAGCGTTGAAAATAATCATTGTAGATATATATGAATCATCGTAGTCATGGAAAACAAAGCATACTAAATATAAAGGATACATGCAGTAAATCGATAGGAAATGAATGCATTGAACGTTATAGTAATGCAAATATCGAAAGTCACGAGATAATTAAAAGTTCAGTAACAATGATAAATAAGAGTTCCTATAAATACAAATAACATAGTGTTCACACGTCATGTAACAGTTTGTTACAAAGAATTGTAGAAGAGTTCATTTAGACTTGGTTCATGTCCGAGATACGGTATCGTGCAACAACAATGTTGTTACCCGAAGTTCGAGGATCAGCAGGTAAATCCAAATGCGTTGTGTCTATATTTACACAAGGTATATCCATGGTTGTGACGTCGGCGTTCATTTCTAGTGGATATAATTTGTTGATAGGTCTGTTTGTACGTCCATTCTTTGTTCTAATAAACGCTGATCGTACGAGTTTGTCTCTTCCGTAGACGAGTTCCTCGACAACTGCCATCGGCCATTTAATGCGATGGTCAATATCATTGTGGACGAGGACGACGTCTCCGACCTTGATTATATTGTCTGTTTTGCCGGTTAACTTGTGATTCTCGCGTAGTGCAGGTAAATACTCCGCTGTCCAGCGTTTCCAGAAATGCGCGAGTAACCTAGCGAGATGTGCGTATCGTTTGTTTACGTCGTCATGGTTACTGAAGGTCGGGTCGTTGAGTTCATCGTCGCTTATTTCCGGGTAAGGTAATATTGTCATTTGACGTCCATGTAATAAATGAGATGGAGTTAATGGCGTAGCATCGTCGATATCACCGGAAACATACGTGATTGGACGGTCATTTAGAGTCGTTTCAATTTCGGTTAGTACAGTTCGTAATTCTTCAAACGAGATATAGGATCGCCCTAATACCTTTTTGATCGCGTTTTTTGTCATTCCGATGAGCCGTTCCCAGAAACCTCCATACCATGGTGCACGTTTAGGAATGAAGTGCCAGTGTATGCGTTTGTTAGCTAGATATTGTTTCACGTCCGGAGAGTCGAATAATTGATTCAGTTCATTAGCGGCTGATAAGTACGTGGATGCATTGTCCGATATTAGTTTTCCTGGCAACGAGCGTCTGGCGACAAAACGGCGAAACGCGAGAAGAAAACTTCGTGTTGATAGATTGGGCATAAGTTCTAAATGTACGGCTCTCGTCACTGCACATGTGAATAAGCATACGTATGATTTCGTTTCTTTAGCTGTCTCAGGAGATTTCACGTGTAGAGCACCAGTGAAGTCTACCCCAGTCACGGTAAAGGGCGAAGTTATATTCACTCGACACGATTGAAGCGGTGCTTGTAATGGGTCGTGTTTTTTAAAGCAGATATTCTTACGTTATGATCACTAAATTCACTATTTTATGTGCTGTTGAAGGTGCCATTCACGGTAAAAGATGTTCTGTGCTGCCAACATTTTTTTTGTGTCCCGAAAAATAGATTTTCTGTGTGTGTTTTTCGAAACTCGTGGTTCAACTCGACGCCATTTTAGATACCGAACTGTGCGTAAATACATCAACGAGAGTTTCTCGTTTCGGTTCCTTTTTTGAGAATAATACAAATCCGGTGTAGATAATAATACCCAATACTGGTTGTTATGAAGATTAACAAATGAGTTGTGGGGTTAAGGTATATTTGGGTATCTGCTGTTTCGTTATATTCGGTGAAATATCTTTGTTTACATTTCTATTTTATTTTTATATTGTCAGACAAGAACGTGCAGCTGTTGAAGCCATACAAGCTCTTAACAACCATGCCTCGTAAGAAGAACAGTTTTCGGAGGCCCAAGAGTTACTACAAGCAATTTGAAAAAAAAGTCCAGTGAATGTGATGACTTTTCACAATCGCATGTCACCATTGCTAATGATGCTACAATGCAACAGGTAAGAATTAAATGTGGAAGTTATTATATTCTCAAAGTGCTGGAAATGCTATGTGTCTTAGTAAACAAACGGTTGATGAATTGAAAATGACTGGTGAGTTGAGTCGCACTTATTTTTATTTTATGTGAAATTGTTATTCACTGTAAAGTTTTCCAGAAATTGGTAATATGCTAGTAATTTAAAATTTATCTTACGAGTTATTTTTGTTTTGTTTTTCCCAGTGCATTCTTTTGTAGAAGTATCTAAATACCTACTAAACCATGGAGTGGATTTTATATTGAGTGAGAGGTTCTGTCAAAACCCACTACAAGCCCACTTCAGTAAGCATCGGCACAGAGGAGGAGCAAATAACCACCCAACAGTTATGGCTTTTGGGTATCAAGAGAATGTCATCAGACTTCAAAAATCTTATCACATGCAATACAGGGAGACACAAGAGAAGGCCCTTACAGCATATAGTAGATGATACTCCTCCTCTTCTCTTCCCAAACAGAAGTGTTAGTATTTCTGTTTTTGAAAACAATGTAAAATAGTAAAAAAACAAGATATACTAATATATTGCTGTTTTTTGTATTTATTGTTAGATGTAAATAAGTTATAAATAAATACAAATTTTAATTAATTTTGCTTTTGTGCTTTCATTGCCATTTTCTTTAAGTTGTAGGGAATGTAATCAGCAAAATATCTGAGTGCCTGCTCTTCCTCAATACTTAGTTCACTTGTGCTTGCTGCTTCAACTGTTTCAGACTGGTAGTCCATGGTGTCCCTTCGGGTTCTTGCCAACACTGCAAAGTTAAAAATGCATGTTCTGAACAGTTGATCTATATCTGTGTCACTGGGCCGAAAATCCATAAATACATTAATTATGTCATCTGTGGTTTTTCTGTCTACCCACATATTAAAAAAAGCATGCCAAACCATCTTGTGGTGTAAGGCCTTTGCAACAACAATTTGTTATGCACTGCTGGGTCTGGTAAAACCTGAAACGGAAAAACTTAATTATTGCACATGGTAATTGCATTTTTTAAATTACTATATTTTTATTTTAGGATATTACAATGCTCTTCCTTCATGGATACTAGATGGCTAGTAATAATTCATATTCAGTACATTTGAGTTGAAAAAAATACTTATTAAGCTTATCTAAAAAAAATAATCAGGCCCACAAAAAAATTCTTTGAGCCTATCTTAAAAAAAATTATAACGTGGCTCTATGGAGATTAAACCTGTAATAAAAAAAATATCTACCTGATCTGCTGTGTTCTTCACTGGACCTTTTCACAGATTGAATATTGCCAGTTTGCTAGTGTTCAGGAACTGAAAACAATGTAATATAACCATGAAATATACAGATTTCCATAGATAGAAACTAAAACTTATAAATAAATATATTCATAATAAATCATTCATATTTTCATATTCGTCAAGACATCGTGAGGATTTTCGGTCAACAATACTCATTCACACTTTCACAAGAGGCGACAAGTTGGTAGTGATGTCGACTTCATGTTATCGTGTCTGCCCAGTTTGATTCATACACGGCGAGTCTGCCGACCCAAATAAAAAGCAATAGGCTCTTTTTCGTATAATTATTGTACTCAAATTTATTGCCTCCTCCTTGCCCAAGATATTGTCACAGGAGCGCCGTGAAACGGAAGTACATGCAATCTCAGACAACTAATAATCGTTGGAGATGCAACCAGCTGCCTAGCTGTGGGTCCATAGCTCTGCTTGTGTCGATCTGATGTTATAATAAACGTACTTGAAATTTGTATGGTATTGTCGACACAGTAGAGCTATGGTGACAGCCATAGAGTACCGTCCATGTTGACGCCGCAATGAAACCATTGCGCAAATAAACGATTAAAAATCATGCAATGTCTTGTGAAAAACGACTCCAAACAAAGTTCGATAGATTGTACATTTATTAAATACTTACCACAGCAGGGATTGAAACTTAATAATTTCAAATAAAGCCCATTCACCCGAGTATTCTTGGACGGTCACGCTAAAACACAGCTTGTTGCCATCTTACACACACTGGACGAGGTCGGTACCACATGATCAATATGACGTCACGTTGTTGTCATTACGTAATGCGGTTAAGGATTCCCCAAAAATACTTGCGTAAGAAAGGAACCCTTTCATGTTAGACTTGTCGGTACACCCGATAAACTATATGTAATGGCAACATTAAATGATATAGTTTGTTCATGGAAGAACACGTTCAATCACAGGCGCTCGGAACGTTTCTTGGATAATAAAAAATGACTTAAAGTAATATCGGCATAGTTAGTCAGTCGCCGGCACATTCCCCTACCACTCATATACTCATATAGGAGAGCTCAACAAACTTCGCACCTACAGGAAGTTTAAAACAAACTTCAAAATGGAAATGTATTTGATGGATGTGAATAATTCAAAATATAGAAAATATATTTGTAAATTAAGAATTAGTGACTAGACCAAAAACAAAACTGGAACACATGCAGAATCTGCACAAGATGTGACAATAACTCAGTTGAGGATGAGTACCATTACGTTATGGACTGCACACAGCACAATGAAATGAGGCAGATACTTTGTACAGACTTACGTAAGAATAATCCTAATTTTACTTCAATGGATCATCCCGATAAATTTATTTACATTATGACAAACTGCCACATTAAGCTTGGTGTGTTTATAATGCAAACAGGTGTGTATTAATAAAACACCTGATTCTGTACTACCTTGTAATTGCCTTTTAATTAATCTGTTATTTAAATTTGTTGATTATCCTTTTTTTTTATTTCACTTGACTATGTTCATCTTCTATAGAAAGAATAATGTCAATAAAGTTATCTTATTTTATAATAACACAAGGTAGGGAAGTGTTGACACCATGACATCGAAATTTTCCAAAAATAACACGATTTTCGAAATTATATTTCGATCCGCTTCACATAACTCAAGCATGATATCAGTAGAAACTATCGATCGACTTACATTACCTTTATTCGAATTAAAACTGGTTAAATCCTGTGAAAATCAAAACCCCAGAGCAAAAAGGACAAATCCATCTACGCGGATATTTTGAAGCAGCATGCGCACGTTTCTACGTCATCTTCAATATCATTGGCCCCATCTGGGCTCATTGAAACAGAGTCGCCATCGGATCCGTTAGTTGATTTGGTATGATCGCTCACTGCCGATTCGTCAAACTCTGAGGTCAAGGAAGAATGTACGCTATCGTCGGTGTGCACACTGATGTCACAGTTTGCAGAGAGTTCATGCTAAAGAAAATATGGATAATAAGAGTGATGTTACTGGTGATAAGAGGGGCGTACTGTAACACAAAAACCAGGCAGTACTAACATACGAAACTAAGACTATAATTATAAAAAGACGAAAACACAAACCTGAATATGTTGTTTCCAGATCATTATTTCACTATCAAATCTTTTACGTAAACGGTCAACAGAGTTTCTTGTGGCATGTACCCCAATGCTCAGTCCAATCTTGTTAAACCATTTAAAAATCTGCGCAAAAGATGTTATGAACACAATTTCATTGATTCAAATAGTATTGCGTACTATATGTACTTCGCAATGTAACACTCAGAAACATTGATATTGTATTATTACGAATAAAAAGTTGGTATACTGTTGAATGATTCGGAACATCTCAACTTGATGACTGAATATTAATACAAAAAACGGAAAGTGTATATTATGTGAAACTGTAATATTTGCTACTATTATTTTGTTTAGCAACTAACCTTTTGATTGCAGCCATATCGGTACATTTGAAGTGCGTTAATATTTTGTAGAAAATTAAATTTCCTGGGTTTTTGCAAGTTTAGTATGGTACCAATTGTAAAACCTAAGCCTTGAACTAAGGAGCCACACTTCCCATCATCGTCACTGGTAAAAAGAATCAATAAAAAGTCACTATATTCGTACATCTGAATTGTGTCAAACTGAATTTGAAAACATATCAGGAATCCAAATACATATTTCACTATTTATGATTATTCATTATGATTATGCAAATTCGATTGTTTTGAAAAAAAATTACACATAGAATAATATAATATTCGCTCATTAGGTTGACACTTATCCTAACAGGTATAAATTCAATATTACAAAACCGTATGTACATTCATGGGTTTAAAGGGCATTATTTGAAATGTTTTTCGTGAATACGAACATTTTTATATTTGTATCAGGATTTCGAAGATATTTAGATAATTATTTAAATTACTCACATACAAATCTTATCAGCGGACAATCGGTTTGACAGGGAACCTTCAATTACAGCATGTAATATTGGCAGGTGCTTCCTAGTTTCATTTAGAAAGCGAAACCATTGAAACTTCTTTATGTTTTCAATTGTGGTTTCTTGGGACGGTATTCGACTTTTTTCCAATAAAACGAAACTTCCTGTCGAGATTCATGTACCAGAAGACGGTGATAAACATCTCTAAATTTACGACTGTTTTTCAGATGATGTTTAATTCCCGACCAATAATTATATTTCTTGATGTGATTGATAGCAACATCTATAAAAGTAGACTTCTGTAAATGATGAAATAATATTAAAATTAGAAGATGAACCAAGTATGCAATATTTTTCAATATGAAAAATTTTGAATGAGAAAATAATCATGGCTTTGAATATAGGTTGATAAATGTAAATTAGAACTATATAAAGAATTATCTAAATACATACCTCTGCGTCTGTTTTCTCTACTAGCGGTTGCATTGATGCCTTTTGGTGGAAGTTGAAAAACCACTTGTTTGGCAGACGTTGCCCCTGAAGCCTCTTCTTCGCTGGATTTTCTTTTAAATCCAACACAGGGAGAAAAACATCGTTCGCTGAGCTCGTCTTTAACACATTGAGCCTTTTCTCTTAGTTTGCCAAACCTACAGATTAGACTGTAACATGTTTGGCAAACAAAACCACCATGTTATGGTTCCTTGGACAATTCAACTAGATTGTCATTAACAGTGAAATTGGCACAAACATTTGTGCCAATTCCATATCGTTTCAAACCTTTATTTCGTTTCTGAAAAGGTTGGTTGCAATGAACACACGTTATTTACGCAATGCCGGACATGTTGTGTACATTCTTGGGGAATCCCTAACCGCATTACGTAATGACAACAACGTGACGTCATATTGATCATGTGATACCGACCTCGTCCAGTGTGTGTAAGATGGCAACAAGCTGTGTTTTAGCGTGACCGTCCAAGAATACTCGGGTGAATGGGCTTTATTTGAAAATTATTAAGTTTCAATTCCTCCTGTGGTGAGTATTTAATAAATGTACAATCTATCGACATTAGTTTGGAGTCGTTTTTCACAAGACATTGCATGATTTTTAATCGTTTATTTGCGCAATGGTTTCATTGCGGCGTCAACATGGATGGTACTCTGTGGCTGTCACCATAGCTCTACTGTGTCGACAATACCATACACATTTCAAGTACGTTTATTATAACATCAGATCGACACAAGCAGAGCTATGGACCCACAGCTACCAGCTGCCTGATGCAACTGTGCTAAAAATATGAAAAAAAATTCGAACAACATTTAGACCAAATATTTACTAATTCTCCTAGATCAGACAGCAATAGTAACGGACATACCTTTGACGTTTGTATCATGAACATTTTTCATGTGCCCCTTGAAGCCACTTAAACTTTTGTACTGCTTGTCGCAAGTCGGGCAGACGTAGACGAAATTTCTCCGTTTAGCAGATTCGCGTACATGTACTTTCATATCGTCTGGAACATCGGCAGCATTAGAGGGGAAAAAGTCTTCCTGTCCCATCACAAAATCCCATTCGATATCTTCGTCCTCGAAGCCAACAAAATCATTTCCGTACTTCCACGACATGCTGCTCAAAAATTGACTTCCAATGTTTTGATTCTGGTTCTGAAAACTTCTGCGCAACCGCACAATTTTTTTCGCAAAACATGTCGGGTAAATCATTAATGGTAATGATATGCGGGTCAACTTGAAGATGACCCCTGACAAGTTGCGTCAACTGCGGATTACGTATAGGTGTCAATGGTTTATTTACCCGCTACGCGCAATAGGACAATAGGACAGCGGCCGTTTCGAGACCGGTGATAGAGGGACTGTGCTTAAATTGAAGTCTCTGCTTTATGTTTCTACAATGCTGTCTTTGGAATAACCATTGAGAAATTAGTTTTCCTTTAATATATACCAACCATTGGTTTTGTTTCCTCGGCAAGCTAATTGACATCTCTCACAGCCATCCTGGTTGCAATTGTAAAAACAAATTTCACGAACCTAATTTAGTCAATGCATGGAGGTATCTGTTTATACCTCCATGGTCAATGATAGTTGCGGTTACGCAATCTAGCGTTTGATCATGCTGTAGTTAGGTCACCCATGGAGGCTCTTTTTACCTCCATGGGCCACCTAACCTTGGGATTAAAATGCAATGGTTGTCACGCCGCGTCGTGTTTGATATGGACTCATAGCGACGTATACAACACGTTGTTTACTTACATAAAATTCAAACACGCACTGAGCAAAGACCACCGTCCTTTCATCAAAGGCCTCTTCTAAGCTATGATTTATTTATACCGCCCGAATATTTTGATTCGAAATTGAGTTAAGCCACAGCCCCTCCACAAAAGCCTCCATTATTTTACAATGTGAAACCACCTTATTATCGATATCCAACAACATTTATTATCTTGAATATTACATTTAAGCCCAAATAATAAACGTCAACGATATTTGTAAATGCTAGAACAATCTCAATTATGACTTCTAAGTAGGAAGACTGAATATACGTGATGTCACAGCGTCAAGCGTAGTGCTTGTCATGATTACAATATCCTAAAGCGGAAGTGATGCAATCGTAGAACGATTTTTAGCCCTTGAAAGAGAAGCAACGTCACAACAGTTATAAATACGCCTGTCGCTGTGTTGGCTGTTGGTTCACCCGCTTCAAGTTGTCTGAATATAACGCCTCGTTAATTACTACTTAATGCTAAGTGGTGTTGTTTGAAATAACGCTATTTTACAGAGTGGGTTGCGTGGAACGAATTGTCGTATGTTTTAAAATTACGTCAATTAGTCGCGTGAATCCGGGCCAGAATCCCAGATCCGACCTGCCGTTCACAAAAAACACTCCTGCAGATTCGTGTGCTACAGTAACTCATGAGTAGACATCATCTTCAAAAAAAAAGATCATAAAATTTTCCCCTGAAAATTACATGGTCATCAAGTATTGCAATACACTACATAGTAATATAGCATTTTGTTTAAAAATTGTAATATAAGTGATGATATAGAAAACATTCCATGTAGACACAATCAGAGTAGAACAAACTCCCAGACAGTACATCGCATGGAGACAATGGCATTTAATGTGAGCGTACCATAATCCGCTAATTGTTAAACCACCTATTTTTTAGCTGTATATTATATATTATATATTATATATTATGATTTATAAAGCAACAATAGGACTATTTGTATTTTAAAATAAAGATTGAAATTGGTGACCTTTTAGATCTACTGTGAAATACTTTATTTTCGCGAATATACCTTTTTCCTATATGTCACATTCAAC